>NW_026892584.1:6685000-8147500 GCF_033815535.1 Pezoporus flaviventris | reverse complement strand
GGCTCTGAATTCTTAAAACATATTCACAGCTGGTGGCTCCTGTATCTCTTTGTCTGAAAGGTATTATATAGCAGCCTTTTTTCTGATGGAAGTGATATTCAGCCTGTAGTGTCTTGACTCTGTAGTTGTGTATACTGTGAACATACTTTCCAGTGACCCAAATGATCAGTTGTGGTTACCATCTTTGAATGCCTAACTTGAAACATACTGGGACTGATTTCTGAGATACATTCAGCACTTATAACTTTGACTTTCAAATGTATGGGGCCCACCAGATTTGAAAATGAGATGTAATTTGATTCAAGAGCTGTACCTAAAACTTCAGGCCATTTTTTGAAAACTGCAATTGTATATGTATCTGTATCTAGCTATAAGCACTCGGATGTATAAATAAGTTTCATAAGCATTCAATGTACATAAAATACATGGGGTCCTATGTATTATTCTAATTCATCTGGGCAGTAAACCCCAGCTGTCATTAAACAACACTTTTCTTCTTTCAAATGACAGTTATGATATGGCAGACTAGTCATTCTTTCAAAGACCCAGACCTCAGTTATTGAGATGCTCAGAAGCATCTGTTGATTTTGCTGTGCCTCTATTATGCCAGGCTGAAGGTGCTGTTGATAAAGCCTTCTGAACAACCTTCCATTTAACAGGGATCAAATTCTCTTTATTAGCATGAAAAAAGAGAAATACTTCTCATTTGAACCGGATAACAGCTTCCTCGATTCTTACTAAATATTTCTGGAATCACAGCAGTCAATAAGGGTTTTCTTTTCTGATATTTGGAGGTCCTATCTTGCCTGCTAACAGCAAATCTGATAAATAAGAATCTATATGTATTTAAGTGAAAATTACACTTTACACTTTCTGCCTATATTTATGCAGGCAGGATTTTTTTTTCCCCTTTTGTTTTGTGTTTAATCTAGTTTAAGACGGGAATGGTTGAGAGCTCTTTTTCCATTTATTTTATTTTTTTTTTTTAGGGATAATGCTTTGACTTTCATTAACAGAAAAGCTTGCATCTCAGTGGAATGCAGTCACCCAAACTATTGTGTAGCTATCTAACTCCCACTTGCACAAACGGCAATTAAGAACTTAAATCGTATTTAGGTATCTGAATAACTTCAGGGATTTGAGCTAACAGATCTTTATGTCTGACAGATTTCTTATGTGGAAAGGAGAATTAAGGAGAGGAGTATGAAAGCAATGGTACAATATCTGATGAATTGATTCCCACGTGATTTGTCTGACTAACTGTACACAGCATTTGTAAGCATCTCAATGAAATGTTTATGAAATTGGCCTCTGTCCTACTTATCAAGTTTCTAAATTCCAGATATCCACCTGACATATTTGATTTTTCTAAAAGATAAGTTAAAAGGAGAACTAACTCTTTTGTGAAGCCCAGGTTCTCATTTGGTGTGATTCAGAAAAGTCTTTAAAAATAAGGGTTTTTTGCACCTTATTTCACTGTATAGTTCAAAATAATACGATTTTTTTTTCATGACATCCGTGGGTAAACCTGACCACTGCTGAATAAACCCCACTGAAGTTTATCTGAATAACTGAAGAAACAACCAGGTCCAGATTCAGCTTTTTCTTCTTCTTTTTTTTTTTTTTTTGCTGGTAATCTGTAGATTGCACAAAAGCTAAGAAAGAACTTGGTGGAAAAGATCTCTTGGCCACTTTTTGGTAATGATAATGACAACAACAAAATTCTGAGCCCTACTTGGAATAATTAATTATTACATTTTCCAGGGATGAGTATTTAGGGCAGCTCTTTTCTGTCACATGTAATCATTTAATATTCATTACAAAATTATGGTCAGGATGAGCTTAATAACTTTGTATTGTTATGTTTTCAATTCAGTTATCTCTATTACACGATGTTATTTTTCAAGTCCATTTTTTAAAAATTGTGGTTTGCCAAATTTTCCTGTTTATGAACTATTCAGAGATAATTGAAATTGCCTGTTTCTCACATGTATCCTATTCATGCCATCTGCTACCTGAAATTTAGTTTGGATACTTGCCATGCAGTTGTAAACTGTTTTCAGTTTTATTTATTTCTTGTTGACCATATGTTATATTTGTGTGTATTTAGTATCTTTTATATATATATGAAAAGAAAGCATTAATTTATCTTGATTTACCCAGTTTACAGCAGATATTATTACCTCATGTTGTCTCAAGCCCAAAATTAATTTAATTCAGATTTAGTGAAATTTGGTCTTCATTCATGCCAGAAGTTGAGCTACTGAATATGGCCTAGTTCTGTAAAAATGAACAATGTTAAGTAAACTTTGAGAATATGTAAAAATCAAGATAGTATAACTGAAAAAAAGATACTATTTTGCTTAAAGCTGTTTGTATGACCATTTTGCAAAAGAATGAAATTCTTCAGTAGTTGTATGAGATAAAAACATCGTCTTTCTTCTTGAGAAACTGAGTCACAAGAGGATTGAGGGGTAGTTTACTCCCACACTGGTGTTTTGAAAGGCAGCATGTTTTGCAGGAGTGTGATGATAAACTGATATTTCTATATTCCAGCTTCATTCTAATGGAGTGGACCAGCTAGACTAGTCTGTGTGACCACTTGGAGCATGCAGAGCAGTTTCTGCAGCTTCTTCATGCTTTTATAGTAGTTACAGTAACTTTTTTCTGAGTTAATCTGAGAATTGTTAGATTTTCCTTACCACTAGTTTGAACACCACTGTGTGAATATAGGTGTGCAGCACAGTTGAGAGTTGATTTGTTATGATATTTATCTTCCTTTGTGCAGCAGGATGGTATGATTTACTCCTGGCTGTATCACTCAGGAATAAAGCTTTCTCTATTTGTTCTTAGAAATAAATTTTGTAGCAGGTCAGCCATCATATATCTTTTGAATTTTTTCAGAAATGTATGTTTGCATGTGTCTGTATATACAATATGCATTCTGCCTATGTCAAGGGCTGATATAAATGCCCAATTGCAGTGTGGAGTGCACAAAGCCTTTATCAGCCTGATCATTATGTTTGGCCATGCATGCTGATTGTCTGCTCCTACTCCTTTAGAGTTCCTGGGGGCAAGTTATTGGAAGGGGGTATCAGAAACAAGTCATAGCTTCACCTCTGTATCTAAGCATGTATAAAGATCTGGATGGTTAGAGGAAAGCATTAGGCTCCATCCACAGCCTCACTTGCTAAGGCAAAGCTGCTCTGAAGGTCTTGGTGGGTTGGTGTGGCTGCATTGCTGCCTTGAAGGGCAATGGCATATATTTCACTCAGTGTTTCTGAACATTGAACTGTCATACTTTTCTAGAGAGAGAATGCAAACTAATTAGTTGAAGTAGAGAGGTAAAGTTTATTATTCCATTCTCCAAATTATTTGTGGCTTTTGTATGCATATTGTCAGCAAATAAGCTTCTGAAGCCCTCTCTAAAGCAGTATTTAATTTCCTTGAAAGCTGTTTAATTCTCCATGAAAGTCCTTAAGGTAATTTCTGAAAAGAGAATGTTGCCTGCTTTGGACTCATTGGCCCAAGCCCTCAGGTTCACTAAATCCAGGCTGGCCCCAAGGTGCCCTATGGAGTCTGTCTAAGCAGAATTTGTCTCTGAAGAGTTACAGGAGAAAAGAGGAAAAGGAGAGAAGTGTATGCGTTAACAGAAAGGCTTAGCGATTCTAGGTAAAGTAGGAAAGAAACAGAAGCAGCTAAAAAAGAGAATAGGATAATAGAATCATAGGATAGTAAGGGTTAGATCATCCAGTTCCAACCCCCCTGCCATGGACATAATCACCTCTCACTAGGCCATGTTGCCCCGCACTCCATCCAAAGGAAGAAGGAATTTTTCCTCAAGTCTAGAGTGCAAGGAGGGGGTGTTTGCAGAAAGGGTACAATGATTTATCTCTGCAGCCTGTTTCAGAATTGGAGGCTACTTTGTTCTATGCCCAGAACCTAGCTTTCCTCTTTCATGTATGAAGAACCCAGTTCCCTAAAACCTACATGTAACATGTGAGGATTAGAATTTTCAGATTTGTTTTCTGGAATTTAGCCTGCGGTCACCTGACAAGTGTGGCTTTTTTACAGAAAGAAAATGCCCTGCTATTATATTTCCAGGCTCAGGGTTTGCAGTCATCACTCGATTTGGAAAATGTGGACTGGGTGAACGGGCTTGTTCCTTTTGTAGGGGATTACAATAATACACGGAAGCTTGTGAGTGCTTCTGACAGATGTGCTGGCGGCCTGCCACTGCATGAAGGGTGCGGCTCTGACTGACAACTTGCAATTATATGATGATGAATGGTTCTGATGTGTGTTCAAGAGAAAACCACTTTCTAGAAAGTGAAAGTTGTGCATACGGTTCCTATAAAGTAAGTCTTAAGAAAGTCCCTGACTTCTATTTTTTGCTGGGATAACCAATTTGGATCCCCTTTTCTGTCAAACTTTTTCTGGTTTTGATAAATAAGGGCCAAACCAAAGTTTATATGGGGAAAATTAGCTTTGGCCCATTTTGGCTTAAGAAATGCTTTATCTGCATTTTTAGTCAAACTGACATCATCACTGTAGAGATACACAAATGCATACATACAAAGAAATACTTAAATATATACACATGACTGTGCAGTAGCCAACAAGTTCGTCAAAGAAAATCCATCAAGCATAAAACCACTTTTCTGTCAGGGGTATAATTCACCCATCAGTAGGCCTGCGTAGCTCATCTTAGTGTTAATGGGAGTTTCAGCCACACACCAAAGACAGAATGTACCCACAGATGACTTATAAATTATCTCTTTCTTTGCTAGATTTAATCCAGATTTTTACAATACTGTACTGTCCGAGTCACAGCATCCAAGCAACAATGCATAGAGAAGGTCCAGCAGAGGAGGCTGCCTGGCACCTTGGCTCTGGCAAGTTGTTGCGGAACATAGTTAATGTTAGCTGACTTGGTATTGCTTTCCAGTGAATGGACTGCATATAGTAGCTGGGATGAATTGTCTAACTTTGGGGTGATGTTATGGGTAACTTTGCCTGTTAGACCCATGATCCTCTGAATTGAAACCAGAACACCTGCAAAGCAAGAGGAATTGGGCTTTAAGATTAGGATGTGCCATCTAAGCAAGGAACAGGAGGTTGCAGAAGTAGTGTTTTAAAACCACCTAAATTTTGTTTAATTTGAACACAAGATAACAATATGTTTATCTGACCATGCAGAAAATGCATTTTTCCAGATGCAAAATTAGTGTTCTACAAGAGTTTCCTGTGCGGTTTTCTGTGTGGCCAAACTCTACTGACCCTTTCTGTGGACTGCTCATCCTTCTTGATTCTGTTATAAAGGGATGGAAGCTTCATCAAAGGAAAAATTAAAAGTCCAGTCTTGAGTATTGGTGGGATATGTTCATGGTATTCAAATTTTTGATCTAGTCTTTGCAAAAGTTACTGTTGCTAGGGATTGTTAAGGATCCTGATCCAACCTGGCGGTTCCTGCATGGCTATGCTGTAAACAGTTGTCAGGGTTTTCCTATGCATTTGTTGGCGATATTTGCTCTTATCCTCTGATCAACTATTTAATACAGTGTAAGTTTCCACTTTTAGGGCCTGGATCTCTGTCATTATCCATCTTTTGAAATTATTTAACTAGTGCAAAAAGGAATAAAAAAAAAATGCCATGAAAACGAATGGACAAATTTTATACTTATTTTGTAAATAACTGCAAAAAGTAATGGACTGTGGTGATTTAAATTCATTAAAGCATGTTCTGGGACTAATTGCCTGTAGTCTTAGGTGCTTAGTAGGTCCTGTTAATAGCCTTCAGAAGAAGGGAGCTGTCATTGTTTTTGTATCAAAGTACACATTTGCACCACAGTTTATAAGATAACAGACTCATTAGGGAGTTACATTTTGTTGTAGAAGGATATTTCTTATTTCCTGTCAACTAAAAAGGTTTCAGAAAATTCCTGAAAATGTCTGGATGTGGGGCTGTTCACTGAAAAGAATTGTTGTTCCTAGTACAAGACTTTCTTTTAAAAAGAAATTAGAAACTTTCTGATCTTGGGAAATTCGAGCAATCTCATTGTAGAATTAAAAAAATTCTGTGTGACTTCAGTCTTCATGGAGCTTGCCAGCAGCTCTGGGACCTGCTATGACCACTTTGCCTTGGGAAAAGCTGCGTCTGCTCATGTTGCCTTCCTCCCTTTGCACAGGAATGTATATGTGCAAAGCTTTGAAATGCATAGCTTTGAAAGGAAAAAAGAACAACAACAACAAAAAATTTCTATGGAGCTTATGCCACTGAGTTCTGAAGGGTCTCTGAGTTCACTAGAAGTAATTAAGATGATTCCTTATAATTTTTTCCAAGGGGCCTCTGTGAGGAAGTATGTTAGGTGTTGTACATATAGCAGTAGTAAAAGCAAACAACACTCCTTGTCCCAGAGAGCTCTCAGTCAAATCTTATCATAAGAGAGAACAGGTGAAAATATGATTGGTGGGGGAAAGTGGGCACCACTGACAATATTAGTGTGTTTTTTATAGGGAGCAGCAGTACCACCTGCCCAGCTGTACGTAAGGTAGTGTAAGTTATACCTTGTCCATAAATAAGTGTTTAAAAAAAGCTTAAGGAACCAGAGACGTGTAACTTACCATGTTTGAGACTTTGCCTTTCTAGTGCTCATGATTGTATTAATAGTCTGAGTGCAAATGCAGCAAATAGGGTTTAGGCAGGTTTTCAGCCCAGAGAATAGACAAGCTGACAAAAAAATTGTATGGTTATCTAAATACAATGTGTTTTGTGGGTAATGTCAAGATAAAAACCCCAGTAAGATAATTCTTATTTAGAGTAAAGACAATAAAAACTCAGCCAAAGGGTAAGAAATTAATCTCAACTGTAATGTGTGTCAACACAAATGCAGTGGACCAAACCGTGGGCATGTGGAGAACCTGGCAGCAGCTCAACCTTCTGCCTTGACTTGATAATAACAAGTCATTGCATTGCATATTCAAATCATTACGGCCACACTACTTTTTCTGTATGAAGTCCATGCATACAGCCTTGTACATAAAGGATCTAGCCTTAGAAATTGAGCAGTGGCATGCTGAAGACACTCTCAAAGACAGGAAGTACAGCTTGCTGTGAAGAAATTTTGTTATTCTTAGAGTGCAAGTGAATGAAGTACCTTAGGCTGTGATCTGCTGAATGCAATAGGAATCGAATTTTCACTTGTTACTCAGGCACTGAATTTGGTAATATGTTTAAATGAATATGTCAATATCATAATTTTCCAATATTCTATGTCATTTATTGTTTAATAAAAGGTATTTCCTGTCCTGATCTTTGGTATGGATACTTCTAAGATCATAAATCAGAATTTACAATTGAGTAATCTCAATCCCTAAAACAGGGGCTGTTCTGATAACATGGCCCTAAATATGAGAAAAATCCATCTAACCAACTGAGTCTTGGTTAGATTCTGTTGCATTTGTGTTAAGAGTGTGTCATAAAACAGCATTAATCTACAATTTCAAAGTAGTTGTGTAGAATTTCATGCATGCTTTAATTTTCTGGGGAGTTATGCAGCTAAAATTCAGCTCACAAATTTAAACTGTTATAACTACAGAGTCTCAATTAAATCAACAAAAGCAAGAAGCCTAAATGTTTAAGGCAGAAACTCTGTAAATTATCTTTCTAACCTGCAATGTAACTTTTAGTGAAGATTGTGGCATAATTCTCTAGAGCTCAACTGCCTATTTCTTGCTTGTAGTGAGGAAAATTCTGGAAAAGAAAGGGTGTTTATTAGCAAAATAGGGAATAAAGAATAACTTGAAACAGGTAGCATGAGCTTACTGTGATTTCTCTCCTCTGTAACTATGAAGATTTAATTGTGCTCAATATGTATTTACCTCTTCAGGTTGCAGATTTTGGGATGAGAAGTTCCCAACTAATATTTAATCTTCCCCTAGATGTTTACAAAAATGATCCCCATTTTCTTGGCTCTGATATATAATGTATTGCTATGCTCCCTATTTTGGGAAGATGCTTATGGTGATGAATTTGTACATTAGCTTTGGGGGCAAAAAACGTTTTCTGTGGAGAAACACAGGGTCAAGTAGCGCATCACACTGTGACATCACTTGCTGTGAACAGATAGAGGAATCTACACAGTCCGTCAGCCTTTACATGGGGGATGTCAAGAACCGCTGTAAAGCAAAAGGAGGCTGTGTCTCTTTTACTGGAGTAGGAGAGGGTGCCGCATGCAGTCTTTTATTATTGTCACTGCTTTTAGTTGGTGAAGTCCAGTGTGGAGAAACAAATGTCCATTTCCTTTAATACAGCATGAACAGTACGCTTTGAATTTGTAGAAGTTTGAGCTCTATGTAAGTACAGGGTAAAACTGGCTTAATTTTGCAGAATGTGTGCATAACTGGTGACAGCTTTCTTCAGTTACCCAACAAAACTTAAAATATTTTAAAATTTAAAAAAATCTTGTTTCCATGTAGGCAAGTTTAATTTTTCTTACATCGTTAAGCAATATTTTTCCTCAAAAAGAATTCTGATTCATCCAGTTCACTAGCAGGATATTCCTTCTTGAATGTGACACTATCCAGTAGCTTTTTATGTCCTTACTGGTCAATCTGAAGCCTTGGTGCCTATTAATAACTTATTATTCAAGCTGTGTTCTGGAGACATGGATATTGCAGAGCTGGCTGGGATTTTTCAGCATATATGCAAACGTGCTGCAAACTATCTTCTCAAATTCTTTGTGAAGAGGAAAAAAAAAGATAATGTACCAACTTCACAGGTGTGGGACTAGGACTGTGACTTTGAAACTATCATTGATTTATTGTTTGTTCAGCTTGAGGTGTTTATGTCCTGATTCTTTTCCAGAGGACCTAACTTTGTGCAGCAGTTTATATATAGCCATATATATTATAGCCTCAATCTTTACATTGACTTTACATTGACACAGCTGCAGCTGTGAATGTTCAGCAATTCTTCAAATAAAACCCCAAGTTTTTTTTAAATTGAGCTCCCAGAAAATGAAACTGCGACCCATCATTTCTCCTTTTACAGTTCCCTCCCTCATTCATTTAATTTCCTTGAACTTTTGCAGTGAAACACGGCCAGTGATTGTGTGGGCAACAGCCTCGTTTGCTCTGCAGTTCCAGTTTATGCTTTTGTCTGGGATTGTCCCATGTGCTGAGTGTAGCAAGAATCTGGTACAAAAATTGCATACATTTTTTGGTTTAGTTGCATTTTTTTAATTTATTTTTTATTTAAAGAGTGTATTCTGATCTTTATTCACACAGGGACTGAATTAGGATTTTCTGGACAACTTTAGTTCTAGTATTTCCATATCTTCCCAATATTTGACTTCACAAAATGAGTAAATTTTTCTTTCACAGGAAAAAAAAAATGATGGCTTATTTTCAGCTCTGTACATACAGGGAAGTGAAAATGTTAATGTATTGCTCTTGGAGATATTAATGCATTCTTAAATCTTTCAAAAGATTTAGAATAAATCGGCTATTTTGCCTGAAATATATATCCATGGCAAGTGCTTTTGAGATTTGTAAACCTTTTAAAGCTCTGTTTATATGAATTAGCTCAGGAAACTATTGCTTGTTCTATATTTTTATTTAAATAAAGTATAATAATTTGTTTAAGTCAAAATTTTATTAGTATAAGGGGATCTGTAGAACTGATTTTGTCAGTGCACTTTGGTGTTCTGGAAAAGACTGCATTATGTGCCATAGAAACCTTGAGAAATGGTAAATTGAAGCGATTCTAGCTATTGTTTTCATTCCTCTCCATCCTTATTTGAAGTAATTTCAAATCAAGAGCTTATTATTTTACATACAAAACCACGTAAGAATTTCTCTTGAAAAATTCTTTTTGTTACACAATTGTTTTAATTTCAGAACATGCTATATAAGGGCTGAGTTAAGATTTTTATACACAATATTAAGAACACTTCAAATCATTAAACAGATGTTTATGACTGCATTATTAGGGTAGTGAGTAGAGCATGATTTGGGGGGGACAAAATAGAGGTCTTTTGAATCATCCATGTTTTGTTCATAAATCATCTGGTGTCACAAATTTTCCAAGGAACACTAATCAGTTTAATAGAAACTGATTTTTCTTGCTTTTCAGGAAGTCCACTTACTCCCACTCCTCCAACTCCCCCAAACTAACATGATGTGAATGAGATTACACAGTTATATTTTTGTATTACCTTTTATTTAAGATGTTTTTACTCCTCAAATCTTTGACTAATATTTTCATAGTAATTTAAAAGAATTTCTAATATGTTAAAAAATACAATACTCAATTGGCATTGCAGCTGATAGGTGTCAACGCAATAACGTAATATCTATTTGTGCTGTTCTGAATTGAGATGGGGTCCTCTGCTTGCTTCAGCTTGGCATAAGAATCTGGGAGGGTTGTGCAATGTTAAGAGGAAAGAAAATCTGCCCTATGACTTTAGTAAGGTGAGTCCAGTGGCTGGGTTTATTGTGTAGTTCAGCACAGGCTGTCTTGTAATCTGCAAGTTCTTGAGCTACTAAGGAAATTCACTTGTAAAAGAAAGATGCTACATGTCCAGATGCCATATGATACGTAACTTGTTCCAAAGCAGTTTAACAAATAAAGATTTAAAGATTAAATTCTCAATAGTTTGTTTGAATGATAATGAGAAGAATGTCACTTCAACTTGGAAGTGTTTGAGAAGAGTGGATGCCAAAGATGAAAGTGTACTGTTTAGGGTTATAAAAGGAGTGTAACAATGAATGGAGGTATGAAAGTAAGAGAAAGAATAATTAGGCTAAATATTGGGAGAAATTTCAAAACTATTTCAGTAGGCTTCAGTGAAGCTATGCTGATGAGTTCTAGCTAAGATACTGGCTTAGTCTGTTCTTCTTTTGTACTCTGAGGAAAAAACTTTCATCTTCTAGAGCTGGTCAATACAGAAAGATATGAAGGTGTGGGAGCAAATTAAAATGATGAAGATTTTGAGATCTGATTCCATTTGCACAACTTTCTTCTTTTGCAAAATAATAAATATTGCAAATCCTATTGATTTTGTTACTTTGCTAATACATTCTTGATAAGAGACAGGAAGGTAAGTGTATCATTCTCCTTTATTTTTCAATTCATGTAATCTGTTGGCCAGGGATTGCAAGGAAATTGTGCTCTCCTTTCCCTATCACTGATTGCTGTTGTGTAAAGCCTGAGACTCTCTTTTGCCAGTATTATTTGTTCACCTGAGAAGTAAATAGAGGTGCACATACTTAGGAAATAGGTGATTACATATAATATACAGTATACTATCATTGTAATGCAAATAAGGCAATAATGTGTGTGTACTTGGATGAATACAGCCAATCTAACAGTAAAATACAGCTTATAATGGAATGGAAACTTTAAGTAAAGGAATGAAAGGTACATCTAATTTTGACAGACTTACAACATTTTTCTTTTCTACTGATATGCCAAAACATTGTACCCAAGCAATTACACTGACATTTGAGAAAGCTCCTTTTGACATACATAGTGTATCGTCTAGTGCAGTGTTCATGAAATTAACATTTTCCTGAAGTAATCATATACAATTAAGTGACCAAATAGTTCTGAGGCAATACAACTGTATTTCATAAGAACTAAATATATTTCTTCACACTGATCCTGCATGTTTTAGTTGAGCAGTCATTAGCATGTTTATAATGGTTCTAATTTAGCACAACATTTTCTGAATTTTATCCTTGAGTCATTTACAAATTGTTCATATTGAGTAAACAAAGGAAACAGATTGCATTTTATACTTAGTAATTTATCTGAAAGAAGAGGGGAGGGTTAATTGTCTGAAAGTTTTGCTCTGTTTGGGGAAGTGATTCTAGTCTTGCATTGCTTGGCACACAATGCCTTTTTCCCTCTGTTCTGGGGGAAAAAAAAAAAAAAGAAAAAAAAGAATGGAGGAGTGAGTAAAATGAAAAATTAGGAGAAGGACAAGATTTGCCACTCCCAAAGGGGAGTGTGGAGCAGAACTGGAGCTGGCACGAGATTATCTAAAACAGTTGGTGCATTCCTTAATGATCAAGTGCTTGAGAAGTCCAGCTCGCTCTCACAGAGCATCTGTGTTGATGTTTATATCAGTGCCTTGCTGTATGGGAAAAGTATGCTTTCTCTTGTTGCTTTTCTAAAAATAGTGCGGCATATAGCATTGTATGAGTTATTTTAAGAGAACAAAAACATTTGCAAGGTTAAAGGTTCTGTTTTTTAATAAATAAATAAAAATAAATGTCAGAACTGTATCTTTGGTTATTCCTTCCCTGAAATTAAAACTCCTTTTTATCTGGAGTTTTGCACTGAGCAAGTGCTTTTTGCACTAGAGAATTCCTGTTGGAACAAGCCATTTTAGGTGGAATTGGTACAAGCTTCAGTTTTTCCCGCTAGCCACATCACAGAAAGCAGGTCTGGAAATCAGTCCCAGTTAAATTCCAGTGTTTCTGTTTCAGATGTCTGTTGTTCCATGCAAGATCTAGACCATTCAAGTAGTGCAAATGAATTCAGAGGAAAACCAGAACATTTTAATGCCTAATTATTTTTAGTGAGCTTGGAGAGTTTTAATTAAAAGTTAAGAGAGCTCTCCAAGCTCTTAACAGTTCTAATTTTATCATATTGTGAAAATCTTGTCACTGTGAAAAACTGTACAGCAGTTAGCAGGTTTACCTGGTTCCCTGTCCTAAACAAAACTGCAATGTTAGGTAGACAGATCTCAGTTGCATTTCTTTTATTGCTTTTGCAAGAAAACATCTACTGTGAGATGTCTTTTGCATATAATTGTATTTAGAAAGGCTTCTTTGCCCTTTTTCTGTTTTTCTTTCTTTCTTTTCCTTTTTTTCTTTTACAGTATTGACTACAAGTTGCCCTGAGAATCAGAACTGAGTTCTAATTCATGATCAGAAATGTGCTAGGTGCTCAACAAAACCCTTGTGAGATATTCAATCTCTGCCAGAAGTGCCACAGTCTCAACAGCTAAGGCAGACAAATAGGCGGGTAGAAGTGAGTCAACATAAGAGGATGAAGTAAGCAACTGGCCAGGATTACTTAGGTCCTTAACAGCAATATATAGAATTTAGGAGTGATTTTTATGGTAATTTGCACTAAATGTAGCAAAGGAATTAACAGGTTTTCCTATTCTAAATGTCATGTGGCTCATTTTTGTGTTCTGATTTTTGTTTTACAAGAACTTGGCTTTTGAAAGCTTATTACATGAAGAAAATCTTGAAAAGTTGGACAAGGAAATCACTTCACTGGTCAACAGCATGTCTGAAATGCCTTATATTTTAATTTTCTGTTAGAACCTGAGAATTAATTACTGTATGAGAACAGTATGGAAATTGAGCAGAATGAGATGAGATTCTCCTGACCTGCCTCTTTACTGACAGCAAGATTGAAGCCAAGCTGCTTATGAGCAAGAGATAGTGGCAGTACATTGCAACCATGGATGTTAAGCCTTCAGGCTGATTTTTGATTAGTTTTGTATTGTTGCTGTCTCTTTTTCTTTTATTTAAAGTTTATTGAAACAGAAAAGGATAATTTGTGTTTGAAAGAAGAAAAAAAGTAACTATGGCAACCAAGAATCTATTTTAGTAACATTACACAAACTTTACATCCTTAGATTAAAACAGAATAAATAGTACCATCCAGCAGTTATATTTCTGATAGTTGTGGTTAAATTGTATTTTTATTTCTCAAATAATGAATGTAAATGTGAAGTCCTTAATTTAATTTTGAACCGTTAGAAGATTATAAAATTGTTTTCTTTCAAAGTGAATTAAATTAACCTTTTGCCTTTCCCTTTGATACCAAAATACTAGAGTTTGTATATATTTTTAAAATATGTAATATGAAGTATGAAAATCAGGAAATATTTTTATGACATACATCTGGGGTAGGTGGTTCTTCAAGGAGTCTTCTCACAAAAGGCATGGAAGCAAGCTGGTGTCATGCACTCAGAGCTGAATCAAAAGTCTCAACAAAGGTGTATTAAAACTCATCACTTGATTTTTAAAACATACTTAGTTTTCTGAATAATTCGCAGTATTTATGCATGAGCCTAATAATAGCACCAATGGACCTTGTGTTTTAGTTTAATTCTAATTAACAAACACAAGGGTAAGTCTGAATTATGCTTGACATTTATTCAGGAATATTTGTAAAGTACTGATTTTATATAGGCTTTTCTACTGTAAACAGGATTTAGTATTCTGTAAAGATTACTGAAGCAAAATTTCTTCTTTTAAATGGCTGATGATGGATTGTGGTGGTGGTATTATTTTAGATGTCAGATTGTTAGCTTCACCTACTTGAGCAATGTACATTTGCATTTGAGGAATAGGGAGGGATGCGTAAAGGGAGCAGGGCAACCAAATACTAGCCACTGTAATGGTTATTTGCAGCTTATTTGGTTTTGAGGGAAACTGTGCTTCTCCTGCAGTAGTAATCCAGTGCATTAGGCCTTGTATGCACACAAATGTCTCTCACAAGGGGTTCATAGTCTCATTTAACATTCTTTCAAAGAAAAAAAACCAACCACACAACACTTTTTCTCTAACTAATATTTCATAGATGCTGACAGGGTCATTCCACCTGTGCTGTTTTTCTCATGATATTGCCTTGAATAAGGCATTTAAACTCATTTGATGAAGGCTGATCCAAAAGACACCTTTTCTCCTTTGGTGAAGCTGAAGGCAAATAAATGTCATGAGAGTAATTTAGAGAATATAAAACATGAGAGATGGAGGAACTTTATTACGTATTCCTAAAGCTTGCAAAAATAACATCTTTCTATGTTTAGCAGCATCTACTAAATTGTAATGATGTTTAACTATAGACGATATTACTGAAATAGAGATGAAGATGCTACTAATTCTGTTGTATTGTTCTAAAAAGCAGAAAAGAAGTTTATCCTCCTCCTACTGGTTATAATCAGGTTTTAGAACAGTATCTGCCTCAGTACACCTGCGTTCTCTTCTAATTCCTCTACCTTGTCTTTCCTGGTGCCTCTTTCCTTGAGATGTAACAGTTCAGATGCAGTTAGAAATATGTCACCTGTACTGCTATACCTTTGACTGAATTATATTTCTGTATTGTTTATGAACTTGCTATGTGCTTGCAGTCATTATTAATAAATCAATGTGCTTTTTGTCTTCTGTCACAAAGTAATGTGTGTATTCAGAAAGAATTGTATGCAAAACAAGTCATGTTTTAGAACCCATCAGTAATAATTATCAGTTTGCAGTATTGTTACAACATGTTTTGAGGGAAAGCTTATTATAAAAGAAAGAACAAGGCACTGCACAGTAGCAAGAATAAGACAGTTCAGTTGATCACTGGTGTAGGTGTTATAAATATGCCAGTCTGTACTATAGTGTTTTATTAAGTCTCAAAAAGTCAAAGCTGATTTGAAATAATAATGTCTGACAGTCAGTGCTTTGAAGTTTTGCTGCTGCACTCTCACATTTAGGCTTTTATGTGTGACTTTATCATAAAAAAAAAAAATACACACAAGGCATGAATGCTTTTCTTTATTTTTTTTTTAAATCTGTATTTCAAAGAAAGTAATAGGAGCTACTTCAGTGAATTAAGAGGCTTAAAACAAAAGGAACAATCAATGAGGATATGTGCAGGCCACTATAAGGTCATACAGTATTCATGTAAGCTATAGCTGGGGTTGGTAACTTGTTGAAGACTTAATAAGTGAAATTAAAAAAGAAAAAAAAAGGAAAGAAAAAAGGGAGAATAAGGAAGAGACGAGGCAAAAGCTATCCTTGAGAGGAACAAGATGACTTTCATTCAGTCGGAAGAGTTTGAGAGCATGGTTGTGATAGCTAATACACTCGTTCTTCATCACCATCGTGCAACAAAGAGCTGGATTCCATCCATTCCATGACTGATTGATTACCCAATGGACAAATGTTAATTGTTTTCATCAATGCTTTGTCATTGTGGAGAGATCCTTTTCGTCTAACACCTAGGCTTTTTTTTTTTTTTCTCAGTTGTTCTCCCCCCCCCCCGCTTATATCCCGCTTTCAATATCCTCTTCTTATTCACCTTTGCAAAACTGTCACATTTAACAAGATTCTCACAGTACTTTAAACTCTTTTAGTTTACAATTAAAATTGCTAACAAAATATGTAATAAGCCATGATATTAAATAATACTCAATGATTTAATTTAGTCATCTCAGTCTAATTACACTTAACCTGTTTGCTGCCCTTGAAAGAAAATTTTTCCTAGTTCTTAAGAGAAGAATATAAAGTATGAGGGACTGTGTGTTCTTAATATAATAAATTGATATAGTACAACTTCCTGAATTTGATCTTACATGTGTCAGTAAATAAACTACTTTGCAGCATAAGCCCAACTGTCAGTGACAAGAGCTTAAAATGTACAAATGCTAATTTTTTTTTTTTTTCTTTTATAATTGTCTTTAACAAGAATCTGTGAATTTTGAAAATGTTGGGATCCGCAAGGTTTTGGCATGGTGCTGAAGCAGAGCCTCAGTGCAGGAGAGTGATGCAGTGCAGATGTGAATTTGGGCTTCTTCAATGTGCAGGGCTGGATTCTGAGTTGATGTTTTGTTTCTATAATGAATCAAAGCAGATAATGAATCAATATGGATTAAGCTGTTTTACTGATATCAGAAGATATCTTTCTAGATTTTATTTGTATGTAAAAATTAAATTCCAGTATGGAAAATAGAAAAAAAATAGAAAAAAAATCCTTTTCTGATTCACAAATCTTTTAAAACTGTGTGCCTGTGAGTACAGAATACAAAACTTGAAGGGAGATATTCCTTTCAAGTCTAAGCCTTTATATTTAGTTTTGTGTCTAATGTGGAAGACCTCAGAGAGTGTTAGCACATATCATTATTTTAAATTCTAAAAATTATGCAGATTTAACTTGCTAATAGAAAATTTACAGCAATTTCAAAAGAGCTATTTCTACAATGTTATAAAAGTTTATTAAAAGGCTCTGTGTGTTTTGGTAATCTTCCCAATAACAAAATATAGTAGCTCTAAATCATGCAGTCATATCTATAACATGAACTTCGTCTGGGGGAGGAATATTTAAAGAAATGTTTCTTATGGATTTTTTTCAGTCATTTATAGAGATAACAATTGTAACTAGCAATGTGATCATAGCAAAAAGGTGTCACACAGATAGACCTGTTTTCCATTCCAGTTCTTTGGTAGTCTGTCTTTAGAAGCGTGTTTTTTCCCCTTATGTGATATAAGAATAGTACAGATAAATATGTGTGTTCTTAAGAACAGTAAGAGAAGAAAAGCAACTGCTTTTGAGGAAGGTATTTTATCAATTCCAGTGATATGCTAATTGTTTCTTTTTTTAAAAAAGAGTATTTTTCCTTCTTTGTACAAATTGAGGAAAATACCTTTTTTAAAAGCAGCAGAAAACACAACTTACAGCAACCATCAAAATAAAACTCTAAATCTTTTTTTTCAGGGATGAGGGGTCTGAAATTTTGGCAGGGGAGAAGCACAGAAGCATCTTTTTAAACTAATGATGATATCACAAAAAAGACAAATTATAATGTTCTATTGATAATTGATGGTTATTTCTTGATTCTTCTATTATCAGGCCAGAACTCATAAAAGTAATAAATGCCTGTTATTGTTAAAAGTAAATTGTTATTATATAACAAATATTTTAACACTGCCTACTGCAACTTACAGCTCCTTAATTTTGTCTCTTTCATAGAAATATATAATTAGTAAATAAGTTAGCTTTTCTACTGAAATATTACTTCAAAAACATTTACAAGCTGTGTTGTCTTTCCACGGAGGCTTGCCACAGTGAAAATGTATTGCAATTAAAACCTGATCTTTGATCTTTTGGTAGTTACAGTTTGGTTTACTTTCAACTGGTTTTAGGTCTCTTTCCTCAGTTGTTTGTTTGTTTGTTTTATATGAGTGATGCTAATGTGAATTTTGAGGCTGAAAATACTTGAACCCTAAAATATGGTTTGCCATATGACCTTTTTCTTCCCTGCACTTCTTCCTAAGACTTTAAATCCTCTTTTTGTGACCTCTTTGAATGCTTCTCCTCCCTCTGAGCATTTTTGGAATCCTCTGAGGTGAAACAAACTATTAGCCATTGCATCGATATGATCTGTGTTGCCATCATTAATCTGGGTTTTTTACTTTTGTTTTCACTTGTGTGAGTACTTCTGCTGGGGTGCTGACATGAGAATTTGAGCCACAATTTGGCCTTAATCTGCCAGTAATTAAGCAGCAGATATGTTAGGCTGAATTCTGTCTTCTTGTACCTGCTAGTGTTAATCTGTTACTGGAGTGGCATTGGTATAAATGTTTAAATTTGGAACTTTATTAGTTATTTACAAAGCATTGTGTAAATTGATCTCCTTACACAAACAGCAGCTTGCTATGAGAGTTTCTAACAAGCAAAGGTATATGGCTATTCCCAGTGTATTCACTAAGAAAGAAGGTGCTTACCACCACCCGTGGTGGTATGTGGCCTTATAATGGGAGGCTTTTTGCTAAGATTCATTTAAGGGATAGGGTTGCCTTTAAATGTTTTTGGCATCTTGCTAAACTGTCCCTAAGGGTTTTCAAGCAGTTTAGCATAGGGGCTTTTGATGAGTCTGTCTACTAATAAAAGTAAATGCACAGTGTTTAATTGAGATTCTATTATTACTAACTAGGAAGGAAAAATAAGTGTTCAATTTTGTGTAAAGTTTTCTTGATAATTGTTTATAAATCTCAATTGCAGTTCTTAAATTCATAGAAATCTGGATCACAACTTCAGCCATAAGGATTTCCATCTTAAAAATAAACTTTTATGAGTTATCTGGAAGGTTATGTATAATTTTGACTTCAGAGCCAATTAGTTTAATTGAGGATACAAAAAAAAAAAAAAAAAGATTTTATTGAAATATGCTCAGTATCAAATTTTCTGGTGGAATTGGGGTCTGATCATAGGAAACTCACTGAGGCCAATCTTCTGCTTTCCCCTAAATGTAATGATTTCAGCGAGTTTTGCCTACAGAAGGCCTCCCACATTTGGGCAAAGATTTGAAATATATTCTGAACTTCATGTTATGAAAGCCCATCTTCTAATCATTGCATGTGGTTTATAGTGAACTGAGAAAATTTCTGATACTGTGAACATCCAATATGTAAAGTGCTTTTATGAATTCCATGGAGACATTATATGAATAACTTTTGCATTGACATGGGTATAAAAATGGTTTCAGATGTCACTGCCAAATTTCCAAAAAAAGCCTCTAGATCTTCATGTATAATTTTGAGTGTACAATCATTCTCAAATGAAAAAGACAGAATTTGTATATACATTGGCAATCTATGCGTGTAAATTGGCAGTTAGCATGCATAAATCCCAAATGAAGTTTTTCTTTCAATTAGACTCTTGTTAAATCCATAGTAACTCCATTAACCTCAGTGGAATTACTTTGGATTTAGAATCCAGTTAAATGAGAAGTCTGTTTGGCTACAAGTTCATTTCCCTCTGAAAACATGGTCTAACTATAACAGGGCGAACAGTTTTAAAATGAAGGTAGCAACTGTTTTCCTGATGTGTGAGAATATATTTGATTATTTGATAATTCTTCTTTTCCTTTATTATTTTTTGTTAATAGATTCATCCTGCATGGAAAAGCTACTCTCTAAAGACTGGAAGGAGAAGATGGAAAAATTAAACACAAGTGATCTCCTTGGTGAAATTAAAGGTACCTCGCTAGATCAAATTTTAAATGTTTGCATATATTTTAAATAAGGGATTGAGAATTCTTTAAGGTTAGTTCAGAATAAGTAGTAGAAATAGCAATCATAACTAGGGGCGTGTTGCTCCTTTCTGTCAACTCACCCTGTTTTTTAATGTTTGTCTTTGAGATGATCGATGTGACTGCCAAATAAATAGAGTATATCACAGTGAGTTATAGGCAGTATCAGAAACACCAGGTTAGTTATATTAGTTCATTGATATTATCTGTATCTCTGTGACCAGAAGAAAAAACATCTTGAAAACATGGAGTTACTCATACTTGGTACTGTTTCTTCCCAGTTGCATAAAATTTATCTAGAAACTACTTTCAGATTATAGAAGGGGTAACTGTGATTACTGTTCTAAATCTTTGATTCAAAATTGTGTGTGTGTGTGTGTGGGGGAACCAAACTGAAAAAAAAAGGGAATATATTTCTATCTTCCTGCAATTCCTGTGGAGAAAGAGCAGCTCTGGATGAAATCTGGGTTCTACAGAAATCAGTGCAAGGTTTATTGTACATATAGGCAGTACTTTCCAGCATTTCCAGGATTTGTTAAACCAGTGACATAGTGAAAGTGGAATTATCTTGACAGTTAAGTACTATGTAGAAAATTTGAATTGTTTTTCCCTACCAATCGATTCTTCCATGGATTTTTTTATTGAGAAGAAATTTAGAGTTATTAATTAAGGAACAAATTAAAAATGTGGCATTTTATGCTGTGAGAACGGATCATAAGGCATAATTTTATTAAATTGCAACTAAAAATATATGTAAACAAAGAATCACGTGCATCATATTAATAAATATTTACTAGTTTAGAAAAATGTATATACTATTAGATGAAAATTGATGCTTAGGATTTGATGTGTCCATGAAGGACACATAAGATAGTTAAATTTTGCTGTTATGCAAACAGGTGAAAATTGGCTCTTTTTAATAAGCTATAATTGGTTCTGTCTGATAATTCAGGACCAAAATATGTTGGATTCTCTGTTTAAATTTTTTGGGTATAATTATGAGAAGTGTATATTTGCCAGGTAGGAGATCCTGTAGTAAGGTCAGTGCTAGAAATACAATATGCAGTTTTACAGGAACATAAAATCCAACAAAATTATTTCTAGAAATCACATTCTATTTAAAGCCATATTGTCTCCTAATAGTGTGAAAATCATTGAATGCTAGTTTGTCCATTAATTGTACAATATAGCTACTTAGACTTTAAATAGAAACTACTTGAATACTATTAGTGAATCAAAATTAAAAGAGGTAGGAATCTCTAACAATGCAGAATAATGTTCTTTATTCTTTCATATGGCACAAAAAGCTTTCATTTATTAAAAAAACCAACAAAATAAAACAAAACCCAACCAACAAACAAACAAAACAGAAACGAGTTTGTTTTTCTGGACTTATGTTGTTCCTTCCATTTTCTTAGGATATATATTCGCTGAAGAGTTAATGGGTAGAACTCTTTTCTCCTAACTTTTTCTCATCTAGTTACAAAGTATTCTCAAATTTGGGGGAGCTTGCAACTTGTTTTACTTGTTAACCTGTGTAAGGATCATCTGGTCAGGCTCCCAGATTTATGTATTGAGGATCATTTAGTTTCCACAACTTCCTCATCCCTAGAAACCCGTCCTTAAGGGACCTTAGGTCTGCAGTATTCCACTCTGCTACTAGTTGACTTCCAGCAAAATGCAATACTGAATCTTTGCTATTGCAGCTGCATTTAATATTTGCTGTGAACAGGCAAAAATACAAAAAGGCAAACACAAAAAATACAAGATAAAACATATTTGCTGTTCTGTTGTGCTTTGCACAGGCTTTCCATAGCAGAAGTAGTCTGAATTAGGACTCCTTTCCTTTGGTCTCCCAAGCCAGTGGCTAAGCCACTGTCTCCACCTGGTTATCTCCTAGCTGATAAAATCATTATCAACCTAATAACCTGGTATTAACTCATATTAACATTTGTGTGCCTTAAATCTTCTCAGAGAAAAAGAAAAAAAAAACCCAACACCATAGCCCTTGGCAGCATGAAAACTCGATTACAAGAAGGAAATAAAGCAAAGTAGGGAAAACAGCGAGAATTTTTAATCTGTCAAGGAAGCATACTTAAAAAAAGAAAAAAAAAAAATCTTTTTAGTATTCAAGGTGGTAGATTTCCAAATCATGAAGTTCATTTTCATAGTGATAAATGAATTTCCAGTCAGGTAACTGCCAGGGCATGCGGAGGTCTCTGAAAGAATTATTTTTTAAAATGTGTTATCTTTTGGAGGTCAAATATTTTTTTCCTTTATTTCCATTAGATTCTAAATCAATTTGTTTATCTGGCTGATACTTTTGGCTTTTGTGCAGTCTTTCTGCTCATATTACTGAGAGCCTAACTTAAAGACGTGAAGTGATGCAGTAAAAATAAATAAATGAGGTCATTGATTATAAAACAGTGAGGTGTGGTCCTGTGAGGAGCTGCTCTTTGCACTGACTGTTACTGGGAGTTGTTTATTTTAGAGAGAAGGCATTGTTCTTGCTAAGGATAACCTGACTACGTATTCTTTCTCTCTCTGCACAACTACAACTCTCCCCTCTTCAGTGAAAGACTGGCATGTTGGTCGTGGGAAGGCAGTACACTAAGAATCAGTGCCAGAAAAAAAAGGATGAAAGCAGAAAAAAAAAAAAGTACCATTGACACAGACTGATTCTATGCATGTTTGGGAAGCACATCGTAGAAAAGAAAAGATAATTGGCTGAGAGAAACAAATAAAAATGGTATTTTCTAGCTTTACCTTCTATATTTAGAACACAATAGTGTTAATCAAGATATAATCATAAACAATATCTATTAATTTAAACAATAGAAGCCAATACAAATGTAACAAGCAGTGAATCATTTATTTTTTTCTCTAAGTGGGATTGTTCCTGTTCACAATTACTCTTGCATAGTATGCTTCATTTTTAAAACTGCTTTTTTCTGAGTTTCTTTATTAGGATTTCAGTTATTGATAATGGTCCAGATTCTTCCTTGAATTCCAGCCAAGCAAGCCATTGACTTAAGGGAGGCTGCGTGAAACTCAGAGGAGCATTTGGCAGAATGCTTTGTAGCCAAATTCCAGTGGTTAAAAAAGTCTGCTTTTTCATTTAATATGTTTATAAATGAAACATACAGGTCAAATTTTCAGAGGTCTATGAAGCAGTAGAGCTGAGTTAAATGACCTGCTCACCTGGAAAAAGAAAAAAAACACAGCTGCTTAAGCAAATCATTTGATTGTATCATGTTTGCCAGTGTATGCATACAAATACATTTATTTAAGGTGTACAAGCAATTTGTTAGGCTTATGTCTGGCTTTTGCAGTGTTGTCTTTTGTATAAAAGTTAGGGTCAGGAAATACTTTTCATTCTGGTGTTTGTTATCATGTATTTGAATAAACAAAGTGACACAGGACTCTCTTCTAAATGTCCAGATATTTGGGTACAGAGTTCTGTCCTCACCCTCCCTTGCTGCATGTATTTCTGTTCCTTAGTTATCTAGTTTTTCTTCAGCAGCCACAGCTAGGCAGACTAGCATCATTTATCACTATACAGAGTCTGTTTTAAGTTTTCTGTTTCTGCTCCAAATATAAATCTCTGGAATAGCATAGTCTTGCATGCATCAGGCAGTTGTCCTACTGAAATAGACCGCAATGGTCTTTCTCAGCATGCAGGGTCTTTGAAGATCAAATAAGAAGGGTCAGTCTTTAAGTAAATTAGGCAATGATGTTATCATGAAAGGGTCAGAATTGGTCTAGCAGTCTTACAGAAGAGTGACTCCTGGGTCACTGGCTACTGTGTTGCAGGTTATTTCTCTGGCTTCCATTGGTGGTGTTTACAACTGGAGCTATCTATATTTACAGGAATTGTGCCTTGAATGTCACATGCTGTCTTTGTACAGTATACTCTGTTTTGGGAAGCATAGCAATTGATGTCCATGGCTTTATCTGATATAGCAGGCTATTTGCGTTGTGTTTCCCATGCTTATTCAATCCCCTTTTGTATTTTCTACTTTATTAAAAAGAGTCTGAAACTCCTATTTCGTGTGATATGTTCACATTTAATGGCCTCAAAATATTTGGGTAGGTAAGAGGTAGCATTCCTGTTCCCTAGGAAATGTTAAATTTAGTAAAATGAAGAAACTCACTCACTTGATAGTCTCCTTGCAAGGTACACTATAAAAATAATGAAAAAAATTATTTGTACCCTGATATTAGAACACGGGAGAGATAGAAAGAGGTGTTTTCTGTAATAGTCTTGGAGAGAGCTCTGCATGAATGAGTCCTCGAGAAAGTTATGGTTTCTCTGTTTTTACAGTGAATTAATTTTTTTCGTAAAATATGCATGATTTACAAAACATTTCAAAATGCTATTTTTGCTTCCATTTTATAAAATATGTCTTCACAGATAAGCTTTTGGGTGTTTCTTGGTGCACTAGATCAAATGTGAAGAGCATTTTGAAGAAAATAAATCTGATGTTTTCCTGTAGCCCTGACCAACACTTTAGTTTGGATTTGCAGTAATTATTTCTCATTATAATTGCTGAAATTTCTTTCTCATGAAGTCTAAGGGTATATAATAGTCTGCCTTATAAATATGCATAAATAAATATATATAAGTCCTCTATCACGGAGGCACTCAGAGGTTTTTAATTATGTCACTTTGTATGGCTATAGACATTTCAAAGCTCTCCTTTGTGCTCTCTGTTATAAACATATTTTATTTCTTTTGAAGTCTGTGTGATATACATACTAGCAATTAAAAACCCAGCTCAGGCTTTGAGACACAAGGTCTTCTTAATTAAAACTCAAACAAAAGCTACAAGCAAACGCCCCACTGTATGATTAAGGTCTAAAGTGTTATGATACATTAGAATCATTGTTAACTGCTAGGATTTAAAAAATCAATACACAGGAAAAAGGATCAACTGGTTCCAATTAGTGAAACCAATGAAAGCATCCAACAAAACATAACAAAACTATGCAACCCAGAACCCCTACACCCAAATCCTTTTGAAAGTGGTCCTGATTAGAAATATACCACAGGCTATAAAGGGTTCTCATAATGTATTTATTATCATGATCCAGTGAAGTGATGTGTTTAGCTTCATATTGTAGCTCTCTAAATCAGAGAGATGTTTTTGTTTTGCCATTTCTCAAGTCATTAGCATTTTGTGTAATGTGTTACAAAAGCTACATTTCCAGGTCTAACCTGACCTTCTAAATTAATTGGTACCTTTTTGAGTGACTGAATATTTCATAAGCACTTTCAACAGTTAATGTTTGCATACTCTTTAGTCTGATTTGCTTGAAGAACGTAATGAATACCAAAATAAAAATATTTTTGTTAAACTTACCACACCCGCTTATATCAATTTTTTATGATTAAGATATTGATATAATTTGTTAGACTAATTGCTAGAGTGAAATAGATTAAACTATATGATCTTATGTCATCTTGACTTTTTTTAATATGACTTTTATCCAGATTATAACTTTTATCCAGATTATGGTACAGACAGAGGCTAGTTCTGTGGGCCTGCTCACTGTACATAGTGCTATTATTTAAGTTATGTACATGTAAGTCGTGACAGGGTTGAAGCTGTATTTCTTGAAAAAATAAAAATAAGTAGTAAATGTTTTCATTGCTCCGGTCTTTTGGTCAGAGGGTCATATTTCAGTTACACCTGTCACAATCATGCCTGCTTCTAATGTTGAAAGTTAATGATTATTACCATTTCTAGTTCTTAACATTCCACAACTATAAATTACATTGTAATCAACTTATCACATAAATCAAGTTCTCTATGTTGTTGAATACATTTTATAAATAATATCAACTAGGATGCATGCAGTATATTTCCTGGCACAAAATGAATTTGTTACTTACTGCAATCACATATATCTCTTTATTTTTTAGTTTACCAGTGTATTTTTCTAAGCTTAACAATTAAGGATTAAATATATGAATGCTGTACTACACTGAAATCAATGGGACAGCTCACTTACATGCTGTGTTCTTTGGAACTGTGTCCCAAATAGTGTACTGAAGAAACAGTATCAACTGTTTATGAGAAAAAGAAAGAAGAGGGATAACAATGCTGATAATAAGGAACTTGAAACAGCAATACATTTTTTTGACACATTAGAAATGATTGCCTTGTGAAGTTTGATCCATTCTTCATTTGTAGAAATAGTGACAAGAAAAATGTATGGTATTAAAATGTGTTTATTTTTAAATGCCATTTAATTTATTAGCAGAAAAAGGGTTGAATGTAAACTGAAAAATTACAAGTAGGCTTTCTTCACTTTGTCTTCAAAAATTTGCCATTTTCTTCTGTAGGTAGGTTGTTCTGTATTTTATATATATATTTAATTTTCATTGTAGCAGTAATTGTTTTATTTAAAATATGCAGTGTTTAACTGAAGGCTTGTAGGTTGAAGGAGCTTATCACTACTTGGAACTTTAGGCCTTCTCTTCTGACCCTGGATGTCAGTGGCAAATTTCCGTCCCAGCTTAGTTGCCTACGAAGTTGCCTGCCTTTAGCAAAATAAAACTCCTACTGAAGAAGTACAACTTTGTATGAAAAAAACAAGTTCCTGTGTAGGAGTTTGCACTGCTAAAACAAGAGTGGAAGCTCCATTTCTTGTGTTTCACCAAGTGAAACAAGCTCTTGGCTTTTTGTTGCCCTAGACATCTAAACTCAAATTCTAACAAACTAATGACTGTAAGCATTTATGTAGAAAGATGCATATAGGTACGGTACTGAAAGGGCTGAAATTTTCTGGTCAGTTTGGATTCTGAGGAAACCTGTAGATGTATTTCATCAGTCCTTTGTTAAAGGAGTTTCACATTAAGGAAATCTTTGATTGAAGTGTCACATGTAAAGAACATACTATCCTGCAGTGTTCAGTCTCTATGGCGACTGAGCAACCTGCAGAAGGGTATAAGGAAAGGGCAAACACACAGTAATATTTCCTCAATATCCTCTTCCATTATCCCACAAAATATGATAAATAGGCTTCTTGATTCAGAAGTTGTACATTCAGGTTTAATGGCCCTTGATAGAATTATCATCTATGAACATATCCAATTGCTTTGGAACCCTTTAATAGACAGCTGGAATGTCTGTTGGGATAAGCTCAGCAGTTAACAATATGCTGTATATTTGAACCTAGTACTTTGTAGGTGTCCCCTAGATTTTGTATTATAATGGACAAGGAATGGTTGTTCCCTGTTCAGCTTCTCTGTTACACTACCTTCAGTTGTCTGTTCTCCAGGTTGAAAAGTAAATACGTATTTGTTTATTCCTGTTATGAAAGCTGTTCTGCATTTTGGTCATCCTCATCACCCCTATCTGCAGTTAGTTTGGAAAGAAATCTTTTGTGCAAAATATCTCTGTTCTGAGCAACTTCAAACTTTGGCACTGACTAATGATAAACTTTGCGGCAATCCTTTTCACCTCAGTTGGTTTTAAACTCCCTTTCTGAATAGGGAGTCTGTCTTGAAGCACGGTCTTGATGTGTGGATGTTGTGTGGTGATGCGAGCATCCTGATGACATCAGGTATCAGATTTTTATTTTTTTTTTTCTTAAGACATATGTAAAAATGCCTCACTGGGAACTTTACAAACTGTGAACCCACGGTGGTTCAGAAAGATCATCTGTAAAACTTGTGAAACCACTTGTGGGGGAAGAAAAAAAAGAGACAGCGCATTCATAGAAAAAAATGAAGAGCACGTTTGGGAAGCTCACATGCAACTGAGAACAGCAAGAAACTAATGTGCAACCTGACACATCCACTGCCTCAAAAGCCTAAGCTCAGTGGCAAATAGAAGAAATAAAAGGGTTGTCCTTGTTTTCTCTAAACAACTTGACCCTTTGGAAAAGGTTAACCATCAGTATTTTTTTCAAGAGGGCTTGATTTGTCTGTGTCACCTCACTTCAGATCTGACCAATGACATCTGACATTTTTCTGCCAAAGGGCAGATCCAGCCAAAGAAGTCTTATTTTGCTTCTTTTCGCCATCTCCTGCAAACACTAAAGTGATTTCAGTCTGATCAGGATTTCTTTGCTCTAATCAGGTCATTCATGATACTGCCTCCTCCCTGGTTAGTCGTTTGGTCTCAAGTCACTGTCTCCCTTCTGCCTCTCACACAAATATCTATTTTGGATTAAAGTAAATAATTTCTCTTTTCCACTCGCCCCATTTTTTGTTTGTCATTAGCTGTCACAATGAAATCTTGTTATAGATATTTTTTCTTACCTTTATTTCTTTAAATTGCTGTTAGTTTGACCCACATATCCTAATATTTACCTTGGTCTCTATTGATATGAATTAACCAAGTTTAATGTTAATCATGTGCTCATAAAAGTTCTTCAAGAGTTATATAAGATTAAGCTGAGACCTGCTCAATAGCTGTTTAAAATTTATTGCCCCATAGATAAGGGTAATGAGAGGCTAACACACTTGGGAATAAATCCTCATGTCTATTAAGATTTGTTTGAATAGGTTTCCATCACAACAGGTGCACAATTATTTTATGAGTAAAATATTATCAGCCTTCCAAATTAGTCAGGGCAAAATGCAAGTTGTCTGATTAAATAATCAAACCCAATACTTAAAACGCACTTGATTTCCACAGGAATTTTAAGATGCTAAGTCCCAGTCTATCAGTGAAACTGTGATTGTTTGCAGCATGCAAGTAGCAGCTTGTAGAGTATCCTGTTTGGTATGTTTTACATAATTCATCCTACATTATACAAGACAAAACCGCTTAAAAAGCATATAATAATAGGTTTTACTTCTAGTCAAACAATTTTAATCTACCAATGAAGGTATTATACTGTGCATTAAAATCAGAAAAAAGTGGGCCTCTAATGGAAAATAGTTTGAAAGTGTTCTGCATTCAATTAGGAGGCACATCAGTTTAGAAATACAACTCCTGTGTTGTTTTTTAAATAATTTAGTTTATGAAGGGGGAGGGGAAAAAAGAAATATCCTCTGAATCTGAAGCGCAGCATGCAGTGTGGAGATCACATATGTCCCCAGTTATAGAATAGCTCAGTAAACACAGTAACCCGGAGACACAAGAAATGGGTAAAATCTAAAACAGTAAGTTCACCATGAACGGAAAGCTTAGCAGTGCAGCTGTTAGGCGCAGATTAGATACAGGTAACTGTTTGTTTTCATATCTGAATCTGTTTGTCAATCAAGGAATGCTATGAATCAGGAGATGGGATCTCAAAGACAAAACCACAAAGTCAGAGACAGCATCTGGAGGAGCTCCAAGCCACAAAAATTAGGGAAGAAGCACAGAGGGAACAAAAACTGTAAATGCTTGCATGGATTCTGTCTCTCTATACATTGAATTTAAATAATTGTGTTGATACATCAGTAATAATAATTGCTGATAAAAATTATAGTCCTTATTTTGGGCAGCAATATGTTTTACTAAATGTGAAATTAAATGCAATTTATATTAATTAGGGATAATATGAAAGTATGTAAGTGGTTGACATTTCCGACATTCTTAAACATACTACTATGTATGTGAAGATACATCTTTTGCGTTTGTTTTGACTTGGAAATACTGTAGATTGATACAGGCCCTAGTGTGCTTTGTTGAAATAAGATCACAGTTCTAAATCTGAAGATCAGAAAATTGTTTATAGACAAGGTTCATTATACTTCGAAATTTAGTTATGGGATTTGATCATTGATGTAACTGTTTACTAGTAGTTCTCTAGAAGCTGGGATATAGTTGTATTACATATACTAAAAACCTACTGTTAAAATGCAGGTAGTGTACCCAAGTTGCAGGATTTCTAAGTCTGTATAGTGTATACAGACATTTTATGTAGGTTTGTGTAACTCAGATTTCTGAACATGGAAAAACTTACAGAGACGTCAAATTTTTATTTGTGATATGAAAGGAATACAAAGATTTATGAAGGAAGATAAAGAAAATGAAATTGGCATAACTGTTCTGTGGTTTGGGCTCTTTTTTTTTTAGATTCAAAGGATCATAGAGTTTCTTGTAACTGAACTTTTTAGCTTTGCTGCTTTACACCAGTGCCAGGATCTGTTTGCCTAAATATTGTTGAGATTCTGCAACAGTCACAGGATGACTGCAGGTTTTCTTTTAGGTGCTGCAGATAGTTCCTACTGTCATATCCACCACTAAAGCATGTCACTAAGGGCCTCATCTATGTGTTTTTTAAACACTTTCAGGGACAGTGATTCCACCATTTCCCTGGGCAGCCTGTTCCAATGCCTGACCACCCTTTTGGTGAAGAAATTTCTCCTAATATCTAATCTAAACCTTGCCTGGCACAACTTGAGGACATTACCTTTAGTCCTGTCACTTGTTACTTGGGAGAAGAGACCAGCCACCTCCTTTCAGGTAATTGTAGAGAGTGGTAAGGTCACCCCTGAGCCTTCTCATCTTCATAATAAACAACCCTAGTTACCTCAGCCTTTCGTCATAAGCCTTGTTCTCCAGAACCTTCAACAGCTTGTTTGGACACGCTGCAGCGCCTTAATGTCCTTCTTGTAGTGATGGACCCCAAACTGAACACAATATCCAAAGTATAGCCCCACCAGTGCCGAGTACAGGGGTTTGATCACTGCCCTGGCCCTCCTGGCCACACTATTTCTGATACAAACCAGGATGCTGTTGGCCTTCGTGGCTGCCTGGGCATACCACTGGCTGATATTCAGCAGTCAGCAATCCCAGATCCTTTTCCCCTGGGCAGCAGATATATGGGTGCTAGATGCTTAACGTATATTTTAAACCATCGTCACAATCTACCTGCAGTAGTGAGTCCTAAAGGCCTTAAAAAAAATCTGACCCAGAGACACCTAAATTTAACAAATCCCTTAGAAAAATACCTAAGACATCTACAGATGCAGACAGGTTGAAATTTTTATGTATATTTAAATTGTAGAGGGGAAATAACCACAAAATACATTGTTTCGGTGCAAAATTATTTTGCAGTCTCAATTAGCCTTTATTTTGGCAGTATCACAGCATCACAGTTACACTGATGGAACTTCTGAGAAACATGTCAGAATCATTGCACTGGGTTGCAATAGGTATGTTACTTCAGACACAGCTAAGTTTTTTTAATAGGACACTTAAAAGGAAGATGATTAACTTTCAAAGCCAATTGAAAGAAGTCTCAGTAGAAATCTGTTTTCCCTGCTCCTGTTTCTTCTTGTGTTTTTATTTTTAGTGTCCTGTTGTGAAGGAAAAAATATGATGAAGTTGTGGTTGCTGTAGTAATAAAGTAATGAAGATGCAACCTGGATAGTGTTTTCTTGTCTTAAGGAGAGAGGAACAATTAGGGAATCCTTATTTTCTAAAGATATTCCAGGTCTATTTATAATATATTGAATGCTGTTGTTACAGAATACAAAACCTGTTGGTATGTTTCCTACATGCTCCCAATGCTTCAAGATTTGTTCTGAATCATCTTTAAACTCTATGCTCAAAGTTGTGCTTTTGAATATTAAATTACATTTAGTCTTTTGAATAGGTAGTGTTTATGTTTTCATTCTGAGTGATCCTGTTTGAGTCATAGAGTACCTATATAAGCACAACAAAATAACATGATATCACTCTCTTGTTTGGGACTGTGAGAAATTTCATTACCAAAGATTCTGTAGCAAAAGGCTGTGTTAAATGTTTTGTTTTGTGATCAACTAGGTATGCAAATAAATTGAATTAAGGAAATTTACAGCTGTACTTTTAGTCACTGGTAAGAAACATTTGGCTAAACATACTTATGCTTGTGGTTACAGTATAATTATACCAGAACACTCTTAGAATGTGTGGAACTTCAGTCTACAAATGTAGGCCACCTCCTCTGTGCTCTGGTTAATGTGATTTAGGAGGGTTTTCAAGTTAGAGAACTTGACTAGTAATTTTGTAGTGTATTTAATAGGAGTACAACAAGCCCGTCATAGAATTCCCATTTGTTTTGGAATGTTTTCTTTTTTTTTTTTTTAATTAATTATAAAATGATCCTTGAGGGAACAACAAGCACAGTTTATTTGTTTGGTTTTTGTTTCTCATACCCATGCAGTGAGATTGTGGTTATTTCAGAAGACGTAAGATAATTCATATTTGCAGCATTAATATGATCTACTGAATTGGTTTTACAGATTACTAGGTTGTGTGTACAGATAAGTAGTGCTTTCAATTTATGACTGCTTGATTATGAAAGAAATTTAAAATAATACTCAGATTCACAAGCCTGAAGCTGCCAATTTTTACCACCTAATGCCATTAATAATGAACATATCAATGGACCTGTTTCAAAGCCCACTTAAATAAGGGAATTTTCTTCAACTGACTTTTGTGGACTTATTCTAAATGTATAAAATGTTGCTGCTTCTCCATACATGTCAAAGGCTTTTAACTAAATTGTCTCTATTCAGATGAGGTAAGAAGTTTCTTCTTTACAGCTTCTATGATAGACAGGCTATGCTAATGTCCTTGTTTTGCAATAAACTTTGCTTCTTCATTACTTATCACCAGAGGCAATAAAAATCTTCAGAGGCAAATATATAAGTTTTTCATTGATATACTTGTTTGTATTTGTAAGACATGAAAGATGAACATGCAATTAAGTTCAAAATTAAAATTTATATTTAAAGTATATAAATTATACAGTACTAGTATTTCTCATATTTATATTTAGATGTTTGAGTGGTGTAGCTAATAACCACTAACTAAAAAACCCATGGAAGTAACTTATTTAACAAGATGTAAAAAGTAACTGCAAGACACCATAAGTCAGAGCACATTTCACAGGGGCACATCTCCTCCCCTGTGTATATTGTGCATTCTGGACCCAATAGAAAAAATGCATTTGGTTATAATTTTGTGTATAGGAAGAGAGGCCTGTTTCCTAGAGTGTTTTGGTGTAGGATCCTCAGTGTTAGCTTTAAGACAAATGAACTCCAATAATTGAATCCTAATATGTAAATCAATTACCCTTTTTATAAAAAAGCTGCAGGGGCACATATGGGAAGGATCTCTTCCTTTCTCGCACCTAAAGAGAGAAGTACTAATTCCTGTCATTGTTCTCATAGAGCTTCCTGATTCATAGAGCTTCAGATTCAGTATAAAGCACCACATCATCCCCTTTAAAACTACATTAGCCCCACAGGAAGTTACACTAATTACATGTTTTTTCACCTGATTTGCACATAAAATTGTAGAATCATAGAATAGTTAGGGTTGGAAAAGACCTTAAGATCATCTAGTTCCAACCCCGCTGCCATGGGCAGGGACACCTCACTCTAGACCATGTTGCCCAAGGCTCTGTCCAACCTGTCCAACTGCAGGCTGTAAGAACTTCAACCTTACCATCATCCCATGTATGTATTTAGACATTACAGTGCAAAACATTCCTCACTATTTAAAGAGAAGAAGCATGTTGTTTCTGCACATAGAATCATAGAATAGTTAGAGTTGGAAAGGACCTTAAGATCATCTAGTTCCAACCCCTCTGCCATGGGCAGGGACACCTCACACTAAACCATGTCACCCAAGGCCTCGTCCAACCTGGCCTTGAACATCACCAGGGATGGAGCATTCACTGTGATAAAAAGCAGGAGAAAAATCCTAAAAAAAACAACAAAATCCCAAACCAAAACGAAATCTTATTTTCTGCAGTTTTCTCTTTAAAATGGAAAACTGAATTAAAACATAAGATTCTTTTTCATCTTTCATTATGAATCTATAGTTTAGATAACGTGAGAAGACTGAACAAACACGCAAAAGCTTCTTTTACATCATGAACTTTTTTATGAAGCATAAATATCAGCTGAAGAAATCATAAGTAACTGAGTCCTGTTATATAGGGAAATTAATGTCATCTAATTCACAAGCTATACTCATCAAATAAGGTATTAAACTAACTTCCTCTAAGCTCAGCTTCCTTCCAATCATTTTTATGAATGTACATATACAATTCTCTTTCCAGCATGAGATAGAACAGTTATACAGTTCATCTCTGTGACTGAAGATACAACTTTTAATTGCTTTTCAAACAAGTGTGTTTTTGCACTTGCACTTGAACTTGCACTTGAACTTGCACTTGAAAAAAGAATGGAAAATTGTCTAGATAACTTGGAATTGTATCATGTTTACATAATAAAAAAATAAGATTCATTTTGAAGAGTATCATGGTACCCAGAAATCACTTCTTAAAGTTAAAATTGAATACGGAAACAAAATGATTTTTATCCAGCTGTATGCTGTTACAAAAGAACAATCAATGGAATGGAGCAGTTTCAAAATCAGTCCTGAATCCTCCATTTACATTTTTTTCTTCAGCAGACTCCTAGTCTTTCCATGTTGGATGATAAGATCCTACTTATTCCAGACTGTCATCAATTGTAACTCTCAACATTGTAATTGCATATAAGACATTACCTATGATTGCATATAAGCAAAAGAAATTATCCTTTCACAACTAATAGAGAAAGTTATAAAAAAGTATGTTACACCTTTTACTGCAATGTTTTATATGAATATTAGAGATGGCTTAGCATTTGTATGTCAAATCACCCATTCCTCAAGGCAGGTGCAAATACTAATCTAAAAATCTAGAACTAAATTTATTTATTTTTTTCCTTTTCTGGAAATGAAGGGTAGGGATTTTCCACTGATTTCAAACTTAGAATCATAGAATAGTTAGGGTTGGAAAAGACCTTAAGATCATCGAGGTCCAACCCCCCTGCCATGGGCAGGGACACCTCACACTAAACCATGTCACCCAAGGCTCTGTCCAACCTGGCTTTGAACACTGCCAGGGATGGAGCATTCACAACCTCCCTGGGCAACCCATTCCAGTGCCTCACCACCCTAAGAGGAAAGAACATCTTCCTTATATCCAATCCAAACCTCCCCTGTTTAAGTTTTAACCCGTTACCCCTTGTCCTGTCACTACAGTCCCTAATGAAGAGTCCTTCCCCAGCATCCCTATAGGCCCCCTTCAGATACTGGAAGGCTGCTATGAGGTTTCCACGCAGCCTTCTCTTCTCCAGGCTGAACAGCCCCAACTTCCTCAGCCTGTCTTCATACGGGAGGTGCTCCAGTCCCCTGATCATCCTCGTGGCCCTCCTCTGGACTTGCTCCAACAGTTCCATGTCCTTTTTATGTTGAGGACACCAGAACTGTACACAATACTCCAAGTGAGGTCTCACAAGACTTCTAATACATTGCTTAGGTGACTGGAACACCTCCCGTATGAAGACAGGCTGAGGAAGTTGGGGCTGTTCAGCCTGGAGAAGAGAAGGCTGCGTGGAGACCTCATAGCAGCCTTCCAGTATCTGAAGGGGGCCTATAAGAATGCAGGGGAGGGACTCTTCATTAGAGACTGCAGTGACAGGACAAGGGGTAATGGGTTAAAACTTACACAGGGGAAGTTTAGGTTGGATATAAGGAGGAAATTCTTTCCTGTTAGGGTGGTGAGGCACTGGAATAGGTTACCCAGGGAGGTTGTGAATGCTCCATCCCTGGTGGTGTTCAAGACCAGGTTGGATGAGGCCTTGGGTGATAGGATTTAGCATAAGGTGTCCCTGCCCATGGCAGTGGGGTTGGAACTTAAGGTCCTTTCCAACCCTAACGATTCTATGATTCTATGATTCTATGACTCTGCTATTGCAGCAGTACCCCATTCAGTACATTTTATGAGTCAGAAGAGAGAGGAAAAAAAAAAACCAACCCCCAAAATTATTGAGAAAACAAAATCATATTTAGGACAAAATGCCATTGTGTTGGAAATATGGAGCTGGTGTGAAAGTTGGGGAAGCATTTCTCTATATAATCACCTCATTCTCAGTTTCACATCTGTAGTTTCACATTAGACCATAAGACACTCACGGAGAGAGTTATGAATTGAATCAGAAAGTACATATAAAATTTCTAATACTATGTACAGTTCTGTAAGTCAAATGTCAGGACAAAGTCTCAGACTTAAGACTGGGATAGTGTACTAGATTATATTTATATGTATAGGTTTCTTTACTAACATTTTTACATACCTAATATAGTGAGGAGAGAGAATGTCATTAAAACCAACATTATTCCGTAATGTTCAGTGATGATGTTTTTGGAATTTGTATTCGACATCTCTTCTATTGGTTCTCTGACAATTACAGAATTCATCAAAAGCTGATGGAAAGAGCCCATGTGTTTTGAGTCAGATTCAGAGATAAAATAATAGAGAAGGTGGAAAACTGGCTTCACTTACTGTTTATGGGAACATGGGGATCAGTTCTCATACCATTGTAAATAACATGTATTTCTACTGAAGTTTTTGAATCTACATGTAAATAATGTGAAGAGAGAATCAGACCTGGTAAGCTTTTAATTCCAGTATAATGAACAAGCTACAAGCACTGTGAGCATCATTCTTATTGAGGTACTTGATTTTTCAGACATTTAGTACTTGTATCCCATCTTCATTCAGAAGGAAAGCTTTGGATATCTTGGTTTCTGTATGAGACTTCCTCTGTTTTGGTATGTGAGAACTTCAAGCATTATAAAACAATTGGATTAGAGCCCTTGCAAATGTGAGAACTTACAATTTAATGTTCAAACCGTTTAAGGTTTTCTCGTCTGCTTGAGGAAGATATAACATTGGCCTGCTATTGTTTTTTGCACTTCATTTGTCTTTTCTGATGAGGCAAGGTGAATCAATCTTGTGTAATTTTTACTTCAGATACTAACTTCCTCAAAAAAAAACTGGTAAGCCTGATTTGTGTGGGGATGTTTGCACAGAGAATGTTCCGATCCTGAAAGTTTATTCCTACTGTGACATTCAAGTATTTCTGCTATCCTTACTAACACAGTTTCTGGCATCTTAGTGTGTTTTTTCTATGGAAGAGGAACTGTTATATAATTACATGGCAGTTAGATTCTATCTTTCTTTTCTGTTTATGAATTTTTGTAACTTCCAATGCCTCCTTTATCCTTTGGATTTTTTACTCTTTAATATACTGTTTCATCCTGTTCACAAATACAGTTTAGAATTTATACCCTTTTACTCTTTTACTATCCTCAAAATAGCATCCACCTCCCTGATCCAGGGAAGTACTGTCACTTGTATTTAAATGGGCAAAACTGAAACTGAAGGTCAGGATATATTTTCAGCTCTCATTTCCTGAGTGAGTTCCTTAAGTGGATGGATCATCTTTTCTCCATTCTTATATGTAAATTTTCTTGCTTTAAAAGCAATGGAATTGAGTGTTAGAGTCATTAATAATATTATTAATACAGATTTTGTTCTCTATATGTCACCACGGTGTTAATTTTATTTTGTTGTGCTATGCCCTGGGCTACAGTCTTCTCAGTTAACAAAATAAACCTACTCATTTTTCATTTTTCTTTACATCGTATTTTAGTGTTTGTATCACTGTGCAGATTACTCACAGCCTGTTGCCTCTGCTATGTCTTTATATTCAAATTCAGCAAAACCAAGTTGTCTGTGACCTTTTAGTTGTGATGTATAATACATATTTCTGTGTTTATATCTGGTATTATCACATTTTTTCCAGAGTCTGAAAAGCTCATATTGAGTATATGTCTAGCATTTCTAAACCCACTAAAAGCACTAAAGCGTCCATAACCAGATCTCTACTTGCTCTTTTTAAAAAAAAAATTATCTTCTTTCTTCCGCATACACATACATGAATTAACACTTAATATGTTCTTCTAGTATTATTTAGAATGTAGGGTGACAAATTCTTCTGGAATTCAAGAGTAATTCCAAGAAACTGGGCAACTGGCTAAAGTTTTGGAGCTTTTTTCCTCTTTTTTTTTTAATAGCAAACAGCACTAAAATAGAATTGTGTATGTGAAATAGCAACGACATCTCAGTTAAACAGATAAAGTCTGTCAAGGCTTATGTCAGATAGAGCTCTTCTTTTCATATGTGTATAAGAAAGTAAGTAGTCCAAGAGATTTGTTGGAATTCCTCTTTTTGCTGGGCACTGGTTTGGAGGAGGGGGAGGTTGAAGTTCTGGCTAACATCACATTCTTTCCTACATTCCTGACGTGAATTACATTTTAGGACTCAACTGTGGATTCACCATATCCTTAAAAATGGCACAAGGTATCACTGTCCTCCATGAGCTAACCAGGCACTACTCAGTCCAGTCCTTTGCCTAGCAGATTACTTTGACAGTTTTGGAGCTGTTTGGTAGTAACTTATGTTGATCTTGTCACTGCAGAAACATTTTTATGAATGTATCAGTTTACTTTGATTAGAACTGTTGTGTAAAACAGTCAAGGAAGAAAACCTCTGAATATGAGATATTGCTGAGAAAACACTTGAGAATTGCTAAGGAACAACACGAGAGCAAAAGCCTGGCAAACACATGAGATCAAAAAATGTTAACCACAAATGAAACATTGTCTCAGAAGAGGTGGTTGTTCGCAGGAGCAGAGCTAAGGTACAAGCATTTGCTGGGAAATGCTAAGGCAGGTAAGCATGCCTCAGTTGCCATTGGGTTATGGCATATGTTTGGGGGAACTATTCAGCTAGACTACTATATGTGTTCTTACATATATTCTTAATATATATTCTTAATGCAGAATGATCTGTGATTTGTGAGTTTGAAGAAGGGCTTCCTTCAAATTCTTTTGAGAAGGGAAAAAGCCCTCTCAGTGTGAGTAGAGTACAGTTGAACCTTGAATAGGGTACAGTTGAACCTAAAACTCAGAGGTGCAAATATGAAGTTAGGAGTTGTGAGGACAGTTAGACCCAGGGACTCCTGTCTCTATCCCAGCCCAGTGTCAGAAAGAGATCTGGATGTGCATTGCTCTTCTGCACATGTACTGCCTCTCTTGGTTAGGCAAGATGTATGTGTGCACTGAATGAAAGCCACAGTATGATCCAAACTAAACAACAATGGGTGTAGGACCCTGATGTTTGCTGTGAGATGTGGTAGAAGCTAAGTTTGCACAGAGCCAAAGATGTGGCTGTGGTGATGGAGGTGCAGCTAGCCCTGCAGCCGTGGGTCCCTGCCCTCTCACTCACCTGTCTGTGACCATACTAACATGGGAAATTGAAGGCTCATTATGACCTTGCTTTCATATTCACTGTGCTACGTGCAATTTTATGGCTAATCTAATAAAGACAGTTTGGCCTATGATAAGTTTAGGGTTGTATGAAAACTCTCCTGTTTTGTGAACCATATTAGTTTCAAATTGTTCCAACCTAAGGAATTGCTTAAGCATCTGAGGTTTAGTATACGTAAAACTAGGATGAATCCTGAAGACTGTCAGTAAAGCATTTTCATCTTTCTCATAAGCATAGCTAATTTAAATTTTACTTTTCTAAATCTGACTAACAGATTTTTCTCTACCAAATGTTTTCAGTAGTTCCTAGTATTAATTCCCATTACTGTTTATGGACATAGGGTATCAATTTTTCTTTGCCCAATGCTTAAAACACAGAATCACTTTGAGACCTAAGGGAGTGGGGGGATCTCACACCTTCACAAGAGAAGCTATCCTGTGTTGTTTGCATGCTGGACATGTTTGCTGTGCTGCCTTCTGCATTGGGATGCTACAAAGCACAATAGAAGCATTTATAAAACTTTTTATTGACTAAGGACTGGGCAGTAGCATATGGGGATATAAAGAACTGCTAACTGATCATGCAATAAAGAAAATCCAGTGTTCTAGTATTATAAAAAGAAGGGAGAAAAAAAAAGTCATTCAGAACTTAGTCATATTGGTTCAGCTGTTGTAACCAAAGACTGATAAGATAATAGAGGTCTTTGTGGCTGTTTTCTGCTGAAATGCTTTATCTTTATGATGCACTTGGGGCCCTTTAGAGTAGAAAGCTTTTTAAACTGCTATTGGAGTTAGAACTCAAATTAGATGCTATTGCAATGGCAAAGGGGCTCCTTAGGCAGGCAGCCCTCACAAAGTGACTTTTATCTCAGAAGCCCTTCCATTAGATTGTTACTTTCTTCTCTTTTGCCTGTTTATTTTTGTTGACTTTTCCTGCCCTATTTTGTGGCATTTAAAAGGTGACCCAGTCAAAAAAGGGTAAATGCTAAATGCTGGACAGAGCCTGTGAAGTAGAGACATCACAGCCTATCTGATGTGTGCTGCAGACTGCCGTGTTAGACAGAATGGTTTAACCAGGTTATCTCTAGGCAGCTAAGATCAAATACAATTTCTTTTATGTCTAGCATTGTGGTTTTGCTTTCTTTTCAAACAATGTGCATTAAAAACAAAGAAAAAAAAAAAGAACAAAACAAAACAAAACCACCAAAAAACCAAACCCAACCTACCAGAGGAATCAATTCAAAAAGGTTTTTGTTTTGTTGTTGTTTTGTTTTTTTTTTTAAGCTGAAGTTGCTGAATTTGAGTCAGAATAATTTTTGATTGTTGGTTGAGTTGCTTTGGTTAAGGATACTGTGGAACTTTAGTTATGTGATTTAAAACCCTTCCTAATTTCTGGAAAAGTCTACACTTCTTTCTTGCATTACTATCTCTTGTTTTCCTAAAAGTCACACTATGTGTTCATTCTAAAAACATAACAGGAATAATCATTAGTGATTTATTAATTTGTATTTCCTGTAAGTATATGGAGCAGAAGTTAGTTTAGATGCAGTGCATAAACAAGTATGATATTTGTCATGCTTTACACTAATGACAGAATTCAAGAGAACCAATAATAGTTTGCAGATGTGTAGAGATTCCATGCAAAGATCTCAAAGCACTTCAGAAGCATTAACTAACCAGGCATAAACCCCTCTGATTGGTAGTTTTTTTGCTGTGTGTACAAGTTGGGAAACTAAGGCAACCATATTCAAGAACCCACAGTAATTTCATGTCACAGCTAAGAACCCTATTTCTGCAAGCTTTGGATCATGCCTATAAACTTTTTGGCTTGCTTATGACACCAGCAGTTTTTCTTTTATTCACTTGAAAGTATATGTGGTTTTATCTTTTTTCTTTTGCTGAGTGTCAAAGAGATTAGTTTAAATTATACTATGTAAGTCTAGAAGTCTATTTTTTGTTATTCCTGCTTATTTTTTTCCCCTTACAAGCAGTTATTACTCTGCCTCTATCTCATGACAACTTGCCACAAGGACAGTTCCAAATTTAACACTGAAAAGCCTGCTGTGTTTGTCATCATGCAGCTACATCTGTGTATATACTGAATATGCAGTAAAAGGTAACAGAAATGTTGAAAGTTGGTAAGCTAGAGATGGATATAGGAATTGTAGTGGTATTATGTATCTGTGCTGACAGGATACTTGATTTTTTATCTTTTTTGCAATGCTTAAAGAAATCTAGATATATAAAATGCAAGATGATGGATTAGGGGTTTTATTAAATGCATCGTAAGGTATACAACTATATTTTTATTACTTTGTGTGCCAGAAATCATGTAATATTGTGATCAGTTTCAAAAGGTAGCTTTTGCCAAAGCAGAATTCTTTCTTTCTAAATGTAATTTTAGACCACAAGTTGAACTCTTCTCTCTTTTTCAGCAGATTTATAGCTACTTTTTATTTTCTCATTCCTGGTTAGGTTGACCTGTGACCAGAATTTCTCAAAAGTTCTCTTTGATGCCTTAGTTCTGTCCAGTCTGACCGTTTTATATCCATTTGTGCTCAAATCCTTGCAAAAATAAAGGATAAAATAACATTCATGTTGTTCCTATGTGTTATATAGGAAAAATTAAAATATTGCTACAACCAAATTATTTTTCACCTTAAATTATAATCACAAAATTAATAACTATTTTTTCTGAACTTTTCATGAGACTGTTGCATTTTCATTTTAAAAGAAGTCCTTAAACACTATCGTCTTCCCCAAAAACTCAAAATTTTAAATTCTGCTGGGAAAGGGAGTCAATGCATCAAATTCAGTATATCTGAAGTCACTGAAATAAAGGCCCCTAAGAAAAATGTGTCAGTTTTAAAGGTCTTTCCTAACTGAAGACCATTTTGTGATAGAGCCAAAGGTTAATAAAATCAGTAGTGAATGTAGCAATTTTACAGATAAGCTATTCACAACAAGTGTAGTTACTTGAATAAAAAGCTAATTCAGTTCTAAAATGCCACATGCAGTAGCAGTGAATAGCTGCTTTTAGGTGCTTTCTGGAGGAGGATAAAATACAGAATCGCAGCACTCTTCTTTTCCAGCATCCCTGGCTGCCTGTAAATTGCTGTGAATGGGACTGTAGGCTGACAGGCTGTATTAAGACAAACTGCCTTTCTCATCGGAGAGATAAAATAAATCAGGTGTTTAGTCAAATTAAAATACTTCAGATGGAGCAGACCCTGGGGAGCACTGATCCACCTGACAAATCTGAGAGAAACTCAAGACAGATGTGTTTTGGGGATAAGGAAGACCCCATGGAAAAAAATGCACTGCTATCTTTGGAGTAAGAGAATAGGATTAGAACAGAGAGAACACTGTGATATATAATATTTTATAGATGCTGGCATATTTACTGTATATTTTTTACTAAGCTTTTTGTTTTATCTTTTTTTATGGCAAATACATTTTACAGATAGATGTATTTTCATTTTATTTATAGATATTTCTAGTCAGCAGCAGAAGTTTATTTACTAGTAATTAGTTTAGGAATCTCATTTCTTGCTGCACTAAGTGGATGCAAAACAGATGATGATGGCACAGAGCTACTGATGACCTCTCTTGGCCCAGCCAGATCAGCTCAATCTGGTCTGCATTCTGAGGAAAGTTGGTTTTTATTGGTATTTAAACTGTGAAATAATGGTTGGGATTTTCCACTCTAAAATTGAATTAGACCTTCTCCCCCCTGTTCATACAACAACATTCTGCATGTTATGCTTTTTCTTGTCATGAGCAGTGTTCGGTTAGGTGTCTTGCAGCTTCATGGAGGTCTCGTTATTTTCCAGGAGCACAGTGTACATTTTGTGGTCATCAGTTCTATTCTGTTGTTGAATTACATAGCACAGTACAAATTAAAGAGTAGAGTACTCTAAATGGGGTCATTCACTTCAGATGTGTTTCTCTGGGGGCAAAAGGGAAAGAAAAACAATTACTATGAATTCCTGAAAAAGAACAGTTACTTCTGCTTGCTACTGTGTAAAATTCTGACAGGAAAAAAAAAACAACAAAAGAAAAAAGAAGAAAACGAAACAAATTTGCTACAACTATATCAAAGTGTTCTAACTAAACATAACAAAATAATCAAATGCTTTATAGCTTTAGCAAGCATTCTTTGTCATAGCTTTCTATGCATATTGTGGCGCAAGTATACAGAATAATATGGAAAAGGAGCAGGAGGTGTGTAAAATATTTTATGACTGTAAGATCGGGAGTCTGCATTACAATGCCAAAGCTGCTTAACAGATGTGAAAGTCTCAGGTTGTGGTTTCCCAGGTGCCAGTGGATGGCAATAAGTATCATTTGAGGCACCAGGTTGCTTCCCATTGGCTTTTTAAAATAGCTGGAGTGGTTGATCTCTTCTAGTCACAATGGGGAAGGGAGTTTTTCTGCAGCAGAACAGTCTCTTAAGCATGAAAATGAATTTCAGCATACAATAACATATTAGAAAGCACCTAAATAACCTTTGATTTGTGATGCAAAATCTTCAAGACTGATTAACGCAGTTAAGAAGGCTAAGATAAGTCTATGCTGAAGTTGCAGATAATTGAGCTCATGGTGACAGTGTAGAGCTCAATACAAGCTAATGGATCATGGCAAGGCAATATCTTCAGTGCAGACATTTTCCTGGCCCCACACCTGCCTCAGTTTACTTTCAAAAGTCTTTTTTTTTTTTTGTTGCTTTGAAACAAATTTTTGCACAGGACTCTTTCACTTCAGTTGTGCATATCACACTAAGGTTTTGCAATGAATTGGTCTGAATACTGAAGTATCTTTCAGCTTATTTCTTACCATCATATTTCTTGTGACTAAGAAAATTACTAACCATTTCTAAACCTTCTACTGTAATACCTCCTTGTTTGGAGGCCATGTCCCATGTGTACTGAATTAAGATTTGGCATTCCAAGGTCCTGGAACATCAGTTTGTTGCAGACTCTTTTAAAACTAAGATAGTTAACAATGGCTAAGAAATTGAATATTTTCTGTACTTTATGTCATTAAATGCAATTAAGAAATTAACAGGAAAACAGGTACCCTTATTTGTGGGAGTTTGTTTTCTTTAGAGTGGATAACTTAAGCCATGCAGTTTCTTTTTCTATGGAAAAAAGTTACAGACAGAGATTTACTTGTATGCTGCTTTTGCAAATGAAATTCTGTTTAAGAATCATATTGGTCCCATCATAGCATAATGTAAGTAGTAGAGCATCTTGGGTATGTCACCTGCTTGTCAGAAGTCTGTTTTGTCTTCCCACTCCTTATGAAACCTGTCGACCTGTTTCTTTTCTTCCCTAGAAGATATCTTACTCCTGGGAAGAAGGTGGAGTCATAATTTTGGTGACAGTTTCTCCATTCCCTCCCAGATCCTGTTCCTCACACATTTTCTTCCTCTTCAGAAGTCCTATGACTTCTTTATCACAGTCCTCTATTTTGAATGGAAGAAAGGAAATATATGAATACACTTTCTTTTGTGCCACTTCACGTATCACTGTGGCAGATTACAGACCTAGTTCTTGATTTGGTTCACTTATCTCTCAGTTCTCCTGTACAACACAAAATTGCTTCATTTATCCCAGTTTCAACTCTAAACCTCTTTCAGATGTTCTTCCAATATTCCTCAACTGCTACCTTACTGTAATTATATTACCTCTTACAGAGCTGTGGGTCTGAGATGCTCACACAGGGAAATGCATAATACAGCTCAAAATACAGAAGCGGACACGGCTGTTTGTGACAGAGTAATATGTTCATACATGAGATAGGATATTTTTGGATTGATTTGCAAAAGGACCCTGTACTCTCTACTTAGGAGACCCATGCAATTTACCCATAAACAGACCATTAAGCATCATTAGTGCAAAGAATAAATGTACCGTAGTTTCATATTAATTAAGTGCTCTCTGTAGAGTAAACTTTGAAAGTTACATAAAAATTTTTAAGCCATTTTTTCAGGTTAGCCATTTCTCTTAGGGACACGTAGAGCTCTTTTTCAATTCACATTCCATAACCAAAGCTTCCATTTACCCAAATGACCTACCAGATATATGGGTATTTTAGAGAAATGATCAAAAAACTATTAAACTGCTTCTTCCACTGAACATCATCTTTTAACTATTTTTTTTCATGTTTTTACATACTTGGGGAAAAACAAAATGGAACAAACCCAAACAAAACCCAGACCCCAAACCCCACAGCTAAATATATAAAGTTAAGGAAAATTATGTCTAATAAACTGTGACTGTATTTATCACACTGGGCAGATTTAGATGGAAAAGATACAGGGATGTGTACACAGTGTATCATTAATTACTTCTGTCAGAAAAAAGGAATACTCTGTATCTTTTCTGCTTCAATTTTAGTTATATCCTCCACTGTTTAGGGCAGAGCAAAGCTATGTGCTAGATTATTCTTTTGGGATTTGTTAGTAAAATATATATGCAAGCTGCCATTTGAAATAAGCATGTTGGCTATTCAGCCATTCTTTTTGTGGCTATTGCTTGGTAGCTATTGTCTATCTCATATTTACAGTAAATCTTTCCTGCACATTTAGGTACACCAGAAAGCCTGGCAGAAAAAGAGCGACAGCTCTCTACTATGATCACCCAGCTGATCAGCTTACGGGAGCAGCTCTTGGCTGCCCATGACGAACAGAAAAAGCTGGCAGCCTCACAAATTGAAAAACAACGGCAGCAAATGGACCTTGCTCGCCAACAGCAAGAACAGGTGAGGCTCCAAGAAAGAAACCTGCAAAAATGTTTCATGCAGAATGCTTATCATAAACACTGTGCTGTGTGGTGCTTCCTTTCATCATTTTTTTGTTAACAAAGGTTAAATATCTTCAGGAATGACATCTTTTTCCAGAAAGGGGAAATATTATAGGACCGTGAGAAAAAAAGTGGGTGTGGGCATTCAAATAATTTCTTTCCCAGAATAAATGGCATGTGATAGATTTCACAGTTCTTGTTTCTTGCATTGAGATGCAAATTTGGGAGTTACAAATAAGCCAGACTATAACCATTATTTAACTCTTCTTCTTTTTGACAAGAAAATAATTGAACAAAAAACCTTAAGCATCTTTAAACCTTCAAATACCTTCTACAAGTAAGGTTTGATATGGGGCTTTTTGTAGGTTTTTTGTTTGTTTGTTCGGCGTTTTGGGGGGGTTTCTTAAAAAAAAAAAAAAAGAAAAAAAGCTGCAGTTGTGCAAAGAGCTGTCCTTTTCTCATTGTACAAAAGTGTAACAACAGTGATTCCATATACTAGTCCCCTAGGCATTAGATCAGACAGATCCAAATTAATGTGTGGTTTTTAGAAATCTGACATTATTACTAGAATTATCTTTTCAGTTAAATGTATTTTATAGGATATATACAGCAATATATGCTCTGTTGATTTTAATGAGTTGTGACGTCTGGTATTTTATGTGCTGGAGTATTTGCCCACATGTAGGAATATGGACTCATCCCCTAATGGAAAATAACATAAAGGAACACTGTAAAAAATCAGAAGTTAGAATGTCATTTAGCCATCCAGAGATGACACAGTAATTAACTATTGACACTTGTGAATAAGCTAGCACAAATTAATCTTGACACATTTGCAGACGAGTGATATCTTACAGTGAACACTTTGTAATTATATTTCAAAATGAAAATTAAATGACACTTAAAACTAGGTTGTCATGCTCAATGAAGCGAGCATGTAGCTCAACCGATAGGCAAATAAAATTCAGAATTTGAGCCACATGGTGCTTGTGTACCCTACTTTACTGTGTCAAGCCTATACATCAAGACTATGCTATGGTAATTGCATTGCAGGGTGTTGGATACATTTTCTGTCACAGTACTGTTCCATCTAAGAGGAACCACTGACATTAGATGTTTTTGGGTACATTTCTGGTTTTCATCAGTAAATGCCTATTCAAAGGGTATTACATTGTATGTACACGTACAAAAAGCTGTTCACAAGCAGTCTGAACTCCAGCAGATCAGTGCCTTTGCACATGGAAACACAAATCTCATCCTTGCCTTTCCTATAGCTTCCCATTTTAAGTAGCCAGATCACCAGCGGCACCAAACAATTCTGGACAAAGGCTATGGTGTATCTGTGAAAAAACATACAGCACTTAGAAAGAAACACCCATGATGCAGCTCCATGTGGTGTCTGATTTCAATGTGAAATTTCAAATAATTATTTTCTAAAGCTAAGTATCATGATAATCTTTCTATTACCTTCACTGAGATCTTGGCTGCAGGGACAATGTGCACATAGACCCAACAGAGCTTATCTTTAGTGACAAGCACTACACTTCTGAGGTGGAAGAGCTCAATTGGTACATTGCTCATTAAAAATAGTAACTCAGGCACTCATACAGGATTTTAAATATTCTCTGTAGTACAGTAACCTTTAGAGTTGTCTGGCAATAGGTGATCTGAGGTCTTAGGAGCTGCCCCTGGGTTACCTGGGCACACAATCTGCTAGCTGTTTGAATTGCCTTTTTCACTAGCAGACTGGAGCATGCTTCTTCATGTCTTCATCCACCATATTTTTATTGACTTTACTGGAAGATTTGTCCAGAAGTGTTTGAACACCAGGCTCATAAAGGGAGTTCAATCCCTTTTACAAGCATCAATGTAGTGGGATATGACAGTTGCCTGATTCCTTTTCTGTGAGGCACTTTGCCTTGATCCAGCCCCAGAATCATGTAGACCTTAGTTTGTCTCTTTCAGGCCATATGAAAGACATAAAATATTATGAATTTTGTGTTGGTGTCCCATAAAAAAGTGAGTTTTAACTGTAGCAGTGAAAAAAATTACAGAGTATTTTTTTGTATAAAAAATATGTATGTATATTTGTATGTATAAAAAATATACAGAGTATACAGTGAAAAAAAATATGGAGTTATTTCCAGGTGACAAAGTGAGAGATTAAGGAAATGAGACTTGATCCCTGTGTGCACAATTACAAGCTGTTAACATGTAACTGCAGATTCCGTTTGAGTTAATCTGAACAGTTTGCACTAAAACTATGTGACTGTTTATTTCAAAATCAACCTTGCTACATTCCTGTATTTTTTAATCATAAAAACATTTTACTTGCCTTTCTCTGTTTATAACAAAGAAAGTGTGTTCAGAAAATGGTGGGGAGCAAAGGAGATCAGGAGAGGGTTTGCCAAAACTGAAACAGTGGATTTGAGTGACCAAACTACGTTTGTCACCGCTTCTTGCTGTTTTATGTGGTTATTCTGCTCTAGATAAATATTTATAGGAGGGGAAATTATATTTAAGAAATGAAGGTAGCAGAAGTGCTGAGGCTAGGGTTTCCAGGAAACACAAATCTTGACCTTGTTTCTATCTGCTGTACGGTTACCCTTCTAAAGCAGAAGTCCAGTTGTTGCCTCAGCTCCCTGCAACTTTTTCTCTGTAGCAGCAGTTCATGCTACTCCTTGCAGGAAGCAGGTCTGTGATCCGAGGTCTGGTTTGCCTTCTGCTCTTGCATGCTGATTTTAGATTCTTTGTGGGATGGTGTTTTGTGGTAGATGGTGTGTTTGTGGTAGATTCTCTCTCCTTAGTGTCTTAGTGTTCCCTGCCCTGAATATTTGCTTCTCCCCATCTATGTTAGAGAATAGAGTGAAACTTTACCCTCCAGATCCCTTACTGAATCTACCAAATGGGGGTAGGAATATCTACGTATTTCACAGGGTTGTGCTGAGGATGAGTACTGAATATCAGGTACTGCTTTTGTACACAATGAGGCCCTACTTGAATAGTTCCAAGGAAGACTTTGAGATTTACAAGGAAAGTAATGTGCTGCTCATTGTGAATGAAGTTAGAGGAGCTTGCCCTGGGACCTTGTATTTATAGATGTTTCACTATTCAGCACTAGCTAAGGCTTCGGTTCAGCAAAGCAGGAAAATGTGTGTTTAACCTTAAGCACCTGCGTAATCCCATCCCCATTCAGCAAAGCACTTAATTTTAAGCATGTGTTTCATTCCTATTGTAGCTAACAGTAATGCATCATAGTCAAAGATCACCACTGGCTTAAACACTTTGTTAAATAGTGATGAGATTATTCATGTGCGCACAGATAAACCCATGTTTCTGTGCTTTGTGGAATTAAGGCCCAAGTGTTTAAAATACATATTTCTTACTGGCTAACAGGATTTTTATGGGGTTTATGTTGCATTTAAAGTGTTTGCATCACATACCCCTAAAATATTCTTTTTTTTCTTTTTTGAAATAAATGATGCTTAATAAGACTATAATAAAGAATAGCTAATAAGGTTTTTTCCACTCAATAATATTAAAGTTTCAATATAACTGTTTTAATTTAATGGCAATTTTATTTCTAATAGATTGCAAGACAACAGCAGCAACTTCTGCAACAGCAGCACAAAATCAATCTACTGCAGCAGCAAATTCAGGTCAGTGTGTTTTATTGCTCTCTTCTGATTATACTAAAATTTCATTTATGGAGAGGGAAGGATTTAAAATAAAGCAGCCACATGCTTTACTAACAAGCCTCGGTAAAGATGCTCTTTATGAAGGGTCTTTGTGTCTTAGAAAATTATTGTAAAACATCCTTTTGGCGGAAAGAGCTTTTCTTCAATAAGCAGAGTATACTTCTGTAAATTATGAAGTGTTTCTTAAATCTTGTCTTTAATTCTGAAATCTGCAATCAGTTTGACTTGTATTTTGTGAAGTAAAAGCAGTCTCAATCATTGTTTATAGAATTCCTTATTCTACAAAGGCAAAAGTTGCTATATAAGAAGGTTAGAAGGATGTTTTCCATTTCATTAACTAGAGCTAACAGCTGTAGAACAGGATTGAGACAGTACTAAGTCCTTGGGACCAGTCTGCTCTGTACAAAGACCCACAGCTATATGTGTACCATGTACTTTTGGAGTAACTGTACCTTTGTGTTATGGAGGTATTCAATTATGTGTACTTGTGCTCGGAATCTGGTAATTTTGTGCAAATACATAGGGAGCGTCATGTAGGTAGACACACCGTTAACATGTGACTCTATTACCTTTTCAGCTTCACACTTTGAAAGTATTTCTATGGACCTGTTCTTTGATTTATTTTGGTTTGGTCTGACAAATGATTGTGCTGCCAATTGTTTGTTATAAGCTTGGACCTTTTCTCCTTACTCAGCTGATTGTCATGTTACTAGATGCCAAAACTGAAGTTTTTCCTTCCCTCATCCCAAAGGAATGATTGTAAGTGCTTTTGCAAATATTGTAATGCAGGTTACAATTTTGGTTACACTTAAAGGAGTTTAGTCAACATACATAAATGTATTGATAACAAGGGATGAAAGACACAACTGAATTTTAAAGCACAGTTATTGTCATTGCCTGTTGGAAGACTGCATGTTCATGTTAAGTGTACATAAAGGATAGAAGAGACATAATAATAGTGAAAGGAAAATATGCACCATTCGCAAGTCTGGTTTCAGAAAATCAAGTATCCTACAAAAAAATCTTAACTTGCCGTAAGAGCTAAGACAAGCATAGGTGTCTGCTAAACAGAATAGTTATTTGCGTATGTTTTACTGGGAAGTATCCTGCTTTGCAGTAAAAAGTTCAAAGGTACTTTGTGTTTAAATTGACTTAATACTTTCCACTAGCTTTACCCTTCCACTGACCCTGGGGAAATGTGGTCTTAGAATATGTTGCAGGTTCATTTTGAAATAGGCTGCAGGGTCATTTTCTTCTTCACTCCCAATTTTTCTCTTACATAGTGATGAAAACGCCCCAGGTTTTCTCTCCCATCCTTTCCTAGACATGTATGCAAAGAAGTGTTTTAATGATTGTTCTGTTCATCTGAACTAAATTATTTATTGGTGGTCCTTCCCTATATTTGCTTCAAAATTCTTGCCAGTATGAGCTACTCTTACTCCATAAGTCTCACTAGTTTGGCCTCTTTATCTTTACAGGAATCTAATCAGCGTATTTGAGGCAGTGAGGTCTGCTTCCTTTCCCAGCTGCTTAGCCAGATTGGTAGTGGGCATCTTATTGCCCGAAGAACATTGTAGGTTCCAATATGAAGCGCTAGGCATGTTGAACAGATGCCATCTCAAACATACATTGATTTTATGAGGAGATTACTCAAAAAAAATGCTTGTTAGGAGATTAGTTCTTAGGCTAAGTACCAGTTTGCATAGTCCATTTGCTTGTGAGCCAAATGGTTCCTTGTTTATTTGTTCATTCGTAATTTTGTGGCAACTTCTTTGGTAGCCAGAAGTTGCTTGGGAGCGAAGTTAGTTGCTAAGTTGCCTCTGCAGTTTGTAGTGGGTTTGTTGCTATTGAATTGATGACAAGTGTTGCAGCTGGGATATGTAGCTCCTTAAGGGCTACAGATGAAATGGAATTAAAGCAAGAGGCAGGTAAAGGACGCTGCAGTGCTGGTTTTCTCAGGTTCCCTCCTATCGTCTTCCCAAGAAACCTCAATACCAATACTGAAGTTGCACTGTTTTCTCTGGGTGGAATTCATTAAAAAGTAGAATACTGCAGTGTAGACACTGTCTCAGTTCTCCAGATGATTGTTTTTATGGTGAACAGAAACAGTGAACAGTTTTAGGCTGCTGGAAGGAGGCAAGGCTTGCATGTCTAGAACGGTTCTAACCTTGAAAACTGCTTGAGGTCCTGAAATCCCTCTGAATTCCGAGCCTTGTTGACAGAATTCAGTTTTTTCAGTTTGAGGCTTGAGGACTGCTTCTGACCCCACCACATTCAGCTGAGCAAGGGAGTTGATCTCGCTGATGCTTGAAGCATCTTGCTATAGGTAGGATTTCCCTCGGGGGGGGGGGGGGGGGGGGGTATTTAAGGGATGAGCGTTTGAGGGCTTTCCTCCTCTGGTGGGCAGGCTTCATTAGGGCAAGTCCTAAATTGTGGCTGAAATCTTTAAAAGGGGCAATGGTTATTCAGCTTCTCCGCAAAAACTTGTCATGGGTATTACTGTGACAGCTGACCCAAATTGCTTTCATTTGGATCATTTCCCTTCACCTTATTTCCCTGTACTATACTTAGTGCCATTGCAGAGCATTTAATTTTCTGTTTGAATCAGTATGATTTCCATTGCATAGAAAAACTGGTTTCCTCTGCTCTCATAAGTATTCTGTTTTAATTCGGCCACTAGAAATAATTCCTGATTATTTTTTTTCAGGTTTTAATTTATGCATTCATCTGCTGTAGTTTCATATTAATCTTCTTGAATTTTATCTTTCGGTCAGAAAGAGTGAGCATGATTACTGTGATAGTAAACAAACGAAAGAATAGTAACATAAAAGTTACAACTGTTTAAACTGTCCTTGAATAGGAATCTTTTGAATCACACTTAAGAGATTGAACCAATGAGTCTTTCCTTATCCATGATTAACTGCTGACAATTCAGGTACCTGGTGAGCTGAATAAGGACTATCTCTTTATGTGAAGTACATGTCTAAAGATCAGGAATAATTACATTCCACATTAGCCCTCATAGCCTCTCTGACCTGTTTAATTAATTTTTTGCCAAGTTAATAATAGTAGAAATAGATTTAAAGGTGTGCTTCATCATTAAGTATGTAACTGATCTCCAATTTTAAGAGCCGAACCTTTCATTTATTACCTTTTGGAGACATGTTAAAGCCCCTTGCAGTGAGCTTGCTGAAAATGCACAAGCTGGAATCCAGTTATTGTGAGTTCAGTTACGCTCTTGGAAGTTGTCTCTCTTTGTAAACTGTATTTAGCATTGACAAGCAAAAAACAATTGCAATGCTACTGTTCTGGCACTAGGGAATATTCTCCCCCACATTTATTTTTTTAATTTTTTTAGTTATAGATCATGAAACTGATCCTCTTCCAGCAAGCTCTGAACAGGACCAAATAAAGCCATTGAAAGCAATTTGATACTTCTGTTGGCAGGGTGCGCAGATCAGATACTCCCTTGAAGGAGAGTGAGAGTTATAAACAAAGCTTAGAAGTCTAGGAATAGCCCCCAGCTTCCGCAAACCCTTAAAATATTTTGTAATTGTATCTTCAATCACAAATTACTCAGAAAAAACAGACCTTTTTTGCCTTTATATTTCACTGCTGTATGCTGTTTTTAATTGCCCACAGGCACACTGTTGTGATCTTCTTTGGAAGTTTAAAATCAGGATAAAAATGCAAATCTATTTATTTCTCTTATCTAATCTAATTAACTTTTACAAGTAATGATAGATGCACTGTAGCCTGCATCAAACATTTTAATAATGATGTTTTGGGATTAAAGAATAGGTAAAAGTACTGTAATTTATAAGCAGTCAAGATTATGGCAGTAGAAAATGTAAGTTATTCTGGTGGCTTAATAAACTATAGCTGTAGTTTGCAGAAAGGATACATTTTTGTTAAATTCCAGTTTGTTTATGAATAGGTTCCCAGCTGTCATTGGTATCTTTTTTCTTTTATTTTTTTCCTAACAGTTCAGTTAAAAAAAAAAAAAAATAAAAATCTATGTCTAACTCCATTCTGCAATGCAGTTGTGTACACATGGAAACAAGAAATGATGTTACGTGCATGTAATGTGTAGTTGGCTGCTAAACCTTTGATTCAAATTCATGGGTCTCTGCTGTAGGCATGGCATTGCAGCTCCCGTGCAGCTCCTAATTTGCTTAGTGAAAATGGAAACTAATCCAATGGAGGAAAGACAAATATGTTAAACATCAAACTCAGATGTTTTGTAGTTTATTTATTATTACATAGTGTCTTATTAATAATTTCTAAAGTGATTATTTGATAATTACCCATGCAAAAGGTCTATTATAGGCCAACTTCTTCCAACAGAAGCCATCTTCGTGGCTGGCTGGCTTGGAATTTTCTCTGTCAGATGTGTGGAAAGAGAGGTGACATGACAGTGTGGTGGTGACCTAAGCAAAAAGATACACTGTGTGTGCTAAAGCTTCACTGCTCCTGAGCTACGCTTAAAGCATCTGGCCTTGCACCTTGGTCCCCTAGTTGCAAGGATCCTTCTGGCTGCTCTGCTCCTGAGGCACTCAGCCCCTGGAAACAAGATTTATCCTGGCAAAGCAGAAAGTAGTTCTGGATTTGACTTTTAACATAGTCTTTAAAACTGTATGCAGTCTTGAGGTGGGGGTTGGGTTTTTAAAAATTTGTATTGTGACCATCTGAGAGTTAAATTAGCTGTCTTTCTGTTTTCTAATTCACTCTATTTTTTATTCTTTTTTCCTTTAAATAGCTTTGTTTCGCCTACCCATGTCTAAACAAATTGTATTTAATGCAAAAATTAAGCCTTGTGTATCTCTTTCATAGGACTTCTCTAATTATAGAGCAGTAAATGGTAGAATAGCATATGTTAGCAACATGAGCAGCAGTCTATGAAATGAGCTACAAGTTAATAAAATGATCTTGTGGTGGTGTTGGCCAAATGTTAGCACACATGTTTCAGAAAGTGGTATTTCAACAGACTTGAAGAATAGGACTTTGGCACATGAGTGCCGAACATGATCTGACGTGTGGAAATTAGTTATACCAGAGTAAATGTCATTGTTTCTCAGGCTCATGTTGGTGGAGAAAACGACAGTAGCTGCCCTCCCACTTTCCCTCTCCCATGTGTGTTTTAAAATTGGAAATGAGGGGACAGGCACCCCCAGTCAAGTACTGCTGCTTCATTTGCTCTGGGTGTGCTGCACTGTAATCTTGCCAGTGGCTTAAGGGTTTGTTCTCAGTCATGCCTCTGTCAGAGACGGGCTAAAATCTCATTGATTCTATTGAGCGCAAACACGCGTTCTACAACCTTTGCTTAGAGTAGGGCTTCAGATTTGAGCCCTCTTAATTTAAGGGCAGATTATACCAGCTTCTGAATAACAGCAGAGGATCAAGCAGATGTTTGCTACCCACCTGTACTCTGCCCAGGGGTCACTCTCAGCTGGTGGTCTGCCTGTTCCAACCAAGCATGGAGCAATGTGCTGTGGCAGCCTCAGTGCTTTCTGGGCCAGACATCCTTACCTATCTCCCAAAGAATGTGGTAGAGATTATGCCCCTCTGAGCTTCTCTGGTGCTATTCCTCTGGTAGTACAGGAATGCATTGCCTCTTCTGTCAGTCTGCATAATGTAATCTTTGCATTATTGCAAAATTTGCAATAATGCAGTAATAATTCACTATTTGCTCCAGCACTGAAAACCAGTTTCTTTCCTATGTGGCATGTGCACAAATTAAAATGGATAACAGGGAGCAGATATAGAGCTGACTGGCAGCCTACCAACAGAACTGATCCTGCGATGTCTTATTTGCTTGAGTAATACTTGCATAGACAGAATTTGATGACTTGTATATCTAAGTGTTGTTACTCACATAAGTTTAGCAGAATTCAGCATCTCATATGAGGAAGGACTTAGAATACTAGTATTGTGGTTTGAATATCAAAGATATGAATAAGGAAGGAGTTTTAGGGGATGTAATTTCTTTTATTAGGCAAATAGATGTAGTTGGAAAAAACAGCACACTAGCTCTTTTTCAGGTTTTACATCAGCGTTACATTGAAACATATCCCAGGACTGACAGAAATTGCATAAGATATTGGCCTTTCATTTCTAATTAGTTACTTTTTCAGTGATGACTTTTGTGATTGACAACCGTGTGATGACCAAGAGGGAAAACAATCACAATTTGCATTACATTTAAAAACCAAAACAAACCAAATGCAAACAAAACTGAGTACAGTATTTGACACACCTATCAGGAGGTGGTGAATAAAGAAAATGGTTAATAAATGTTAATATTGAAATGATTTATGGCAATATTCAAATATACAGGCAAGACTGGAATGTGATATCAGAGGTCAAAATTTCTGTTGGCAGAAGCAGGTATTTGGAGAAAAATGATGTAGTACAGCCTCACATAAAAAGGCCAAAATCATAATAATCTGTAATGAATATTGTAAAGTACTTTTTAAGTTGTAATAGTACTTTATAAATTGTGATAGTACAAATAAATTGTAAAGTACTTTTTAAAATCTCACAGTAAAATCTTAAATTTACTAGATGGACTAAATCCTGGCCTAAAGAATCAACATATTTTTAGTAGTAATTCTGGGAATGCTCCAGAAGGAACACAAGTGTATTACTGAATCAATTTCTGCATAAAAAAACGTATTTTACATATATTTAATGTCATGACAGCAAGGAAGAAGTAAGTGCATTGCTGTCTGAATGCATCCAGGAATTATGAATTCACATAAAGGAAGTAGTAGTATATATGAACTGGTAAATGAGCAAACCAGATTCTATTTAACATTTGGTATACATTTGATGGCATATATGTAAAAGTAAAGTGAGCGTATATTACTAATGTTCACTGTCTTATTCAACTAGCTAACCCAGACACTTGCAAAGATGTCAAAGCGTAGTTCTCAAGGAAAGGTGTGTGGGCTTGTCTGGAATTTACCTCTCTAATAAGTAAGGAAAAGCTGGTTTATGACTGCAGTTTGCACCCTGACTCCTTTTGTCTGTTGCATTAGAACCCCCTCTCCCCAAATAATAGATAACATAGTGGCTTGCGTTGTATGCAAGACTTCCTTTCTTGGAAGAACTAGTCTTCTATATAAATCTTGTATATATCATCTTCAGCAAGTTGGGCATTTGCACAGCTTGGCTAAATTATGTCTATATTGAGAATCTAAGAAGTTACACAGTGTGCATTCCATACTTGAGGGATGGGAAATAAAAATTGATATACTGTGCGACACATGATACAACACAGTGGAATATCTTTTAAATTCCAGAGGGATACACTGACATCACCACACTTAATTCGCATGCAGTAACTCCCACAAAATCTTATTAATTTTAAATTGAAGTTTGTAATCATTCAATCAAAAGAAAATAAATGATGTAGATAGTATACAATGGTACATTTTGAAATGATGAATTTATCTTATTCATCCACACAAAATGACAGTATGTTAAGAAAACATTAAAGTTGTAATGCCAAATAATAAAAGCAAAGAAATTCACAGTTGATGGTCAAGTGCAAAATCCATCCTGAGGCACATCACTGCCCCACAGTATGAAAGGGCACTTCTGAGTTAGGGAACTTTGTTTTAAAGTAATATATTTGTCATTTTTATTCTGTAAATGAGAGATTAACCAGTTAGAGGAACATATAGTTAGTTTTAAATGTAGATCAGGTAGATTAATGAATAGTGTGAGAACTTGCTACAGGTAACAAAATAAAGGTCGTAACGCAATGTACACCTAATAGCCTAAGCACAGACTGAGATTCCTTATTTGACATAGCAATTTATATAAGATAAATACAGAATCAGACTTTTCTCAGAGAAGGAGTTACGGCACTTCTTTTTTGCTCTGACGTGAGTGATTTGTAAGAAGAACTCTACTATCCCATTTCTAGCTTTGCCTTTTCCGTATCATTGAATTTTATTGGTGATATATTTTCAGGTTACTCATCTCCTGTGTAACTGCATATCTGAGTGTCTCATAAGCTGAAGTGCATTATCCTCACAACACTCTTTTGAGGCAGAATGAAAAGCATATAGATATTTGGGGGCATCTAATTTTAGATATCTAATTTGGGTGACTGAATTAGGACTTTTGGCTCCATATATAAAGCAGTCCAGGTGCTGTGAATTACCTTCTGTTGATTAGATGAGGTTCCTAATTTAAACACCTAAGTTAAATTTTCCAATTCCTAAGTGACTTGATCCAGTTCTTATATGAAATTTGACAGACCTGAAATCTGTGGTTTCAGAATTCATAGGGTGGTTCTCTAATCTCTTGGTCTTTTCTGTCATACTTTGTCACCTTGTCACTTGCCTTAATTTATTCTCTTTGAGCTTTTAGCCAGCGTGAGTCCACTTTACCCAGAGAGAGAAATGTATGTTCGTTCATCTCTCCCTCTCCCCTGCCTCAAATGAAAACCATTTCAGCTAGCTTGAGTCTCCCATGTGGTTGAGCCACTGACCGTAAGTGGAGCCACTGGCCTACAGAAAGAGGCAGGTGGAGAGATGACTCTCACTGAAGAAGTCTATATTTTCCCAAATCCATGTATTTTCCTTATAGATGCAGAACAACTTCCATGGCAGTGAAACATCCTTTGAACAGTGGCTTATTGTGGCAACAAAATCATTTTGTTTTGAAGAATGCCTAGATTACTTGTCAGTCCCTCACACATTTTGCAGGATATTCAAAAAACTTGCTTGAAACAGCCGTTAAATAATGTTTTTTATTTAATCAAAATGACTGCTTCTAAATGAAGAACTTGCATGCCATATTTTAGGCCAGAATATGTTTTTACAGCCAAGTTATAAACCTCTGAAAAAGGGGACTTATAATGGAAAGGTTGACACAACATTAATTTTAGTGTTGTAAACGCAATGGTATAATTTTGGAAAAAAAGCTTTTATAGCTCTGCTAAGATATTAATTGCAGGAAATTACAGCATATCCTATTAAAGTATTATGTCAGTGGTATGCACAGCATATAACACCTTTGCATAGTCTCCCTTGTTTTCACGGTAACGTTTTGCATTTTGATTTGTAAAGAGTAGGTGGATAAAGTGCCTCCGAGTTTCTGATAGTTTTTGCTCAAGGTTTAAAAAGCAGGCTGAGTAAATTACCTCTATATTGCGAATCTAAGAATTACACAGTGTGCATTCCGTACTTGCTTATAGCCTACTCTAGAAACAGATCTTCTGTTAACCAGGTAAATCCAATATGGGTATTGAGGAATGAACCATTCTGCCAAAATGAAAGTCTTTGTTTTGTGACTTTTGGATAAGGGATTTCAATTTGGATCCTGTCCTTACTTCCAAAAATTAGGTTTAGTCAGACTCTTTCCAGAATGACAGCTACTATTATGACAAACCTATTTTTAGTGATAAGGGCTTACTTTTCTTATACTTACAGAATAATTCCTGACTGTTATGACTGCACAGTAGACCCAGTCATTCACCTTTTTGGTTTTAGTTCAGTTCATTATTCAGAAATGCATTTTATGTGTGTATGGGGGAGAAGAAGCTGTAGATACCTGTTAAGCTGAACATGTAGATATATGCATTGCATTGTGCAGTTTTTTCTTCCTAAGAAACAGCTTATTTATTGCATTTCTGCCACTTTTAGGATTGCAGGGGCATAGCACAATAGCTTTCTTTAGAGGAATTTGTTCTTATAAGGTAATTATTTCTTAATATCTTGGTTTCAATATACACAGAATTGTAGCCCTTGATTATAGTCTAAAGTTGGATGGTTTTTAAATGTGGTTGCTACTCTTAAGTAGGATGAACTACTATTACAATAGTTTCTTCTGATTGTCAGATCTTTCAGGAAAAGGTGCCACATCTTTGTATTTATAAAGCACCTTATATTGAGATCATGATCCTTTCAGGCACTTTTCATGGCTACATTGACACAAATTTGCAGTGAAAAATATCAATAATAACAACATGGTTTTTTTTGTTTCTTTTTTTCTAATATATAAATGGGACCTGGAGTCTTGATATCTTATCTCTTTTGTCATATGACAACTGTGGAGCATGAACAAGTCTTTAAACAAAAAAAGTTGTGACTGTTGTACAGCCAGTAAGTTTTTAACAAGATGGGAGAAAACGCCTTTTCAAAGACTGCACTGATATGTAAGTTCATTGGACCAGTGATGTTTCCCATTAATTGCAAGGCTTTAGCATATAACCGTTGACTATATCTGGTTTTACTTATCAAATCCAGAACTGCTTTTTCTCTGCCTGCTGAGCAGGGAAAACTCCATGCTGTACCAGCTTCTTTTTACTTGGGGCTCCCAGTATCATCAGGATTAAAGCTGTCAGAACAGTCAGCCCTCTTTATTTTGTGGTTTTAATACAAAGCATAATATTGTTGCTTGAGAAATGGCATGCTTTTAATGTGTTAGTTAAAATTTGTGAAGTGGACAAAACAATAAATGATCCCTGTTACTAGCAGGGATTGAAACATTATGTTCACCATCCAGGAGAAAGAAGTTGCAAATCTGCCCTTCAATTTAGTTTTATTCTACAGCTGTAACTTGTCTTCATTGGCTTAATCCTACACTCCAGTAATACAGAAAAACTCATGCTCAACTTGGTGGGAGTTTTGCTTCATTGAATCCAGTGCAGGGTGCCATTTCCTCAGCTGGTGTTGTTCATGTTCTCTCCGCTTATGTCAGTCTAATACTAGAAGTACAGAATTAGGCTATCTTTCTTTAAAAAAAAAGAAAAAGAAAAAGAAAAGAGCTTGCTTGGAAATGACAACATTTCATTTGCCTTTTTTTTTCTTTTGATTATTCACTGTAAAATATCCCTCTGTTCTGTGTGTACATTTATATATGGGGATAATTGTGCCCATCCACCTTAGAGTGCTTGGAGATAGCCAATACATTGTGTATGAATATTTTTGTCTGGCATGCGTTTACTTTAGCTATCACTTTGTTTGGTTTGTTTGTTTTTATTTTTTATTAATGATCAGAGTCCTTTTTGTTTTGTTTTATCCAGGATAGTATAGATGCATCTTTGTGATAACACTTTGTAAAGAACAAAACTAAAGATGTCCTCAGTGTATTACTTTCCTGTTTGGTTTGTTTTAATTGAGAAAATACTCTCTTCCTAGGCAAGGCTACACATCTGTCATTTTATTTATCTTGTTGTTTTACTGTCAGCTGAAATATGCATACATTTCAATGTAACTTTCAGAGGAATATACTGAATATATAACAGAATATACTGGTAATTTATACAATAGACACTGATGATTACTGACCATTAAAGAGTAATAAAACATTTCCTGTGTGAAATAGATGCAGCATCAAATGTCTTTATTTCTGACAGTAAACGTTTCAAGTTTACTTCACAGACATTAATGTTATTACATAAAGGTAAAAACCTAGCTACACTCTCACAAACATAGGTCACCTCTTAATAAATGAATAGAGTTGCAAGCAAAAGAAAAAAATACTTTGAAGAAAGTCCCAGGCTCATGTGTATATGAACCAGAGCAGATGAAATGATTTATTGGGTTTTATATACAATCTCTAAAGGGTAAGCATTGCTAACAGAATGAGTGGCAGCCTCAGGGAGCTGAGTAGCCCCTAGGGACCAGCCTTTGTTCCTCTGGACTTGACAGGCATGTGTCCCTGTTAAATGAGGGCTTAATTTCTCTCATATGTGCACAATTTCCAAGCTCAACAAAGGCAGCCAGGACTGGAGCTATTTAAAAGAGCCAGCTCAGGAGGAAGCATTCCTGGAGAAAGGGGATGCTAAGGGGCTAATTACTCACCATAGTTCAGCAACTGATTTTTTTTACTATATTTTTTTCCTTAAGCAAGGTTTATTAACAGGGAACTGCCAATTTTATTTTACATGAATATAAATTAAAATTACAAAGGTGGCATTTCTCTTTGTGAAATAGCCATTTCAAAGGATCTGCTGACCAAAAATAAAATAAGAAGTGTATTTTTATTTCAGACCTGCAATGAAAAATTGTCTCTTAAGCTAGTAGAAAGATTTTTTTCTAAAATGTGCAGAGAAATTGCTTCTCCAGTGTCTTCCTCTTCTTTCTCAGTCTTTTTTTTTTCTCACATACAGTAGTAGGAGTTGTTCTTAGTGCTTACTGCATTCATATAAACATGATATTTAATATTGTCTAGATAAATGGTTCAGCACATGTAAAAGCATATTAATATTTACTTAATTGCATGTCTAGTGCAGTATGCTTTTTATAAGCCACTCACTACATATTTAAATATGTGGTTAGACCCAGCAGGATTTTGTTGATGCCTTTCAATTAGTCTAGTGACATTACTCCAAACAAGAAGTGGGACTTTTCTCCCCCTTTTCTAATGTGGGGCTTGGGTCATTCCTATGTTATTGGCAGTTGGCATTCTCTGTGGAGAATAGGCCAAACATTTGACAAGGTGATGCAATTTTTCTGTGAAGTGTGGAAAACAGTTATTTTCTTTGAATTGTGGTGCCAAACTTTGTTGTTACCTTGAGAGACAGATGGGCCACTGCAGTGCAACAGGTTTGAACATGCTGTGGTCACCATTAGCAAACCACTTTGTTAAGAAGTACTGTGTGGTTTCAGGCTTATTTCCTTTTCTGAAACAAGCATGAAACTTTATTGTGAAACAGGCAGCCCATTTGATTCTTCTTGTTGAGAACATACTGATCCTATTCAAATCAGAACCCAAGCAGGTGGAAAAAAGCATTCTCCCATTGCTCTGAGGGGTCAAGGACTGAACAAACTTTGACAAGGCACTGGAGAAGGCCTTTGGACATGTGGCATCACAGCTCATAGCTTATGCTCAGGATATAGTGCCTGTACATTTATGAAAGCTGTTACAACAGTACCAGTTATAGAATGACCTTAGTGAAAACACCTTGCTTGTGAAAGGGATAAAATTTAGAAAAATTGAAACTGGAGCATCTAATGGAGTGCTACTTCCAACATTGTACCAAGAGCTTGTTCAGGTATATTAGATGTTACCCCTTTTGCATAGGTCCTATGAAATCTTTGTGAGATTACCCAGTGTCTAATGTTACATATATGTTTTTTTGAATAAATCCTTCATATATGTTTCATGTTGGGCTTTTTTGTGTGTTTTGTTAGTTTCGGTTGTATTTTAATAGCAGTGTTGTAGGCTGATATTCAGGTAGTTTCAAGTCAAAACCAAACCAACCAAATTTGACAGTTTTCTTCTTCAAGTTATATATTTAGCTTTGGAAGAAAGACTTAAGCTTTCCAACACTAGGACTGCAAACTAAGGAATGATTTGTCTTTCCTTCTTTGTTTTCTTTACTGTGTAATTTTTGTATGCTAATCTTATTTTGATTTTTTACTTCAAGTGGCCAGCATTAGTACGGTATTATTATTATTATCTCATATAATGGTTATAATTATCAGATTTTTTTTTTTTTAAATTTCAGGGGAAGCTTACAGTCTTTCAGATCTACATTACAAAATTGAAATTCAAAAACATTAAATATTTTTCTTCTAATTTCAGTATTTCTATTCCATTTCATAATATAGGCAACATAAATAGGTATCCTCATAGAATTAAAAGAGAAAATAATCAGGTTTTATTCTTTGAGGTTTCATTGTACATGTGGGAAGATGGTGAATGTACAAACTATAGGTTGCAAAATGCTAAGAAAGAAACTAGCTGCAAACTTAACTGCTTTTAATCATCCCTAAGTAGACAGGGTTGTAGCAGTATGAGGAATTAAAGATCCTAGAGGTACTATTTTGAATGAAAAATATAAACTCTTTCTTTCTGAGAAGTGAATGGATGATGGATCACTGGAATGGGATGTAGAAGATTGATTTAACTACTCTTTCCTTTCAAGGCTTTGCTTTTTCATGCTGAAGAAGGGAATAAAAAGAATATGAATGTGTGTTAAACTTCCTTAGGATTTGTTAAGAGGTTTAGGTTTTTTTTAAAGTAATTGTTAAGTAAACAGACCTATGTTTCTTTTCATTAAATAAGGGAATTCTGTTTAGTTATGTCACAAACCTGACCCAGATCCTACTTACCTCTGTGCAAATCAGGAATAATGCCACAAAGTAGAAACAGTACATCTGCCTACTTCCTGATAACAGATTAACAGCTGTCAAAGCTTAGAGTCACTTATTTATTTCCTTACTCCTTAGAGATGACAAAGTATGTAACACTTGATGAACTGCAACTTCCAGGAACATTCAGATGTTAATGCTACAGGGGCTTATACTTCAGGTTGAAATCTTGCCTGGATTAAAACTCTGCTTTGGCTGAAGTTAAGAACTTATGTATATGCAGGGACATTTGGTAATGTTATAAAGCCCGGAGAAAATGGTTTAACCTGGATTCTAAGCAGATTGACTAAACTTTTCTCTAAAGATTTGTTAGCAATTTCTGGAGGAGGAGGGGTTCCTTACCAGGAGACTTTTTTCCATCTGATTAAGAGAAAGCACCTCCTAATCAGAAAGGAAGGTCCTGCACCAATTATCTTCTTGTCATGCTATGACAGGACCCAGATTTCACTGAGGCTTTTGTGAAAAGCTGTGGAGAATATTAAAGCAATGGCTCCAGAGTTCTTAACTTAGCTTTTTTTCCAATACAAAAAGAGGAGATGAACTCATATTTACTGTTTCCAGCCAAGAATATTCCTTTTGCTGCATTGTTGTCTGGTTACTAGAATGAAATGTTAATCAAGTAAAAGCAGTGTAACAGTCTAGTGAAGAAAGAAGGAATAATCAACACTTTTCTCTCACATTCTTGCTACCTGAGCACTTTAACTCAGTTTTATACTTCTCCAACTTCTTAGATATTTTCCTAATTTACAAACAGCTGCCTTTGCCTTGTGGGAGATCTTTTACTGTTTTGCAATTTACTTTCATAAAATGGCAGTAATGAATGAAAGTTTCAGAGAATCAACCTGCGTATTTGTTTCCAGTGTTCATCATAGCGTTCACTTTAAGAAAACCCCAACCAACCCAAACCAGTTTTTACCCTGATTTCCTAAGGAAAAGACTTAGATAAACAGACCAGCAGCACAGTTATTTAAAAGTTCAACCTGAATATTTTTTGGACTCATTAGATAATTAGGTGACAATATTTGAGATACAAGAAAAAAGCCTAAAAAGTATTACATTCGTTTAAGTCTCATGAAAGTTAGTGGCCCTTGTAAACCCTTTTAGGTTGTGCTGGAAGTAGAGCCTTCAGTCAAAGCTCTCCCTATATAGAACTTGAAGAATATGCTTGGGAAAGAAATATTAAAATGCCCTAACATCAGGAAAAGTTTTTGTTTGAGTTTATACTTTAATAGACAGCAGAGAAACAAAACTCTTAGTTTTCATCTTGTGCAAAACAAGCTTTCATAAATTATATTACTTACCAAACTACTTGTTCTGGATAGGCACATACTTCCCAAGGAAACAGACCGTTGGGTACTAACAAAAATAATGTCTTCTTTCCTCCTTGCAGAGGGTTTGCATGTGTCAGGGAAAACAGAATGGAAAATATTTCATTTCTGGTGATATATTTAATCTTACCCTCTATATTTTCTGCAGATTTAGCAGTTAGAATTTTGAAGTTTCAGTGATTTGCATTGAATATGCTGCACAGTTTGAAGGAAGATCTTACTGGAAAATTTTACTCTAATGAAACAGCCAATCGTCACCTGCTGTAGCTCTCAGGTTCTTTCCTTTCTTATGTTTGCACTGTTGAAGCTTAGTTAAAATGTTTTGCATTTTATGCACAAGAAGTTTTGTGTGATTAATGCTTTCTGAACTTCTGGTGGCAATACAATGGGTTTGTTGACCATAGTCATATTGAAATTAAATGTATGGAACTGACTCAAACAATTAAGGTTTAGATGCATTGGGGACTTAAATTATATTTTTTTGAAAATTAGTTTCACCTCATTTATTACTTTCCATATTGTTCAGTGCTCTGGGAGCAAGTATTCTAACCCACTTACCATCAGCAGAATTGCTTTTATTTGGGTATCACAAAAGTGAGAGAGTTTGAGAGAGATCTGTCGCCTCCACATTTAATCCATAAATTTTAAATTATTTTTCAGTACTTTGCAGCTAGAAACAATTAGACTTAAAATATACTGAGCTAGTTTTGTGTATTTGAGGAAGGAGGTATAACCTGGGTCTGTTCAAAGTCTGGTACTTTGTCAAGTACTTCACTATTAATTCTTATCTTTGGCCCATAATTTTATCCTGACAGTTTCTACTTTTTCTTTCTATGTGTTCACTGATAAGTTTACAGTCAATCTGGTTTCCAAAGAAAAAGGCTTCCTAGTTGCATAGCCACATCAGTCCAGTTCCTCATGTTGACTCACTTGCATTCAATGATCTTGCCTTGGGAAGCTGGGCAAACTTGCTAGCCAGAAGTATTACAGGAGGAAGGTGGTGTGTTTGAGGAATGACTGAAGGGTCTATCTATTTTAATTTTTTATGATGCTTAAAAGGACAAACATCATGAAAATATCTTAGAAATTATGTTGTAACCCTCAGAGGAAGCCACTTACTTGCTTCTTCTCCTGGGCTTTTGATTCTAGACTCTCTCTTGTTGGATGAATTTATACACCTCATAATCCTGTTTCAGGATTTATCTATGTGCCTAAACTGCACAAGTCGCTCACAGCCTAGTGGTATTATTATCCTCTGGAGCAAAATGTGATGGTTTGTGCCATGGCCTCCATCTTGCTCATCTCTTTCTTGAAAAGAAAACCTTGGTGTGAGAGGAGTGGAGCCGAGCCCAGTTTCCTCATATGGGATCCAGACTTAGTTTGGATGCAGTCTGAATCCACGCCTGTGTAAGAAAAATCTGAGCATAGACTCAGTCTTACGGTGGCACAGCAGGACATTTTAACATTCATACTTAAACAAGGCCTGACTTAAAATAGTATGTTACTTTTACCCAGCATTCACTTATTTATTATGTTACATTTTATGTGGCTCCTGGACTGATACTTTACGGATCAGAGCCAACTTTCAGTATGACCAGAAGCCCTACAGTTCCTGAAATCTACTTTCATCTCAGCAGAAAATGGTCAGTAGCTATATGATTCAATACCCTCTCAGTTTAGTGAGTAAACTAGGTTTGCAGAAAAGGGAGAACCAGAGCTAGTAAGAGAGCAAGCATGAGTGTGAGTGCCTGAGCAGAGAAAGGCGAGGGATTGAAGAGGGAGCACTGGGGCAGGAAGACCTTTCACTTTGAGGTGTTGCGTTGCACAAGCTGCACAATAAAGCAGAGTTGAAGATTATAGAAGCTCTATAATATTTTTCCTTGTGAAATCTTTGTTTCAGATGTTGTCTGTGCATTATAGTCAGTACTGTGAAGAGACCTTGTTGTAGTACATTGCAGCAACAGCAAAAATGCTTCACTTTGTATAGCTGTCAGTGTTGCAATTTGAGTAGAAAAGGAAGATAACAAGAGTTGTATTGTTAGCCTGATTGCCTCTGGAAATGAGCTTTATGCAGCTCTATGTAGTCTGTGTGAAGGTGCATATGCCACTAATTTTTAAGCCTGTTGGTTGACTTCAGCTGTATTTGATAGGTAGATGTTTCAAAGAAAACTAATTTCCCACAATCTTTGTGAAAGCAGACTGCTAGATTGAGGTGAAAGATTTGTCTGACTCCTTCAGACAGGTTGGGTTTCTTACACCTACCTTTACATGAAAAGTTGCTGTGTGACAGTTTATTGTTGAATGAAAGAATCCAAAATGGGCACAGCCCTTATATATAACCTAGTCACAGGAAAAGCTTCAGTTGGAGCTTTCACCTCAGTAGACAGTGAAGTACATGGAAGTTACAAATCTATTGGAATGTATTTGCCTTTGAACTTGTGAAACTTCTTCTATCACTCATTATTTTAAGTTTGTATTCCATAAGCGAACAGGTATTGGAGATACTCACTGTCATCAGTTGATCTAAAAACTGTGACCCAATAGCAGCTCCAAAAGAAATCTGCCTACTTGAAAAAATTTGCTGTGGAAAACAATTCAAGACTGAAAGACAAAGGGAATTGCTGTCAAAATATGACTTCTGAGTGCTTCCTGTAGTGAGAGAAAAGTCATGAACTGAAAATGTTTGATCTTTTGATTTCCATTTGGTACGTCAAAGAGGAATTAGTGGTGTTTTAGAGAAGTATTTAAAATGCATATGTGAATCCACAGGGGTATAATTGAAAATACGGAGTAGCATTAGAAAAAGTTTTAACACCCTTGAGTTTGGGATAGCTTCTTAAACTGAAAAATCACAAGTGGATTGTACACACATCATACCATCAAAGATATTGAATTTGTTTTGGCAAAAAACATGCAGAAATATTAACTAGAGTGATGGGAAAAACTAGGAAAATGAACAAAGTTCTGAATAATAAAAAATGCAATATTTATACAGGTCATTCCTTTATGCTGACACAAATTTTTACTGGGGAGTAGTGCTGGTCTTATATGGTTACAAGCACATGAGTTTTGTCTGACTAATTATATAATCAATAGGAGGTGAATTTTAGGTAAAATAGTGTGAGAAATTTGCATGATACATAGATACAGTGCAAAGGTGGGAAATAGATATATATGCTTGACAAATCTCTGTCTACACTGGATGTCTGTGAGAAATCCTCTTTCCTCTATTAGTTTGTTCTGCCATTTTCCCTTTTGATTTCTTCTTCCCACTCCTTTCCTTTCTCACTTGCTGTTGAGAAAGTCACTTCTGCCCATGCAGTAACATCAGGCTAATATTCGTAGGCATGGTTATGGAAAAGATGGTCAATGCACAATTGTTTAATTCATTTGCTGTTGAAAAGCACTCTGAAAATCAGAAGTGTGAGCAAAGATCTAAGTGTTATCTTGAAGAAACTGAAATGTCTGTGCAGAGATGTTCTGAAAAGATCTGTTGTTAACGATCTTTCACTTTAAAGTAATTTTATTACATCATTTATTTTTTTAGTTTATAGAATAGCTACAACTGAATTATGCAAACACGCACACCCCCCACCCCACAATTCCAGCAGCTCAGTTCTACCAGATACCCTGGGTATCCTGGCTGATATAACTGCACATGTTGTCACACTTACTGTTTTCATGCATGCACGCTGCATAAACTCTGCCCAGCTGTACTATATCAGACCATGCTTGTATTGGGGATAACTGGTGACAGTATAAACCATGAGAGATTTCTACATGTCACCATAAACCATGAGAAATACAATTTCTACATGTCACCAGAAAAAAAAGGATGATTGAAAATACATTTGAACAGTGTGTGGAGTTCCAGTGTTGCTGGTTATCTGTAGCAGGTAGGCACCAGTGAAAGGACATAGACACAAAGAGCAAAGGTTTGAGATTTTTGTTCAATATACTTAAAAGATCTCAGCAATTGGATAGGAAATATGGGAGAGAGGTCAGTTCACAGCTAAAATTGGCAATTGAATTCTTTTTAAAACACATAATCCTTTTGTTTAAAGACTCAGCAAAAAGCCAGCCATGCTTTCCTGGATTTCTTTCCTCCACCTGGATTTCTTTCCTCCCCCTTGAAATATCAGATATTGATGAAAATTAATTGAAAGGCACTGATAGAGCTGAACTGAGGCTATTGAAATGGTATTGGAGTAGAGTCAATTCTGTTCAATTTGTTGGATGTTTTGTCATGGTGCGAATGACCTTAGAGTCTTCAGTCACAATTGTTTCTGAGAAGCAGGGGATGACCCTCTCCCTAAAGAATTGAAAAATCTCACTAGATTAAGCTAAAAAGAAAGATTACAGAGAGGAAGTTTTGTTTACCCTATTTTACAGGCAAGAAACTCAAACTCTGAAGTGACTTGCTCAGAGTCTCACAGGAAGCCTGGGTAGAGCTGGGAACTGAACGCAGATAACCTGAGTGCTTTGCTCAGAAGACCACTTTAAAATGTTTTAGAATGTGGCTCTATTCATCTATTAAGTAGGGTCTGAATGATGTGGAAGGTGTGGGCTGGTGAACATGCTAGGTACATAATACATCTTCAGTGTCCATATATGGTATTTTATAGGAGAGTATAAACTGGGTTGCTGTTTCAGGCATAGGTTAATATCACTTACAGAGTGTCTCAGTACACTGAGCATACATTGGAAAATACTAAAGAAAGGGAGTTTTTAGATTGCTAATGATTTCCTTTTAAGGAACATGTGACTAAGGGCTGAGAGAATTTGCTGCTGAAACTGCTTACTACAAGACTTTGAAAATTCCCTGTCTAGTTATTCATATAGGAAATATCTGGTTGCAGGCACACTTGGCTGTGCAGGCTTCCATGAGTACCCCTTATTTATAAAGTTTGTTAATTCAGGCCTTTGAATGGGAGCATTTGACAGCAAAAGAGTAATTTTTGTGAATTCTGTTTAAGTATATAGCAAACTTACCTCTTGACTTTTGAATTTGATGCTTCACTGTGATTCATGCAAAGTACAAAAGCCTTATGCTACATAAATAAACATAGAGATGAAATATCACCAGTTCTTATAATTTTTAGTATCACTGGATGCCTTTTTTTCCCCCCACTAACAATAGTATTTTTACTGTGTACCTGCCTTTAAGTTTTCCAGCTCTTAGACTGTTAGTTCAGTATCCTTCATGAAAAACTATACTGAAGGCTGTATTCTCAGACGCTTTTGGAAAATGGCCTGGAAAAATTGTTTGCATTGGAAAAATTGTTTGCATGCCTGTTTGCACTACCAAAATCCCAAATTGTGTCTTTTAGTGAATGTGTCTAAGCCTTCAGTTCTTTTCTATATTTTCTATGGTACTTGAGAAGTATTTAATCACTCCTATTCCTTCAACCAGTAATACCAGTCTGTTGCTGGAGTACTTTAATTTCACCCTTAGCAAGATTAGTTTACATGCTTCAGAGTTAGCTAGAATGTAAGTGTCCACAAACTGATTTTCATGTGAGGCTGGCATGATTTCTGACTTTGGATCAGCTAGTTGTTCCTTCATTTTGAGTAATTCAACACAAAAATAAAGAAGTGGTTATACAAATCCTTGCAAAATGAAATCATCTAGTTTTCTAGAGCTCGGCTTTTTAATTATCCTTCTTTTCACTCGTGGAATGGTTGAAAATAAATTTTATGTAGGATAACTATTATATATATTGCAGAAAGATATATGTTCAACTTGCCACAGAAATCCAATACAATTATTGCTTTTTAAACATTATTAAAATATCTTACGCACCTTACTGACATATGTTAAGGTCCTGATACTTCTCAGGCTAGCCTGGTTTTACTCCACTAAGTTTTAGGGCACAACTTATGGCAGGAGCAATTTATTCATAGAATCATAGAATCATAGAATCATTAGGGTTGGAAAGGACCTTAAGATCATCTAGTTCCAACCCCCCTGCTGTGGGCAGGGACACCTTATGCTAAACCATATCACCCAAGGCCTCGTCCAACCTGGTCTTGAACACTGTCAGGGATGGAGCATTCACAACCTCCCTGGGCAACCTATTCCAGTGCCTCACCACCCTAACAGGAAAGAATTTCCTTCTTATATCCAACCTCAACTTCCCCTGTTTAAGTTTTAACCTGTTACCCCTTGTCCTGTCACTGCAGTCTCTAATGAAGAGTCCCTCCCCAGCATCCCTATAGGCCCCCTTCAGATACTGGAAGGTTGCTATGAGGTCTCCACGCAGCCTTCTCTTCTCCAGGCTGAACAGCCCCAACTTTCTCAGCCTGTCTTCATACGGGAGGTGCTCCAGTCCCCTGATCATCCTCGTGGCCCTTCTCTGGACTTGTTCCAACAGTTCCATGTCCTTTTTATGTTGAGGACACCAGAGCTGCACACAATACTCCAGGTGAGGTCTCACAAGAGCAGAGTAGAGGGGCAGGATCACCTCCTTCGACTTGCTGGTCACGCGCCTTTTGATGCAGCCCAGGATACGGTTGGCTTTCTGGGCTGCGAGCGCTCACTGCCGGCTTATGTTCATTTTCTCATCGACCAACACCCCCAAGTCCTTCTGCGCAGGGCTGCTCTGAATCTCTTCTCTGCCCAACCTGTAGCTGTGCCTGGGATTGCTCTGACCCAGGTGTAGGACCTTGCACTTGGCATGGTTAAACACAAGTGTGTCAAGGTCTCTCTGGATGGCATTCCTTCCCTCCAGTGTATCAACCGAACCACACAGCTTGGTGTCATCGGCAAACTTGCTGAGGGCGCACTCAATCCCACTGTCCATGTCAGCGACGAAGATGTTAAACAGGACCGGTCCCAACACCGATCCCTGAGGGACACCACTCATTACTGGTCTCCAGCTGGACATTGAACCATTGACCACAACTCTTTGAATGCAGCCATCCAGCCAGTTCTTTATCCACTGATAAAGTCGGTGGATAAAAATCCACACTTCTTTAAAAAAATCCACAGTTCTTTATTCCAACCATTTCTTTTCATGTGAAGTTGAAATCATTTAGACATCTAATCCTGAAGTACACCTGCAAATGAGGACCCAAATTGCTTAGGTTAAAAAATTTGTACCTCCATTTTATTATGTCTAAAGCATATGGATCCCCACAGTTCGTTCATTTTTAAGTAATCATAATGAACTACTGAGTGTATTAAATTTGGTGAGAAAAGATATTAGATGCACAAAAATATATAGATATGCAAAGTTTAAAATAAAGATTCCAAAGGAGTGAAGAGATCAAGATATTCTGTCCTTTCTCATTTTGCATCAGCAATTTTGAATGCAACAGTTTGGAAATTCACACGTAGGCTACTTGTGTCCATATATGTAGGCAACTGTGAGCTTACATTTAGAGAAAATAATCATATGCAAAAAATTGCCAAGATAAATCATAAAAATTTGCATAAATATTTCATGTTTCCTACCACATTTTCTCTGCCTGTCTTCATGCAGAATATTAGATGCCTTCAAAAGCTGTTGTGCTAACTCTAGAGTACAAAGACTACTGTATTGGTCTTGAGCATTTTAGCTTCATTGTTATCTGTATATAGTTATCTGTACAATATACAGAGCAAGGTAAATGGCAAGCATATAGTATAACGTAAGAGGGGAAAAAGTACCTCATGAAAAGGTAGGTCTAGCACCAGAAAACTGACAGAAACAAGAGCAACTAATTGCTGTAGACTCCATACATCTTGGAATGACCTAAGGGGATATCAACAAATCACTTTCCACTGGAGTATAGTAACCGCAATGGCATAATGGTGAAATCACTGGCAAAAAGTAGGGGGAAAAATTCTTTTAAAATATTGGCATTAGTATGTTAGTGAGCAATTCTTTTTCCATTTTAATGGTTATTAATGTGTGTGCTTGCATTTAACATCTGCAAACCTTCCCTTCCCACTCTTCTCCCCAGAAAGCAACTGGTAGTGTGGTAACAGATTTTATGTGTTCATCTTTGATTCCCTTATGGAATTGTGTTCCTGATTTTTTTTTCTAGTATTGACATCCAAAATGTAAGTTATTTGGCACTAGTAATATCTGTATTTTCCCCACCAAAAGTGAAGAGATTAGTTTAAAAAAGGTGTGATTTTGTTTTTAAACAAATAGAAATAAAATTTCTTTCTTGATCCCATGTTCCAGGTTGCTTATTTCCAAAAAAAATCAACCCAAAACCCAGTGTTCAGAGTTCAAACAAATGAATTTGTTTTTTCTGCATGCAAAAGAATTTGGAAATATCCCTAGGACGGCCTATTTTTCTCTATTTTTGCATAACTGTCCAAAGCCATAAGCTAAACAAATTTTTTAATGTGATGACAGATATGTTTCTCAGCATTTCTATTTGGCCAATACTAAATATTTAGTGCTAGTTTTTACATTATTTCCATGTTTTGTTTTCTCATGGGCAGTATTGAACCTCAAATATATCATCAGGATCTTTGCTAGGTAGCTTAGTTTAAAAAACAGATTTCTCCATGATTTAGCTATCATCCTGGTTGAACAACATTAGCTGGGAAATGTGCAGTGAACCATATTGCTTTGGGAAACAATGCTCTCCTCTCCTCCTTCCCTCAGGTACCCACACATTTCGCTAACAATTGTTGCCATTATAATTGATGAGAATTTGAACCTTTTCTAAATCAGTCTTCTTTTTTCTTTTCAACTGTGTTCAGCTGTTTTTAAATGCAGCTGGTACTAGCAGTTACAGCATAATTTTTGGACTAGTATGGGCAGAGTTTGTTGCAATTGTCAATATTAAAGCATTTGTTTCTAGCAATTTCCAGCATCATGTCTGAAATTTGTTTGCAGTGAACTTAGGCAACAACATAATTTTATAACATGGTTCTGAAATATTTTTTACACAAAACCCCCTCTGTGATTTGCAAGGAAACTGCCTGACAGAATTGTAGTACCATTGTATTTTAAGTCTTTCTTTAAAGGCGCTATTATTTCTTTCTCCCAAAGACAAGAATACTTGTGTAAAACTTCCCCATTAGTGTAAAAATTATTATTTTTCTCTTTTTGAGGAGTCTAAATGGGAGAAAAAAAGATCTATTTATATTCAATGACCAGTCAAGGTATCCCGTAGGTTAACTACAAGACAATGTTGCTACAGCTCCAAATATTTTATGTATTTGAAAAAAAAAAAAAATAGAGAAGAATAAAGACTACAGAATGTATATTAAGACATTTAATGAACATTTGAAGGTGCAAATGTCTCACTATTACAAAACTCACTTTTGAAATTACCTTTTACTTTTAATAATCTCATGCCAGCCACAGGTACAGCCATATCTGTGGCTTCCCCCAGATACTGAATGGTGTACTGTAGTGGGGTCAAGTGCTCTCATGACATTTAACCATTGGAAATGAAAGAAAACATATGGGATGTGAAACAACAGCGGATACTTGACCCTCCAAAGCATATCCATTTATAAATGGGTAAAAGTGACTAAAGTTGTTTTATAAGGTAACCACTGTGCCCCCTGAAAACTCCTAATTTACTGTTTGAAAAAGCAAATGATGTGTGAGTACAAGAACATGCATTTTTTAAAAACATCTGTGGTGTTCCTTGTGTTGCATTTGATCTTAGTGGTAAAACAACAAAATCGAGTTTTAGAGGGACATTGCTGCCATCCTATTTTTAATTCATCATTATGTGTTAAAATAACCATTAGTTTAAAGTGAAGAAACACAGCCTTGCTTTCAATGATTGCTCAAGTATTTATTTTAAACCAGTTTATAATTTTACAGTTGGTTTTGCATAAGGGGTGCAGCCCTAGATGTACATTAAGGAGCTGGTGGTGACTCAGTTACAGTCTTGCTCCTATTTGCTGTAGGGAAGAGGGTGAATGAATGAGAGAAAGTGTTATTTTACCCTCTTTTCTGATCTCTTTATGTGTATGGCAAGCTGCATCAGGAAATTAGCTGTTTGAGTCAGTCAAGACTCTTTATTCTGTCCTCTGCCTCCTTGCATGCTTGCAGGAGTTGGCTCCAGGTTGTGATTTCAGTGTGCTGCTGCACAAAGTTGTGTTCCCACCCATGCTTGTTTCCCCACTCAAGCAAAGCAAGGCAATAACACTCAACCCCTTTTTGTTTAATTCATATTTTTCTTTTTAATACCGTTTGACTTCAAGCATAATTATAGCTTATAAATATTAGTAAGCATTGAAATGCGCTAGCCTGTATGAAACTCTCCAAAGGTTATAAAATAAGAGAAGTTGATTGGATCTCAAGCAAAACAAATCAGCAGTAAAATGTGGTTTTGAGGCGTGAGAGATTTTCAGAATGTATTTTTAAACAAGCTGGACTTAAACAGATTAGTTGAAGACAACTTCAGTAAAGATAGCTTTCTTGAACTATCCACAAGCATTTTGTCAAAGAAAGCCGAACTATGACTAATTCTGTGAGTGGTATGAATTATTAGGTGATGAATTTTAAAAGTAGTGTCCAGATGTAAATAGTGAAAGCATCCAAAATATTACTCAGCAGCTGCAAGAGCTATCGGAAAAGCTGACATGACAAATTTAGTAATTTCTTAATCACTTTCGTTAGGCAGTATTGTCAGTTGCAAGAGGGAAATTTTCATCTTGATTTATGCCTATAATAGAAATGGCTGAAAACTGAAAAGTTCTCAAAACTGTTTACTTACAAAGCACCTTTTAGGTCATTTTAGAAGATTCCTATGACCTAGCACTAATGTTCTTTACACACAGGAGTTCAAAAAATACACTTTTAGACAGCTTATATCAACAGAGCAATTTTTTCCACCTAAAAAAGTGACTTTACCGTAGTGTGCAAGTGGTAAAATCTGGCTTGAATGCAGTACTTGCAGCTATATCAAAATTTATTAATTGGTTACCATTGGTTTAAATAAAATTGATTGTTAAAGCAGAAAGTAGAGGTTAGTGTGAATTCTGTTCTGCAGTAGTTTTCAGATAAAAGAAGCAGTGACCCAACTCATTAGCTCTTTGATTTAATATATTGACACTTGGGTACGAATAATTCCGTTTAGTGGCTTTTGCTTCCCAGGGATCAATTTAATTAGTTATAAAATGTGACTTCATGTCAGGAGCCAGAAGAAATGCTGACGTTAAATAAAGTCATACGCAATTTAAACAATAAAGCTATCGATGCCTGGTTAAAAGTTAATGATGCACAAAAAATGGCTTAATAGAGACAACCTCAGCAATGAAAGTGATGGTAGGGAAATTAAGCTAAGTGGATGAATGAGAAATGGTGATGTTGTTGGATTGTTAAAACAAATTCATGGATGGCCTGATGGTTCATTTCATAGCACTCTGTGTTTCTGATTTAAATACATATTTGAAGGTAGGCCTGTACTTTCATATTAGGAGTGACAAAAAGTGATCTGAAACCTTTCTTCTTTAGATTCTAGAAAAGGACAGACAATTTACTCGTGCATATTCATCTTTGATGTATACCCCCGGGATATCTTGGAATGACCCAGTATTTACCATAATAACCTCCTATTACAATATTACAAGTACTAATATTTGCACAGTTGGTTGAGACCTGAGCCAGAATCAGTGTCTTATTATGCTAGGTACAGTTTATATGCTGTGCAAATAGGAAAGGACAGTTTTGTGCCCTGAAGAAGGGTAGAAGCTGAAGTTAAAGCACCATATTCTTAAAAACCCCTTTTAATGCTGTAGATGCAATCTACTTACTTTATCTGAGACTAAGAAGGCTTAGTGAAGAAAACAGCAACAAATTGTTGGAGGTACAATTTGTCCTTCATTATTCCTTCTGTTGCTCCGTGCGAACACACAGATTTACCAGAAACAGACAAGAATTAGGGTTTTCACATTTCTTAGCCTGTTTTGAGCATAGCAAAAAGTAAAATCCATGCAAGATGTCTTAAAAATAACCTGCAAATCCAAATTCAGATGTGGAGCTGAATTCATGAAAAATAATTCTCATCTTTTTATGAGTAGCATACAAGGATTTTCCAAGTCATGGTGGGTTGTTTCTATCTCAGTAAAATGGTGCTCAGATTTAATAGTGCATTGGTATGGTACACTCATTTAGAGATGTACAGACACCTAGATGAATATGCTGGATAGATGCTGGGTCCCAAGAAAATACAGAGAAATGTGATTCCTTAGCTTTGGTATGTTAGCCAAATGGTCTCTGATATAGAAATTATGGTTAAAAATAACAACAAAAGCTTTTTATTTGCTCATAACTTCATAGAATCATAGAATAGTTAGGGTTGGAAAGGACCTTAAGATCATCTAGTTCCAACCCCCTGCCATGGGCAGGGACACCTCACACTAAATTATCATTGTTCAGATGAGACTGGAGTTAGTCCACCTGTGAGGAAAAAAACTGGTATCAAAATGACCTGATATTGAACTAAGCCATGTCATGTTTTCGTTTGTATTAATCCTTTCAGGGGCAAATGGATTTTGATTAGGAGGACCAATTGTGAAAAGGGACAGTAGTAAATCAGACAGATAATATTTTTTAACAGTTCTACACAATTGGGCTCATCTGTACGCTCCTAGAAAGCTTGAAGCTGAGCAGCAGGCAACGGTTATTACCTGCTAAAAGCATTAACAGTACCTACAGTAACTTGCTGAAGGATAGAGGGGATATGGCTTAGAATAAAACCTCTGTGTGTCAGAGGGATTTTCAGACTGTACAAGAGTTATGTTTTTTTTACTAATGTTAGGCAAACTGTTTTGTCTTTGCATTGACTTTACATTGGCCGCAGCCTACACAGAGGGAACTGCTGGAAAAAAGGGGGACATTAATACTTTTTACTGTGTGCAGGCCAGCCAGTAGTTAGAGAGGGGGCCCATGTTTTCTTAGGGCTCAGATGGCAAAGCTAAGTATTCAGCCTACAGCAGGAAAAAAGTGCCTTTTTTGTTTTCTGGCTGGAGAGTCCAAGCATTCCCAAAGGAACACAATGAATGGCCCATTTTGTCTGACACTGTTTCGTAGACATAGAATTCTTGTTTTTTCATAATTATTCTTGTCCGTCACTGGGTGTGCACATGACATTTGAGCGTGTTTTTAAGTCTTAACACACTCATGTGCCTGCAATAAAGTTACCCATAACAATCCAGGCTTTCTACAGACAACAGAGCAGGGTCTGTTGTTTTCACAAGTCACAGCAGCTGGGAGGCAATTGTGAAGACAACAGCTTAATCTAGCTGGAAAATACAGGAAGAAGAGAATATACACTCAATTTCCTTCCATATTATTGCAAACAATGCAGAAGGCTTTTTTTGTTGTGGCTTTTTCTTTTCTTTGCTCTGGGTGGTCTGGCTGAAAATGTGAGTGGCATAAAACACACTAGTAAATGTACTTTGAATCTTCAACTTGTTGCATTTCTGTATTCATGCTGATGTGCCTAAATCTGTTAAAGGGTGAGAATATTAATCTACATGAGCACTTTAAAAATCATACAATAACAGCCTTATTTTGACCTCCTCTACACAGTGTTTACACTGGTGTTGGTTTACAACATATGTTGCAGTTGCTTCTGAGTTACACTGGTATAAATGAAACTGGAATCAGGAATTTAGAGAAAATTTGACTGCTGAAAGCTTCCATTTGAAGAAACATCAGTTAAAGAAGAAATAAAGCTAGGCAGTCTTAGATGTTTGGAAGTTGTATTTTAGCTTCTGTGTAAAAGGACAAGGGCACTCAGTAATTTGTTTCTTTATTGCATGCTTCTGAATCTGTAGATTAATCATATTTGTAAATGCTTCATTTATTTCAGAAGCACATTTACAAACAAAGCATGCAATAAATTAACATGCAAACTCAGTGAAAAGCATCATAAGTAGGCAGTGATCAGATAGTTTTTTTCCCTAGCTATGTTTTCTGGAAGTTTTGTGAAATATTAGCGAGCTGTTTTGTGAAATATTAGGGAGCTGTTTTGTTTTGTTTTGCTTTTTAACTTGGTGTAAGGGATGAAAAGTGAGGAGTTATTATGTCAGCACTAGAAAGAGTAAAATGCAAATTAACATAAATTTGGTCAGAGAGGTGGGGGCAGCTTAGCAGCCACTGTTAGACATGGTTCAGTGAGGTTAGATGTTCCTTTTAAAGAAAAGGTGATATTTATCCACTCGCAGTAAAGATACCTTTCTTTCCCGCTCTTGGGAATGCTCCATAGAGCAGATTTCCAGTAACCATGGCAGACAACTCAGATGGGAAAGATTTTTATTATGCATAGCACAGAGGTTATAGCAGCGGCTGGTAACAGCAAAAGCCGGTCAGACAGTGAGTAGGGAAAATGAATGAGTGATTTGAACGTGGTCCAGACTTCCAGGAGAGAGAACTGAGATCAGGCTGACATATACTGAAAAAAATACAACATGTACACCAAGATGACTTAGATGTACACTCTGCTGCTTGTAAAAGCTGCAAATAGTCCAGTACCACAGGCACCAGCCAGCTCTAGGGCAGTGGTATCTGGGATGAACGTACTGTTGGAAATGCAGTGGGAATTATTACTCTAGTCAGCCACAAGATGAAACAGATACACAGTAATAATATCACATAGATGTTCCATCTATTTATAAAAACATGGATGTGGATTTCAGGGTCTAAGCATTAAATTGTTTAAGCATTAAATGGACCTAACAGCAAGCAAAATCTCTTCCTCTGTTTTCCTTAAAATACAATACTACACCTATCCCCTCTATTTCGCTTAAAAATACAGTACCAGTGTGGTCCAAAGTAAACATACAGATTAATTGGCCTGTGAATCTCACATTAATCCTGTTCAACCCATTCGCCTCACATCTCAGGAAACCTGTGTTGGTATATTTTCTTCTATTTTTGTGTGCTGTAGTTTTGGAGTTAAATGAGCTTTCACAATGAAACCAAAACCAACACCAACCTAAAAATTATCTTGAAAAATGCATCAAATCTGAAATGGAAAATTACATCCTGAAACCTTAGTTACCTGCAAAGCCAATGGGAGACAAGAGCATGCTGACAAACCAGGGAGTTTGGGAAGGAGTATTGTTTACTCCGAAGACCCTTGAGTGCACAAGCAGTGCTTTAGAAAAGTATTTTAATTTGTTTCAGCTGCATGTGTCTATCTTAAAAAATAGATATTTGTGGGTGTCTCATTTCCTTGATATGATACTACTTTTATGTCTAAGTTTTTCTTGCATTTGTGACAATAACCTTCCTAAAGCCAAGAAAGCCAAATGTACTTCACTATGGTCTCCTTCCTCACGTTGGAAGTTTATTGAAAACTTTTGGGCATTACTTTCTTGGTATCTGCGGCCTAGAAAGGAAAATTTACTGCTGGATGGCTACCCTTTATAAATATAAAATACCCTCCACAAGAGATGAAGTGAGAGTGGATGCTAGAAGTTTTGCAAGGACACTAAAGGTGAGGAGTGAAAAGATTAAGTGAAGGAGAAAAAAAAATATTTGATAAATAGAAAAGACAGAAATAAATCCAGCAATAATAGATGTGAGTGATAGAGTGATTTCCAAATGACTTTGTTTTGTTACTGAAGTTGTCTATCACTATGATTAGCCCAGCTGGCTTGCTGACTTCTCCACTCAGCAGTGAACCTGTTAAGTATATTGTGCCCAAAGTATATCTTTACAGAGACAGAAGTCTTCCCAGATAGACAGGTCTTCCCAGAGTAAAGAATTTAAAACATAGGTTTTGTGTGTCCAAAAAATGGTGACTATCCTGGAGTGCAGCAAGCAAGTTGTAGAGCCAGGTGGGTCTAAGAACTCCGAAATCCCAAGTGAGAGATTTGGAAAACAAGAGGAAAGCATATCCTACAAATATTTAAACCTCTGTGTGTGTATTTATGCATGTATACTGAAAAATATTAATACAAAATATATGTATGTGTGTATATAGGTCTGTATTCTGCATATATGTATGCAGATCTGTATCTTACATATGTACACGTGTATATATGTAGAATGTGCTTTTTATAATATAAAATATATAAGCATATCCATACACTTATGTATTTATATATGTATAGAGAAGGCAACATTCACTTTCACTTTAAGAAAGTGGAATAGGAAACTACTAGGAAGGTTTCTGGTTGTTAAGATGTGTGATTCTGTAATGGCGTGTGCAACACACTAACTTCCGTAGGGCATACTTTCTAAGAATAATTTCCTTCTAGTGAATAAACAAGTTTCCATAAAGGAATCTTCAATGCACTTAAGCATTGTCCACATGGGGACGTACTGCAGAAGAACTAAGATGCTACAAATACGTATGCTGATATACTGTGTTATTGTTTCCTATACATTTAAACCCTAAAGCTGAACTTCAGAATGAAGTGCAGCGGGTTACAGGTAAACACAGATGTAAGACTAAATAGAGCTATTGAAAGAAGATTTTTGCCTTCTTTGCTTTTGGAAGTCTATTTGGGTAAGCATTTTTGCAGAGTTCCTTCTCTTGTTTTCTTATTACCTGACCAAATGACAAATATTATGACAAAGGTACCTTGCTTTCTGGATCTGGCTGTAAACTGGGCATACCATTGTGGCTCACAGCTTTGCAAGATGTTCTTATGTTCGACTGATATGTGGGACTCTGTGCCACCAAGTCAGCCCTTATCCTTACCTTTACTTTTTTTTTTTTCCCATTCCTCTAAGCCTGTTTCATTCCTATTTCAATGTATGTAAAAAGTGTCAGCACTAACTAGTTCCTACTTTGGAAAAAAAGTAGCTCTTCAGCGACTCCTGCAAATTCTTTCACTCTTTGAGCTGTGATTAATATACAGGTTTAAGAAGAATTTTTAAACAAAAGCTGGAAAAAAAGGCAAATATGCAGGCTAATGGTGTACCCTGAGGTGAGCAAAATGCATTTTTTTAACAAGCCAAGCATAGCAAAGAAGTTATTCTACAGTGAAATTAATAATTACCGAAAAGATTTGCTAGCATTGTTGTTGTATCCTTTATAAGAGTATGGATAACATGTTTAAAAAACATGGGAAGTGTGAATCAAAGCCCAAAGATTCAAACTGGTCTCTAATTTTTAATGTGAATTCTATTTATATGCCCCTGGTGCATACACTGAAATAGTCTGTGGATAACAATTGAATTCAAAGTGATGCCACTTAACCTGAAAATTGTATCTGTTCCTCTGACAGTATGGATTTCAAATTTTCATCCTGTTTTAACAAAGCTTTAAGGTAGGGAAAGGCATCTTAGTGCCACATGTAGTAGATGCCTGGCTATAATACATTGATTTCAGTCCCAAATATTTTCCAAAGGCAAGGTTTGTTTATTAACTGAACCCCATGCTGAGATTCAATCAATCTAATACAGGCTGAGTTTGAACATTCAAACGTATGCCCATACATCTTGGGCATATATCTTACATAATGATGTTGGCCCCAGACATCTTTCTGGGTTTGTTTATGTCTGTTATGGATTCCCCTCATTATCCATGCTGTTTGAGGGATTCCCTATGGATTCAGCCAGTTTATTGCATACTTTTTTTAATTTTATGCCAAACTGAATGTTCTGAGTGGCAGCTTGTATGGTAGCTCTGTACAGCTTCCTCTCAAATCCAGAGCTGAATGCTGTGATTAAGGTTAAATAAAATAATACGGAAACCAATATGCTGCAAAAGGGTATGTGAGAGAATGCCCCAGGAGAGGCAAGAAGGTTATAGAAGTAATGTGAATGATAAAACATTAAGATGTTGACTACTCTTCCTATTTCTTTCTTTTTTAATTACGGTTAACCATTACAGCAACAATTCTGTGATTTACAAGATCTTCCTTATTGAGCATCTATAGTAATAACACTGGGAAAACTCATTTATTAAATTTCATCAGAGTGAAGGGATGTTTTAATATGCCAGTCGCTAAGCACATCTCTATGTATACACTACTCCCAGTAACATTAATTGGAGTTGCATATGCAAATCAGCCAGAGAAGGGAGCCTTAAGTATAGAAAGCAGAGATTGGCATGGACCACACTCCATTCTTGGGAGTGTGTCCTGCTCCACTGAAGTAAGTGGAGTTTCTGAGGCTTCCTTCCTGAGAGATGAAGATTGCCCTTCTCATATTAAGCGTACAGTAGCCAGTTAGTTCTTGTAGGCGAGTTTACCAGGAGTACCAGAAGAAACTAGGGCTAAAAGACAATTTTTTTCTTATGAAGGCTTTGTGTTATGAAAAGGGTTGTTTTCAAACTGAAAATTCAGATTTATAAACACTTAATTCATCAGTTCCCCGTGCCTTTCATTTGAAATAAACATCCAGGAATATTATTTTAAAATAAGGCAGAAGGTGTAAGAAAAATGAAGTAATGTTTTGAGAAATATGTGATTGATGATTAAAAAACAGAGAGAAGGGGTGGGGGGGGGTGTCAGTCCAGCATTCATTAGTCAGGCAAAACTTCTGTTTGAGTGTGCATTAAGTCAGGAAGACCAGACAGTGTGTCTGGAAAATTATTCTTTAAGAAGTCCATTTAGTCTTTCAAAAATATTCCCTTGTTTCTTTAATCTGAAGGCATCCTTTGACTGACTTAGTTATTTTATATCTATTGATGCTAGAGGAAACAAAAGAAACTTTAAAACCTTGAAACATAAACGTCATTGAACCACCCATTTTAAAATAAAAAGGGGCAGTGGAGGGGAGAGGGAAAAAAGAAAAGAAAGAAATCACAGTGGATGTTTTCCAGGAGGGAACATGCTACTCTGTGTAAAGGGGACTAGTGTAACAAGAAGTCATCTATTCTTGATTTCTTTAGACAGCTAGAGCTTTGTGCCTTGTCTAGTTTCTACGTTTTAAGAGCTTGTTCTGTGTAGCAGGAATAATACAATAAATGGGTTTAACCACATTTGTCTCAGCTAGACAGTCTGCTTTGTCAAAGATTGCTGGTACAACATAAACAAATTATGCGTTTGTAGTGCTTTTCAATGAAAGCCTATCTAACAGAGTGGAGATTGTGTTTCGGCAGCTGTAGATTTAATCTCCTACCTGTCAGTTAAAGCAGGCATTTCCTGAGCAGATAAGGCCTTTCTGCAGAGGGGGAGCAGCCACAGCTGGACAAAGGGCCATTGTTATTGCCCCGTAATTCTATGTAGATTTGCGCGGGCATTTCATCACACCAGTTCCAGCTCGGTTGGGTTGCAGAGGAGCTAGCCTTCCAGTGCAGGTTTGGCAGGCAGAGAGAAGGGGAACTGCCTCACGGCTTTGTGCAATTGACTCCCACTGATTATCATGAGCAACTGAAGAAAATGTCCCAACTTTGAAAGCAGCGTCACTCTAACGTGAGTGATCATAGGATTCATAGCAAGGATCTATTCACAAGCTGAAAGTGTGCTTTAAAATAACACTGGAGTTCTGACAATTCAGGGAAAGCCAGAGAATGGGAAGACTGGCATTCCTTTTTGATTATCAGGATGTTCTGTAGAAAAGGCAGCACAGCAGTGTAGCTTTATGCCTGAAGTGTAGCTGTTACTGGAATTTTAACACTCAAAGTTGCATAGGAAAAACCTAATGCTTACTTTAAATATGAGGTTCCTGGTTTCCTGGCTTTTATTTTAGCTTTAATGATTTTGTCTTTCAAAATGTTTTTATAGATGAATCATAAATGTTATAGAAAGTTGAGGAACCAATACAACTGATCCGAGCCAGACATGATGCAGGAGGGAAGCAGGCTCTATGTATGTCACTGAAGCTTAGAAACTCTGTTGCTTACTCTCAAATATGTAATAATTACTGTATACCTCACTCATACTGTGTGAACACACCTGTTTCTTGGAGCTGTTTCTGGGTAAAGATGGTCAGATCATGTAAATATCTGAGGAGTCCTAGGAAGAGATGAAACAAATTTTTGCATGCAGTCAGTACTCTGATTTGACTTTGAGCTCTAGACACAGGAGTTTTCTGCATTAAACTAGTTCTCCAAATAATTGCCTTTGATAATCCTTTGTGTTTCTATCTAGACACTCCATAAACATCATGCAATTTCTGGAAATTATCTAGGTTACTATTCTGCATTAGATGTCTTTCAAAAGTGTACAGAAGCAAAAATATTCTTACTAGATGTGAATACCTCCTTTCACTTAGTCCTTATTATCCATTTAGGCTTGTGAAAAAATATCAGCGCTTGAATCTATAAAAACGAAGGGTAAATTCGCAGAGGAGTAAATGCCTGAAGAAATCAGGCCCATAGGACTGGGTGGGATGGGAAACGTGTTTCCTTTCCACAAGTGTGACTCATCTCCACCCTTGTGTCCTGCCAGAATACAAGTGTTCAAGGGCTAAACTGTGTGGCAGTGGCATAAACTTGCTCAAAAGCTGCCTCATTCTGATTTTGCAACAGAGCATGCCCCACAGTGAAGTAAATGGCGGAACATCTGTTAGCATCAGTGATTTCAGATATATTCCTATTTGTTTAATATAATGGAAAACCCAACCTATTCTTTCATTGTACCTTTTTTACCTCTATTGGGCAGAAGCAGTTTTGATCAGAAGCATTGAAAGATGCTTCTGGTTTTGTTCCCAGTTCTCCTGGAGGTATTCTTTAAAGTGAAAGACAATTCTTCCTTTAGCAATCATCAGTGTTGTTGTGTTAGGTGACTTTTTATACTGTATATTGCAAGCCCTTCTACTGGCACAATGTCTCGTTAGTAAGTAGTGATGCCTACTATTCAAAAAAAGAACTCTGTCTTGAAAGGATTAGAGGGGAAACTCTGCTTGAAAGCACCAATATGAAATGCAAATTTTAAAGCATCTCTTGCTCTAAATTTTTCCATCCAAATTTCAATGTACTCCAAAACCCTTGCACATTTTGATATCACCATAAAAACTTAAGCTAATAAGGATTTTCTGACATAATTTATATTTAGATTTAAGTTGAAGTAATGGAGCTTCCACATATAAAATATCAACAAGTATCATTAGGCTGCAATATTTTTCTTACTTTGGCATGAATAAGACAAGGTGAAAATGAGAAACATACATCTTCACTAGTCTTTGGAAATATCTGAAATAATTGACTTGCTCAGTCTTCTGTGATGGCTTGGTGACCACTAACTGTGACAATTTGCATAATAGTCAACTCTTCACTTCTGTAGAGATAACTGTTTGTATCTGATTAAAATTAGGGCTGTTTTAGTTCTCTTGACTTTTCCAGAAGTTGCAGAAACAGAGATTTGCTGTTATGCTTTAACCAAACAAATGCACACATGGGGATAACAATATGCTGAGTTTATGCAGATTTTACAGCACAAATCTGAATAAAATACCCACTAAAAGACCCTTAAGGAGTAATAAACACACATGAATTTTCCTTACTTGCACTTTAAAGTGATTTTAACATACTACTAGACCTTAACAATAATATTTAATTGACAAGATTATGCATTTGTATGGATTGAAAAGGTGGTAGATCTCTAATTCCAAATGAACTATAAATTCACTTTTGCATAACATGTTTTATTTATTTCTCTATAGCAGAGATGTTCTTCATCCCTCCTAGTGAGAGTTTCTTAAAATACAGACAATTTAAATAGATTTAATTACCATTTATCATACTCTTAACTTCATGAGATCATCTTTAGTTGAATTCTGTATTTCCAGGTAGTCAAAGAGCTAGATGAAAACAGGAAAATGCAATGAGAAGCTAATAGAAATGAAACGAGAACTAGTGTTTAAAACTATTCTGGTTTCAGTGTGGTTGGTAGTATTTTTCTGTTAGTCCCTTCTTTATTTCCCAAGTACAAGTAATTTAAGCTTAGTTCATTTAAAGTTTCAAAGTACTGAAGAAGAAAAAAATAAAAAATAAGGATGACCATTTTTGCTTTATGGTCATGTCTGCAATTTTTACATTAATGTTGTGGCCTCTGCAGTAGACTTAAATCTCCAAATCATGCTGAAGCACTGGACAAACAGAAAAAAATGATAGGGCAAAAGAAATAAAATAGCAGTTACAATCCCTTTACAAATTCAGTAGTGGTCTACATATTTTTCATAGTATTTCCCGTATGAAATATTTTCACTTTGCAAGTCTTTGGTATCTTTTTTATAGTTTGTTTGCCAAAACTTCCCCTGGGATCTTATTGGCAGACATTTTCTTTGTGGCTCATGTACTTTCACTGAAAGGAAATATTTTTCAATTAGACTGTAGATAATTAGATGGCAGATAAATTAGGACATAATATACCTCCCTATATAGATATAGCTACAGTGATTCTATATTGCTAACAGGAGCAGAAAGTAGTCTTTGAATAATTTTCAATATGGAACCTATGTCAACGTGATTTTCAGTGTCTTAGCTACAATGCAGTGCATGGGTGATTCCTTTTGGTCTGCTGGAGCCCACCTTTCTTCATCGCCATTAATCCTCACACAGAGTCAGGGTTTCTTCCGTGGGATTATTTATGCTGGAAGGGATTTCTCACTTAAGCATCTCAGTCCACTCTCACATATTATCTCTACATTAGAGAACGTTAGGCATTGATGGTGCATTAATTCAAAGCCTTGAGAGTTCATCAGTTATGTTTCTGAGTTCAGATCAAGGGCCCTGTTACCACTCACAAGCAAAGTAACCAGATCCTTTATAACTGAGCTGGTCAGTTAACCCAGCCTTTACAGCCATTTTGCTTCATCAGAACAGCACAAATAAAACAGCCAGACCATTCAATTACAACCAAAGAGACCCTTTTATTTTTTTCTGTACAATCCTCCTGCAGTTTTTCCAAATAGATCATTTTTGGGGACCAGAAAAGGCCTCAGTCATGCCACAAGTTCATTACAGCATTGGCAGAGCTGGGGAGCAGATTTCAGCCCAAACCTGCAAAACTCTTAGCATATAGCTGCTTTTAAGCATTTAAGTGATCCCACTGACTTTCACATGTATGTGTTTTCTTAAAGTCATCCCTTCTTTATGCAACATGGCGTTTGCTTTCTTGCAGTCACAAAAATTACTTAAACTTCAAATTAACACAACTTCTTATATTTCTCCTCTTACAAAGAACAACAAAACCCAAGACTAGTTATTGAGATAAATAAAATTCCAATGGTGATATAAAAATAATAGTGCCATGCATTGTATACAGACTATTTAAAATGCAGATGAAGTAAATATATATAATGTGCAGGGTATTTGAAAACTTGCCCTAATATTACTGGGGGCACACACACTGCTTTCAGTGATATTTAGACTTTTAAAATGGATCAACCTAAAATGTAACCTGTTAAGCTATCAGTTATAGCCATTCATATGTTCTATGATATGGGCAAATATTTTGGGCATTCTGAAAATGCACATTCTTACTTAATACAATGCCATTTCCATGACACCTGGGAACCTTGTCTATTACAATGTGGTTTCTAAGTGAGAGTAGACAATTTCAAACACATTTTTAACTATGGAAATTAAAAGCTTAATGACTGCTTACACAGGTTAAAGTTGTAGTCTGGCTATACCAGTTATTCAAGAAGTTAAAAAATCTTATGTAGAAATTCATGTTTAAACTGTGAAAAGTTTAAACCTGCCTGAGAATGAATTAGGCTCTCAGAGAGGCTGCAACATCACAAGGACAAAAGGCACTGTAGATATTATGCTAAAGGAATTAAAAAAATTCATTCAGTAAGTTAACGTGTTGGAGTAGTCTGTTACACTCAATAGAAATCTTAAGATTTCTACAAGTTGAAAACAGGCCCCAGAGATTTTATTGTAATTAAAAAAAAAAAAAAAAAAGCTTTAAGGAAGGGATAAAATATCATAAAGACTGTGCTTACTGTCTCTCAAAAAGATGGCACTTAATTCTCCCCACTACTGAAATAAATCATGCAACACAGAGGAAACTTTTCAGGTTTGATCTTGAAAAGTTTGTGAGGGATTCATGCCCCATTATAAGGTAGGATTTACTTCTGCTCCTGAAACCTGTGATCCTCCCAGCTAAGAAGTGTGTGAGCTGCCTTTTTGCTTGCACTGCTGCCATCCTTTCCTCTGAATGCCTTTACCCTCTAGCTGCAATATTAGTTGTTGCAGAGGCTGTTTTGTTTTTTAACAACAGAAGCCTTCCTCCTTCTCTGTCTCACTAAATGTGCTGTGTCCCTGTGTGCCTCAAAAGTGGCAAATCATTTTCATTCAGAGCATTATTTTTGTATGACATATCACTTTAGCTTCCATTTTCCATGCACAGCACTAACCATCAATGACGTTTTAAAAAGGAGGATTGTCCAGCCAACTCTTGCGATTAGCATTCACATGACTGTGGGACAAAGCACTGCAGATTTGCCCAGCTTATCAAACAGGCCACTGGCTTTTATTATTTCAGGGAGAATCAAATTGGAAGTTGCTTCTTGAACTAATCAGGACTGATTTGCTCTAAAGTTGCTTCCTGACTTAGATCTCAGACAAGGAAGTGCTGTAATCAGTTCCCAAGGGCTGTCAGAGTTGTGATGGGATGTTAAAGGAATGGTACACTGTGTTTAAGAGTTCCCTGATCTTGGTGGCTTCTCATGTTTAACACAGTTAAACCTGAGCTTGTTGTATAGAATCGAAGATTAATTTTCTGAGGTAGCCTTGTATAAGGAGATGATTTTACTAGAGGTTGCAGAACTGAATTTTGGAAAGAATATACTCAGGTTTCCTCGAGGATTTGTTCAGTTCTGTTAAGGATATAGATGGGCAGAATTGTTTAAAACCAAACATATACTGCCCATCACAAAAAAAAAAAAAAATCTTCATGAAAGAGAAAATGAGTCCCCCTGAGTGACACTGTTTGCATATTAGCCCATAGTATGGGCTCTGCCAAGTTGCCAAGTTACTCTCTGACTGACTGCTGCAGATGCTCTTTCTCAAGTATTCTGAGTGAGATCTTTAGTGCAAGTCTTCAGGGACAAACAATAGCACCTGTTCCTCGAAAGATAGCAGCCCAGTTAGTCCATTCATGTATCTTTAATGAAGCTCTGGGGCAGATGGCAAAAAATGGCATCATCAACAACTTAGCACAGAGGAAACAAAAGGGGAAAGTGCCAATCCAACAATACGCTATTTTTATGAATGAGAAGAGACAGTCAGAGTGTTTCTCAGGCATCTGCTGCAGTCTTGGTTTACAGAAGGACCTCAGAAACATCTCAGCAATTAAAATTTCTGAGCATGTAGCTGATTTTATGAAATAAACCTACCAACCCCTCCTCCCAACTTCTCCCCACCTCAGTAAAATCAAAATAATACTGATACCAATATTAATATTAGAACCCTCAGGAAAAAGTGAAAAATTAGGTGTCTGCTGGGGTTTTTTTTTGGTATTCATTTTATATCTTCACTAATTCAGTGACACCTGTACACTCACAAATGTTTATTTGTGCTTTTCAGTTGACCTGTGCTGAAAATCAACACCTATGTATATAATAATTCTGTGTGAAAATAAAATTTACCTAGGAATAGTATTTAACATGTGCCAGAGGGAAGACCCATGGGAGGGAATGGTTCCCATTCAGTAGTTTTTTTTTCAGTCTGTATAACTCTCTGAAGTGTAAACTCAAACTTACACTTTAAATGTAAGCCACCTTTAGCCAAAGTTACACTGATTTATATAGGCTGAAGACCTGATCCAGCATTCAGAGTAGTATTTCAAGGAAGAATAGCAGATTTCCAGAACATACAGTGGCAATTCTCCACACTTACAGAATTGTTTTTATTTGAGAGGGTTTTAAAAAAATAAACCAAACTTTTTGGATATGATGGAGTGGATCCAACTCTACAGGATTGCATTGGGAAACAACCACTGGATTTGGTTCTTACATATTTCAAATTATTTTTAAGACACTACAGTGCACAGTATTGCTATGGGTATGTATTCACCATGTACTCATGCATGTGTTCACCTGATCTCTTCTGCGTCTTGTGTTATTATGTCTGTGTCATGTACCTTTGCAACCCCAGGGAAATATTTTCTGTGCGTGGTGACCGAAAGAGATATTTCTTAAGCCACATGCCCATTTGGTTAAACTGTAGATATGAACTACTGAAAATTATCGTAAATTCTATTGTATTGAATTCCTTAAGATATATCCTACAGTTGTTTCTATCAGACAAAGCCTGTGGTTTTCATTTGCTGTACTCCTGTAGAGGCAGTGTAAAGGAACACCGCACAGCAAAACGAGGACCATTTTATCAGAGGTAAATGCCTGTGCTGGGCACATGGGATCAACTTCAATCTAACAAAGTTTAACTCATATCCTAAAACACACAGCCAGGCTTACCTCAGCTAAAATGAGAGAAATAACTGCTCAAAGCTAGTTTCTTTCACGCCCCAGTGCCATAGCAGTAATTGCACAAAGACCTTTTCATTATAAGTTGATTTTCCTGAGAAATGGATTCAAAAAATACTGTAAAGTGTTTATTTTTTGCTTGACCTTTATTAACCTACATCTTGCAGCTTTCCCAGGAGAAGAGTTGTTGGTAAATTAACCCTCATAGACACACACAGTAGCATTTCTGCACTGCATCAGTGGTTGTGAAAGTAATGGGGATATGACAAGAAAATTTGGCACTATTTAAACAATGTCATAGGTCACCATATGGGATTTGACCAAAAAAAGTTTTTTAGGAATTAAATGAAAAAAAAAAATTGCTTGAAGTGTACTTTAACTTTTTAATAGTATTTAATGCCACCGATTTATGGTAGGATGAGGGAATTTTTTTTTTTTCTGCCTAAAAGCCCAATTTCTTCCTACATTTACTGGCTTTGATATATAAACCATTGTATGTTTGCTTAACTACTAATCAGAAAAATCATAGTCAAACCCTTGGGTACTTCTGGGGCTAAGCAATGATGGATAAGAACTATTTGTGATCCTAGCCACTGTCTCTGAAACACACGAAGCATAAACTAAGAAACTAGGAAATTAACATGTGGATTTAACAGACACAATTCTATCACATCTCCCGTTTTCTATATGTTAAATACAAATGCTGGTATAAGGTGAACAGTTTTTTTCTTCTGCATGTTTTTGCTTTTTTGATACATTTAATAAGGTCAAGTTAAGTTTGATAAAGTAGGTTTTATTCTGAAATGGTCTCTGAATACAGCTCCTTAATTACCAAGGTACATGATAGCGCATAAAGCTATAAAACTGCTTAAACAGACAAACAATTTATATGTCATAGTGAGGTGTGTATGGCAAAGGATGTTAGTTTAATTGGGAGCCAAGATGTTGGAGCCTTAAATCTTAAGAGCTGGTTGTTGACTAGAAGACTATTCAATAGATTTTGAAATAACATACCTGAGTTGTTGGTATATATATGAACAGTACAATGTTGTATGATCTCAGAATTAAAATTACCCTAAGGGTACTAAAATCTGAACATCAAAATAGCTGCTGCAGTGTTACGTTACCTCTAAAATGCTTGTCACTGCTGTCTGTGGCCAAAGATGAGAAAACTTGTGAAAAATTATTAGAAGTACATACTCCTTTTTAAAGAACCTATAGTGTATTACACAGGTTTTATACCTTTTTAGCTTGTGCCAGGATGGGAAATATTAATAATAAAAAAAATAATAGAGGAGCAGAAGAAGTACGAAAATGTGCAGTTCACTGAGACTGTTACACCTTTGACACTGAGGGAAAACAATGTTAGTGAGGGCTTTGATGTGATAATGTGAAACTGGCAGGGATTATATTAAGGCAAAGGTTCTGTGGGACTGTGTGAACACAAGAACACTATCAGTATGGGAGAAATACCTGTCAAGACAAATTTGTGCTATTTCTGATCAGAGGCTCTCTTCTGTTTAGCAGGTTCAGGGTCACATGCCTCCGCTCATGATCCCAATTTTTCCACACGACCAGCGGACGCTGGCAGCGGCTGCTGCAGCCCAGCAGGGATTCCTCTTCCCCCCTGGAATAACTTACAAGCCAGGTAAGCTGACAGGAATGTGAAGCTATTTAACATTTTAAGATATTAACTGTAGCTTCTTGTGTGATCTGTCTCATATGGATGATGCATAACAGGTGTAGCTGGTTGGCAATAGTGTGGAGTTTTTGCAGCTCCACTTGAAAAATCCTTCTGGTTTTCAGGAGGTGGATGGAATATTAGTTATTGACTGTCATGATTTTTTTAACCTTTATTTCCCATAAAATCATTTGCTCTAAATGTATTGGCCCACTTGCCTAGTAATTTGTTTCTCATCTGACCTGTGCCATTATACAAATGCCATTATACGTATCTTTAATTAATTCTGGTATCTTCAGTATACTTGTGTTTTGTGCAAAATTCTAACTCTTTTGTTTGATTTCAATCTGAATAATAAAAGGTTTCAGTAGTTCAATCCCAGTCATCATTCAGACTTGTAACAGGTCACATAACCTTGTAATGAAATATGTTTTGAGATGATTTAGCAAATGTTTCGATTTCTGTCTTTTTTTCCTCCAAGTTTACAGGACTCCTGGGGAATTCAATTAGGGATATAATGGTTTGAAGCTACTTTCAGAGCCTCCTTGTAAACAGGGCTTTAAATGTTTAAAGACACATTGCCAAAGAAATTCAATGTAGGAAGATAGTTAAGTAAATAAAAGTCAACCTTATTTTCATTTGTACATTCTTTGTAAGTGACCTCAGTGCAGAAGGAGCAACCTTATTTTGCTCATTAATTCCCTTTCAAGCTGCCTTTAGCATATTAACCTGGTAACTAATAACTACAAAACATATATACCAGTATCTTTTTTTGACATTAAATATGAGACGTACAAAGTAAAGCATTGATCCTGCTCCCCCTGATATTAGTGGTGGTTTTGCTGTTGACTGCAGCTGGAACAGGGTCAAATCCAAAGTAAAGCCTCATAATAGATGGTGTAAACAGCATACTAATTAAAAGGCAGGTTGAACCTAAAACCCTAAGTTTACTTAATATTAGATGAAGTGAGGCTAAGCAGGATTTCAGTAAGTATTTCCATTTGTCCCACTCTCTTCTGTCTCTTTGGACTAGAGACATTCCTTTTTAAACACAGAATCTTTGTCCTTTGTTATTATCTTTGTTATCATCTTATTTTCAGGTTTAGAATCCAAAAGTTCTTCTCCTATTTGACAAACTGATGCACTCTATGCAGTGCTCTGAAATGGAGCTCTGAAAGACACCTAGCTCTAGGTGGCACAGGATGATGGTTATTCACACACATCACCACCTTGTGACAGTTGGGGACCAAAGCGAAGAATATTTTGTCTCCACAGACATAAGAGTTGCCACTTGTGGAAACTGTCTGTGACACACGGGCTAATAATTTTCTTCTCACAGCCAACAGAAAGCATGCGCTTCAGTTTCCTTCCTTCCCCCATATTAATCTGAGATACTTTCTGAAGAGTGACTATTAATGATTAAGCTGCTAGTTGTGCTTCTCCCTGAAAGCTGCTATGTCAAATTGCGTTGTGTTGATTTTGGCTTCTGTAGGCTGCTTTGTAAAATAATGACTTGGGAAGAAGAGTACCAGCATGATTTCCCCCACAAGAACAGATTTCTGTGCTTATTCTAAAGTGTTTCTTACAGTACTTGTCCTAACACTTTATCAAGCTTATACTCCTTTATGTGTGATCCTGTTGACCTCATAGCAGCAGGTGATACAGATCTAGGGCACTTTTTTACTTCCTGGAAAACAGAAGGAGAGATCTGTAATACAGGTTTAAAGAATGAAGTGCAGGCAAAAATCAAGGCCTAGATACCTCAGAACACAGCTAAGCTGTTGGCTAGTATGTTAGTGGTTTATATGCAGCTGTTGCTAGTAAAGACCAGAAGTCACAATGATCTGATTATTCCCAGTGACTTGCAAGAAATGAGAATATTTATATTTTTAATATATTTATTAAATTTTACCGTGTGTGTGCCAAAGGTAGCTGGGCAGGTCAGTAGTTTTTGTTGGAGAGACATAGTGATAAAAAAATGCCATTAACTACACTTGGTATTGATTGACTCCTATTTTTGGCACTCTTGGCACAGTAGTTAAGGAATTAATTAAACTGGAGATTAAGCTACACTCTTTCATAGAGAGGGTTCTCCAAAGTAATTTCTGAGGAACTTGACTGCTACTACCTGTACTCTTCTACTTTTGTGAGAAATGAAACTTTCACCTCTAGAACTGTCAGTTTAAACTTGCTTATACTTCTGAGGAAAGGTAGCAGATGGATTAACCCTTCAGATACTTCCATTTTTCTTCTTGGTTGTCTGTTTAGGTTCTATTTCATTTTACTCTAGTTTGATCTAGGCAAGACTGAGTTTTGACACTATCGCTTTTCTTTGACTTTCAGAAAATAAAGTGAAAGGGATTTCAAAAACAGAAACTATGGGAGCTGACTGCTTTTGAAACTGTGTCATTTAGGGAATGTCAAATACTGTGTGCACAGTCACTTAATTTGAATTGTCCTCAAAGAAAATGGGCTAGATATAAGCCAGCTCCAACTTGGAAGCAGCATATCAGTGTTAGTGTGACAGAGGAGTCAAGATGAGAAGTCCTGACTTGGTGTACAAGTGGGGATATGATTACGTGCACATGTCCATGTACCTATATCTTCATGGACTAAGTGGGAAATGATTTCATGGCTGTTTAGTTCAATGCCAAGATAGCAGTTACTGAGTACTGGTGCAAATCTGCGCATAAACTGCCTTGAAGTAAGAAAATGGCATTCCTATAACAAACTACGCTAGGTCATGTCCTCAATTGAAGGACCTATAGAAGAGAGGAGAATTTATTAGGTTCTGAGTGCCTTCCAGCATGTTCCTTAGTTGCTCCTAAACTCCTGAGCTCAGAAAGTCATTATGAACAGAAAACCTGAGAAATAGCTGATATACAACTATGATTCATATTAAAGCCTGACAGGACAGAGTTTCCTGCTGCCTGGCAGGAACTATAACATGAGGTTGCTGTAAACCTCTTTCCACCCCCTTCTCCTCCCTCCCCCACAATGTTTTGGAGCTCTAGGAGGTGAAACAGTCCAAAGTTAGCAAGTGCTGATGACAAGTAATAATTACATTAGGAAAAAAAAATCCCCAAAGCCCCATGCTTCCTTATGTATCTCAAAGTCATGTAATATAATTTTCCGGCATGGTAAGTACTAATTGAGAAATCAGAGCTGCATAGACCACCTAATTAATTTTTTATACATATTTCAGTATTTGTACTGTATACTGGATTAATTAAAACTTTAGGGCGCTATGCATCTCAAATGACTGTTGTGACTATTGACCTGCAGGCGCTTGACGAGCCTCGTAGAGTACCTGGTTGTGGGGGTAACCACTTATTCCAGTGGGAAGCTGAGACTGGCAGCTGTTAGGAAGCTAATACTTGCCCAGACATGCTATGCAGCTAATATAATTATTTCATATTCCAAGTACAGCAAAGCAACTGTGCTGTCTTTTGGACTGTGACCTCTATACTTACTACTTGGAACTGCTGGGTAACATAAGTACCATTATACGTCCTCTTCCAGTTCAAATTTCCCTTCACTTAACCAACCTCATGCATCCAGGAAAAGTTAGTGGTGATTATGTGATTATCCTGTCCCCATTAGTGCTCTGGGTCAAGAGGAGAAGACAGTAAGTTGCATAAGGAGGAAGACAGTTTCCTCCTCCATCTTGCAGTGCCTGAAGTATTACCTCCTTCAAGTTTTGTGGCTAAGAGGGAATGGGGAAGTAGAATGATGATAGAGTATTGATATGAAGTAATGCTGGGGAGGAGCCCGACCATACTTTGCACAGAGCTCAAACGAAGCTCCGGTTTGCTCTGAGTGGAGAGTGACCACTGTCCATGCTGGCTGCATTTGCATGTGACTTGGAAATGAATGATTACTCTTGCTTGATAGTCTTCTATTATGTCAGTTCTTTACCAGATGTGGAAAGTATCTCTGAAAAAGATTACTGAAAATACAGACATAAGCTACGGAGATTGTAAACCTCTGTCTTAAAAGGTTTTGACATGCTGCATTGTATTTTCAAAGCATTTCTTTGTATTTCACACATAAAGTATATAAAAATGATGATTAGAATGCTAAGAAACGACTCCTATCTGCCTACCTAGGTCATTCTACTTTATACACAAAAATAGTTTACGAGAGATTTTTGCTATGCTGGTAATACTATGAAATGTGAAAACGGATACAGTTTTCCTAGGCTGGTGGCAAAAATAGTGAGAAAAGGAGCCAGTGTTTTGGCCTGGTTCCTACTTGCATTGGGGCAAATAAGTAGTAACTCCTTTGAAACCAATGAAAGTAAAATTAGGTAAAGCAAAACAAACAAAAATGTCAGTCTTATTGTCACCCAGCTGGACCTAAGAATGTGTGATATATTTGTCATCAAACTAATTAAACTCCTTAATTACAGTAGCTAATCCATATAACTAACATCATCCTAGGTCTGCTGGATTTCACCGATACCCATCATTACAGTTTCCATTTGGAAGAGACCTTTCAGAAGTTTTACTTAAAGCTCTAAGGTAGTTTAAATTTTACATAGCACAGCACTCCACTTTCATTAGGCTGCTGTTCCTGTTGGCAGGTGAGAACAGAAAGCATACATCAGATCAACTGTGTACCGAGTTGGCCACGTATCTTTGCATGGCAGAGGTGCTACATGAGTCTTGTTTCTAATAGAAATCCCCCAGGACTGCATTAAAGTCTGCCATGTGTTCCCTGTTGGGTTTTACTGGTTGGAACAAGGAATTTGTAACCTCAGGATTTGTTGTAACAATACATATGTGCCTAACACCTAAATGTTGAGGTAAGAGCTGGAAATGGTAGGGGGCAGCTGAATATTTTGAGCTGGGAGTTTGCACTGAAATTCTTTACCTGCAGACAGGCAATTGTTGGGGCAACTGATTTTGCTGTGACATGAGGGTGGCAATAAGGCGGTGTTGCAGCAAACCCTCCTCAGATCTAAGGCAGAACAAAGGTGGTGTCATTAGACAGGGGAGATGTTCCATAGTATTGCCATAGCCAGTTACCTGTAGTAAAATCTTTCTCAATCCTGATGCCTTCGCACAAACAAAATGCATGCTCTGTGTGGGAATATTGCAGGAGTGTGTACCGACTTGCTGTATCTCGACTACACGCTGAGGAGAGATATGCTTTCCTTAGCTTGTTCAGTATGCCTGGGAGAGTAAGGCCCTGGAATTTGTATCTCTTAAGTCTCCTCCAACTGTTTCCTGTGAGTACACCTGGAGAGATTGCAAGTAGCAGTCTAAGATTCATGCATGAAGAGACAGATTTTAAGTTACAATCCCAAAATGGGGAAAATGAAGGCTTTGTAAGTCAGATAAGGAGAATCAGTGTGTGTCTTACAGTTGTGCTTTAGGGGAGACGAGGAATAAGCAACACCTTTCCCCTGCTCTGAGTCTCAAAAGAGCCAGACATCCTTCTTTCCTTACAGCTCACAGAGCCTTGATCTGGAAACTAAGTCCATATATCCTATAAATAATGTCCACTAAGCTTCATTGCTTCATCCAAGACAAAAAGAAACATTTACATTATTTCTATGTAGAATTACACAGTACAATTGCTCACTGCTTTTATTCATTTGGAAATGTTGCTCAACCTGACAAATGGAACAGAAGTCTGGCATACTTTTCCATGGCTTGTAAACACCAATTTATATATAAACAACAGCAGCCAAATGTAAATAGACAATCAGCACAGCAAAGAGATTGAAGAGATCAGTTTGCAAAATGTGACAGGGTTTGTTCTTCTGGTATTCTTCTCACCGCTGGTTATCAAAGGCCAGCGCACACCAGTACCTAAAACAGACCTGTCCGAACATGTTCTGCTGCCTTTTGTACAAATTTAAATGAATGGATTCTTATGCAAGCATTCCAAATCAAGAAACAAATTTAAAAAAAAAGGCTACAATACATTGACTGATTTCTTGCCAAGACAGCTACTGAGAATCTTCTTGATCCATTCTTGCACTGAGAAAATGAGAGGGGGAAATATGTAATTAAAAATTAAAACCAGTCCATTCCCTGCATGCTCAGTTTCCTCAAGGGTGAAAAGAGTACCTTTGCTCTGCTTTTACTGCTTAGTGTCAGGGAGGTACTCCAGAGCTGAGAGAGTATTAATTTTTCTTCTCAGCACAGACATACCAGGACTTAACCATAATTTAATATGTTAAAAGGAGGGGTAAAAGGGACAGTATTATGTTTCAATAACAAATAAATTACATAACTACAATGTTACTTTTCCTGTAGCAGAAGAATGAACTGTAGCCAGCAGGTGAGCAAGAGAACACTACAGGGTGTGGTAGAGACACTATTAAATTAACTGCGAAGACAAAACCTCTATGTGTGCACGCATGTGTATAAAATATCCAGCTATTTCAAACCATAGGAGCATGACAGCTGTGAAAAAGGAGTGCCGCAGGGAATTCTTTTAGAGTTTGATTTTTTTTAAAATATGTTTGACATGGAAAATGTTTTAGTACAAATAAGCAACTGGTATTGAACTTAAAAAGTGTATGCAGAGGGGGAGGGAGGAAGAAGAGATTGCTGTACGGAACAGGAATGAATAATTCATGATATTTAAAGAAAGAATGCCTCCAAAATGTTCTGCAAGGCAGTCCATGCTGATAAGTCGGATGGTTATTCCCCCCCTTCGCTCCCATTTAAAGCATCACTAATTCAACATCTTTGTGATTTTTTTTTAAAACCTTGTAAGATATTTCTAAAAGAAACATTATTTAACTTAGATTTAGATCTTATTTATTCAGATAATTTCATATAAATATCAAAGAGATGAGTAGAATTATTTAACTGTAAAGAGACAGCTTTAGTACTTTAAGAAAAGGATCTAGGGGTTGTTTTTTTTTGTTGTTTTTACAATTTTTTTTTATTTTTTTTTTTTTAAAGAAAAACCCCCAACATCATTGCAAATTAAAATCAACCTCATGGAAGGGGGAAAATAAGAGGAGATATTTTGAACATTACTCCATAGGAGACCAGTACAATATAGTGTTAGTGAATGCATTGTAGCAAAGCTCCATATGCAATCAGAATCCAATTGTTACTGGACTGTGTACAGGCACGTACTGTGCTCAATGGCCTGATGAGGTATTATGGATATGATACAAAGAGAACTTCTAGATTAGACATGTACTATTTATTTAAAAAGTGAAACAAAAAAACATTTAAACTCAGCTGAATGCAATAGCACTTCAGGTGGTAAAAAGGGAGGGTTCTGAGGACTCCAGTGACTACAAAGGCTCAGCTATCATTATTAATTTGAGGGGGATGGCAAAAAAAATCTAATTCTTGGAATTTCCTTATTATATTATTTTGGATTTCTGTATTTTCCCTCATTGCTACATTCTGCTTTTAGTGTGGAAACATTTATGTAAAACAGACTGATTATTGTAAATCTCAAAAATGTACAGAGGAGCAGCCAGTTAAAATGTAGCCTGTAGATAGTACATAACACTGACTTTAAATAAGTAGCTTGAGCCAAAGTGAGATACCATTAAATAATAGCTACTGTGTCATTTATCTAGCACTGTATGCATTTTTATATTATACAGATTACACTGCTAAAGTATTTCAGCCTTCCTTCTTTCTTTACATTGGTTAATAGTCCCAATGGCACTGTGTGATGCAGGTATGTAGGAACACCCATAGATGCTATAAGATAGAATGTCAGCATTCTCATTTTGGATCAATTGTACCTCCTGCTTTCTGGAGCATTTGTGGTTCCCTCAATGCAGAGGGCATAGATTTTTCAGTTTCCAATGAAGAGAATACAGAAATTTTAGAGCCTGAATCTTCATGTAACTGAACCTAATCTATCAACTTCATTAGGTTCCCAGATCTAAAAGAAAGTTAAAATTATATTTCAAGCTATTTTTAAAAGTGATTTAATTCTGCTTTTCTCTACGGCTGCATAAAAGGAGGTATCCTAGGACAGAGACCCTCAACCTCAAAACCAGAATCATCCTCAACCTGTGAGCCAGATAGCTTTCCCAGGAAAGAGCCACTCAATACTGGAAAGAAATCACCTTGCATTAAACAGCAATGAAATTTTTTGAGTTGTAACAAATTTCTTCTGTTTTAAGAAACATGTGGTGACAACAATTTTTTTCCTCTGGGAATCACCGGGGTTTCCAGGGGTATCTTGCCCGTGTGTCTGTGGCCTTAAGGCCCATTCTGTGCCCAAGCTTATACACTTGATTTGAACATCTGCTTTTGAAAATTAAAATCACGAGTATCACATCTATGTTTTGCCAGTTTGCCTACTAGCTATATGCTAACAAAAAAGTTCCAAGAGAGAATGGCAAGTCCATGCCCAGCAAAGCCTTTTGTTTTTGCAGATGTTTAGGCTTAGAGGAGTGCTGTGGAGCACAGACAACCTTAGGTCCATGTTTGCACTTGTCTGCTGCTATTCTCTGCTCATTGTCTGAACCTGCACGCATTGTTCTCCCGACAGGTGATAACTACCCTGTGCAGTTCATTCCATCAACAATGGCAGCTGCTGCTGCTTCTGGACTCAGCCCTTTACAGCTCCAGGTATGTGCCAGAACAAAAAAATGTGGGATTGAAGCCAGCATTTTAGGGGAAAACTGCTAACCAGCTGTATGCTAAATAATAGCCTGAATGTTAAATAATTTTTGAGCACATCCCAGGAGGATTAACACCTTATGTACTGCAAATGTAGCTACATGTGGCCAACCTTGATACTGTGAGTAAAAGACATTGTTCTGTGTATTTTATATTGGCAGAGTTAATAGTATTTTTTTCAATTATATGACCAGTTGATGGGAGATAAGTTCAAAGATCTTTTTGTACTTTATTTTCATTTAGTCTCTCCGTTGTAACTGCAATGCACTGCCTTTAATTGGAGCAATGAGTGTATCAAAGTATGTATTACTGGGGTATTTTCCTTATTTCAGACAGTGTGCTGCTGACAATACAATAAATTGCAAACTCTTTAGCTTTTGTCTTTAGGTAATCTCAACCTTTTTGTGCATTAAGCTGGTCAGAAGCCAAGCATGGTCAGGAGACTTGGTTTAGTCAATTCATTTATTTTTGGCATATGTAGAATGAAATGTTTTGAAAGAAAGATTTATGTACCGTATTAGCTAGCTTTTTGTGGCAAGAAGTTTTAGATTTCACAAGAAAAGACACAGCAATGTTATAAACAATGTAGAAATAGTCAAAAGCCGTCAGAGTTAAAATGTGTGTAAAGGAAGTGACAGTGAACATGAGAGGAAAGGCTGTTAAGGATGCCTGTAACTATTTGCAAGTAAACCTTTGAAACCCCTGTATGAGTTAGGTTAGAGTTGGGTTCAGATGCAAAACAAGAATAAATTGTGCCTAGAGTAGCAAAGAGCTATCCTGCTAATAGATGAATATCTACTTTGCTTATCCATGTGCAATTATATCATTTTCCAGAGGGACCAAAGCAAATTAAAAATCCTCTCATATTTACCTATTGATGATATTCTAGTCACAGAGTTTACTTAGGATAAGTGAGAATGGGACCAGAACTCAGTGTTCAGTGGTGGTCCAGAACTGGTGAAAAAGATCCTTGAACTTAGGTCTGACCTCACCTCCAATCAAAACTTGAAAAGAGAGTACCCTTACACTGCAGGGAAAGATCTCCAAAAAATACTGTTGGGTCATGATAGTATTATATTAAGACTATACTTTGGACAGGCTTCAAACCGAAGGGAAGTTTTTCAAAAGGAAAAATAACAAGGTATCTTTGAAACTCTGTATTTGAATACTTACTGAAGCAGAAGTCTCATTAGGTTTAGTTGAGAAAAGACTTTAGAAATCAGCTTTGTGAATAGAGAGACTATTTTTGCTACCTTTGAAATGCAGCACAACAAATAGTGAGTCTACATAAGACTGCAAGGCAGAAAAGGATAAAAACTGTTCAACTGCAAAGGAAACAGGATCTAAACCACTAACATTCTTTTCTTTTACAAGATCCATTTGTAGCTTGACCCACAGATCTATTTGCACATCAGCCTTGATTAGAACCTACAGCGATAGTACAAATTCATTAATCTGCAGAAATTATAAACTGAGCTGTTAAACATGATGAGCACAAGTAGAGAGAAAACAATCAGCAAAGAAAGTGGTGCTGATAAATTCAGGAACATTTAAGTGCTAGAGAAGCCTAAATTCTCCTTCAGACATGTTTGTTGTAAAAGAGGGTTTTTTTGTTTGTTTTGACCTTTTCTATTTTATCTTAATTTCACTTTTATGGGATTTCAAAGCCTTTAACGTTTCATGGTCATGAGAGCTTAAGTAGTAGAGCGCTTAACCTTCAGTTGATACCTGCTCATCTGTCAAATGGCTGAAGTAAATTTTATTTATTCGTGCTATTACTGTTTTCTTTGTGTCAATTCCCTAAGTGTTCCCTGCCCTAAATGAGCATTTATTTGGGTGTGTTTGTTGGAGAGAATTTGTTGTTATACCTGATGCGTCATGAAGACTGTTAGGGGTGTAGCATTTCAGCTCATTTTTCCATCTTTGCTTCCCTTCCCCCTTCTTTCTCTGTTTCCTTTCCTTTCTTCCATGTGCCCCACCCTCTTATTTATTTACATGCATGCTGTGGCCATGGTATCTGAGTATTTCCCAAGTGCTTAAAAATACTGATCACAAAACTAATCTCTGCTCCTTTCAGCCAGTGTGAGCAATAGCTAATTAATTTGCAGGTTTGGTTTTGCTTCTACATGTGAGCGTGCATGTAATATCTATGTTTGGAAAACTTGGGAAGGGAAAGCCATTTAAAGCAAAAGGCTTTGCAGTAGATCTAACATCTCAACTTTACCAGAGCATTATTATTAGTTCCAAAATCATATTCCATAATCCATATCCAGCTGTCAGCTTCTATCTTGTAATCTCTTGTCTTTTTTCACTTACGAGTTTTTGGGATGATCATTCTTTAGGGAGGAGCTAGCAGCAATGCTGTGTTTCCATCTTTCTGTGTGTTAAGACAACTTCTATGGAAGTTCTGAATCTAATAGCACCAAAAAAACGCTTACTCCCAGGTACATCATGTAACAATAGCAGTTGTTCCACAGAGGATATTTCTTCAGTGGGCAATTTGTAATTAATAATTTGCCATCTTATTCAGGTTATTTAGCGCACTGGTATCAAAACATATTTTCTCTGAATTGTATGTCTGTGTTCACCTGTGGTTTATGTTAAAAAGCTGTTGAAATTACATCTGGGAATTTCTCAAGTAACTACTTTCACTCTCATGGACCTTGTATTAAAAAAAAAAAAGTAAAATGTAAAATGAAACTATTAAGTCCTCCTTTAGTAACAGACCTGTTTGACCCATCCACTCTTAAGAGTTTGTATCACATTGATCAGCCAGTGGTAAAATACCATTGATATTCAGTTGTAGCTTTGAATATCATAACATAGCATAACAATTACCACATATTTATGCCAGTCGGTATTCCTGAAGTGGTGGCTTGCTCTGCTTTGTGTTGACATGAGATAGTTTCTTTTTATTTCACTAAGGTGACATTGATGATGTTGTGTTCCATACTTCCTGTTGTCAGCTCAGGCCAGTCTCCCTAGTTTCTCAACAACTTCACCAAAGATTTAAATATGTGGACCAAGCCTTGTTAGGAATCTCGTCGTGAGGGAGGGTCTTGCTGATGTGGGGACAGTTCTGTAGGTATGGTCTAAGAGAAAGGGCCAGGCTATTTCTGTCCACCCCTCCAGCTTCAATCAACTGTGAGTGAATCGTGTCAAATCAAACTTCTGCTAAATAATTTACTGATATATCACCAAATACACCTGCAGCAGGTATGCATAGTGATGTGTGAACCAGTTTTGATGCATGTGTGTAACAGAAGTGTGTTGCTTTAATTAATCAGTGTGAGCAGCAAAACACATCAATAATTTTCCCTTTGCTCCTCTTTTTTGTATCCATTTTCTCTGGAGTTTCTCTCCTTTCCCATTTCCCTGAAATTTTTCCCTAGCTGTCAGGTGATTGCACTGATATTAACTGATTCTAGATAATGTGTGCCCAGTAATCTTCCCAAATGAGTGAACTTGATCAGGAAATGAATTTTCCCATCTCTCATGGTGCTTGTAGCAGTAACCTAATTACTGGGAAGTCTATGTGGCAGATGTGGCACTTACATGTCCTTACTTTCAAACAAGGAATGTTAATATGTGGTCTTTATTCTTTTAAAAAGAAAAAATCTGCCTTTTCTCTAGATATTTCTACGAAGTGTTCTATGAGGTAAATAAGGAAATGTTGCAACTCTCTCAGCCACAACTGATAAACTGTTGATAGAAATGGAAGCGCTACAATGATGCTAGCTGGAGTTATTCCTAAACAAAGTGAGCTCTAGGAAAAAAAGCAAAACAAAAAAGATTACGTTCATAACTCTTTCCCTAAACTATTTGTGTAATTTGTCCTTCAAAATTTATCGCTTATAACACTAATGAACCTTGGCAAGTCTTAACTATAGTTGCAGCTGTGTTCTTGAAGCCTGAAGTTTTTATAATCCATTTTTAAAAAAATTAAATTTTAACTAAACACATATTTGTCTATTTTCTTCACTCCCATCTCATCCTACTCCTCCATACTCTCTTCTAATTGCAGAGAAAGTGAATGACCTTTTTTTATACTGCTGGGTGCAGATCTAGTGTGCTGCTGAAGCATTGCATAGCCTGCCTCAGGGGCACAGTATTAGTAGAGGGAAAGCCAAAGAATGCTATTTTTAGTTGAACAGTTCAGCAGATGGAGGCATGAATACTCATATATCTGAAGGTTGAGGGGTTTGAACCATTAATTTTTATAATGAATTTAACCCTGGGAACAATCAGAAACTGTAACTCTAAGGTTACAATGCTTTTGACCTTTAGAGAACAGAGGGCACTCAGTACAGTAAACAATATATTACATTTCTACTTATTCCAATTCTCTCACACATATAAATTTCAGGACATAGTTGACATTTGCTTTCCTCAGCTATTTTAGTGCTGGTCCTTAAAGCATGTCAAGAAGAATGTGCAGGAAAGCGGCCAATGTAATGCGACAGTCATGTAAATATGGCCTTTAAATAGCTAAGATGTTAAATGTGGCTTTTTATGAAGAAATATTATTCTCGGGAACTAGGATCCTGGTGACTTATTATTTCAATGAAAAAGATGTTTTAGCAGACTACTGCTCTTACAGATTTTCCTTTATATGTTGTAATCTTAAAGCAATTTTTTTAGTGGGGCTAATGTGATCTGATAGTGATAGCTCACACTGGAAGTGATTTGGTCCCACTCTGGTACCACATCATGCAAAGTGATGTACCTGCCTTATGTCTTATGCAATGATGCATGCTCCTCTTCAACAAATATAGCAGTTAAATATCACGCAGCTTAAGTATTTCTAATTAAAATATCTCCATGTGTCAGCATATTGGTAATGTATTATTTTAATCCATTTATTTTGTTTATGAAACAGTGACATATGTTTAGAATGTGAAATATATGAGCCTTAAAAATCACTTTATTGAAGAAAATTAATTTCTACAATGCTGTCTCAGTAATGTGTTCACTCACCCAGTCAGTCACTGGCAGGGCTGCCAGTCTTAATGTTGGTTAGACACAGTTTAACAGTTTTATCTGACATAACACTCTCGAATATAGGCAATAATATTTTTTTTTCAAATGGAAAACCCACAGGGTTTTCTTTTCTCTTTTCTCTTTTCTTTTCTTTTCTTTTCTTTTCTTTTCTTTTCTTTTCTTTTCTTTTCTTTTCTTTTCTTTTTTCCTTTTCTTTTCTCTTTTCTTTTCTTTTTTCTTTTCTTTTCTCTTTTCTTTTTTTCTTTTTTCTTTTCCTTTTCCTTTCCTTTTCCTTTCCTTTTCCTTTCCTTTTCCTTTCCCTTTCCTTTCCTTTCCTTTCCTTTCCTTTCCTTTCCTTTCCTTTCCTTTCCTTTCCCTTTCCTTTCCTTTCCTTTCCTTTCCTTTTTTTTTTAACACAATGAAGAATGGTGATTGGGTAAATGTGAAAGAGGTTTGGTGAAACCAATCAAAATTAAAAACACCTACTAACCTTTTCAGAGTTAGATACTGTAATTTGTTTGTCAGTGGGTAGATGTTTGGGTCAGCACTGTGAGTGAGTGCCTGTCAGCAGGAATTCCTACAAGACAAGTAATTTCCCTCAATGTATTACTGACAGATTGCTCACTTCTTCGAATCACTAGAGAAAACAAACTTAATATTGTTACAGACAGAGTTTCTGTCTTCATTAGCCTTATAGAATGATTTTATCTAGCATTCAAAGACTACTGAGCTCTAGGTGGGCATATTTTAACAGAATGTTCCTTATTATAATACAGTGAATAGTGGCCTAAATTAAGGGAATGGTGTGCAAATTTCAGTACATGGAGGTAGTAAATTAAATATTTTGCTTCTTTTCTTACGTAGAAATTTAGGTTCTAGCAGAGGAAGGAAAGAGGTTGGAGAATTTTATTAGGGCTCTGAGAGATCATGCAAGTCCTTTAATGAAAATAAAATTAAAAATATGCCAACCTTGCCATACTTAGGAAAATCTAATTAAAATCAATGCAATAGTTATACTTCTGCCTTTCCCTACTTGAATGTTTATGTCCCTGTATGTAATATCTGTGTCATCAAGTTGAATCATATCAGTGGCAGTATCAATGAAAATGATGTCATTGGTTCAATATTTTACCATATAACTTCCTTTCTTCACAGATTTTCTTAATACACTATCTTCTCCTACTCCTTCTCATCTTCAGCCCTGAATTATCTGACAAAGTGGTATTAATAAGGAAAAAACATCCCATCAAAACTGGGGCTTTTGGCAGTAAAATATCAAGTCTGATGAAATTTTGGCTAGGGGGATTTTCCTAGCTCCTCCAGTAATGGCATTCCTGATCAAAATGAGAGGGAGTCTCCCTATTCATTTCCAGTTAGTAAAAATGGACAGAGAAGCAAACAAATCCCTTAGCTAGAGTAATCAGCCTGGCACAGCAACATTACAGCTGCAAGACCCTTTTCTCACCCATTTAATGCCCTGCATCTCCAATGACTGCTTTAAACAGCATGTCTTTGTTATTCCCATTCTTGCTTAATGGAACAGTGTCACATTATTTAATAAAAAATTTATAGGAATGTTTAAGAAAGAGACTGTTTCTATAGTCTGCAGCAGCCTTAGTACTTATCTTGGCTGTGGCAAGCCTAGGTCTGGTCCTGACCTTGTGTTTCCCCTCACTGCAGGTAGGACACTAATCACTGGACTGTCACCCAGTCTGGCATTGGCAGCTCCCCATTTCTGTTCCCTTCAGATGACTAACCACTCCTCCACCTTTGGAAGTGCTTCATTCCTGCACCTTCTCTCCTCTCTCAAGAGGGAAGACTTTTCTATCTGGTATCTTGGGATCAGACATCTGGGCTGATGCCTATCTTTTTCACCTTTAGATCTTACCAAGCAAGACAGCTGCCTTCCAGGCTCATATGCTTTGTTCCAGGGAGAATTTACCATTGAAATCATAAATGGCACAAACATAAACTCACTTATCAGGAAACTTGTATGTTTAAAAGGATGTCATCCTTATAGCCTGGATTGCAGGTTTCCTGTGTCTCTTCAGTCTGTATCAAGGCAGAAGCTTGAGCCCAAGTGACTGGAGGAGCCTGAGCCCCCAGCGTCAACAAGACTTTCTCGCTGTCTTAACCACTGGCTGCCCCTCACTGAAAGCCAAATCTCTATTTAAAAGTAATTGTGCTTTGCAAAGCTCCCTCCCTGGGGTATGTATTCACTCAGAAGCCAGTAAGAAGCAAATAAGCTACTGATGCATTTACTGACAGAGCACCAGAGGCACCAGTACTATGGAGTGCCATTGGGGGATGAACACAACTTTTAAAGCTCTTTTAAAACTGAGGCATCCCTTTGGGGAATAGGCTGACTGGGAGGCATACTCTGGGCTGGCGGTTGGTTTCCTTCAAGCTTTCTAGAGATGTATATGGTATATGCCTTACAGGAATTAGCTGCAAGTGAATATGTTTCTGGAATTTTATTATACTTCTGATAACTGTACAGCAAGCTGCTTAATTTGGCTACAAATTACAAACATGTAGGATCTTTTCGTGTGAAGGTGTTAACATATTTTGATGTTTAGGAACTTAGCAGCAATCAGATTAGAGACAAAAATGACTATTAAGTTAGTTTTATACACAAAGGAAAATAATATGCTTCTGTATCATCACTCCTTCCTGACTAATTGCTACAGAAAAAAAAAAAACAACAAAACGTCTTAATAACTCACCTTTCATCTGAATTAAAAGTTCTTAAGAGCAAGGATGGTTAGATGAGAGCTTCTAGGTATAAAAATACACACACACGTGTGCTTAAAAGAAGCTGAAGAGTTCTCTTAAAGATTCATGGAGTAGAAAGATCATCACCTGCCTTATTTCAGAGGATCTTTGATTATAATAAAGTATTTCCACTGACCCAATTCAGGAAGAAAGGGAAATTCATAGAAGATGAAATTGAACTCATCAATTCTCTCTGTTGCTATTTCTATCACTGAGTCTTTTTAGACAATAAAATAGAAAAGGTATTGCCTCCAACACCCTGTTTGTCTGAGATGTATTTGGTCTGTGAAGTTTTTAGAATCCATATGATTAAGAAACTAGAAAAGTATCCTAACTCACAGAAAGTATTGGTATCATTTGTCTCTTCTTAAGTCTCAGCATGAAGAATGCATATGGCTGGAGACACACAGAAGGCTGAAAGAGTCCTGAGAAAAAGACTGGAGGGAGGAGTGTGTTAAGGAATGTAGGAAGTAAAACACGTCATGCTTAAATGTCAGGAATTATTCACAAAATGTAGTGAAGTCAACACAATCGAGCATGTATTTTGGTGTCGTGCATGAATCACAACAAATAGCTAAGTATAAGAAAAGATGAAGAAATTTTTCAGGTGCAGGAATAGTTGAGTGTGTTGTCATGTTCACTGGCGTGTTTGGAAGCAAATTAAAAAAAGAGGTAAAGTCCTTTTAGAGAAGTTGCATCATTTGTTCTAAACCCTAGTTTGTTCTAAACACTAGTTGTTCGTTTGTTCTAAACACCAGTTGTTCATTTGTTCTAAACACTAAAAACAAGTCACAAGATTTAACTAGTCTACAGCTTTATTAAATAACACATCTATGACCTGTCCATAGTATTCATCCAGTACAGACTATGTCTTCTACTGCAGTCTACTTCTACACCTAGGGGAGGGCTAAGATCAGGCAACAAAACCATTTCAGTCTGGTCCCAGCACTGTTGCTGAAATACCATCACACCCACCACAGTTCTAAAATCATGGCATTCTTAGCCCAAATTCATATTTACTTGTGTAAAATGCATCAGTTTATGATAAATTTGTAATAGTAACTTCCCAGTTACCTGTTTTTGAGGTGCAAATGTGATTTTTTTTAGATGTATTTTTTATAAACCTATTTGAATGTGTTTTGCATAATTTTGTGTGCACTTCCTTTAAGGAAATTATTTAATTTTCCTTGAAGGTGCATGAAAGTTCTAAATATACAGTAAAAGATCAGTGAGAGAGATCTGCTAAGCAGTCTGTAAAGCACAATTATTTGTAATGCTTTAAAATATCTTTAAACCAGACTTGTTTTTTGCTTCATAAAGAAAATATTACACTTTTTCCTGTATTTAAATGTACATTTTAAATATGTTGACTTACCAGGTAACACGGCAGGCCTAACAGGGGCAAACCATTTTTAATGGTATGTTAGTTGAATGGGATGCTATAGATGCACCTGAGTGACTTTTTTTCCCAGATGTGCCCCAGCTGACTGATAAAGCTTCTCCTGATCAGTAGAGCCAGTGTAGATTTATTATATCCCTGCCTTTCGTCCATTTTTGCTAGTGAAAATAATAGAATGGCTGCGAGCTACCACATGAACTGTTTATGTCTCTTCTAAAAGTAGGAAAACATTACAGCTTCAAACCCCAAGCACCACTTTCAAAAATACAGCTCTTAAATGTGGAGCTGTCTCAGCATCTTCTCACAAGGTGGGGATTCAGACATGGGAACTGAGAGAGGTAGTTTAAATGGGCTCTTCCTTTTTCCTGGCTTGCACCCGTTTATTATTGGGATGGTGTCTCATTATTCTGTCATGGGAGCCTCTAGGAATTCAGCTGTAGTGCTTTTGCCTTTCAGTATGATTAGCAGTGGCTGGAGAACATTGCTTTCTTGTTCTGTGTCTCTACAGTTCTACACAGGGAAATACTGCAGTCGTATTTGACAATTTCTCCATCTGGATGGCCAGCTGTGAATGAACCCGTGGACCTATGCCAGATCTTAAGAAATATTTCTAATGAAGATTTATTGCCACTTATTTTTTTCAGATTCCTGATTTCTTTTTCTTTTACTTATGCCTCTGTTATTCTGTCTGCTGCCAGGTTAAAAATCCTAGGTCTACACTAGAAGCAGCAATTACACAACCATCTTCAGGCCTGAATTGATTTCATCCCATGTAGGATTAGGAGATTAATTATGCTTTTAGGTCCCTTCAACTCAGATTGTCTACACTACTGGCAATCGTACCAGTGACATGGACATGCGTTTACTAGGAAACTCGTTCACCAACTCATTTCACACAGCTCAACAAGCAGTTACTCATAATTGCTTGTAATCCTGCTGACATGAGACTGAATGAAACTACTGACTTCTCTCACAAAGCCCATTCATGTGCTAGCATTTTTTAAAAATAAATATATGAAATTCTGAAATGCAAAATTTGATAAGTTTTGATAGCTATCATCCATTCAGCAAACTTACTGTAATTAATTGCTTTTCAATGACATAATTTTATTTCCCTTATCACAGGGATTCTGTATAAGCAGCTTCTTCTTTTTATACTAGCTTTATTCCAGGATACATTTCTAAACATGAAGTGTGTGAAACTGTCTGAATTCATGAGTAAACTGCTCTTCATATAAACTTCTCACATTTACTGTTACAGATATTTTATATTAGCAGTAAGGAATAAAAAAATGATTTTTGGAAGAGCTTCTAAAAAGATATCAGAAAGAAATTTAAATTCTTTCTGTGAATAAATTGATTTACAGTGTCACCAGAGAAGGTAATATTATGATAGTGTAAAGTGAATGAAAAAAATGTACTTCGATGCTACCATCTGGTTATATTTTCGTATTTTCCTGATAGATCTGGTTATATCTTTTTTTTTAAATAAGTGCTGCTTATTTGCTTTCTTTGGATACAGGAGAAGGAATTTAAAATACTAGAGCCTTTGTTTGCAGATATCTTTGGAGCCATGCTTCCTGGTCCTTGCTTGCTTTCCTAGGAGAGCTAACAAGCTAACTCTGTTAACTTTAGTGCTATCCACAATTTTGATGAGATAGAATTTATGCTATAAAAATGCCAAAAGCAAATTCTAATAGAAGCAAACACGTAAAGATTTATCTTCAACACTTCGCTTTTTTGTTGAATAACATTATCCACTGGAAATTACTTTTTCAAGCAAATGAAGTTGTCCTTTGCTGTGACTGACTTTCTACTAAAGGTATTTAAGCTTAAATGAACTTTTATTTATCTCTGTAATTCTATAGCAAATACCTAATAGTTTTAAGCAGAGTATGTCACAGTTCTTTTGTAAAATTATAAAAATGTTAAATATTTTTTGCCAGTTTCCAAGCTGTGTATTACGACATGTAATTTGGAAGAATCACAAAGATAACTCTGTTGTGCTCTTCACTGTGCATGGTAAATAACAGGAAAATTGTGATCAAAAAGTAGCATATCAATAATCTGACAGCATTAAATGAAGGAATGCAAATCTTTGTGCCTAAGAGATTTTATTAATGTTTTTGCTATCCTTCTGTAGAGGAAATTGCTATAGATATTTGATGAAGTTTTTACATATTGCTGCATTGTTTTTTTTTTATATTTACAATATTTTATTAAAATAGCAGATTTTTACTGCTCACATTTTGTCTTTACTAGGAATACTTTATGTTTGTATTCAGATTTACCTCATTCAGACACTGTAGTATTAAAGCACTAACAGTTTATCCATTTCATGAGATACATCACAAAGAAAATGGTGACTTTCTCAGCTTCACAGAGGGTGCGTTTAAACGTAAAGTCTTAGAGGTACTTCCCAGTTTCTGGGTACAGGTGCTCACCCCATGCGGAGGTGAGACACAGAAGTATTCGGTTCATCCTGTGTTCTGTGCTCCTGTTTCCAGGCACACAGAGGTGAGCTATGTCCCCAGGCTGGCCAGGGAAAAGAGTAAGCCCAGAGATTGCACTGTGACAGTGCTTCTGCTCTGAAGCTGCAGAGAAAGACTGCTGGTTAAACAACCTCTCATTAGGTCCTCCTCTTGAGAAAAAATACAGTAAGAAAATATACACTCAGTTTGGGCTTTGATCTTCCTTTCATAAACAACTCAGAGAATTTGCATGGTTGCATGCAACTATTCCGTTATTGTTGGTAGCGAAACACAAGAGAATAGATACACAAAGTGGAGAGATGAGAACAGTTAACATTCCTTTATTCCTTCTCTGAACTTAATCTAGATCAAGTAAAATGCTTGCTGGTTTTGTCATGCCTCAAGATAAATTGACAATTTTTACATATTCCTGTATTTTAGACAAAAGATGCTTGTTTTAAAGCTCCTGAGTTACTATAGGAGTTTTAAAATATGTAATAGATTCCTAAATTCACCTTATTTTTAAGTGTTTTATATAAAGAGCAGCTCTTAGAACTGCAACAAGCAATTCGTGTTAACGTACTTCTATGCTTTTTCTTCTTTTGTCCTTTTCTTACACTATGAAGGATTAAACCACCATAAAATTAGTAAATTGAGAAGCTAAGATGTCATGGCCTCTTCCTCCATTAGGATCAAAAAATGCTAAGCATATATTGTGTAGATGGAGTTTGGGGTGTTTTTAATGATCACATTGTCCTTCTTGCTATTTGTCTAGATTTTTAGTCTGGAGAGCTCCATCTGAGACAGCAAATGATCAAACTCCAGTTTTGGGATTCCGAGCATTTTGTGTTAATTTTTGTGTCTGCATAGAGTGTTTTTAGCAATACATACACTGACCTATGCAACTGCAGTATCTCACTCCCACCCTCATTCAATTCCCTATTTTGTGCAGCAGGCTCAGTGTATTCAGCAGGTTGTATGCCAGCAGATGAAACAGATGTTTAGGCCATACTGGAATGGAGCAGCATGCTGCATCAGGACCTGGATTTTCCTCTTGACATCTGGATACTGCTGGGCTGGGGAGCCTGCCTTAGGCCAGGAGGCTGTAGGGGCCTTGTGGCAGTAAACATAGGGTCCTTGCTGCTCTTTAAGCGATTAGTGCACTGAAGCAGCAATAATGCTGAATTATCGCTTGGTTGCGTTCTTCTAAGGAATCTTGGGACAAAGGGATAGTCAAGGAGGAGTATTTACAGTAAAGTTGTGTTCAGAAAGACAAGACTAATTACCACGTATTAAAAATCTTTCTTTAGACTAATTTAACAGTAAGATTGTTATGAAACTTTTTACAAAGCGGTAAACAAATACCTTACAGAAAAACCTCCCTTTCTCATTTAAAATCATTAGGATGAAAAAAGACAATATCACCTACTTTCCAATTTTATGGTCTGGTCAAATTGTATGAAACAGGCAACAAAATGTGACTGACAACATGAAATTGAAGGCATACTAGTGTTCATGCCTACTAGAGACACAAATGTGAACTTCTAATAGCTGCAGGGAAGAATATTAGGTATGGAAGCTGTCTGACTTATGCATTGATTCTTTATAGTTTCACTTTATCAAGGTGAAAATTGTGCTGTATATGCTGCTACAGCCTAAATTGTCTGCTGCAGCACTTTCCTTTATGATGTGTGTTATTTAAACACAATAGACATGGTATATTGCATGGAAATAGGTGTTTAATGTTTCATGATTACTAGCTGTTGGAGAAAATAGCATTTACCATGGATTCCCCCCTCAAACCCTCAATAAATTTTCATTGTTAAGGCAAACGCATTTAAATCAGGGCCCTTCCCAAACAGATTATGGCCTTTTGGAGAGCATGAGGTAATATTCTGAAGAAGACCGTTTTGTTGCTCTCATTTAACCTCCAGTATTCTAAAGGGCTTATATTTAATTAACACTGGCTAAAGGCCTGACCTGAGAGGCAACCAAAAGTGACTGAACTGCATTTTCAGACCCAGGCTGTAATCTGCTGGGAGAGGAATAATAATAATAATAAAAAAAAAAAAAATGAAAGCACCATTTACTGAAATTCTTTCTAACTAAGCTGTATTTCAATGAGGCATTTAATGCTCAGATGGACAAAGGTATTACTTCAGTCATTGAATTGTATCAAACCCTTTCTCAGAGGCCCAGTTTAAAAACTCTACAGGAAAAGTGGCTTAGCATCATATTCTCAGCAGACCAACACTGTCTGTTTGGAAAGAGGAGGGGGGTGGAGAGTGAAATGAGGTGAGACACAACCGCCAAGTCAGTGAGGATTTTTGCCTCTCCCTCCAGTCAGTGGTTTCACAAGGGAATTACTCCTCAGAAAGCAAGAGCTCCATGTTCACTACAGAAGGCTTTCAATTATTATTTTTTTAATATATTTTTTTTTAGTGGCCGTTACTCTGTTCCCCCGGTCAGCTTTCAACCTGCCTTTTGCTCTTTCCTGACATGGCAGAAATACAGTTTTCTCCCTGGGGGACTTAGGACCAGAACCTACACTTTACATGGCTAGATTTTTGACTCAGTCATATTGGGAAAAATAGGAAGTCTCATTTAAATATCACAGATTCTGACACTCTGAACTGAGTAGTTGCTTTATTTCAACAAAACTGATATTACATATATTCTGTAGTGGTATGATATCTAATATACTGTCTGAATTTCAATTGTATAAAAATTTTATGAAAAATTTTTAATTCATATTTTTTGCAGAGAATGAAATTTTCTTTCACATATTTGCTGCTGTCTCATAAAAAATTCCCATCAGCCTCAAAGGGTGATGCGGGTAACATTGTATCTTTGGAATCTAGTCAAGGTGCTGTAAAACTAATAAACCAACTGCTTTACTTTCTAAGAGGAAACAAATATTAGAGGCAACTGCCAGGTGCCAAATTACATACATTGTTCTAGGTACTTACAGTGATTGATGATTTCTTTGAGCTGTAAGCATTGTTTCTTGGCTTTGTCCACATTTTTACAGTAAAGAAGTTGTGCACAGGCTGTTGCGGAGAGATTGTTTCTAATTGTTATAATTCAATGAAATCAAAGTCATTTGATTTCTAAGGGGCACAATCTCAGGAACAATGCCTAAATGAGAGTTGCCTGCAAAGCAGTGAGCTGTTTTGATAGCCATTTCTACTTCATTACATCAAAGTAGGATGAGGTCAAAAGAACAAGAAATACAGTTCCCAAATGAAACAGAAATTATTTTAAGAGCACCTTAATGCACATGTGCCTGAAGGCAGGTTTGTTCTTCATTGCACTGGTGCCTATATTTTAATTCTGTAGTGTTTCTCCTGTTACATGACTGTAACTGAGAGAGACTTTGGGATTGGATGCCTGTGTTGTCAGGCCATCATGATGGCTGGGATTAGGAAAAGTGAGTCAGTAGATGTCTAAATGTGGATCTTGCTGCAGGTGTCTTCTCATTCCACTTTCATTTGCTTGTTTGTTTGTTTTTTTTTTTCTGGTAGTGTTTTGGGTTTGGTTTGTTGGGATTCTTTTTCCCTACCAGGACATCAGCAATCACCACGAGCCTTGGGGCTAGAATGTATTATCTGTGATATCTTTATTTAAGAATAAGCTGTATTAATAATATTTAAAGAAAAATTAGTCAAATGATAATTTCATCTTCAGTTTACATTTTCCATTACATTAAAAATGTAAGTAGACATTTTAAGCTAACAATAGTTATTCAGGCTCTCCCAGTATGAGCCCATAGTATGATGAATAAAACCAAACTTAAAATAATAGTGCAGGAACTACACTACATGCAAAAGTAAGTCATGTACAAAAAGATCTATCATTTCTTCTGAAAACATGCTGATGCGATCATTTAGGCCACTCATATTTTGAGCAGGACAGATGTGCTGTGGGACTCCTCTATCAAGTAATGAGAATTTGCTTCTTCAGAAGATGAGGCAAGAAATGTAAATCTATGAAGAATAGATATGGTCTTGCTAATCATTTTCCCCAGCAGAAGTCTGGGGCTTTGTCACTGACTTATTTAACAAATCCTCTTAACATCTGTCCAGCAGACTGTGGACTTTATTAGCAGAAAAGAGACCCACCAGATTTAGAGCCTGCTGGGTGCGTCTTCATCTTCACAGCTGTGGATTAACTCACACTTTCCAGAAGAGGACAACCATATGGGATAATTGGTGTCATTGGGTAGCTAAAAAAAAAATATGAAGAAACAAATGTCGTCCAAATACAATTCACTGTTTTTACAGCCACAATTCCTAGTCTGTTTAAGAAATAAGAAAGGCAGCGTTACACTAAAAAAAGAAAATCTATTCATATCTGTGTGGGAACCTAATCAGGCTCTTGTTTCCAATGACGATGGCTCCACAGTCGCACCAGGTCTGCGACAAGAATGCTCCTTTTGTGTGCCGATAATGTGGAAGCGATAAAATTTCCTATAAGAGACATATGTGTTTACATCATGAGATGTGTTATTTGACAAAACGCTTTGTTCTCTGCATATTTTCCACGCAGAGTTTCATGCTGGGTTGTTTTGCTGGAAAGCTTTGATTAGCTGGAATTAGTTGCTGAAGTAAAATAGACACTTTTGTTTTATGAGTCCTCTTGCTGAGCTGTAAATTATAGTAAAATATATAAGGAGTGACAGAAAGAAGTGCTGATTTGAACCCCTGACCCATGATCAGCAGAAAAACATAAGATAACTCTTTCAAAGGACTACTGAGAGCCATAAATATTCCATGGTCCACTTAAAGTTAGGCTCTTTTAATAAAATAAAGCTGTTATTTTGTAGTACTACAACAATACAGGCTGCAGTATCTAAAATGTGTAGAGATTCTTTTCAGTATGGGTTGGCCATTATCCACATCAGGGCAGTAGAAGCAATGAGAGTGATTTTTCTTTTTCTGAACCAGTACAATGAATTTTCAGCCAGTAAAAGGAGCTGGAAGTGGCAGACAGTGGTGAAATTAGGTATCTGTTTCTTTGCAGCTTGAGAGAGAAGCAAAACAGGCAGGAGACAGGAATTGAATGAAATTTAGGGTCACATAAAAATTTCCCTTGGCAATATATAGAATAGCAAGTGACAGACATTGAAATTACTGATGTTAATAGTTCAAAAAAACCTAAAGTGATTGCATATGAATAACTGATAAAATCATTGTTTTAGCTGAGAAAGAGCTTTTTTTCAGCAGATGCACAACTGAACATATAGGAAAAACTGAAGTCGTCTAATTCCATCTGTGACTATAAAATGTATTATTTGTATTTTCACAAATACACTTAGTTTGTTTGAACATATTGGGCTTCAATAAATCTGAAAGCACATTAACCAGCAAGTGCGTAAATAATCACAGCAACAATCTTCGTTATTATGATATTAGTTATGGTAATTCATTAGCTGCCTGTTTGCATTACACCTTAATGCCTGTTGCAAAAGTATTTGGTATGCTGTTTAAGAAGTAGGGGCCATTCATGCTCTGTAACAATGAGAGGACTCTGCAGTAAGGTTATATATGGGTGTTTAAAATCTGAATGTTATGTCCACTATGGATAAATTAGGCATGTATAAACAGGGGAAAGAAAGGAATGAGTCTGTTAAAAGGAAACGATGTACATATACTATAATACACGGATTCTGTAAGAGAAGAAGTACTTGCAGTGTATTGTTACTTGTTATTTATCATATTTCTAAATGAAACACTTTTTCCTAATCATTACTCCAACTTCACACAGCTGTACTTGATCAACACCATTTCAGAAATACCCATATAAAGCCAAATAGTTCTGTTTTCTCAGTTATTTAGCATAAACCTGTGTGTCAAGTTGATGTTGCATGCTTGTTGGCTCTTAAATAGTAAGATACTATTATTTGTATGGTGGCATATACTAAAATGAGAGAAGGATCTGGCCCGCAGCACTAGCAGATCTGTAAAACTTACCTTAATTTGATTTGTTACCATATTTCTTAGAAAAAAGCTGATGCTACTGAGACATCCAAAGTTTGTCAAAACAAATCTATAAAATTGTCCTGGGTTCAGCTGTAACAGTTATTTTTCTCCTTATTAGTAGCTGGTGCAGTGCTGTGTTTTTGACTTTAGTCTGGGAACAATGCTGATAACACACCAGTATTTTCGTTGTTGTTAAGTAATGCTTACCCTGATCAAGGACTTTTCAGTCTCTCATGCTCTGCCAGTAAGGAGGGGCACAAGAAGCCGTGACGGAGCAGAAACAGGACACCTAACCCGAACTAGCCAAAGAGGTATTCCATACCACAGCACGTCATGCCCAGTATATAAACTGAGGGAGTTACCCGTAAGGCCCAGATTGCTGCTCGAGCTGGACTGGGTATCGGTCAGTGGGGGATGAGCAATTGTGTTGTGATTCACTTGTGTTTATTGGCTTTTTCCCTTTCCCCTTTTAGTTTTATATTCTCTCCCCCCTTTTTTTCCCCTTATCATTACTATTATTGGTGGTAGTAGCAGTGATTTGTGTTATACCTTAGTTACTGGACTGTTCTTATCTCAGCCCGTGGGAGTTACATTCTTTCGATTCTCCTCCCCGTCCTGCTGGGAGCGGGGGGGGAGGTGAGGGGAAGTGAGCGAGTGGCTGTGTTGTTCTGAGTTACTGGCTGGGCTTAAACCATGACAAAAATACACTGTTTTAACAGGTAGCACCTGCACAAATATATTGTAAACCAAAAGGAAACATACACTTTTAGCATTAGAGTCAAGCTGTTATAATAAAGAGATCTTGTTTTCATCAGCAAAACTTTGATTTTTCCAAGTATAAATTTTTTAATTCTAGTAAGTTTTGCTTTCATGGGTACGTACGTTTTCTTTAACAACGTTATATGCACCTTTTCTTCTTTTTCTTTTCCTCCTCTGTTGTGTGGAGAGCACTGCTAGGACACAGATGCTGAGCTGTGGAAGGTGTTTTTCTGGTGATGGCATCTGGCTTTTTGGCAGACTCTGCAGGCAGTAGCTGCCTTCAAGTTGCCCCTGGGTTTGTCACATGGATAAGCTGCTGATGAGTTACTTAGGCTGTCTTGCATTTCTGGATGTTGTTTTCTGTTAACCTACCTCTCACTCTAAGGATCTGCATTAAAACCATTTTAAAACAAAGAAGAAAAAAAATACATATACATAAGCCAATAACCCCATTCCTTGCCTTGGTACGTAGTAGAGGTCTCAACTGCAGTGCCAGTCACAGAATGTATTTGGTGCAAGACATGCTAATACAAAAAAAACCCCCAACATTTATAAACAAAAATAGGGAGAAATATGTACAATTAATTTTACTTTAGAAACAGTTCTTGCACCTAGATTAAGATGTGTGTGAAATTGTTGAGTATTTATGCTTCTGCACTGCCTTTTGGAAAGGTTACCTTGCCTGAACTGCTGAAGGCTACACCAGTGACATCGGGCTCAGGCCAGCACTTAACTTTATTTCCATAGTTATGATCTATGACACCCAAAACATTGGTTTTAGCGCTAACCCATTTTTCATCTGAACATAAGAAAAAAAATTTCAGAGACTCTGAGTCCTTTAATCTGTTTGACATCAAGCTTATTTTAAGCACTTCTACACCAATAATAAAAAATCATAAGCAGTCCCATGGAAGATGGTATTTTTTGTTTTGAGTAGTTTCTTTTCAGAAATGTGCTCTGGAAATAGTAAAGATGTTGCTGGGTTTGGTGAGCTTGTAAAAACCCTTTGTGATCAGACAGTTCTAAGTATTATTATTTCATGTTATATACTCAGAAGGAAAATTCTGGAATTATAGCTTTGCAACACTACATCCTAAATATACTATGGAAAAAAATAACTGTATTACCTCTTGTAGTGCAGGATTTCAACAGCACTTGCAGTCACTCCTTAGAGTTTTTCATCTTTAGAAACCAAATTGCTCATTGTCTAAATAGCTGAACTTTCATCTCTATAAATAAGATTTCAGCTTTGCACAATTCATTTAAAATGCTGACAAATAAGGATTCTCACTTGATTCTCAGTAGTTTCATTGTTCAGTTTCATTTACTGTAGCAAATGTATTTGTTGAAGATGTAATATAGGACTTACATTTTCAGTAATGAAAGACTTCAGAATTAACTAGAGCCCAAAAAAATTATTTTTTTTTGGAGAAAAAGTAAATAAATTCTAGCACCTTTGGAGAAATAATATATAAATACAAAAAACGGAGAATGTCTTTCAATTTTGGTCATAAATCTTTTAGTAAAGCAATGAAAAAGGATAAATGTTTCTAGAACACATTCCTTCTTTCTCCTTGAATCAAGCCACCTCCTACTGAATTTCTTTGTGGGGCATCTTCCAAGTATATGTGTAGCAATTCATCATGCTAGGCCAGCCCTCGTCACCTGCACTCTGATTATCTGCTATGCTGACTATTGAAACCACTCTCTTATTTCCATATTTCACATATGGCTTTGTGGTAGTTTCTTGAGAATTCTGCTGCAAATAATGGCATCTGAATTATATCCCCACCTCTGTAACCAAATTCTCCCTCACCAGCACAGTCAGCTGAAATGTCTGTAGCCCTTGCATTTTTGTTCTCATATATTCAAGTGTAGCTTCTCCCTTTGTTTCCTCCCTGGGCTCACATATCTAAAGAAACAGCCTCCCTCCTATGCAGCAGTTGATCACTTCCTCTTTATTGAAATATCTTCTCTAAACAAACTTTCTGCATAGGCCTGTCACTGACAAGCCACTGGCAAGAAGGTTATGATTATCATAATTCTGCGTTAGGTGATGAAACAGCCTGTCACAAAGTTAACAAGCTGTTGTCAGTCCAAACATCCCTTAACTGTGTTAAGGCCCATTTTATTTTCCTCACCATGTGTTACTTCTTTAACATTCAGTTCTTCAAATTCTTCACCTTTATTCATTCATTTAGACACAGATGCTGCAGCCTAAGAGCTAAGCATCAGTATTCCTTTTGGGGAAAAAAAAAAATGAAACACCTGGTGCACAGAAAGCTTTGCTCTGTGCTCATTTACTGTGCTCAATCTGATTCAGCAGCGCACGTGTATGAGAATGTTCCAGGCCTGTGTGCAAGTGAAAAGTCATAAGGGGAAGGGACCTGAGCTAATGTAAGAGTTTTGGTTATTGAAAGCTAGTTGAAAAAATTAGTTGGAAAGCAAATGGTGAAACCTGAGAGAATTGTATGAGCTTAGGGCCTTTGTCTTCTGGCAAGGCATGAATGAACGCTGACAGTGGTGGCAGTTATCCTGCTGTATCGTGAAATGCCTAACAAAGACATTGTGAAACTTAGATTGCATTAAGAAAGGTTTTAACATTTGGGTTAGTCAAGATGCTCTATTATTAGTTCACAGGTTTTGGGGGAAATTTTGTATTATGGATAATACTTTTTATAAAAAGAGTGAAGTGAAAATAATTCATTAAATGCCATAGGTAATTTCTGAAGCAGAAAATAAAATCACCACCACCCCGATTATTTATTTTTTTTAGTTATTCAGTTCTTCTCAGATGTTAGCTCTAAGCTATAGCAAGTGGTCAGTATGAATTCTGCTGTTTCCAGGTAACAAATCAGTTTGTACTTGTGCTGTGCTGTACACATGGTGAGTACAGCACTTTCCCACTCTTCTCTAATTTTTTTTAGGGAGATGAACATCATGCTGACTCATAGTGACCTCCAACCTTCAGAAATTCCCCTCAGATTTTTAGTTGATTACAGCTGGAATAGAGTTGCAGTAACAAGTGCTTAGGCCATAAGCCTGTAAGTTCATAGTTGCCTAAATGTGAGACTTCAGTTGCCATTGCCATAAGTGAGACTTGCGGCATTTCAAAATCCCACTTTTCAGTGTCAGATCATGACACTAGAAGAAACCTGGCTCTGAAAACTGTAAAACTATATCCTTGATCACATACCTTAAGTGAGCTGGTTTCCAAAATTCTTAACTGTTCAGGAGCACTCAGCAGTTCAGAATCAGGACTACTTATATTTAGATGCTGGGAGTTGGATTGTAAGAATCTTGCTTAGTGGCCTTTTAAAAAAATGAAAACCAGGCTATACATTTTTTAAGGCTTCTTAAAACAATCATGGATACTTGATAGTTTTGAATATCTAATTTGTAATCAAGAGCTTTCTGATTCAGTGGCTGGCATAAACATTATAAAATGCTCTTCTATTTATGCACTAGACATACATTGAAAAGAAGGTATGTTTCAGTGTTTGAGGTAGGTTAATTTTTTTAGTCCCTACTCAATAGTGAGTAGGTTAGAATTTCAGTTGAAACAATTTTCATTGAAACTTTTGCTTTTGAGTATTAGCAATCAACATTCATTCAGTGTTTGGGCTTTTTCCCTTTCTTAACCTTACAAATAAAACCTTTGCAACCTGACCATCTAAAAATGTGAGCTCCTAAATTGTCATTTTGAGCCACAGCAGTGGTATTTTCAAAAATAGCAAGTTTACCTCTGCAAAGTTGGCATGTACATATTTTCTCAGACTGGCTAACTCCCCATGCAAACTGGTATTTAAAAGAAGTTACACAGCTTCACAGTCCACATTGCAGTGTTTCTAGTGCTGGTGCAAATTCTTGCAAGACTTGCACCTGTTTCTGAAGCGGCTTTGTTTTAAGCAAACAAGAAAGTTAATTATTGTTACATTTGCTTTAATGCTGTAAAACAAATTTATAGAAATGCCAGGCTAAAGCCAGTACTATGACTTTGAAGTAACTCAGTGATGAATTATACACGCACACACACACACACACACACACACACAGAAATGACAAAAATTTCTTTTATTTTCTGTCTCCCTTTAGAACTATTTCTTCCTCACACTACTTGCAGTACAGCCTGAGGAAGGAGTTGTTTATAACAGAAATTAAACATACTGGGGAGGGAGTGGTTTATAATTCTAATTTTATTCTGCTTTTAATGTTTGCATTTCAAGAATCAAACGGTTTCCTAGGTAGTCCCCATAACAGCCTGCTTTTCTTGTTGCTGTCCCTGTGACCCTTAAAGTGCTGTGGGCATTTCAGTTGCCAGTCCTGCTGGGACTCAGGTATCAGTTCACTTGTGAGCCCTGCTCTGGCCAGCATCTGTGACTCTCTTTTTGTTGATCTTGAGATGCCTGGCCAAGATACAGCTGCACAGTGGACCGCAGCTTTTAGAGATGATAAACACACCTTGTATGCACATGCTGAGTGTCAGTGCTGGCAGCCAAGGAGTTGAGGGGCAGCCACTGTGAGGAGAGGCAGCCGAGGGTTGCCCCGTGCCAGACCCATCCAGTTCTAGCTGGTTCCTCAGCAGCCCCACGACAGGCACCTCGTGAGGAGCAAGGGAAGAGTGGGAGGAACAGCCCTGCTGGCAGGCAGCCAGGCAGAGCAGGAGGAGGTGGCGGAGTCAGCAATGAAGGAGTGAAGTTGAGCCTGGCGAAATGGTGGGCATGGGGAGTTTTAGTTTTTGCCATCCAGCTCCACTGTAATTGGCAATAAATTAAACTAATTTTCCCCAAGCCAGGTCTGTTTTGCCTGTGATGGTAACTGGTAAGCGATCTCCCTGTCTTTACCTCAACCCGTGAGCTTTTCCATCTGATTTTGTTCCCCATCCCGTTGAGGCAGCTTGCTGGGTAGCTGGCACCCAGCCTGGGTCAGCCCACCACACTGTGCTTCATTGACTATGGTAGGGGGCTTAGAACTAGATGGTCTTAAGGTCCTTTCAAACCCTAAACATTCTATGATTCTATGATTTACTTTTCTCTAAGAAGGATTGAATATTTTGACAGAATATTTCATACCCCACTTTTTTTTTTTGCCCTGATGGCTTACCAGAGAAGGAAATCCTTTTGAACTTTAGTTGATAAACCTGTGTTTGTTTTCACACGGAATTCCTTTTCTGCTCTTGAAAACGCAGTGCACGCTATATTGAGTGCTAAAGTTTTAGTCTACTTTTAGTAAAATCTAAGTAATCTTCCCCAGATAGTTCAAGTAGATGCAAAACAGGTACTAAATAAAAATAATAATTAAAAAAAGTTATAAAAACCAAGAATAAGTGTTTTTAATAGACAAAGTACAGAACAGTGAGAAAGCCATTAAAATTTGGGGGTTTTGCCTTTAAATTGTATTCAAGTTTATTTTATCTTCTTTTTTGTAGTACACTGCCTGATTATTTCTGAGCTGAGAATGTGCAGGCTTTCGGAAGTTTGTGAAATGCGCTTCTTGCTCTCATATAAGCAGGGCATCCTATTAAGCAAGCATAGATTTACATGAAGAATATGCTAAACGGGTTAAGAACCCAGTAGGAGGGGAAAAAAGCCCAAACCAAACACTTATTATTGTGTACTTACTATTGCTTCATTTTCATTCTCCAGGACATCACTTGAAATGAATTTTTTGTATTTTTAATTTTTTGTAATTTTCTAGCACAGGAAAATATAGTACTTTAGCCAAAATATTTAAACACCATTGATTTCAAAATAGTAGTCTGTGATCCTTTTGTAGCCTCTGTGTGGTATTGAAAAGGGGTGGCAGGAAACAAACAAACAAACAAGAGTTTTAATTTGTCACCCTGAGTTCTGACTCCCTCTCCTGCTCACATTTGTCTAGCCACTGAGTCACTGAGCTTACAGAACTGTGTAACTTTCATTTCTGTGGAGGCTTGTTATATTAGAGAAGTTGTTCCAAAAAAAGCAACAATTATGACATAAGCACATCTGGTTCTTGCAAATTATTCTTTATTAAGCTTTCATTTAATTACATGTGCTGAAAGGTCTGCTTTTGATTACTGTATTTTCTTTTATTGTCCATCTGAATGATAGTGATGTTGGAAATTGCATACAACCCACCTGGCTTTTTTTCTCACTAATAAGGCAAAGTTTATACAGATCTATGTGTAGAAGAGGGATTAGGATATTCTCTGTTTATGGTAGAAGAATTATTGATGATGCTAATTCAAGGTGAAAGTTTAAATTTGGTCACTGTAAGGGAATAAAACCTGTTTGGTTTTGTTCAGTAAACACTTTAGATTGGTAGGAAAACTTTATTTTAATATACAAGTCTCCTATTATGTTTCAACTTTTGAAAAGTTTCAGGAGGGTTTTTTTTCGTATTTCCATCAGAATTTGCAGGAAATTTTAATGCCCTACATTCCTTATTAACACTTATAGAAGTTATAACAATCAGTGTACACTGAGACGGAGACATACCTTGTTGCCTATTTTAATTTTTATTACTATCTAGAGAAGATGCACCACTTACTTTTAGTAGCAAATGATTCCCGTGTCAGGTCATTGTAGAGATTCTGGAATTGGTGTGTATTTTCTGGCTAAGAACAGAAAAACCTTAAGCATTGTTATTTCTGACAGGGGTTTATACCTCCTTTTCATAGATAGCCTTATAATTTTGCCAATTTGGTTTTTAATATTCAGTCACAGTATAACCTTTTCCTCATTGTTATGACCATGGCAAGAAGGGGGAAGAAAAACAACCAAACAAACATCAGCTGAAAGTCAAACTGAAAAGATATTGGTGTTCGGTAGGTTTTTTCTTGGGAATTTTTTTTTTTCCCTGCCTTTTTTTTTTTTTTAATAACAAGAAGGGAAAAGCCACAAAAAAAGAAAGTGCTGAAAATTATCTATAATTCCTTTAAGAGAAGCCACAGTAGGGCAACAAAAATTATGTACATTTACAGCCTCTTTTTTTAGGAATTTTGCAGGAATACATTATATATTTTCTTGTCTTCCAGCAACTGTATGCAGCTCAGCTGGCAAGCATGCAAGTTTCTCCTGGAGCCAAAATGCCATCTACTCCACAGCCACCAAATACAACAGGAGCACTCTCACCCACTGGGATGAAAAATGAGAAGAGAGGGACCAGCCCGGTAACTCAAGTTAAGGTATTTTTCAGTAAAAAGAAAAGTTGGTGTCTGAAAAGGGTAGTGAAATTAAATTGCCTATTTAATTGGTTTACAGTTTGAAGTTGAACCACATGAAAGTTCTTCAATATTCAAATAAAATGTTCAGTTTTAGTGCTGTATTATCAGCATAGAGAAGGGAAGGGAAAGCATTCACTTCTTGCTTCCAAAAATAACAGGCATCCCTCTTCCTACCACAGGCAGAATACAGATTCATCAGTAAAATGTGATATTGTCAAGATTTCAGTCTGTAATCTTGTAATATATGTGCATGAATGGCGTCCATTTCATGAATTGTTTCACACTGAACTTCTGAGTATCTTAAAATGCGGTGCTAGCTCATATAGTTAGGGCAAGAGAGAGACTGCAGATCTTCTAATTATTTTAGAAATCTCTGACTTCATTAATTCTACAATTTTGGAAAAGGCCATACATAAAAATAAGATTTAAGTCAGGAGTCCAGGGAAAACTGTGTCACCGCAGATTGATTTGACTTTTGCTGATTTCACACAGCTGCTGACAAGCGGGCTGCTCCTTGTTGGTTTTGCGCCATTGCTGAATGCTTGTGCCTGCTTATTCTCACTTGCTTGGAACCAGGCAGCTACAACATGGCATTTGCCAGCAGCTTGAAATGAACATCGTACACCCCTTGAAATCTGTGGTGCAGCTAGTACTTCTGGGTGGAACTGCCTGGCTGTTACTGCTCTGTTCTCCTGTGGTTGGTCTGAATTTCATGTGACTCGATACCCTCAGAAACAATTTACTTCAAACTGCAAAAAAAATCAGCATTCAGATGTTTTACCAGTTTGAATGATAGCACTACAAATGCAGAACTATTGAAAAAGGTGTAAAAAACACATACTGGCTTTGTGGAGAGAGAGAATGTGGTATTTTGCTTGCTGCTAACACCTTACAGGCACACAGTCGTTAGCCTCAAATCAGCCGGGGAAGATTTTACTCACTTGAGGTGATTTGGGTTTTTTATATATTTTTTTTGACATGAGACTAAAATATCATTCGTTTTTTCATTATCATCAATCATTGTGTTAAAGTGGGGGTGAGCGGATAATTCTGCCTGGGCTGATAAATTTCCATGACACATTTTGCTAGGCTGAGAGTACTAATAAATAAAAACTATTCCATTATGTCCAGACCTAACATTTATTTAGCAAAGCATTCACTTTACTTAACTGCAGATGTGTATTAGTCTAATATTTTACCTCTTGTAATCCAGTGCCAGGCTTGAGTGCAGTCAGTGAAGTTTACCACATATGCAGAGTTTGTTATGGTCAATACGGAAGCCACCAAAAGCAAAGCCCAACTGTTTCAGCAAAGTTGCCATAGTATAGTGATACCTACCACCACCGATTTATAGTATTGAGAATATACTACTGACTACTTTAATGTGAAAAAGTAATTTCATAAGTGAGTGAGCCAAATGGATCTACACCAAACCAAACCTTTACAATATGAGTAAAATTTTCCCTGGTTAAATTCAAGCACATATCTCCTTGAACCAAGACCAATACCAATACTATTTCAGCTTTGTGGCCAGCTGAGTCCTATTACAGAATTGACCACATGCAAATTCTTGGGGGTTTCCCTACATAATTTCACTTGAATGGACTTAAATATATGTTAATGAAAAAAAAACCCCTTTTTATCCTAATGTATTAAGCACACTATTGCATGGAAAATATTAAAAATAAATTACGAGTGCTTTGTGTGGACAGATATCAATGGCTAATGAAGAAATTAATTATTATTATAAAACAGTACCTATATGCTGCCTTTGACAATTGTTACCTTCATAAAAAATGACAGTTTTGATGGTCACGCATTGCTTCCTCTATATTTCCACACAATCTCTTATTTTCTCTCTTTTAAATAGCTATTTGTATAAACTACATGTATTATTTATACAACTAATGGAATTCTTTTACAGGAGTCAGATCTTTCAAAAAGTAATGATAGGGGCTTTTTAAGTCAGTGACCAGAATGTTTTCCAGCTTTTCAGTTGTCTTGCATAAATGAGAATGTTGTCTATGGAGTACAGACAGGTTCTGGCAGAGGTTTATTTTTTCACATGATCATATTAGTACTAGGCAGAAAATTATTTAGAAATTGAACATGGTAGCATAGATTGTACATGCTCACAGTATTCAGTCTGGCAAACTTTATAGTCTGAACGGGGATCTGAACTCTCACAGAAATTTATTGAAGCCACTTCGTATCCATACAAGGAAACATCTTACACGTAAACATGACCAAAAAGCACAATGAACTCTGTCCCTTATACCTTTGTGATTCTGCTTTCACTTGGACTCTGAACAGGTGTGGACATTCATGCACACTGCAAGGTCAGAATGAATAAAAATGTCATGCAGTTTTATGGAAACAGTTTAACACTGACGTTATGATGGCATTATAAATACCCGTTTGTTACATTTTCCTGTTTAATGCATTGTGTATGATCAGGTGTAGTTTGATAAATCATTGCGTGACAGTAAGGAGAATAGAAAGGATGAGATAATGTACTGTATTATTTGTATTATGACATATTTCTAAGCTTTGAAGTGATCAGTGCCGTGCTGTAAAATATGGATGATGTTCTCTTATATCCAGCATAATTCTGCTTTGGGCATATTTTAAATGAGGGATCTGTCTTAGTGGGCTCTTTAATTACAGAAAACCACTGTTTTGCAATTTTCCAAATGCTCTGTCTTGTTTAACATATTAAGCAAAAGGAACAAGCTCAAAAAAATAGGAAGAAGGTTATATTATGAATATCTATCCTGATCAAAGAAATTAATTGCTTGAATAAGTCTTTCAAAAATTATGATATTTCTTAGATTGGCTTATTCTGTGATAGCACTGAGAGGAGACACATGTCAGGGAGAATTTCTTCCATAATTACATGTGGAAAGTATAGAAAGATATGAAACTGCTGATGCTAGATTTACGTACTCTTAAAAAATGTTCCATGTCTTTATGCAGATAAACATACAGACACACTACAGGTTGAATGCAGCAGAAGTAACTACAGAATATAGAAATAATTGCAGAAGTATCAAACAAGAAGCAGAATAGCATTTATGTGAAAAAAAAAACCCATTGACTGTACATAACTTGTCAAAAATACGACATTTGAGTTATAAAATGTTGTAAAATATAAAAAATAGTAGAAAATAAAATATATTCTGAAATGCACATAGTGTGTGTTTGATACTGTAGTTAAGTCAAGGAATTTGAATTCAGTGAAATTCTCCTGTTATGGGGGAACAGCATAGATTATTTTACTAAACAAAACCCTGCATTCAAAATAAGATACATGGAATGTATAAGTTTGCAGCAGCATTAAGTGTGGGAGAAAGAACTGTCAGGTTTTTAGAATGATTCTTTCATAGAAGTACTTCTGATTCCTTAGTTTCTAATGCATTTAAAAATAAGCTACGTAAATTATTTTCATAGTGCCAGGAACTTTTTAAATAAAACCATGCAAAAACATTACTGAGCTGCTGGAAATTTTAAATAATTCTTTGTAAATGCCCTAGGTTAATTTAGATCTCTGAAAACACATTAGGAAATTAAGCTGTAATGTGAGCTAATTCAAATTTTAATTTGGCAAAAGGAACAATCCAGCCACATAGTTAATGTAAATAGAAGCATAACACAGAGAAATTAATGAGGTTTCCTTCCTGAATCTTAAAGGAGGCAGATAATTAGCTTCTTTTGTTATTATTGTGGGATAATGTGGTATTGTCTTCGAGGTGTAAAGTAACTACTGCTTGTAAAATGATGTGTTCATTTGTCTTTTCTTAATAATTATTTGCATTAAACTCTTGTAGGATGAAGCAGCCCAGCCACTGAATCTTTCAGCCCGACCGAAAACAGCTGAACCTGTCAAATCCCCAACATCTCCAACACAGAACCTCTTCACAGCTAGTAAAAGCAGCCCAGTGACCGTGATGAGCAAGAGTGGCATCCCTAGCCCGCTCAGTGGATCTCTGGGAAGAGGATCTTCTTTAGGTAACTAATCTGTCCTGGGGAAAGGAGAAAACTGGCAACTGTTCTACATGAAATCTCAGCTTGAGCATACTTCTGAATTATATAGATATCTGAGCCTACATTTCCATTTAAAATGAGAAAAAAAGAATTCCAGGAAAACTTTTCAAAGAACTCTTGAATGCCAAGGTTGTACAAGAGAAGGCAAAATGATGCAGCAGTGATGTGCGTCTACAAGAAATACAGCCAATAAGTGTAAAACATAGGAAATACACATACGATTCATAGAATCATAGAATTAGAGAATCAATAGTGTGGGAAAGGACCTTAAAATCATCTAGTTCCAACCCCCATGCCATGGGCAGGGACACATTCCGCTAGACCACGTTGCTCAATGCCCTGTCCAACCTGGCCTTGAACACTGCCATGGATGGAGTATTCACAACTTCCTTGGGCAGCCTGTGCCAGTGCCTCACCACTCTCCCAGTAAAGAATATATGCACATAAGTAAATAGAGATGCATACATAAAACATGTAAAAGAGATTTGTATGAATATCTTCCCCAAAGACATCAACTGGGTGCATACATGCAAAGTTAACTTTTGAATTTTGACCGCTAGATTAAATAAAAAAAATAAAATCTTTGCATGCACATAGAGCCTGACTAGATACTAGACATACACACATGATGACTCATGTGGTTAGTGCAACAGTGTAACATACCTTTAAATAAATTTTCAAGCACTTCGTTGAGTTAGGGTCAGAGAACATTCAGTACCTCCATGGTTTATTGTAAACCAGATGCCAGGCAAAAAGGTAACTCCAAATGTGGTTTTCAGCCATTTTGCCCAAATATAGGGGATATATATATCCAGAACAGCAATCTAAAAGAAATCTAATTCTCTGTATTCTGGGAATTAAGTTAATTTTAGAAAGACCATATGCTGAATATATATATATTTATTTATGTGTGTATATATATATAGACATTTAACAAAGATAGAAAGGCCAGCTTATTATTTAGGGTTTTTTAATTATTTTTCATGTTTTTATTATTTGTTCACCCATCTCTCAAAATTTTCTTAATTCATACGGTTGCAAATAGGGAATTTTTGACCTATGTTCAAGATTCTTTAATTAAGAAATAATGCTTATTAAGTAATGAAATAAAAAATTGATCTGAAACAATGTATGAAGACTACCTTAACCAGTCAAGAAACAGAATCAAGAGCTGCAAAATGTAGATGATCAGCCCTAAAGTTCAAACAGTATATTTTAACAGTGACTAAATACTTACTACAGACCACTTATTCACAATCTGTAGCTCAAGTGTACTTGTAAAATATATAGAAACACTTGTGAATAATGAACAGATACGTTAAATACATACATTAAATGTATCAAAAGTATGATTTGTTCTATTCCCAAAACACTTGGGAACATCGTGATCTCTGAAAGATACCTTCTTCAGCTAGCTAGATATTCTACCTGTCAATTTATTTGCAGCTATCACTGCACTAACATTATAAAGTGGTGTATCAATTTGAAGTCATAGACCGTTACAGAAAAATAGCTAGAGAAGATATGCAAATATCAGCAAGCAACTTCAGAGTTTGTGCTCCATTTTTGCTATAAATTGAGATGATTGGGAGTCTAGGTCTCATTAAAAGTCACACAAATATGTTTCCCAACTTACTTAGGCTCCACAATGGAACTTAGATGCTGAATCTGTTCACAGCGTTGGAAATTCTACCAAGCAAGGACAATGTTTGTTCTCTAATATGTTGCTTTTATTTTGGAGAAGGGCACCTCATTCAAACAGAAAACATCACAGTTCCATCTAAAACATCACAGTTTGCATCTCTACTCGTCTAGACCACAGTATTAAGTCAACTGTTTGGTTCCCAGGATAAAGCATGACAAACCATTAATTTTAACCTTTTTTCTTTTGAAAGAATTCAGGGTCCTTTGAGGTTGAACTTGCTATATTTTACTCAGCTGAACTTCAATGAAGTCATAAGAGTATGAAATTTATCTTTAAAGGAGAATTCCAAGTCTTAGCCTGTTTGTTTGTGTGTTTGATTTATAGTGGACTGTTAGTAAGTGAAAAAATCTAATAAATTCAAAGCTTTATAGAAGACATTTTCTTGTCAGGCAAATGCACAGGTCACGCACAAACTTTGATTGCTCAGAATTTCCTAGCTAGAATGTATACACGTAAATCTATCTATGTGCAGTATAGAGGATACTTCCATGTATGAAAAGTTGAAGTTCATCACAGCAACACAAAACAAACAATTACCAGCTAATTGCTATCTTCTGTTCCCAAATCAGAAACTATATCTGAGGTACTCATCTTTACCTATAGCATGCATTTTAAGATGCAACAGGAATATTTTGTGTGAGTCTGATGCATGTTTAGAAGTTTCTCTTTCTCTCCAGAGTGATGGAAAGAGAACCATTTTTTTTTTCTACTTATTTAGAGCTTTAGACTCACATTAGCGTAATAACAAGCTCTGTCCCCCAAAAGTCACTGTGGGTGCTTCTGAAATTGAAAGCCAAATCTCTCGAGTGATGGTTATATTGACAAAGAAATTCTAAAAATGTAAATAGAATTTTAATGACTTTCATGGCCAAGAAAACAAGATTTTTTTTTCCTCCTTCTTTGTTCATTTTATTAATTATTATTAATAAGTGAAAGGATTCCCACTTAAGCTTCTGTATACTGTTGTCTTAACCACACATTGAACTTGAACTTCATGAATATGCTCAAATACCTCCATATGAGGCTATGCTAAGACTTCAGGGGTTGTACTTATCACAGTAAAAGAAGAGCACAGGCTTATCAATCACTAGATAAATTCAGCCTTCAAACAGACAACAATTTCCACTCCTCTTCCTTTTGTCAGTTGGGCGCAACTTTAACAGTATGAGAGCTGAGTGCTTACCCCAGATTCTAATTTGGATAATTAGCTAAATAAAGTGATTATCTCTCTGTTTATAGATATCCTTTCCAGTCTTAATTCACCTGCCCTATTTGGGGACCAGGACACAGTAATGAAAGCTATTCAGGAGGCTCGAAAAATGAGAGAGCAGATCCAGAGGGAGCAGCAGCAACAACAGCAGCCACATGGTGTTGATGGAAAATTGCCCTCTATGAATAACATGGGTCTAAACAACTGCAGGAATGAAAAGGTAATGTCTCCCTTTACTGCACAGTCTGTCACTCACTCTTCTTTTTCCTGCAAATAGCTTCTTATTTCTATATAAAATTCCTTTTTAGAACTTTTAGCCATCTCTGATTTCATGTTAAATACAGCTTGTCACTTCACAGTACTGTGCTACAAACTTCTCTACGTTTACATGACAGCATTCAAACAAACAGCCCTGTGTACTCGTTATTAAGCTGTAAGCATGCATATAACAATGTGGAGAATTAATTGGATGAAGCTACAATTGTCTGTGGTCACTGGATTTTGAATTGTGCTTTTGAGAGTGACTGGATTGATAAATACGGGCAGTTACATACTAGCATGGTTGAATATTACAATGTATCTGATTGTGGTTGAATCTGTAACTCAGTTGCAACCAAGTATTTAGTCTCAAAACAGTGCTTTTGGCTCTTAGTTCCAATGGAAAATTAGAGATCAAAGTTCTTTGTTGAATCTTGGCTGTAGTTTCCAAACACTAAAATGAAATGGGGCTCTACAATAAAACGGTAAATGAAAGTGGTGGGAGAATGCAACCAGCATTGGACTGAGCAGGATATCATATCTGGAAGGTGAGGAAGCTGTTTTTATCATACACACTTTAAGAACCGCTCAGTGGACAAAGAGTATCTTGGAAAATTCTTTGTGGTGTTTTGCTCTGTGGCTTTTCCAGGGTCTACAAGATCTGCTTCAGGAGCAGATCTCTGTGTGTGTAAGAGCGCCAGTGAACATGGAATCAGGCAATTGGCTGGGCTATAAGGCAGCCTTTTGATGAAGAATGCTTCTCTGTTACCTTCCCTAGAGGTGGCTTCAAAAAATACAGCACACAAGTTACTTTTCACCACTTACACAAAATCTCTTATATGCCACAATACTCATTCCTGTTAACTAGAGAGGGAAAAATATTATCCCGGTAATCACTATGGCATTGGCAAGCAGGAACAGCTATGATGCAATTTAGTAATGAATGAAAAGAAAACTGACGCATTCATTAGCCTATAAAGCAACCAGTGTTTCAGACTATTTGCTGGGGGGGGGGGGGGGGAAGGAACCAAACCAACAAAACAAAATAAAATGAAAACCAAATAAAACCCCAAAACAAAAATATAAAAAAGTGAAAAACTGGTAGCTTTCAATGTCTATAATTCATTAATTAAAAGTCTGTGATATATCTGTATATTAGAGGGTAGGCTCTTTATATCTTTGGGGAGGGAAGATTATATTATACTCTAAAAACTAACAAGAATTTTTAGTCCTGGTTGAGTATAAGACTTAGTAGAATCTTAGCTATATCTTAAACCATGAATTTAATGATACTATGATTTCTCCTCAACCTATAAGGAAATACTCGGTGAGCAAATGGATTCTAGCAAGGCACAGAAAGGCGAAGAAATGTTGTAAACAGACCCATCAAACATTGGTAGATACCTTTTAATCTACATTTTGTATTTTTTGCTTGATAGGTTGTTTGCTGTACTCAAAACAAGCTAAAAGCTCAGTGTCTATGAAAGAGTTGTTAAACTGTTGCCACACAGGGTTAACAATGCTTTTACAAGTCAAATTCAGAGGCTAATAAATATTTATTTCCTCTAGCATTAGTTTAAATATCAACATTGAAAAACTCATTTAATATAGATTGATACTATGAAAAAACAAAGAAATTAATAACTGATCAAGCAGGTCATATTCTGACTCTAATTGTAAAGTCAGTGTTTGTCTTAACTAACTAAGAGGTAGAGTACTAAAGGCCATGTTATAAACATAAAGTGTCACACCTATGATCATTATTTAGAGTTTATAAAATTATGCTTTTTTAAAAATAAATTTTGTGAGTTTCAGTGGCTTGACATTTAAAAATATCTAATACACTATAAGGGCTATTAAAAGAATTCTTAACATTTGATTTGGCTTTGAAAAATAAGTATAAAAATTGCATCCACTTATTTATCAGATCTGCCCCTGAGTATTTTCAGTACCGTGTTTGTCTTGTATTCGATATAACAAGTTTCTATTTCATCTTTCACCTTTTAAAGCAGAGTCAGTAAATACTTCCGTGACTAATCTGAAATTTCTTTTTCATGCCAGTTACTAGCAATGTACAGATTGAGGTTATACAGCAGGCAGGCAAAGGAAAAGAATATTTTTATTTTTTTTTTAATTTGCACACACAGCAGAGTCAATTGGAACTCTTTAACAAATATAAACAACATCCTCCTCAAACGCAATCTTTTATGGGGAGACTTTTCATAGTAGTGCTTGCAATTTTTAAAACCAAAGAATAAGATAGCAGCAAGGAAATCTGTTTCTAAGTCCCTCAGTGCCCTTATGTAATCCTGCTAGGTTTTTTTATTTAGCATGTACTGTACAGTGAACCATTAAGGCAGGAAAAGTTGTAATACATTCTCTGGTTTTACCTTTGGTATGCTGTTCTGTTATCTTTGCTCTGTAGATGCAAGAAAAGGCAGAGTTTACAAAAACGAGGTATAAATCAGTCATTTTAAATGACGATATATCCCCGCTCTCAATCCTAAAGAAAATAGAAGAATTGTCAGTCATGAGTACTTACTAAGGGAATGTATTTATATTTTATAGCAAGTATAAAATACATTAAAACCAGAAGCATCCTTTGCACAAACGGAATTCTAGAATACTTCCCCCCCCCCCCCCCCCCCCCCTTTACTCTCTGCCTTTTAGTATTTACATTATGTTATATTTCTTATACTTTAAAAATGGTGGGGAGGATGATCAAAATGGGGGAGGAGATGATAGATCAATTCAAAAAACATAATGTTGAAGTAACTGTATGCCAAGAAGACTGTGCATAGTTTGTCTCCTAATCCCAGTAAAGCTTTGATAACTTGAATTTGAGTTTGGATTGGTTTCTTTTGACAAATCGGTACCCTGTGTTTTCAGGACCAAATTTTCAGAAATTGGGTTCAGGTAATTAGACTCGTGTAAATTAGTAGCTAGAAGCTGGCACCAGAAAAAGATGACAAATTAATTGCCTGCAGCTGGTTTTAAAAAAGCTATTGAGTTCTGGTCAGTTGCTGGTCTTCAAGTTCAGATAGCTGGTAACAGTTTGTTGTGCAAATGACTGCACTTACAAAATTATGTACATAGCTTCAAAGCCTGGGCTTAGGCCTTTTTGAAAATGTGTCATTTAAATCTCAAAAAGCTTTGTATTTGGTTAGAGACACAGAAATGAAAATTGCCTCTGTTTATATTCTGCTGTTCAAAAAAATCTACAGAGCTTTAAAAGTACTCACAGACGTTCACTCATCAGAAAGGCCAAAACAAAAACATGCAGTTTTCTGGCACAGTCCAACTTTGTCATTTGCTAAAGCATTAAGATTAGACTACACTTTTGACTTCTGTGGACATTTACAATATGAAGTTATTTCAGTTTGCGTACTGTTGTGGGTTAGGATATGTAGGTAAGCACCATGCGACCACTCACTCACTCACTCCCTCCTCTCCAGTGGGATTGGGAAGAGAATTGTGAGAAAACAAGGTAGTTTTAGAAGTCAAGCAAAAACCGTGCATGCAAGCAAAGCAAAATAAAGAACTCATCCACTACTTTGCATCTCCAGGCAGATGTGCCAGCCATCTCCAGGAAAGCAGGGCTTCAGCATGTGTAACAGTGATTTGGGAAGACAAATGCCAAAACTCCATTTCTACTTCCTCCTTTCTTTCCCAACTTTTGTTGCTGAGCATGACGTTGTACAGTGTGGAATACCGCTTTGATCAGTTTGGGTCAGCTGGCCTGGCTCTGTCCCCCGTGCAGTTTTGTGCACCCGCAGCCTACTTGTTGGCAGGCCAGTATAAGAAACAGAAAAAGCCTTTATGCTGTAGAAGCACTGTTGAGCAATAAGTAAAACATCCCTATGTTATCAGTACTGCTTTAGTCACAAATCCAAAAATCAGCACCATGGTAACTAAAATTAGCTCTCTCTGAGCCAAAAGTAGTGTAGTACACCCAAAGCAAAGAGTCATAATGGCAGAGTTGACTTTTTCTACTTTCTGACTGAGGAAAGAGAAGAAGTGTGTCAGGGATTTCACAGAGTAAAACACAAACACTGGGGAAGGGGGGAGAATTAGGAAGAATCCAGAAAATAGGCTAAAGAGCTCTTTCTATGTAATGTAAGCAAAAGTAAAATCATACAGAAATTGGCTTTGTTTTGAAAATATGACTTTTTTCGAGTCAAGCCATGTTTACCTTCAACAGAAAAAAACTTTTGTACTTAAACAAAATTTGCATTGCTAGAGCTACTTGTATTTATTTTAGTATTTTGAGCTAGTGTGATTGCCTAGATTTGCTTTGATTTACGGCCTTAAATGAACCTGAAAATGCTATATAATTTATAAGAGAACTGACATCATTTTTGAAAGGAGCAAATCATAACTTTTTTCTGCAGAAAACACGAAAACACTGACAAAAAACCACTTAAGAACATCTCTGTAGAAAAATTATGCACAGAAGCATGTTAATTTCATTGGAAAAAAATATATGAAGTCAAGACACAACATATACCAAATTAATAATCACAAAATATCTGCTAGACCCAAAGATATATCCCCACCTCCCCATTTACATATCCACAAACCTTATTCATTGGCATGTGAGAGGAAGCAAAATTTAATATAACGTTTTTATGTTTATATTCCATTCCCAGTCTTTTGTAGATTTACAGGCAACTGTGTATTTGTAGTAGGAAACCAGAGTTAGACCCCAAAATAAATGACATGGGTCATACTTCCTGGGAATTATGTTACTTCAGTACCTCTTAGAATGAGCCTTTATTCCTTTCTTATTTCTTATATAAATCAAAGTATATTATCTACCCTTGGAGATGTTACAGTCTATTGATCAAATCCATATTTAGGCTCTTGGATTTGATTTGATAAGCCATAATGACCCCTTTGGATGTGTTACGGTCTGCTGTATTTAGGGACTGTTAAATATGTGGATTATTGACACAATAGAGTGTAACAACTCCTCTGGAGCTGTTATGCTTCATCATTTGTATGAAGCTACTGCACATGCGTACAAACTTTGCCTGATAAAAACACTTCAGGAAGTCTTTGTAGGAAAAGTTACTAGTCATCCATAATCTCCTTTTGACAGCGTACAGCCCTGCAATGACTCCATCATTGTATTGCTATTTCTAAATGCAAGCAGTACTGGATTATGTTGCCAACAGTTTTTTGCCAGCTTTTTTCTCATACGTTCACTATTATAGACAGACCAACTGCAAAGGCAGGAATCACACTGTCTTTTCTGCAAGTGCAGGGCATTTCTCAGACAATCACAAAGCGAAGCACCTTGTTACTAGCATCCCTTGTATTAGTCATGTCTCAGCTCACTTTAAAAAAGAAACAAACCAAAAAGCAAACACTAAAGAAAATACTTCAGTTCATCCTGTGTTCAATTATGTTTTCTCCTTTTATTGAAAGTATTCATGCCCACCCTGAAATTGAGAAAATGGTCATATGGGCCTTGTGTATTTTTATAAATCTTTCAGTGGTTTAGATTTTCAGGGACCGATCTATTCTTATTTGCTTTTATCTTTTAAGAAAATCTTATACTTTCTTTTTCCCTTTAGTCTCTTGTAGAAGAGTATTTGTAACTAGTAAGTAAGGTCAATGCTTGTATTTGAGTCTGCTGGGAGACATAACAGAAACTGTAAGCATTTTCAACTTGATGCTTATTTCTGTTGGTTAAATATTAGATCTACTTGTAATTAATGGGTGAGTACCTCATTACTAGGCCAAAAAATGGATAGCAATATCAACAGCAAATTACTAGTTTTGCAAAGTTACTACTTTTATTATGGTACTGTCTTGATAGTCATTGTATCAGCTTTGTCCTCACTGCAACTTAAGGAAGCTCCCCATATAGCTTACACTTAGGTATAATTTAATTTAAGTTTAAATGCATATATTTTTATTCTATAATAGAAAATCTGGAACTGTAAAAGAAAGAAAAAAGGAAGACTGATTTCCTTGAGGAACTGTTAATGTGGTCTCACTTTCTTGCAAGAATATAGGAAATTTATTCAACTCAGTGGGAGTGTATTCCATCTGTCTAATGAAGAATCTGATTTTCACAAAGACACTGCAACTGGGAACCTGTTTTTCTATTATACGTCATTGACAAACCTTTCCCTGGGAAGTTTCTGAGACATAGAAGGACATGTTGCATAAAGACAACCTCTTTACATTTCCATCATTTTATAGCAGATAAATAACTTGTCTAAGTTAAATGTCCCAAAATAGGAAAAAGTTTCAAATACAAATCCAAGCGGTCCTCATAATTCTTACAAAACAAATATCCTTTATATTTTATTGTGAATGTGGCCAGTTCAGTAATCTGCTTGTGGTTGTACATAACATATGTAAGAAATGATTTTTGCTTTTATATTGGTTGTTCAGACTTCCTAAAGCCATATTTGGGCACCAGTATTTTATTCTGAAAAACCTTTATTTAAAAAAAAAAAAAGTAAAAATATTTCATTCCAATATTTATTGAAATTGCAATGATTTTGTTATTTCCTTTTTAGGCTTAGGGCTTATCCTAGGTGCATGAAAAATGTGCCCTCATTTTATATCAATTCTAATATTTCCTTAATAATTTTAAAAGAAATACAGTGACTCAAGTAAGAATTTTCTAAAGTAGCTGCAGTACAGGAGCCTAAGTCCCACTGAACTAGCTGTGACAATTTTGCCCCAAGGCAGACAAGCAGATTTGTCACTGCGTATAGAGTAACAGTCTAATTTGAGTGAAACTCATCAGTTTTGTATCTTTCTCCAGCACTTCTACAATAATTTGGACAATCCAGAATTTCAGCTGAGGTAATACTGCCCCCTTTTATTAGAACTGGAACACATGCTGGACTTCAAACATAATTTTTTTTTTTGTAGCTCGAGAAATTCTGTTTGTGCTGCTACTTCCAATATTTGAAATTGCATGACAGGATAAGATAAAGCTTGAAATCAATATAAGTTCATAACAATGAACGGGGGGGGGGCGGAATGTTTCCAAGCAACATTTTTGCAAGGTGTTTTGTGTGTGTTGTGACTGGACCTCCTAGGTAGTGTATCACTCAGGGAATTCCCCGGTATTTTTCCAAGAAGTTCAAGGTGTTCGTGATTTTCGCTTTTATATGAATTTCATTGTCATATGTGCTTGCACTGGTTTTCTAAATCAGTGTATTTACAGGATAACAGGCACAGTAAGCATTGTCTTTTTTTTTTTCTTGGTATTGTGAGGTCTGATCAGGATTTAGATGCATCTTTGAATAGCTGAATGATTTCAATATCTCTCAGTCATGGAGAAGTGTTGCAGTGAATTTATGCTTTACAATTAGAACTTTAAAATGTAATTTGAAATTAAATTCAAAGCAGAGAGTCTTGGAAAAAACAAATTAATCCCTAGATCTCCAACTGTATCTTTTAAGGAGAAATATTTCCATTACAAACACACAAGATAAAAAATAAAACCACTGACTTTTAATATAACTCTGAAGTCTCTACTAAATCACTAGCTTTTGTAGCTATCACAGGAAATAAAAACAGGCTCAGAAATTGTACCTGTACTTAAAGAAATGTTTTTTCTGATCTGTATGTATTTAGTGAGGAAGGTGATGGAAGTTGTAACTGCACATGGACAGACAGGTCAGATACAGCCGTAACACTGGTACTCAGCTTATAAGAGTTATGGAAGGAAAATACCATTGCTAACATTAGCCTCTGTAGAAGAACATAGCTCCATTATCAAGGCCAGGTTTGTAATGGAAACCAGGTGCAGAAGGCTGTGGGTATGAAATCTTGTCAAGTTGTTACTCAAATGCAAGAGATAGATAGAAATATTAAAGCTGCTCATGAAGCACTAACTTTCTGTCTGTATGTAACATATGATTCAGCCTTTAATTGTTCACATGCTATTGCTCGAATACTACTATTTATGCCTAAATATTCATACTCATGCCTTCCAGTATACCTTTTTTTTTTTTCAGATTTACTTTGTATTCTATGTGTAGAAATCCATACAAATAATATGTTTGAAATTTACACATTAAAAATGCATGTTCACTGAAACTGTGGAACTGACAGCGCAAAGACAAAAAGAAACTGCAAAATCTCTGGCATATGTAGGTCATCTAAATTTACAGATAAGTTAGCTTTGGTGCCAGCTATGGATCTAGCTTTGCAACTATGGAAGAATTTGCTGTGTAGACCTCTCTTCGTATGCATTTTGCTCAATTATCTTACCTTCCAAAATTGTCTTGATAAAGTTGGTAAGTTGTGCATTTCTGTTCCAATGTATTAGATGTGTGGTTAAATGCTTAGTCTCTCAAATTATGTACAGGCTGATTGAAATAGAATCTAAATTATTTGTCTATTGATTAAATGATCAAAATAAATTAACTAAGTGAAAAATATGCAATCTTTCCAAAGTATAACTCATGGAAACTTTATTGGACCATAAATTAAAGGAAAAGTTTGAGTCCGATAATTATATACATATGTAAGTAATTAAAAGAAAATGCATCTAAACATTAAAAAAAGTATATTAAACATTATTATTTGAATAACTATAAACACATATATAATATATACATACACTTTATAGTGAAGAAACTTCCCATATTAAGTGACGTTTTAAAGTTATTCATGCTTTCAGTTCAATCACAAGAATGCCTGGCAATAAACCTTATTTTCAGGAAAGAAACCAGCACACTGCTTTGGTATTAATAGCTATTTTTACATTTGAATGTTGGATACTAGAATTTTACCACTCACTATGCTTAATAGTATGCTTGTGTGATTGCTGAACACAACCATGTTTTTTATTTCTGTTGCCAGGTCTACTTGAGGGGCTTGCCTAGCTGCAGGTTGTAGACCTTATTAATAAAGATGATGATGATGATGATAATTATTAATAATAATAACGGGGATTTGGGCCCTTTCTTCTATTGCCTTTCCAGTTAAAAAAAAAAGTGCCAAATATACTGGTTATTGTCTCACATGGGGTATTTCCTCTGAAAAGGATAAAAGCTTTGCCCTACTTTGGTCTTCTCCCTTAAATCTTGGAGCAACAGAAAGTCCCAAAGGAAAGAATTAGATTAAAATGGGTCCCAAGAGTGAATGATGAAATATTCGCACAAACCAACAAGGATAATTTTTCCCAAAGGATTATGTTCTGCCATAAAGGAGAGATGTGATGACTGTAACAGCATAATGATCGTATCTTCTTATGTACATTTCCCGAGCTACTCAAGAGACTTTGCAGGTATATACTAAAATGTATGCCATGTTTTTACTATGCTCCTCCACAAAACAATACTGATAGATTGAAAATTATTGTTCAAACATAAATTTGCTAGGACAGGAACTTATTCACTAAAAAAAATTCTGGGTCAGAATGGCAGTTGCATGATCCTATCGTATCTCTTCTTCGATTGTCCTGAGAACTACAGAACAAATTTGCACACTTAGATACATGCAGAGACATCCACAAAAGTTACAACCATTTATTTCTCAGCTCTGTGTATTCTTCTAAGTATATTCATAAGACCAAATGCATTGCACCAATATAACTCTCTTAACAGCAGTATATGAAGTATAGTAAGGATAAATTGGGATTACTTTCTCTGATAATTCATTGCTTTCTAAAATTAAAAATGTCTCCTGTTTCTCAAGTATCAATAGGTAGGATAAACAGAAATACATTCCCTGTTGTTGAAGGATAGTTACACAGCTGCCTGTTTGTGGGTTATATGCTACTTTGTGCTGTCTTAACTGTTTTGCTTCAAACAAACGAATAAGCATGCTAGCAGGTAAAATTGTCTTCCTTTATGTCATGAAAAGACATGGTATTTGCAAATGTTTGTTTGACATCTGATTAATGGAGTTTGACCATGCTTATTCCTTTCTTTGTTTTCTTTTCACAAATATTCATGCAAACGGATCTTTATTTCTATGCATGTATTTGTACATGGACATTTGTGCACAATTACGCATTTCCTGTTTATGCGTAAATTGCTCACCTCCTCTTCGTAAAAAATACAGGCTTTGATACAGCACCCACTTCAAGCTCCATGCTGACCAAATGAGATATGCAATATCAAGGAGATCTTTCAGCCCCTGACACGGTGTCAATGGTAATTATAGATCCTTACAGCAACTCTGTGAACTCGCAGCAATTTAATCTAGGAATCCTGCTGGCCTTGCTGCACTATACTTTAGCACTGCCATCTTTCTCCCACCATTGGTATGCCAGAAGCAGGCTCATCATTTTTTCTGTGGCATTTAAGCTAATGGATGCAGGAGTTCATAGATAGAAGTAAAGGCTTTCTTCTACCTGAGAGGTCTTCTGGCTGAGAGAATTCCCAGTTGCTTTATTTTCAGGTAATACAAGGCAATGTTGCAATACTTATCACTGAGTCAGGCATTGAAAACAATATAATTTGTATTAGGTGACCAACTACAGCATAAACCAGAAGCAGCAGACTATTGAGAATTTAAGTGCATAGTTCATGCATAACTCAAAAGTTACATTGTTAGAACACTGACACATTACTCATACATGTGTAGAAATTGCTGATCCCCCAGGGTTACTTTGAAAAGATAAGAAAGAATATACTTGTTGGATAAATTTTTCACTTCACATAGCTTGTCCATGTCTAGTCACATAATACTAACTCCATAAACAGGTCTATCTCAATTGGAAATGTGTAACAGGGCAATAAATGATATTCAACATCAGATTACTCGTACTAAAATCATGTTTAAGTCATAATAAGCTGTTATAACACTATTTTAAAACCTAAAGTATGCCTAACCCATCGTTAGTTGAAAATGCCCAGCTTACACCCTGAAAATCTGCAGACAACATTAATTTGCCAGTATTTCACTTTTATGCCTGTGGCCTCTAACATGTTGCAAATGCTTCTATAAGAAAGGCTGGAAAAACATATCAAATTTCTGTTCTTTTCCACTTGCTGACATTCATTAACTGAGGGAGAACAGTGAGACAAGGTTTTGGAAAGATCTCCTCTTCACCTCCACCCGTTCCAAAGCAATTTATTAAACAGCCAGTAAGAGAAATGAACACTTGTGGTTTAATGTCAGACCCATGTTGATCAGTAGCTAGGTTCATGCCTTCACTGTTGTCTTGCCAAAGGCTTCTTGAAATAGCAGGCAGCGGATGCATTCTTATCACACTGCCATTTTCCTTGCACCCTTGAGTTTGATTGCTAAGCTGCAATTTCACTATATGGCTCCTATTCAGATGAGCTGTCTATATTAATACAAATTCTTGCTCAGCACATCTTACTTTTACACGCCTCTTCCCTTGCATTTTTAAAGCACAGGAATGCTCTCCTATATTTTGGATGCCAGTACAAATAGAAGCCATCACTGGGAGAATTTGTATTAGAACTGTACACAAAGTGATTCACCAACACATCATGCACTGTAAAACTTCTTGGTGTGTCAAGGGTTCAGCAGACTGCCAAAACATTCAGCTGCCAGCTCCTTGCCAGAATTCTGTTCCTTGCCTCATGCCACTGAAACTCTTTAAATACTCATGAATAAGATTAGGTTTTATGGCTGCACTCTTCCTTAGAAGGGATTCCCCTTTATCAAGGGTTTGCCTGCATGACCTTTGCATAACTCCTGTATTTTATTCTTCAGTATCACACTACAGATCATACTACATCATGCCAAATGTCTCATTGATGAAGTGTGTGTTAAATCTTTGTTTCCTTTCAGAAATAACCCAAAACTTACAAATACAAGAAAGATATTTTCCTCCAAAGTTTGTTCTCACACTTTCACCCAAGGTTTATTTCTTCTCGTTCTTGGCTAAGGACATGTTGAGTTAATATTCAGTTACAGACTGACAATATATACACTGGGTTACCTATCAGTTTGCTGCACTAAATAGCATGCTCTGCTATACAGAATTTCCAAACCATTCAGTGCAAAAAACATCCATAGTTTATCAGTATATACTCATTGCCACAGAAAGACAGGCAGAAGTAATGAACTGCAGTATGGGAAATCTGTAGTGAGTGTGTATTATCCTATAAGGGAAGGAGATGATGTGTACTACTTCCTTGGTTTATCAAGTTATTTCCCTTTATCCATGCCATGGATATCTACCTCAGAATATACGTTATGGGAACATAAGGAATCCAGTTAAAAGGGAAAAAAGAGCACTCAATTTCCTGTTTATGACCCCACTGAAGTTCTCCTAATATAAGGCATTTGCTATGTTAAGGATGAATTTCAGCACATGCACCTCTCTGAATCAGCACCCACATTACTTATTCATCCTTAAACTGTTCTGAGATTCCACTTCTGTTGTATTAAGAATGCTCCGAATGTGGTGCAAGCTATGGTTTAGGTAGTGGAAGTCTGTATCCTTCTTTTATCATGAGAGAGCAGGAAAGTGTCTTGTAGTATTTGCAATGATCTGCTAGCTTGGGTCTCCTTTCCTTTTCTCCCTGCTGCTGCTCTTCCTGCTACTTACCCTCACTGTGCTTTTGCTAGGACTCTCGTATTGTCTCATGAAAACATCATCCTCATATTGCTGTTGTATGCCACATATTAATTAATTAATAGAATAGCACACACTTTCTACAGTAGAATTCCCACTAACATCTTACATGGTGAAAGGTGAGTATTATTTCATGTATTTTTGCTATACAGTGGATATGTTATCTGTACAACTACATTATTGTTGCCAAATCTGCCTTGGGTTTGAGTTCACAACAAAGCTAAACAAGGAACATTTCCATAAACAAAATACACAATTTATCATGTTTTTGATTGCTTGGAGTAGCAAAGGAATAGAGAGAAAATTGAGAAAACTGCATTGTCAGTTAATCATTGACATTAATTTTTTTAATATTATTATTTTTTTAGTGATGACAGAGCTCTTTAGGATTAGACCCTTTTTAGGCTGTGCTTTAAATCAGACCAAAGCAGATACAGTTCGAGATGAAGATCTTTAACAGATTTGAAAAGCAAGCGCTATCTAGGTTCTATATGCTGCCTCTCCAGTGCAAAGAGGTTCTTGGCAACCTGGTCTGCAGCTCACTTACCCCTGAAGGACGTTAACTATTTGAGCAACTCTGCTTTACAAGTGGCAAAACATGGCTTTGAAAACAAAAGTCCCCCTTCCCCTTTTATTAATAAACTCCAGCAAGTGAAAACTCACTGCATTTTAAACCTGACCCCAAAAATAGCTGAATCAGAAGATTTAAAGGATTGTGGACTGTTCATGTTGGGAACAAGTAGGTTGGAAGGTGAGGAATGGGACAGAGCTTTACTGCTACATGCAGTGAAACTGCACTTTGAGTGTAAGAGTAGGAAATGAGTGTGAGGGAAAGCAAAGATAGTAATATAAAGATCCTATAGTTTGCATGTTGGAAATACAGCCAGATAGCTCCAGACTGTATAGTTCTTTCCTGCCTTTTGGCATCATCCCTTTCAGTTCTCCTAATATATAATAATTGGAAATTCTTCTTACATCTCTCTTTCTAAACCCTAAGAAGCAGCAAACCTAAGCCTTGCTGTTTGCATTCTTCTAATATCAAAGACTCTTATCCCACTCGGGAACTTAGCCATAGGAGACATTTGAGGGAGGCAGAAGAGATGTTTTCCTTCCTTTTTAGCTGCTCCACCAGGTTGGAGGGTGGAGAGGAGAGAGGGAGCAGACTGCAGATTTTAACGTTCAAAATGGAGGTTGGAATGTGTTTGATGCCTGGGTCTGTCATACTGCTGCTTATCACTGTTTCTTTTAGCTGATGTGGCAGCAGGGTTGGAGCTAGGTGGAGGTTAGTACCTGATGATGCAGAGTACCCACCCTCTAAGGGAGTCAGGGAGGGGTGTGGACAGCCTGTTTTTTGCAAAAATCCACACCCTAGAGATATCTTGTCCCATATAGCAAGCAGTAGAAGGGTATTTATGTTTTAAATCTGTGTTGCAGATATACAAGAAGTATTTATTTATTCTACAAATTAGCTAAGCAAGAGAATTAGCTAAACAGAGATGGATTTAAAGATCAGCACAATGAAGCAGGATTAAAAAACCCTTTCCATCTGAATTAATGAATTTCAGGCTGCTTTTCATAAAGTAGTTTTTCAGAAGTCATCTGTGAAGCCTTGTATAAAGAATTTTTAAAGGTAACTTAATGGGATGGAGAAAAGGTTTAAGATTATCTACTGGGGCTGTTACAGGAGATATTAAATATTGATTTATCTAGGAGTAAAAATGATACTAAAGAGTGAGGCTTGTAGTCAGATCAGTTTATCTGGAATACAAACTGTATGGCCATATTTAGTACAATGTCAACATGAAACTTAAACAAGTAGATGTGAACGGTTGAGCATTTAATCTAAATCAATTGGCTCTCCAAATCTTCAATTAAAAAAAATATATCTTAACAGTTCAAACCAAACTGTTCCTAAATGTTTCAGGTGGCTTATATTAAAAAATGCTTCACCTAGTCAGTCATACTGTATCATAACTCTCTCCTGTGTATCTTGTTGCAACTAGGAACAAAAATCCATAGTCCCAAGTCCCAGATCTTAAGTTCTTCATACTTCAAACTCTCTTGAAAACCCAATGCAAATTGTTCAAGTAATCTGGCAAATAACACTGTAAGCAATTTTCTGCTACTTGCCACTGCTACTGCAGTGCCAAGCTTTTGGTCATAATATAAAAGTTGGCTCAGATTGTACTTAGCCAACTAAAACTGATTATGTTCCCTTTTCAGACAGAAATAGATATCATTATGCCAGCTACTGGTACTGCCTAAAATACTTTTCAGTATATATAAGTGTACATAGGTCTCCAGTAGGAAATCCTTTATCCAAGTGTGACATCAAAGCAGTGCATCTCAGATAATTTAAGTGTTACATTTACTTTTGTTTGTACTGTTTTCTTTAAACATATTAATCAGACAAGAGCTTTAATGTTCCATGACTGAAAAATCCATCAAACAGATTTATGGCAGTGTGGCATAACAGCCAGTGGACTGGCTTAATGTTCAGAAATCCTGGGTTCAGTTCTCAGCTTAATCATCGACTTTCTGGGTAACCAGAAGATAATAATTTCCCCTCTCTGTGCCTGAAGATACAGTTACCAACCTCCTTTTTGAAATTATTTGGGTACTACTATGTGGTAGGTATTACAATTGCCTACATATATAATAGTAAAAAGCTCAAAAATACCAATTGCTTTCCCAAGACATTATTATTCTCTTTTCTGTATGACATAGCTAGAAAATATGATCATGGTTATAAAGCAGAGGAGTACACAAAGGAGTGAGGAAGGTATGAGACAGAAAATTCCCTCTTATTCGTGGATTCTGTTTGTCCACAGAGCAACAAAAATCTTCCACTGGAATGAGGTGCTGGAATGTTCCTTCAGTGAATCACATGAACTTTTACCATATATGTCATCTAGAGCAGATGAAAAAGGATAGCAAAACAGAGAGAAAACCTTCTTTTTAAATGCAGAGAAAGGTAGTAGGGCCCAGTCTATGCTTATGCTGAAGATGAGGTCAAAAATAGGTCTTAAGTGGGACATAAGTGCCTAATATGCTCTGTGAGTGAAACCTCTACTTTTGAAACTCCCATTCAAGATTGGTTGTTAAGGTATAAAAGCATTTTCTAAACTGTCATTGTTGCATTGAGCTGAAAAGTACTTTAATGGATATCTTATGTGGGAAACTTGAAGCAAGCTTTTCATGATAAAAACAAAACAACGTTTATAAAATCATTCCACTTTAAATGGAAAGCTAGAGAATGGATTTTTGCCAGTAGCATTAGCTATAGATGACTAGCAGTTTTGTCTTTGTATATTGCAGCAGTAAAACCACATAATTTTTTCAGCCCATAGGAATTCATTTTGCATTTAAGATGGTTTGAGGTGTAAGGGTTCCCAGCTTCTGCATGAAAAAATGCATAGCCTTCAGTTACCTTTTAAAGTACTCCCTTTCTTGCATTATTTTGATTCAGATTTCCTGCATGAAGACTTACTCCTTCCAAGAGATGTAAATCTCTCCCAGTTTCCAGGAAGTACCTATTTGCCTGTGTTTGCATGTTGGAGCAAATTGAACCCTTATCCTATTGCTTTTTGTTTGTATGTTTTGATGAATTTATAGTGTTCATGAATCCAATTTGGGCTGCTTTGTCCTTGAGTACAAATTTTAAAAACATAAAGTATAAGCAATTTAGCTCTTATTGCATTAGAAAAATGAATAACATAGCAATTTCACTTTTAGGGAGTTGTTTCTTTGCCTCCAGCTAGGACATTGTTAATGCAAGGTTTTGTCCTTGCATTAACAATGCAAGGGACGATGTTCCTGACTTTGTATTGGTTTATTCCTAAACAAGAATAATTCTTCTTCAAACCAGAAGGCCTTCAACCTGCCTGCCTCAAAGGGAAAAAGGAGTAATCAATAAGAAGGAGAAAGCATCTTTTTCAGCCTGGAAAGAAGTTTTTTGTTTATTTTTTATTCTCTGATTCAGTGTAAATATATGAGAACTACATAATTTGGCCCTCATTCAGTGAAGGGCATTAGTCCATTCTTAATATTAAGTGCATAAATATTCCCCTGGAGTTAAGTAATGACTGTCTATGTCCTTGAGGCCTCTGTTAGACTGGAGTGAAAGTAGTCAGCATCTTACAAGATTTAGACCTACACGAGGCTGCAAGAATCTGCAATTTACTGGTTTTGTTTGGGTTTTTTTGTGGGTTGTTTTTTTACTGTTGAAAGAAGATTAAAGACAGGAACTAGTTGAGTGGTACATCCATATTATCACAGGCAGTATGCACATCGTACCTGATATTGTAATCATGGAAACAGTAATCTTGCCTTTCTGACATAAATAGTAAGCAGCACATTTTCCTGAGGCTGAAATAATCAGAGAAAAACATGGCAGTGATGGGGATACAAGTGGCAAAACACTGCATAATGATGTTATTATCATTGTTCCATTGTCACCCATCCTTAATCCTTAGTGATATGTTTCTTTTCTCTCTGAATATAACAAAAAAGGCCTGAGCATAAACAGAGCAATATATAACAGCAATCATAAAACGCAACCATGAAAAGTATACTTAAAATGCTACCAAAAAAGAAAATCAGCTTGGCAAATACAGAAAAAGCCTACTTAATCTTTATATGCATGGTATGCAATTATATATTTACATCCAGCACAAGGCAAGGCATATACTTGAAAACAGTAGCATTTGGTGGGATTTTGTTAACAGCCTTGATTGCATTTCTAATTCTAAATATGAATATGAACATTTGCACCCAAGTCTCTTTTGCATCACCAATTTAAACTACTTCAGGTGTCTTCCTGAAAGTGGGATGGAACAGCCCTGTCTAGAGGCCTGCATTGCTTATAGAGATAAAAAAAAAGGGGTAGGTACCTTCAGTGACTCATTTAGAGTATCTGGGTTAGATGTCTGTACTTCCAAAGCCCTGGAGGATTTACCCTAATGGAGCTACTGGAATCTATACTTACAGTACACAGCACTATTCATGTTAAAAAAGTGCTATAATAAAATGCACTTATTTTCCCTGATGTTTAGCTCTTTAATTGCAAAACTACTTGCAAATAGAATATTTGAAATATTTGCTTTTAAACCCTTATAGCTACTACCCACATGTAGAGTAAGAAAAGTGCATTTATTACTATTTGTTGATTATTGCTTCATGTAGTTCATTTTTATCACAGCTTTTTCCAGTATTGTTTGATCATGTCGCAAAATCTGCCATGTGCCTATCATAAATCAGAGTTGAAATGATAGCAGTGTCTATGAGAATGTCATCTGTTTTTCCCTTTGGTTTTATAGGTTTTAAATTAAACGTGTATATGTCTGTTTGCATGCACTTACATTTTCCATATTGTTTATATAAGAACATAATATTGCTTCTCAAGACGTTTGACCAGTGGCATGTGTGCACATCTTTGTGTGTGTTCGGGATTTTTTTAAGTAAGTTCTCTCTTTTCCCAACTTTCTGTGGAGGGCAGCTGAATTTGCTTTGTGCTGTTGAGGTTTGCAGAACACCGCACTAAAACTGAAATTGGTGACTTCTTTTCTGCCTTTTTTTTTCCATTCCAAAAAAAAAATTGTTGTGCTGAACCTAGAATAGTTTTGCTGGTTGTTATACTGCTGTGGCTTCTTGCTAAAGATGTGTTTTCAGCCTGGAATATATTACTAGATGATTAAGAGAAAAGGAGATTCACAGATTGGAGGCTAGTAACCAGATCTCTGATCTTCTAAATTCTGTTCTGATCCTAATGCATGACAGTACTCTTAATGAAATTTAGTCTCAAACAGGAAAGTTCGGGGTAGCATGCAGATATACGTACAGAATAATGGCATTGTATGAATTTGGTAGAAGTATTTTTGTACATTTTTATTGCATTTCAATGTCTCCATTTTTAAATGGAGACATTTTTACTTAGTGAAAATGAGGCTGTAACTAACAAGGTCCAACTGGCTGCTGAATTAAATGGAAATATAGCAAAATGTATATTATTGCTCCTCCGTAGTATTTAGTCTGCTAGGAAAAAAAACCATTTGTTTGCAATGTCTCAATGCTTTTATTCTTGTAACTCATATGTTAGAAATTTGAATGACCATTCTGAAGGTCCAGGAGTAGCTATTGAATTTCTTCCATTAGTCAGTTTACAGTACAGAAAAACAAACCAAGCCAAACCAACAAACAGTTTGGCTATTACCTAGTTGAAGTGTATGTAAATTGTAACTCATGTTTATTTTTGTCTCTCACAAAAATGCACATGTGTGTATTTAGTTAAAAGAAAATGCATTTTTAAATGGTTGTATTTAAAGGTAAATGGTTGTAAATACATTTGATCTATACCATTTACCAGTTCTCCCTTAAATCTAGTGAGCAATACCTAGTGTTGTAAAAGAAAATTTACTTCTCTTCCTAGAAGACTCCCATTTAATCATCTGTGGATGTTGGTCAGGAGGGAAGGGAGCAACAAAGAGAACAACGGAATTTCTCTTTGACCCCAATAGTTGAACAGCTTACACTCTGGAACATGAGATTTGATTATCTTAGCATGTGTAACTACAGATGTTGTTAACAGTCATAAAATTATCCAGCTCTTTTAAAAACAAGTGACAGCCCAAGCTTTGGACTCTTTCTGACCTCTAGTGAATTCTACAGCCATATTATGCACAGTGTAAAGTAGTAACTCCTTTTGTTTGCTTTTCATTTACCAGCTGTTAATTTAATTGATTATCCCTTTGTTTTTCCAGGACTGATGACATCTCATCAGTCTAAGGTGGCATTCCACACACAGTGGAATTTCAATCACCATATGATTCTTTTAATTTTCTTTAATCTTTACCTTTTAACTGATGTGTAATTTTACTGTAGATTGCTGGATGAATTTGCTGCTGAAACAAAGAGTTAATAAGAAAATTCTCAGATACTGCCATGCATCATGCCTTTGTGCATGAATAAAAAGTTGGAAACCGCATGAAAGCAGTAGTTGGGTTACCACACAACTGGATATGCTTAAGTCTGAACGCTTCATAACTCTAACTACTGGGGAGTTGCAAACTTATAAATAACCTTGCAATTGGTTAAAACCATATTAAAACCATATGAACAAAGACATAAAGCATTTGGTTAAGGGGGCTCAGTAAGTGCAGTAATCCTGTTGAAAGTAATCTAACCGGGGCAGATCCATAGTTTAGGAGTCCCTGTAAGTGTGGCAATAGTTACTGGTATGTATCCTACTTAGGTTGAAACATTTGCTATCCGTTCCTTTTTAGCTTTTAATTTTTTTTTAAATCATATACTTATTTTCAAAGTCAAGTTTCAATTCGCTGAAGTATATTAGCTTTTTAGTACGTGCTGAATGTTCCAAATAATCAGGGAATTCATCTAAATCCTTCTTATTTGAGTTCAGAGATTAAGATGGATACTGCTCACACTAAACAGAGATTCTAAGAATTTTAATCCTTAAAATCAGACTTCTAAAATAATTAGCTAAAAAGAGTGTTTACAATTAGGCTGTCTGGGTTTACAGTTATTTATTTGATGAAATTTTTGCCTTTACACACTCCACTTTCAAACCTTTTTCTAGACACTTTAAATTTTGATGAAATTGCAATTCTCAATTTTGACTGAAAAGAAGAAAGTCCCATATCATGACAATCACTATGTCATTCTATTACTGAGCCACTTGGGAGTATTTTCTGCTTATGATGGTCTTGCATATGTTCCATTGTCACGTGGAAGCCAGCTGAGGCTTGCCAATCAGGCAAAAATTTTAGAGTAAATTCCCTGTTATCTGCTTTTAACCTCTTACTTTCCAGTTATGCTTAAAGATGAATATATTTAAAAGGGGACCTAACGGCTTCTCTCTCCCCACATCTTTTCAAGCAAGTTCTTTGCTTTGTGCCACTGTAATGTAACACAAACGTGTAGTCTGTGGCAGGGATACTAGTCCATGCTGTATGTTCAGCATACATACTAAGATAGTACTAGAACAGTTTATTTACAACATAAGGGCCTTCAAAAACTGAACCCAGCAGTATATAGGGTGAAAATTCACTGTCCCTTTTTGGTTCCTGAGATCATTAAATTCAGGTATTTCACTTAAATAAAAAATAAAGTAAGGTCAGGTTGTGTCAGCATTCATAGAATTCATCATTTCCTTCATTTGTGCAACCTGTAAATCAGTGGTTGGAAAAGATACACTTTGTATCTTGTAGTATCTTGCAATATTGGCATTCCTACAATAAGTTTGCCTACTTTGCTAATTTCATTTCTCCAGTTTCTTGGAGCAACTCCTGCTGCTGTGATGTTGAAAACAAGTTCTAGATATTCACCACAGTTCTGTAAAACCAAAGGCCTTCATTTTAATTGTAACAATAACGCCACTATTGTGTTTATCTACTTTACCATCCAAAGAATTCCAGCAGTTGCATGCCCGCACAGCAGTAGGATGATTGACATTGCTGTAATAAGCTTAATGTTTAAACTTCCCACCCGTAATAACTAAAATATCCAGAGATAAGGCTGAAAGTCAACTTGTAATTATCCCTTGTGTGCCAAGATGTTGCAAAAGATTCTAAGTGGAGGGTAATTTAACTTTTCAGTCCTAGCCATTTAAAAGTAGTGAGAAGTGAAAAGCTTGGGATGTTTGCATCTTGACTTTCCAAGGGAAAAAAAAAAAAGGTTTTGTGATTCCTCCTGGTTCAAACTGGGAATAATTTTCTATGTTCTACTGAAAATGTCCTTTTTATGTTTTGAATATACTAAGTTGTTTTCCTGTTGTTTACTGTCCATGGTACATGAAGAGAATAGATTATGATTAGCAAATAAACTACTAGAACATTTAGTATTGAATAATTCAATTGAAATACATTTATATGTGCAGACAACATGCAGTAATTATTTGTAGTCATTCTAACTAAAGAACTGTCCTCAGAAGAAATAATATCCCTTCTGTAATATGTTCTGTGGCTTCTGTGAATGACCCGTATTAATTCAGTTTCTAGAAACTGCCTCTTTAAATTGATGTTGGTAACTGCTTCCATGCTAGACTACTGAAATAAAGGGTATTACATCATTATCCAAACACGTCTACTTAAATAAAAAGTATTTGTTTGCAAAAAATATATATATTTTCAGTCTTTCACACAACGTTCAGCATTCATGACATTTTCCATTTCAGACTAAGCATACATTTCAGATGTGGAAAAAGAAAGCATGTTGAAATAATTTGAGGCATGGGTATAGTCGGATCAGTCTTGGTAATCCAGAAGGGAGGGGTGCCCAGTGTATTATTACATTTCGTATATTATTTTTCAAGAGATGGATGCGATCAGTCATCTTCTCGCATATGGTTTGAAAAAGAATTGTCTTGCTGGCAAGTAAGCTGTTATTTAAGTACACAATCCACATTACTTCAGAAACAGTTTTGCCAAACTTGTCCAAGTATTCTCACACCCTTAAAGATGGTATAAATATCATTTATAGCAAGCCGTTTACTTCTGACTATATGGAATGCCTTCCTGCTCCCCTGATCTAAGTGTCCCAGTTTGCATTATGGCCTTTATTGCTTCTGTTTGATGGAGTGATCAGTAAAAATTTAATGACACTATAAAATAATAAAAATGTCATTAATTTACCACGGATCTTGGATGCAGTGGTTGTAAAGTTACATTAATAAACAGAATATTTTTTACAACAAAAAGCATTGTTATGTGGGAACATATAAATAACACACATAAATTTAAGAGCAATTTTACTGTTAGCACACACATTATAATGGAATAGCCAATAAGTGTATAAAACATAGTATATAAAATTTTATGAAAATATACTGTGCACATCAAAAATTCAGCTTTCATCTAAGTGTAGAGAAAAGCCATTATTGTGTGCTTACTGTTTCATTGCTGTTCTTTCACAAGATCACAATTTTATATTTGTTTCTAGTCATTTAAAGTTTGAAGCCTTTTCAGAAGTAGAGGCTACTGCTTCCTTTTCCTTTACTCGTTGCTTCACTAAATCATTCTTTTACCTTCCACATGTGAAGAAAGAATTGATACTTTCTGCCAGAACGTGACGGGAAAGTTGCTAATTTAATGCAAAGCTAAAAATAATGCCAAAGGGGTTGAAAGGCTTGCTTGGCGACTCTGGAAAATAAGGGATAACTATCTAGCAGTCTATCTGTCATCACTGGGTCTGCTCCATCACTGACTGTGATAATATGTGAATATGATGGATGCCACAGCCTTGTGGCTCATAACGTTTAACATTCATCAGCTCTCACTAACGGGGGCTTTATAATTTAAATATCTTTATTTAATATGCAACATCTACCTCATACATCATAATTTCAAAGCACTTAGAGAACCAACAGTCCTGCAAGACGGTTGAGCAGACTTTAATTTTTTCAATAACTTTTACGTTTTCTGCGTGTTTGTGACTGACAATGCATAAATAAGTGCCTAATCATATCACAGAATGGAAAATTGAGATTTGGCTGCTAAGAAGAATCTTTTTGCTCTTCTTTTTCTCATTTTAAAGAAGTGATTACTTTTACTGTGTGTTCAACATATGAAAAGTACAAAGGATCTGAATCATGCTGGAAAGAGCTTTCAGTTTTCTAGCACAAACTCCAATTGACTGTGTTGATCTAGTCGTGAGAAAGGGTTGTCAGTGTCATGTCCTAAACCTTTTTTCTGACATTTAAATGGGAAAACTTAATGTGAATATACAGTATAAGCTCCGTAGCCAGCACAAAAAAAAAAAAAATCATTTCAAAACAGAAGTCTAAAATGCTCTTTCACTATAAAAAAAAAAAAAGAAAATACCTGCACTTTATTACAAACTCACTGAAATTTTCTGGTAATGTAGATTAGGGAGGTAGTATATATCCAACAGTCGATGTACATGTGTGCAAATATAATACACGTGTAGGGAATACAGTTGTTATTGCAGACATGTATAGCCATTTACTTTTAATGAAGGTAGATCTTTTTTTGTTCATATAGAAATTTTATGTACAGAGTCAATTTTCCTCTCAGTCCTTGCTCATATTATTAAAAAGGTATACCTATGAAGGATTTCTAGTGCAAGTAACTATTCTCTTCAGGATGAATGCAAGATGGGCACAAAGACAAATCCCATAAAGAAAGGACTGGAGCCTAGTGGGACACGTTTCCTCTCTAATAATAAATTTCATATAAATTTGTTGTATTTCATGGAATTGTAAAGGCATCTACTAGATAAAAAGATCATTAGTATTGGGAAATATTTTTTATTTTTTACAGTTCTCTGAATTACTCTAAACCCATTGGAAATATTTTTTTTTTTTAAGATGACTATGAAGATTATTTGCAGTAAAAAAGCAAGCAAAGGAATGACTTCAAAAGGCAATTCAAAGACTTAAATACAGCTAGCTTTGTTACTACTGCTTTTTATGAATTAGAAGGAAGAGGTTACTAAATAACGCTAAGTACATCATCTTTGTTTGACAAGAGCAGGTATTTTTTATAGTGTAAGTGCTATCATTTTACTGTTCTTGAACCTTATAATGTAATTTTCCCTTCTTCCATATCAAAATATTGATATTCTTCCAGAAACTTTCTTTTTTTTCTTTCACCTTTTTTTTTTTTAGCAGAATATGTTTTGGTAAAATCAAAGAGAATGAATGACTACAGATATATTCCAAATTTGCAGATTGATATGTAGCAAGGTCTGTTGATTTTTGTAGTAGAAAGGTATTTCTCCTTCTTCTGAAACACATTTAAAAGCTGTTTTTCCAAGAATACTGCAGGTACTGTATTAACATACTTAAAGCTTTCAGCACAAATATTTTGGAAGAGACACTATATGTGCCAAAAGCTGTTTTTTTTTAGTACTGTTCTTTGTTTTTATCTCTACTGCAAATCAGCCCTTTGTGATGGAACGCAGAATTCTCGACAAACTTACTTTTTATTCTGTCTAGCAGTATAACAGATCCCATCCTGATGATTCAGGTGTATTGTTACATCGCACAACATCTTTCAGTAAAATATTGTGTCTCTAGTATTGCAGTGCCTTTCTGCAGTCATATTACTTTTGTAACTCTTTTCTTACGAGTCCCTTCTATATGTAAGCTCCGTCACCAATCGCAGATTTTATAGAAGAAAATAAGAACTTAATCAAATATAAAATGCAGAGTTATTTTGTTCAACAACTGGAAAGGTCTGAGGAATTTTTAGAAATGCAATTAGCAACTGAAATGCCTCAGCTGCATGTTGTGGCAAATCCAGTGTCAGATTTTCTAGTCTTCCTCTACAAATTAAACAGAGAATAATTTAAAAAAAATCCATGGCTGATGGAATCAAAAGGTTGAGGAATCGAAAGAATTCCTCAGTTGTTGGCCTGGTAGAGTTTTATTACTGAAAGATAATGATAATAGGGCAGTAATCACACTGGAAAGAAGTAGTATTTGGAGGTGGAACAGAGGTGGAGTCAAAGCCATCAAGTATGGGGGGTTTTATTCCTTAAGAATATTTCCAAGTTTCTAGCCATCTTGCAGGAAAGAAATTCCTAGTGTTTTCTTCTTATGTCTAGTATGCACAGCACAAAACTAGGTCATTGAACAATAGACTGAACAGCAGTCAGCACTCTACTTCTGCATAATGCATTAAGTATAACATGGAGAAACTGTTCATAGAGCTGAAAGCTGGTATTTCATGTCTGCAAATTCAAGCTGACATGACATTTAATATTGTTTCATAGTAATGAACAACAAGGTTTCATTCTTTCACAAGTATAACATAATGCCAAGTTTAGTCTGAAGAGGTAACAACAAGGCAAGAGGGAAAGCATGCTATGTTCCTTCAAATGAGAACACTAAATTAATGATAACCATTGAACACTTTGCTACTGATACACAGTACTACAGAGACTACTATTGTGAGACAATATTACAGTGGCATTTATATTCCCTTGTCCAATAGTTGACTGGGCTAACACATAAAATACCTTTCAGTTTTCACCTTCTAGTTCCAGGTTTCTTACTGAGGTCTCCAGCTCTCAAAAGCTTTCTTTCTTAATAGGACTGTTCATTCGTCCACCTCTCCCCGCTTTTTTTTTTCTTTCTTTTTTTTTTTTTTTTTTAATCCCCTCAGGTTCTCTTTTCACTGAGGTACAATTTAAATTCCTAGACAAAATAATAATATCAGTTCTGTCATCTATTATTCCTTCTTTCAAACACTTGTCTTAGAAAATCTCTGGTATAAAATTCAGACTTGTGTTTTTTCAGAGGTATGAATACAAACTTGAATCTCATATCAGGGGAAAAGTGCTTTTTCCAGTAAATTAGCAGTATATTTTAATACAAACTTCTTTCGACTTCTGAATTTTCATGTCTCCAAATGTTGATTGTCTTTTCCAGTTTAACTTAGAAAGCAAGTGGAAAGGCAAAGTGAGCAGCGTCGATCAGCACTGTTGGCTGCCAAGAGTGTTTTGTATTTGCATGTACAATTGCTTATGCATTATGGCAATGCAGATCAAAATAATCTCAAAGTTTCTGTATATGTTTCACATTTAAAACTGATTTTCATAAATGCAAACATTCAGAATCTGTAAAAATTTTCCCTGAGTTGAAATTCTAATTAAATGCATTCATTATTTGTTCAGATTTTAAAAATAAGGCATGTATCAGTGGATACACATATGCACAGGCATAGAATAATTATCCTATATGAAGCATTAAGACTGCTTCTGTTCTTTTCCAGGAAAGAACAAGATTTGAAAATTTAGGCCCACAGATAACAGGGAAACCAAATGAAGACGGAAAACTGGGCGCTGGTGTCATTGATCTTACAAGGCCAGAAGATGCAGAAGGTGAGTTACAATTTTGACTGGGGGTTTTTGAACACTGCATCGCAGAATGGTGTGGCTGATATGCTGCCAGTGTCGTAAGTCCTGTCTAGTTTACATCACAGGGTAACACTTGAATGATTTCTGTGTGTTTTTGTGAGACTGTAAGAAGTCCACAGTAAAGGGCAGATACATGGGGCCTACAAGGATCCTGGGGAGGGACTCTTCATTAGGGACTGTATTGATAGGAAAAGGGGTAATGGGTTCAAACTTAAACAGGGGCAGTTTAGGTTAGATATAAGGAAGATGTTCTTTACTGTGAGGGTGGTGAGGCACTGGAATCGTTTGCCCATGGAAGTTGTGAATGCTCCATCCCTGGCAGTGTTCAAGGCCAGGTTGGATGGAGTCTTGGTTGACATGGTTTAGTGCGAGGTGTCCTTGCCTATGGCACGGGGGGTTGGAACTAGATGATCTTAAGGTCCTTTCCAACCCTAACTGTTCTATGATTCTATGAAAAGGACTGTATAGTTCCCTAAACGCTTCTGCAACACAAGTAAATTTCCCCCAGCAGTTGTTATTTAAGTGATTATACTATTAATGAAAGTGTAGGAAACATGGAGAAAATTCTCTTAGTAAGACAATATATACATATCCATTTTTTCACCAGTTTTTAAGGCTTTAACAGCTTTGAAGAAAGTTAGAGCTCTTTAAGAAGTCTGCCCGTCAATGCACTCACAAACTATTCAAGATATAGCAAGCACAATTTTATTGACAGGCAGCTGTCAAATGATAATGGAAAAATATTTCACATTTTCTATATGAAAATGTCTTTTTCATTATATAAGCCTTCAGTGAATTTTCAGTCATTTTAGTGAGAGATCTATATATCAGGCGTACAGTTTCAAGCCAAAGGTGGAAATCGATGTTTATCAAGACTGAGTTTAGTCTCTAGCAAGGTTACCATGCACAGTCTGGAAGTGAGTGCCACTGATATCCTCTCTACCCTATGATACATTAAAAGTGAACATGAAAATAAATAGGAACCCTACTAGTTAGGGTAGTAAGATTAATATACTATTTAGACAGAATATTATGCAGCATTTTGCCCCCTCAATTTACTTCTGTTTGAGAATCATCCTGCTCTTTTTAAACCTTACAGCTTCTGTAAGTTCTAGCTGTGCCACTGTTCTTGAGAAAAGGTTAAAACATCTCTAAATTTTTCCATTGGATCAATAGAATAGGACCAATAAACTTGTGATTGTTGACAAACAGGATTATTTTCAAATTATTCTTGAAATACCAACAGAATTTTTCTGATTAAAAGGCATTATTATTTTCTGTATAGAGAAATATTCTTATGAGCACATTTTCTATTCTCTCTGTGACCCAGAATTAAACAGTCCAGGTAATGTCTCACAAATTGTCCCTTCATTTTGATGTCTGACAACAGCAGTCCATGTAAATGTTATGTTTTCTTTACTGTAGAGATAGTACATGATATACTTGTGATAAAACATCTTAGAGCCCTGATTCTCCTTGCTTGCCAACCAACATACATATATTATCTTTAATCAGTCTCTAGGCAAACAAAAAAGCTGAATATAAAAGTAATTTGGGCAAGGACTTGTATACAGTGGAGAAGCTGCAAGTTCAGATCCAAGATCCAATACAGGTCCTGTATTGACTAATCCATACAGAATAGTTAACTCTCAAATTCAATTCAGCAAACTATTTCTACTTATTGGCTTAATATCATGATTAGCTTATGACGTAGAACTGACAGAAGCACAGGCTGACATGTTTTTTTGCCCATTTTTTTTAAATTATTTTGACATAGTCAAAATTTCAGGTCTTCATAACAGTAAGATGATGACTGAAGCTCATCAGCCATTTGTTACAAATAATACTCAGAAGGAAGCTAGCACCTTAATAAGGCATTTCTGATTTTCCATATCTATTTTGCCAATAGTCCTTTATAAAACCAATAAATTTCAGATTCCCTTATTGTATGTGTATGTGTATGTGTGTGTATTGTATTGGGCACTCCAGTATTGTCTTAAACAGAAAAACAATGAACCGAATGTAGGTAAAAAAATAACTTTCAGACAGGTGTTTTGCAATGACTTTTTTTTTTTCCTAGAAAAAAGGACTTGGAGACACATGGACTTTCCAAATTACTTGTTGACTAAACAGTTATTTATAAACTACTTTGTAAAGGAATTTCCATCCTGTGCCAACTTCTCATATTTCAATGTGTTGAAGGATATTTGTTTCCCCAGTTGGGATGAAAAGTTGCAATAGAATACTTACATATACACAGTTACTGATTCATTTGACATCAAGTCCCTGATGAATTTCTTAGTTTAGTTCATTTCCTTCAATTCATCCTTTCTAGTGTTCTTAATTTAGTATCTTGATACACTTTGTAGTACTGACATTCCCCATGTTACTGGATAGTGCAGAAAGAAGCTTTGACATATGTAACCCAAGCTACAGTGATGTGTGCCATTTTAAGGACAGTGCACATGTCTTTCTAGAGCTGGTAAGGGCAGTTTGAGGTATGGTGTGTTGCCACATGGGAAATCTGAGTTCATGAATGGATTCAGATTTCCAGACTTTGTTTAGCAGCCAAGAGATGTCTTTGGAAAAGAGGTGCTGGATGAATACCTCTGCTGATCTGAAAAAAAAAAAAAAAATGTTGGTGGGAGTTCAAAACCAAGCTGCTTATTTGTCCTTCTAGTTGTAGACAAGGTGAATTTAGATATTGGCTAGATAAAAAGCAAAAAAGACATTCAGAGTATCACTCAAGTTTTGCCCCTTATCTTTGGCAAGCTAACTAAGAGATAACACTTCTATCATGGCATTATTTAGAGTAGAAGTCCAGTGAAAACAGTGCTGCTGAAATATCAGCACTTAAACTGTGTGCTACCTACAGACTCTGTTAATCTTCAAGAATATTAATGCTTATAACTGTCATGAAGCTATCGCAGATCTTTCTAGGTTTGGCATGTCACAAAGTTTTTTATATGTGTTGCTATTATTTTGTGCTTCCATACATGTCTCTTTCAGCACTGGCTTATTAAGAAACTTGTCAACTTATTCTGTAGAAACACAGAATCGTTTAGGTTGGAAAAGACCCTTAAGATCATCAAGTCCAACCTAACCTAACACTATCAAGTCCACCCTAAAGCCTAAGTTCCACATCTATCCATCTTTTAAAAACCTCAAGGGAGGGTGACTCAAAAACTTTCCTGGGCAGCCTGTTCCAGTGCTCAATAACCCTTTCAGTGAAGAATTTTTCCTAATATCCAATCTAAACCTCTCCTGAAGCAACTTGAAGGCCATTTCCTTTTGTCCTTTCATGTGTACTTGGTAGAAGAGACTGACCCCCACCTTACTACAACCTTCTTTCAGGTAGTTGTAGAACATGATAAGGTCTCCTCTGAGCTTCCTTTTCTCCAGGCTACACAACCCTTGTTCCTTCAGCCACTCCCCATAGGACGGATTCTCTAAACCCTTCACCAGCTTTGTTGCTCTTCTGTGTCCTCCTCTTAGAGAGCCTCGTTGCATTTAGTGTGTTGCAAAGATCACAGTCTCAACTGAATGTCAAAGGTTCCTAATAGCCACAGTCGTATTCTTCAAAGACCTAGTGTGTTTCCTGTTTTGTCATTGTTACTTTAATCTTTTTTTTTTCATTTTTATTTTATAGTCCATTTGAGTACAGGTTGCTATAGACATCTTTAAACATTATTTATGTGTTTTGTTGTGTGCTTTTACACAAATAACATAGTCATGTAGAAAATAAAGATTACTGAAGGACTCCAAATTTAGTCCTGCTGCTGGCCATAAACTGGGAGGAGGTGCAGTTTGGGCTGCATCCTGATCTCCCAGCTGATCTACATCAAGGGCATTATAGAAGTGCAGTTCCACTCCCTGCCTACCTGCACACCTGCATTCCCATAGGAAACTAAAGTGTGCAGAGACATAATACACGTCTGTCTTATCCCAACAGGCAGCCGAGATAGACCAGATCTGCAAAGTGCTCCTCATTCCCATAGTTTTGACATGTCCTTTAAGGTTCAAGTAATTCATTATAAGAAATATCAGTACATTTCTGTTTTTTATAGAGTGTCTTTGTAATAGTATTTAGCAATGATTTGTCTCTACTCCCTATATTTTTTTCTATAGCATATGGCAGCAATCTGAGTTTGACAAGGTCAGAGTAATGTTTTTCTTTTCTTTTTGGAGCTCTTGTGGTGCTAGCTCATTGATCAGAAGCTGAAGCTACTTTTTGGGTTTTTTTTTTAATTATGAATTATAAGACAAGTCTTGAAATTCTTTAAATTTAGCTATGTGCAATTATAAGACAAATATAAAAGGAGACTAAATAATGACTTTTTAAAACTTAAGTTGTCCCTGCTCAGTGTGTGAAACTTTTTTTAAGATTAGGGGTACCTAGGTGTACTTTCATAGATGACCTAGCATACAAAGTTGTATTCAAAGCTTGTGTTATTCATAATGACCTAACTGGAGGCCTGAAAATTTTCAACAAGAGGTTTAGATTAAATATGACATAAACTGACATCACTATTACTTTCTCTAGCCACCAACAGGACTAGGCTAGCAATATTAAAAATCATGGTCAAACTGTATTCTAAAACATTACCACTCACTGGGACACCACTGATGAGTAATTCACAGCTATTAGACTTATATGATTACCTGGAAATCTAAGTTGTCATACTAAAATATATGATACATTTGTAGCTAGCAAAATTCAAAAACATGATTTGGGAGCCTCATAAATGTTTTGTGACTGGTATGCAAAATTATAAACAACAGCCAATTATAGAACTAAACAATGATTTTTTTTTTCTCCAAACCTCATAATTTTAAAAGAAACATCATTCTTGCTGTAGACAGCTTCATAATATTGAACATTTGAGATTGTCAGTACTGAAATACAGCTAGCTGGCATGGACACACCAGAACAGCTTTGAATCTAGCTATAGCTAAAACCCTTATTTCAACATGACTGACCAGAGTGTGTAGAATAGACATAGGTAAGACCTGTTTAAATGCCAGGTGGGTCTCAGTTATCTGAGAATATTAGATGATAAGAATATGTTTTTCTAGTTCTATTTCTAAAAATTATATTCTTTTCACAAATGCTGACTTTTGGTGATAGTGCTTCTTCTGAATCATATAATGTGCTCTATGTTTATGAATCTTGTGCTTATATAATATGCTCTGTGTTTATGGATCCTTCTGGTTTTGTGGTTGTGGTCAAATGCTTTAGAAATTTGTAGGAAGTGTGTTAAGATTTTGTTCCATAGTTGACAGAAATCCGCAGACTAGACCTGACATTCCTGTTGATAATTACTGATTTTACCTTAGCTCAGGTTGCACTGTGGTTTCCTTCAGCAGTCTCAGTCAGAGATTTAAATTCCATCAAGACCTGATCTTCATTCCTGCCAAAGAACTGGATCTGCTAAAATACAGTTTTCTTGATTGGATCCTGGGCTCAGGGCAAAAATATCTGAATGTTATTGTTTTGCCACTACCTGTCTATGTGATTTTGTAAAAGAGAAATAACTTCCCTGTGTCCTATTTTCCCAAGTGAAAAATCTGATTCATTATAAAGCAAAATATTTCTTTAAATGAAAATGGAAATGCCATATTAATACTGAACATTTAGTTCCATGTTCATTCATTTTAATTTATTAGAATCAGGGGCCAATTAGAATTTGGCCTTACAGTTTACCATTGGGCAACATGCACTTGCTTCTGAGCCCTGTTTTGATGTTTTCATTTGTTCTATTTCTCATCTGCTAGTTTTCTTGATTCTGTAAATTTTGTGTTTAGCACTTGCTAATCCTTCCTTTGATACTCATCTACCAGTGTATGCTAAGTATGAATCATAGTTCTAAGGATAGGTACTTGCCTGCTAGTTAAGATAAAAACAATTTTAAATAATGTGGTGGGATCTGTTTAACTACTTTCTCTGTATCTATGTGTTTATTTATCCTTGTATTAGACTATTACTTTTCAAAGTCTCCCAAAGGATAACCTTTGCTGTGAAACCTAAATGTCAAGTCAGTCATTAAGAGGTATCTTGGATTCCTCAGCACTGGATTGGCACCAGCCCATATTCTTAAATTCTTTGACATTCTTCAATTCACTGACATTCTTAAATTCACAGAGTAGTGTCTGTGTCCTCCTTAATGCCCATGTCTTCCCTTTCACTGCCTGCCTAAGTCTCTAATTTTTAAGTTCCTTTTTAACCTCCTTTGTTAAAGATTGTGTTTTTCTATATACCATGTCAGTGTTGGAGATTATATAGTTTTAAGCCTTATTTGTTTGATCATAGTATATTTGACCATGCTTCGGGTAGGCTGAATACAAGCCAGTTAGGAACTGCGAGCTGCATAATGATTGGTAATAGGGTGGTTCCAGTAGTAAGCCCCAGTTTAATCTTATAAATCCCATTTCAATATACATAGTTTTTGGTCTGAATCACAGAATGGTTTGGGTTGGAAGGGACCTTAAGATCATCTATTTCCACACACACACCACACCCCACCCCCCCACCTGATTTTGGACCTGAACCATAGTTTGGAGGAGCACAAGCTCACCTTTGCTTTTAAAATAACGTATTTCTATTCAGTAGTAAGCTTAAGAACCCAGTTCTGGAGCATTTCAGATGGTGGATTGCTGACCAACATACGAGGTCGATGAGTTGCTCAATATTTGCAGCAGTTAATATCAGTCTGTCTTTCCATATGTCCATAAAGTTAGCACTTGTCATTCATATTTGACTTGAGCTAGCCAAATTGCAAGGCATGTTGTAGTACAACATACCTAAGGGTGAGGAGAAACTGCCGCCTTGTCCAGGTCCAAATTTCTGTCAGAGTTCATTTTCTTCCTCCCTGGTGATAGAGCAGACATCATGACAAATGCCTGGGTTTTGCAAATCTATGAAGTAAAAACCAGATCAATTCTTTATTAAAGGAGCACCTCTACTATGTACTCAAAGCCTCAATATTCTCATATATGCCTGGTAGTAAGTTGCTTATATGAAAGGGTGACACAGTCCCTTCTTAACTCCAAAAGAGGTTGACTTCGAGCAGCTGAGGAGAGAGGTGAAAGGGAACCATATATTTGCAGGCAGATCAATCTTGGCAGGCTGCCAACACAATCCAAACCTGTGAGGTAACTTGCTTAACACCCTCCTATGCAGAGGTGTAAACAGCAGGTAGTATATGCGTGACAAAGTATTGCCCACTTTTGTGACAGTGCTTCATAAATACTGGAGGAAAGAATGCCTCTCCGAGCCAGTATTTGTCACGCATAAATATTTGTAATAGTTGCTATGGCAGTTGAGAGGGGAAAGATGAAAATCAGAAAACAGTGAAAGCTGTCTGAAAACAAAGAAGCATTTCCAGACAGAATGCAGTAAGCTCAAGTACTGGAATTTTTATTCCCCTGAATTCTTGTTATAAGAATTTGATTTAAAATAATCCCAGAAGTTTATCTTTATATTTTAAAAATAAAATAACTTAATATCTTGGTTAATTAGACCAGATGTTAAAAGGTGACCTTCATTAATTGTGGTTGCCATTTTTAACACCCATGAATCTATTTGACTGTGCCTGATACTTGAGTATCAGAATTACTTATTTTTTTCAGAATAACTCTTAACACTTAATTTTTTTCAGAATAACTCATAACAGATCAGGAATCTGGGATAAAGTATTTCAATTGTGTTGGATCAGACTCAGTGCCTCAGCCCCGGAGTTACTCAATGCCTGCACATGGGATAGGAATAAGGTGTTATGTTTTACAAGAACCATCCTGTCACTTTTCTGATAACAGCTACTTCACGAATCTCATTGTTGTCAGAATTCCCATAACATTTTGCAGGGGGATCTCCCACTTTGAGTACTGAAAAATATGAGCCGGAGGTATGTGGACTGATCTTCCCTTGGCACTGAAACTTTGTTCCCTCAAGACACAAATATTTATCACATAGTATGCTTCTCACTTTCAGAATAATGAATCTGGATTTCCTCCACGAGTGTTACCTTTTGATTTTCAACTGTCCTAGGTATTTTCTTTCCTAAGGCTGAATTTCTTAGTCACTGTTTTCATGCTGCAGTAACTGATTCCTATAGAATCATTCCTGTATTAAAAAAAAAATTCTAGTTAGAATTTCTGATGTTGTACAACCAACCACTGTTAACAATGCCCAGAGTTTTACACAGGGGCGACTACTGCACAGTTATGGTTAACTGCTTGTCACTATTTCCATTATATAGTAAAAGATTATTTTCAGGAATTTAGAACATTGCTGTAAAAAGTAACTGTGGGCTGCAGTTTTACACAGAAAATCTTTGCCCATGAGAAAATTATTGTCACAAATGCTGAAAGCATCAGTCAGTTTGCATAGCTATTTTTAAGTGGAGTGAGTGAAAAATCAAATATAGTAGTTTAAAACATATTTTCACACCCATGTACAGCCAGTGCAGGTGTAAAATACCCCATGGTCCTGATTTCTAGCTCTGAACATGTTTGTATAGCTCCAGTATCGCAAAAGAAGCTTGGGAACCTTGGGGCTTCCTAAAATAGCATAAAATTTCCAGGCACAACTGAATTTTCAGCTGTCAGAGACAGCCACCATTATATCATACTGCATGGCGAAGGGTGAAATCTTGCCCTTCTTCCTTACCTCCTTGAGCATGCAGAGTGGGGCAGAAATAAGAATACATTAACAAAAGAACATTATATATTCTAGCTAAGCCTGAGTAATTGATAGAGATTCAGAGAAATCCTCTTCTTTGTACAACTGTATGTTTTTCTAAGTCTATACTGCACACCATTTTCTCCTTCAGGAACCTCAGTATCTCAGCAACACAAAAAAATGATTAAGAGCATCTGCCTTTCTTCCACACAAATATGTTAAGTATCTAAGCAAGTTTAATCCAGAATTTAGTAACAAGAGGAAAATATTTTCTTAATTTGTACTTTGATTTAATTTTACAAAATCGGTGGTTCAAAATGTGTGTGGGGTAGACCTTACGGTATCTTCACAGTTTCTGCAAATATTAAATGATTATATTTTCAATTTGGCAGGGGTATTTTCACAGGAAGTGCAGTATTTCAAAGAAAGTAATTTGTAAATTTTTCACATAAGCCCCTATTTCATGGCAAATTCCCCATTTTTTATCCAAACCAGGCAAATGTGGCAAAATATTTGGACATGCCATTGCTCTGTAAAAACAACTTCCTGGCTTCATTTACAAGTCCCAAATGCACAACTGCAGCATATTTGAAAAATTAGCCTTAAGAGTTTTTCTTATCATTCATTATTACATATTACTTACTGCTATCATGCTGCTTTCCCTTCTCTCCATTCATGATATATTCTTTACTAATTATGTTGTTATTATTATTATATCAGCACCACATGTTAAAGGCAAGAAGAAATAGCATATCCTAGCCTTAGGTCCTTGCCATCTAATCCATTTAATTACTGATATGACAAGTGAGAATAGCAAATACTGGACTGATACAAAGAATGACAGTTGCATGTGCTAGGAGGTGACAAATTCAATAGCAGATTGAATGCAGGAAATGGGCTGCTTAAGCAGTGATTCCAACACACATTGAAACCTTTTGCAAAGTATTCTGCATTTCATTAGTATCACATAATTGGAGGGAGGTGGTTTTGTAAACTCTCTCCCATTGTTAAACATAGCTCCCTTTTATAAACCACACTGTACTTAAGCTTTCAAATTCATTGTTTTGATACATAGGAGCAAGAAAAGTTGTTCATTAACAGGGTTCAGCCACACCTTGAAAAATGCATCCATCAAATATGAAGTCAGGCTGCCTTTTTTCTCTGTGATAAATTCTTGTCTGTAATTTCTTTGTCCTAAAATGCTAAAATGAAACAAAACATTGACTGGAATATGAATGGATCAGGGACCATGGCCCTTGTTCAGGCAGTACTTTTTTTTTTTTTTTTTTAACAACTGTTAGAGATAGCCTTCAGTAATTAGAATTATCACTGTGGTTTAAATCAGTATCATGCTTTCGGGATTTTCTAAGTGACAATGTCATGGTAAGGGAAATTTGAAATTATGTGAACAACAGCTCTATATATTTATGTTAAATAGATTAATTCATTCCTCTTTTTATTGTTTTGACTTTGAATATAATTAATTTAGTAACAATAATTGCTTAGCTGTTAAAACAACAGTTTTTTGTGGAGGGGGGGACAAGCAACAACAAATAAAAGAAAAACAAAAAACCTCAAAAAAATTCAGTATTGATAGTTTTTGTTAGATACCTAGCAATAATTATTACTAATACTTCTCCTGGGACGGGCTGTTTTGTCCATGGGTTTCCTTTCTATAGGCCTCTACTTTCTTCATTTGAGTATGAAATGAAATATCAAAGGGAAACAACAATAGTGTTTGTGGGAATGTTAATGGCAGTTACACCTGATGACTAGCAATCCTTTAGTTTTTGTGTCATTAATTAGGCCTATAACTTCCAACTTAAATATTTTTCACATTTTTTCTATCAATAGTATCTATGACAGAATGGGGTTGTTAGCATTTAATTAAAAGTGGCACATGACTGAAAAATCTTATGACATTTACATACATCCCCAAATTTATAGTAGAGGCTGTTTCGTCATCCCGCTTTCCATCTAGATGTTTCATAGATCTTCACAGAATAACTTCTTATGCTGTTATGTTACAGCACAAGTGGGACTATGTAGGCCACTGAGGGCTTAAGTCAGGCCTTAAGAACTAATTAATTCAGGTAATATTTCATGTAATTTAAGAGGTGATTGTATTGTTTTAGCTCTATTCCATGACAAATTTACATGAGGCATGTAAATTTGCCAAAAAATCGGTCAAGAAATCTAAACTGTTTGTGTAAACCATCAAGAAATAGTTGCATTTAGCAGTTTTAATTAATTTAAATAATGTAGATTTGGGCATGGCTGGCTGTGGAGCATGGATGTGCTAATACCGTATTTGGAAAAATTGTTTCAGTATTTAATATGACCCAACTAACAATTAATCTTTAAACACTGGTGAATGAACAGCTACTACTGAGAGCAGTTGTCTTGGTTTCACACACAGAAAATATTTCACTATTAATTTTAGCTCTGGACTTTCAAACGGGGAAAGACATATATGCAGGTTGTGAGGATGGCTGTGAAAACTGGCGCTGTGCTTTAATTAAGAATTTTGCTTGCATACATAAAACAAATGTACTGAAAAAAAAAGTAAACCCACTGCCACCAAAACTGAAAAGAAGGCACTTTGGAAAATATATGCTGATATATAACTGGCTAGAATTTCCTTCATTTTGCAAAGCCACAAGCCACATGCATCAGCTCACCGCAAAGTCATTAGGTCTTTTAAAACTCAGATGAAAAACATTAACAAATACCACAAAAGGCTTTAGTATGGCCCCTTTGTTCATTCACATATGGCAGTTTATAACTCCTGCGCCACTTGGGTCGTGTGTTTGTTTAAGCTGCCTCCATCAGGCCAGCCCTGAAAGAACAAAAGACATCTTGAGCGATCCTAAGCAGGAAATGGGCTAATCTAAACATGGTTTGTGACACTATAAGTAGAATAGAAAGGGGAGGGATTGATTAGTCATTAATGTCCAATTGACTCCATATGGATGTTGCAATAATAAGGCCTTTTTCAGTGCAGTAGCAGAGTTATTGAATTAGAGGTTTATGTTTCCTCAGAGCTGACCTTAGGGAATTCCCTTTTGGTTCTTCTTGTTGATGTTTTAAAGAGAATGGAGTCTCTTAACAGGAGAAATAGAAACCTTATCATAACTGAGTGTTGTGTGGATTTAGCTAACTTCTGCTACAGTGTATTCCCACCTCTTAGTATTTATTCAGCACATTTCACCTTGCAGGTGAAATATTTTAAAGCTCATTTAAATATTCCAGTATTTAATGAATCACTCATGTCTTTCTCTCTTTCTTCCCCCTTTTCATTCATTGACATGCAGCCTATAAGAAATGTTTGGCCCTCAAATTCCAGCTGAATAATATTTATTTAGCATTTGGAATGAAAGCAGCTTGACAAACAAACACTTCCCTGCAGAACATTTATGCCACTGTGTGACTACAGGCATCCACATCCTGAAACTAGTTATGTTTCCAAGTAGGTATTAGTTTTGCCTAGTAATAACAATCCATGCCCGTAATGGCAACAGTTCATGAGATACCAATTTATCTTGCCTCTCTTGCTGATAATAAAGAATGAGAACGTCTTCTGAATGTGGACAGGGATGAAGAAGTAAGAGGCAAGCAAGGGACACAATCGATAAATGTTATATTAACACTACTGCAAGTCACTTAGATTACAGTGAATTATTCCTTTTTCTACAAAATTGAATTTAATAAATGAAAATAATATTTAAATTATTGTTCTTGTATTTTAAACTTTCCAGATGTTCTTTTGTCATTCTTTCCAGTTTCTATTTGATTTGAAATATTGCTATATCTTTCATAAAAGCTGCATTCGTCTGTCCACAACTTAGGAGCAGGATGGGGGACAGCCAAACCGGTTTTTCATGCTCCCTGTTTTTATGGCATTTCCATGTTTATAAGTAACCCATCTCTAGTATGAAAAGAATGACTTCTGTTTGCATGTTCATTAGATTCTGGTTTCTGCAACAGAAGCTGCTAGCTCTGCTACTTGTATTACCACAGACAGGACCATGTATTTTGGGGGTTGCAACCAGTCTTCTCCAAAGTAGACAAAATTGTCATCTCAGCTTAATGAATAACTCATTATAGGAGCTTTACTACTAACCAGTCACTTCTGCACTAGGAACTTGGTAAGACTGTCTTTATTTCCATATGTCCTATCTTGTTATATGCCTGTGGATAATGGTATCCATTTTATTCTCTGGTGTAGCCAAAGATTCATTATCTCGGGCGAGTCAAAGAAAATGTATCACTTCAAACATGAATCAGTGGCCATAGTGTAAAGAGTAATTAAAGTATAAAAGAGTGACTGATAAAAATATTTTTGATGTTACTTCTTTTATTTTATTTTCCTCATCTTTTTTCTCACCCCTTTTTTTGCTCCTTTTTATCACGTTACTATTTGCATTCTGTTAACATCTAAAGACCTAGTCTGAGGTTTGTTGTGGTAGACGATATATAAAATGGAAGGTAAAACCACATCTCATTAAAGACAGCATGATTAACCCTAATGTGGCAAAGACTTTAGGGAGCATGCTAAGAGATGGTGCCCGTCCTGAAATTCTTGTCATTATATAAAGTGAGACACTCAGATAAAGGCAGGAATAAATAATGTAAAAATTGTTACTGTATGTTTCTTAAGAATTCATTCATGTATAAATGTGGGGGGGGGGTTTATGTTTCCTGCCGATGATCAGATTCTTTTCTCTACCTAAAGAACAGGGATTCTTCATTCCCCTCACTGTCATTAGAGAACAGTCTCTTTTGGAACAAAATTGCTGTTTGAAATTACTTTAAGGAAGCTGTAACATTTCCAGATGCATTCTGTGGTGTTCTCTGACCCAGTACTGTCCTTGGAGTCTAGTCTGGAATCCAGCTTTCAGGGAGGAGTTGTCTGCCATATATCCACAAAAAGTGATCATTCTTCACTAATCTGCTTTTAGTTTTAAATCATCAAAGTCATGACAGGTTGGGCAAATGCAAAGTAACTAGGAAGTGAGTCAGTCTACACCCTCAGAAGCTTAAAGCGTCACTTTGAGAACAGCCCCAGCCTTTAGGCTGAAGTACAGACTTTGCCAACTAAGCCATTAGGGCAGCCAAACTGTACTGCTTTTGCAATAATCTTAAATTCTGACCAAGCTCTTAATTCTGAAAATCAAAAACTCCTCCTGCAATTGCAGTATGAGCATTAACTAGCTGATAGCGCATCAGTTGCCACAGAGACAATTACCAACTTTCTCCTCCCTTCTCACCTTTCATTAGTAATACATTTTTATTTTGTCTAATATTTGAGGTTTATTTTGTATTAGACTTTCCTGAAAATATTTTTGTAAAGAAGTAAATCACCTACCTCTTTGCAGTTGTATGTATATGTTTTCTTTAAAAATTTCAGGGGACTCTTTCCACCTTTCTCAGTACTATAATTATCACAATAAGAAAAAATACATACTTTGTAAAACTTGTTGAAATTGTTTATAGAGCACACAATACTGTCTAAATATCTAACTGACAGGGTGAAGTGCCTAAGAACAACCAGTTTGAAAGCTTGTTCTTATGTGTTTCAACTTGTGAAAACACTAAGGATATGTGCTTTTTGTATCATTAGTGCCTCATTTCTAAGCTAAAAAGGTACTGAGACTTCCTGGCTCCCCACACAGAATCACACACTAAGAGCAGTATTTTCTTGTAATGTTTTATATACTGAATATAATTCTGTAGTTCTGAAATAATTAGAAGAACATGGAGGTTATATTACTTTAGTTATTTGCAGAAATTCATTTTGCAGATGCTTTTGTGATGGCCTATGGGTCAAATTGCAAATATTCCCCTAGAGATCAAGCACAAAGAACATCAACTCTCTGGCTGCTTTTTCAAGTCCTTCAAGTATGGACTTGTTTAAAGCAGATGCAGCCAGAGCTTCTTGGCCTTCCTAGGGTTGTTGTAATTTATTACCCCAAGTAAGAATTGTTTCTAACATAACCTTTATCTGAAAACAGATCATGTATGCTGCTTTTTTTTCATTCTATCTCAATTATATCAAAAAAAAACCACAACAAACCAACAAACCAAAACCTATAATCTTTAATCTTGATACTTGTAAAGGTACTCTTTGCCTGCTCTAAGATTAAAAGGTTAGGTCAAAATTGTGTTAGAAGCGGCTAAAGACAAACTCCTTAGCCACAGTGAATAAGTACCTTTGGGAAAGTAAAGATGGAAATCATCGTATGGATTCAAATATGTTTTCTTTTCTTTGCTGTGAGTAGCTGTACAAGAAATGACAACTTTTTGCATCAATAATATTTTTTTTCAATTTGTCACCAACTTCCTAATACTAGTTACAGTTTTTATAGTATTGTTTTAAAAGGTGGAACAACCGTTACGTGATATATTTGATTTTTTTTCAAATTGTATAACTGTTTGTCTCAGTAAATGTTTCAGTGTTGACTTACTATGTTTGTAACTTAATATAGTTTCACAATAAATATATCCTCTCTCAAAAGATGGTATCTTTGATATGCATTTTGCAAGCCTTCTGCCACCAAAGGGCAGAGCCTCATGAGCCATACACACCCCTAAACCGGTTGTACATGCAGGTCGCTCAGCAAAACTACTGTTCCTTTTTGCAATAAAAAGCTGACTGCAGCTGCATGTTGAACACCTGTAGCATGGTACTTAGAACAGTATTAAAATAGTTCTGCATCTCACATTTGCCACAAACCTGTCTTCTTTTATGTGCACACATGTTAGTATACAAATTGCCAAATTGGTGTCAGTTGTAAAGTAATGGCATTGGAGGCATCATAAATTACCACGGTGATCCTCAGGAAAAGACAGTGCCGTATATGAATGTTTTGCTCTCAGGGTAACGTACGTCTTCGTCTGGCCCAGTAGTCAGCATATTGCCCTGTGTTGATGGATACAGTCAGCTTGAAACTACCATACATTTCAATGCACAATAAACATGGCTGTCAACACCATATAAAGCAAAATCAATTTATCCTGTATGGTCAGTGCATTTTAAATGAAATTAATGTACTGTGGACCTGGTGGCAAAAAGGTAGTGTATTAGTTATGCATCCTCTGTTTTAGGGCTTTTTTCATGTAAATGTGTTTCCCATATAGATTTTTTTTCAGTGGTGTACCTGACATAAAGTGTTTTTCCACTAAATTAAGAAACTTAGGTTTTGCACAGTCAAAAACTTGTGACTTTTTATTTTTTACTATAACTAATCTTATATTATTTGGCAAATAAATCTATGTCAAGAGCTGTAATACTTTATGAAAAAAGGAGGCCTATTGCGGTGCTAGCTTGTCGTCAAGTACTTTGCTTTTCCAAGGTATTGAATTATACGAACACTTTGATGAGGCCTAAGACTAAGTAAGTCACTCTCCCACTGTAAAGACTTTTTGCCTTACTTTTACAGCTAAGGTATAACCCTAAATATAAATGTTATCATCACAATTACAAATATTTTTCTGGTGAAAGCACGCCTTATCTAGGCTTGGTATTAGAGATATTAAAAGAAAGAGATAACTAGACAACTGCATTAACTAGTTCTACATCCCCTACTCAGTTCTGTGAACTCTAAACCCACGAAGCTTTGCTGTTTGTGGTCAAGAAGCAGGAGTGGATGCATTCAAAAAAATCAATTAAAGTTAGCATGTACATGTTGAATTGGTAGTGTGTAAAGACAGGACACCAAGCCATATTAAAGCACAGCAGGCATGAAGAAGCTGGAGTGCTTGTCTCCTATTCCAGAAGCTCCAGGATGCTGTTCATGCACCTGTTGAAGGCAGATGGTTACATATATGTGATTGAATGCTCCAAGACATGTCTAAAACTCAACTAAAGAAGATGTGACTTTAAAATGTTCAGCTCCAAATATAACCAGATCTATATAATTAGCAGCATGTACCTGGTGTTGTATGTAATTTTTGCAATATTTGGCATGTGCTTCACTGCTGAAGCAACGAAGTTGTGAATTACTTGTGTGAACAAGTATACATCAGTTTGGATTCTCGAGTGTAACTTTTATGTGAATTTCATTGAGCATTCAGAACATGTGTGTTATGTTAAAGTGCCAAACAGAAACTTTTTCAAATCTCCATGCCTTACCTGGAGAAATACCGGTGCAATTTGTTTCTTCACTCAGATTTTTATGCCTTCAGCTGGGTGAGCCTGATCAGTTACATTGAAATCACTGGACAGCCTTCCTCTCTTATAGATCTGGCAACAAAAAGAGAGAGAAAGAGAATGAGGCTAAAATAAACACAGCACTGAAAGCGCTTGCATAATCCACGTAATAATGTTTTGCATCCATCTTGTTTCTTCCTGCCCTGACATTACAGGAAGTAAAGCAATGAATGGCTCTGCAGCTAAACTACAGCAGTATTATTGTTGGCCAACAGGAGGTGCCACTGTGGCTGAAGCTCGAGTCTACCGGGATTCACGGGGCCGAGCCAGTAGCGAACCGCATATCAAACGACCAATGAATGCTTTCATGGTTTGGGCAAAGGATGAGCGTCGAAAAATTCTTCAAGCCTTCCCTGACATGCACAACTCCAACATTAGCAAAATCCTAGGTAAGTGCAAGACAATGAACAAATCGTGATCGTGACTTAACCAAAAATAAGGGAAGCAAAGAAGGCTCTGCTATAGTAGTGGCAATTTTTGGAGCTGTGGAAAGATGAGATTATTTATATTGGTGACACAGGCTAGTTTCTTCCACCTTGGATACGCAGCTTCTCTCATTTTAGGACATATTTTGTCTGGGAGATGTTAACTGAAATTAGAATTACTGAAACTTATACAAATGAAATTTCATGGGTTATTTTCATTTTCATTCCCTTTTCCCTTTCTGCTCCTTCCCCAATGCTCTTTATTTTCGCCAGCAGAGTCATGACATGCTTTAAAGACTTAGCAGCATTCAAAAAGAATGTTTCGTGAAATCTGTTGCAAAAGCATGTACTGATAAAAGGTCTAATTATAAGATCTCATTAGAAATCACCTGAACTACTTGCTAGAGTAAATACTGAGAAAAAAAATAAAGTACAAAATCAGAATCAAAGGTTTATGTCAGACAGTGCAGTGTCAAAGAAACCTGGCACAGTTCAAAAGACATGTACATGTATACCTTCTTACATGCAAAATGATGTTTGATTCAAAATGTTGCCATGTTCAAAAAGCTAAGGAAGCACTAGTATATAATTAAAATACTGCTTAGTTAAAAGACACCATAGTTAATATTTAATTTGTGTAAATTAGGATGATCAGGGAATATACCATGGATTATATTTTGCCACTGTACAAATAAATTGGCTCATTTTTTAGAAACTTTGATTTGCTTTTAGACCCCTCCAGAGAATTAGAAACATACTACGTGAGAATGAGTGGTGAAATGTTAAAACCTATATTTGCTTTCTGAGTCTTTGAAGTAAAAGACAGATTCCAAATGTAACTCGTAATAAATAAAAGTAAAAATCAAGTTTCCTCTGTAATCATTTTATTGTAAACTTCGAGTTTAAATACATTCTTTCCAAAGTTTGTTGCTTATTAGTTCAATTAGAGGCAAGAATACATGGAAGTAAATGTTACTTTGTCCTAAAACTCCCAAAATCTTACTTGGTACTTCTCATATTTTTGCCTACCATATAAGTAAGTTATATGAATAGCCTTTCAGTTTTGTATAAAACCTGCACTGTTTCAGTGTTGGCAGCTGTAGTGAATCTATATTATTTGTGTGCATTCTGTGAAAAAACTATTAGGAGCATAGTAACTGTATTCATTAAAATGTAAACTTCCAGCATAAATATTTCAGAAGTGCCAGCAATTGAGTGTTTGTTAACCATGGAATTAACCTGTCAGTATCTGCTCTGCCACAAATAAGTCTATGTCCATATAATGTCTGTGCAGCTTTTCCAGGACAATGAGAAAAGAGACTGAAATATTAGAACTGACAGAGAGTATTGCTGGCTACAGATAATATTTATACAACTTTTCCATTTGTTGATGTATGAAAAATCTTGGTAAAAGAATAGCTTCCACCCATGTTTACCACAGCTGTAATTGTTTTATTCATCTAAAAGACACCAATAAGCTATTTTCTGCATTTCTTATCCCTTGGAAAAAAAAGATTAAAAAAAAAAATATCCCTTCTCTATTCAAGTGTTTAGATAGCTCCTTATAAACAGTACAAGAAATCTGAATACTTTTTCCTCTTCCTGTGTACACTGTTTTTTAACTTTTTAATTGGTGCAGCTTTCAATGAGATTTTATAGTACCTGAAGATAATATGCAAATTGGATTTAAAATATAGTAAGGTGCCAATAATATGCTATCATATAACCCCAGCTGGCAACAAAGCACCACACAGCCACTCACTTCTCTCCTGGTGGAATGGGAAGAGTACTGGTAAAAGTGAGAGAACTCCTGGGTTGAGGTAAAGACAGTTTAATTGGTAAAAGAAAAGCTGCATGCACAAGCAAAGCAAACTAAGAAATTAATTCTCTGCTTCCCATAGGCAGGCAGGTGTCCAGCCATCTCCAGGAAAGCAGGGTTCCATCACATGGAACAGTTACTTGTGAAGACAAATGCCATCACTCTGAACATCCCCTCCCTTTCTTCTTCCTCCCCCAGCTTTATATGCTGAATGTGATGCCACAGGGTATGGCATATCCTCTTGGTCAGTTAGGGTCAGTTATCCTGGCTGTGTCCCCTCCCAGCTCCTTGTGCACCCCCAGCCTCCTCACTGGTGGGGTGGGGTGAGGAGCAGAAAAGGGCTTGGCTTTGCATAACCACTGCTCAGCAAGAAGGAAAATATGCCTGTGCTATCAACACTGTTTTCAGCACAAATTCAAAACAAAGCCCATACTAGCTACTATGAAGAAAAGTAACTTTATCATAGGCAAAACCAGCACATTTGCCAAGCTTATATTGTAAGATTAGTAAATTTAAGACATGCAGACAGCAAACAATTTTTCATAATTTTGTTGAATTTTGATATTTTTTTCTTGCTACATAGCAAGGTATTAATATCTGTTAGTAGGAGTCTATAAACCAAATCCCCATAAAACTATCAAAGAAGCATGTATCCCCAGGCAATGTGTTAAGCTTTTAACAGCAAAAGTATAGTTGTAGACCTTATTTAACCATAATACTGTGTGTGGTATTACAAAGATATGGAATTATTCACAGATTAATGCTCATATTGTAAAAAAATTAATAGCCTGTTTTTCAGCACGAGGCTGGTATATTCAGAAGTAACGATTTTAAGTGCACCTATTTAATAGAGATTCACATATGTTTGATCTGTAGCAATATCTGAAAGTCAAGGTTCTTTTAACGTGTCTCAGATTTTGCATCCCAATGTATGTGCTATCTGATATAAATTCAAATTGGTTTATTTAATTAACTTATTTAAAATTTGTTTATTATGAGGAAAAGGCATGTTGAAATACGTATTTGTAAAGCACTCGATAATGTTTTGTGTTAACAGGATCTCGCTGGAAGTCCATGTCAAATCAAGAGAAACAACCTTACTACGAAGAGCAGGCACGGCTAAGTAAAATCCACCTAGAAAAGTATCCTAATTACAAATACAAACCTCGACCAAAACGTACCTGCATTGTTGATGGAAAGAAATTGCGTATTGGTGAATACAAACAACTGATGAGGTCTCGAAGACAGGAGATGAGGCAGTTTTTTACCGTAGGGTGAGTACTATTGTAATTGTTTTCAGAGAGAGAACATACCATTTGAAAACAAATAGACTTATCTGTTTAAGTCACTGACTAATGTAATTTAGAAGGTAAGTATTTGAACCTGCGAAACCTTATTAAAAACATAAGATATATCACAGAATTTGGAGCTATCAGCTTGCCACTAAATGCTGATTATGAGACTGATTATGGAATTCTTTGAAGTCAAAAGAAATTGTGTCCCATTAGCCTGAAAGGTTTGAACCATGTCTTTTGTGAGTTATTAGAAAGCTAATCCGTTCTGGGTTAGTAATGACTCTAGGATAATTCCCTAAATTAAGACAAGAAGAAAGAGAAAAACACGAACGACTATTCCCACATAGAATAAGGAGTCAGGAGATGCAGGAAAGAGAAAAGGGACAGGAGTAGTAGCAGTCACATCAGGAACACACATGGATGAATGATATCATAGCATGAGGCAATTAGGAATTTTGTTATATATTAAACTGTGGAAAAATAGATTTTAAAAATAAATGTTTTAAGAAGTGTCTTTCAAGTAATGCATAGATAGAGGGGTTAGATTTGCAACTTGGAATACATGGCTCAAAAAGGTCCTGGCACAGTTTTAAAAACTGTATGATTTTTAGCAGCATTTCTTCTAGTCTTCAGCAGAGAAAGCAGCACAATGAAAGATCTACAGGCTAAAGATAACAGAAGTCCCGTGAAACAACTGCACCATAACTGATTTCTGTCTCCTGGTTTTTTATGAATTAATCTGTGATTCTCAGTGTTCTAACACAATGTTTCTGGTGGTTTGCAAAGAGTCTAAAAGCTATCTTCAGCGCCAGGCTTTCCAAATTCACAATGTTCTGCTTATTTCTTTAATCACAATAGTCTCCTTTTGTTGAGTGCTTCACTACCAGATAATTGACCTTGACGTCGATTATGTGCCCTCATTTTTGGCTTCGGATGCAGAACTCCTGTTGCAGTCAATTATTTTGTGGTACAGCCTGTAATAATGTGGGCTTTTTCTTCAATCAGTAAATAGAAGTGTTTCTGGTATCTTGAAATAGCCTTGCATTCTATAGTTTTGACATTGTTTTTTATGCTTCACTCTAAGCAAAATTGTTCACTAATAGGCTCCATTAAAAATGTGCATAGAACTCTAAATGGAAATCTGAATTTATATAAGCCATCACAAATGATATTCATATTGAAGGAATGAAACTCTATCTTATGTCTTTCAAAGCAGATTGACAGACCAAATCGTATCTAGATAGCAAATGCAAAAGAAATGCCAAAACAGCAGTCTGGACAATTTGAGAATTGTTTGCTAATTGAAAACAGTATTAAGCAGTAGCATTTTACACTTTGGAAGTAGTGGCTAAATATGGAGGTGAATATGGAAAAAAGATTCAAGAAACTCCTAAAAGTGCCTACTTAAAGAGTGATATTGTGAATTAAAAAAAAAAAGAAGAAAAAGAAAAGAATGAAAACTATTCAAAATTTAACTGCTGGTGCAACCTAAATGTAGCATCTTTCTCATATATCAAACAGTATGATCAGAAAGACCACAAGAATTTCATTGTTTTCTTAAAAGGACTGGTTCTAATTCATATTTATGTTAAGTCCTCTCTACCATGCTCTATCCATGTAGAAGAAGTTTTAAAGTAAAGAGTAAACTGACTCTGTACACTTAGTTATGCAAAAAAAAAAGGAGGAGTATGAAGTCTAATGGATACATTCAGTGAAGGTGAAATGAGATCCGTGTTGCAGTTCAGTAAGAATACAGGTTTTGATAATGAGGAAACACAGGCTATGATTTAGGAAAATATTTTCATGCTTTTCTGTGATTTCCCACTGTTGCCCCAAATTCCCTTTACCCTCAAGAAAAAAAAAAAAAAAAACAAAATTCTTGGAAGAAACCAAGCAAAAAAGGTGAAAAAAAAACAGAAAAAAAACAGACTAGAGTAGGGTTGGGGGTTTTTTGTTTGTTTTTTTTGGGGGAGGGGAGGGGGTTGTGGGTTTTTTTGTCTGTTTTGTTTCGTTTTTAACAGAAACATAAAACATGGCGTAATTTATTTCATCACAATAGTTTACTGAGTAATAAAAAGCAACATTTCATCCTAATCACATTATAATTAAGTGAAATATGATAATTGAGCCTGTCAACTTCTCAAGCTTACTCTTCCTTGTGTTTAAGGTAAATATCACATAAGGCATCGGCTGGAACAGTTTTCCTAGCTGACCTTCTACACCCATCGTTTTTCCACTGTTTTAATGGAACAAGCAGCATAAGCCATTCTTCAGACTTGAGAGTTGAGGTGCAGTTTCATTTTCACAATGAAATAGGAGACAAATGTGGGTTTTAGGATTGAATATACACTATGCAGTAAATATTTCATTGTAAGACAGAGAACAAAAGTCCAAAATAGACTCAAACGAGTCTAGTGCCAATTGCTTCGTACTGCTTGAAGTCCTGCTGGTTTTCTCTCTCCCTTTTTTTTTTTTTAAAGAACGTACTGATTATGTTGGGAACAGGTATGCCAAAACAGAAAAACGAAAATAAAACAACCATAAAACCATCACAGAATAAAAACATAAATAGGAGATGTGTGAAGAGAAAGGTAAACCTTCAAAACAAGTAGCTAGAGGAAAATATAAATAGCAGGAATTATGTTCTTTCTTATTTGTGTTTGATGTTTTCTTTTACTAACTGTAAATCTATGGCTTAAGCAGCCCAATAAAGGCTAGTTCCAGTCAGATCCCCATGGGTGAGCCATTGGCTAGCAAAGAATAATTCTGCAATGTGTACAACTAGAACACCACCGGGTACCCTCCCACCTCCCAAACACAGAAAGTGTTGTACACTGCTTGAACTTTCAAGATGCAAAAAATGCTCATACTGCTTACTTCAGTGAGATTCATTCATGATAAACATTAGTAAGATGCACAGAGGTTGTTTAAAGAATCTCAATATACAAGCTAGCCAGGCTTTAAAATAAAATAAAGAAATAAGGTAAAAAATGGCCAAGTTCTGTTCTGATTTTTAAAGAAAAGCTTCCAAAGAATTGAATGATTGAAGATTTCTTGAAATTAACCAGAGAGGAAATTAATATTCTGAAATAAATGTCATGTGATAGACCAGCTTAAAAATCTAGGAACTGGCAAATATTTTAAAGAACAGTGTTTGAACTTAAACTGTGTGTAGACTTTCTATTGCATCCCTACATGAATGGATATTGTTCCAAATGAGGCAGATAATATACAGACATAATTCACATTTAATGCAGAGTATATTAAAAAATTACTGGTTTTAATCTAGTGGAAGCTGAATCTGAAGCCAGCTATGTCTTTAAAGTAATTGAGTTATTTTTAACAATAAAATTAGTAATGGAAAGTTGTGAATGATAACTTCAGTGTAAATTAATCCCTGAACAGACTTCAAGTGATTTACAATTTATCTTCAATAGTACTTCTTTTATAATGAATAAATGCAAACTAACAGATGGATCATATATAAATCATAAATTCAGACATTTTTAGTTAAGACTCTGTCTTTTGTTGCTTTGTCTTACAAAAATAATTCAATTCTCAGTCAGTTTTACAATCCAATACACTCTAAATACAAGTATATGATATATACATCTCTCTGAAGAATTATGTAAGCAGTAACTCTTTGTGTGTGTTTTACCAGTGTAAGATGTTTAGAATAAAGCCTTTACAGTGTTTATAACTACTGTACACACATAGTCTGAATGTTGCTAGACTACGGTTTTGAATAAGGTTGTAATATTATACTCCTGTAGCTTGAACTTAAAGTAGTACACAATGGGTGCTTTTGTGAGATTTACTGTTATTTCATTCCTTACGGGAACGTAAGTTTCAGGGGTGTGTAACACATAAGCATTTTCTTTAATGCAATTGATTTTGCTTCAATCACTTAAAGGGCTGTCAGAAAATGGTTGGGAAGGGACCAGAAAACAATTGTAATTTGCCAGTTTAAATGTTTAGCCAGTTTTGCAAAAGTCAGAAGTGGAGTGTTCGCCAGGAAAATCCTAAGATTAATGCTACAAACCTGTGAGCAGGTCAATTGGTCTAAGAATTTTCATGTTACCTCCTTTTTTATATTTACCTATTTTGGGCCACATCTTTGGCCCCAGAATGGACAGACATGTTAGCAGTGATGCAGAGCAGAGAGACAAACAACCTGTAATAACTGGACACAAAGATTGCTTTGGCAAGGAGGAGATGATGGAGTCAGGTGTGTTTGAAGACAGTGTACGTAGCCATGCGTCACCATTCCTCACAGATCTGAAGAGATAAAAAGATTAATGTTGGCTTCTGGAAATCTTAACCAGGCAGAACACGCTGCTTTAGACGCATGCAACTAAGCTGAATTGTAACCTGTAGCTTGCAATAAGTATGCTTTTATCTCCTTACTCTAGGGTCTTAGGAAAGGCAAAAAATCTAGCTAGGCCCAAGGATTAAACACAGAATTTAATATTATTAAAAAATACCACTGAAGCGAATGCCTTCAAAATAACCCAAACCAGAACCAAAAAAAAAAAACAAAACCCACCAAAAATTACAATAAAAACAACACCCACAAAAAAAAATACCCACAAGCAAAAAACAAAACAAACCCAAAACCACAAAAAAAAGAAAAAAAATTGTCAGAGTCATAGGTTAGAAAATCCAAATCTTCCTTTCAGGGAGAGTGATTAGAATTCAAATAAATGCTCTGATTTCTTTCCCCCTCCCCATCCTATAAAATTTAACTATTTAGAAAATGGTAACACTCATCTCCAGTAATATATGCCATCCATACAGTTCATTATATCTTAAAATAAGGCTTTCTGTGATGTAATGCAGCAGCTTGAGCAGAATATACACTGACAACCTTATCAGCTTTAAATAATAAAAATGCTTGAGTGAGAAATAGGTGTCCAGTTACTGGAAGTGCGGGGGTGCCCATGTTTGAGTGTTAGCAAATTTTTGCTAGCAAAAGGATAGCAATTTGACAATTTGAGAACACTTCCCATTTAGGTGGTACAGTCACCACATGTTTACTATTCCACAGTGAGATACAGGTAATTTAAAGCTCACAGTTATTACCCATCCACCAGCACGCATGCACACCATGTCTGATTTTTGTTTAATATATAAAAAAGAACTGAATTTACGAATGATGAATTCAGTGAGCCTTTAAGTTTCCTGTCACACTAATCAAGATCTTTACCAGTTAGATTCATTATACAGTTTGCCATGATTCTGGTGCATTTTTAAGGAAAAGTTATCTCTCTAAATTCTGCTTTATTATGCTCAGATGACCTGCTCTCCTTATACTTTGAAATGAGTGGTAGTTGGACAAATATACCCTGTCCCATTGAAAAGTGGCTATACAAAAGGGTTTTTCTGAGTTGATAAGCATTTGAAAGAATATCTGATTTTTTTAATGCAGTCTGTCCTTTAGGGCTTAAACACTGACAGCCATCATTTTATCAAGACACCCTCACAGCCCTGTGTAACAAAGATTTTTTTTCCTTCTTGCTGTTTATAAAAAGGCAATTTGCTTCTAAAAAAATGCAAATATTCTGGGAGGAGTGATAGCAGTGGATAGTAGGGTCCCAATCCCTAGCATCTTCTATAATGCAAGAACAGCTTACACTCAATTATTTTCTCAGTATATTCTATAACTGTTACTGGAAGAGTTATAAAAACAACTTCTCTCAGAACATCTTTTGGCATTAATATTGTGGTGTTCTTTGATGAATGATTTTGGATGCTGTATTTTGTGAACTTACTTATTCTAAGAAATACTGGAAAAATATTAGTACCAGAATTTGTTAGATGAGCAGATTAGAGAGAATTAAGTGTGTATGGTCTGATGACAACTATGTAGAATTTTGCTGTGACCATGTGTGGGTTTCTTTTTCCTTTGCTTTGTGGAAAGAGTCATTAAAGTGAATGTTTTCTGTGCCTTGAAGTTGTGGAGGAGATAAATGTGGGGTTTTAACAGTAATAGTTTATACTCCTGATAACATGCAATCCTAAAACAGAAATGTTCCCATGAGATGTGGGTGTTCAATTTTATGGATAAAGTATTGAAAGATATTTGCAGAAAATCACTTGCAAGCAAATGCATTGGTTGAAAATTGTTTTCACAGAACATTTATCAGATCATTTAAAAAGTGAAAATTTAGTGAAAAATTCCTTGCTGTGTGTAAATCATCTGCAAATCATCATTTGCAAACAGGAGTATAAAGACTCTGTCAAATGAATTACTGCAATATTTTTGCTTGCTGCTAGCCAGGTGTACCATACTTATACAACAGATGTTCGAATTTCTCAAGCTGTGCAGAGGCTTTAAGAGTCAGGCTAGCAGTAGCAGCAATGACAGAGCTACATGCTATTTTAATATTATCTTACACAGTGTGTTCATGATTTGACTGTCAGTATTAGTTCTCAAACTTGAAAGACTCTGGTTTCGCTCTGTAGTGCGATATTTATCAAAATCAGAATTTGATCAAAGAACAATGAAGACTCCACATTACGGGTCTTGTCAATAAGCTTTACATTATTTTGTGTATGATTTAGCCAGCGATTATGGATTTGTAAGAGACTGGCTTATGGAATGTCCTTTTGAATTTTAGCATAGAATGACACAGTGGTCAAGAAATTTAACTCATTAGACTATTCAAATAAACTTGACACTGTTTCTCATGCTAAAATGATATAGTAGTTGTCTAATTAACCTGGTCAATATTGCTCTAAAGATGATTGGGAATACATTGAAATCTATGATCCTTTAAATAAATTACGCAGATAGGTATCTATGTTCAATAACTAGTTAATACTAAACCACCATCTTCCAGGGCACTTAGAGGTAATGCTGGTGCTGAAGTATATTCATTCAATACTGCATCTAAGGTACTATGGAGATTCTCTTCCTTCAGATGAGTTACATCCCTTCTCTTTCTCTTAGCTTTTTTTTTTTTAACTAAAGGTAATGATCCAGAAATTGTATGAGAATATTTGTATGTGTATTTTAATATAGAAAGTATGTTATTAGTTAATTGACCTAAATGTAAGATGTAGATTTAATTAATTTGTAGCCAGTAAGGGCTTGATCATAGAACAGGTTCAGCAACCTGACCTTCACTCAGCAAAGCATTTGAGTATACATACATCACTGTAAGAAGAGACATTGCATCAGTTAGTACATGCTTACAGTAAAGCATGTGTTGAATTTCTTGACTGGCAGTGATATAAGCCTATTTTAGTTTAAGTGTGATATTGTTGTTCCTTTGTGCTTAAAATCATATACACATCATATAGTGCAAATATCAGAAGGTAAGATGTGTCAAAAATAGAGACAGTACATCCTTAATTGAGTCGTCCCATGTATTTGCATTGTCAAAATAAATCAGATCTGACATCAGGTGCTCAGGAGAAAATCTTAATTTCTGTAGACCGTCTGTTAACATAGAAAAAATTAGTTGTTTTTTTTTTTTAAGTATTTTGCGTAAAACCCTCAGTCTTACACATTAAATCCTGAAGAATAAACGGCATCCTGATCATGGATATAAATAAAAATCGGAAGCCAGCAATAAAATATCAAAAGCCTTTCTGAGTGATGTAGGAGTCTACCTAGCACTTAAACAGTAAATTTAAGTTACTCAGTCACCTGTCTGCCATTTTAGGTACTTACTTTTGAGGTCCCCTCACTAACAAAAGCTCTTGTCAGGTGTTCGGAGGATTTAGATATTGGATGCATGATATCTACAGTAGCAGTCAGGCGTCACATGCATGCCCGAAGCCTTTTGATGATCTCTGTCCAAGTGCTGGTTTGCAGTATGTTTTAAACAAACACACAAAATGCATAAAAGAATCAACATCTGCTAGTTACTGAACAGTTTAATCACCAGTTGTCCTTGTGGGGGAGCTAAGAGGAAACAATACCATAAGGGACCTAACTGCGAACCCTAGAGGAATGCATGCATGCTTTCTAGGAAACTACACGCTTTTCTTTCATTTGGAATTGTAGAAGATTTTCCCTCCTCTGAACACAGGAAATCATGTCCCCCTCTCGTTTTTCCTTCCAGACAACAGCCTCAAATTCCAATCACCACAGGAACGGGGGTTGTCTATCCTGGTGCTATTACCATGGCGACTACCACGCCATCACCTCAGATGACATCAGATTGCTCGAGCACCTCTGCCAGCCCTGAGCCCAGCATCCCTGTCATTCAGAGCACTTATGGTATGAAGACGGACAGCGGAAGCCTTGCTGGAAATGAAATGATAAATGGAGAGGATGAAATAGAAATGTACGAGGACTATGAGGATGATCCCAAATCAGACTATAGTAGTGAAAATGAAGCCCATGAGGCAGTCAGTGCCAACTGAGGAGTGTTCACAGAATTAAACTACTCAGACTCAACTGGATTTTTTGGGGTTTTTTTTGAACAAAAGTTCTTAAAGAGCCTGAATGCATGTGTGGCTCCTACAGTTACATCAGCAGAATGGTCTTAAATGTTTCTTAATGTGTGAGACAGATTGTTACCCTAATTTTTCATGAACTTGTTTTGTTTTGTTTTGTTGTTTTGTTGGATTTTTTTTTTAATTTAGATGAAGACATATATTAAATATCAGACATCAGGACTTGAAAACTTATATGAATCAATAGCTGTCTTACAAGTCTTACCTTTTGTCTTTTTTCCGTTTGGATGCTGATAAAGGTTTAAGTTACTGTTTTAGATGGGGGTTATACATTCTCACTCAGGTATGCTGTGCCAGCCTACAGGTTGTGAATGTGTTTTTATTCTGGATTATTTTAGAAAACAAAAACTGCAGATTTCATATTGCGAAACAGAACAAGTCCACAAGTGTGCACATCTGTGCATCATAGCTTGTCTTGAAAAAAATAGTCTCTGAATTCCATTTTTTTTTCCATATGTATAGCTGAACTTCTGATGTGCCAAGCTTTTCATAACTTTTGAATCTTAACATTCAAAAAAAGAAAGTCTTAAAGGAGACACTGTAAAGTCTTAGACAATCCTTTGGCATCTTAAAAAAAAATTATATATAAAACCTAATTTTTTCCAGAATATGGTAAAGTACTCAGGAATCTGGAGACAGGATATTCTTAAGTAGTGAATATGGTTGCCATAGTGCATGTGCCCAATTGCTTTTGCCTCTTGATGTGCCATTAGTGTGACATTTTAAGTAAGCACAAAAGAGCGATCACCAGCTATGGACAGGCCTGTCTTAGCAGTGTGAGGCCACCTCTGATTACATTCTCTACCCTTCTGCTTTTAACCCTTGCATTCAGTCTTAACACATATTCTCTTAAATAATTTATTCATTCCAGAATGTCAAGGGTCCAAATACTTAATATTTATTTTTAAAAGTACTGTTGGTGGCATTACACTTACAATTCCTTACTGATATTTTAAAGAACACGTTCTTTCTCCTCCCCTAAATCACACAGGGATATGAAAATAAAAGTGCACCTGCTACTAAAATGATCGTGACAGTTATGAATGAGAAATTCAGTTGTCCCTGTAACACTGTATGTTCAAGGAGCACTTGGAAACACTCTGCTATATGTAATGCAAAATAAAGTGAGTTCTTTTATATGTACATAGAGTACCAATATTCCTAAAGAATTGTGTTTATAGTTATAAACCTCTATACTTGGACAGCAAAGACAGATATAAAATCCATCATGATGAACTTTTAGGGCCTGTAGAATCCTGCAGTGAATCATAGCTCTGTATATCATGTTCCTATTGTCACCTGAAGGAACTGTTTGCTACCTTAAGTATTTATGTAGTGATTTATATGTGAGACTTCTAATGGGTGAGGGAAAGCCACGAAAATACCTGACTTGCAGAGCTGGGAAAACGGTGCATCAAATGTATTTACTGAATACTAGTCATGTGGAAATGTGCGCCAGATATGGATGAATGCTTGTCAAGTGCTTTGGGATCTTTGGATGTAAGGTGCTATAGAAACTAAAATTTGTATTTGCATTGCCTCTAGAAACAATGCAATTGCTGGAGACAAATCTGGGAAATACACAAGAGATAGAAATTTGAAGACTGCAAATTGATTGCATTTAAGACAGAGAAGAAACTGCCTTTATTTTTTTCCCCTCATACTCCACTCCTGTTCACAAATACATCACTGTATATATATGTGTATATGCAGATTCAATGGGCCTGATGATATATGTGCTGAAGCTGAAGTTCCTCCACTCTCTTAGCTTTTATTTTTCATTGGATATGTTCAGCACATTGGTGATAAATTCAGACTCAGGCTGAGAGGTATGAGTGGGCATAGAGCAGCTCCTCTTGAAGTCTGTGGGAATCTTCCTACAGAGGTGAACAGGCTTTTTTAGGGCCCAGACAATGAAAGTACAGTGTTAATGTTGGCTGTCCTTGTACTATCATCCTCTCTCGCAGAAATTCATGTAAGCTGCAATGACAAGATGCTGTATTGGGAGCAGTCAGTTTCCTCATAGCTCCACTAATACCTATTTGGGCAGAGACAGCCGTTGCTGCCACTGTAGGAATCACAATTCTGTGTGTAAGACAACCCCCAAGACAAATGGGATTGTTCAATTTATAAAGAAAATGGCATAGAAACACAATGGTCAAATTTCTCTGACCATTTTGTAATTTGGAACAAAATGCTATATTTTTAATATTTATTTGTGTTCTGAGTCCATGTCTAATAAGCAATAAACTGGTCTAGCCAAGACTTTAAAGGCATATTCTGTGTCGTTAGCTGGTGAGCGCCCTCTTTAAGCTAGCTAAGGTACTGATAGAAAGTGTTTTTTTGTTATTATTGCTTGGGAATTTGAACTGGTTTTAATTCATTCAACTCAGATGAGGGGGAGGATATCATTATTTCCTAAAATAATGACTATTTATTAATGTCTTACATAATTCTCCAGTTAGAATTATTTCTCCCTCCCCCCCCATGTCACTTTCTCTTTTTTTCTGTTTTTGTTGCATAGGTAGAATGCTGTATTGCTAGCATTGTATTTTATGTAATTTTTTTTTTTTTTTTTGCGCAAAGGCAAACATTTAGGTTAGTTGGTTAATTTTTTTAAATTTTATGACCATGCCAAAATAATATTCTGCAGGCTTGTGGAGAACAAAGGACTGTTCTTTAGGACTGAAACTTGATTTTGCTTGTAGTACAAAAAAACACACACTCACAGATGTTGTTTCGTAAGTGTTATAAGCACTGGATATAAATGGTATTTTTTATCACTTCTGACTAATGTGAAACTGTTGTACGAAAACTACATGAACAAAAGTCATCTGTTTCGACTCGTGTGGGCCTGCCTCACAGTTGCCGGACTTGAGTCATTTTTATGTCTTGTTATTTCATTTATTTATGCAAAGTACATGTATGTATGAACACTTTGTTTTAGCTCCAGCCCTGCCTCCGTGCTGATGCTTTGTATGTTAAAGCCACATTCTTGAAAATGACTGGCTGTTCAGGAATTGCCGGCTGGTTAAAAATTGCATTTATTGGCTGGGAGAGTGGGAGGAACATATTTCAATCTGAATCGTGCCTGTGAGCATTTTATTCTATTTATTAGCCAACATTGGCTCTAAAATGTCAGTAGAAATCAAGAAAGGACAATCATAAGGGTAAAACCAACAGTACTTTATTATCGGAGCTGAAAACAAAGTTTTTAATGAATTTACCATCTCATTTTAGATTTTTTTTAAATTGTGTAAATATAACATAGGAAATAGAATTTTATTTTTTGTTCATGGATACTTAGTGAAGTATAAGTTATGTATTTACTTTTGTTCTATATCAGTGTATGTTGGTCCATATTAAATGCTGACAAGTCACTGTACCTCATGTAGATGCTGAATTTACACCCGCAGTGTGAGTGCAGTATTGTGGACCTGTAGCTGGGACAGCAAGACGCCTCACTTGTGCTCTCACTGATTTTTAATAGTGTATTCCAGAAACACAGAATACTTTTTTCTTTTTTAGAAAGTTGATACATTAAACATACCAAATTTCTGATACATTTGATAGGAAACACAATTAGTCTTCTGAATCCAAGTAAAACTGATGAGATATTTTACTTCCTAACAATAACTGCCTAACTTGGAATTCAGAAGTATACCCCTGGAAGGTTATCATACCCACGATGGCCCTTGCAATGAAGGCAAGACTTAATAATATCAAACCTTTATTTCCTACTTCCCTTAAATCATGTTATTGTCATATTAAGCTATAATACCAGGAGAAATTGTTCACACAGTACACAAAGAGGACTTGCAGAATTGCTTTTTAAGCATTGTGTTTCAGCCCCTCTTAATAATTCTGATTGAAAAAAGTAACAACTCCATTCAGGTAACGCATGAATATAGTAATACTATTTTCTCTGTGGACAGTTTACTTAATTAACAGATACAATATATTTTCTTTTTGGAAAATTATAAAATACTTATTTTCAAGAGAAGAACACTCCCAAAACAGTCTGATAACACCTCAAATAGTTCACTTCATAATCCTTAAGAATGGAAGATGAAAGTCTTAATGGAAACAGTACTGCTTTTCAGGGTACAGGTTTACGTGGAGAAATGACTGACGAATTGGCCCAGTTCTGGTCTGCCTGTATGTTTTGGCTTCACCACTTAGCTTGTGAAACCGCCTGCTGAGAATACATGGGATTACAATGCGCTCCTAAATCAGTGTACTCAGGTGCAGTATGAGGCAGGGGGAGGGCAAAAGATGGGATTGCTCTGGGATGGGAATGCCAAATGACAACTTTAGTCACAATAAATATGATACCCTGTGCAAAGTGTACAGCAGCCAGCTGTGGGTAGTTCCTGTTCTAAGTACAAACACAACCACCTCTCAGTGCAATCTAAAAGATAGTCCTCTCTCTGGGTTGAATTTCTGGGTTTGTTTTTTGGTCGTATCAAAGGCATGGCATTACAAAATCATTTCCTAGCAAAACATACTACAAGATTAACACCCCTATCCTCCCCCAGCAAAACACTTATCTACCTGCTTACTGTTAAGCATTGCTAGTACTTCCATGGCCATCATAATGACCAGTAAAGCGCTGGTGTTAAGCAGGGCAAACTTTGCTGAGCCAGGGCCATGGTGTGAACAACTGCACTGGAGATGCAGCCAGCAGAATGTATAATAGCGTTCTTCATGTTTTGATGAGATGTTAATGAATGGGCTTGGACCCTTGCTTTTTTGCATGCTTTTTTAAGATTCAGGTTGGCACTTAAGCATGTTCTTTTAAATAATACTATATGATCTCATTTGATCTTTTACAAAACACTTTTTCCTTTAAAAAAAAATTCCCCCAACCCCCCCTTTTTTTCATATAACCCATTAATATGATTTTTCTGAGATCAAACTACATTTTTGATATCCTGTAATGTCCTGCCACAGGAGGAAAAAAGAAATGTATACGCAAATGCATTTAATTTTAATCCATTCCCCTTTTTTAACTACCAGATTTGATGGAGATGATGACAAAGAAATATTCTGAGATTTCACACGCTGGGTACAAAGGGGGTGGGATGGGGTGAACTGGGCTAGAGGAAAACTTATCAAATTGTTATTTATGGCAATATGAAAGCTATAAAGCAACTTAGTGACATGGCTTGCTTTGTAATTTCCGCTTTCTAAAAACCACAAGTGAGGTCCTTGGTGCTCTTGGAGTATGGGGAATGTGCAAATATTTAACTGTTTGTATGCTGCACATTGCAGACCTGCTAGTGTGCATTCTCCATTTGTCTTCCTTTGTCATTTGTGTTTTGCTTTCTAGAAAGCAATGTGTTTTTTTTCTTGTACCCTTCTTCAGCTTGTAGCAAACTAGAATGCTTAGCATTTATGTTCATTCATTATTGTATTTCCCATGTAAAAATTTTTTTATTACATTAAGACAAGCTTATAAGCTGTTACTACATAACTTATCTTACTGTAACTCTTATTTCCTGACATTGTAATTTGTTTGTGATGTATATTGTGAGATTGTACTCTATGTTAATTTAATCAGCACAATTCACTGACATGCTGGACTGACATGCTAGCTGCTGTTTCAAATTGTAAAGTTTGTGTAGAGCTATTGGGACAACTGAGACTCTCTTGTCACGGTACTATGCTTTGATTTCCTATAGCAACACTGTGGGTGCAGCTCTTAATGGCGAGGGCTGCTCGTTGGACACCCACTGGCTAATTTAATGGGCAGGTTTTCTTTGTAGAAATTCTATATACAATGCAGGTACCTACCTGGGCCCATGGCCGATAATTATTTGGGCGTTTAGAGGAAAAACTAGTGTCTATTGCTGCTTTGAATATGTTTTAAAGTCTGAAAATGTAAATAGTTTATCAAAAAAAATCTTGTACAGTCCAGTGTAAAGTTTTTAAATGAACTTAAAGGTTGCCATCACATCTCACACTCTCCTCTTGACACAGTAAAAAAAAAAAAAAAAAAAAAATAGAAAAAAGTTTGCTAAGGATACTGATTTAAAAAAAAAGTCTGTTCTCAATTTAACAAAGAGAATAGTTATTCTTAGCTCTGCTTCATTGCATAAACAGACTTCTTGGATTTTGTTGTGCAGTATTGACGTGAGGTAAATTAAATATGAAATAATCTTTCAGTGGTACTTTTAAGAGTCTTCTCCTCCTCTGCCTCAGTTACTAATGGAAAAGACAAAATTGAGAGACACTGTTCATATACAGTATGTTCTGGTGTATGTTGGCACCTTACCTACATGTTTCGGGTGGGTTTTTTTCTTTGTTTTGGTTTGTTTTGTTTTGTTTTTTTTGTTGGGTTTTTTTTTTTTTTTTTGCACAAGGTGCTTTCCTGATATGTTAAACATGTCATCCTTGGGTGATACAGTTTATGCCATGATAGGGGTTTAGACCCCTCAGGGGAGTGTCTATAAGACTGCCTATTTATGCTCATTTACCTCAAGACTGTCCTCTCTACCCTTAATCTATTCACCATCACTCCATCTTTTGTACTGCTGTTGACACTTACAAATTAAAGATAAATTTTGTTTTATGAGATATGTGTTTGACTTCTTCTATGCATCCCTTATTATTGCATTGAAGTTAGCATTAAGCATTGACCATGACGAGATGATGGACAGGAAAATGCAACTAGGCCTGTTCAGCTGGCCTTTAAAGTTAGCAACTGAATCTTCCATCTCTTAGGTTTTCCACAGGCCTTTCTATTCTACAAACACATTTATCAGCCTCTGAAATCCATTAATACCATATGCTGTCAAAGACATAATAACCAACCTAATTTGATAATATTCACTGTCAATTTTGTAAGCAGGAAGTGCTGTTGGTAGCAACGTAATCTCATATTTTTATTGAGCTGAAATGAGACAAAGTGGTTTTCAGGTTTCTTCTTTCTTTGCATTCCCTTTTTCCGCTGCATATAACATTAAACAAACTAACCAAAGTTGACAACAAAAATCCCTATAGTTGCCATATTGCCATTTGGGTATTATGATTGGCTTTTAACTTAGTAATTAGTCATAGTTCTCACAGGAAAAGAAAAATTACATTAAAGTGTACTATACTGTAACAGAAATGTAACAGAACATTTTGATAGCGCATTACATCAGATTTCAGTCTAGTTTCAGTTATTGTACAAACCACCCTGAAACATGTATGTGGGAAAGAATCCTTCCCTTGAGAGAGCATCATACATGACATTATTAAAAATGACATACCGCATTATGAATCTATGTGATGAAATACTTAAGGGTCAAAAGTGGATGTAATGAAGTTGATGACCAACATGTAACAACGGATAAATACATAAATATTGACTTGTGAGATTTAAGCTTAGTTTCCAGTAAGCAACCAACTAGTTATTCAGTCAAACTGCAGCCCTAAAGTGGTCCTGAGACAGAGGCAGCAAAAAAACATGTATTTCTGTTACTGAATCAATAACAGTTTGACAAAATGTGGCCATGGCCATACCATAAATTTGAAAACGTATTTAGGCACTAGATCACTCAGTCCAGCTTAAGCTACTAAGGTCAAAGGCACTTGGATATGAAACACCACGTCATCGGACCTGAATTCTACTTTCATATGACACATCTGAAATGGGGTCCAATATTCTTCTGCTGCATTTTCATGTTGCTCCATTAAAGTCAACTTATGTAATCCAAACTTTAGCTTTTTCTCTGTTTTCCTCCCACAACCCCTACCACATGATTTGCCTCCTTTTCTTGCTGAATCTGCAGCTGAGAATATTGATCAGTAATTTAGGAAACACTGATGGTTATCAGTTGGGCTGTTACACTGGTGCAATTTAAAACAAACTGAGGAATGACATACGAAAAGTTACTGATTCTTGCAACAGTAAGAGATAAAATGTTTGACACTTATAGAAGTCAATCCAAAAAAATACACACAAATTACTATGCAGGACAAGGTGCTGTCTCCTCATGTAAAATAAACAATCGTCTGGAAAAGGCTATGAGTTAGAGACTGCAGAGCAGCACGTGTTGCTCCTGGTGCCAAGAGGAGTAGCGTGTCCAGGACAGGTGGGTGGCCATGCACAGGCACTGCCAGGTTTCTTTCCTGAAAGACATCACCTCTGACCAATTTGGTCACGCTGGCTTTCCTGAGCCAGCCTTGTTGTCACTCTAAATGACCATCAACCTTCAGAAATTTTACTAATAATACAAGGCATTCATCAGGTCACTGCAAGGGGAAGGCAGCACGTTGTTGGATGAGTAATAAATAAGCCTCTTGGCTTCCTAAATTGTTGTTGCTATTCCAGTCATCACAGGAAGAACCTACCACACTGGAAGACAAGCCACTTCTCTGGCACCAAACAAGTGACAGAGAACAACCAAGATGAGAATTAAGGTGCTCCTGCTGCTCGGGTGCATTCTCCTTCCCTCGGATGAATTTCTCCTGCTGAGCACTGAAATGCAGCCTAAGAACACAAACTGCTCACTAGCTGCAGGTTCTCCTGGAACCCTTAGGACTCACCTCAGTTTCAGAATTTCAGGGGGTTTCAGGATTACAATGTTTGGTACGATGGTCTGTCTCCTTACTGGCTGCTTGCACTGTGATTTTCCTGCGGCAGTTAACTGCTACTACAGTAGCCCAACAGCAGCAGCTTGCATGGTATGGAGACTGGAGGAAGGGGAGAAATATAGTAGCTGATTTATTTCTTTAATATATGGTTTACAATAGAAAATATGAGCTCCAGGTTGTGTCTCTGAGCAGCTAATGACCAGCTGGGTTAAGGGCCTTCAAATACTGCCATTGGTCATTAACTGCCAGGAAGTATCCTTCCTGTCATCTATTATCGCTTAATTGTATCAAGACCCACTACAATGGAGGACTGTTAAATCTGTGTCTTAATTAGAATCTGACCCTTAGTAGTTCTAACAGTATCAAGGCCAGTGCAGGTTAGCATTTGGGTTCTTGACATGACAGTCCATACCAAATTTCTTCAGCGCCATTCTGCTTTATATTAATGCCTGTTGGGTGATTGACACAGTAAAACATAATTGCCCTGTAGAAATCACTGTGGTCAGCTGTATTAAGAACTGCTTAGGAACACTTTAATTTACTTTGACACCACAGACTTTAAAAGCTTCTGTACTTGTATTAAAACCTACTTAGAGGTCTGGTTGCTGTAGTAGGTCATCAGCAAAGGATCACCCAGGAAGAAGAAAGGTAGTTTTCAGAGCTTGAAATAATTCTTCTCGAATAATCAAATTGCAAAAGAAATGCATATTGATTATTTCGGTATTTTCTTGCCAGTCTTCTGGTTAATTAGCTACTAGCAGGATTTGTGGAGAAACCAGCTAATCATCTTAAATTAGGTTTCAAAAATGGGATATAAGCTCAAAACCTGTAAATGTGAAACATCACCCCCTACCGTCCCCCGACTGTTGAATTACTTCAACAACATCCAGCTTTAATTTTATGAAATGGGTACTTCACACTTCAGCCATGGGACTAAGCTCCTTTCTAAGTCAGGCCACTCATTTATATTTGCAAATCAGGAAGTATAACTACTGTGCCATGATCCAGAGCCACGCAGCAGGACCCTACCCTGCAAGCCACTACAATCAGCAGTGGAAAGGCATCTCTGCCACCAAGACCCCATGATGGCTAATAGTGTCTTTAGACCTACTGTGTGTTCACAACCAAGTAGTCACAAATAAATTACAAAATTGAAACCACAGTAACTGTCCTAGTAACTTGATTACTAGTCCGCCTGGCCTGGTAGTTTTACGTTCAGCAGTGGCAACAGGAGATGGTAGCTACCGAGAGCATTAGAGCCTGCTCAACATCTGTGGCTCATTCTCATATACCTCAGCATTTAGTTTCATTTGGTGTCATCGTGTTGGGCTTCTGAACTGTACAGCTCTTTCCTAGTCAGGAACATGGTGTGGTATTTTGGTGAATAAAGTGACTGGAGGCAAATTAGTAATTAGGTTTGCAGCCTTCCAATGAAGGGCCTTGATGAGGAGCTCTGCAACAGCCCTATTTGTTTTTTTTAATATCAAAAAAATCAGAGAATCAAAACAGTCTATGTTTAACTGAATTGCCAAGTCCGTCATATGATCTAAAGCATTTACCATGCTAACCTTCTCCCATTTTTCACAAGATCTGGTTAAAACTGAACAGATTTAATTCAGAAAATCTGGAGATCATTGATTTTAATGATCAAATTACTCAATCACAATGAAGTATCTTTTATTCAAACACCAGGAAATCCACACTTGATACAAGACTCAGTTCATTCCACCAGAATGGCTGCAGCTGCTGGGAAATCAAAGGGTAAGTGCTGCAGAGGGAAAAAGAAATTCCCCCAACCCCCAATCCCACTCCACCTAAATGCAAGTTTTCTGCCACAAACTGAGAGAGCATGTGGGAAGAAGGGCTTTGGGTAAAACTTTAGGTACAAACTACCTATTTTGAGGAGTTTGACTCAAGAGACTCTCAAGGTCTTCCAGTTTTGGCAACTACAGTATGGATTGAAAGAAAAAGTAAGGGATAGGTGGTGTACATTATCTTATCTGTATGGCTTCTCCTGTGAACGGAAGCCTGCAAAATACCTGTAACGCTCCAGTGATTTTATATGACTCTAACTACAGGAGGGAAGCACTATATATCCTAGCAGCTTTAGGTTATTTTAAGGAAAAAAGGGCTAATTTCAAGGAAAACAAATAAGTATGAATATTCACATTATGCTATTTTCCTGAGCTGCAGTAACTGTACTATGAAACAAGGCGGCACAAAATTCACAAAATGGAATATAGAAACCTTTAGAATTAGATTTAAGTAATGTTAAGTTTGATGGCTTTGTAACAGTAGCAATGGAAAATTACTGAGGTGCATGATACATAGAGGAAAAAAAATAGAGTACAGCTGGAGAACATACTGAGAATTCTCACAAGATAAATCGTTATAGTTGTGACATAGTTTAAGAAAAACAGTGTAGAAGAACAGGACACAGGGATAAGGAGTATCTGGGAACCGCAGGTGTCCAGGATGGGCTACAGTTAAACTACCTGATAAGTAGGAGGATAGGAGGATTATTATATCTCTGGTGCTAACGAACCAATTAAACTGGTATGAGCATCTACTGCGCATGCTTCAAAGGCTGCCAGAAGTGATGAAGATTGTTGGAAGAAGTAAACGACCCTCAGAGACCACCACCACAATTCTGCACGCATGCGGGGAACTTTCTGGAAAATTATGTAATCCATACGTAGCCTCATGAATATGTACGTATGCCCAGTGGCTATAAAAGGACGGCTTGTGTGGCAATGGGGAGACACATGTTAGGAGGAGCTATCCCCCATGTCTCCCGGCGCCGCAATAAAGAATACCTGCTTGTCAGCTTGAAAACTTTGTTGGCAAGTTTGTTCCTGGAGTTTTCTCCATATCAGTTTGGCACCCCAGATGGGACCCTGTCTGCTCGGCTGCAGGACCCGCTGAGGACAGGGCTCCCTAGGGCCCTAGGGAATTTTTCCCAGAGGGACCCCTCGTCTCATTTGGATAGCTGCGGGAGCAGACAAGGACCATCTCATAAAAGGTATTCTTTTCTTTTATACAGTTTGTAAGGTGCAGGGGGCATCTCGGTTTGGTAAACTGGTTTGGTAAATTGGTTTGGTAAGCGTATGCATGGTTTGGAAGCCTTCGTAAATCGAGATAGGAAATCTCATAGGTAAAGGCGTACCCGGCTGCTAGCGTCCGTTTGGTATACACCCACAAGAAGCAGGGGGCATCTTGTGGTTTGGGTCCTGCAAGACGCAGGGGGTGTCTTGTAGAAAAGGTTTTGGATCTTGTTGGCATTTATTTTGTGGCTTGTTACATTAAGGATTTTGGTCTTGTGATTTTGGTATCAGTGACGGACTGTTATAACTAAGCAGGGGGCATCTTGTGGTTTGGGTCCTACAAGACACAGGGGGTGTCCTGTGGAAATGGTTTTGGGTCCAGTGTGCCATCAACAGCCCATAAGGGATTTGATTCAGCAATGCTGTCAGCGTGGGTCCCCGAACAGCTTAGTCGAATCACCCTCCGATACAGTGGGCTGTCCAGTACATCCCACAGTGGGATGCAGACAGGCTGGTTGGGCACAAGGGTCTTATCCTTCTTGGGACACTGACAGGCTGGTCAACTATAAAGGGTTCAAGGAAACCCCCCTATTAATGTCACAATATGGTCTGAGCCATAGGGGTTAGGATGTATTGCTTTTGATTCTACTGGTATTTGTCTTATTTTGTGGCTTGTTACAGTAATGGTTTTGGTTTTGCCATTTTGGTACTTGTGACAGGATAACTGTGTTATTAACTGTTGTTTGTTTGGTTGAATTTTAGTCTCTGTCTTTGTCTCAAGTGTTGTAACTGTGTGGAGGGTGTCTGTGGCATCCCGTTTGTGTGTGTGTGTGTGTGTGAATGTGAGATTGATAATGGAAAATCAGCAGAGTGAAGACATCTTGAAAAAGAGTCTTTTGGGTGCATTTTGGCACACTGGAAAGAACTTGGATAGTCTCCTGGGGGCTCGGTAAATAAGAAAACATTGGTAAAATATTGTAACTGATGGTGGCCTTGTATACTTTGGAAGATCAGGAAAAATGGCATAAAAATGGAACTCTGAACTATAATACATTGTTACAATTAATGTTTTGAGGGGGCAAGGAAAATGGCATGAAGTAATGTATGCAGATATGTTTTTCACTTTAAGAAATTACGCGGAGTGACAGACTGAATGCAAAATTAATATAGCACCCCCAGATTCCTGAATTTTGGCTTTGGAAAAGGACAGGGAAAAACTGAAAGTTAAGCTGAAGAGATGTCTTCAGCCTGTGATATTGGGGAAAGATGTTTAAAGTTAAATAAAACAGTAATCAGGAAGATAGGTTGAAAATTATGTATCACAGGTACCTCCGAGAGGATCACCCTCTGCATCTGTCCTATCTGATATTGATAAAGAGGAAGAGATTGCTGTCACTGGCAACAAGCAGCACATTCACATTCAGAGTTAAGAAAGGGTTAAACCAGAAGTGCTGTTGCCGAGGCAGGCATCTGCAGCCCCTGCAGAGCAGGGTGAACAACCGTGAGGAAAAAAAAAAGGGAAAACCAAGGGGGAAAGGGGGGTGGGGGGACCTTGGGCAGCTCCTGTGTTTGAGCGTGGGAGGAGGGACGACGGGCAGAGGTTGGGGGTGTGGGCTCTTCTGTGGAAACGGATCGGTGTGCGTGCTATGGGGAGTTTGGACGTTGGAAGTGAGACTGCCCTGGGGGGGGACAGGACACGACAGTGCCATGGGGTGGCTCCGGTGACTGAACTGGAACTGGACTGAGAGGGACCTGGTGAATCTACCCTAGCAGATCCAGTGATTAAATTTAAACTACGGACTAGAGGAAATAAAGTGGAATTTTAGTGGATACAGGAGCAACTTATTTGGTGTTAAATCAGAGAGGAAAGAATTTGTTACAGACGTGGGTGCTACTGGCCACCAAGAAAAAGCAGGGAAAAAAAAAAAAAAAGGCATTTTATCTGAAACCTTTAAAGTACAAATTGGGAAAACAAATAGGAATGCATAAATTTCTATGCATGCCAAATTCTCTAAAATCTTTATTAGGGCGAGAAGCAACATTTAAAGAAGGCAAAATGGAATTTAGACTTAAAAACAGTCAATTAATTGCAGTTCTGAGTTTATCTTTAATTCAACAGAAAAGCAAAAAGAAGGACTTCCTTGAAATAGAAGAAATCCTTAATTAGGTATATGTGGGAGTATGGGCATCTGAAGTTCCAGGTAAGGCAAAAAAATGCTTTGCCTGTTAAAGTGGAAATAGAAAAGGGGGCCTGCCCAATTAGAATAAAACAATATCCCTTAAAATTAGAAGATCAAAGGGAATGAAAAAAAAATTGATAAATTTTAAAATATAGATTATTAATTGACTGTGAATTGGAATATAATACTCGTAAAGTATAATACAGTAAAGAAATACGATGGGAAAAGTTGCAGATTGGTTTATGATCTCAGGGTAATCAACAAAATTGCAGAGGATATTTGTCCAGTAGTAGCTAATTCGTATGATTTATTGACTAAATTGAATAATAATCAGACATGGTTTGCCGTCCTGGATTTAAAGGACACTTTCTTTTGCTTATCATTGGCCAAAGAAAGCCAAAATTATTTGCTTTTGAATGAGAAAATCCTGACGCAGGAAGAAAAACTCAATTAACTTGGACAGTATTACCACAGGGGTTTAAAAACAGTTCAGTAATTTTTGGAAATCAGTTAGCACGAGAATTAGAATTATGAAAGCCACCTGCTCAGACGGGGACTCTGTTACAGTATGTGGATGACCTGTTAAATGCTACAGAAACAAAGGAAGAATGTGTCCAGTGAATGGTGGGATTATTGAATTTCTGGGACTGAATGGTTATCAGGTATCCAGACAAAAGGCCCAACTAATCCAAACCCGAGTTTTCTACCTAGGATATGAAATAACAGGAGGACACAGAGGACTTGGAACTGCCAGAAAAGAAGCCATTTGCCAGACTCCACAACCATCGACCGTCAAGGAGCTCCGGACATTCCTGGGAATGACAGGATGGTGCAGACTTTGGATCCATGATTATGGTGTTCTGGTAAGACCACTATACGAACTGTTGAAGGGAAACCCTCCCTCTTTGGACTGGACTGATAAAGCAGAGGAGGCTTTTAGAAGTTTAAAGATAGAGTTAATGAGAGCTCCAGCTCTGGGACTTCCATATGTGACTAAACTGTTTTGGCTATATTCCTATGAAAAACAAGGAATAGCCTTGGGGGTCCTTGCTCAGAAACTAGGACCATACAGAAGAGCAGTGGCGTATTTTTCAAAACAGCTGGATGAAGCGAGCAAAGGATAGCCTGGATGCCTAAGGGCTGTGGCAGCAGTCATCATGAATATTGAACAGGCTTGCAAATTCACCTTGGGACAAAAGATTACTGTGCTAGTGTCCCATGTGGTATCAGCAGTCCTGGAACAGAAAGGAGCCCACTGGTTATATCCTTCATGTTTTTTAAAATACCAGGCCACCATTGTAGAACAGGATGATATAGAATTGTGGTCACTAACGTCGTGAATACAGCATCTTTTTTGCAGGAACAATCGACAGAACCACTAACACACGACTGCTTGACCACCATAGAGACTGTATATTCGAGCCGATCAGATCTGAAACACAAACCTCTGGAAGATGCAATTCTTGTTTTACTGAAGGTAACTTAAGGAAAAATGGTAAACGAAAGGCAGGATATGCCATTACCATCACTTCACAGGTAATAGAAGCTAAACCTTTACCTGCGAACACCTTTGCCCAGAAGGCAGAAATAATAGCATTAAAGAGAACCCTGGAATTGCCTAAAGATAAAAGGATAAATATTTGGACTGATTCTAAATATGCATTTGGTGTGGTACATGCACATGGTGCTATCTGGAAAGAATGAGGACTTTTGAACACACAAGGGAAACAGATTAAACATGCTACAGAAATTCTATGAGTACTGGAAGCTGTTCAGCTACCTGAACAAGTAGCTATTATGTACTGTAAAGGACATCAACAAGGTGACTCTGATCAGGAAATTGGATATAATTTGGCTGATTTTGAAGCCAAACGAGCACCTGAACAATCTCAAATCATGTCCTTAATCTCTGACGGCAAACTAACAATTGAAAAATCTAAACCTAGGTATTCAAAAGAGGATAGAAAATTGATTGAGGATGTAAAGGGACAGGAAAATAAAGAGGATTGGGCTCAAATACCTGATGGGCGAATTGTAATCCCCTATAACCAACTCTGGAAGTTAGTTCAGGAAGAACATAATAAAACTCATTGGGGTACCAACTCTTTGTATAAATATTTAGACAAACAAATTGTAGGAAAGAATCTATACACCACAGTTCAATTAGTGACAAAACAATGTCAGTTATGTCTTAAGAATAATCCCCAAACTGAAAATAGAAATCAAATTGGGAAAATTGGAAGAGGAAGTTTTCCGGGATAGCAGTGGCAAACAGATTTTTCTGAATTACCAAGAAAAGGGGGTTATCGATATTTGTTGGTGTTAACAGATACTTTTTCAGGCTGGCCAGAAGCATTCCCTTGTAGGATAAATAATGCAAGACAGGTGATTAAAACATTATTAAAAGAAATAATACCTCGTTTTGGAGTACCAGTGGCCATTTCTTCCGACCAGGGTTCACACTTTAGTGCAAAATTGTCACAAGAAATTAGCAAAAAATTAGAAATTGATTGGCAAATACATGTTCCATATAGGCCTCAGGCCAGTGGGCAAGTACGAAAGATGAACCATCTGATTAAACAACAGCTTAGTAAAATATGTCAGGAAACGAATTTCTATTGGTACCAGGCGTTACCACTGACTCTGTTAAAAATTTGAACTAAACCTCGGTCAGTCCATTTGAGATTTTGTATGGAAGACCGTATCAGTCCCAGTTTAAAGGAGAAAGTCTTCAGGAAGTGGGAGAAGGCTATCTCCGACATTTTCTGATCAATCTGGGAAAACAATTGGAGGAGATAAGTAAGAGAATATTAGGGACAAGAGCAAGAGGTTTGGATTATCTGATTCACCCTTTCAGATCTGGAGACTGGGTTTATGCTAAGAATTTTTCAGGAGATCCTCTACAGAAGTGGAGCAGACCATACCAGATATTACTGACCACCTTTATAGCAGTGAAGATAAAGGAACAACCTGCTTGGATACATTATTCAAGAATTAAGAAAGCACCAGAGCCAGAGAAGACATGGCAGATCAAACCTTCAGGACCCTTATGTATGGAACTGCATCAGTCATAATTTGGACTCATATGATAGCTGGTGCATAAGCTTGGGACCAGAAATTATACCTGAAATTAGTGCAGAATGTTACTAATGTTTTTAATCGTAGTGACTGTTGGGTGTGTGCACAGTTGCCTAAACTAGGAGAAAGCCTGGATCTCCCATTAATTGGAGTTCCAATTCCTAACACTGTCTCATGGACAAATTTGTGGGTGAACACTAGCAATCTGTATTTGAAGGAAAGGTTAAAATTTGGAATAGTTAATCCTAACCCAGGTAATAAATATTACACCTGTGCACAAAGATGTATTACACCAGGAACCAGGGTAGGAAATCTTGCTTAAATGCCACAGATGTAGGTCACCATTCAAATTGCAGTCATACTATTAACACGGATGGTATCGTAGTTCAGTGATGGCCCGTTCCTAAAGGGAAAGGATGGTATTGGTTATGTGGAGAAAATGCTTATAAGACTCTAACCCCCAACTGGAAGGGGGCATGCACCTTAAGTGCTGTAATACCCAATTTTAACCAGCCTCTCTAAAGTGGTTTTACAAAACCGAATGGCTCTAGACATGTTATTGGAATCACAAGGAGGGGTTTGTTCCATAATGAATGAAAGCTGTTGTTCCTATAAGACCAAAGTGGCAGAATCGAAACAGATCTGGAGGAAATTTGGAAACAAACTAAGATATTTCATGAAATGGCCATGGATGACACCTCCTGGGGTTTTGAAGAAATACGGAAAAAGTTAACTTCATGGTTACCCAGTCTCTCCTGGTTGAGGCAACTGGTTGTAGTAGTATTGATGTTAATTAATTTAATATTGATTACTTGTGGTATGATACAATATTCCCTCTGGTGTTGTAAATGGTCTATGATTGGAAAAGGAATGAAATTAAGCACCAAGTAGAAATAGGAAATTATTTCAGAAAGAATTTTGATGGTAATGGTAATATATAAAATGTTGCAAAAGAATTTGCAAAAGGACAGAAAAAGGGGGGAATTTGAAACAAGGGGGCACAAATTCACAAAATGGAATATAGAAACCTTTAGAATTAGATTTAAGTAATGTTAAGTTTGATGGCTTTGTAACAGTAGCAATGGAAAATTACTGAGGTGCATGATACATAGAGAAAAAAAATAAGAGTACAGCTGGAGAACATATTGAGAATTCTCACAAGATAAATCGTTATAGTTGTGACATAGTTTAAGAAAAACAGTGTAGAAGAACAGGACACAGGGATAAGGAGTATCTGGGAACCGCAGGTGTCCAGGATGGGCTACAGTTAAACTACCTGATAAGTAGGAGGATAGGAGGATTATTATGTCTCTGGTGCTAACGAACCAATTAAACTGGTATGAGCATCTACTGCGCATGCTTCAAAGGCTGCCAGAAGTGATGAAGATTGTTGGAAGAAGTAAACGACCCTCAGAGACCACCACCACAATTCTGTACACATGCGGGGAACTTTCTGGAAAATTATGTAATCCATACGTAGCCTCATGAATATGTACGTATGCCCAGTGGCTATAAAAGGACGGCTTGTGTGGCAATGGGGAGACACACGTTAGGAGGAGCTATCCCCCGTGTCTCCCGGCGCCGCAATAAAGAATACCTGCTTGTCAGCTTGAAAACTTTGTTGGCAAGTTTGTTCCTGGAGTTTTCTCCGTATCAACTAAGAATGGCATCGCTTCACTTCTCCCATGCATACATGTGTAACAGTTTATAAAAAATGGCTCTTTATCCTATAACAAATTGTTTAATGACCATTTGCTGTACTTAGATTTTTTCAGTTATTTAAGGTGGACCACTAACATTACAAAATTATGAGCAGATTATATAAGAAATACATGGACCTGTTGCAGGGAGCCTAGAGCAGGCTACAAAGATGGTCAGAGGGCTGGAGCACCTCTCCTATGAGGACAGGCTGAGAGAGCTGGGGTTGTTCAGCCAGGACAAGAGAATGGTCCTTGAAGACCTTAGGGGAGGCCTTCCAGTACCTAAAAGGGACCTACAAGAAATCTGGAGAGGGACTTTTACGAGGGCATGTAGGGAATGGCTTTAAACTGAAAGAGGGTAGATTTAGACTAGATATTAGGAAGAACTTCTTTACCATGAGGGTGGTGAGACACAGGTTGCCCAGAGAAGCTGTGTCTGCCCCATCCCTGGAAGTGTTCAAGGCCAGGCTAGATGGGGCTTTGAGCAACCTGGTCTAGTGGAAGGTCTCTGCCTGTGCCGGAGGGGGTGGAACTAGAAGATCTTGAAACAGGTGAGGTGGCTGAGGATTGGAGGATGGCAAATGTCAGGCCGGTCTATAAGAAGGGCAAGAAGGAGGACCCGGGTAATTATAGACCGGTCAGCCTTACCTCCATCCCTGGAAAGGTGATGGAACAACTTATTCTTGACACCATCTCTAGACATATCAAGGATGAGGGGGTCATTAAGAGCAGCCAACATGGCTTTACCAAGGGGGAGTAATGTTTGACCAACCTTATAGCCTTCTATGAGCAAGTAACTAGGTGGATGGATGACGGTAGAGCGGTAGATGTGTTTTTTCTTGATTTCAGTAAGGCATTTGATACTGTCTCCCACAGCATCCTCATCGATAAGCTAAGGAAGTGTGGGCTTGATGATCAGGTAGTGAGGTGGATCAAGAACTGGTTGGAAGGAAGAAGGCAGAGAGTTGTGGTCAGTGGGGCAGAATCTAGCTGGAGGTCTGTGACTAGTGGAGTCCCTCAGGGGTTGGTGCTGGCACCAGTGCTGTTTAATATTTTCATCAACGACCTGGATGAGGGAACTGAGTGTACCCTCAGCAAGTTTGCTGATGATACTAAACTGGGAGGAGTGGCTGACACACCAGAGGGCTGTGTTGCCATTCAGCAAGACCTGGACAGCTTGGAGAGTTTGGCAGAGAGGAACTTGATGAGATTCAACAAGGGCAAGTGTAGAGTCTTGCATCTGAGGAAGAACAACCCCATGTACCAGTACAGGTTGGGGGTTGACCTGCTGGACAGTAGCGAAGGGGAAAGGGACCTGGGGGTCCTGGTGGATAGGAGGATGACCATGAGCCAGCAATGTGCCCTTGTGGCCAAGAAGGCCAATGACATCCTAGGGTGCATTAGAAAGGGTGTAGTTAGTAGGTCAAAAGAGGTTCTCCTCCCCCTCTACTCCGCCTTGGTGAGGCCGCATCTGGAATATTGTGTCCAGTTCTGGGCCCCTCAGTTCAAGAAGGACAGGGAATTGCTTGAAAGAGTCCAGCGCAGAGCCACAAAGATGATTAAGGGAGTGGAACATCTCCCTTATGAGGAGAGGCTGAGGGAGCTGGGTCTCTTTAGCTCGGAGGAGACTGAGGGGTGACCTCATCAATGTTTACAAATATGTAAAGGGTGAGTGTCAGGATGATGGAGCTAGGTTTTTTTCAGTGATGTCCAGTGATAGGACAAGGGGCAGTGGGTGTAAACTGGAGCATAGGAGGTTCCATGTGAACATCAGGAAAAATTTCTTTACTGTGAGAGTGACAGATCACTGGAACAGGTTGCCCAGGGGGGTTGCGGAGTCTCCTACATTGGAGATATTCAAGGCCCGCCTGGACAAGTTCCTGTGTGATGTACTCTAGGTTACCCTACTCTTGCAGGAGGGTTGGACTAGATGATCTTTTGGGGTCCCTTCCAACCCTTAGGATTCTGTGATTCTGTGATCTTAAGGTTCTTTCCAACCCAAACCATTCTGTGATTAAATATAATTATTAAGTTCACCAACTACTCCCACGGCCTGTGAGGAAGACTGTTGCAGTGGGCAGCAAGACTGCAAAGTTCAACCAGCTGTAACACCCACAGGTCTTTGCTACGGCAGTCCGTGGCCCAACACGCGGTTGGAACGTTTCTCTCTGGCACCCTCACAGACTCGTAACCACGGTACTTGTGCTGCCGCAGCTGAGCCCGCGCCACCGCCGCTCGGCAGCTTACAGGCGCCCATCGAGGCTCCGCGAGAGGGGTCCCTGCCGGTGTCCCTCCGCGCGACCTCTAACCGCGGCCGTGTGTGCGGGACCAGCACGGCGTGCAGGCGCCACGCGCCTCCTGCCCCCGCGCTGTCCCTCAGCGGCGGCCGCCCGGCAGCCCCGCGCGAGCCCTGGGCGGCGAACCGTTAGTAACGGCGTCCCCCGCCTCCGCGCCTGTCCGGCGGGAGGGCTGCCGCCCGCGTCTGCTGCCGCTGCGATCCCGCTCCTCGGCCGCTCCCCAGCCTCCTGCAGGGGAGTGACTGCGGGGGAAGACGGCGCGGCGCAGCACACCCCTCAGGTACCCACCCGGCCCTGACACCCTCCCGGACTCTTCAGGTCTCCTCGACCAAGTGGAGCTCCGGGCTTGGTTTGATCTGAAGGGAAGCAGGTGGTGGTTAAAGCATTTACTCCATCGCATCAGCCGTGGGTGCTGGCGCTGGGTGGCTGGAGCTGTGGGCAGCCTCCTGGGAGAGGCTTTTGGGAGCGTTTGTGTCACCGGAAGGGGTGCGTGGAGTACAAACCGAGTGTTGTGACTCTCATGGTGCTGCTTGGAAGCAGAAGTGCTTTCAGAAAGACCTCAGAATGGGAGTTTGAAAGCTTAGTTTTTCTTCTTTGTGTAATTCAGTAATCATAAGGTACAAACAGTTGGAGAAAATTTAACACCCAACCTCACAACTTTACATTTTGACCCAGTCTACATTTTTTTTCCTATTATAGCCTTTGCCACTAACAAATCTGCCTTAAATGTAGTTACCCCCTTTCAACAGGACCCTTAGGCTGTTGGTGATGCAGTCTGAGCAGAACGGGTATGGATCCTGTCCATATGGCTCTGCCACACAAGTGATTCTTGGGCTGTGAGCTGATGCAAGGGGCCAAATGGACAAACTGCCCCCAGCTGGTGAACTTCTGGTCTCATGGGACAGACCTGGCCTGTGCGAAGACTGCTCATTGAAGCAATCTTCACACATTGATTGAAGATTATCTGGGATATTGAGGGCTAATAATTTGTACTGTTCTTTCTGTCTCATAGTAGAAGGAAATTGTGGAGGTTAGAGTATATTTCTATGTTTTCTTAACTGCATTCTCTAAAGTTTAATGGGAAAAGAACAAGAAACTAAAAACCGAAACCAGAAGGAAATAAGTGCTGTAGCGTAACAGGCAACCTTGGTAGACACCCTACAAAACAGGGGGATTGGAAAAGGCTGTGATGGAGAATGTAGAAGATCTCAGTGTCTCTTTTGATAATTTCTCTGATGAGTAGGAAGAGTGGAATTACAAAAATATATTGTTTGGTCATCCCTTATGATATAAAGGACAGTGAATGATTATCTGGTTATTCTTTTTTTTTTTTTTTTTCTCCAGATAGCAGGTTGCTACTTTGAAGTTCTGAGTATGTCCTGTTCCCACACATGTCACAGGAAGTGGGTAGTTGGTTTGGCACTTGGCAGTATGTGCACACTATTTTTCCAGATACAATCTAAGGATTCATATTAGACACTATATGCCTCAGATAATGATTCATGAAGCTACCTTTCTTGATTTGATCCCTTTGCAAAAATCCTTAGACTAATCACCCTTAAAGACAGTATACACTTTTTTTACAATGTTTTGATTTTTATACTGCAAGGAATTTGTGATTGAATTGCAAACAAAATAGATCAGGCAGTATGCAGTTTTAAGATGCCTGTAAGAGTCGCAGGTTGTGAAGGACTTTAGATTGGTTCAGTTATTTATTCATTATTATGTGGATGAAATAGTGGATTTCCACAACAATAAGGCCATACATGGCAACAGTCTGCATTCCCTTATTCCTCAAACTGCAAAGACAATGAAGTTGTGAAATGAACATAAAGCATTCTGAAATAATGTGAACAAAAATTATGTTCTTTTTCCTCTTTTGAAAATAATATTCCCATGTGAAGGATTAAAGTCAGCATTTAATAGCTCATATAGAGAAATAAAATTTCGAAATTTTCTGTCTGGATATTTGCATATAGTCTGTCACACGCTTGCTTTAAATGTCTGAACACTTAAAATTCAGGCATCATAGATCACTCTTTCCATCTCTCCTCATTTACCTCCAACAGCTTAACCTGCAATTTATTGCAAGGATTGCACCTATTCTAGAACAGGATCAGACCTTAATTTGATCTGCTATTTATCCGTTGTGTTAATTGTAGCCACAGGGTTGTATTAAGAAAGTCAAAAAGTACCACTTGTAACTACAGAGTGGCTCTCACCTTTTAAATGGAAAAACACTCATTTTCTAGAAAAAAAAGGAAAAAAGTGGTTATGAGCTAAATGAAGAAGGCAGAAGGGTTTCTGCTTTTCCATTTTTAATGTAATTAATATAATACTGGCACCCAAAATGTACCTATCTGGGTGCAAGCCTGTTCCTAGCTTTTACTGCTGTTGGTGGGAACAGATGTGTAATTTCTCACTTTTGTTTGTTTGTTTTTTTTTTTTAAAGTGCAAACGGGGTTGTGGTTAGGGTAATGGATGTTGGGATTTTACCTCATGTTAATCAGGAATTTCATCTGCTTGTATTTCTGAATGGTGTATTCTTCTTGTGCTTGCTTTTTTTTCCTTCCAGTACAAGAGAGTCAGTAATTTACAGTACAAATGACTGAAAAAAAACCCTGAAAAATTTCTAAGAGACATTCTAGTCCTCCAACAGCCACAACAGTAGTAAATTCCTGATGCCCTGTAAGGCTTTGACTGAGGAACCTATATTATGTCTCACAGTGCCCACTGAAAATAAGGCAGCAAGTTTGAGAATGGTAAATCAAAAGGAAAAGCCCCATCTTAAATTTTTCTGGGCAGCCTCGAAAATAGAGGTATTTAAATACTACTGAAGTGCAGTAGGTTTAGAAGTACTTAATTCTCTTAGGCCTCTTTGAGATCCCAGCCTTTAGATGCTTGATGTTTTTTAGAAAAAGAACAGTAAACTCTTTGAGTTCTTAACTTTTGGAAGTGGCTTTTCTTAACTTGCAATGTTTCTACTTCCTTCCACAGAGCACAAAATTCCACTGCATACTGAGGTCTAGGGCTGCTTGATGATTTCAGAGAGTCACTTTAAGCCTGCCTTGCTACACTGCAAAAGCAAAAAAAAAAAAACCCTGGTAAATTAGTGGTCTATCAATAATGAGCTGATGTTGCTCAGTACAGTGAAATGTGTCAGAGTATCAGAAATGGGAACTCATTCTCACTTTCTTCTTTTTCATAAAATGTCATTTTTGTCTGTGATTCCTTTTATAGTTTCTTTTTAAGGATAAACATGCCAGCTAATCAGTGAATAATATGACTGCTAGAGATGTATTAGAATGAGAACTTTTGCTTCTCCTACCTTCCCACCCTGCTAAACATTGGTTTAGCAGGACTCTCACATTAGAGCAAAGGTGGGAATTCTTGTGGTTTTGTTTTTTTGTTTCCAACTATTCTTGCCTGTCCTCCAGAACTTTCCAGTCAGATTGTTTTATATTGAAAATGTAGGACTGGATGATGAATGAACAAGCTAACTGCACCACCAGTGGCTTGGGAATGTTTCGTATCTTGACTTCACCAAAGCCAGCTGTCATAGTAAATCCAAGGCTGGACATGCGTAAAGCAGGGCCCAGGTACCTGCACAGTTGTCAAACAGTGAAGAATGGCAAGGCTTGCATCAGCAGGGATTGCAAGCAGCACAGTGCTTGACTTGCCATTAGTGGGGTTTGCTTCTTGGTGTTGGGATGGCACTACAGACCTAGTATATTAAAGTACAAGTGAGCCCAATTTGTCCTTGTCTTACTACATTGACAGCTTTTCAGGAAGGAGAAAACCCCCTCAATCTGTGTGCTGACCAGGTGGATGTGAGTGAGGAAGGAGATACACCTAGGGACCTGAAATGTTGCCACAGGTGTCTCAAACCTCTGTTTAGCTAAGAATCCCCCTCATTGGAAGACTCCATTGTTCCACATAAAGGTCTCAAACATGCAAGAATGTTAAGAAGGTATTGCACCTGTTTTCCATAAAAGAGGTAGAACTCTGCTTTTTGACCTTGTGGAAGGAGGGCTTACATCCGTGCAACTAGAAGGCTTTACTACAAGCACTGCTAAAACCTTGCGCTGCTGTTTCTGAACTCTGTGTCCTGTGTTTGTTCAGTTTATGTAGTGTAAGCTGGTGCTTTTAATATTCTGTCCTTGGGTTATTGCGAGTTTTTTTCCTCAGTAAACTGGTTTATTAGGTGGGTTTATTTTGCATTTTTCACAATAGAGTGATACCTGTTCCTTTGATTACTCTTATTAGAAATGCATGCTCCTCTGGCTTTATATATGATGGCAATAGTACTTCTACCAGTATATGTTGTGGTAGTGAAGTTTAACGCAACTCATAATTAAATGCAGGGGAAATTTATCTTTGACATTACGTGGAGAGTTTCCAGCACAAAGGCCAGTGGTTGATGGAGTAAATGACTTTTGAAAATTTCTTTTTCTGGTTTATAAGCTTAAAAATTATGCATGTAATACTAGTTGGAAGAAGAATTTCTTTTGTTCATGTGAGCAAGAACACTTTCAAGAAAGTTTGTGGTTTGTGTTCTTGTTTTTGTCCGGTTTCCAGCAGATATTGATGGATCTCTTGTGAGTAGAAACTAAGGCCCAAGTCACTAATTCCAGGCATGCTAAAATCTCTGTAAGACTTCAAGTAGAATTCCTCAAGGAGATCTGTTGCCCTAAAATGCTGACCCTAACCAGCTGGATGTTTTGTGAAATTAGTTTGTTAGTGCACACCATTCTCCACCCATTTCTTTTCCGTCTCTTTTGGTCATGGTGAGTTGACAAGACATATGTGGAGCAAGATCTTTAAAGTCTAGAGAGCCATAAGCATAGCTGGATTTCCTTGTGCCAGTGTCATGGGAGGGCAGTTTTCCTGGCTCCTTGTGTTGAACCATCCAAAAAAAAAACGATAGAGAAATATTTAAGGATGTGGGTGATAGTCTGTAGAAAATAATGCCGGCAACCTTTGAGGTTATGTGAGCTTGCCTATTTTGGTTTGTGTGCTGAGAGTCCATTGGATGCTTGAGATAATTATGCCCTCCTTACTATGTCTTCTACCAAATCGGTATCTCTCAAAGATCTCTGACGACATCTCAAGGGAATTTTTTTGGGTTTGGAACTTCTTCCTGTCTGGAAGGCAGCAGAGACCTTACCCAGTTGTCTGGAAGGATTTATTATTGATGTGGAGGTGCTATTTTATGCTAGTGGCAAGTATAGCAGTGTGCAGTTAGTCTGTTTCTCAAGTATAATGTGAAGGCTTCTTGAGAAGTAAGAGAAGAGGGCTGCAGTTACCATTAGCTCTTATGCAAGACTGGGTAAAAATTATGCCTAAAGACTATGCAATTCCAGCTCCCTGCTGTCAATGAACAGATGTTAATAACCATTTTCTACAACACTAAGTTCTGTACCCCTTTCTACTGGCTAAAAAAGGCACTGGCATCAAGGATGTGCTATGTCTAGTACTTGCTTTTGAATTGAAGTGCTGAGAAGCCTGTCTGGCAGTGTATTATATAATGTGCTGTTCCAGACTACAGTCCACACAATGTGTATGTTGTACTAAAGTTCCTTGAAAGCATGTGTGTGGGTTTTCTTTTTAAATATCACCTAGAGGTGTATGCTATTTTTGGAGCAATGCTTCTATGTTGGGGCATAGAACAGTGCTGTGCTGTACAATACCATGTTGTTTGCTTGATGACAGTATAGGGTCACTTTTGCTACCCTGCATATGTTGAGCTGACTGCTTGATTAGAGATCAGAAGGGGATTTTTGGCAAGGGTGTAATAGCAGAAATCTGAAGAAAGCTTGCCTTTTTGGCACTTAGCTTTAGGTGGGCTCTAGCTGTACTTTGTCTTTTTGGACCTTGTTCTCTCTATGCAGTTCTATAACAACAAAAAAAGCACCTATTGTGGTATCCTGTGTTTGGAGCCAGTCAATATGTTATAAAGGAGTCTTCATGTCCTGTTGTCCATTTATAGAATTTATTGACATACTATTATAGAGCACTAATGAATTGAGTGATGGTTAAGAGAGATACGGCTGCAAAGAGGAGGCAAGCAACAAATAATGGCTGTTTCTTACCACTGCCTACCCTCTGTATTCCCCATTCTGTTTTGCTGGTGTTTTTAATGCTTATAGCCCAAAGGTGTTATTTTGTTGTTGTGGATTTGTTGTTGTTGTTTTGGTGTTTTTCTCAAGGAAGAAAATTGGTTCCTTATGTTCTGTACATTGTTTCCTTAACATTTTTTAAAACATGCATAAAATTACAGTCTCTAGAGAGGATGAAATACCACAGTGCCCATTGCAATACTGCATCTAATCACTTGCTTCTCTCTGCCAATTTTTCCAAAAATCGTAACATAGCATTAATAGTTTTATGGGTACTGGCTTTCCATGCTTGAAACAAAGTAAAAATATAACTGAGTGCCCAGGCATAAAAATACGTGATGTCAGTTTGTGGTGGATAAATACTATTATGGGGAATAAAAACGTACTTGTCCCTTAAATCTGCTGCCCACAGTCAAGAGTGGAAGAGAGATTTGGTGTGTGAGGATTTATTTTAACAGTGCCATCCCGTGTGTGGCTACGGAACTACACTGTTATAGATAGTAAACTAGCATCCTTGAGAAAATTGAAAAGATGGCATTAAATTGGATAGTTGAAGCAGATTTTGTGAGGATAGTAAATAACACCTAATATAACCAGAAGACAGAAAAAAGTATTATTTCTAGGTCATCACTCTGTACTGTAAACATGAAGCATAATACTGTGTTTGGATATATGAATGTTTGCAAACCAGTGAGGAAGAGCATTAGGTTTATGGACGGTTGTATATTTTTCACATTTTGTTTGATTTGCATTGTTAAAGCAAAATGCCTTTTCTGAGTGCCAGTTGTGGAGCAGACTATGCAAACCAATTTTTTTTTTTTTTCTTCTTTATTCTGGTATAGAAGAAGCATGGTGTGTTATACAGTTTCTCTCTCCCTGATAAGCTGCTCCCTAAGAAGCAGGGATGTGATTATGGAGCTTGTCTTCAGCCCCCTTTCTGTGGTAAGGTGCTCAGTGTATTAAAACAATGTTGTTGTGCTTTGTGGCTTAGTGAGACAGACCCCAGCTCTGCTCTAAGTTATTTACTCTGTTATTGCCCACCCACCCCCATTATTCATACTGGTTTTCCCACTCCCATTTTAAAGCTTTTCTTTCTAACCTTTTCATTACATCAAGTGCTCTCTGCCTCCCCACTAACCTGCATGTATCACTTGCTGGCAACCCTGAGTTCCACAGTTGCTCTTCTCTCTTACCCCTCCAGGACTTTGTTTTTTCTTGTTGTGTCTGTTTGCTCCTCATACCTTCCTTCTGTTATTTCCACTCTCCACCTTCACTTTGCATGGACTATGTTAAGTCAGCTAGCTTGGAGTGTACATGGAACATTTGAGAAAACCAGAATAAGGTAGAGGAAGGGAAGGGAATGAAATTTCTAGATGGTTGTTTAAAAAGTGTTTCCAGTACTTAGGGGGAGAGGAAAAAAAAAAAAGGAAAAAAGGATGGGGGGAGTAAAGTAGTAAGTACCGAGAATTCTGTTCCAGTGAGCTTCTGTTCGTTTTGAATCCTGTCAGCAGTGAAATTTGCTCTAATAAGTCACTAGCTGCCTTGTTTTATATCCATTGAAGATGACACAATTTTCACAAGAAAATCTGTTGTGACTTTTCCCTTTTCCACTCTCTCCCTTTGCCACAAAAATTTTGGAGAAGGTATGGGATACCAAATATTTAAAAAGTCTTTTAAAAAGTTCATTTTTTTTCTTTTTTTCTTTTCATAACTTTTCTCCCTGACCACTTGCCAGCATGTGCAGTAAGTTCCTGTCCCTGAGAGTTTGCACCAAAACCACAGTTTAAACCAGGCTGTACATAATGGGTGTCTCTGTTAGTTCCCGCCAACTGAAGCTCCCAGCAGTAGACGGAAAATTAGACATACACCACTGCACAATAAATCTTATTGTAATTCACTGAGCTAGCATCACTGCTAACAGGCCTTGAAAAATGTGTCTTGTGTGCTTAAAATTATACTTGTGCTCCTGCCATTAAAGAATAAAAATAAAAAAAAAAACAAAAAAACCCTACCCTCATAAAAAATAAAAGTTTCATTTACTTTTTTGTTATAAAATACTTTTTACTGGTGCCAGCTGGAAGGAAAATGACCCAGTTAGATCTCAAAATTATGATGTAGCTTTAAGTGCTATGTTTAGATTAACTGCCAAAATGTTAGTATAAAGTGGTAGGTGTTTGTGCTGCAGATAATAACTAATGTACTGTTGGTCAAGATAGGCCACTGTTCTGTTATTATTGTATGGATCTTATGACTAAACATTGGAGCCAGCCTAGTGGAGCAACAATATTTTACTGTGCCTGGAATACTAGCTTGTCAGAACTTAACTGGGGTGCCAAAAATCTAATGAAGCAGATGGGGAAGATGTGGGGTTTTTGTTTTTTGTTTCTATTTCTGTTTTTATTTCCTTCCTGTGTGCTGTTATTTCTGATTTGTAGTCCTTTCTGTAAAGTGAAATGTATTTCTCTTATGCATTTCCTGGCAAGTACTGTCTCCAATACAGTCGGATCCCTCAGATTGTCAGATGGTGATAGTCTTCAAAAAACAGTACAAATGTTTTGTTTTGGTTTTTATTTGTTTTTGTTTGGTTTTGGTTTTTTTTTGTTTTTTTATTTTTCTCTGTGTTTGTGAGATTGGGTTTAAATGTGTTGTATATTTTAAAGGACCTGGCTTACAAGGAAAAATCAAGGTTAAAAGCACTTCAGAACTCAAGTTGTGTTGATGTGTATGACCTTTGGGCCCAGAATTAGCTATTTTTACTCTGTTGATATAAAACATTAACCTCAGTCAAATGCTTCTTGCAAGAAATGAAAACAAAACTGTGATGTTTAAATACACAATCTAGATGTACCTACACCAGTTGCCATGAAAAGTCAACATTTGCTAACAGACACCACATGGTGGATTCTGTGGTACTGCAGCTACTTCTTTGAACAGGATGGGAAGTACCTGTGGGAGAGGAAACGTATTTTCCAGGCTCTGTTCTCTCTCCTATTCTGCTGTGTCACATGACTAGATATTGTTCAGTAATGTTAGGTATCTGTCATCGTGTCCCTACTCAGGACTTCTGTTTTACTGCTGTGTAAAAAGATTTGGTAAATTATACCAGTTGCAATAATAGCCATTGTATTATTTCATAGCTTGATAGGGCTTCAAAATACAACCTGGGAGTATTTTCAGAAAAGGGGAGTTCAGAATAGCCTCTTAACTCTTGACTAGTCCTAGGCTATAACCGATGGAAATGCTATCTTCACCTTGCTTAGGGGAACAGCAGATTTCCAGGGGACATATAAATAGCAATGCCAACTAGCAACTTGCTGAAATTGCTACGTTTTCCAAAGCTTCATCTTGGACACCATTTTACAGGAAAAGGATATTGCCTACAACATAATCAGGTTAAATTTTATGTTCAGAATGTATGCTAAACTTGCATTGTTCTTCCAAAATTAACTTTCAAAGGATTTTTCTGTTGTCTGTTTAAAATCCAGTACAGAAGTTCTGCAGCTATGGTACACAATTGAGAGGGGTGATTGACAGGTTAATATTTATACTTCAACTGAAGTTAATAAGATACTTGCTGTTTTAATGTCTATAGTTTCAGGAATGGATAGAGACTAACTGGCAATGTTTCAAATAGGGGAAATAGTGTACTTCAAATAATGCTGTTACATTGATCTTTTTATGGTAATCTTTTGCTTGACATTCAGAACAACCAAAACTTATGTAAAATCCTCTGGCTGCCAAATTAAAAGAACAGCAGGATTCTTCAGTGGGTCACATTGCTGTGTGTTTGGAAGAAGGATATATGAATAGAGTATGGTGTAAAATGGGTCTGAGTGAAAAAATACAGGTTAAAACTGCTTCACATTTATATTCATAGCTAATAAGATGGCCATCCTGGTTTTGCTTTGCTTTGTTGGAGTACTGTTTTTAGACTTACAAAGTTCTGAGTCTTCTGAATTAGAATGATGTAGACAGTGGTGTTTTGAATTCACAAAGACCTATAGTATATATCTAATGTGTTTTCCTAATTCACTCAATCTAACATTGAATACACTTCAAGTTTTACTGCAAGTTCTCCTACTTAAATTCATAGAATGAAAACTTAACATCTTTTACTGTACCAGGAAGTGATCAGTGGAATGCTTTAGAAAGCAAACAATATTTATTTTAATTTGCTACTCCAATTAGTGTTCAATAAGAAAATACTTTGAGTTAAAATATAGGTGCTAAAAATGACATTTTTCAAACTAAGCTAAGTAGACCGCACTTTGGAAATATAAAAATTTCTACTACTGTTTTTGAAAGATGTGACAAAAGTATTTGTGTAGATGTACAGCAATGAGTAACAGGGACAGTACCAACCAGCTGGCACAGGGTTATGAATGGTTTGCGTAAAATGGTTTAAGGATATTGAAGGGCCTAACACAGTGATTAATGGAGCAACACAGGACTTCTAAATGCAGCTTTAATTTTTTTCCAGAAACATGATAGAAGATGAATCCCAGTCTAGCAAGCTGTAATAGAATGGATGCAGTCTGAAAATTAACCTTTGGATTTGGGTTGGCTGCTGTGATTCTGATTCCCAGACTGTGAAGCCTTTTATCCTCTTTGCTTCTACTGGCACCATCACTGGGAAGTGGGTCTGAATTGATGCTAGCATACTTCTATCACTATACTGGGTGTTTAGGTATGTGGTTTAAGATCGGTGAACAGTGCAGCTTTTGGTTGGTCTTACCTGACTAAACTACTTAATTGAAAGATTGAGATATTGAGATATGTGTGTTTATATTTGCTGTGTAGAAATGTAAACAATCAAAGTTCAATGCTGTTTAGTATTCACTTGCTTTCCTTAGTAATGTGAGCCTTTCTGAGGAATTAAAAAGATTAAATTTTGTTAGTTCTTCTGTTGTGTGGGGTTTTTTTTGTTGTTTATTTGTTTTCCTGGGTGGGTTTGAGGGGTTTGGAGGTTTGTTTTACACAGAGCATTTTAAGTAGTAGTCTCTGTACTTTATTTGTCTCACAGTTGTCAAAGTTTGAATAATTATTTTTTTTTTTAAGTGCTGTGGAAGCCAAAACCTAGACTATTAATAGCTCTAGGTTTGTTGAGATGGGAATGGCATCCAGGTCTGCTGAGAAACAGCTGAGTATCTGGAGTTTGAGACATAACTATTTTTCTTTTTCTTAGTGAATGTGTATTATCCAAAGGAAAGGATGTTAGTTAAGAATTACATTAGTACAGGTACCTCTATTGTTAAGATTTATGCTCTGGTAAATGCCACATACTCTGCACAACTCCCCTGTAGACAACATGTGTTTCCATTAACTGCAGCAGTCTTAGAATCTGTACCATAAATAATAACACTGAGTTTATTTCACATGTTCACAGCATATAGGATAACCATGGGGGGGGAAAAAGTCATCAAGGAAATGCTATGTAAAGTGATAGTTACAAAAAGCTACAGCTATAACTTCATTTCTTCACAGGTTAGGGACAGAACATGTAGTTATAATCTACTGAAAGTGAAGTTACTTCCTATTTATGTTAGTTAATTTCTGGGCAGCAAAAAGTCCAATCCAAAACACTGTGTCTGAACTATCTTACATTTAGGAGTATTTAAAATCCAGACTTGGTTCATATCTGAAATGCCTCCAGATCCTAACTGTGTAGGGTCAAACCCCTTTCTAGTTCTTAAGTTTAGTTTGATAGTATCGCTGGCCTTCCAAAACATGATTTCATTATCCCAGGGGAATTAGGAAAGATATTTGAAGATAGCAAGCATGTCAGCAATTGAGGTAAATTATCATTACAATTTGCATACTATCTCAGGTGTCCTTAACATTAAATACTGAAAGTTGGATTTGGCCATGTACTGCCCATGGATAAGTAAAAGGATGTTGCGGTTACAGTGAGCACTATTACATATGAGGGCGCTGCTTGGTTTAACACTGAAAGAAGTGGTCTGTTGCCTGACTACCCCAGATACTGGACAGTTGAAACTTTACAGCCTAAATCATACATCTTACAAAGCCACGAGGTTGCTGCTGGCACTGAAGACTTTAATTGTTCTTTTATGGACCTAGGAGCCTGTTTGAATCTCCTGACCTACATGTTTTCCTTAGAGACATATACTGGGGATTCTGTTGGGTCCTAGCATTAGTTTCAGTTTAAGGTGGTACATGTTGTCATGAATTGCATGCTGTGCTGATTAAGCTACATACTTCACTAATCAAGCTGCAAAGCTAAGTAGGTGAAATTTAATACACTCTACTAATCAAGGTGAATTCTTTGTTGAGCAAGCTGAATATTTTAAATGTAGAGTTTTTTTATATACTCTGGTAACTGGCTTGGAGACCTCTTATTGCCTACTACGTGGCCAGCAAAAAGCCAGCAGGAGCTACTCCATTACTGACAATGGAAGGAATGTGTGTTTTCACTTTGATACTTGTTCCAGTGAAGCTTAGGGAAGATGTAATCAAAATTAGCCCTAGTGAGTAAATGACACTATTTCCCTTTGATAAGTCTCATTAGATTACACTGGAACACATTCCTGCCATAGCAGTTCCCACCAATAGGAAGGGTGCATGTGTTCCATATGACTCTTGTACCTCAATTTGGTCTGCAGGTTTCTCATAAAGTAACTGATCTTTAAATCCCTCTCATGATTATTATTGTCCTCATTCAGGTAACTTTAATTCAATCTGAACTGCACTGCATTTCAGTCACATCTTTAATTGACAAAGATAGAAGAATGGTAGTTTTGTGTTTTCCTCTCTTACCAATAGCAGACATAACATACTGGGAAATATGTATGAACCCATGGAGGAAAAAACAGTTGGTGCAGAAAGTTTGGTAGCAGCGTCATTCAGCACTAGGATTGAACAAGCTACACAGAGCCAACATAACAATGCTTTCTAATTAGTTTAGGGAATAATGTTAAAGTGTGCAATTAAGGAGACTAAGATGGCAAAGTGAAGCATACAGGTAGGAAGTAGAGCTGAAGGTGGAAGAGAGAGAAAGAGAATACAGAAAACTCAAGTAATTCCACAAATTTCTACTCTGCATCTGCATGTAATAATTAAGGCCAGTAAATATCTTGTCTGTATTGCAAGTTAACATGTTCTAGCGTTGGTGGTCTTCTGGATCTAATGTAGAAATAGATTCTTCCTGTTTGCAAAATGCTGATGGACTCATTTGCATGTATTGCAGGGAAAAACATATTACTTTGATCTGTGTTAAGCCTCCTTCTGCCATTTTATTTGCTTCACTTTGTGGATTTTAATGTAGGGGCACATGTGGTCAACAGTGTAGAGTTGCATTGTACAGTGAGGAAAGATTTCAGTCTGTGTTTCAGCAACTTAATTAATGGCATAAGATAAAAAAAATCGGCTTTGAGAAAAGGTCTGTGATTGCAGCTGTCTATATGGAAACAAGGTAAGTAAAGTAAAATCTCCAGTCAGAAAAAGATTTCTGAGCTTTAAATAATGAAAAGGGAACTAAGATTGTGAAAACAGACTTTCTTATGTGTAAACTCAATGTAGAGTGGTATTGGAAAGGAAGCAGTTGTATAGAAAGGTTGGGGGTTTGGTTTCAATTGTTTGGAAATGCCTTTAGCTTTGTTCAGTCTGCATGAAGTACAACCTACTTGGCTACAGTTCACTAGCTTGTTTTATATATGTTTATACCTGTTACTTTTTTGACTTGTCCTTTGGATTTAACCAAACTGGCCTAGCTTGAGGCCATCGTTCATTGAGCAAGTTGGTGGATTTTTTATTCCCCCCAACCCCAGTTGCTCACTGTAGAGGAGTAAGAACTGTCTGAAGAGGCATAGCACTGTCATACTCTTTGGCTCACAGTGATTACTGAACTCCTTTGTTGGGGTATATGCAGGAGGAGATGCGATTTTAAGGAAGTTATAACTGCAGTCAGCTTCTAAATACTTAGTTTATGTACGTTGTCAAACTGCTGACTTTCCAAGCTATCAGTATAACACTTTTCACACTCATGAAACATTGTGGTTTGTTTTTTAACTGAATTATTGAGATGTCCTCTAGCTTTACAATTAATCAGTAAAATACTATACTACACTTGGTAAGATCACCTAAGTGCCATAAATTACTAAAGCTAAATTAAATTTTCTCAACAATAATGAACAGAGTGTAGTGCAATGCAATGACTGTGATATATTGTGTCGTTTTGCTTTGTTCACCAACTGATTTGCTCAAATTAGGATTCTGTGTTAGTGAGAATCAATGCTGAATGTAACGTGCTGCCAGCTCTGTAGAGCAGAGACTTCTTTTTGGGTATATATAACACAGGTCTACGTGTTACACACAATAGACATCTGATCCCAGTTTGAATTCTTGAGTGTTCAACAGGTGTTACTACAAGTGACCAGTTGCATAAGAAAACTAAACACAGATTTAACTTGCTATTTCTCTTTTATGCTTTCAACATGGGAATTTGTTGTGTGAACTTTTTTTTTAATGACCAGTCAGAATTTTATTTGAAAGTTGTTGGAAGAAAGTTAGATTCCTAGGATGCTTCACAAATTTCAACTGCAAAGGATGAAAATGTCCATTGCGCACCACACAGTGTCAGTGTAAAACCTTAGAGTAAGTAAATTCCATGAGATGTAAATTCCACTTGGTAGTGTGTAAGTTGATTACGGCTCAACATTTACGTAGGCTCTTTAATTAACAGTAAAGGTCAATAGGTTAAATAAGTAACTTAATCAGAAAATTATGCAGAAGTGCCAAATCAAATGCATTATACAACCCTTGAGATCGATATGGTATGCAAATCGATCAGTAAAGTATATACTGTATGACTTCAAGTACTGAAACTTGCAGTGTGATATTGCAAACACAATAGTTTATGGCGTTTGTCTTGGTTGACAGCCTAGCAATTATCTATTTATATATTTATTTTCCAATCATAAATTTCCTGTGTCATGCATACTGTTTGATTCCCAGGTAACCGTTCTAGCTCATCTGGAGTGTTGTACAAAGCTATGAGCAAAGTTGGTCTGTGAATGAGTGAGTAAATGAGAGGTTTCAAAGCATGCATGGTGTTGGGTAAGGGCCAGGGAAAGGCAAAAAGACATCTTTGACTAATGAATTAGGATGTAGGCCCTCTAGAATATCAAAGGAACAGGGTTCAGTTTCTCTTCTCTGCTGTGCAGAGAGTTTGGCACAAGGAAGGAGGAGGGGACTGATTTATGGCTCAGCCATTCTCCTAGTGCCACCCCTGACTGCACCACAGGATAGAGAACTGCTTTCTTTTGTGAGAATTGGGGTGAGCCATAAATGCAGTATGTTCCAACCACAAGCCTGCCCTGTCCCAGTTCATTTGAAAGGGGAGTTGGGACTAGATGTTCAGCATTTGGAGGTGGGTGTAATTCCTGGCACTTTTGTAGACCTATGGTCAAATTCAGCCACATTCTTTTTCTTGAGAAAAGTAAGCCTGTACTTTGCTATTTGTTGGAGTCTTGTTCTGCCCCTGTTCTGGAACAGGGGGCTCTTGTATGTAAGAACTCAGACCACTGTTACTGATGCCATGTTGCAGGAGGATGCCACTGCAGCAGTTTCAATGGTTGTCCAGGTTCAGAAAAACTTACGCTGTTCTGAAGGATTGTTAAGATTAGAAATACATTCCATAATCAAGTATTTGTAAGTGCTAGCTTTTCAACTGTTTGGAGCAATTTTTATCACCTGGTGAGATGCGGTAGGTTTTTAGTGCATACCAATCCATTATCAAGTAAAAAATGCACTGAGGTCAGAAATTCTGCACCTCTTCAGAGCAGCAGGCAACACAGGGATACAGTACATCTGGGGGGAGGGAGCAGGGAAATGGGATGATCACAACAAACCCCCCCCAACAAACAAACAAACACCAGGTATGGAAATAATTTGAGTGTTCTCACAGTAAATAGGCATACTGATTGCATTCCAATAGAACTGTGTTCACACAATGTAGTCTTTTTGAACTCTTCCATGTATTTTCTGAAAGTAGCCTGAGTTGTTATGGGAATAAGGCAGATGGGTATCACCTCCTTCCATAATCACAGTATGATATGCTCCTTGGCAAATAAGCTAGGATTTCCTGCCCATAAGCACAAATACAAAAGTCATCAGCATTTAGCAGTGGAAGGGATAGATGCTCTCATGCCACGTGGCATTCTATTGTGTGTGTCTCCTCTTTTTTCTCTTCCACTTCTTTTGTTTGTCTGAAAAAGTCGTGGCTGAATATATTCCAAGTGGCTGCATTGTTGCTAAAGCCCATCATGGGAGGAGCCACTAATATGATATTACTGAGAAAGAGGGTATTGGGGTTTGGTTTTTTTTTTTTCCTCCTCATTTATAGAAATGACCTTTCTGTGTTTATCTTTGTGTCCTTTGCTCATTTCTGTTCTTCCAGTCCTTTGTTTTCAAGTTATATGGTCTGTCTATTATGTAGCTACTATTTCTTATTTGGTTAAGTTAGAAGTAGTTTAACCAGGTACAATAATTTCTGTGACTTTTTTTTGGCAGTTTCTCACATGAATTTGTTTCTAGAAATCTGAGTGTAAAATGCTACTTTAAGTTGTAGGCTATCTCTGCATTTATATTAAGATTTCTACTTGGTAAATAAATAATGTCATATTTTATCAATACTACTGTTATTTCTGCTGTAGGGAGAAGCTGCATCAGCACTAAACTTCTAGGATGTTTTGAAGATATAAGCCGCAGATTCTGGTTTGCACTAAACCTCTCAATTTTTTTATGCAAAGCGTCAAAATTCCAATCACATCTCTGCTTGTAAGCACCTTCCATAGTAGTGGGTGACTTCAGTACATAGGGAACTTTGTAAGTTCTTACTAGATTTCAACAGCTGTCTTATACACTTGTGCTATGTTTTGTTAGTTTTGTGCCTGCAAACAGCACTCATAGTTTAGCTTTATCTTGTTTCACATATATCTAATTTAAAAAAAAAAAAGAAACAAACCCTAAATGAAATTAACAAAAAATAACACATCATTTCCTGTGATCAGAGAGATGAATGCAAAGATGAAGAAAAAAGGGACTGTTCCAAATTACATAAGGAATTGACATTGTAAGAAATTAATAGAATGTGCTATACTCTTTATATATAGCATCTCTTAGCTAAAATTAATTTTAACTTTAAAAAACTTCAAGTATCCACGGCTGTGAAATTAATGCAGCACTGAGCTTGCTTTGCTAAACTGTGACTGGAATACTGTATGAATGGTTCTGGCCTGGCCTATTGTGTATGCTGTTAGTGCAGCAAACTATTTCCCATGTAGCTCTGTGAACTGCAATTGCACTCTTGGAGGCGCTACAAACATAGTGTTCGCTTAGTAGTGAACTAAATAGTCTAAAGGACTCATCTGGGGAGAACAGGCTCTTCTGTCAGCTGCTACTACTTCACTTACTACTTTTCTTCATCTCCTTTAACTCTGGAGGCAAGAAGTTTTCTTCCCCCCCCCCTTCTGTTTCTCTCCCTTTTTTTCCTTTTTTGTTGTTGCCCATGAACATCTCAAAGTGGTAATGTGAATGTGATGGAATCTTAAAAATGAGAGTCAGTGGGAAGACATACATATTGAGTATATTTAAAATTCACAATTTCTAGTTCAGTTTCATGATTTGGCTTAAGCTTTCTGTTTGTGTTTGGCAATGCTAGATTCCATTAACAATATATTACAATTGACAGCAGAATTTCCCAGTATCTGAGGAGATGGAGCTCCCTCCAACATCTAGCTACCTGCATGTTAAGACGTTGGCAAAATGTGTAAGATTTTCTATAGTAGCATCCTCTTGTCACTTACTACTCAGGCTTGACATACCTAAAATCGTGTGTGTGTTGTTCATGAGTCTCTTAGCAAATCTTTTCATAAAGACACAATGATTTTCAAGCTTAAAATTCAAAAACAGGCAATTTTTCAATTTTTCTGTGGTTTTGCTGCATGCATTTGGCAGAGCTCAAGCAGTGCTGAGAGTTAAGTAGAATGACTTGCCTGCTTTCCAAGTATAATGCTCTTCAACCAAACTTACTCATAGCAGTCACCTTCAGAATCCTCCTTGTATCTCTTATGCATATAAAAGCTTACAGGTAAACGTTTGTGTAAGATTTACTATATTTTTATCATAAATTTGTTGCCTGATTATTTGCTTTGCTAGTTAAGAGGAATGATGGGGGAAGGAGAGCATCATTTTGACATCTTAGCATATGATGCTGCTTTGAGGGCCTCAGTAATGGCTAATGAAGGAGCATAGTTCTCCCAAGCTGCTCTTCTTTACATGTGTGCACGCTGTTACAGCTAGTGAGTTTACACCTATGGGATGCTTTCATTCTTTGTATGATCCCTTTTTTAATTTCAGTGTCTTAGTTGCTTCTTAACATACAAATCTTTAATGTTTATTGCACAGTCACATTTTAAAGTCATAATATTTGTGCTTTGCTCTAGGTTCCACAGAATGAATTGCTTTGGTTTTCATTACCAATAGAAGTATAATCAATAAACCTCTTGATGTCATTCAGTCTACATATTAGACTTTATTAGAAAGAGCTGTGTGGAAGGAGCTACCTCTCCAGGCTGAAAATGGTCTAGGTTGCACTGGGACAATGAGTAAAACTAATATTTTAATGGATGATATCTATATTGTTTAACCAATGTAACTCATATTTCTGTTACTAATCTAAATTCTGAGGCCCAGCAGAAGAATGCAAGTGTGTTGCATTATGTAAATGATGTATGGGGTTCATATTGTGAAGAAAAAAACCCTTCGAAATAGATATCGGATTGCTAACCCCAAGGCAAGGATCACCAGCTGTCCTTCAGTTCCATAAAGTAGTTACTAACAGGAGCAGTTCATTTGATTCTCAGAACTACTGTCACTTCTTAACTCTTCCAATGCACGAATCCCTCACTGAACAGAAATAAAAATACTGAAGTTACCATTTCAAAGCCTGGGTTTCTTTTAAAAAGGAAAGAAAAGTAGCACATGTTTTTAAATCTATGGGGGGTTTTCATGGTTATTAAGCTACTACACTTTAGGCTATTTGGTCACATTAGTAACTGAAAAATGCAATAAGAACATGAATGTGTGTAGTACAGCTGATCTGTAATGCTTCAGGTATGTGAGATACAGTACACGTTATTATTTAGCCCCCTGAGGGATACTAGGGTCTTTACAGAAGACACAATCCTTGATGAATAGAAAGCGATTATCATCTCAAGCTCTAGTTCCGCAATTTGCTATAGGAGCAGTACTTCCATCTGTGTGGAGCCTTATCTGCTTCAAGGTTTCAGTCACATAAAGAGCTCTCTGCAGGAGGATGCCTGGCTTCAATAGTTTCTTGTCCTCGCATAGATCCCTATCTGGGTAGAGATTCTTCTGTGTTCGGGGCCTGTGACAAAACCATGACACAATTGGCAAACATTGCTCTGCAAAGAGATCTGTAAATACTGTAGGGAGATGAGCATGTGTATGTTCTGGTAGTTGTTTGTGCATCCTCCCTTGTTGCAAAAAGAAACAGTGGAGGGTTGTCAGTTTTGGGGGTTTGTTTTGTTTTTTCTTTGTTTTTCTCTTTGTGGCTTTTTCTTTTTGTTGTTATTGTATGGGTTGTTTTTTTTTTGGGGGGGGGTGTTTTGTTTTGTTTGGTTTTTTTTTCTTGTCACAATCAGCTTGAGTTCCATTTTTGAAGAAATAGTGTACTGTATTTAATGAGGACCCACGTAATCAGGACACCTGTGCTCCTGGTATGTTGCCCAGGGAACCAATTTACCCTAATGACAGTGAATGACATTTACTGCTGCTTAGAATAGTGCTTAATTTAAACAATAGTGCATTAGCAATATTTAACTTAATGGGGATGTATTTGGTTTATGGTAGTGGGTTAAGTAATGTTTAACAAGGTGTTAAATAGGTAATAATAGATTAATACTTTGACTTACATAATGCCAATACATTCTACCTGAGAATCTGTAAGTGTTAAAGAAATATTAAGGTACCATACTTCAGAGTATGTGTTTTGAAAGGGGAAGTATTAGCACAGAGAAGCTAAGTCTGTCCAGTCTGTCCTCAGTTTGACATCTAGACAGTAATATATTGATCCCGTGGCAGGGGGGTTGCAACTAGATGATCTTTCTTTAAGGTCTCTTCCAACCCTAAACATTTTGTGATTCTATGGTACTAACTGTGGATGGACTTGTGAGTAAATTACTTCATTACACTGAGTTTGTGCAATAATGTAGGATGGATTTTTGACTCCTTGCTTAAATTTCATAGATAGCTTAGTTACATGAAAATCCTCCCTTTTTCAATTAGGAAAAAAAAAGTTCCTGAAGATGGTGTAAATCTATCACATGACACTGCTCTCCCCAGTGAGATCCAGGTGAACATCTTGATTTTTTTTGTATAATGTGCTATTATAAATGAGTTATTTGGCTTTGCTTAATAACTCATGAAGTCTCAAAGGAAACTGCGGAGTACAATGGCAGTGTGCTCCAGGCTGGTGAAGGAAGCTAGTTTAGAAGTTGAAGATTACATCATTGTGTCACTTCACTGTAATCCCTGAACACAACTGTACTAAAAATGCTATCATGAAAGCTGCTGCGTATAGCAAGAAGCTGATGTCACAGTGTTGACATCTAGATCCCTGCAAAATTCTAGACCATTTTATACTGGAGACGTGGATTTGTCAGAGATGTGTAGTGCCCTGCCAGCAGCTCTTGCTGTAAGATTCTGTGTTTGTGTGTGTGTGTGTGTGTGTGTTTGTGAAATTCCCTGCACACCACGGATTCAGGGCCCAGCTCTAATGGAGCATAGATGCTTAATCTAGACTATAGGTGCTAAAGAAGACCTGTGATAAAAATTTCTAAAGAGAAAAGAAAGGTATAAAACATGGGCAGACTCATGACAGGGTCATTAGAGAAAAAAAGCCAGCATGGAAAAGTGTAGAATCCTAAAAGGAAAAGGGGTGTCACAAAGCAGGGGCAGAGTCTGTGTTGATGGAGCTGGTAAAAGGTGGCAACTCAGGCAGGCTCAGAAGGCCTTCTAGGGAGCTCAGAGGCAGATCATTGCCTGCCTGAACTGGGAACACTGTGCAGCTGACTTATTGGGATGGTTAGCTGTAACACCTGGCTTTATAGCTTGTTAAATCCTTACTGTATTTTATATGTGTTTAAGCAATGAAAATTGCATTATACTATTCAGTTAAGCATATCCTGCTTACAGTGTCTCTTTGTGCTTGCCTAATGGTGCTCAAAAAAGTGATATTTGGCTTCAATGCATTGGTATCTTCAAGGCACCTCTGTTTCATCCCTGTTTTATCTAGATAGGGCTATCCTAGTTCTGTAAAACCTGCTGTATTGACTTAATTTTTTTGTGTAGATGACGTGTTCAAATCTGATTTCATGCAGACTGGCTCCTTGGTGCCTTTATAAATGTTACAGTTGTTAGATTACTGTGTCAGTATTGTATTTTACTGGAATTAGGGATCTCATTATAATGGTCTTCATTCTCTTACTTCTACTGATATTAATCAATTCATGTGATCAGAAGGAGTTTGGGTGCTGCATCTTTCTATATAACCATGATATGAATTATTCTTTTTATACACATAGTGTTTATACATATAAATGTGACATGTTTCTGCATAAAGACATGTAAAGAAATGAATATATAAAATACCTAAACATGCAGAAATAAAAATGAAAAATTATAGATACTTAAAACTCAGTTTAAAAAAAAAAAAACAAACAACAAACTGTTAACATCTTGGAATTTTAAAATTTGGCCAACTTATTCTGTATCTGGTTGTTTTGCTTTCTAAACAACTTATTATCTGCTTATGCTCTGTCTTAATTTTGGAAAACAGGCTGCTTGACTGTTCGACTGGCGTTTGGTTTGTAGCATTTCAAATGGTGATAAAGTCTTTTGCAGGTATTTGTGGTGAAACAGGATTTGAACTATTAGTATTTATAATTTAGTAATAACTGTAATAAAAATGATAAAAAGTAATTTTCTAAAGTCTTTGCAAAATATTTATTATAATGTAGGAGCAGCTAACAAAAATGTATTGTATTATGAAGAAAGTTTTGGAAAGATGGACAATAGAATTTTGTACCTTTAGTGAAAGCAAAGTGCAACTGGAAGCTTTGTCTTGCTATGTTTGTCAGATTTTAATGAGGATTGCTCCATTCCCCTGTCCCCATGATATCATGGGAGGAGTTGCATAATTTACTTCCTACAGGTTTTAGATGTATTAATTTTTTTAATGTTTTGGTTTATTGTGTGTTTTTGTTGGGTTAAGGTTTGTTTTGTTTTTTCCCCTCAAATTCAATAAACAGCTTTAGGGAATGTGCTTACACATCATACTTTGCAAATGGTGGCTTGTTATTGTGACTAAGGATTTTATTGTTTTTTGGAGTGTAAACTGATAAAGCATTTTGCCAGCCTTAGTTGCTTTCTTCTACACAGGAAAACCAAAAAAAAAAACCCAAAAAAAAAAACCCCAAAGGCTTGGAGTAGAGGCAGGAAATGTTTAGTCTCAAAGTGAAAGGACTGAGATTCTTCTTCTGGGCAAGAATTGCATTCACTTCAGTGAGAGGAAGCTAAATTAACAGACTGTTTGGAGGTTGATTTACATTACACTGAGCTGTGACTATGCCCAAGCAAGCAAGGTCTGTACAGGGAAACCTGGTGGAAATCGGCAGAAAAGTAATTTTCCCTTTACAAACTAGAAGCCTGTCAGAAGATAGCTGATTAAACAGTTTGTGATCTGGGATACACTATCATTTAAGAAACATGGTATCTGTGAGAACAGTTTTTCCCTGCAGTGGTGGATCCCAGACTTCAGTGCTTTCTGTCATATATCAGTTCTCTTGAATTGACCAGTAATCATCAGAGTCCTTGTTCTTCCATGGGAAGCAGAGTAGGAGCTTATGCTCTGATGCTTATCCATGACTTAAACTCAGAAATTTGGGTGGAAACTGTTATTGTACCTGGTTCAAATACAGAAGAAAAGGATTTAATCTGTATGGAATATAAGTGTAGCAATAGACATTTTAGATAAATTTACATAAAGACCAGTTAAAGCCAATGGGGTTGAGTTTTGGTAATTTAACAGTGTAAGAAGACATCAATTACACCTTTTAACCAAAGTGATGTTAACTGCCTCTGGAGGAAAGTAGGCTGTGTGAAAGAGCTAGAAGAGTCTTGGTTGTCTGTGAACTGACCACGGTAACAGTGGCACCTAAGATGTGGTTTTGGATGCTTACAAGCTTATTTATTATATGGTGCTTCTGGTTTTGTGAACTCCAAACTGTTTTTGGTACCTGTCCCAAGGGAAGCTGATATCTTGTTCTTGCCTTCACCAGGTTCCTTTTGCTAAAATTTGAACTAAATATAACACAGGTATACTTAATGTGAGTCTGATTGCAGCCACGTGCAAGTGCTGCATATGGTTACAGGCTGCTTACCTGTGAATAAATTCAGTTCCTCTTGCTGTTTTAGCATAAGCAGAAGAAACATTATCTTAGGCCAGAGCAGAATCACTCTGCTTGGCTGCACAGCTGGTGTGAGCAGATCAGCTACGACATATACCCTAAACAGTTAATTATCTGACTCAACACTTTTCACAGCTACTATGTATTCAGAGAAGGAACGACAATATTTTGCAAAATAAAGCCCCCTATTTGGTGTGAGGACTTGGAAGAACTTGAGGAAAGTTAAGATGTTTTTCCAAAACCTTCCCTCCCCCCCTCATTGTCTTTGGCTGCAATATCCTGAGTAATGCAGAGGGATGTCTCCAGTTGTACGATGTCCATTCTTTTTTCCCTGGCAGACTTTTTTGTAATATTGGACTGTTCTGCTAAATATTTTTGCCAAAACTGTTGAGAGTGATAAGGACATTCTTGCCAGCTTCATTTCTGTCCACTCCTTTTCCTTGTGCTTTCTGAGAAAAGTCTTGGAATGGAAGCACTCATAATAATAAAGCTATGAAATGAATTTAAAATATGATCCACATTGTTCTGAAGTAAAAAGAAAAAAAAAAAATTATTCTGGTAGGCATTGGACTGAGCAGAAAAGGAAAATGACCTGAAAAGGTCATGAAACCTTAACATTTTTTAAGATTTTTTTTTTTTTTAAATCTGTTTTAACATGATTCAGAGACCTTTCTGATAGAATGGGGGGAGGAAAGAAGCATTAATCTGACAAACATACGAAGACTACTTATTCTGCAGGTAAACCCCAACAAAAAGGGGGGAGGAAGGAAGGAGGAGTAGGAAAAGGGATAAAGCTGAATATATGGTGCGAGGAAAAATAATTTTCTTCATGAAAAGTTGAACATAAAGGAACTTGCAGCTAGTATTCATGGTAGAGAATTTTTTGGTTAGCAAGATTGACATTTTAATAAACTGATCTTAATTAACACTACTTTGAAATTCTGAGTTGTACGCTATCTCAAAACAGTAGAACCAGTGGCTTTTTAAATAATTTGCTGCTTGTGGGTGATCTCTTTTTGAAACAAACCCAGACCCTCCAGTCACAATTTATTTTTTATTTCAAAAATGATTTTTACTAGGAAATTTTGCTTTGGTTCAAGAGAATTATAAATCATTATTACACAGCCAGACACTTCAAACATTTTGTAAGAGCTTTGTGACCAATGAAGCATCAAAGGCGATGCTGAAATTCCTGATTACAGCATGGGTGCACGTCCATTCATTAATAAATTAAAGTTCAGGACTCTATGTTATTAACAGGATTTCTAGATTATTGTGTATTTCTCCCTTAGAAAAGGTGGCTCTTCCTGCCAGACAAAGCAAAAGGATTGTTATTCATTAATGAATGCCAATTTATGTGTTTTTGTTGGTTTTTTTTTTTGGGGGGGGGGGGGGGGCGCAATTTAGGGCTGAAGAACTTGTATTGAGATTTCTTAGGAGCTTTTTGTTATTCTTTATTAACCAAAAACAGATCTAGATTTTGTTTCTCCTTCTCTCTTCACATGCTGTAATGCTGGCAATCTATGTAGGGAAGGAATGAAGACAGGCAAGTATTAATAGATACTTTTCTTGACCCCTTAATTTCTGGCACTAAATTATGGTCGGTGCTTGTGAATCCTTTATTTAGCTGTTGCTGTAATAAGCTCTGGGGGCATACAGCATGGAACAATGTATTTTTGAATGTACTTCAAACATGAGATAGCTCTTAAAGGTCCTGCTGTGTTCATACTTCTATTGTATTAGACACTACACAAATCCATAATAAGAGATGGCCTCTGCCCTTCAGCATTTACAACCTATGTAAATGAGAATGAATAAATGAACTGATACCTGTTTTTTTTTTTTTTTTACTGCTGGGGAGCTAAGACTTGAAGATTAAACTATTTGTTTAAAATGTGCCAGAACTGGGAAGTGATTCCCTTTTTCCTGAGATCCCACCTAGTTATTTCGTTCTTCTCAAAATACATGTCCAGAAAGAACTGATATGCAACAGAAGTGAAAGCATGCCATTACCCTGATTTGAGTTTTGTGAAATTCCTGGCTAGTTATTGGAGTTTTTAGTGTGTCGTGCTTTAAGCCCAGCCAGTAACTCAGAACCATGCAGCTGCTTGCTCACTTCCTCCCTTCTTCCCCCCACCCCCTCTCCCAGAGGAATGAGGAAGAGAATCAAAAGAATGTAACTCCATGGGCTGAGATAAGAACTGTCCAGTAACTACGGTATAACACAAAACCATTACTACCAATAATAGTAATGATAAGGGAAATAACAATGGGAGAGAATACAGCTGCTCACCACCTGCCAACTGATAGCCAGCCTGACCTGAGCACTGATCTGGCACTGGCCTTCTTGGTAATTTCCCCCAGTTTATGTAGTGGGCATGAAGTGTTGTGGTATGGAATACCCCTTTGGCTAGTTTGGGTCAGGCTCCCTTTTATTCACCTCTTCATGTACGCTGGTTTTAAGTTCATCTGAAGCTGTGGAATTGATTGAACTTCCAGTGAAGCTTCTTTCCTGAGATGGGCTAGACTAAAATGCAAGGTACTGAAAGAAGCAAAAATACTCTGTAGAATGCTATTCCTCTCCACACTCAGCTGGAGCAGCAGACTATAGGGGGATGTTGAGGTTTACAGACTCCATAGTTGCTCTCTTAAACTGCCTACATAAGCACTAGCACTTTCATGTAAGCGTTTCAGTGGCTTCAAAATAGCTTCTTCGTGCTAATCTGCATGCAAACAAGAGAGTGACTCTTCACTATTTTCTACCCTGTGTGGAGTTTATACTTTTGCAAAGAGGTTATCAAATAAGACATTGATCATTGATTGTGTTTTAAGACAATTTAACATGAATTATTCATATGTACAAAGAAGACAGCAAACCAAGGCTTTAACTGTAGGTTACACATTCTCTATGTAGATTAAATAACAAAGCCTCACCTGTAGAACAGATGTTCTTAATTTTGTGAGATATTTGATTCTTCAATTATTTTTCCCCCTGTTTACAGGGCTAGTCAAGAGCATTTGTAAAGAGATTAACTAAAACAATTCATATTTTTTCAGATAGTTCTATTTCTAATCTCTATAATTTACTTAGAAGAGTAGTTGTAATTGGAAATAGTTAAAATCATGGAATAGGCAGTTTTAAGTCTAATAGCTTAATTCAAGAGGTTTCAAATCTTAAGCAGACAAATAGGAAGAAAGAAAGTAGGAAGGGATGTCATAATGACAAAGGAAGTCTGACCACATCAGTGGAGATCCTGAATGTTCTCTGACTGCGATGACTTGGTTCCTTCAAATAAAATTAATGGGGTATTGCATCTTTAAATTTCTTCTTCGGAAATATGGTTTACTGTGCTGTACATCTGATGTTTTATTCACCTTTTGATATTATTTGTGGGATTGTTACCAGTTGTATTAAACTGATGCAACAAAACATGTTGTAGTCGTAAATGTGAGATTCTTGGAGCTTTGACAGAAGTTTCTGGTGTCACCCTCAGTAGATCATTTACCTTTTTAATTTATTGGTTCCTGTTAGATGAGAATAATATATTCAGAACCTCACAGGGTTGTTGTAGAGATGAGTGTAATACAAAGTGAATGCCACATTTCTGAGCACCGTCCAAGTACTTTAAATAGGAATCAGGGTTTTCTTGAGAGCTATCACCATTTTCCTGTATCTCTCTGTGTAGGTAACTAAAGGGAAAATGAGGTGCTACTATGTCATGCGTAGCTGTGTGACTGTCTGCAGTGCAGTCAGTGGCATGTATTGTGACTTTGGCCCAGTTTATCCTTTCAGGGTCTCTTTCCACTTGTAGAAACACAGCAGACCCTCTTGTTTACTTGTTTGTTTTCTTTTGCTTTGTTTTTGCCTGAACCAATAAAATATTTAAACACAATAAAAATGTTTATTAGAGGCAAACAGCACAGTAGCTATGTCTAAAAAATAAATAAACCTGTGGTGAACAAATCTTAGTCCCAGGTGTTTCTGTGATGCCAGTCATGAAAGCTGGAAAAGTATTCATTATAAACTATCAGTTCTGTCAAGATCAAGGATAGATTCCTGGAGTGAGAAGCAAAAAAGGCAAAATGAAAGGATCTCCTTCTTTGTTACAGACAGTTCTACATATACTTACGTATATGCTGTGCATGTATGTTTGTGCATATGCATGTGTAGGTTTATACACAGTCTATATAAATCAGTAGTGCTATCATCTACTGAAAACAATCACAAAAGTGTGCTCTTTGAAATGTGAATATCAAAAGAATTCTTTTCTCCATTGTGGGGTTCCCAGAATAAAACAACTGTAGGGAGAATTCAACCAACCCACCCAAGTTACTGCCTATTTGAACATGCAGCCTTTAATCTCGACTGAATATACCAAGCCTTTAGTTGCTATTCAGGTTCTGTTTCTTGAATATGTGGTGGAGGAGCAAGTGAGGTGCTGAATAATATCTCTTCCCCCAGCCATGAAATTCAGTGTGTCATCACTAGGGTGAGCTTGGAAACAGCTCCTTGAGTTAGTAGTCAAGGCCACAAAAAAGTAACTACTTGGTGTGAAGGTGTTTGGTTTTATGCCTTTCAGTTCTGACCACACAGTCTTTAATCTTCATTCCCAAACCCAGCAGAGCAGGATTTCACCATGTGAGACAAGGTAGTAGTTTCCAGTTTTATTAATACACAAGCTTTGTCTTTGACATTAGCAGTCAAAGTGACTGCCTGGAGTTTTGGAAAACTAGCCTGGATAGCCTTCTCATATCAGACTACCTTACACTGGCTGTCCTGAAAAAGGAATAAGCTATCTTGTATATGTTGCATATACTCAGGTGGGTTGGGAGGTAGAGGAAAAGGTGCTGGATTGATGGGGTAGTCAGAGTTAGGAAAGGATGGGATAAGGGTCCTGCTTTGAGGACATGACCTTTACAATAATAGAGCAGGAGTGTTAAAAGGCTAAAAGAAAATCTGAGTTTGGTTATGTAGTGCTAAGGGGCTTGGAGTTGTGGTGGGGGGAGCAGTTAAAAGCCATAAGAAAAAATAGATCCTCAAGGTATGTGGCTTGTAAATTCACTTTCTTAAAGAATAATACAGGGCTTCACCTTTTTACTCACTAGGGACCTGGATATTCCTGCAAGAATATTTTGTCATTTGCTCCATTTCTGTTTTCAAGAAACTTCATTCCTCTGTGTTCTGTTTTCCTATCTGCGCTTCAGAGGATGCATTAATTAAGTAGATTAGTGTCCTGCTATTAGTTAATCAAGTTAGCACATGGGCTCCTGTGTCGTGTCCTGGGTATTTTGATGTAATGTGTGAAGTATTATAAGTACTAAGTAAATTTTTTTATAAAAATGCAATGTTCTGTTTTTCTAAGAATCCAAACTGCTCTTACAGGCCTTAGCCTCTCCTTGGGGTATGTAGAAAGTGTAGTTCCTTGATGGGCTTGCTACAGTATCAAAAAATGCCCTGGTATTGCTGTATCTTGCTGTCTTACTTGTGTCTATGTATCTCTGTGTAACCACGCTGTAAACTGGATTGGTAAACTGTCCTCAGTTGACAAGCAAGCAAGTGTACCACCTCCATATTTCAACCCAGCTACTTTAAGCCAGATGTTTTCAGTGAACTAGTTTACTAAGAAGTTGTAACAGTACCACTGTTAAGGTGGTAGCTGGTAACTGAGGCTTATTTGTGTTTTTTGGGGGGTTGAGTGTTTTGTTTTGTTGGTGGGGTGGTTTTTTGTTTGGTTGGTTGGTTTTCTGGGTTTGTTTTTTTTTTGTTTGCTTGTTTTGTTTGGGGGGATGTTGCTTATTTTTTTGTTTGTTTGTTTGGTTGGTTGGTTGGTTTTGGCAGCTGTAAAACAAAGATGATACAGAACTACTTACTTAGTGCCACCTAGGCAATGTGATCTCCCTACGAGTGTATTTAATAACCAGACTAGCTCCAGATGCTTTTGTTAATGAGAGTAGTGTTTAAAAGAAGGAAGCCTGATTTCTCTGTGCCTTGCTTAGATCTTGTCACATGGGCCACAAAGTGGTTGCATAGCAGTTCCATTCTTCTTTGAGCTGAAAAAAGAATTGGCTTCCCATTAAGTGTCACAGAGCATCATGCCCCTAAAACTTTCATAAGATTAAAAAGGCAACAATTCTGATTTTAAAATGAGAAACATACTTGTGAGACACTGATCAATTCTCATCTTATAATGTTTAGCTTATATTGTTTGCTTTATGGTATGTTGTATAATACCTGCTTCATTTGCTTACCTTGTTTGCTTTATGGTATGTTGTATAATACCTGCTTCATTTGCTTACCTTGTAGGCTCTTTAATGTTATTCAATGTAATAACCATAGCTATTTCTTCATATTCAGAATTCAGTACTTTCAGTCCAAGTCAAGATGGGAAAATTCTTTGACTCAGCTAAGATGAATTTTCACATAGGGCAAGAAGATCCTCAGTAACTTTGTGCTGGTGAATACGTACATTTAACAGTTTGTGAAGAATCATGAGCTTCTTGGAACTGGCACTTGCGTTACAGCTTTCAGTGGAGAAACTGGCATTTGAAAGCATGGGAGATCTCGTGTTAATAAACCTCAGAGCCTTGAATATATTGGCTGGTCTTTTCCAAGATACTGCTGGCTGTGTTTGTGCTCCAGAATACAGACTATCCCAGCTTAACTGGGAGTCAGAATGCAATGTGATGCACAGTCCCCTTGTGAACCTGGGTTCCTTTTGAAAAGGAAATTTGGTGCACAAGGAGGAAGGAAGTTACACTGTGCTCTGGTTAAGTCCCCTGAGACAAATAGGTCTGTAATAGGCCTGAGTATAGATGCAGGTATATTCCCCTTGGTCTCATCTTATGAGCAGAAGCACTGCTGTTGATCTAGTCCTACTGACTGCTGTGGATACCAATTTACAGCTGAAAATTTTATATTTCTGTTTATTTGTGTAAAGTACATGTGAGAACTATGAGTGCTTTTAGGATGGAAATTGTAGTCCAAGCACTGGTTTGCAACAAATGGGTAGAACTTTAGAGAACAGGGAGAGGTGAGTAATTGGGCTTTCATAACTTAAGGAGTTGTTCCTAATTACTCATGTGCATGCTTCTAGCCTATAATTCCAAGATAAGAGGTATTACATATTAGAATGTCATGATTTCAACTAACAACTGGTTTAATCTAATCTACTTTCCTTTGTAATAACAGTGAATCACAAGTATGGTGTGGTCCCTTAACAGTTTGTCTACTAAGTGGGAATTTGTTAAGCTGTGCTAACTGTAGTTTGCAGTCACCTGTCCATACCCTTATTTGCTGCTTTGTTGGGCACTCATTCTTTCCATCATATTTTCTCTCATCAGGTCATGGAAATAATCACTCCCTACAAAGCAGTGCTAAGTTAAGAAACATTTTAAGAAGGAGTTTCTAGGCTTGCTATCAGGCAGTTGCACTATTCACCAGCACTGGACATTTCAGTACAGAAGAGCTGGCTGGCAGCCTTAGCACAGTAACAGCACAACTCAAACAAATGATTATTACAGTTAAGATGTGATGATAGCATCTGTGAAAATGTAACCAACCCATCAAGGAACATGCAGAATTGAAGTGAACAGTTGCACTGGCAGCAGAGACTAGCGATCATAAATCATCTAGCAGCCTAAGTATAGACAAAGCTGAGGATCTGAAGAGCATCCCAAGCACATGTGAGAGTCTTCCTTTTCCCTTTCTGCTCTTCTGTCACCTTCTCCAATATAGGCTGCTGAGAAAGTAGAATTCTTCCTCTGGGTTTGTTGTGACAGCATCTCAGAGAGTTTACAAAATAATTTTTGGTGTAAAACTTGTCACCTTGCTTGACAATTTTCTTGCCTCTTTATAATGTTCTGTGGGGTAACGTAAACTATATTTGAGTAGTTCTCGCTTTGAGGAACATGTGCCTCACGGGGGTTGTAAAGGCAGGAAATGAAAAAAAAAAAAAAAATGAATGAAAGGCACAGCAGCCTGACCAGGAGCATTGAGAGGGAAGCTGCATTACTTTCTTAAATTGTCTTTGCCTGTAGGTGTGGCCTGGGAGCTGCTGGCAAAGTTATGGTGGCATGTGATAGAAAAAAAAATATTTTTTTCCCCAGCCTCCTGCAAACCAGTTTCTTGCAATCATTCCATCTAATTTTACTACACTACATCACTACATTGGCTGAAGGATGGAATGGAGGGGAAATGCAGGACAATGCAAGCTGTCTCAGTTACAGTACTTACGGGGAATGGTGGCAGTGCCACGTATTTGAGTTGTTCACATTTAATCCTATAGCTTGACTGCCTGTGCCACAGTTCGCCCTCATTAAGAAACTTTTTTCATTCTTCTTATGCCAGATCCATCAACATTGTTTGAGGCTGCTCTGCTGTGGAGGTAAACGATACAGGACAAAGAGGGTTTGAGCTCATGTTCTGACTCCATGCAAACTGCTTTGAATAGGGCTTTTCCCTCCATATATATTTATATGGGTCTGAGAAAGAATTTGCATCTCCTTATTTCATCCAAGAGAGTTGAAGGTATTTGAGAGGTGGAGAAACGAGTTACTTCATGAAGGGGCACTGACAGCTTTGCAAGACGGACTCAGTGAATATAGATTCTAAATCTCTGAGTAAAAAAGATATGTGAACATAATGTAAATAGACAAATTAAGAAAAAATTCTGATTCTGGATTGTTGGTTGCTTTTTCTTCTCAAGAAATTCATTAACAAAACTTGAAAAATTGCATCTGTTATGATGGCTTTAAAAAAATTATAAATTCTGAATCTCACTAGCACAGAATGCCTCTTTATTTTCTGGCTAGCATGAGAGTCGGTTGACTTGTACAGTAATACAGAACTCAACAAGAATAAACTAGAAGGAAAGTATTCGGTAAAATAAGCCCCGTGAATTAAATGAGAATTCACAGCAGTAAAATTAAATGGGGAGCTTTTCATCTGCTCACTCTGCAATGTATCTAAAATCAACAACTGCCTGTGAAGAAATTTATACAAATAACTTTAAACTTTGTTTTTCAACTGAGTAATGCTCTATTTGGCTACACCCATGATTTTGCAGTAAAAGCTGTGGCCAAAGCCTTTTCCCTACAGCTGGTAGACAATGGATACCTTTATTCTAGTTTATGTAAATTAGGGACTACCACCCAAAGGCTGGGACTATGAACATCCTTCATATATATTTACAAACAAGATAGATGTGAGTTTAATTAAAATGCTAGTAATACTTCTGCACTTTCCTCAAATTCTTGTTTGCATGTCTAGCATATTAAAAAGGTTGTTTATTTGCAGTCTCTTTGCCTTTTTTTGTTTGTTTTCTTTGCTTCTGTCGGGCTAAAGTCATATAGCCAGGATCTTCACAGCATTCAGCACAATGCTCTGGGAATGTGCATGAAGTGGAAAAGATTGGTTAATACTTGTGGATGGAGTAACTCTATGGAAAGTAAGATGCACATCTAGAGCAGAATTTTTTTACCTGGGATATTTTCATCCTGTTCCCTTTTCTCTCCAAAGTAAGTTCCACTTCTAAGTACAGTTTGAATACCCTTAAGACATCAATAAATGGGCCATTTTAAAGACAAGAAATGTACCAGTTATGTTATTAGCTTCAGGGTTGTTCAAGCCCTATATCCTTTAAAAGAAAGAGAGGGACAAATGATAAATTAGCATTTCCAGAGGAACACAATGCATTCTGAGCCCTGGCATCACCTGTGAAAATTCTGGCAAAACTCAGTTTTGGGGAAGCTGGCAGTCACTGATCTTTCTGTCCTTGAAGTACATTGATACTGCTTTCTTAGATTTATGGTGCTCTAGTGGAAGAGACGTACTAGAATTGAGAGGAGGGAAGTAAGTAAAATGTAATTGTGTGCTCCTTTGCACCAGAAGAAATTTCCTTGCAATAGATCATACCATCCAAAAATCTGACTGGATAACATTGTTTCTGCTTTGCCTGCATACATGAATTTCTGAGAAGATATTTACAGCAGTGTAGAGACACTGTATTTTTGTGTTGCTGCCCTGCTCTCTCCACTTTTCCCCCATAATCTCATGGAATTTCTTGATGGATCTCAAGATACACATTAAGTATTTAAATATTGAGATTCACGTTAAGTATTAGGAAAGGTAGGCTGTAGAGTTATTCTGAAAGGACAGAAGGATGAAAATTGCAATTTTCCCTGTGTATGGAAATATGTGGGAATGCTCATCTGCTCTGTACCTTTTTTTGAGGGGAACACATTTCTCAGTACCCTTCTTTTTGCTTTTAAACAGCTGCTTTTGTTGGGGAAGGGTACAGACCTAGCTATATTATCTTTCAGATAGGCACACACTCCTTTTGTTGTATTAAGGAAAAGAGAGCCAAAGATATCAAGCAACAGGGTAAAAAAGAAGTAACTCCTGAGAAACAAAATGTGTAATTAAAAATAAATTAATTGTGAAAAGTTCTCCAAAAGAATCTTTTTCAAGTCTGTGGCAGAGGATGAATCCATATCCTAAAAAAGAATGAAGTCAGCAACTGTATGCACTTTTCATGACTGTCATGTAAAACCTAGCAAACAGATTATTCGTTGGCTTAGTAGATTAGACATGAGGGCTTCTGTAAATTAAAAACAAAAGCAGCTTTGGAATGTATTTCACTGTCTCAGTTGGAAAACAAAGATCTCTTTCTCTCCACCCCTTCTTTTCCTTAGGATAATTAAAAATAAAAAGTGTGCAGAGCCATATAAATAAAACAAGGGCTGGGATGAAGAAAAAAAAGGGAAAAATCTTCCTTCAAAGAGATGTCAGCAATCACAGTTTTCATTTGTCTGTGCCAAGAAATGTGCTTATATGTACGTCTGAATGTAGTTTATTCTTGACTATTTATGGAAGTTATGGTCTTAGAGACCTTAATATGTAATAAAAAAAAAGAAAAATCCTTAATTACAATCTGTTTTAAATGATGCTTAGCTTAAAAGCTTTCAAATACCCCTCTAAGCATTACAGAGTGTTCCACTGTCTTCCTTTTCTAACATTCCTTACTGGTACTAATACATTAAAGTTTATGCTCTAATTATATAGGATTTTGTTATAATTTACTTCAAGAAAGTGTGAATGCATTCTTCATGGGCAAAATATGTTACTTTGAATTTCTGAAAAACCCCTTTGGCTATACAACTTCTCAAGTTTGTAACCTAAAAGAGAGCACAGTATGTAGTAAAGAACACAGAATACATTAAAAAACAGTTCACTGTTAAAGATCATTCAAGAAAGAGGAAAAACACAGTCCAGGAGCTTAAGTGCCTGAGGACACCCAGAGTTGTGCCTTGACATGTTATACAATTATTTACTTTTCCATTAAGTGAAAAATTTTTAAATTGCCATGACTCACAATATACATATTCTGATCAGGAGCTACAGAATAACTTAAGAGATGCTTGCCTAACACACAAGTTTCTGATTGGAGTGAATGCTTTGTCAATATTTATCCTTCCTCTTTTATTTTGTGGTAGCTTCTTTTCTGTGCTTCTCCATCTATTTATTTCTCTGCTCATATTTAATTTTGGGCTGTCTTATCAGACTTGGGTGATGGGAAGATGACAAGCTAAAGGAAACAAGGTTCACAGACAGCAGTCTTTGCTTGGTCATAAGGAAGCTCAAAAATACATTTCTTTTCCAGAAATTGTAGTTTTCTCTGGTGCCCCATTCTGCTGGGTTACATTCAGCTTGAGAAGAGGATGTGGAGCAAAGAATAACTGAAGAGTGTTATTGTCCCCCTGGAAGCCATTAGCTGTGGTATAGCCACATCTTAGCCTCTGTTTCCATCTTGTAAGCAGTGATGACAGAACATGAGTTTTCCTTAATAGTCTTTGAAAGGATGCTTCTGCAGGACATCAGTGGGGAAAATTCAGTCCTCAGAGTCATGTGGAAGTCTAATGGACACAAGTGACTAGCATCTATACAGGTTTCAGGTGTAGCACCAAGAATTTACTATGTTGTATGAGGAATACAGAATCAGTTTTTGAATCAGCAGTTGGGAAAGATCTTAGGCAGTTTTGGCTAATAGAATTATCTGGCCAGTTATCAGACATGTTCCATTCAAGACAGTAATTCTCAAGGATATTCTTGATTTTTTTATTGAATGTTTTTTATCTGTAAACACTACAGTCTTTATGTTGAAACTAATATTAATTTTCAGTTCTGGGCCAACTGGCAGATCCAAATACAAATATTACTAATTGGCTGCTCATAAGCCTTTCTAGCAATTAATTCAGTTATAAACGATTCAGACCTTTCTGTAACCCAAATAAGATTTATGCTTGGTTTATTTTTTACAGAATTATTTCATGCCAGACAAAGATGTGTAATAAACCATTACTGAGGGTGGAGGAAATCAGATGTTTTTTGACATTAACTTAGCTGCAGTAGTGTGGCAGACAAATTAAGTGCAATTACCTTTTGTTGTAAAACTTTTTAAAAGTATTAAAAAAAGATTTTTAATATTTATAAGAACAGAGTTCTTTAATTTCCAGCTTTTACTTGGAATATTCTGTCAGCAACTTTGAAAATCAAAGAAAGTGTAAGGAAAGGCTGCGTAGGGAAGATGTAAAATTCTAATCCTGACCATTGGTACAAAGAGGAACCCAGTATTCTGTGAAAATCTGTTGTTTCCTGTAAGATTATGCATCTATATATTTATGCATTATTGTTAGTTTTCCAGATTGAGGTTTTTTGTTGTCTAAGTCACTGAAATGAGTGGTCACAAGTAATTATACACGTTTCTTCACTGCATTTTCGTATGGTGATGAGCACATGTGAAACCAGGCCTCTGAGTGAACTCTGGATCCTTTGGCACTCTGTAAGCGCTGAGGCATTTCATGCTGGTATTCCAGCCGAATTTACAATTGATTACATTTGCTTGTCTAAGCTGCCCTGCAGTCACCATTGGCACAGTGTTTTTTCTCTTTTCCAGTTTTAAACTGTCTTTTCTTGAATTAGACAGCTGCATTCCAGCTCTGTGACATCTACATTTTGGGGATGGTTAGGCCCCAATCCACACAGGGACCACCCGTTCCTCTTTTATGTCTGAATGGTATCTGGCACCTATTTGGCTTCTATCTCAAAATTCCTCTGTAGTCTGTATGTCCTGGGTTCAGCAGTAGCAGTCATTTTTCTCCTTCTTAGTAGCTGGTGCAGTGCTGTGTTTTTGACTTTCAGCCTGGGAACAGCGCTGATAACACTGATGTTTTTAGTTGTTGCTCAGTAATGTTTACTCTGAACAAGGACTTTCTGAGTCTCATGCTCGGCCAGGGAGGGGGGGAAGCCGGAAGGAAGCAGAGACAGAACACCTGACCCAAACTAACCAAAGAGGTATTCCATACCACAGCATGTCATGCCCACTATTTAAACTGGGGGCAGTTACCCAGAAGGGCAAGATCAGTGCTCGGGTTGGGCTGGGTATCAGTCGGCGGGTGGTGAGCGGTTGTATTCTCTACCCTTGTTATTTCCCTTTTTATTATTACTGGTGGTTGCAGTAGTGGTTTGTGTTATACCTTAGTCACTGGGCTGTTCTTATCTCAGCCTGTGGGAGTTACAATTTTTCAGTTCTCCTCTCTATCCCTCCGGGAGCAGGGGAAGGAAAGCGGGGGAGTGAGCAAGTGGCTGTGTGGTTCTGGGTTGCTGGCTGGCCCTAAACACTGTACTGTTTTGGATTTGGTTGCTTTTTGTTCCTCCTATTTATTATAGTTCACAGAGACTGAATGAAATTCAAAGCCCATTAATAATGGGTCACAATAAGCATACATTGGTTTGTTTAGAAGATTTTTAATGATTGCCAGAATCATAGAATAGTTAGGTAGGAAAGGACCAAGCCCCCTGCTATGGGCAGGGACACTTCACACTAAACCATGTCACCCAAGGCTCTATCCGACCTGGCCTTGAACACTCCCGGGGTGGAACATTCAAAACTTCCTTGGGCAACCCATTCCAGTGCCTCACCACCCTAACAGGAAAGAACTTCTTCCTTATATCCAATCTAAACTTCCCCTGTTTAAGTTTTAACCCGTTACCCCTTGTCCTGTCACTACAGTCCCTAATGAAGAGTCCCTCTCCAGCATCCCTATAGGCCCCCTTCAGATACTGGAAGGCTGCTATGAGGTCTCCATGCAGCCTTCTCTTCTCCAGGCTGAACAGCCCCAACTTCCTCAGCCTGTCTTCATACGGGAGGTGCTTGAGCCCCTTTATCATCCTCTTGGCCCTTCTCTGGACTTGTTCCAACAGTTCCATGATATTTTTATGTTGATGACATCAGAAATGCCCAGAAAAGCTGGCTGGACAGACCATCAACTGCTCAGAATTACAGTAAGACTGGGTGAACCTAAAACGGACTGATAATCCGTAGGCTGGAAAAAAGATTCAGGCCAGCAAGTCTGTGAACCAGGGGAAGTCACGCAGGCATCCGTGCTGTCCTCTCACATGTGAAAAGGAGTGGAATAATGATTATGACAAAAGCAAAGATTGCTGTTTAGCTATGCTTCTTGCTGTAATTTTGATGAAGATGCAGCAGAGTCTTTTCTTAGCACCTCCTAGAAAGTTCAAGGGCTGCCCACATCCATCATTGCTAAGAGAGGAATTACTCTGCATCCAATATGCAAAAAAACTGCTTGGAAATGTTCTCTATTTCCTTCTGTAGGATTTTCAGAACCTGCGTGACTTCTGGTTGCTGTTCTAAAGAATAGATGAAGTTGAGTGGTTCGTAGGCATAGCAGTTGGAGATGAAGGGGAAACGGCACAGAGCATCTGCTCTTCACCTCTTTCTTAATTATGCTTTCATCTTGTCTGTTTTCTGAAAGTGTAATACATTGTTCTGGGTACATTTTACTGGTCAACCAAGAGTATCTTTTGTCAACTTGCATCCTCTCTGTTATTTACCTCACCCTTCTGTGGATGAAGGGTAAAAGCAGCTTCTCACAAATAGGCTTAATTTCCCAAGATGCCAAATAATATGGCCCTATGCAATAAAGCTACAAGGCTAGACATGTGAAAGGACAGACTTGGTGAGGTCTTGCACAAGTGGTGTGTTCCATACCCAAAGTTGCTTTCATTATTAAGCAGCGGGAACTTAGTAAGTTGTCCAGCAGACACAGATTTTGGTGTCTTCTGTATTTTCCATGTGATTTTACCCATTACGTTCACTGGTCATTGCATCTTATTCCTGCTTTTTATTCAGTGGGATTCTTCAGCCCTGTGTCCCGTTAATAGCTTAATATCAGCTGTACTTACAGCTTATTGTCTCTTATTTTGGTGTAATTTCATCAGAAAAGGCATACTTTAAGAAGAAGTTGGCAGATTCAGGACATGGTTCTGTAGGTGAGTGAAAGAGAAGGGGATTTTGCATGGTGGGTTTATTTTTATTGTGGTTTGTTTCTCCCATGTGATAACCTAGAGTGTAAAAGGGTACTGCAGAAACAGTTGACTTCCCAAGGCCCAGTGCAGATCTGTTGTCGTACCTAGAGTTATACCTGGGTCAAACTAGTGTGAAAATCAAATAAAGACAACATGCAGTAAAAATACCTTTAAATTATAGCCATTTGCTTTCTTGTCTTTATTTATTTCAAGAATCTTTACAGGATCAGCTTATTCAATTTATATCTGGCTCAGAACTTATTTGTCATGAACACTAAGTCAAACCTTATTTGGTTTACTAAATTCTGAGACAGAATACCTGGGTTTGATAGAGTGGAATTGAGTGCTCATGCAAATCTCTGTATAGACAGTTTAAAAAAAATAAGTGTTTTTGAGAGTAATAATTATATCTACCCTGGGTTGTGAAATCCCCCTGAAAGATTTGAGAGGAAAATGTTACTGTGATTATAGAAATCTCAGTAGCTTAACTAGACTTTGCTTCTCTTTGGAAATGCTAGCAGATAGTAGAGGAGACTATGGACTAATGTCTTGCCAAGGGCCTTTTTTTCATGCCGGAACTATTCCCCCTACCACTACCACCCCTCCTCTTCATGCACCCCCATCTCCACCCCCCAAGATAAAAATCTGTAAAAGCTTTTCAGTGCAGCAAATTCCATTTTCTCTTCAGACATGCATAACTGAACAGTGTGTGTGTGTGTGTTGGTCCAGAAATGGCAAAAGAGATAAGATCTCAAGACAAAGCTTAGTCTTGGGATAGACAGAATGTTCATGGTTCTACTATAAGTCTCTGGCTTATGAGTGTTTGAAAAGTAAATGCTGGCATAACTCTAGCTATCATATAACAGCAGTCATTCCCTGTTTAACCCCTAACTGTGCCTATATTGTCAGTCCTTTTATGGGTTAAAAAAAAGGTATTTCCAGACTTATGGCTGATTCTCAATGGCAGCTTTTGCTCACTTAAACCAGGACAGTATATATCTGGGCAAGTTTTTAGTTTGGTGGTTTTTGGGTGAGGGATATTTTTTTTGTGGGGTGGGGTGTTTGTTTGTTTTCTTTTTTTCCCCAACAAAGCACAAACATGGCCTCCCTAGCTTTTATATAAAAGAGCTCTGGCACAGTTTCACACCCCTCATTTAAACATTGTTTTATGGGATGAATTCTAAATCCTCATTGCCTAAATTGTCAGGATGCTTAATGTGATTAGCAAGCTGCTTAAGTTGAAAAGTGGCCTATTTTAAGTACGCTTCTTTTCTGCCAAAGGTTTCTTTTTCTTGGGCATTTTTCCTGTCTCTTCATTATTCTTTGAAGGGACTGCTGCAGTTCTCTGTGGTGATTGAAACTATGCCAAATTGCATGTGGCTGCCCAAATCTTTGTAATGATTATTAATAGAGTTTTGGAACAAATTGAGTTAACTAGTGTGTCTGTAATCAATGACAATCAATTCTATTCATCTGTAAGAACTAACTTTGCCTGGTCACCCTATTATGTAAAATACAAGTGGCAACAGTTTGTATATTAACACAGCTGACATGACCTCTGGTTTTGCATACGTTCTATACTTGGTGTGACCTTTTTTACTTGCTTCATGTATTTAATCATGTTTCATCATCTGTCTATCTATAAGGTTTGTTGGTTTCACACTGTATTGTAATTTTTACTGCTGTGGCAGAGCATTTACGATAAAACAGTGGTGGGTTTATTGATCTAAACCGTCACTCAGATAGATCTCTGTCTTATATAAATCAGCATATCTCTATCGAACTTACTCATGTGGCTTAATCTTCTGGTGTTTCACGTTCTGTGAGTATTTCTGTCATTTTATATGGTCTGGTATCACAGAACATGGTGCCAGAATACTACTTGTGTCTTAGGCTCTTTGTAAGATGCCCGGTTGCTGTGCATGTATGCATTACTGAAATCTCTCATGAAGAACTCGAAGGGCTCTGACCATCATATGAAGATAATTCTTTTTAGTAATGGCTAGAACTCAAAAGTTGCAGAATTACAAGTGGATGGCCAACATGTGCTTAGGAACCTTGCTAGAGTGACAGCACTGATTAAGGCCAAGTATCATTTATTCAACAATGCTAATAAGCCACAGCATAGATTAAGAACAGGAATAATATGTATGATATTTTTAACCCAGCCTTCCACTAGCCTCTATTTTTCAGCTCAGAATTTCTGAGTCTCATGTTGTGTGTTTGTTTAGTAACTTGCAGTGTATTTCTTCTTTTAAGTGTAAGGTGCTGGTGTGCTCTTGCTTGAAAAACATTCAGCTGGTCTACTATCTTGTTTGCTGTTTTTTGTCATGTCTCCCTCCCCCTGCTTTTTTCTTTAATAAACTTTGTTTTCTAGCTTTGTTTGGTAGTCCCTTGTGCTTGTATTAGGAAAAAGTCAACATATTATTCTTATCCACTTTTTTCACGCCACTCATGATCTTGTAGCCTTATCATACCACCTTCTAAACACTGTCTTTCATGCTGAAGTCCTACTGTAATCAGTCTCTTCCTTCTATATAGAAGGAGATACTTCTAAAGTATCGTTTTCAATACTGAAAGCCAAATAGCACAGTGTAGTTGAGGAATAAGTAAATGAATTTATATGGAGGGGTTTGAATGTGGTCACTTGTCCTGTCCTGCATCAATATTTAAGAAAATCTTAGGATGGGACAACTGCAGTCATCCAGTCTGACCTGTTAAAGGCGGGCTAACATAAAGATCAGGTTGTTCAGGGCCTTATCAAGCTGAGTTATAAAAAATTCCTAAGGTAGAGGCTCCACAGGCACTCTGTATGACTGCAGTTAGATCCCTCTGGAGACTTGTCTTCTGGCTAAATACTGATCCTTCAGCCTGTGTTGTATCATTTCCTCCAGCCCCTACCCATATTAGGGCCCTTCTTCTGCACTCTCAGGAGTTTGTGGAAGACTGGACACAGTATTCCAGGTGTAGCCTCTCAAGTGCTGAGCACCTTCTCTTGACCAGCTGGCTATATTCTTGCTAATGCAAACAAGTAGGTTGTTGACCTTCTTTGCCACAGGAACTCATTTAAACTTGACCCCCAATTCTCTTTCCGCAGAGCTATTTTTAGTCAAATGCTTCCTAGCCTCTATTTTTGCACTGGGGTCTTTCTTCCAGAATTTGCATTGTCTTTTTAGTTTACATGAGGCTCACACTGGCCCTCTCCTTGAGCTGTTTGAGGTGTTCCTGAATGGCAGCCCTGTCTTCAGTGTATCTACTGCTCCCCACAGTGTGGTGTCATTTGTGAAGCTGGTGAGGGTGTTCTCTATTTTAGAGTTAGTCACTGATGGAGACATTAAACAATTACCCAGGTAGCAGCACCTGAGGAAAACTCCTCATAACCAGCTGCCATTAGTCTTTGAAGTACTGACCACTACCCTTTCAGCTTCAACATTTCTAACCTTTAATTTCCTTTTTTTGACTGCTACTGAGCTAATATTTATATAACTTCATTCTCTGTAAATTTTCTGACTTCCAGTTGAGTACATGTAGTCAGCTCACAGTCCTGCATTTTACATCTGGTTGCCAGTCTAACCTAGAATGCCTTTTTTTAATTTTTAACAGTTTGAAACTTTGAAAACTTTTTGCATTCAATTTGGAAGTAAAAACTTTTTTTCAAGAGTTTGCAAAAACTCTAAGCAATTGAAATTTCTAAGCAATTGAAAAGGAAAGCTGGTTCAACATGGGAATTTATTGTGAGTTTCTGTGGCTTAAATGTTAGATTTGATCTGACGTTGGATATATTTGTGAATGATGGAAGGCAACTTTTGAATCCAAGATGGATCATCTATACGTTGGATCAGCCAGGGTTTTTTTTTATACACTCCTAAAATTCTGCTATTGTAAATAAGTATAGAAACAGCCTTGGGTCCTTTTGACTTTCTGGGGGGACTGCTAGTGAGCAACGCCCTCAGTATCACAGTATTCAACATCGGCTATTTCTGGCTTTCAGTCAACTACCAGACGAGTGAAGTTTAAACTGAAATGCAACTGAAAAACATTTCTCATTAGTTAACCACCTGCCTATTTGCTTGGTTTTGTTGTTATTGTCTTTAAATTGTACTGGGGAGATGCCAAAACATCTGTAAAACTTTATTTTAAATCTAAAAGTTTTATTACTCTGGTGTCAAGGACTTTCTGTGCTTGCTTTTCTCCCGACACTCAAGCCACTGAACACTGGTCACGTGAATCCTGATAGAAAGCAAATGTTAACTTTTCATGCTTGAGTACCTGCTGACAGTTAACATTAAACTTGTAAGCACATGTATTTGCACTGGAAGTGGTATCTGCTGCACGAGAGGGAACACTGCTTAACATTGTAAGGTAATGTTTCTCAGATCTCCTTGCCAGAATGTAAGAATGGAGACTATTAAATAAGATCTGAGATATCCCTTCTTAGCAATGACTACTCACATACATAGTGTGATGACCATGATTGCGAGAGAAAATTACAGGCTAATACATGCAGCATTCTCTGTGTGTATATATATAACTTATATAAAATATGAATGAAAGCAAAAAGACAGTTTCCCTGAAGCCTTTTGACAGACTCTCAGCACAGAAGCTGCTAGCATAATCTGTCAACCAGAACAGCCTTTCACCAGCCTGAGAACTGAGCCCTGTCATCCCTGTGTTCTGTTCCAAGCACAGCCTATTCTTGAACCATGGATTAGGCCAGATCTTGCTTCTTCCACTTCAATTTATGGGAATTCAGTTCAACACCCCCTGAAACAGCAAACCTGGTATCTTCGCAGAAAATTTAGAGATTTGTCGTGGTGTAACACTGTGATTACTTTTCTATGGGACACCAACTCCCAATAGTATAGTCTGACTGCTTTAAAGTCTTGCAATAAACTGTCAAAATACACACTGTGGTAAAGGGCAGGGCAATCTTTTTGATAGCAAAAAGAGTTGCCATCACTACCCACCTGCGTGCCTTCCTTATAAGTTTATTTATTGGATTTTTAGTTCTGCTCTATGGGGGTTACCATAGACTTTTTTTACAAAATGCATGAAGCCTTGGAATTCAATCCTGTTCCATGGGAAATCCTACAGGCCTTCTAAGACAGCCTGATGACATCACACTCTTTTTCTCTAGTGTAGTGTTTGCTGGTTTTTTTTGTCCTTACTCCACTTTTTTTTTTTAAGAACAGGATTTCCATCTTTGGCTTCTGACCTCAAAGCTTGGTAATAAAAACCCACAGACTTAAATTCCCGAATATTTCATTCTGCTTATCCAGAGGCCAGTGCCTAGATTTTAATTTAGTCAGCTACAGTCTCAGTTAAGAACAGGCTTCTTTATTGAGAAGATCCTCAAAATGGAGGAGGGGAATCCTTTCCTTTTGTAAAAGGAGTTATTTTTCAGTTTTCAGTTTTTTTTCTATTACCATCAAGTATATTTGTACTTTGGGCTTTAGTCAAAGTAACTAAATATACTGGTGTTACATGGTATTTCTTTCTGTGATACACTTTGTAGGATTTACTTGAGGTAAACTTTTGCACAGATGAGTCCTCTAACAGCTTTGTAATGAAAAATAACATAGCTGATCCTACTAATCCTCTCTACTGAAACACTGTGTTGGAAAGTTGCTGTGAAAGAGGTTGTGGCTGACATTCAAAACGTTTTGGGTTTTCAACACAGTTAAAGCAACAGAGGATTTTTGCGAATAGTGCAACTTGAGAGTGGCATAAGACCCTATGTACGCTACGGAATTAACGTGCAGATTTCATGCTAAGTATTTAACTGTATTGAATATATATTTTAACCAAGCTGGTAACAATGAAACTGTAACAGGATTCATCTCTGTACAAAATAATCCTATACCGTCCACAAGTAAAAAAAATCGCACTCCTCTGCTGTATTCTAAGCAGCCAAGAACATTCTGAACGTATGTTGCCTAGAGTCTCCCAGAATACTAACTTGAGCACAGTAACGCGATGTGGTAGCTGCAGGGAAATGAAGATGTCTGATACATAGATGCATGCAAAAAAAACCAGAAAACTACTGCAGTTATGACACATTTTATACAATCATAGAATAGTTAGGGTTGGAAAGGACCTTAAGATCATCTAGTTCCAATTCCCCTGCCATGGGCAGGGACACCTCACACTAAACCATGTCACCCAAGGCTCTGTCCAACCTGGCCTTGAGCACTGCCAGGGATGGAGCATTCACAACCTCCCTGGGAAACCCATTCCAGTGCCTCACCACCCTAACAGGAAAGAACTTCCTCCTTATATCCAATCTAAACTTCCCCTGTTTAAGTTTTAACCCGTTACCCCTTGTCCTATCGCCACAGTCCCTAATGAAAAGTCCATCCCCAACATCCCTATAGGCCCCCTTCAGATACCGGAAGGCTGCTATGAGGTCTCCATGCAGCCTTCTCATCTCCAGGCTGAACAGCCCAAACTTTCTCAGCCTCTCTTCATACGGGAGGTGCTCCAGTCCCCTGATCATCCTCGTGGCCGTCCTCTGGACTTGTTCCAACAGTTCCATGTCCTTTTTATGTTGAGGACACCAGAACTGCACACAATACTCCAAGTGAGGTCTCACAAGTGCAGAGCAGAGGGGCAGGATCACCTCCTTCGACCTGGAGGTCACGCTCCTTTTGATGCAGCGTGGGATACGGTTGGCTTTCTGGGCTGCAAGCGCACACTGAAGCCGGCTCATGTTCATTTTCTCATCAACCAACACCCCCAAGTCCTTCTGCGCAGGGCTGCTCTGAATCTCTTCTCTGCCCAACCTGTAGCTGTGCCTGGGATTGCTCTGACCCAGGTGTAGGACCTTGCACTTGGCATGGTTAAACTTCATGAGGTTGCCATCAGCCCACCTCATAAGCATGTCGAGGTCCCTCTGGATGGCATTCCTTCCCTCCAGCGTATCAACCGAACCACACAGCTTGGTGTCATCGGCAAAGTTGCTGAGGGCACACTCAATCCCACTGTCCACATCAGCAACAAAGATGTTAAACAAGACCGGTCCCAACAGCGATCCCTGAGGGACACCACTCATTACTGGTCTCCAGCCGGACATTGGGCCATTGACCACAACTCTTTGAATGCAGCCATCCAGCCAGTTCTTTATCCACCGGGTGGTCCATCCATCAATTGATGTCTCTCCAATTTAGAGACAAGGATGTCGTGTGGGACAGTGTCAAATGCTTTGCACAAGTCCAGGTAGATGACATCAACTGCTCTACCCCTGTCCATCAGTTCTGTAGCCCCCTCATAGAAGGCCATCAATTTGGTCAGGCAGGATTTCCCCTTAGTGAAGCCATGCTGGCTGTCACCAAGCACCTTGTTGTTTTTCATGTGCCTTAGCACGCCATCCAGGAGAATCTGCTCCAAGGCACAGAGGTGAGACTGACTGGTCTGTAATTCCCTTCTTGAAAATGGGGGTTATATTTCCCTTTTTGCGGTCATCGGGAACTTCACCTGACTGCCATGATTTTTCAAATATGATGGCCCGCGGCTTAGCAACTTCATTTGCCAGCTCCTTCAGGACCCGTGGATGGATTTCATCAGGTCCCATGGACTTGTGTACATTCAGGTATTTAAGATGGTCTCGAACCAGATCCTCTCCTACAGTGGGCCCAAGGTCTTCATTCTTACAGTCCCTGTGTCTGCCTTCCAAGACTTGGGTGGTTTGGTCAGAGCCTTTGCCAGTGAAGACCGAGGCAAAGAAGTCATTCAGAACCTCAGCCTTCTCCAAATCCTGTGCAGCCAGTTCTCCCGATACCTTCCGGAGGGGGCCTACGTTCTCCCTAGTCTGTTTTTTTTTGCTATGTACTTACAGAATCTCTTCCTGTTATCTTTAACATCCCTAGCCAAGTTTAATTCTAACTGGCCCTTAGCTTTCCTAACCTGCTCCCTAGCTTTCTGGGCAACATCCCTGTATTCTTCCCAGGCTGCCTGTCCCCACTTCTGCCTTATATGAGCCTCTTTTTTCCTTCTAAGTTTCCTCAGCAGCTCCTTATCCATCCAAGGAGGTTTCCTGGCCCTCCTGCTGCACTTCCTTCTATTTGGGATGCAACACTCCTGAGCTCGTAGCAGGTGATCCTTGAATATCATCCAACAGTCTTGGGCCCCCCTGCCCTCTAGGGCTATATCCCAGGAAACCTTACTAAGCAGGTTCCTGAAGAGGCTAAAGTCTGCTCTCTAAACTCTCAAACATTTGCTGGATTGTGTAGATCCTTGTGGTATTGGCAGTCTAAGTTTTACTTACCTGGATCAGATTAACTTGTCCTGTTGGCAGGTAATATTCAAGACAGAAGAATGTCTTCAGTGTTTTTTCTCACTGTTCACTGCAAAGCTGTTTCGTAGTTCTTTTGGTAGCCACAGAGCTCTTTCACGTAACATGGGTAATGGCTGCATATTTATAATTAATTCCTACAATAATATATTCTAACATAATCTCCTATTTAGGACAAGATTTGTCAAGTTGGGAGTGATAATAATTTGAAGCTGTTTAATACAGAAATAAAGGCAAAATGACTAGGGAGTAATACAATGGAAATAGAAATTAACCAAGGTGCAACTAAAATTGAAAGAGCTGAATATGCTTATATTTGGGGAACTAGATTTCTTCCATCTAGAACACTGAAAGAAATAAAAATCTTGTTTCAAGAGTTTTTAACATGCCTATGAATGGCACCAGATGGCTGGAGAATGGCATGGTATGTAAGATGATTGTGATAGTCTTTGGAGCATCTGGTCTGTTATGCTGGAATGCACAAATTTTTGAGGAAAGGTTAGTTACCAACATTAATAGAAAATAAGACTGCAACAGGCTAACCTTGCATCTTTAACTGCTGATTTTAACTGGTGATTTAACTGCCTTCCCAGACTAAAAACACCATCACTGGTACATCTAATCTTATTGGCATTATGATATGGCACAAGATGGAGGACTGTTATATAAACCACTATCGTGGTTTAAGCCCAGGCTGTAAATCAGAACCACACAGTCTAATCCCCCATCCCCCCCCCTCCCCCCCCGCCCCAGCCCTTTCTTCCCCCCAGTCCTGGAGGGATGGGAAGGAGAAGTGAGAAGAATGTGACTCCCACGGGTTGAGATAAGAACAGTTTGGTAACTAAGGTATAACACAAACCACTACTGCTACCACTAATAATAATGACAAAGGAAATAACAAGGGAATAGAATACAACACCTCACCACCCGCAGACCAACACCTCACCCCACCCAGCAGTGAACTAGCCCTTCTGGGTAACTGCTCCCAGTTTATATAGTGGGCATGACGTGCTGTGGTATGGAATACCTCTTTGGTTAGTTTGGGTCAGGTGTCCTGTCTCTGCTTCCTCCTGGCTTCCCCTCCTCCCTGGCAGAGCATGAGACTCACAAAGTCCTTGGTCAGAGTAAACATCTGAGCAGTAACTAAAAACATCGGTGTTATCAGTGCTGTTCCCAGGCCGAAAGTAAAAAACACAGCACTGCACCAGCTACTAAGAATGAGAAAAAAATGACTGCTACTGCTGAACTCAGGACAAAGATACAACTGTGTATCATAATTGTGAGACTGGTAGACACCATGTGAAATAATAGAAAATACCAATTTCTATGAAAGCTAGAACTGCCAGTTTGGGAAACCACCTTACCTAATGAATCCTTTGGCCAGGACATTGTCCCAGGGGCAGGCTACTTTCCAACAACATGCAGCAGCAGTTTACCAATGAATGTGGCCCATACACTTAAAAGGCAACCTGGCAGATAACCTAGCAGTCTGTCAACTCTTTGTTCTACTTTGTTGCCCCAAAGTGCATAAAAAAACTAGTTAAATTTCCAGTTTGTTTTGGCTGTCATTCTGTAGCTTAAGGGTCTTCATAGGGGACAGAACTGATTTCTTCTACCACCTCTGTCTCCTTGAGGGCAGATGCCAAGTTAAAGGCAAAGGAAAGGACAGATCTCTGGACACCTGAGCTTTCTGGGCACATGTGAGTTCCTGTTCCTTGTAACTCAGTTACTAGGGAGAGGAAATTCAGGAGCACAGCACACAGAGAAGCAGACCTTGACCCGCTTCTCAACATACTCCTGCTATTTATTTCTAGGGTAGTCTTTATTCTCAGTCCAGATACATAGTTCATGGTTTATTCTGAGAAAAAATAAGCTTCTTACTAGGCTACATATTAGTAATTTTCTGTTCTTGAATTGCTAATGTGGAAAATATGGAGAGTTTATTTTCGATTCCAGTATATCAGTAGGTCATTTACCTTTATTACAGTTATCTGTTACAGTATAATGGTACCACCATGGTATTCTCTTTAGATCACCAGAAGAGTGCAAAGGACAGTTGTGTGAAACTAAGTCTTCCTTTTTTCATTCTTTTCTTTTCTTCCCCTGGCTGGTGCTGCAAAAGCATTTTGCATATGTTTTGTTCTTGCAATATGTTTCATAGATAATTGCACAGTTGCTGTGCTGTCTTTAAAAGCATCATGAACAAAGGCTTTTCCAGCTGTCTCTCATCTGACACTGGGACCATATGTCTGCAACTGTTTTGAACACAGCTTCCCTCACAGTACCTGTTGAGTCATAGCCTTATTATCTGGCTGCTTTCTGACTACTTCCAAATTTCATCTGGGACTTTCACAGTGGCATTAAGGTTGCTGTTGTCATTTCTTGATGGAGCGCAGCCTCTTCGGATTTAAAGCTGTAAAAAAAATAAAAATAAAAATAATAACCTACTGCTGCATGTAAAATATTGCTTCCTAAATCAAAGTGTAGCCAAGTGCACTGTTAACATTCTTAAATTATTTCCACTTTAAAAATACTTTCATGTATTCTATTTTATTAACTTCTTAGGTTAGTAGAAAATTGTTTTTCTGGCTTGACACTGACATAAATGTTCTCTTTTTCTCCTCCTCTTTACAGAGGACAGTTAGTTTTGTTGCTTGATACTTAGAGCAGATACCAACTTTAAATAGGACATTGTTTCCCAGCCCAGATCAGTAGCTACCCTATGGATTTTTTTCAGTACTAGTTCAGGATTGGCAACAATACAGCAGTTAAAAGAAGTAAAAGCTTAAGTATGCTCAGAGATTGTTTAGATCAAATCCAATAGCAAACATTGTTAATTTCATTTTTGCAAGATTTCCTTTCCCTCTCCTATAACTATTTGTAGGTGTCAGCCTCTAACCTTATTTTAATGAGAATGGCAGCTCTAAATCCCTTCTGATAGCATTTATTTCTAACTGGTTCTAGATATGGATATTCCCAGTGTATATTAATCTCACTTGGAGATGTTTAATCAACTGATCTCAAAGAGGCTGAGTCCTCTTATGCTGCCTGCTATCGCTCTGGCTCTTCTGTGTTAGAAAATTCACTGTTTGCACTAATTCTAACCAATTCAAGCTTTTCTGACAAGACTAGTGAGTTTCCTTCATTTATATTGTTGAATGTTACCTAAGAGGGGAACAAAAGAAGCAAATACATAATTTATATATTCATTTGCTACAAATGAGACAAATACGTTGATTTATTTGTTCCCCTCCATTTTTTTCTCAAAATGTTTTGCATTTTCACTATTTTCTTTCCCCTCTTCCTTTTTTTTTTTTTTCTTCCCTCCCCTCCCTTCCCTCCTCCCGTCCCCTGCCCCCTTTCCTTTTTTCTTTTCTCTTTTTGCTTAAGCTGCCAGTCCAAATGAGGAAACAATTACAGGATGTGGGCTTTAAAAGTGTCTCGCTTTGCCAAATAAGTTTATCTTTTTTTTTTCATTGTGGCTTGAAGCATGCTAAACCCAAAGCCAAGTTACTAACCTAAAACTCATGGTAACTTCAATTTTTTGCATTAGGCTTACAATAAACTTGGATGGTTTTTCCACAGTCCCTTTGCCAGTGATTAGCTTGGAAGATAGTATGTTTTGAATTTGCTGAGAGATCTGCTGCTTTTAGCTTAGTTTTAGTACTTTTAAAAAGTAATCAATAATGCCTGTTTTGTAATAAGCAAAATTTATGAACTGACAAGGAAAATGTAATTATGGTGGGTATTCTGTACAAGAAAAAAGAGGTGATCTTAAAACCATCTCAGCATTCTGTTTGCACTCATTTTCATTCATATGAAAGGCTGTGTGGTTCTGTGCTGAAACATTTCCCTCTCAAGGCTCAACATGAGTCTGGAAAAGTTGCTCCCAAAGAGTTCAATGATGAAGTCAATGATCATTTGTATTAACTTCTCATTGTTACCTACAGACTGAATTTTTCACAGTATTATTTTTATGACTAAGGTCTTAACTCAGGAGCAACTTAGACACCATATATTTCTGTTCTCTGGGGACTGTGCTCTATAAATGTGTAAATTCGTGACAAAAGTGAAGCCTGCATCAAAGACTTAGGTTGATTTTGCAGTTAATGAAACTGTTTCCCTTGTCCTTTCTTCTGCTGAAAAATGGCTCCTTCCTGAAACACCAAAAGATCACTCAAAAGCTGTATTATAATGAGAGAGAAGAAAAAAAATTCATATTTTTGGGCCTGATCCAAAACTCAGGTTTGCGAAAACTCACCTGCTGCATACTGTAGGATCTTGAGCAAACCAAAAAATTGAGATGCTAATTTCCATTTAAAGCTGGGTCAAAGCTATACTTTGTCCATGCTGTTCAGCAAAAGGAATTATTTTTTAATTAATATGAAGTTAAATAAATTGTTTTTTAATAATCAGAAATTGCAATACAACCAAAGCAGTTCAGGTATTTTAGGTAAAGACTATCTAGTTTTGAAATGAACACATTTTGACACACCTTAGCTGCTCTTATAAGTCAGTTTATGAGTCAACCTTCCTGCTTTGCTTTTTGATCATACATCTTTCTGCATCACCATTTTCAGCTTCATAAACTCTTGCCAAAGGATCTCTTATATTGGGTATTAAAAGAAACAAACCAAAAAGCCTTTCAAGTCTTTGAGTCTTAATGTCTTAATGTATCTAGAGAAGTATGTCTAACCACAGTAGATCATCAAATATGGCCTCCAGCTATGCCCAATATGTTATGTTGCTGTTATAGCAGCAACGGTTCCATAATGTATCCTGCCAACTCTACAACAACAGACACAGACATCATGTCTTGCAGTGCTGATCATTCTATACCCAACACTTACGAATCAGTTTATTTCTGTCAGGCCTGAAGTTGTTGTAAGTGGAAAACTGCAAGCTCGACTGCTAAACTTACCAAAAAACATGGGCCAACTCTGGTAGAGAACAAAAACCCTTACTATGGCCTTCTTCGATTAGAAACTCAAACTGGGAGATACATGCACATAAAACCCTACAGACCTCTGCGGGATGAGGGTGAAGAGATCAGTCAGTACATTTCTTTCCTCAGGACTGGGGCCTAAGACTTAGGGTGGGAGAGGATGCAAGAAGAAGATGAAAGGGGAATGCTTGGTCTCCTTCAGAATATGCTTACTGCAACAGAGCCACACAATGATAGCTGTTGTTATGCTAGATGGAAATTCCAGCTACGAACATAATACTGGTTTTCTTGCAGATTAAAAAAGAAAACTTTCAGGTATCCATATTTCATTTGTGGGAAGTAAAATAATTACGCTGTTGGCTACTGGACAGAAGATAATTTATAGACTGTGTCTGAAACTTACTTTTCATTGAATTGGGGCTAGAGATGCTTATGCAGATTTTACTTGTGAGATTAGCAAATAGCACATACTGAATAGGATATACTAAAGAACAGTGTAAATATTTTAATGACTACTTTGCAACCAAATAGATTATCTGAATTTGTACTAGGCACCAGGTCTCATGTTAAGTTTATTTAGACTTTTTATGAAGGGGGAGGGTGGGGGGCAGGGCTGGAATCAAATCCTGACCTTAGGTTTGTCAGGCTTATCTTGAGTTTTTTGGTGAAACATCATGACAAACTGACCTGCATGCCAGTCTTGGTTCAGAAAAATTCTTGCTCATTTAAGTCAAGTCTTGTCTTCATGAGGGAATGTGGCTGTTTAGTTCTATTATCCACATCTCCATATATTAGCATGAACTGGAAATCTAATTGCCCAAGCCTGTGAAAATGATCTGGATATTTGTGCCTCATTCTTCTTATGGTTCACCTAACAAGAGACTCTCAATAGAGTCTTCAAAACAGACTGACTGCAAACCTTACTTTTTTGTCACAGAAATAACCAGCATTTGGAATCCTTCCTATTTTAAAATACTAGGAGCAATCCGTATGCTTGTTAGCTTCTTTCAGTCTCCTGGTTCTCGCAGAGACATGAACTAAACCAGGTATGTTTTGAGCTCTGAGAGTTTTGAAGGCATCACAGTTTTATCTCCTGGCATTGGCCTGTGTTAGTATGAAGTTAATGCAGGAAGACTTTAACTTATGAGACTTATCCTCTGCAACTTTAGCCTCTCTTCAGGCTATGTAGTCTCTTTGTGTCAGTGCCAGGAGTGATAGTTATAGTAGTAATTGGCAATTTAGATATGCAAGAGACCCACAAATAAGTATTCATGCTAGGAAGTGCTTTGTCTGGTGGAAAGGGGTGGGTAATCTGTGTTTCCATTGAGCCCAATTTCCATTTGGGAAATCTGAATTTCACTCTTTGTGTCTTGCAGACCATATTTTCTCAGTTAGAAACCTTTTTTTAATCCTGTCACAAACTGAACTTTGTCACATGACAGCAATTAGAAGACACTTAACTGAGTGGAAACAGTATGCTACTGAAACCTAGTCTTAAAAAAAAAAAAAAAAAATAATAAAAAAGGACAATTTTCAATATTTAGGTGATTAGAACCTGTCATTTCACGTTCTTGTTTGCAGGCTGACACAAACGACAGGACAAAGGAGCATACGTGGAAGCAAGACGAAAATTCAGAACAGATGTTAGGAAGCATTTTTCATACCAAATGTGCACAGTGGCCAGCCAGTTATGGCAAAAGCATTTTCCCATTTAGGAAATAATTAGCTGGCCCATCACAGCAAAAATGGCTTTCCCAGTTTCCCCTTTTTCTAACTTTCTTATATTCTTATACCTCAGCTGCTATTCACTTTTCTCTGACTGGAAGCTTTATAATCATCTGGAAATAAACCTAGTTCTTATAGAAATGAATGAACTATTAACTGCTAAGTGAACAGCTACTTAGCTAGATATTATCCTGTCCATATTATATCATCCTGTTATGTTGAAGGTAGCAATATCTACATTTTGAAGCTTGAAGATTCTAAAAGGTTTTATCATACTTATCAAATTGAATATAGGAAAAAATCAGGATGACAGGAAACATGCTGGCTTTATTATCTTAAAGAGTCTGATTATTTTAAGTGATAAAAATTATTTTATACACCAAACTGAGTCTAGGAGATAACTTTGGGGGGGGAATTAAATGGACAAATGCAACCTTAAAGGAATGTGTTTCTGGAAACTTTGCTTTAGTTGAGGCTTTGCTCCCAAATCTGATAGACTTCCTGTGTAATTTTGCTGCAAGTCTTTTATAACTCCATGCCTCATTTTCATTTTCATAGAACAGTTTTATTTTCTCAGGTGAATATGAGTGTGAAACTACAATTATCTGGGGCACTGACATCTGACCTCTCCAAGTATCAGTCAGCACTAAGTTAATTTATTATGCTTGAGACCCTCATTTTGGTAAAGTGTTGATCAAAGTTCATATGTTAAAGCTATTTCAGAGTGATAGATGGATAGATAATGCTCACTAAGGACAGTGCTAAGACTCTGGCCTAGAAACTGAAAGTCTTTGTGTAATAAATTTTTCCAGGAACTACTGAATGAGACCTTTAAAAGACTTGCTGAACAAGTTGCTGCAACAGCAGGCTGTTTTTCTAAGCTAGTGATTCCACCATATAAAAAGTAGAGTTGTCTGCCCCATCCCAAGCTCCTATAGTTTCAGTGCTAGATGGTGTCACCAAAGTTCTCAGTTTAAAGGCATTTATGTGATAATTAAGTAATTTGATTTTATTATTTGTGGAAATTGGTTGGTGAGGTTGCTTCTGGCTTGATCCTCAAAATATGGATTCCGGCATTAGAAATAAATATTGAAAATGTCTTAATTAACAATGACCAATTTTAAGCATATAATTATGGATATTTAAAAAATCCAGTGATGCTAAAAGATTGTATCTCTGAGAAGCATTGTTCACTGAAAAGAATGATCATTTCTATTTTTAAAGGATACCAGTCTTCAATCAAATAAAATGCCCAAGGAGGAAATAAAGCTAATTGTTAATGACATACTGAGGCAGTGTCATTCACAGCACAGAGCAAATGCAATCTTGTTGACTTTGGAATTGATACAGGAGTTGCTTAAGGTAACGGTAGCTATGGAACTGAAATTTAAGGATGATATTTTTGCCATCATTTTTGGCTTTTTTCCTGTTGTAATCCCCTCAGCACCACAGTGTACACAGTTACCTGAATTAACACTGGAACATCAATCTTGAATTGGAATTTTGTGACTTTCTGCTGACACGTGATGACTCACATGCTTGATTTTCAAACATTAATTATTTGGGGGTAGTAAGTGAATAAAAGGTTTCCAACAACTCAAAAGAGGGTGTATACTGGTGTCAGCAAACCCTCCCCATCTAAAAAATCCAGTTGCTCCTTTTTAAATGGTGGGGAAACATAGGCTTTAAACTGAAGGTTTTATTGAAGTATAAGAATCTGTTTGTTTGGGAATTTTCAGGAATTCAAAAGGGTGTCTGTATTTTTATATATAAATATATAAAAATATAATGTGGTTTGCGTGTGTATGTATGTATGTGAAGGATATGCTTATCGTGTCTGTGTCCTGGGTTCAGCTGTAACAGTTATTTTTCTCCTTAGTAGCAGGTGCAGTGCTGTGTTTTTGACTTTAGTCTGGGAACAATGCTGATAACACACCAGTTGTTTTAGTTGTTGCTAAGTAATGCTTACCTCGATCAAGGACTTCTCAGTCTCATGCTCTGCCAGTGAGGAGGGGCACAGGAAGCCAGGAGGAAGCAGAAACAAGGCACCTGACCAAAACTAGCCAAAGGGGTATTCCATACCACAGCATATCATGCACAGTATATAAACTAGGGGGAGTTACCTGGGAAGTCAGATCGCTGCTCCAGTCAGGCTAGGTATTGGTCAGCAGGTGGTGAGCAATTGTATTGTGCATCACTTGTGTTTGTTGTCTTTTCCTTTCCCCTTTTAGTTTTATATTCTCTTCCTGTGTTATTTCCCTTATCATTATTATTACTGGTGGTAGCAGTAGTGGTTTATGTAACCTTAGTTACTGGACTTCTCTTATCTCAATATGTGGGATTTACATTGTTTCGATTCTCCTCCCCATCCCTTCAGGAGTGGGGGGGGGAAAGAGGGAGGGGAATGAGCGAGTGGCTGTGTGGTTCTGAGTTACTGGCTGGCCTTAAACCATGACAGTCAGTAAATGAGCCCTTCTTCTAGACATGCACTTTTGCATTGTATCTTTCCTATTGGTGGAAGATTTAATAGTGCCTTTGTGCCTGAGGTCATTAACCACGTTGGCCACTACAGACTGACCACAGAAGGACAAGACTACTGTTTGATTCTTACCTACCACAGGTCTAGTATTAGATATGAAGGAATATGAACAAATTTGTGCAAATGCAATAATTGAGTCCCAGCATCGTCTTAAGTAAAATTTACATGGAAGCCATCACAATTCTGTCTAGCATATTGCGGATAAAGACCAATTCTGTAGGCTGTGTTATGATGTAACTCAAGAAATTGTTCATGACAGAGTGGTTGCTCCACCAACAGTTTAACCGGTCTCTCTAGCCAGTTTGGAGAAAGAGGGCATGATAATGTTGTTTCAGAGGAATAAGATTTTTATTCCATTTTTCCTACCTTCCTGCAGGTGTAATAGGGAAAAGTAAAGGACCAGAAGTAAATCTATACTCCACAAACATCTGTACTAATTTTAAAATTATTTTGCAGTGTCTTGAAGTTTTTAGAGAATCTCATGCTACTTTATGGAGAGAAAAACCTTTTAGTTTTTTCACCTCTGAGCCACTAAAAATAGATATTTCCTGCTGTCCTTTTTGTTAACCTTTTTGACCTGTGCTATGATACTTGGGGCTATTCTTCACCTGCTTTTCACAGTTTTGACGTTATTATCAGTAACAGATTTGAAATAAGATTTAGTATTCCAGGTATTTGGGTTTGAATGCCAGAAGTCATACTGTAAGGTTAAAATTATGCTTTTTTATTTGAATTATTTATTAGTATTTCTATTACCTTTCTTCATTCTGTGCTGGTTAATTGGCTTTTGGTCATGTTTTCAAGGCTCTTTTTAAAAATTGTGATGCTATGAACTTTGTTCTTCTTCTTAAGAAAAAACAAACCAACAAAGCAAAACAAAAAAAACCCAACCCCAAAAATGGTTTTTTGTGAAATGATGTGAACAAGAAATGGCATTTGAAAGGAAAAGATTGGTGGATTTCATCTTAATTGATATGACTTTAGTTAAATACCTAGTCTCATTGAACTCTACAGTTGATTGAGGCAGAAACATCACTGGTGAGTGCCATATTTTTTAGCAATATGGGCTGAATAGACCATTAGCAGGATCTAAGCAGTTAAGTTTTGGACATCTACAGCTAGGCCACACTATCTTCAGAAGCAGTGAAGATATGCATAAAGTTGAGATTTTGTAGTGTTATTTAATGAAATGAATCAAAAGCTGTATTTGCAGAAAATACAGTTTGTATTTTCTGGGTTAGAAATTCTTAGTGTTTTAACTTGTCTAATTCACTTTGGGGGGGGGGGGGGTGCTTATACTTAAACTGTAATAATATGTCTAAATTTTCCCTGTTCATTACTGTGAATTCATTGTGCTCTGGTACAATGTAAAAAGGTTCTGTTTAATGCTTATTTCTGCATGCAGATTTCTTGATGTTTCTATCTGCCTGTGAATGTCATGGAATAATTCTACAATTGAGCCATATTAGTATTACAGTCAATGCAATATATCATATGAAGTATTCAATGAACACCAACATCATCTAAAATAAAAGAACAAATAAAAAAACCTTATCAAACCAAGTAAAAAAAAATATAGCTTAGTATTATAAATTAATTTGCAGTCAGTAAGCAAGCAAGCCATTTCAAAACAACTTTTCTGTAATATTAGGGAAGACAAAACATCCCCTTACCATGCCTTTGTTTGAGATACAATGTATGTGGGCTTACTCATGTAGTTAAGATTAACCTTCTGGGTATCTGTTTATTTGAACAGGTATATTAATGTGGTAATAATCTGTATTGCAGGAGAAAACCTATTCTGAGGGAGAAGGGGCTTGGTGAGGAACAAAATGCATTGCATACTGCAGGCAATTACACGACCAATTGTTGACTCTTTAAGTCCTTTCTTAGACAAGGTCTATGACTGGCTAGAAAACGAGAAGTATGTGAAAATCCAGGTGCTGTCATAGGTCGTTTCTTGGTATCACAGGGAGTCTGGCATTTCTGTACCTTGGTGTTATTTTATTTTCTCACACCACCCCCACGCCCCACCCCCCAGAATGGGAAGGTTAAATCTGAAAATATATTTTCAAATTCTGAGAGGAAACATGCCGTGTATGTGCAAAGTATTATTAATATTGTTGATTTGTGCCAATTGGCATAGTTGTGTCCCAGAATATAGTTCTCATATCATTACTAGCTATGACTATTCCAAAAGAAAACATTAAGTAGATGTTGTGGTTTAAACTCGGTCAGCCACACAGTCTCTCTCTCCCACTCCTCCCTCTTCCTCCACCCCACTCCTGGAGGGATGGGGAGGAGAATCGAAAGAATGTAACTCCCACGGGCTGAGATAAGAACAGTCCAGTAACTAAGGTATAACACAAATCACACCACCAATAATAATAATGATAAGGGAAATAACAAGGGAAGAGAATACAACCGCTCACCACCTGCCAACCGATACCCAGCCCAACTCGAGCAGTGATCTAGCCTTTCTGGGTAACTGCCGCCAGTTTATACACTGGGCATGACGTGCTGGGGTATGGAATACCTCTTTGGTCAGTTTGGGTCAGGTGTCCTGTCTCTGTTTCCTCCTGGCTTCCCCTCCTCCCTGGCAGAGCATGAGACTACGAAGTCCTTGGTCAGAGTAAACATTACTGAGCAGCAACTGAAAACATCGGTGTTATCAGTGTTGTTCCCAGGCCAAAAGTCAAAAACACAGCACTGCACCATCTGCTAAGGAGAAAAATGACTGCTACTGCTGCACCCAGGACTGTAGAATACTACAAAATGGAGCTCTTTTACTCATGTTTCCTTTATGTTTGTGCACCACTGAAAGTAATAACTGACCCTCTTAAAATATAAGGCATTATTTCCTTTGAAGTTTCTAATGCTGAAAATACTGAAAGTACATAAAAGTAATTGTGTGGATCATTCCTCTTTTCTTCCACACACTTTGTTAATGCATACAGCAATGAACAACTTAGAGGTCCTTTTGATGCAATGTAAGAACAAATTATCTTAATTCAATCCAATTTATACATGAAAATAAATGACTCAAAACAGTCCTGTTATCAATGTGACTACCTTAGATACATTCACTGAATATTATTTCTACAGAAAGTAGCCTTTTAGGATTAATTGTTATACAGAATTAAAAAAAAATAAAAAATAAAACGTCAGAATTTTAAAATGATAGTGTTATTAAATGTGGTATGAAGGTTTAAGTGCAAATCACTCTAAGGTAACTTTTTTTTTTTTAAGAGCAGGCTAATGCAGTATTATATTTTATAGTGCAATAAAATTATGTGCTAAAATTATGCTCGTAAATGCAGGCAAATGTAAACCAAGCTATTAGTTATGTTTTCTCAGATAAAAGTGATTAGCATAGCTATCAAACTCTTCTCCCATTTGAATAACAGAATTATGTCTGAAATCTAAGGCTTGTTTGCAGAAGCTGAGTCTTAAAAAGAAATGTAAATCCAGCTATCAGTGTTGTATTTGAAAGCAAATGCAATGGTCTGCCCATCATTCTGCTAACAACTAAGAGCAGAGGAACATGACCCAAATTGCAGCAAAGCACATCAATATGAAATGTGCCTCAAATACAATTTTAAAAGTCATTCTTAGCACTTTATCATAATCTTCTTGCTGTGGATCAGACTTCTTTAAAAACTATTGTGGTTTGTTTAAACATAAGAGTGATGAAAGAGTCTTTTGGCAACAGCCACCATGAGACAAAGTTTCATGTATAATTCATGAAGTATGTGGTCATCTACTAGGAAATTAATTTCCATCTGACAGCTATACTTTTTGGTAGTGTCCTCTCAGGAAGGCACATGGTATATAATTAAAATCTGAACAGAACAAATTAAATGCTGATTCCTTCATAATCAATTTCAAGGCCTGAATATTGTTACCTGTCTTTATAAGTAACCAAGGTATTTTGACAATTTATAGATGAATAGGTGTATTTTCTCAACTCTATCCAATTGTTTTATGATGTCTAAGGGTAGTAGTTAAAATTGCTACTGGAAAATCTAACTGTGAAAAAGCAATTAAAAAGCAAATCTCCACTTCAGACCTGCAAGGAGCAAATAAAAACTGTCTCTACTTGTAGGTGGCTGTAATGTTAATATTGATGGGTCACAGGCAACATTTAATATTTTAGATGCGAACCACTGCTCAAAAATGTGCTGTGTTTCCTTTGCATCCTCCTTGCCTCCCTCCTTTATCCCCTTAAGTACGGCTAATGGACATAATTTGAAGCAGTGTGGGTGCTTGCCACACTGATGAGAGAATGACTTATCATGACCAACTCTGAGAAAGACTCAAAGATGACCAACTCTGGTGATCACAAAGGATTTCTTATTGTTTGCAATAAAAATATTGTAATAAAAGATAAATTATTGACTAAAATATTACAAAGGTTTTCAAGCAGTCATGGAATGAAGGACACTGCAGGTTAAATTCACAAGAGATCTTACTGAGCAGGAAATTTTTTAAGGTTTCTACCATGTTTTGCACTTGCATGCAATGGTTTAGCTTGTGCTTGCAAAGTTTTAAGGATATGTTAGCATATACTGGAGTCTGTCACTGCCTTTGCTCTCCTTTGCCTATGCTACTTACATTAAGTTAGCAGAGGTGAACTACCATGACCTAAATTTTACTTTTCTAGGCACAGGGTTTTTGCCTGTTGTTGTAATACTCAATGCACAGCTACACTTTTGGTTTTGTACAAGGGCATTCTCTGTATGTTGGCACAACATCATTTATCAATCAAGTATATTTCAGTTTATACCATCCCTCAGTGATCTTTTCCTGGAGAGACTGAAAGAGCAAGATATACAAAATGTGCAGTAACAGATTCCTGTAAAGCATAGCAATAGCCTTTCACTAATGAGGCAAGACAGATTACTGCGAAAGAAGATTTTGTTCAATTAGAGAGAATTTGGAAAGATCACTAAAGTAAACTTAAAAGAATCCAAATGATAAATGTGTGTGCAGACACAGGTGGTCTATACAATGTTATAACATTGACGCGTATGAGTATTTCATAAATATAAGACTAGTAAGTCAAATGGGCATTTATAAGCATTGAGCCTCAGGTAACATGATGGAGTATTTGTCTACCACGCTGGCATTTATTAGTAGGTAAAGTAGTTGGTACTATCCATTCACAAACTCTGTAGTTTTCAGAAGTAGATGAACAGATCTTCTACACTCCCTACTGCTGCTTTTTTTACAAAGGTTTCCATGTCAAAATACTGTACGCAGGAAGTACCAGTAGCACAATCACTTTATCCTCTTCCCTTTCTTGGGAAGCTCTGAAGGGTGATGTTTGACTTTTCATTTAACCTCAGGAATAAGCAGTCTGGTTTATGCATCTGTTCTTATGTCTTACCCAAGACACTAAATAAAAGGATCTTGCTATGACTATAATCATAAATTTATGATTTGAGATACAATACAGTGTAATAGGGAGGTTGTAGTTAATGAATAGACTCATAGAAAAGAAGGGACCTCCTGAGGTCAGCCACTTTGCATTGTCTTTCCACTCAAAGCAGGGTGGAATATTAGATCAGGCTAGCACAAACCACACCCAGTCAGGTTTCATTTAAGAGTTATGAGGAAACTGTTAGTAGAAATTGCCTGCCATTGGATTGTTTGGTTTTATGCTAATGACAGAAGTGTCTAAAATTAGCTGATAATAGAATACTGGATTAGATAGCTCAAAGAATTCCTCCAGTTTGAATGCTAAGAGTGTGATGAGCTGAGAAAGTTGGGGCTGTTCAGCCTGGAGAAGAGAAGGCTGTGTGGAGACCTCATAGCAGCCTTCCAGTATCTGAAGGGGGTCTATAGGGATGCTGGGTAGGGACTCTTCATTAGGGACTGTAGTGACAGGACAAGGGGTAATGGGTTAAAACTTAAACAGGGGAAGTTTAGATTGGATATAAGGAGGAAGTTCTTTACTGTGAGGGTGGTGAGGCACTGGAATAGGTTGCCCAGAGAAGTTGTAAATGCTTCATCCCTGGCAGTGTTCAAGGCCAGGTTGGACAGAGCCTTGGGTGACGTGGTTTAGTGTGAGGTGTCCCTGCCCATGGCAGGGGGGCTGGACCTAGATGATCTTAAGGTCCTTTCCAACTCTAAGTATTCTATGATTCTATGATTCTATGATTTTGTACTATCGGTGCTGGGATTTACTGAACACTGGTTTGTATGGTATGCTTTCCTTTTCACAGCTATATTAATGATAACTTGTTTTCTAATTTCAAAGGACAGGCTGGTGATGGGATAGGTAAGAAAAACCGAGTTCTGAAGATGTGGGGAAAGGTAATGAGAGCTGGCCAGAACTAGCATAAACTAAGCTTTAAGCTAAAGAGATAGGGAATCTTACAGATACAGGGAAAGAATCAAGAAATACAAGAAAAAAAAATGAGTGAAGACTGTGTGAGGGTGAGAACATCAGCAATGAGATTAATGGTGAGCAGTGGCCACAGTTGCCACGTCAATACTATATTAAGTTTGAAAATGTTTTAAGCATAAAAAGTCTGTAAGGGGCACATCCCATGTGGAAAAATTGAGTGCATGCCATCTTCAATTTTGTAAGACCCACCGGACAATAATTATACCTAGTAAATATTATCAGATGGCCAAGATGTGAGACATGATGTTACATGTGCTGAAAAATCTGTCATGCTGCAATGTCTGTTAAACACAAGCTGAAAGAACAGTATAAACTGCCAGTAAATATAAAATGAAATGAAAACAAACACTGCAGTACATGACTTCCTGTGGGATTTGATATTAATCCCCTCTTACAAGGGGTAGTCTGTACAACATATTTTCCCTAGGGAACTTGTGAGTTATCCAGCTAATCCTTATTCAAGGCATATGATTTGTATCCGGTAAGAAGTCACACAGAATTTTTTCAATCAGCTCCAAATATACAGTATTGATAATAAAGCTTGTGATTGGCTTGAAAAAAAAACATAAAACAGCAACAACAAAAAAAAGTAAAAACCACCAACCAAAAAAAAAAACACCACAAAAAACCAAAACAAACCCAAACAACAAAAACGCCCACAAAAAAATAAATCCAAACCCACAAAAAAAAGCTGAACACTAAAACCTCCAAAACTGGAAAACAAGCTTAATGTGCACATTCCATTAGGCAGTAGCCAGTGCTATAACTTTTAGACAAAGGTGCAATTTTAAACACTTTATGATCTTCTTTGTAAATTCTATTTGGATTTAGTTTGTCTCCTTTATGCTTTCAATAATTTCTAATTGAAATTATCAAATTAGAAATTAATCATTCTTATCAGTTCTCTTTTTGAATCCTAGTGATGGATGCACTGACTATGTTGGTTTTGAAGTCTCTTGTGTTTACCATCTGAACACACTTTTTTGAGATTCAGATCCTTCTGCCTCATCTGTCCTTACTTCACTCCCTGATGACAGCATCTGTACCTTCCCCATCCTATGGAAGAGAAAAATAAAAAGCTTAGAAAAAGGTATTTTGCAGGATGTCATATTAAAGACACTGGCATAGCACTTTCATGATCTTTTTTAAAGTCCAGGAGCTGTTAGGTGAAGACTAGATACTTTAAAATATCTTTTTTTCCTTTTCTCTTTGAATAGAATGACATTTAATGGGAACTAAAACTAACAATTCTGTTGGTACAAATACTAAAACTGTTGGATGGACCTTTAAGAAGAGAAAGATTTGTCCCCTGTGAGCAAAAAGTAACAAAGTCCACTGTCCTAGGGGCTCGCTGCCACAAAAACAGATCAGACAGTCTTGACTAAACTAAGATCTGGGGTTCAGTGTTTTCAAAAAGTCCTGTGTTCATGAGACGGGGGAATAGCCTGTGCTAGCAATTAGATCACTTCCTGAACTAAGCCTAGATGTACTACTATTAAGCATTGTGTAAAATTGCTTCATTTACTTTTCATGTTTCAAGACCGGAACAAAAAAATTTCAGACGTTACATATTTGTTACATACATGTAGCAACATGTATGTGGTACATATGCAGCAAATATTCCAAAGACTAAATCTTGGCATCAAACTACTAGTATGCTAAATATAGAAATTACATTGTTCAGACTTTTAAGAGTTCAGATTTGGTATGTTGCTTCTCATTTAAATACACGTAAGGAGGTGGAGGGGGTATAGGGATATTTTAAGTTTTCCCCAAATGATATTTCTTTAAGCAAGGTTTTCTGTACAGCTGGCAGCTCTTTAGTTTGAGATGAGAACACTTCTCAGGAAATCATTCCTTGCTAATGAAACATAGGCTTTGTCCATTTGTTTGAAATAAACAGATCATAATTTATATCTTTTTACTGAACAGTTCTAACACTGTAAGCATAAATGCTGAACGACTTCAGAAAGGATGAAGACCTTTGCCTTCTTTGAACACAGAGGTACTTGGGACCTCTCATGAGTCTCTTGGGACTTCAGAGAATTTAACAGTGTATTGTAGATACTAAGTGCTTAAGAGTTACAGCTTCAGCTCTGAGAAGAACTTACTGTTTGTTTTGGTGACTTGATCTGCAGATCTATTAGTTTCTACATATATGTGAAGACTAATACTGGTTTTATGTCTTGAAGTTATTGGATAGGAGCATGGCTTTTACTTTTTTTCTGCATGGATTTTTACAGTGCCAGAAGGAGAATATTTTTGACTTTGTAGCCTATGGCTTTCTCATATTTGTTTAAGATGGGGGATTGAGTTTTGGTCTTTGCATATCTCCTACAAGTAGCAGAATTTCTGATTGTGAAACCAATTATTTCCCCATTTAATTTTGGGAAGATACCACAGAAGCTAACTGTTCACAAAACTGAACTACTATAATAGTTTTGTCTGTTAATGCTGTGTTTGGACTTCAGCTCCATATTGAGCTGAAGTACTATCTGTTTGGTCCTTTCTGCTGCAGCATACAACAGTCAATTCATGACTATTTCACAGAATCACAGAATCCCAAGGGTTGGAAGAGACCTCAAAAGATCATCTAGTCCAACCCCCTTGCAAGAGCAGGGTAACCTAGAGTACATCACGCAGGAACTTGTCCAGGCGAGCCTTGAATATCTCCAACGTAGGAGACTTCACACCCCCCCGGGCAACCTGTTCCAGTGATCTGTCACTCTCACAGTAAAGAAATTTTTCCTGATGTTCACATGGAACCTCCTATGCTCCAGTTTACACCCATTGCCCCTTGTCCAATCACTGGACATCACTAAAAAAACCCTAGCTCCATCATCCTGACACTCACCCTTTACATATCTGTAAACATTGATGAGGTCACCCCTCAGTCTCCTCTTCTCCGAGCTAAAGAGACCCAGCTCCCTCAGCCTCTCCTCATAAGGGAGATGTTCCACTCCCTTAATCATCTTTGTGGCTCTGCGCTGGACTCTTTCAAGCAATTCCCTGTCCTTCTTGAACTGTGGGGCCCAGAACTGGACACAATATTCCAGATGCGGCCTCACCAAGGCAGAGTAGAGGGGGAGGAGAACCTCTCTTGACCTTCTAACCACACCCTTTCTAATGCACCCTAGGATGCCATTGGCCTTCTTGGCCACAAGGGCACATTGCTGGCTCATGGTCACCCTCCTATCCACCAGGACCCCCAGGTCCCTTTCCCCTTCGCTACTGTCCAGCAGGACAGTACTTGTTACTTGTTTTCTGTATCTTCCAAAAGAAACACGGAAAGTCATTGAGACAATCCTGACTTCCTATTGCTAAATGAGCCAAGTTGTAACTGGATAGGAAAATCCACTTACATTATGCAACAGACTTTTATTAACTTGGGTAGAATATCAATTCAGTGTTAAGGTCTGTAAAATGTGCCAAGCCTTTAGCAGTCCTGTACACATAATATTCTTAATTGGCTCAGGAAGCCTATAGATTCAGTAAAAATCAAGAAAGTATGTGTGTGCCTACCAGTTGGGTTACTGTTAGTTGATGGGTTTGTTCCCTGAATGCTGGAAATCGTGTTATGAAATTGTATTTGTCTCTGTCCAGGAACTCAACTTGTGTATTACGCTTTGTTATAGATACATTTCATTTTCTCTAAGTCATCATTACAGTTCAGTGAACGTAGAATGGCAAAGTGAGGAAGTAAAAGGAAAAAGATTTCCTGTCAATTCCAAGTAGTAAACTGTGTCCTGGGCCTGGTTTCAAAACTGGAAATTCTGTTGCACGTAATGAGTTAATCAGTGGCATCAGCAATGTTATCTGCTTTTCCAAGTACATACAGTACTTAGCTAAGAAATGTTTCTTATATATTATGCACTGCAGTCTTAGTCCCAAAGACTTTTAAAACACTTAATTCCTCTGATTATTTAACAACCTATACAACTGTCTGAATGTCTAGAAAGAGAACCCATTTGTTCTCCACACACCATCTCTCTAATAAAATAGAAACTAGTAGATGGAAATTCTGAGAACATGAGATTCTTGCCAATGTGAGGTTGGACTCATGCTGATGGTTAACTTGTTGAACATCAGGAACATAAGAAGTGCCAAGACTATTTCCTCTCTTTTACTGCATAGTAAAACTTCATCAGAAAATTCAAGGAGCACCTTTTGAATAATTTAACTGTATCGTGATCAGCAGATAATCTTATATGATCCAAATAACTTTGAGTCCTTGTAGTCCGAGTTGCCAAACATAAGCTGAAAATGAGAATGACCTCTGTGGTACTGGTGTCTTACATATAAAATTTCAGTTATTTAGAACCGAGCATAAAAATTGTAGTGTCAAATTTTTTTTTTTTGGCATTTACTGATTTGACTAATAATGAACAAGTTCAGTCTAATGTCTTATTCTTTGTTTCAGGAGCCTGAATTGTACTTAAAAGTGAATTCAATATATGGTTCCCTAAGGTATGGATATTGTCATAATTTTTCCTTACTCCATCAGCAGAAATTCAAGATCAGTCAAGTGTTTATTGTGTGTAAGCCACATAATAAACACTCATATATATGTGAGCTACTTAATGGATACAAATTCAGGAAGCCATATGGGTAATAGACTATAAAGCAGATAGGTTTGTACCTCTGCCTGGTCCCAAAGTATACTGAGGTTCTTAAGCCTGCAGAAAGAGTTGTCTGTTGGCACAGCTTCATCAAAGTAATGCTGACCACTCTAGTGGAATTCTAACAAATTGAAATCATCTGGATGCACTGGCAGAAGCCAAAAAAATGACTTTACACCACTTTTTCCAGCAGAGCAATCAGACCACAACACTGGACCATGTGGGTGGCCTCACCCACTTGCATATCTGACACTTCTGGAAGTGAAATGGCTATGAAATCACTAACTGATTTACCCTATGTATAAACCAGCTAGTTTATCTTGGGGACTTAACAGGCTATGACAAGCCATCTTTATGGTTAAGGTTCTCAAATTCAAGACAAGGAAAATTTGACAATTGCACACTTTCCTTCATGTGCGCAGGGCCACGTATTGGAGGACTTCATCTACAAAGCACTGAGATACAGGCTGTGTATTGAGATGTTGATGATATACTTGTAATTTCTAACTACTTGATCTGTGTTTTCCAGGAAAAAAAAATTTTTACTTGTGTTCTCGGTACAAGTTATTTGAAGAATTAGGTTAATCAATTAGATAAGCTGAGTAAATTTCATTTTGCAGCTTTTCAAACTGTGTTAGAATCCCTGTCACGAACAGAAGAAAAAAGCCATCTATCTTATTTTTCATTAGTACAAGTACAGGTCCTTTAAATTTGTATTAAGATTACTGGAAACAGAATTCTTCCCACTGTCTTAGTTTAATGCTTCAAATCTAAAGAAGAAATGCTTTAAAGAATATCTGAGAGTGAGCATGATTCTGTAGTTGACTGAGATATACAAATTGATCTTGGAATTCATGAGGGAGTTGACCTTGCCTGTTCTCTGAGCTATGATGGTTTGTATAAAATGGAAACTAGATCTTGCCAAACAAAAGCCTGTGGTCTCTGAATACCTCTAATGAGAAAGAATGAAATCCTTAACTGAGTTCAGTAACAAAACTCATTGACTTCAACAGGGAACTGAGAGAGGTGAGCAGTGACAAGGTTTCATTAGGAGTATTTAGTATATTCTTTGAAAAATATATGATGAGTAAGAGCACCAGTTCATACTGGATGCTTTTAAATTGTTCTAGCAGAAATAAAAAATATTTGTGGGTGTTAAAAGCAGTAGATAAAATTAAAAAGATATTCCTTCCTGAGAAATTCTAACTAACTTTCTATTTATATTATAATAAAATGAAATTACTCCAGGAAAGTAAAGCAACTTGAAACCCACTGAGCATCCAGTAGTACATAATGAAATCCTGTTTCTTATTTCTTAACCCATAATAATATCAATCACCAACTCTATGTGCTATCATTTCTGATCAAATATTAATCTGGTGACCATGGATTATATGGATGTTTTCATTAATGACTTGTTAGAGCTTCTTTCTAACTTTTTTTTTTTTAATTGGCCTTTAAGAATTGATGGTTTCATGCATTTGTCCTGCAGCTGCAACATCACACTTCTATCTACTTCTATTTGTGTGAAAAATCTGCAGCAAGAAACTGATGGATGCCATGTGCACCCAGTAATAGCAAAAAAAAAAATGAGGGGAAAAAGTAGGATAAAACAAACTTCTCCACCCTAATAGGAGATTTAAATCGTAACTGCCTCAGGAGAGAATTGTTTCCTCCTTCAGTAGCAGTTTAAACTCTTGATCATAGTGCAGCCAAGACAGATCCTCAGAAACACAGCGACTGAGCATTGAACAGTGCTACATCACTTTTATGAAAAACATTCTCTAAAAAGCTTCTATAAACAGGAAGCACACATGTTCAACTAAACTATTTTTTGGCGCTCTCTGTATTTGTTGGCTCATTTGAATTTTTGTGTGTAACTCTAACTTCTATACTTCTTGCGCTGTAGGCAGGTTTTGATCTCTCCTCTTCCCCCCCAGTCATATATGGTTCATGAATTTCCAGCATGAACATATACAAATGTTATTGTTTCAGTGGTTGCCATTAAAACATTAATGCATGGTAGCTGCTCGTAATATTTTTATAACTTTGTTAAAAGATAAATTTTAACAGTTAATCTGCATTAATAGGTATGCTAAATCTTATTAGTATCACCATGATAAAGTTACCTGTTACATTATCAGGGCTGAGATTACAACTAGATTTAACATTGTGGCCCTTTGTACACTTGAAGCGAGAATAAAAATTCCCAAACACATCCCCTCCCAATGTTTGCCAGATGTCAACAACAGCAGCAGACAAGGACTCAGGAAATTTAGAACCTATTCCAAGAAGTGCCAGTCAGCTAATGTTCAGCTTGGTCTAGTTCCTTCTCTCAGTTTTGGTTTCCTTGCTATCTTTCGCTTTCTTTGACTTGCCAGTGAAATTTCTTCAGAGTGGAGTTTCTTTCCACGATGTGTTCAGGCAGTATATATTGCAGCGCAGGGTCACAACCTTTAATCTCTGCTGTTTCAAGCCTTTGTTTTTTCAAATGATATTGTGGGTGTATTTTCAGGAAGAAAAGAAGAGTAGAACTGAGACTGCTGCTTCTCTGTCATTGCTGCTTTACAAGTCTTTCTGTGAGCTGTTACCAAATAGGCATAGACTGTATTTCAAGGAATTCCAAGTGAAGGAGAAGCTCAATAAAGCCTTCCAGGATTAAATAGATACCTATTGAAAAGGCATTTGGTGGGGTGATGGCCTTCCAATTGCTGAAGCCTGTTTTTTAGTACTAAATTGCTTTTTTTCTTTCTAATTTCCATATGACAAGCAGTCGCTTAGTTTTCAGGGTGCAGCTCTGCTCACACAAGAGTAGCCCATCACTTTGTTTCTGTTCAGTAGTATATGATGACTTTAATTCCCACAGATCAACCAGCTGTAAATATTTGGTATCTGAGGTACATGGACATATCCCATAGAATTTATTATGTATTTTAATATTTACACTTCCTGCCTTGTATTCCAGGTTTGGCAGTTTGAGGTTTTATGTAGATTTAGTGAAGACTGCAAAGATAAAAGGATGTTTTCTTGGTTATGGCACAGAATTGTTGTCTTTTACTATAGTGTTTTCATCAAATCTCCATCAAGCTATGCCTTTAAGGAGTCATTATTCATTCATCTCTCTTCTTTTTTTAGGGTGGGGGAAGGGGGGTGTCTAACTTGAGACATGGCGCTTTCATCTGCTGAAATATGCATAGCTGCAAATGACTGGGTGATATATAGCACTAAATAGTAGTCCAAATCGGGTACTTTGAACTTCATATTTAGAACTGAAGAAGGGTAGATACCTTTAATCTCTGTGTTTATGAAGAAGGAGATCAACTGTATTTGAGATAGTCTGGACTATTTGTTTTTAAAGATTACTGTTTCTGGTACTATTTGTACTCTCCATTTGCCAGGAGAATGTACATAGTAGAACAGAATGTCAAAACCTGAAGTGGCAATTCCGAGTAACAACAGCTTTTTATATTGTATTGTTAATACATCTGAATGCATGTCCAAATGATTATGGATTCATTGATGCTTTATGCATTCTTGTATCTCAAATGCACCAATCTGCCACAAATTCACAGAAAATGTTTGAGTACCTGCTCTAAATATTGCTTGGGCTGCAACTTTGTGATCCATTGTCATACACTGTTGTGAAACTCAGCATGTTTAGTGCAAGAAGAGATTAAACATCCTGCACCTCATAGGCAGCAAAGACTACAGAAAGAGTGGCCTGACTGAGGTGGCGGGGTAGGGATAAGTGTTCTTGTCATACAGACCTACAGGTGACATGATAGACTTTCTATCTGTCCTCCCTGTTTCCAGGGCAGTGGTCACAGATTCATTCCAGCAGTGGCCAGGAGAGAAAGTCCCATTCTGCTGACTCGTCCATCCTTAATTTCAGGAGTTCAAACAGGATGTTTGCTAATATTAAGATAACTCAGATAATTAATATTAAAATACTGTACAAGATTAATGTAAATTGGTTATATATTATATCAATATAAATTAGTTATTTTGCCAAAGTTCTGAAAGAGCTTTCAGCAAAGAGGAAGCAAAGTTGTTTTAAAATTATGGAAGAGATTTAGAGAGAGCAGCTTTTCATCAAAAGCATTTTGCTCTTGTGCATTTAAAAAACCACAGTTTATAATAATCCTTTGGCTTGTTTGGCATTGTTTTATGTAAGTAGCTTACTGAAACTTTTTTTGTATATAAATGTCTCTGGAAATTTTGAAGAATGTGACTGATGCATTGGCTGTCACTATAATTCAGTGTGCCTAGTCGTTTTGTGTACATGTACCTTTTGACATCCTGCATAAAAAAATCAGAAACAAATACTTGACACAAGCTAGTATCTTGCTACTTCCTGGTTTTCTGACCATGTTAAAGAAGTTTTATAGGTAGGAGTAAATATTGGAAACTGAATTTAAAATAGTTCTTCACTTCATCAACTTGGAAGACCGAACAATTTTGTTGTGGTGTTACTTGAGAAAGCTTTTCCTTTGCTCGCACACACCAAAGCACACATTTTCCATAATGCTTATGAGAACACTACAAATACATGCTCTAGCACTGATCCGTATTTCAATGCTGTTGGATTCATATCAGTTAATTGTAACTAATGTCAGTAGAGCTATATCCAACTGATTTGCACTGACAGAAGAATGGAACCTGCTCTCTACAGCAGTGTAGAAATACCCAATACCGATGAAAAACAATGCTGCTCTGCTCCACCTAATAAACTGATATTAAGAGCTAGAGTCCAAAATTACCGCCCTAGTCCCATAAGCTCTTCTCTTTCCTGTCTGTCACCTCAGTCCATACAGTAGCTCTCCAAAATGAGGACGGTGAGACCTAAGTGTCATGTGTGTTCCTGACACAGCTACTGCTTTCATGAATAGGTCAATGCCTCTTTAGATTCTTTAAGCATAGTGCCCCAAGGATGCAAATTTATATTAGCTGCAGGCAGTTTTCTTAAGCACTTTGATTAAAATATAACTAAAGAGGTATTCTGTCAATTCTGCTTTTATTTCTATTTAACCAGAAATTAAAGGAGAAAAAAAAAAAAAAAAGTTTTGCTGAATTTGCATGACCTCATGGACCATCATTCACCTTCCTCATTGAAATGCGGTCAGAATCATCTTTTCTTTAACCATTTCCAAACCTTCATACAGCAACATGTGTTTTTTTTCAAAAATGTCAACTTAAAAGACAAGATTTTTTGTTTGTTTGGCTGAATTTATCAAATACTTACATATACAAACCATTCATCATTAATTAATATGAGCGCTGTACTTAATCTACAACAATTATAGCATTTAGAGATTTTAGAAGAGCTACTATTGCTGCCTTAGCCCTTTTAAAAAATATACTCCACAAAGGACAAAACATGATCTATTAATGTGTGTTACTACTTTTTTGTAACTCTAAGACTGCTGATGTCTGGGACTATGGAAGCATTTATAAGTTATAGACGGTCTGTTAGTTGACTTGCAGTTCCAAATGCAGTATTTTCTGAAACCTAAAAAGCAGTACTGATTCCTCTCTGTCTATAATGGTATAATATATTTTCTTCTGGAGTTTTCACATTTTCTGTGATCCTGCAATAGCAACACTTGAACTTTTTAGGTTATTTAGAAAAATTTACAACAGAGGGATAAAAATTTCTAGTTGACTGATAAATGTATGCATTAATAAAAATAATTCACAGCACTCTAGACTTTAAGCCGCTTTCTCACTTTTTTAGAATCCAGCAGTTCTGAGATAATGCATCCCCAGCAGAAGGAATTTACCTTCTTGTTGTTTTGCAGTTGAAGGGTAGGATCTTTATGTGCAAAGGCTGGTAAAAGGAAAAATTAAGATAATTCAGTAATGTATACATTCCTCCCAAACTAAAATGAGGTATTTTTAATTTATTTCCTATTCTACACTTTATTCAGCCTTATTCAAAAGTATCTTGTGTCTTAGCCATTTAATGGGGTTGATATAAAAGATTTGTAATGCAGGTCTGGAACTGCAGGGAAATGATTGGCTCCTTTTAAATGTATTAAGTGTAGTCAGTTTGCTTTTTATAAATGAAATAAAAGAACTACTTAAAAATTTTCAATTCTTCTCCATGATCAGTCTATTGTCACATTCATTTGGCATTCATTATATGTTAGCCCCAGGCGCCTCCAGTCTTGTACTCAGGCCAGCAGTAATTTGGTTTATAGAGATCATATGGCAGGGAAACAGACCTTGAAAGACAGAACTCTAAGAAGCATATTTGATGAATTTCCTATGATTTGAGTCTGGGTTTATTCTTTCCTGTTGTGGAGCAGACACCCTACAGCACACGCGCTGAGGCCCAATGCGCCTGAGCAAGGGGCCAATTAAATAACAATATGCACACTGTTTTTTCGCACATCTCGGGTTGCACTTCCTATCAGAGAAAGGGATGGGGTAATGGGAGGGGGAGGAGAGGAAGAAAAAGGGGAGCCTTGTAAAGGATCCAAATATGGGCAGGAAACCACACAGAGTGAAGGCTGCCTTTGTCATTAACAATTAATGTAACCACGAGCGTTCAAAAATATATGCTGTGGCCACAAGTGGCAGTGGCACAGCCAGCGCAGCACGTCTCCTGTCTGCCCTTCTTCCCAGCAAGGCTGGCATCCTGGTTCATCCAGCTCCAAGGTCTCTACTCCAGCAAATGAACCAGCAACTCTTCACCCCTTATACCCAGATGAGTCCCAGACCTTATCTGAGTGTGCCTAACAGGTTGTACAAGTGGCAGAAATGGATCTCTGCAATTTCCATGGTAAAATGTTTTTTTTTATTTATTAGATCTTACCCTCTTGATGTCCATTGTGGCTTTATAGGGTATAGTGTGGCCTAATACTCTTGGATGACATGGGAGATATTTTCATATAAGTCACTGAATGATAAATTAACCCTGAGCTAAGTGGGACTAAGCTGGTGAGGCTGGATTTTGACGCCCTTTTTTATATTCAGCAACACTCTAGTCATTGGTGTGGATGGGATACCTTAATTAGAAAGTTACTAACCACTATGAATGAAAAGATACAAATACAGACCTGAAGAGGCAGTTATACTTCCTACTCAATGATCCCTGGGGTCACCCTTTACACCCAAGCAACAGCACAGGCAAATGCACATGTACATGCACACAGGGAAAATTTCACTCTGGGTTTTATTTCATTTTAAGATTTTAATTTCTTTAGTAATACCCAAAGGTTGTACAGATCTCTTTAGGGTTTTTTGTGGGTTTGTTTTTTTTTGGGTGTGTGTGGGTTGGTTTTTTTTTTTTGTTTGGGTTGGTTTCTTTTTTCTGTGATTTTTTTTTTTAAATTGATTTTTAATTCCTCTTCCCCTCTTCACTTCTCCTTTCCTCTGGCTTTCCCTTCTCTTCCCCCAGCCTCCACCTTTTTTTAGTAGTTTACAAACGCCACTTTTCATTAATGTGACCAAAATGTCATCAAGTAGTTTAATGCTCTTTAATGTCCTTGTATCGTTTACATTTTTTGAACAGTGTGGAAATGAATCCCATCTGTAGGTCTGCTAACATCAAAAAAGTTTGACAGGCTATTTAGACGTGCTACTTCACATTGCATTAGCGTGTACAATGTCAGAGAGTCAGGAGCCAGAGTGAGGCCATACCATGCCACCTCACTCCTGACCCCTCCTGTAACTGCTCTGAAAGCAACAGAGCACCTACCTCAGAAAAATCAAAGTCAGTTGTGAAGTGTCTTGGACTGGACAGGAGCCCAGAGGCCCCAGGAAAAGTGTGAAGCCTAAATAAAAACAGCTTAAATCATTCTTTAAAAAAAAACAAAATCAAACCCATCCTCTCTCTCTTAATAGTGCCAAGAGGTCCTTATAATATCAGTTAGGTAGGTGGAGATGCTCTCATGTCTGATGGTTCCTTTTTATTTGTAATGGAATTTTTTGTTTTTCTTATGGATTGCTGAATGTTTCCAAAGTAATTCCATGTTTTTCTGCAGGGTTGGTTGGTTTGTTTTTTTTTATAATTTGTTTATTTTTGTGTATTGGACCACCAAAAGATGTTGTGATGCATGTCATATTATTAAGTAGTGTCCCCACCCTTGGGAGGGCTTTATTGTCCTCTTTTTTTCAACAGTCAGACTTTTTCAGGTGGTATTATATAGCGTATATGTACCTCCCTCTGCAATACCCTATGCAAGTTAATACATATGAAGAAAGTAAAATGTATTTTTTCAACTCGTATTTCTATTCATGTCTCAGAAACAAGGCTCATGGCTTTAACTTACTCTTTAGCATGTGATCTGTATTTTAAATTTCTCTGGCTTTGTGCCATAAGAGTGATGTGCCCTCCTTTTAAGGCACTTACTGTAAAAAGAGATGTGGCTTTTTATTTCAGGAAAACAAAAGCTTCTGTTCTTCCTGAGACACAGGGAAGAGCAGAGAGTGCATTTTAACTGTTAATCATTATGGATAAATGGATAATAATTTCTACCTCTGAGTGCACTAGGGTTTACTTGCCAGTTTTTTAAATCCTCCCCCATACTGCATTTGCATACTCAAATATAATTTAATTTTAAGTAGGAATGTAAATATATAACCTTGTATAGTGGCATCAAGTTTTCAAAGCCAAGGTAGTCTTTTATAAGCATGAAATAAAAATGCCTTTAAGGCAATTGCTCTAAGTGCACAAGTCCTTTAGTCTTTAAGAATCGGGTTAGTGTGAGGTAACATACAATTCTGTTGCTAGTTGTGTCACACTGAAAAAGTAAAACACTATGTACAGAAGCAGTAAATAATGCATGTTATTTTATTTTTAAATTTATAGGATTGTGGTAATTTCACTAAAGGAAGGATGAAATTGGCACCATTTCATGCCCTGATCTAAGCATTATTTACATAGAGTCAGGATCCAAACATGAAGGAGGAGACAGTCAAGGTTACATTTTAATTCATTCAGCAAACACGTGCATTTGAGATGCAATTCTAATTGTTTGATCTTGTGGTTTTTATGCTAAATGTGGATAAGCAGGATGGGCTTTCTCGCATTTTTCAAATGAACTACATGAAAAGAAGCACATGGATTTTCCTTAAAGCATTTCATAAGAGACAAGGAGGAAAGAAACCCAAAAGTTTATTTTAGAAGCATTTTTGAAATAGTAAAATCCAGTCTTTTCACTCATGATGGCTTGTGTTCTCTTGCTGTTTTGAAATCTGAAACATGGCTTCAAGTCTGTTCAATTCAGGAAGAAAAAACCATGCAGTCAAAGCTGTACTTCTTTAAGAGAGCTGTGAGGCTTCACTGAAAATGTAGTAAGCAAATTATGGGTGTGCTATTAGAATGAAAATTTAGATTCTTTATATACACGCAAAACTTATGTATATAGAGAGCAGATAGATTCCTCTGAAAAACTAACCCAGCCATGAAGAAACCTCAAAAATTACCATTGGGCCAAAAACTTGAGCTAAGCTTTATTGTAAGAGTCTAATACCAGAGAAGTTGTTCTCAGTCACAGTTAGAATCAATGAAGTACTTATGTCTTTCCAAACATGTTTTGGGGAGTTTGGGATAATATAGGTGGGTACTTGCAGCTATAAGGCCTGAACCAACATGTCGCTCACTTCAGGCTATTTCTGATATTATGCTGGGCCTTGCTTACCATACCTCACTTTCTGTTGTTAATTACACACACCACAGCTAGTGGATATGAAATTATATCCTCTTGAATACCACAGGGTAGGGGTGTGTGTGCAGTCATTAATATTCATTAAAAGTAAGATCAGAAAGGGACCTTATATATATCCTTTACTATGGGCTACATGACAGATGCAGCCTCAAGGTTGGATTGATTATACCTAAACCGCTTGCTTCAAAAGTCAGCAGGCTTGGGGATTCAACAGTGTTCTTAGTTGTTTGCTACCATCACTACTGGAAGATTGTAATCTCTAATGGCCAGCTTTGAATGTGTTTTCCAGATCATTCTTATTCTTCAGTGGGCCAAATGGAGGCTGCTTTCTATTCAAATGTGATGCCCCAGCACACACACTGTATTTCAGTTGTGACCATAATGCAAAGTAGTGGGTAAAAATTCTCATGTGTCTTTCTAATGATACTCCTGTTCATGCTTATCCTAGTGAACTGGGTTTTTTGGGGGGGATTTTTTTTTTCCCACCCCAGATGTGGTGGTACTGCTGACTAATGTGACTAATGACTAATGTGACCCATGATGCCTACTCCTTTGAATCATTTTTTTTGTGAAATTGCCATCTCTTAGCTGTCTTTATCTGGAATTTAGAATATTGGGCATTCCCAACTGATGAACCCATCAGTTTTTAGGTCAACTGATATCAGATTAATTTTGAACTCTAGCTCTTCTGCCTACAGTCTCTCCTCACAGTTAGGTGGCAGCTGCAAATTTAGTGTGTGCTAATTTATTGTTAAGGTCATCATCTTTGCATGGCATACAAAACTGCTTAGATTTTCCTTCTCTCTGATTTCCTAGAGAGCATCATCTAGTACAGCTCAGCACTTTCTCAGCTTGTACTGCATTTAAGTCTTAAGTTAGCAGAGGTGACGTGTAAGTTTTCAGACTATGGTGACAGTGAAAAAGAGAACTGAGATGGCATTAAGCAGATGAATATGAAAATTTCCTGTTTATAAATTTAAAATGAAATAGGAATAAACTGGTCATAGAAGTATATACAGATGAAGACAAGCCATTTACAAGGAAGATATTATGCAACAAACCCAGGAGATAAGTCTTTTGTCTGCATTTTTCTTTGGAAGTATATAACTGAACTGTAATTGCCAACAATTGCTAGCTATCCAGACTACATGTTTATAAAACAAACAAAAGAGAAAAAGCTTCTACCAAAGTTGGAAATAATTGCTTTTACTCTTGTACAAAATTTTGATGGAAATGAAATAAAATGGTAATGTTTGTAGCATTCTTAAACAGATAACTTAATTTTCTGTGATGAATGAGCTTGCTGAAAATTGAATGGTTAGAAAAAAAAATTACAAATGAAAACATTATTTTCATTTAAAAAATCTTATTAGAAGTATTCAATAAGATGGTTATTTATTGAAAGACATTCATTTTTGAACGGAATATTTGTTTAATCAGAGCTTCTCATTAGATGCCATAAAGTGCTTGATTTTAAGCCCAGCTCTATTCTATCAAAAATGAAAATGTGAAGACAGCATGTATTTTTTCCCACAGGCTACTTACAGTGGTTTGGTCTGTGGCACAAACTAGAGCTGCTTCAGAATAGTTTGTACAGGCAAATTCATCTGTACTGGATTAAGGGGCTGTTAAGCAAAAAAGCTCTTGAAGTTCAGCAGTACTTTGCTTCTGTCTCTGATATATGGCAAATTTTGAGACTTCCGTGGAAGATGAAGAGGGATACGAAAGTAGTTTTAAAAACAGTTTAGTATCTATTCGCAATATTGGAGATAGTATGGGAAAGTGGCAAGAAAATGAGCATGGTGTTCTCTCTGTAGTCTTTGTTGCTGAGAATACACACTACTTTTTGTATCAACTGATAACTGGTCACCTACAAACTGGGTTTGTAGGTGGCCCCTGCAACTGCAGGGTATAATTATATACCTACAGTGAGTATTTTAAGTTAATATTTTCATTGAACATAAAATGAAATACTCTCATCCAAAGACTTTTCCAATTTGTTTTGGGGAATCTTTAACAGGTATCTTCTTACAGGAAACTGTTAAGGAAAATTAATACTGTTTCATAGTTTTCACTGCGTAATAGTGAATGTTGTTTGATAGGTCTGCAGCTTTCATCTCCATTTTTCACTTCCTTGACTGCTAATGTTCTGATTTTTTGGTAGTTTTCTTTTTTTTTCTTTTTTTCATGTGTGCCACAACATCTGAGCTTATGATTTATTTCATTTTCATACAGTTAGCAAAATATTGTGCTAGGTGTGAATGCTCAGTAAAGTATGTAACAACAAGGTTATATAAATGAACTGTGACCCTAGAATAATCAGGATTTGTTATGTGAATAAAGAGGTCAGCAACTGCCAGTCTGACCCTAATTTTTGGACCAATATTGCTGAATGAAAAGCCTTGATTATAGAATTAGTTAGGGTGCTAATGTGGCTGTAGTTATAACAGGGACAAGACAGGGAGAGCTCGGAGAGTATGCGAAGCAAATGCAAGTGCACAGCTCTGTCAGCTGCTGTTTCTGCCACTTCAGCATTAAAAAAAAGAATGAAAAAAACCTACAACTACTTTCCAAGGTTGCATATGATGTTACAATGTTGCTTATATTTTGCTAGTTAAAAGAAAAAAAATCACTTAAACTATCATGTATCAAGATCTTTGCTTGACAGAGATGATACCAGGTCAGACTTGGATGTTATTTGCAGTGCACTTCAAATTGCTGGACAATAAAATACAAATTAAACAACTGGTGAAGCAAGAGATACCTGGCGATATAAAAGGGGCAGTAAAGGACAGGGAAAGTACCAAAAAAACCTTGTTTGATGCATGCAGTGAAGACTGTCTCCTATCCCAATGAACCTGCAATGATTTAGCCTGGACCTCTGATTTGCATCATACCAAGTACAGCTTTTGCCCTTTGGTGGCCTTAAAATACTCCACTGTATCTGTGGAATATTTACCAGAGTAACTTAGCTAAAATACTTATCTTTCACGCTTAATAAGAGATGACTTTCTTTTCACTCCAGTAATATTCTGAGGAATCGCTGCATTAAAGCAATCTAAAAGAGGCAATCTTGAAGGACGAATCCCTCATCTTTACTAAGACAATAAAGCTCATAGTAAATCCATTTCTGTATAATAATTTGCATATTTGGGACAACAGATAATCCTTTTTGTGATGACATAAGAAATGTATTAACTTGTCACATTGTTTTAACAGTAAAGCATCTTTCATATTATTTTATACTTTAAAATATTTATCCTGTTTGATTTAAACAAATTAATCTGTTATGTGACCCTTTCATGACATTTAAATGATGAGATGGATGAGGATGGAACAATTATGAATGGTGTTTGAAGCTCATTTCAAAATTATTTATTTTGCAAATAAAACACAAAAAAAACACAGATCAAAGTAAGGTTATGTAGAAACTTTAAGTCTTGCACCCCTCAGGTGTATATGGATGTGCACGAAGCATTTAATCCAGAAAAACATACAGTATTGATTTTGTACTCCTTGCATGACCACAAAAATGCTTCTTACTGCTCTACCAAATATTTGAGAAATACAGTAAAAGACTAAAAGATATTTTACACATATATGTCAGTGATGATGCACCATAAAACGAAAGTAGACCATAAATATCTTTATAAATATCTCTGATGTATGTTTCTTTACATTGTAGAAGACTGCTTAGACAAAATTCCACAATGTTCATTGAAAGAACTTGGTGCATAAAACAAAGCAGAAAAGAATATCATTTTAGCTGTATTTGTTGTATATAAAGGTGTCAAAACATAAAGTTACCATAACTCTGTAGATTCTTAGATGATCCTGAATGCTGTAGTATCAAGGCTCACAGGAATCCCAAAACGACGAAAAGCTGTTGAAACTCAGCATGTATTTTTGAATGATCTTAAGGGTCTTTTCTAACCTAGTTGATTTTATGATTCTAATACTTTTTGAAGAGGCAGTTAGCCCAGTTGGCAAAATACCCCACTGTAATGAAAAGACAAACATCTACAGTTTAGCAAGATCTAGTACTATTTAGGAAGTTCAACAGTATCTTAATGGGAATTGGATTTATAATTAAAGGTATCCTTGAAGTCTTAAAAATGCCCTGGACTTCAAGAGAACAGACTTTGGCCTCTTCAGGAACCTGCTTAATATGCCCACCTCACAAGTGTGTCGAGGTCCCTCTGGATGGCATCCCTTCCCTCCAGTGTATCAACCAAACCACACAGCTTGGGGTCATCGGCAAACTTCCTGAGGGTGCACTCAATCCCACTGTCCCTGTCACTGACAAAGATGTTAAACCAGACTGGTCCCAACACCGATCCCTGAGGGACACCACTCGTTACTGGTCTCCAGCTGGACATTGAGCCATTGACCACAACTCTTTGCGTGCGGCCATCCACCCAGTTCTTTATCCACCAAGTGGTCCATCCATCAAATTAATGTTGCTCCAAAACTCAAATGTAGTTGTAAAATTGACTACCAGAGAAGTTGGTTATTGTGAACAGAAATGTCTAAGGCATTAAGAAAACATCAGGAAATACACCCCTGAAGTTCACAGCATTTGATCTGCCCTGCACTTTGGGTAAGACGGAGTATGCCTTTCCCCTCAGCTTCTCTGCTTGGGACCCACTGGCTATTCATCATGAAATCAACGCCAAAAATCCTAATGACTTCAACATAAAACAGGCTAGCCCACATTTTATACAAGAAGCTAACGCATGTGGTATAAACTTGGCCAAATTCTTTGTGCTTTAGTAAGGTAAATTTTCCACTCATGAAATGGGTCCTTCTTCATGAAAGCCAGTAAATCCAAACAAAATTGGAAATCTCTTTACTTTCAGGGTCTGAAGCGTCTTTTTGTCTTCTCCTTTATTTGTGGCTATTTCCAGTGGGTAAGACTGTCTCTGAAATGCAGTCATATATTTCATTTTAGACTACAACATTTCTCTTCCCCTAAGAACTGTGACTATACCATACGACAACATTTCAATAACCTTTCCTCTTTCCGTGGTTTCTTTATTTTAAGAGGAAAAAAAAAAAAAAGGAAGAGACTGTGCATCCTTGTATTACAGAAATAATTACAGCTGCATTATTGAAATTGTGATTTTACTAGCCTTGTGCAACCAGAATGCTAACACTGCTCTAAAAATGTGCAGCGATATGCATATGCATTTGAGTTTAACTGCTTGGAAAACTTTGGAATAAATATGAGGATTTCCCCCCACACACTTCAGGAACAAGATGTGAGTGCCGTTACAGTACTAGTTTTGTTTCAGTACAAGACCTGTACTGTAAGCCTTTGGTGGCTGAAAAGTAAATTACATTCATGCAAAACAAAACTGATGAACTACTGAAAGCTGTAGCTTCTGAAATAAATTCCTGTGTATTAAATTTATGGGAACTATGTACTGTGTACACCACGGTACATTCACTTGCAGATTCAACTTCCAAGTAACTTTAATTATCACAATAAGTAGCGATATTGTGAGAGCATGGTCCACTAGTAATGAGTAGAAAGGCATAATTTTGTTGTTGGAAATACTGATGTTCATCAGCTTATATTAAACCTTGGGGGTATCAAGGAGCATTGCTTGTGTATTTATTTTCATTTATTTTTCATTACTGACATAGAAGTAGTAACAGAGCCTAAAGGTTCAGTTTAAGAGGTACACTACTGTATTAACAGGCTTGATCTGGAAGTTTAGGGCCTCGAGTTCCGAGGTTTCCTCCTACAGGCTGGATTTGCTTTGTCCTTTAGAAATGTACATTTTTCCCCAACTGCAGTGTCTCCTGTTTATATTCTCTATGTTTCTACATATTACAGTGACCAGCTTACTTGAGGGAGACCCAAAAGAAGGAGGTTAAAGAATGGGTAATGTATTCTTTTCTTTGCACTGCCTTTGGCAGTATAGAAAACTCTTGTTTGTATAGTAGAACAGAAAGATGATAGTTTCATGTTTTCTCAAGGTTTGCACTGAATTGGGTAATTGTCTGGCGTGAAGTGTGCAGTATAACGCTAAGGTGTGCTTGTACTTCTCACAGCAAATAATGCAAAAAGCACCAGGTGTTGATCTTCCAGATCACATTTATTTAATACAGTTGTCTCATATGCCTTATTTCATGTTCTAAAAGCAGTGAGTCCTTAAGCACTTACACACATACTAATGGTTGAGATATAATTGTTAAAGAGGAGATACTTCAGACATAACATTCTGCATAACTGACTGAAAAAAGGTAGACTACAGGACAACTGAGATAAGCTTAAATTTGAATCTAACCGCTTTTACAGAAAAGGAAATTCACCCATTAAGTGAACACAATCATTCTTAGTAACACTGCCTACAAAAACAAAAAGGATTTTTATTCTCATAATTTTTAAATTTTAATGAAAAATCTTTCCCCTTCTTCACATTAAAAACTAAAAGCTGTGCTGGAGTCCCATTATGGGACTGCTTTAGAGCCTGGTTCTCTGAGGCACTTGCATTGTTTAAATTTTAATTCCTAGTCTGAAATTTTTATTTTAAACAGTGCTTATAAACAACAACAACAACAAAAGTTTCTCATAGTCTTTAGCTTCTGCTCTTGCAAAACCCTTTACATTTTTCCTGTCCCAGTGAATTCTCTGCCAGCTCCCCAAAGGCACATTTTCACTTCTTTTGGCTTCCCCTCATCAGTGGTATAGTACTGTGGGAAAGCACTCTATGTAATGCCTATATGAAAAGGCATAAGAGTACATTCACCTTTTCTCTAGTGACATGGAAGGCAATTCAAATGGCAGTCAATGATGTAACACCACAGGTAAATTTGTTTCACATAATACACTGTTTCAAGAAATTTGTGACACGGACGTGAAGTTGAGAGAAAGGACTATGAACAATACTTTAATCTGTGTCTCCACCAGGCTGCAAAGTATGATTTTCTTCATAATTAGAAATTATTTGAAAAATAATTTTTTTGTCTGTTATTTATTCACTGCAAATATTGAGCCTGTACAAATCAACATTTATGCTTTTTTTTGAATGGGGAAATGGGTCAGACATTACAATTCTGTTTCCTAACCAGACGCAAAAAAAATTTAGAATTATGTTTTCATGTGAATAAGATGCTGCTAAATTTGAAGTTCTGTGAATGCAATATTGCATAGAAATGTAAGGGTTCCTTGAACACTTATCATTACTTTTAGTGTTAGTTGGATCAAACTTCAAATTCAATGAGTAGGTGAACATTCCTGTTCCTCAACTATCATGATAGAATATTTGTGAAAATCCCAGCAAGTGAACGTGAACAAAGCCAAAATAAAATAAGAAAGAAAAAAAAATATCCTAGCCTCCTAGAATTTACATTCTGAATGGCCAGGGCAACAAAAAAATGTTTATTATCCTCACCTTCATTGTGCAAAGCTCCCTGAAATCAAAGTTAGATTTACACTGCACAAACCAAGCAAAGCCAAAATAAAATTAGAAAGAAAAAAATATCCTAGCCTCCTAGAATTTACATTCTGAATGGCCAGGGCAACAAAAAAATATTTATTATCCTCACCTTCATTGTGCAAAGCTCCCTGAAATCAGAGTTAGATTTACACTGCACAAACCAACATTTAAACACAAATTTATTTTATTTTACTGGTCAAGATGAGTTTAGCTAAATGAGATGAGAGCCCAGGTGACCTACTGAAGAGCTGGATGCATCTGTCTTGATTCCTATTCAGATTCCTTTATGAAATCTAATGAAATCTAGCTCAGACTATAGCACTCTTCATTTACAGATCTCCAGCTGCAAGGGCAACTGTGGCTAATTTCTGTAGTTGGGTGAAACATTATCCAGAGGATTCTGTGCTACATTTCAGCATCTCCTGATTACTACCCTATCTCTCACTTTGCAATAGAAACAACATAAGCAGATAGACCACAGATATTTCCATTGCTTTCTGCTGGTGCACTTTTTGCTTATTCCTGGTGCCCAACTGGGTGTTGTGAATGAGAAACGTAAGTCAAAAGAGTTTTGAAATATTTCAAACAAAATGTGAACCTGCATTATTTACCTCAGTTCTTGCACAGGAGATTCTCTAGGCTAAGAACCTTTAAAACTAGTTAAGAAACAAGTACTGTAACGTGCAAGGTCTTTATAATCCCTTTTGTTGGTTCAGTGTCCTTCAGAGTTTTCATATATGCATACGATTTTCCCTTCTTGCAGGGAGTCTTTAGAGAACCTGCATGAAGTAGGTAGGTTCCTCTCCAACAGATACCCTTCTGGATGACTAACACTTAAAAAATCCCCCCAAAACCAACAAAAAAACCAGCCAAAAAGTACCTGGATTAGAGAGACAAGGTTAGTTTTGAACTCTGTGGATGGCTTTCCTGAGTATCTGTTACTGAGATCCATCCGCGGGTCCTGAAGGAGCTGGCAAATGAAGTTGTGAAGCCGCTGGCCATCATATTTGAGAAATCATGGCAGTCAGGTGAAGTTCCCAAAGACTGGGAAAAGGGAAATATAACCCCCATTTACAAGAAGGGGAAAATGTGACCTGGGGAATTACAGACCAGTCAGTCTCACCCCTGTGCCTGCCAAAATCTTGGAGCAGATTCTGCTGGAAGGCACACTAAGGTACATGAAAATCAACAAGGTGTTTGGTGACAGCCAGCATGGCTTCACTAAGGGGAAATCCTGCCTGACCAATTTGGTGGCCTTCTATGATGGGGCTACAGAACTGATGGACAGGGGTAGAGCAGTTGATGTCATCTATCTGGACTTGTGCAAAGCATTCGACACTGTCCCACACGACATCCTTGTCTCTAAATTGGAGAGACATCAATTTGATGGATGGAACACTCGGTGGATAAAGAACTGGCTGGATGGCCGCACGTAAAGAGTTGTGGTCAATGGCTCAATGTCCAGCTAGAGACCAGTAACGAGTGGTGTCCCTCAGGGATTGCTGTTGGGACCGGTCTTGTTCAACATCTTTGTTGGTGACATGGACAGTGGGATTGAGTGTGCCCTCAGCAACTTTGCCGATGACACCAAGCTGTGTGGTTCGGTTGATACGCTGGAGGGAAGGAATGCCATCCAGAGGGACCTTGACACACTTGTGAGATGGGCTGATGGCAACCTCATGAAGTTTATCCATGCCAAGTGCAAGATCCTACACCTGGGTCAGAGCAATCCCAGGCACAACTACAGGTTGGGCAGAGAAGAGATTCAGAGCAGCCCTGCAGAGAAGGACTTGGGGGTGTTGGTCGATGAGAAAATGAACATGAGGCGGCAGTTTTCGCTTGCAGCCCAGAAAGCCAACCATATCCTGGGCTGCATTAAAAGGAGCGTGACCTCCAGGTCAAAGGAGGTGATCCTGCCCCTCTACTCTGCTCTTGTGAGACCTCACTTGGAGTATTGTGTGCAGTTCTGGTGTCCTCAACATAAAAAGGACATGGAACTGTTGGAACAAGTCCAGAGAAGGGCCACGAGGATGATCAGGGGACTGGAGCACCTCCCATATGAAGACAGGCTGAGGAAGTTGGGGCTGTTCAGCCTGGAGAAGAGAAGGCTGCGTGGAGACCTCATAGCAGCCTTCCGGTATCTGAAGGGGGCCTATAGGGATGCTGGGGAGAAGCATTCTTTCCTGTGAGGGTGGTGAGGCACTGGAATGGGTTGCCCAGGGAGGTTGTGAATGCTTCATCCCTGGTGGTGTTCAAGGCCAGGTAGGACGAGGCCTTGGGTGGTATGGTTTAGTGTGAGGTGTCCCTGCCCACGGTAGGGGGGTTTGGAACTAGGTGATCTTGAGGTCCTTTCCAACTCTAACGATTCTAGGATTCTATGCATTGGTATTGCTCTTTAACTTTATTAAAGTCTATGAAGTACATTTTTTTTTTGCTTTTTGTGTTTTTATTGTGTTATCTTAGAAATTAGTTTTTTCACAGGCAGTGTACTATTCAGACAAAGGGCTGTAAAGAATGCTGTAGCCACACTGTTGCATTAATGCCAATGAGAGTGAAAACTGCCAAATTAACACAGACATTTTCAGAGAAACATGTTTGTCATTTTATATTTATGTAATTTCTCTTTTTTTGTTTTTAGATCTGTTTGATGGCTCAGCACAAACATATCAATGAATGCTTAGCACTTGTAACTCCAGAGAAATAACTTCTTGTTTAAGGATCCTGGAGTGACTCAACCACAGGTATGTCTGAGTGTTTTGTATGTGGAAAGTGAGTAGGATTAGTGAAAGACTGAGCTGCAACTGGCTGGGAACAGGATGAGCACTTGGGCAATGCATTGCTTTCATCCTGTGCATCGTCACATTACGACACTGAGTATCACTTCACAATATTTCATTGCTTCCTATCTCTAATAGATTTATTTTGAAATTAGCCACATATTGTTTGTGCACTAAATCAAAATATGCCTATAATATCACAACAAATTCATGAAAGCTGTAAGAAAGATTGAAGATGTTCTTAAAAAAGGTTTGACACAAAACTTCATTTAAAAATAGGTTTGGAAGTAAATGATGTGCCTTGTTTGGATTCTTCACACTCTTCTGCTGTCCCAGTATAAACGGCAGCATTATCAATGATTTGCCAATGACCTCAGTAGTCAGAAGCTCTCATCTGTTTCCTGCTGAAAGAAGTGTGGGGCTTGGGGTTAAAGCAGAATACAAGAGAAAGTCAGAATTTGTCCTCCTACCTTCTCCTTTCTTGAAAGAATTTTCTAGAAGAAAAGGCCAGTAAAGGAAGCTGTTGGCAGTTCATGGCCTTGTACTCTACTAACAGTTTGAGGAGCCTAGATTTCCTTAATGCCTTTCCCATATGTGATATTTGCCCTCTTGCAGCATTCATTCTCTCATAGATGGATGTATCAAGAAAGCTCTGTAGATTTTACTCTGTAATAATCTCAGAAATAATCTTGACAGATTTAGCTATCTTTAAAAACCAGTATGTTTATCTGATGAGGTACAGTTTAACTATTCACTGACTTCTATCAAACTATAGCCTAATTCAGTATGCCACCCCTACTGAAGGGAAAGATAGTGATAATTAAGGAACTGTGCTAATGCACAGCCACCAATACAGAAAACCCATTGGAAATTAATAGAAATAAAAAAGAGATAATATATGATGTTATTACATCTTGTTGCCATCTAAGAACTATACTGTTGCCTATTTTCAGCACACAAATTTGTGATGCTCTGCTCTCCACTGACCTGTATCCTCTGCTTCTGTTCACTCTAATTGGCACTTACAGGTTTGGGCCCTTAAAACTGGCATGAGAATGAATTAATGTGATGGGTTTTAAGCTTCTGGTCTTATAACAGTTTAATTACAAGAATAAATTAACTTTGAATATTTTTCTATCCTTCAAAACACCCTTACTTTAAGAACCAAGAAGAGGTGATCATTCCATTCTCATTACATCCCCAAGATTGCCATGAGAAATAAAATAATTAATATCTGTGCTTATTCTTTATCATTAATCTTTCTCCTAAGAATGGATTAATGAGAATATTCAATGAGAATCAGAACATCCTAGCATTCACTTCTGTGAAAACTCATTCTTGTGTCAAAGACTGTAACGAGGACTGAAAGAATCATACAATTAACTCACAGCAACCTTATGGTTGTAGTGAGCAAATGGTACATCACACAAGACTGATGACCAAGATCAGAATAAGAGAAGATGAAGAATGAATACAGAAGATTTAAGTAAGAGCATTTTAAGTCTGCTTACTAAAGCCTTTGTCTGACAGTGTATTGTTTTAAAATCAACATTAGTTTTTATTGACTACAGTTTTCATTCAGTTAGTGGTCTTTTTTCACCTCTCCTTCCCAGATGCTTCTTGAGAACTAAGCAATCACCTATCAAAATTATTTCCTTCACCTCTCCCAGGTAAGAGATTGGCAAGAAACAAAAGAAGATTAAACTGTTTTTTGTGTTCACAGCAAAGGCTAAGGTATAAGAATGCTATAGAGTAAAATGACTTTAGAGAAATTTCCTCAGTATCTATCGCTTTGAAACAAACAATCTAGTTTTGGCACAGTATGTATTTCTTAGGTATTCTTTGCTGCATTGATTAAACGATATAGTACCGATAGGGGTGATCTTTTTCTGAACTGTTCACAGTACGAAATAAAACATAGTAGCTCATGTAAATTACGGGGTGGGAATAGCCATGAGGTTTCAGAGACACTAACAGAGGACAAGAAGATTGCACAGCTGACTAGTTCAATGCTTTTGTTAGGCTGTGTCAAGTGTGTTGTGGGTATTATTTCAGATCAGCGTCCTTGCAGTCATGTAACTGTTGCTGGCTTTGAATAACACTTACTGATAAAAAATAATACATTGTAGCAAAAAAATGAAATGAGTGCATCTCCTCGAAAATTGTTGTAGTTTAAACCCAGCTGGTAACTCAGAACCACACAGCCTCTTGCTCACTCTCCCCTGCTCTCCGGGAGGGATGGGGAGGAGAATCGAAAGGATGTAACTCCCACAGGTTGAGATAAGAACAGTCCAGTAACTAAGGTATAACTCAAATCACTACTGCTACAACCAATAATAATAATGATAAGGAAATAACAAGGGAAGAGAATACAACCGCTCACCACCCGCCTACTGATACCCAGCCTGACCCGAGCACTGATCTAGCCCTTCTGGGTAACTGCTCCCAGTTTATATACTGGGCATGATGTGGTATGGAATACCTCTTTGGTTAGTTTGGGTCAGGTGTCCTGTCTCTGCTTCCTCCCAGCTTCCCCTCCTCCCTGGCAGAGCATGAGACTCACTAAGTCCTTGGTCAGAGTAAATATTATTGAGCAGCAACTGAAAACATTGGTGTTATCAGCGCTGTTCCCAGAGTGAAAGTCAAAAACACAGCACCTATTAAGACTGAGAAAAATGACTGCTCCTGCTGAACCCAGGACAGAAGCCCTATAATGGAGAGATTTCATACCATTAACGAATGCCTGGTTTAATATTAGAATAAAGCAATTCCTACTATTGTTCTTCTTGATGGCTCCTGATATATGCAGGTCAAAGATGAACTTTAACTGAGATAGAAGGTATGAGAGAGAAAAAAAAAAAATACTGGGGGTAAAAGAATCCACCAATGGTCTTTTTTAACTGTATAAGTAATATAGAGTGACTTTTCAGTTTTGTATGTCAGGCTGCCTTTGAAAACCTGGAGAAGAGTTAGGCATTTTTTTTAAACTGGCCTTAACCTTGCATTTTTTTTTTTTTTTTTCTCTTCACAGCAATTTCTAGTAGGATCTGTCCTTGAAATGTCACAAAGGTATTGGCAAGGTGCTTTGGAGATTTTCTGCACTTTTCTTCCTGTAACAAATCCCAAAAGGAGGCAGGTTATCAGAGGTGTAACAAGCAAGTGGGAGAGGACTGAGCTCAGTTTTGAATACTACTGCTAGAATTGTTGATGCGTTCAACATTGCCCTGTCAGTAGCTAAAGTGCAGAAATAAACCCAAGAACAGAGACTAGCTATCAGCTGAGTCAGTAAGATTTCAGAGCGTTGTGGTTCAATGCAGCCTTTACTGAAGTAGTGTTCTTCATACTAACTACAGAATTGTTTTTCTTTCAGATTATTCCAGATACCAAGGAGCTGACATCACACACTGCCACCAGCAGCTGGTGGATGAATGTGTTCTTTTCCCAACACTAAAACACTCAACAAGGCCTTCTTAGCTAGTGATGTTAGAGAAGCTTACATCTTCACATTTGACCAGTAGTTTGATATTCTGAACCAGTAATATTATGAAGATCGATACCTTGACAGAAGCCTAGCATGGAAAGTTTATGAAGAACTCAATCTGACATAAGAGGTGCAAGAAATACTACCATGCTAAAGAAATTTAAGAAACCAAACACTCTGCCTAGGATATCAGGAAAGAAATTGCATAGTGATGAATTAGTCATGTCATATTGGTTTATTCTTTGATAGCGGATCCCTTAAGGGTGAGGTGGGAAGCAGAGGGACCATGTGAGGGAGACCAGCCTGCCATTCAAAGGCTTGAGGCTTTTTTACTACCTCATCAAATTAAGAGAAGGGGGTGAACCACAGTGTCACTGCAGTAAGGGAAGGAGATGGCTCAGGCTATCAAAAATTCCCTGCATTACACCTCTGTAATAGTATTCACTGCCAGGGAAATTGTGGAAACTCATTCCTGATCATTCCCTGAGCAATCCATTATCACAGGGCCTCCCTCACTTGTCCAGCTGCAAGCGTTCACAATCTTTTGCAGCCACCTAGTAGGTCTCAACAATTATTAAAGCTATTTTATACAGCAGGGGCTCATAAGGGCTCCTGGTAGGTGCGGCTCCTGTCAGAATGTCCTCAGAGCATTGAGAGATAGTTATGTCCCCAAATGGTCCCCAAAGTGTTGTGATGTCTAAAACCCACTTTTGCTTCCCCTGTGTCCCTGCCTTCAAAAACATCAGCCTTTGAAAGTTGGACATCAGTCCTTGTAGGAATAAACCCAAACCGCAGCCAAATACGACCTTTGAAAACTGAAAGTTTCTTAGACCACAGCAGAACTGGTGAGTACATTTTGACACCACCTCCTTCTGTTTTCTTCACTTAAATTTTCAAAATAAAACTACTGGTAAAACCTTGCTTCCTCCCTCCCCTCTTTTAAATTTTGGAGTAACACATACAGAGACAGTGTTGCAAGTAAGGTTTGGTATGTGTGTTCATTGAACTGATACATTTAATGAATAAAGAAACCTTGGAGCTCAAGTCTCATCTTGAAATCACAGAATAGAAGAATCATATACATGTCTAATGTGTGTGAATGTTTGCCACTAAAATCTGTAGAAGGAGCCAGTGAAATATCAGCTGCACTCCTACTTAAAAAGTAATTTTTAAAAAGACTGTGATGAAACAGTGTCTTAGCACTATGACTGGCAAAAAAAGAACTACGTGTGGGTTTTTTAACCCTGAAGTACACAGGACAAGCTTTTTTCATGGTTTACCTTGCATGCATACATGCTTTGTTGAAGTGAGATCTATTTCACTCTAGGCTTGTACAGCATTTAGCACAAAGAACACAAAAAACTATTTGGGGCATCTGTCCTCTACTTTTAAGATCTACAATTGTAAATAGCAATTGACATGCCTAAACCAAGATATATGTAATAATGTAATCACAGACAGAATCACAAATTTAACTCAAGATTGTAACTTTTCCTTGTGTTGTGACACAATTCTTTCAGGTACCTTGCCAGATTGAAGAATTAATATCACATTTATGATCCCAGCTTTTTAGGCAATGCAAGCACTGAGTTACGTACCAAACAGTAAAATGCATGAAGGATGACGCTTGTGAGATTAAGTAGAGGAAGGTGGATGAAACTGGCCAGATGAGATAATGTAAAATAATAAGGAATGTTAATGTAAAGTAACAAGGATCGTGCCTTTAGTCCTGCCTCTTGACCAGAAGTTCCTAACTCTCCTGCATTTCAGCTGCAGTTGGGTACTTGGACTGGAATATCATTTTCTCAGAAAGTCAATGAGGGAACCCTGTTTACTCATGTGCCAACAAAAGGCCTATACAATTTTGCAGGAATAATTATTTATGAAAGTGAAGAACTGGAGCCTGGTCACATTTTTTACATCCTTGACTAAGTGCCCTAAAACTATGGGCAACAGAATCCGTATTTCATCATTCTTTGGCTCATTTGTTGTGCAGAACAGAGTAAAAATCACGTCTTCTCTGAGCTGTAGTTATCTTGTCATATACAAAGCAAAGCTTGAATGTCAAAATTTGGAATCTCACCTACAGTCAATAGGGTGGTGATATACCACCTTTCAGCTACTGTGCTATGCTGAAGTAAGGAAAACCAAGCACACCTAAGTGCAATTTTGGATTGCTGAAACTGTGTGTTTATGAAGGAAAAGATCTCTACCATACTTTCCTCCCTGCACAGTATTATCAGAGATTCCTCCATCGTATGAATATAGTTGCTTTTTGATTGATGCTAGAATGAAGTAACTCATACTAACACAAATGCATTTCCAACTTTGCTGGTACTGAAATCTAATCTTTGCCTTGAAATAGAAACATTCATTGAACAGTACTTCACAGCTGAGGTTCAGAAGCCTACCTGTGTGACTGTCAGTATAGAACTGAAACACTTGTCTGTTGTGTACTAAGAGAGACTCTCATCTTGAAGTCTGTTTCCAAAGAAGGAAATATACCTTGGATGCAATCTGCTGAAGCCAAAGGACTGACAGCAGGACTTTGTTATCCATATAGATACTATCCAGCTCTGTTCTACTGCTATCATAGGAAGTGAACACAAAGAAGTGCTTGGTTAAAAAAATTCTCATGCATCACTGCTCTATAAAGAAACACCGGGGTCTTTGTGAGAGACACATTGTTTGGATATAGCAACAAATTATGTGAATGGGAGCTGTAAGTCTAATGCATGTATTAGTTTCACACTGTTCTTTAAAAATCATTCCCATCATATTTGCAGATGACATCCCAAGCATTTCTGACAGAAATGTGGCTATCTGAAAAGTGGTCTACAGAAACAGTACTGAATGCGAGTATTTGTTTCAGTGCCCTTCTGGGAACAGACGTACTAAAGAAAAAGAGTAACTCACTTTGTGGAAGGAAAAACATTACCTACCCTCAATGTTATTAAGAACAAATAAAGCTCTAGTTGTTGGTTTTGGGTTTTATTTCAGTTTATTGTATTTTCTTCAGTTACAGTGTCATTCTGGTGTGTGTGATGAAAATCTTGACTCCTAGAAAAGTATGTGGGTCAATAGTAGCTAAAACTTTTTTATTTTGGAAGTCTGAATGTTCATGCAACTGTACAGTTTGGCACAATCTTCAGTATGAACACACACGAAAATACTAGTTAACACTATCAAAATGTGACATTTTGTTGTTTCTGTTTTTATTTATAGATCCTGCATGTTCTGCAGCTGTTCCTTATTATACAAGCTGACTAGAAGCTGAAATATAAACACAAAGAAGAGCAGAACAGTAGTTCTATCTTAACCTGCTCATTTCATTTTCCAAGTTCTATATATCATCCCTTGCGGTGAGTATTAATCTTTCTAGTACAAGTCCAGTCTAAGAGCAGTTCAAGGTAACGCTGGTCATATTAATAGACCCACCAGGCTGATGTTAGCCACAGAAGTCATAAACCATCAGGCTTCTGTTCCTGACTATTCCTGACTATGGTCTTACTGTATGTTAAACCCAACCCAAAACCTTAAATCTAAATATTTCCAAATCTACAAATACATTATTGCTAGAAGTGGGGGGCAGAGATGATTGGTTTGGCACAGAGGTGCTTGGAGAACAAAATTTTCTAGTGAGAAATTATTACATGAGAACGTCTCTTGTTGTGAAGTTTTTTTGCATAGGATTTTAAAGGGCAGAACTTTCCACCTCTCTTATCTAGTGCTATAAGCACTATAGCTCTAGACGGAAATCACGTGTTTTGTCCACAATTGTTGTCAGCTGGACTGTACAAATGTTGATCCTTACTAGATGAAAACAAAAATGTGAGAATTGTTACCCATAACGTGGTATCATTTCTTATCACCCTGATGGTGCATCAGCACCAATTCCTAAGTTAATCAAGCCATGCCACCTGGATGAGAACTGTCCTGTTCCTCACATGCACCTGCTTGTCAGCCACGCTTCATATAGAAATTATTAGATCCTTTCAAGTAAACTATTTGAAATTTTGCCTGGGGAAGTGAGGGAAGGTATAAGATGAAGGGGAGAGCTTGAATATTTCTTCAGCATAACCTGCAATGTGCAAGTCTGTGGTCTTCATGACAGTACGCGGTTGAGTATTCTAAAAAGCTAGGTGGAGAATAATTTCCTGTTTCTTCATTAAATTAGGGTCCTCTTACACTAGTGCTTTATGAAATATGAAGGAGATTCAGAGCAGCCCTGCGGAGAAGGACTTGGGATGCTGGTCGATGAGAAAACGAACATGAGCCAGCAGTGTGCGCTTGCAGCCCAGAAAGCCAACCATATCCTGGGCTCCATCAAAAGGATCGTGACCAACAGGTTGAAGGAGGTGATCCTGCCCCTCCACTCTGCTCTTGTGAGACCTCACTTGGAGTATTGTGTGCAGATCTGGTGTCCTCAATATAAAAACGACATGGAACTGTTGGAACAAGCCCAGACGTGGGCCACGAGGATGATCAGGGGACTGGAGCACCTCCCCTATGAAGACAGGCTGAGAAAGTTGGGGCTGTTCAGCCTGGAGAAGAGAAGGCTGCGTGGAGACCTTATAGCAGCCTTCCAGTATCTGAAGGGGGCCTATAAGGATGCTGGAGTTGGACTATTCGTTAGGGACTGTAGTGATAGGACAAGGGGTAACGGGTTAAAACTTAAACAGGGGAAGTTTAGATTGGATATAAGGAGGAAGTTCTTTACTGTGAGGGTGGTGAGGCACTGGAATGGGTTGCCCAGGGAGGTTGTGAGTGCTCCATCCCTGGTGGTGTTCAAGGCCAGGTTGGACGAGGCCTTGGGTGATATGATTTAGCGTGAGGTATCCCTGCCCATGGCAGGGGGTTTGGAGCTAGATGATCTTAAGGTCCTTTCCAACCCTAACTATTCTATGATTCTATGAAAATGTCTGTACCTTCACAGATATCGCATAAGCTTGGGCAGGGCCCAAATGAACTGTTTCTAAAATTATATAATTCTGGTTCTTACTTAGCAAGTCCTCTTCAAAACCACTATCAATAACAATCAAAGAGCACTCAAATCAAACTGAAAGTGATTTTAGTTTTGGTTCTGAGATGTCCATTGTAATTCCAAGTACTGGATTGTTTTGTATTTTTTTTTACAGACAAGGTGCATCATGCTGAGTGGTGTTTGGAAAGACAATCTGAGAACTATTTTACTGTGCTGTTTCAGTCTGCATTAGGCAAAAGGATTTCTTACATTAAGCAAAATGTATTGCTAAGTAGATAAGATGCTGAAGTTTTAAAATTCCTTTTCTCCCCTTACGGAAAGACAACATCAAGCTGTGGACTGCAAAACTGCTAGGGAAAAAATAATGGACAAACAGAGGGGGAAGCTTTTTATTCTGAAGAGAATATTAGGAATGGCTAATGTTTTCAGTGGTACTTAGAGATCCAACTGAGAGAGTCCATAATTTTGTACACTGTTTGTACATATAGTAAGAGACAGTTCCTGCTCAAGTACACTGGCATAAGTAGAGAATAACACAAAGAGGATAATGAAACACTGTCATATTAGCCAAAATTTTTGGACTGGAAATCTCTCAATAGATTGTGTATCAGACCCAGGAACTGAACCCAGCTCAGTGCCTCAGTCCCAAGGTCAATTGTTCTGATTTTAAAGGAAGGAACCGTATGGGTAATCTTGAAGTATCAGATTTTAATTCCAACTTCAAATTTCTTATTCAAAGCAAATGCCAATTCCAAACCTCTTGAGGGTCTCTCAACACCTCAGCACTGTTAATGCACCCATCACTACATATTCCAAACAGCATTGTGTATTCAACAGACCATAGTGATTGTTGTGGTGGGTGGCACAATATGCAGTGGGTTGCAGTAGCAGGGATTATATACTGTATCCTTTTAATACATGGCTCATAATTCAAAACCTGATTATAATTAGGGTATAAAATATGACTTTGATTGGTATCTGCATCCGATCTAATGCCTTCATTTGTTCCACACAAAAGATTCTGATGTTACGTCAGCTGAAGCTTAACAACTGTTATTATTGATTATAGCCCTGGTGGAAACTTCTCAGCAGTTTACAATATTTAGTTAGGATATTTGAAGAGACCTGAAGTACTATTATAAAGAAGCAATGCTAGGTTTGGCAAAGAGCCTTTCTTTTGTCTCTGAAGCTTTCTGCAGTAAATTTAGAACAGAAGAGCATTTCTCTGGAGTAGAAATATATATATTGCTGGCTACAAGTGTATGTTTGCTGCCTCACAATTTTAGAATTAGATGATGGACTTATTTAGTAGACACTGGATAGTAAAAAGTAAAACCCCTAATTTAAAACATTCCACATTACCACATTCCAAGAAAAACATAGAACAGTGAACAAAACCAGCAGTACTGTAATAAGAAAACAACTGGGTGCATTTTTTCCAAAACCTAAACCCAGAAATCTAAACGTATGAGTTAGTGGCTAAAAATGCCATTTTCATGTCTCTGTTTTTTCATGAACTGAAAAAAAAACACCTAGACTTGAGAGAATTAAAAAATATGAACTAAGACTCCAGGTCAAGGTTTAGAGCACAGTTCTAAATTCAGAATCATCCTTTTAGAATGTTAATTTTGCTTTTTTATTTTAAAAATGTGCTTTTTCTTAATAAGAGATTCATTATTGCAGGGTGTTTTTCAATGTAAAGATAAGACTTTTAGTAATTTTTAAAAAAGAATTATGATTAATTACCATGACAAAGGGATTTCTGTCATCATATTCTGTGCACTGGCTTTGTTATCTAATCTAGGAAGGGGGTAACTTTTGACATAAGCTACGAAGACAGCTGCTGACATTTGATACGAGCCCTGTTTCGGCAGGCTGTGTAAGCCCCCAGTTGCTTGGCATCAATTTTTGACTCCTTTCAATTTCTAAGCATCAATTGGAAGTCATAACTATTCAGTTAGATGCTTATAGCTCATACCTACACTCAGCTTTAAGTACACGTTAACATTCCAGCACGGCTTTCTATGACATCACCTTAATTTGAGTTTTATTGCATTGTAACTGTAATAAAGCTTGGAAGTAAGAATGGAAGACAGCAGAAAGATCAAAGGGAGAGAAAACTTGAGTCAGATTCTTGGATCCTTGCTCTTACAAAGAGTGCTAAAGCTGACTTTCTAAAGGGTTTTGCAGAACAAGCGAATCTGTACCTGTGCAAAAAGGTACAGATGAGAGGAAGACAAGATGGGTATAACTTCAGAAACACTTGTTCAAATTATATTAAGGTCCTGCAAATGGAAACAAATAAAAAATAAAAAATATCGTGATGAAGGCAGGCAAGATGCTGGAAATCTGAGATGCAATTTCCTCCTCCTGGACATCAGTGTGCTGCCTGGTGTCATTTACCTCTGTTGAACATTTAAGAGATTTGTGATCAGACAGAAGATGGATCAAAGCAGTTGACAACTGTGTGGATTACGGACATAGATGTTGATAGAAGAAAGGCTGTAGCAGTCAGGAATGCTGCTGCATCTACAAGGGTCTATGCTGCTGCTGTGCCTTTGGGAAGAAAATGTTCTTGCCTCCTAAACTCATGCAGCAAAATGATGCGTGACTTATATGGACTTTTGTCCTGTAGAAGTCCATGCCTTTGAATAAACAAACACCAGCTGCTTTATAATGGGCAACTTCTCTTATGCCTAATCTGTCTTGCTTTATCCACACGAAAAAAAATTGACAACAAGAGGATTGGAATGCTGCTCACTTACTGGTGCATTTGTATGGTGATATTTCTATGTGCTGGTCTCTAATATGTCACAGTCACTGTCTGGAATAGCACTGTTCCAGATTTCATATTTAGTTATCTTCCAATAGCACACAATATCTCATGAGGGCAGAAGATTATTTTTAAATATGATTAGTTTTGATGGGGTTTGGGGAAAAGAGGACACCTGAATCCTGGACTTGCTCAGCTGCTGAAGTTCTTGCTGTTTGTGAATAGTCCAATATTAACCAGAAGGACATTGCATGGAAAATATAATCATTTTTGTTATGACATCTTTTATCTCCCTTCTGAAAGCTAGGTAAAAGGCAGCCTCTTAACTATGCTCAGTGCTTTGTACAACTCCATGATGGACCAGAAAATAGCACCAAAATGTGGTGTGTCAAATGTATCTCCCTTAGGAGGTTCAGTGTGACTACCCATTATGTGCCCTGACCTTCACTGTCTGAAGGACAAGTTTCATTCTTCAGTTTGTTTCTTTCAACCTCTTCCTTGCCCATTTTGCTTTGATGTGCATTATAAATACAGGTGCCATAAACAACTGTTTAAATAACTAGTTTGAATTATTTTATAGTACTTGCTGTGATATGCAGAGAGAAAACAGAGCTTTAATATGTACTAATTTGAAACAACTGAGTGTACTTTTTAAAATAAGTACGTTGAATTATAGTCCTTCAAGTTAAGAAATAGTTTGATGAATTATATTGTCATTCCATCTTACCCAATTCCAACTTAGCCATAGATTTCTTAGGTAATAATGGGATGAATCACTTATTACCTCACCAGATAAAATGGTGGCTTGAGTGAAACTAATGCTTCTAAACTGCTTTGGAATCCACACAGCATGTTCCCAGTATAGTATTTGAAGTATTCTTAAGTGAAAAACGTTCACCTGAGTATCTACAGAGGCACATTGCTCATTCTGCAGTACTGGACTGTTAATGCCATAGTGGCAGTACTGTGAGCTTTTTCATGTTGGAGCTTACTTTTGGGAACATGTAGCATTTCATGCAGAAGGCGGTGGACCATATGAAAAGTAGGCCACACCTATTGTGGCGGATAACAGGGATACTTTTTTGCAGCCTGAGTTCTCAAACTGAGTGCCTGAAGTCTTGAGGGTCTTAAACAACTTTGTATCTAAGGTTCATACAGACGCCAGAGTTACTATCACCAGGTGGAACCAAAGACTAGCAGGCAAAAAGGGAATGTCAATTCATACTTAGAGATTACTGAATTATTGTCTTTAATCAAAGATTCCACTTCTAACCTTTGCCCTCTTCTTTTTTTTTTCTGTTCTGTTTTCACCTTACTTTATTTGTGGTCTATTTGACTTCCTTTTCTCATTTTCCTTTCACTGGCTTCTAAGTAGAACACAGAGCAGGGTAGGTTGTTTCTGTTTATATCAACATTTTTAATATCTGATATTCAGTTGTTTTGAATTAGACAAAACTTTTTACTACTAAAAAGCAAAGTATCTTTGAATCAGCAGATACACAGGTTATTGTTGCACTAAGTGTGCACACTTAGTGTGTCCTGCTAAGTGATGTGATTATTCCATGCAGTTTCTAGGAAAACTGAAGTATAAAAGCACACCCACCAAAAGGCTTAAGGCATTGTGTACTGTTTTGAAACACATTACACACTAGAAGACCAATCTCTAAGAAAAAATTAAATCCACGGAGTCCTAACAGGGGGGAAGTCTGCATTAGAAAGCTGTAAAAAAGTAGTAACTGGGAAGCCAATAAAATACATTTCTGATCATGGCATAAGAAACTGTTACATTTATTGTATTACAATAGAAAAAAAACAAGAAGCTGAGTTCTTGTCTGAATGGTAAATCCTTTGTAAGGCTTTGAAGCTCACTGTACATTATTTCTGTTTTCCCTTGCATAACTGCACTGTGATTTTTATGAGTTACAAGCAAAATGTACACCTCAAGTCATGCACTCTTAAAAAAATCAGCAATATAATCTATGTAGAGAAGGCCTGAAGCATTTTCAGAATAAGTGCATCAGTTTTAAGGTTTTTCCATGGGGAATTATTTGTAAAGATACGTATCTTTTGGGATTTGTACCAGGATATTTCTTAATTATTGCTGACATGCCCCCCATAACACCATGAGCTCCCTTAAAGGGCAGGAAAAGAGAATCAGTTTCCCTTAATCACCAAGTATAAACCAAACAAATTTAACAACTACCTCATGCTACTGAGGCAACAAATTGATGCATTCAGAGTTCCCTAATGACTTAAATGTATATAAACTAACAGGAAAAAAAAGTACTGCATGTTGCTAGGATGAAACCTCAACTTTTTTTTAAGGCACTTTTTAGAGTTGTCTTGGAAAACTGCAAGTCATGTGCAGCTGAAGACTGTCTAGTAAGTCAGCAGAATCATTTGTATTGTGGAAGTAGCTGAAGTGAATTCAAGACATAGTAAACGAACCCTTCAAGGAATCAGGACAGGGGTCCAGTCCTGCAGCTGTTTAAGACCTAGAACAGCATTTAAAAATATGAACATCTTACTATTTTGGGTAGACCTATTGAAAATAAAGAATAAAACCTAGGGAATTCCACAAAGAATTAATAGAAAGCATCCATTCAGGGTGCTAAATATTATCTCCAAATTAAGAGTGCAACTATCTCCCCTGAAGAGAGAACTTACTTATGCTAAATCAAGTATAACATGCAATTTTGGTCTATGCGAGTGTTTTTCTGCTGTTTACTCATCCAGTAATTTGTGTCGAGATTTTCAGGTTTGAATAAACTCACAAGTTTTCTAGCATGACTCTACATTTTTATGCATTTATACTATGATAGCTTTGTTGAGTCCCAGTGGGCACTGAGGTTACATTTTGCTATTTGCTTTATAAATTTTTAAAAAGACAAAGCCAATCCAGGTAGTCCCTTGCTATTAAAACTGTAGTTGGCTATAAAAGGAAAGAAATATAACCATGTTCTTCACATATTATGTATCAAAGCCACCCATCAACACCAGCTCACTAGAATCTTGTCTCAGACTGAAGTCTTGTGTTTTGCAGAAAAGGGCTTGATACCAGATAAAGTTTATAACAAATGTTTCTCACAATGTTAGATGTAACCCTTGTGGATTTATTTATTATTTTACTTTGGAGAATGTTTAGACTCTTAACAGGATCGGACACTCATTTCCAACTGACTTTAAAGAAGTTGTGAGTCTTGCATCTGACTAGGGTCCAATGACCCTTGTGTACAGGGTTTTATTACAGAGGGAAACATTTAAAATCACTGTTAAATTATGTACAAGTAATTTAACAGTGCACATGCTAGTAAGATATTTTTTCCTTGCTTTTATTTCTGTGATGTGAACAGAAATTATGAAAATTTAAAGGAATAAAAAACTTGAATGTCCTTTATGTCTGTACCTATACAGAGACATATGTAAAAATTATAATCACTCTGGTTATATTCATCCAGGATTATTCCAGTGTTTTGCTTTAAAGAATGTATTTTTAAAATTTAATTATCCAGTGCTTCAGCAAAGAGCTTAAGGAGGCTGAATGACAGCCTTGTCCTGCTGTAATCTCTTAAATATTGCAGGTCAAATTTAGTCTGTTATACTGATATTAGCACAGACTGACACACTATAAACTTCCTCTGTATGCATTTGACCCTTATTTTGACTAATCACCCTTTAGGACTTGTCTTAAATACTTCAGGGTTTTTGGGGGTATATTTTAACTTTCTTTGGAATAGATTTGAAAGACATTTAGGCCGAGCTCCACACATCAAAAATGTATCTAATTTACTTTTTCAGCTTCAAAAACTCCTTTGCTCCTAACTCTGCTGCTCCTAAAGAACAGGCTCAGACAGGAATTCTCATTTTGCTTTAGGGTTTTGTATGGTTTTTTTTTGTTTTGTTTTTTTTTAAGAACACCTTATGTAAATGTCTTTAAGTAAACAAAGATTATTACAATCCCAGAGGGGTCTCAGGGTTTATGCTACTGTTTCGTATCTCACAAGGGTGTTGGGCCTACTGCCAATGTTGTTAATCCATTCCATATTAGAAATCTAAAACCTCTCAGATGTATTAGGCAGCAAATCAACACTCAGCCATTCTGTGCTGGAATTTGGCTTAATTCCTGATAGTCATCCTGTTGCATGTCAGTGGTGAAAAGGCTGGGGTTTTTAAGAACTTGTCATTGGTGACTGCGAAGATTTTTAGAAATGGTGGTTTCATTAAAGCTGTACTGTTACCATCTTGCCTGTGGTGGTCAACACTGAAAAACTGAAAGCCTTATGCCGCAGACTCAGAACACCATATATTTGCCAGCATATACCACACTTCCTTTCTTTTCGGAGTATGTGGAAATAGACAGACACAGCTGATAACTGTTATCAAATGTCATATGCTGTAGTATTTGCATAGAGGCTCATAATAATTAATGAGCAGTTCAGAGGTACTGGTGTTCTTTGCATTGTTAGTTTGAAACATCTCATCACCTGTTTAGTTTTTAATCTGTCTTTATAAAGCTTTGAAAATGATGTTACAACGCCACCAACATACATAGTAAACAATGATTTGGGGTTTTTGAAGCTTGTAATCTTAAGAGGAAAGGTAGCACCTACTGATTTATAGAAGTACACATTCCATTTGAAAATACAAATGGCACAAGCAGTGACACAAGCAGTGACTCACAGGGGGCGGTGCCAGGAGGCATGGCAAGGCCCTGACTGGGTAAAGAGCACGAGTGACCAAGGCCCAGTGAAGAGGTGGCAAACAGGGCGTAGTGTGGCAGTTGGTGCTGGCAGCATGAGCAGGCAGCGAGTGGGATGGTGAGTGCTAGCCTCAGGGCCAGGGCCGTGTCTGCAAGCTCTGCTCTGGCTGCTCCAGCCAATGAGCCAGCTTCATTTGGAGCTCGGCTCAGATGCCTCTGTACAAACGCCTGTAGTATGGGGAACAAACAAGAGGAATTAGAGATGTGCTTATCTACAGGGCTATGATATAATAGGCATCATAGAAACATGGTGGGATGGCTCCTATGACTGGAGTGTTGGAATGGAAGGTTACAGGCTCTTTAGAAAAGACAGGCTCAGCAGATGGGTAGGGGGAGATGTTATTTATGTTAGGGATAGGTTGGAGAGTATGGAACTCTGTCTGGGGATAGGTGAGCAGTTAACAGAGAGTTTGTGGGTCAGGGTTAAAGGGAAAACAGTGATGGAAGACATTACTGTGGTGATTTGTTACAGACCGCCTGATCAAGAGGACTCTGTGGATGAAGCGCTCTATACACAGACAGGAACAGCCTCATGCCTGCAGGCCCTTGTCCTCATGGGGGACTTCAACCACCCTGATATCTGTTGGAGGGACGGTATAGCACAGCACAAGCAATCCAGGAGGTTCCTCAATTGTGTGGAAGACAACTTCCTTCTGCAAGTAATAGAGGAGCCAACAAGGAGAGGTGCCATGCTTGACCTCGTGCTCACCAACAGGGAAGGGCTCATTGGAAATGTGACTCTCCAGGGCAGCCTTGGATGCAGCGATCACGAGATGGTCGAATTTGAGATCCTCAGGACAGTGAGAAGAGCGTGCAGCAAGCTCACTGCCCTGGACTTCAAGAGAGCAGACTTTGGCCTCTTCAGGAACCTGCTTAGTATGGTTCCATGGGATATATAGCCCTAGAGGGCAGGGGGGCCAAGACTGTTGGTTGATATGCAAGGACCACCGGCTACAAGCTCAGGACTGTTGCATCCCAACTAGAAGGAAGTGCAGCAGGAGGGCCAGGAGACCTCCTTGGATGGATAAGGAGCTGCTGAGGAAATTTAGAGGGAAAAAAAGAGGCTCATAAAAGGCGGAAGTGAGGACAGGCAGCCTCAGAAGAATACAGAGGTGTTGTCCAGAAAGCTAGGGACCGGGTTATTAAAGCTAAGGGCCAGTTAGAATTAAACTTGGCTAGGGATATGAAAGATAACAGGAAAGGATTCTATAGGTACATTGCGAATAAAAAACACACTAGAGACAATGTAGGCCCCCTCCGGAAGCTGTTGGGAGAGCTGGCTACACAGGATTTGAGGAAAGGTGAGGTTCTGAATGACTTCTTTGCCTCGGTCTTCACTGGCAAAGGCTCTGACCACAGCACCCAAGTCTTGGAAGGCAGACGCAGGGACTGTGGGAGTGAAGACCTTGGACCCACTGTAGGAGAGGATCTGGTTCGAGACCATCTTAAAAACCTAAACATATTCAAGTCTATGAGACCTGATGAAATCCATCCGTGGGTCCTGAAGGAGCTGGCGAATGATGTTGCTGAGACACTGTCCATCATATTTGTAAAATCATGGCAGTCAGGTGAAGTTCCCGATGACTGGAAAAAGGGAAATATAACCCCCATTTTCAAGAAGGGGAAAATGGATGACCCGGGGAATTACAGACCAGTCAGTCTCACCTCTGTGCCTGGCAAAATCTTGGAGCAGATTCTGCTGGAAGGCATGCTAATGCACATGAAAAACAACAAGGTGCTTGGTGACAGCCAGCATGGCTTCACTAAGGGGAAATCCTGCCTGACCAATTTGGTGGCCTTCTATGATGGGGCTACAGAACTGATGGACAGGGGTAGAGCAGTTGATGTCATCTACCTGGACTTGTGTAAAGCGTTCAACACCGTCCCACACGACATCCTTGTCTCTAAATTGGAGCGACATCAATTTGATGGATGGACCACTCTGTGGATAAAGAACTGGCTGGATGGCCGCTCGCAAAGAGTTGTGGTCAATGGCTTAATGTCCAGCTGGAGACCAGTAACGAGTGGTGTCCCTCAGGGATTGCTGTTGGGACCGGTCTTGTTTAACATCTTTGTCGCTGACATGGACAGTGCAATTGAGTGTGCCCTCAGCAAGTTTGCCGATGACACCAAGCTGTGTGGTTCAGTTGATACACTGGAGGGAAGGAATGCCATCCAGAGGGACCTTGACACGCTTGTGAGTTGGGCATACTAAGCAGGTTCCTGAAGAGGCCAAAGTCTGCTCTCTTGAAGTCCAGGGCAGCGAGCTTGCTGCACGCTCTTCTCACTGTCCTGAGGATCTCAAATTTGACCATCATGTGATCACTGCATCCAGGGCTGCCCCGGAGCATCACATTTCCAGCCTGTTCCTCCCTGTTGGTGAGCACGATGTCAAGCATGGCACCTCTCCTTGTTGGCTCCTCTATTACTTGCAGAAGGAAGTTGTCTTCCACACAATCGAGGAACCTCCTGGATTGCTTGTGCTGTGCTATACCGTCCCTCCAACAGATATCAGGGTGGTTGAAGTCCCCCATGAGGACAAGGGCCTGTGAGCATGAGGCTGTTCCTGCCTGTGTATAGAGCGCTTCATCCACAGAGTCCTCTTGATCAGGCGGTCTGTAACAGATCCCCACAGTAATGTCTCCCATAGCTATATTCCCTTTAACCCTGACCCACAAACTCTCTGTTAACTACTCAGCTGTCCCCAGACAGATCCATACTCTCCAGCTTATAAATAGGATCTCCCCCTCCCCGCCTGCCAGGCCTGTCTTTTCTAAAGAGCCTGTAACTTTCCATTCCAACACTCCAGTCATAGGAGCCATCCCACCATGTTTCTGTGATGCCTATTATATCATACCCCCGTAGACGTGCACACATCTCTAATTCCTCTTGGTTGTTCCTCATTCTGCGGGTGTTTGTATAGAGGCATCTGAGCCGAGCTCCAAATGAAGCCGGCTCATTGGCTGGAGCGGCTGGGATATCTCTACATTGCTCCGAGCACTTATTATAGGTTCTGGCAACTGACTGGGTGCGTTGGGATGGAATGATGCCCCCCTCCCCCAACACATCCAGTTTAAAGCCTCCTTGACCAGTCTGTCAAGCCTCCTACCAAAACAGTAGCTTCACCAGCCCCCAGTAGACCTGGCCTACAGACTTGGTTCCTGTATTCAAGACACCCAAACCCCTGACTATGACACCACCCTTTTTAACCATTTATTAACCTGTCCAATCCTCCTAGCTTTTTTTAGGTCCTCCCCTGTACCCTAGAGAATTGATGAAGAGACAATCTGAGCTCCAGAGCCCCTAACCACCTCTCCCAGGCTCTATAGTGCTTCTTTGTGCTCTCCAGGCTACTACTATCTATATCACTAGTACGTGATATAGACTGGCCCACAACTTCTAATTAGCAATGACAGAAAAAGACTCATCCTATTCAAGGCAAGAAAGTGAAAAGCTAATTCAAAAGAAATACCCTGTATTTATACATATTATTAAAAAAAACCCCAAAATATTAGTAAAGCACATTTTAAAAAGAAACTTACGTGTATTAAATGAAAAGTGTTTATATTTAAACCTTGCTGTGAAAGATTTTTGTTTTGCAAAACACATTTCTTAAAAAAAGAATATGGCATATAAACACATAGACACATACATACACACACACATCTGTACACACATACTTCCGAAACCCATGAGATGTCTGTTTGAAAGATGTCAGTTCTTTCAGTGACTTGAAGTTTCTTCAAGGCAGAAAACTATGGAAGATACAGTATAGCTGAACATCTGTCTTGTCATGTAAGCAGATATTAGGATTAAATTAACTAGAAATGAATAGAATGATATATGACAGGGTGCAGATGTCCCAGCCACAGTGTGATAATTTCATTGCAAAACTATGTAATGAATTCCATACATTACAGAAACACAAATACACCACTTTAGGTAATTGTGATGAAAAGGTATAATATGGAAGGGATAAACAGATGGTATACCCAAAGGCATTTTTAATTTACTGTTGCTCTTTAGTAATTTTGAAATTAATTTATTTGGTTTACTGTAAGTCTATTATTACATCCTTTCAATTTTTTTCTCTTAGGTCTTCTGAATCTGGATTGCATGAGGAGCATTAAGGACCATTTTGTATGTCTGCTCCTGATAGATTGGTTAGCTCCTATTTTCTTTTGTAAACTGTACATTGCTGTATTACACCTAAAGCCAACATTTCCATGACTTCGGAACAAATTGGATTGATTCTAGAAGCCTTTTGGCTTTATGTAGTTTCTAAATTAGCACATGCTGCATCTGTGCTACTTGAATTAGCAGAACTGTTCATATTTTACAGCACTTTATTGGCAAATTTTCCTGTATTATTTGCTAATGGGTACTTTGGATAGTGTGTGAGATTCAGTTGAGTGCTATCAGTTTATAACAGGTATATTAAAACATGATTATATGAGGATATATTTTATAATAGGATTATTTGACCATCCTGAAAAATAAAAAAAAATCTTTTTACATCTGGCAACAGGTATTTTTAAGTGCTGTAAATAGTTAAGTGTACAACATGGCTTTCCCTCGCTGGTCTCATTTGGAGCATATAGTTACTCCACTTCCCTGCCCTCCCAAGCTGAACTGCAGGGAGACCAGTAACTGAGGGGCTACATTTAGAAACTTAGTATCTAATCACTGCACCCATGCATGCCTGTGCTTCTGAACTGCGCATGTCCTTGCAGTTTGGATTAAGCCCCATTTGAAGATACAAAATTTTAGTTCTGCTGTTAGCTGCAGATTATTTAGCTGATGTCTCACTGACCAAAAGTAGTATCAAAACATTTTCAACAGCTGTTGAGATTAGGAAAAAAAAAGCAAAATAAACTATTATTTCTTTTTCACTGTTACCATCTTGATTCATGTTTCACTATCATAGCAATAATATCTGCAGCATTAGTGCTCATTTGCAGTAAAGAGCTTCTGAGATTATCAGCTGCTTCAGCTTCAATTCAGTGTTTAATCACCCGCAGAAGATATTTATTGCCTTGCATTCTCCAATGCCATGAATGTTACCTCTTAATTATCAACCATGCCTCCAATTTTAGATCTATATTTTAAGAAAAAACCTTTAGTAATTAAAACAAAACATGGGAGTATTGTCAGCTGATTTTCTTTCTTTCCTAAAGCAAAGCAGTGACTAAATATGGCACTGTTTTTATTACCATCAGTACAAACACATGCAAGCAACCCACACATTTCAATCACTTCTGGAGTGGTTGGTTTTATTGCTAGTTTTAATTGCTTTAATTCAGTACAGTTTATATAGTGGTTTGATGAAGGTGCTAGTACGAAGTTCTAGTACATTAACATGTTAACATACTGGTTACTTACTTAATTTTGACTTGGTATCAACTTGTTTCTGTTTCAGTTTCAACATTATTATTTTCTGTTTCTTAAGCTTTCAAATGAAGTTAATCTATTTAGGGGCATATGTTTTTAAATATGGGGATAGCACAGTTCATTTTCTTATGATGAAAGTGTATTTTGGATAATAATTTTTTTTTTCCAAACAGATGCCCAGTTTACCTCACTTAAATCAACTGTATCTGACTGGACCAATTCCTGGGTGAGTTAATTGAACATGGCTAAACCCAAAATGCCGGACTAATCCAAGGAAATAGGAAGAGGTGATGACTATGAAGATTCTCAGCTTTCAGTAAAGGTATTTAGTTGTTTACTTATATTCTCACAACAGAAGGAATGCAACAAACTCAGCCCACTGGAAATAATTCTGGACAATCTCACTCCATTACTTTCAGTGAAATTGTGCCTGCTCACTCTACCCTGGTGATCCAGCAACTCAGGGAAAGAAGAAGGTAATAACTAATTCATGCAGTACAAAGTAAGTGACAGAAGGAAAGGCAGACTCAAAGCTGTATATCTTTAGTTTTTGATTTATATTGGTAGTCCGCCATTAGTGTATTAGCTTCTCAATGGCTATACTCGGCACAACAAATCAGTGTATAGGCAATGCTGTTCATTAGTATCAGGTAAATGCCCTGCTGTCTTGCACACATCGCAACGCTTTATTCATGCTCACTTTTCAGACTTAGAAATATTAGTTTAGGGAACACTGATGTGTTGTTTGACTTTTTATTCCCCCCCCTCCTCTTCCCATGGAATCCTCTTCTGAAAAACACATACTAAAAAAAAAAAAAAAAATCAGATTCTTAGATAAAAAAAGGGTAACTTTGTATTCTCAGTGCTTTGAATATACTCCTTTATTACATTCTGTGATATACTTCATAGGCAGACAGTTCATGGGACCATACATAGAAACCTATCATCACTTCAGTCTTCGTATATTAAAAAAAAGTACTACAATGGCTTCTAAAGCTGATGGTTGGAAAGGACTTTTTATGTGTCATGAACTGTATTCCAAATATTTTGGCTAATTATTAATTTTGTACATGTATAACTATGCTACTTTTGAGTTCTGCTTTTGTAAGTACAACTAAGATGGTAATAATTGATGTAGTTCTTTCAGTTACCAGTTGTTTGGTTGTTTCTTAAGTCTTTCTTTCCTAGGTTGCACATTTAAATTTGGCCTTAATTTGAAGTATTTCTGCAAACTAATAATCTCAGTTGAAACTAACTAGTATCATTACTGATGTGCAAATAGCTATGCAGCTATTAACTGACTATGCAGTAATAAATTTATACAGCATCAGGGAAAAATCTGGTTCCTCTTTCTATTGCAACAACCAAGTAAAGACTTTTGCAACTGTTCTGATGTGTGTGAACAAAAGGGGATGGTAACAAACCCTTAGCTCAAGTAATAGACACAAACATACTTAGAACCTTTGAATGGTTCCTTCTTTTCTCTTGATGGAGAGCACTGATAAGTTCTAGGTGGCACATAACATTCTTTCTAGGGCTTTTCTCTATTGGGTTTAGATCTGAAGCACAGTCATAGTGATTTGCCTGAAAAATTCACACCTTTCCTGTGCAGTAACAGGCCAATGGTCAAAAAATTAGATCAGACTACAGGAATCAAGAAAAGCTGTCAGGCATTAGACAGCTACTAAAAGTACAATTTCACATATACCTGGAATTATAATTTCACCACTTTCTGTCAAATTTCCATCTGTCCAAGGGTGAACACTCTGTCCCATTGACATGTTAATTTTCAGTTTAAAAAAGAAAAAAAAATCCTGTTTTTTTCTCTCAGAAAATAAAAATTACTTAAAATCTACCAGTTTACAGAAGCAATACAGCATGTTTGCATAGAAGAAAAATCTCAGAAACTTTCACAGTTATTTCACAAACCTACTACAGAGCAAGTGCTTTCACTATAGAATGGTTCTCCTGATAGAAAAGCATGTGTACAGCTGACTGCCTAAAATAAGAAGTCCTTGCAAGGTGAGTTTGAATTGTGCAATAAAGTTATTCTTCCTGTCCCCTAACCTTATTGTAATTTTGAAGTTTCAACAGATTTTTTTCTACAAATTAGTGCAGATAGGTCCTTATTAGAAAAGCAGAAGCAAACCCCTAAACCAGAAATCCCTACCACCTCACTCCCACCCCCACCAAAAACCAGTCCTCTCCCAGCACTTTGTTAATCAGATATGCAAGGAAGAGGCTTGCAACTTACACAGTCTGTTTTTTTTTTCTTGAACAAGGCAGGTCTACTGGAGACAGAATTAGAAAACAGCTGGCATACAGGAGGAAGAAAAAATACAGCCAGGCATTCATTCTGGGAGGTGATGGCCTGCTGGGTCATATGAGGTTACCATCTGAACAAGTTAGTGGAATCATACCCTGCATGAGTAACAGACATGTAGGCCAGGTCTAGCGGGGGCTGGTGGAGCTGGTTTAAAGAAGGGAAAGAGCAGTTTTGGTAGGAGGTTTGCCAGACTGGTCAAGGAGGCTTTAAACTAGATGCGCTGGGGGAGGGGAGCATCATTCCATCCCAACACACCCAGTCAGTTGCCAGAACCTATAATAAATGCTTGGAGCAATGTAGAGATATCCCAGCTGCTCCAGCCAATGAGCCGGCTTCAGTTGGAGCTCAGCTCAGATGTGCCTATACAGATGCCTGTAGCACGGGGAACAACCAAGAGGAATTAGAGATGTGTGCACGTCTATGGGGGTGTGATATAATAGGCATGGTGGGATGGCTTCTATGACTGGAGTGTTGGAATGGAAGGTTACAGGCTCTTTAGAAAAGACAGGCCTGGCAGACGGGGAGGGGGTGATGCTATTTATGTTAGGGATAGGCTGGACAGTATGGAACTCTGTCTGGGGACCGGTGAGCAGTTAACAGAGAGTTTGTGGGTCAGGGTTAAAGGGAATATAGCTATGGGAGACATTACTGTGGGGATCTGTTACAGACTGCCTGATCAAGGAGAACCTGCGGATGAAGCACTCCATAGACAGATAGGAAAAGCCTCATGCTCACAGGCCCTTGTCCTTATGGGTGACTTCAACCACCCTGACATGTGTTGGAAGGATGGTATGGCACAGCACAAGCAATCCAGGAGGCTCCTCGATTGTGTAGAAGACAACTTCCTTCTGCAAGTAATAGAGGAGCCAACAAGGAGAGGTGCCATGCTTGACCTTGTGGTCACCAACAGGGAAGGGCTCGCTGGAAATTTGATACTGTAGGGCAGCCTTGGATGCAGCGATCACGAGATGCTCGAATTTGAGATCCTCAGGACAGTGAGAAGAGCATGCAGCAAGCTCACTGCCCTGGACTTCAAGAGAGCAGACTTTGGCCTCTTCAGGAACCTGCTTAGTTCCATGGGATATTGTCCTGGGTTCAGCAGTAGCAGTCATGTTTCTCCTTCTTGGTGGCTGGTGCAGTGCAGTGTTTTGACTTTCGGCCTGGGAACAGAGCTGATAGAGATGTTTTGGTTTGGCCAAGGACTTTGTGAGCCTCATGCTCTGCCAGGGAGGAGGGGAAGCCGGGAGGAAGCAGCGACAGGACACCTGACCCAAACTGACCAAAGAGGTATTCCATACCACAGCACGTCATGCCCGAGATGTAACTGGGAGTGAGCCGGAAGGGCTGGGAGTCTGCAGGGTTGGAGGAGGTATCGGTCGGTGCTTGGTCGGGCTTGAGGGGGGGGTGAGTTATCAGTTGGCTGATGGTGAGACGTTGTATTCTCTTCCCTTGTTATTTCCTCTATCATTATTGTCATTGGTGGTAGCAGTAGTGCTTTGTGTATTATCTTAGTTGCTAAACTGTTCTTCACAGTATCACACAGTATGCTAGAGATTGGAAGGGACCTCGAAAGATCATCTAGTCCAATCCCCCTGCCGGAGCAGGAACACCTAGATAATGTTACACAGGAATGTGTCCAGGCGGGTTTTGAATGTCTCCAGGGAAGGAGACTCCACAACCTCCCTGGGCAGCCTGTTCCAGTGTTCCGTCACCCTCATTGAGAAGAAGTTTCTTCTCAAGTTTAAGTGGAACCTCTTGTGTTCCAGTTTGTACCCATTACCCCTTGTCCTATCATTGTTTGCCACTGAGTAGAGCCTGGCTCCATCCTCGTGACACTCCCCCTTTATATATTTATAGACACTTATAAGGTCACCCCTCAGTCTCCTCTCCTCCAAACTATAGAGACCCAGCTCCCTCAGTCTTTCCTCATAAGGGAGATGCTCCACTCCCTTAATCATCTTCGTTGCCCTGCGCTGGACTCTCTCCAGCAGCTCCCTGTCCTTCTTGAACTGAGGGGCCCAGAACTGGACACAATATTCCAGATGGGGTCTCACCAGGGCAGAGTAGAGGGGAGAGTAGAAGGCTTCTTGTCTCAGCCCATGGGAGTTGCATTCTTTTTGACTCTCCTCTCCGTCCCTCTGGGAGTAGGGGGAGGGCAAGAAGGGGGGGGGAAGTGAGTGAATGAGTTACCTGACTGGGTTTAATCTATGACAGATATATAGGCCTAGAGGGCAGGGGGCCCAAGACTGTTGGTTGATATTCAAGGATCACCTGCTACAAGCTCAGGACTGTTGCATCCCAACTAGAAGGAAGTGCAGCAGGAGGGCCAGGAGACCTCCTTGGATGGATAAGGAGCTGCTGAGGAAATTTAGAGGGAAAAAAAGAGGCTCATAAAAGGCGGAAGTGAGGACAGGCAGCCTCAGAAGAATACAGAGGTGTTGTCCAGAAAGCTAGGGACCGGGTTATTAAAGCTAAGGGCCAGTTAGAATTAAACTTGGCTAGGGATATGAAAGATAACAGGAAGGGATTCTACAGGTACATAGCAAATAAAAAACAGACTAGGGAGAACGTAGGCCCCCTCCGGAAGGTATCGGGAGAACTGGCTGCACAGGATTTGGAGAAGGCTGAGGTTCTGAATGACTTCTTTGCCTCGGTCTTCACTGGCAAAGGCTCTGACCACACCACCCAAGTCTTGGAAGGCAGACGCAGGGACTGTGAGAATGAAGACCTTGGGCCCACTGTAGGAGAGGATCTGGTTCGAGACCATCTTAAAAATCTGAACGTGCACAAGTCCATGGGACCTGATGAAATCCATCCGCGGGTCCTGAAGGAGCTGGCGAATGAAGTTGCTAAGCCGCTGGCCATCATATTTGAGAAATCATGGCAGTCAGGTGAAGTTCCCGATGACTGGAAAAAGGGAAATATAACCCCCATTTTCAAGAAGGGGAAAATGGATGACCTGGGGAATTACAGACCAGTCAGTCTCACCTCTGTGCCTGGCAAAATCTTGGAGCAGATTCTCCTGGAAGGCATGCTAATGCACATGAAAAACAACAAGGTGCTTGGTGACAGCCAGCATGGCTTCACTAAGGGGAAATCCTGCCTGACCAATTTGGTGGCCTTTTATGATGGGGCTATGAAACTGATAGACAGGGGTAGAGCAGTTGATGTCATCTACCTGGACTTCTGCAAAGCATTCAGCACTGTCCCACATGACATCCTTGTCTCTAAATTGGAGCGACATCAATTTGATGGATGGACCACATGGTTCGGAGCAATGCCAGGCACAGCTACAGGTTGGGCAGAGAAGAGATTCAGAGCAGCCCTGCAGAGAAGGACTTGGGGGTGTTGGTCGATGAGAAAATGAACATGAGCCGGCTTCAGTGTGTGCTTGCAGCCCAGAAAGCCAACCATATCCTGGGCTGCATCAAAAGGATTGTGACCAGCAGGTCAAAGGAGGTGATTCTGCCCTACTCTGCTCTTGTGAGACCTCACTTGGAGTATTGTGTGCAGATCTGGTGTCCTCTACATAAAAAGGACATGGAACTGTTGGAACAAGTCAGGGGACTGGAGCACCTCCCATACAAAGACAGGCTGAGAAAGTTGGGTCTGTTCAGCCTGGAGAAAAGAAGGCTGCATGGAGACCTCATAGCAACCTTCCAGTATCTGAAGGGGGTCTATAGGGATGCTGGAGTTGGACTCTTCATTAGGGACTGTAGTGACAGGGCAAGGGGTAACGGGTTAAAACTTACACAGGGGAAGTTTAGATTGGATATAAGGAGGAAGTTCTTTACTGTAAGGGTGGTGAGGCACTGGAATGGGTTGCCCAGGGAGGTTGTGAATGCTCCATCCCTGATGGTGTTCAAGGTCAGGTTGGAAGAGGCCTTGGGTGATATGGTTTAGTGTGAGGTGTCCCTGCCCATGGCAGGGGGTTTGGAACTGGATGATCTTAAGGTCCTTTCCAACCCTAACTATTCGATGATTCTAAGAACGTGCTTATGAATGCTTACTCATATGGAAAGGGAAAACCTTTTTTTTTGTTTGTTTGTTTGTTATTGTTTGCAAACACTGAAACACTTGCACAGACTTCTGAGGCTAGTAATAAAAATAATAAGAAATCTAGAGATTTTGGGGCTTAATTTTGGCATTTTTTTTCCTGTGTGGCAGGAACCTGATATTAATGAAGATAGGCTGCAAAGTGGATTTGTCACCATGAATGAGACTAGGAAAGCTAAGCCTTAAAAGTGAATTTCTACATGACTCTTCATAAACTAGACTGGTCATCGTTGTATGTCTGTTAGCTGTTTCATCTAGTTATTCCTGGTCTGTATGTCTTAAATAAGGATCTGCAGTCTAATAATATTTTTGATTCTGCTCATGATGCAAAAAAGCTGGGTAGCAACCATCAAGAGCTGTTTGTAGTGAATTCTTCATAAAGCTGTACATGCCATCACTTGTCTTTGTGTAGAAGACTAAGTGGGTCCTAATCCTCTGCAAACACATATTTACTCCCAAGACCTATGAGAGGAGCTACTGAATGCAATATAAGATGTCATAACTGACTACAGAAGAGCACAAAATCTTGTCATTCTGAGGGGAATGTAATAGTACTAGTTACCACATTTCTTTGTTTCTTTGCTCTGTCTTTCCTCTCCCCCACAGCAGAAAGCCAACCATAGACGTCAGGCACATTTTTCAGTAAAAATGTTGAGGAAATCAGTAGTTTCCCCCTGCAAATTTCAGTGTTGGTCAGATAGCACTGTATGACAAAACTGTTCCAGACAGGTTGAGTGTTAATCCTTAAATCCCCATGCATGTTGTAGGACCACCAAGTTCAGTATGATGATTTGTGTCATTAATGCTATATATAAGCATAAATCATAGCAACTGACTTGTGGCATCTTCCCCATATGGCCTGGCCTGGCTTCTCTATTACAGCAGGAACAGGCATTAATATCTCTGTCAGCTAGCTGTGAGACAAGAGCCTTATTTTCACTGTGACAGATATGTCACCTCACTATCCAGCAGGATTTGTGGGTGCTCAGTAATGCTAAAACTATAAGCCAATGAATGTTTAATGTGCTATTAAATTCATGGATACATACTTACACCTTTTTCAGCAATACAGAGGGGCAAATTTTAGTCTCAATTACTGTATAACAGCAAAATTTGTAGTCATGCTGTGTGTCATTTTGGCAAAATGATAGTAGTAGTGTATGGATGTTTAAACTTTATTTTTTGCAGCCTTGATTTATTTATGCAAGTGAGATCTCTTTCATGAATTTTAATCTTAACACTGGGTTTACAAAGTATCAATGCATCTGCAGTCACCAGTACAGCCTCTTAGCTGGAACAAGGCTATGAAAAGAGCTAATGTCGAGTATTTGTAAGCTCTATTGAGTTTACATCTCATCTGAGGCATTGTTGCATAAAATGCATTTCAAGTTTTGCAAAAATTTATGATTACAGTCTTCAGTTATTTTTTAATGCAGACTAGGGGGACCATGGCAAATATCATGATTTCAAAGTTTTCTGACAAGAATGCTTCCCAGCATATGTGGTGAAATACCCTGCTGTCTTTATTCATTTATTTATTATGCTGCAATTATCTAAAAATGAAAAGACTATCCTATAGTGAAATCATTGCTCATACATAGAAGTAATCACAGATGAAATGTAAATAATTTACGTGTAAAATTAATTTGCCTAATGGTATAGGACTTCAGTTAGCTGTAGAAGCTTTACTGGTATTCTGAAGCACTTACTATTATGGAAAAAAAAAAAAAAAAAATGAAGCAAAGCAGAGCATTGAATACAGTCTGAGCTTTGCAAAGTGCTTTTACACATCCAGGATATACTTTTAGTTTAGGAGCTCTAGTTTGGAACACATAATTGTGTTGCAGTAGGTGTGTTTGTTTATTTTTAAAAGTACCCAGCCTGACAGTCATGAAAGACCATGAGTCAGTTGATCATCAGGTAATGAGGTCTGATCTACATTGAAACAATCAAAGGAAGTCTTCCAGCACATTTTTAGGGAGACTTAGGTGAGAATCTTAGGATCAGAATCTGAGTTATGTGAGTGCAGCAGCCTCCATGTTGTGTATTTAGCAAAAGGCCTGGCACACTTCAGAAATAGTAATTGCTGCTTATAATCTGTGAGAGTGTAAGTGTGCACATGATTGTGTGGTGAATATATGTGTGTAGCCAAATAAAGTAGAAAAAACAGCTCATACTAAACAACGGAAATTCCTAGAGGACAGGGAAGGAAGTGGAGGTGATCCATTCCCAAACTTGTGTTGCTCCTCTCATTTAAGTGTGACACTTGACAGCATTGCCCTCTGGGATTTCAAGTTGGAAGTCTTGGTGTTAATGATGAGGTCTGCAAAATGTGCAGTCTATGACCTTATTTTTTAATGAAAGAAAAAGTAGACTGCACCCGTGAGATGATCATAAGGTCAGTGATAAAAATACTATTGTAAACAATACTGATATCTTAATGATTTTCAAATTAACCTCCCACTGAAACTAACTGAAATTGCACTGGTCTTTGCTAAAATTGTCCGACCTGGCACTAACAGTTTACTGAAACCCAGATAAAAAGAATATCTTTGAGGTCAAAAGTGGTAGGAGACGGCTTACTTTTAAAATATTGTCTTGTGATCAAGAGCTTTCATTCTTTAATGAATTATATGGATCTAATAAACTGCTGCTTTTGTATCTTATAAGTATGGCTGCCCTTCCTGGGACATGGTTACTTTTATTGAAGAGTCCACTTGAATTCCTTGCTTATTTTGACCTTCAATTTATTTACAAAGTTGAAGCAACCATTTTTCAAAGAATCAAACATTAAGTTAAGGAAATGGTATAAAAATGATTAAACTGGAAGAATTCTAGAACTCTGGGTGTAGAAAATTTGAGTTTGTAGTAAAACAAATAAACAAACAAACCAGAAAACCCCCAAAACCCAACAAAATCAGAATTGCAAAGGCACAGATTTAAGTAACTTTTTCTTTTTTTTTTCCCCCAGGTAGTGGGATTGTCCTAATGTAATGCCTCTGTGAAACAGCAATAGGTAAGAGGTGACAAAAATGCCATTTGCATGTGTTAGAGCACTAGTGTTCAGCCATTCAAATTACTGTGAGAGGATAGGAAAAGTTCTCTAACTTAGAATCAGAGAATCAGAGAATTGTTAGGGCTGGAGAGGACCTTAAGATCATCTAGTTCCACGCCCCGCAGCCATGGGCAGGGACACCTCACACTAAACCGTATCACCCAAGGCCTCGTCCAACCTGGTCTTGAACACCACCAGGGATGAAGCATTCACAACTTCCCTGAGCAACCCATTCCAGTGCCTCACCACCCTTACAGTAAAGAATTTCCTCCTTATATCCAACCTAAACTTCCCCTGTGTAAGTTTTAACCCGTTACCCCTTGTCCTATCACTACAGTCCCTAATGAAGAGTCCCTCCCCAGCATCCTTACAGGCCCCCTTCAGATACTGGAAGGCTGCTATGAGGTCTCCACGCAGCCTTCTCTTCTCCAGGCTGAATAGCTCCAACTTCCTCAGCCTATCTTCATACAGGAGGTGCTCCAGTCCCCTGATCATCCTCGTGGCCCTTCTCTGGAGTTGTTCCAACAGTTCCATGTCCTTTTTATGTAGAGGACACCAGATCTGCACACAATACTCCAAGTGAGGTCTCACAAGAGCAGAGTAGAGGGGCAGGATCACCTCCTTCAACCTGCTGGTCACGCTCTTTTTGATACAGCCCAGGATATGGTTGGCTTTCTGGGCTGCAAGCACACACTGAAGCTGGCTCATGTTCATTTTCTCATCGACCAACACCCCCAAGTCCTTCTCTGCAGGGCTGCTCTGAATCTCTTCTCTGCCCAACCTGTAGCTATGCCTGGGATTGCTCCGACCCAGGTGAATGACTTAAGATGGTTTTTTTTTTGGCTGTGAGATTTTGTCTGGAAACACAAATCCTGTATGTCAGCAGACTGTTGACCTGTGTGGGGTTAGGAAACAATTCTTCTCTATGCAAAGGACAAAAATGGAAGTTGCCCATGGGGCAATGGTTCAATTACTACTGTGATGTCCCCTTCATATTACACTTACATCGTTAAATGATAGGATTGCTCTACTTGGCTTGCTCCAAAATCAGGGACTTATAAAGTGTGAGCAAGCCCTCAGACTAGTCCATCAACACATATATAGGCTCCAGACAAAGTGAATGAAGGAAACAACCTGTCTATCTTGTATACACTCATATTCCTATGACTTAGTGGGAATCAAACGTATACCATCTCCTTGGCTCTCAAAAGGTAAGGAGACATCAGAAACCCAGCCATATAGATGATAAACTGAATGTGGGCAATAGCAGGAAAAGGAAACTATCCTTGTCAAAAGGATACCTCTTAGAGGATACTAAAAGAAAGAGATTCCTGCACTTCTGCAGAATTAATAGCTCATTGTTAGATCCCAAGTCCTCCCATATACCCTGAGGTCATTGTGTCAGTGACACTAGATAATGGTCCATGCTGGAACACACAAAAATAGAAAAGTATTTTTTGTCCATGGTAGCTTCTCCCTGAAAAGTCCCGCTTTGGCTCCTCCCCAGAAAGTCCCGCTTTGGCTCCTCCCCGGAAGGTTCCGCTTCAGCTCATCCGCAGAAAAGTCCCGACCCCTGGAGAGCTTTCTGGATATAGCTGGCCACATCTTCCGATATAGGCTGGCCCCCTACATCACAATGAGTGTGCATTTCTGCTAGTTTATACTAGCTGAGCCTCAGGCGATGCGAGGAGGCAGAATCTTGTATCACCCAGGTCAATGTTGCCTCCACGGGGGACGCCTACTAAGGTTGAGCATGCCACCTCACACTGCAGTGATGTTTCTCAGAGCTGGTTTCCCGATCGTCATCATTACATGGTCTTCTGCATTGGTAAGATAACCAAACATCAGAAATATTCTTTACTGTATCTTTTGTTAGCTCTATATTTTCCCTGTATTAATAAACTAGTTGTGATTCTTTATTGTGGTGTGTTTCTCTTAACCCAGAATCCTCGAACTCTGGAAGAGTCATACCACCACAACTACCAGCTTTATCCTATGTGCATAGAAGAAAGGCAGACATGAAGAAGGCAGATGCCTGAGCTCATTTGCTGTATATCAGCTTAAAAATGTGCCATCTTGTCCCTGCACCCAAGTACTACATCACTCACCCTCATCATGGTGATGCTCCTGCGTCCAATGGCAAGGACTTGTTAGCTGGGGAATTGAGGCTGTGGTCCAGGATGAGCTATGTGTAGGAAGTTGAGAGCAGTGATGCACCCCTTTAGCTGGAGAGTCCTCTCAAAAAAAGTAGTTTGGCCCAGACAATCTCCAGGAGATGGCCACATGGAATAAAACAAGGCCACTACAGTCACCTGTGTCTGAATTCCTCAATGTCTTCCCATGTCAACCCTGGAAATGAAGAGAGCAATAAAGCCAAGAGAGGCTAAAAAAAAATAAAAAATAAAATAAATGTTCCCTCTTCTTTCTATTGGTGGTGGATTATATTAGAGAAGCTGAGAAAAAGATTACATTAATTATAGTAAAAACAACAATATACTGCACTTAAGTACAGTCCTGAAGTACATGAATGAAGCAGTGAGGAAAAACTTTCTATTTATACCATACATATTCTAAAATATCTATCTTCTGCATTGACATGAAGTGCTTCTTTTTTCACCAGAAGTTATGTAAAATCATGTAACCTGTTGCACCTTTCTTCTGCCCTTGGGCTAACTCACACACTTTCTATTTGAACAGAATTCAAATTTTATTCCCTAGAATGTGCATAATGTGCAAACAAGCTGAGACAGAGGCTGTTCTGGTTTTAGCTCATTATAGGCATGCATGTGTAAAAATACACATTTTATATTATACACATAAAGACATAAAATGGTGCAAACACCAATATTAGAAAGTGCAGTAAGAAACTTTTCAGTGAGGAAGGGAGAGAATCCAAGCAGCATGTTGTTAAGGCAGGCTTCATTCAACAGGTCATTGCAAACCACCTATCATGCAAATAGAAGATGGTGATTTGATATACACTCCTATTTTTCTGGCAAAATGCCAGTTTGTGACACAGCAGTATAAAATGAGGAGCCAAATAAAATATAACCTTGAGGTTTTTTGGGTATTTTTTGTTTTTTCTTTAAAGGACAGTAACGACAGCTTTAAAAGAAGGGAATGACAGAATTCATTTTGGGAATAGAATTTGGGAATTTTTTCCTACTGTGAATGACAGAATTCATTTTGGGAATAGAATCATAGAATCACAGAACATTTAGAGTTGGAAAGATCATCAAGTTCCACGCCCCGCAGCCATGGGTAGGGACACCTCACACTAAACCATGTCACTCAAGGCTCTGTCCAACCTGGCCTTGAACATCGCCAAGGATGGAGCATTCACAACTTCCCTGGGCAACCCATTCCAGTGCCTCACCACCCTCACAGTAAAGAATTTCTTCCTTGTATCCAATCTAATAATTCTGATTGGTATCAATAATTTCACTAGAAAGCTCAGAAGTAGCATCAACTTCTGCATAACAAAAATAAACTAGGTCCAAAAGGAGAGACTGCAAATACTTCCAGTGTTAATACCTTAATTTAAACAACAGTATGTGTAATAGACACAGGCTTTCTATATAGACCCTCACATTAGCTAACTTAAACAATGCAAATATGATAAGAACAGGTGACAGAAGTGTAATTTTTTTATAAAAAGTATAATTTTACATAAATATGTATGTGCATGTGTATGTAAATAAATACATGTACATAGACTAGGCAGGCACACACACCCCCCCAACATGTGTGTATAATATGCATACATACCTGTCAGGTAGCACACACTCATTAGCCATAATTAAGCTTAAATGTTCCGTAGACATTTCCTATGAGACATTTCACTAACTGCATGTAGTTTCATTTGTAAATGTCCATACAGCATTTTACACTAGCTGTGAGGACTCAACTAAAAGCTGCAGCCAGACCTCTAAAATTTAGAATTTTCTTCATGTTACCTCCATTACAAATGTCTTTCTTTGCTCCTGAAAGAACTGCCATAGTGTTAAACCAGACTAAAGGAAGTTGCTTAGATGTGCTCTTTGGGTAGGAACATACTGAGTTTCTATAGTTTGTTTCTCTAAAAAGAAAAAAGAAATTTAAGTTCCTACACTTTGAGAAATCTCAGCACCTTTAGGACATCACTGAAGAATAATAAAAATAAATAAATATCAGAAAAGATTTTCTGTTTGAATTCTTGTCTTCCCAGGGATTTGGTTTACTTTTTCTATGTTTCCTGGTTGATAAGTAGGAGAAAAACACCAGCAGTCCAGAAGCAGCAGCAGCTGCAGCAACAAAATGGCCATGAAAAGTAAGTGCTATGCAAATAAAGGGAATAATAAATAAATAAAAAAATCATTTAAAGCATAAAAGAAATAAAAGAAACAACCAGAAATCAACCTGCTTGGGAGAGAAAATTAAAATAAAGGGCAGTTTTAAACAAATAAAAATGTCATCAAAGCAAAAAACGACAAAACTATAAAGAACTAATAAAATAAAGAGTAATTGGAAGAAACTGCAAATAAAAATGAAATGGAACTAACAGGAGCAACAGGTGGTTGTTCTTGTTACATAAAAGACTCAGCTGAAGCAGAAGCTTCTGGATTACCCCAAAAGATGGAAATGTTATTGGACCACTGTCTTGTGAAACCATAATGAGAAGTGATCAACCCATTTCAAAGTTTTAATCCAAACATGTTTGAGTTTTCGGAGAGTCTGGCTGCACAGTTCATGTCTGTTTCCTGCATTTATCTAGTAGGTTACAAAATTAAAAACAAATAAACACCTCCACGCCCCTCCCCAAAAGACCAAAATGCTCATTTAAACACTGCAGAACCTGACAACCAACTACATCTTTGCATGTGTCTTCTGTGAGGAGAAATCTGATTTTGAGTCACAATCTGGTTCTCAGAGCTGTTGGAGTTACCATGCTTATGCTGTGGTCAGGGAGTAAGCTCAGGTAGTTGGCTGTAGCTGTCTCTACGAGGCCTGAGGAGGAGAGGAGACAGTTTTCTATGAGACAGCCTCCAAGATTATAACATAAACACTAGGAAGTGTGCAGGGAGAGAAGAAAATAATTGTCTAATAAATGACTGAACAGGTAGCATTTCACTTCTAACTAAACACTTGCTCCTAAAGGACAAACTCAACAGATGTGTTTTATTAGCTACGACAAGCGAGTGACAAAGTTGTGGCCAAAATTTATGAAATAAGCTTAAATTAACAATAGGCCAAAGGGGCTTAGTTGGGCAGTACACTGATGGAGGTGCTATGATGGTGCTATGATAGATTGCCCTGTAACAGCTTAAATCAAACAGTAACTTTCACAAAAACTGTGGAGTTGAGTTTGATGTACCGCCAACAGCAGTGTGAGTAGCTGCATGCTGCTTTCCTGAAGTTCCCATGATGTGTCCTTCCGGTGGGTCAGCTGGTGCAGTCACCTTCCACAAGTGATAGGCTGCAGGGCTGTGTTTTGTGGCTGGGTGAGGGACAGCAAGCTGTGTCTGCAGCTCTGGTGAGCTGCCCCCTGCATCACCATTTGCTACCACACCACCTGCAGCCTGGGCTACACAGGCAGTACCACCATATCACACTAGCATAAAGGAATTGAAAGAAAAGAGACTAGGGACTACAGCTGCTATAAACTGCGCATCTGGAGCCATTGCCTAATGACAGCGATAGATGAATAAGGTAGCTGAACAGTTCATGTTCATCAAGCCAAGTAGAAACCCAACACCCTGCTTTAGCAGTTGATTGTCTTTTTTTTTTTTTAATATATTTGTTCTTAAATGGCCCCTAAACCCATGCTGTGCTGTAATTCATACAAATATTCACAGGCAACTCTGCACTCAGTATATATAATTTTATTGTTTTGACTTAAAAGTCACAAGACTGAAATAAAAATGCACGGGTGGCACTTTGCCATACTGCCCCTAGAGAACAAGAGGCTGTCAGCCTGAGCTCTGTGCCAACAGGTTGCTGTGTACTAGACTAAACTGAACAGCAATAAGTCTACACAGCAGAGCTTTGCTGAAAGATGTGATCACACCTCCTAATGTGACTCCATGGCTCTGTTACTTACAGCTAAATTACATTATTATGACTTCATTGTTGAATCCCAATTCTCCTAATTATAGCCTAGAGATCTATTATTTGATTTTGTAACACCAAGTGCTTCTTTTCTAAATCATGTAATCTCTTGTAGCTTATTAATGTCAGGTTTGTGCACACGCAGGGACTTGGTTGTTTGCCAGGCAGAATCAAATTTTCAAATTTTCACTGTGTTATGTTGCAGGGGTTTGCTTGTTACAATCTAATTATATTGGCACTGAAAGGAAATTTATATTATAAAGCACTTTAACTCTTTCATGGAAACATATTTGCATATCTAAGTGTCTTGCCATTGGTCTATTAGCTTTTTCATTGGGAAATTTTTATGGGATAGAAAAGAGTAATGTATAAGAGAGTTTATTGTGTAGAAAAAAGTAATAATTCAGAAATCATTAACTATTTATTTTCATTTGAAATGTGAATGTTTTCATTTAAAGCGATACTCATTGTAATAAATCCATGAATTACATGCAAGTAGGTACCACACATGAAACTGCCTTTAAGCTTTATAATGACAAAAGCAGAAAAGTGGGAATTTATTTACTAAATGACATAAATTTTAAAATGCCAATTTTAATTGAGATTCTGTTTCCCCAGTATAAAAAATGTCGGTCAGGTGGTTTGAGTTTTATTTATGTAAGTCCCAATAATGCTAAGTATATGTGGTTACAAGTAGGGTATTTTATAGTATGAGCTTTAAAGCTTTAAAATCCCAACAATATGCAGGCCATTAGCTTCTGCTGAATTCAATGGAAGTTGAAGGGACTCGTGATCTTGCAGACTCAGAGGTAAGCACAGGTAAAATGAAAAACTACAATTCTCAATTACTATGCTCCCTTTGCTGTATGAGGGTTGGGGCCATGAGTGGTTTTAAAACTCTCTTTAAGCTATGTGGTTGCGTAATGCATTCTCAGGGCTGCAAGGGATGTGCCCTGGTCTGCCATTCTCACAACATAAATAAAAGGCTGCTGTTTCACTTTCTTACTCACATGGCATAGCTAAGTGGCCCCTAAAAGGAACAGGTTTGCACCATCCTGCTCTCCCGGTTGCTCCCAGCCAGCAGGCTGCCACTTCTCTTGCATGAGGCTGGATGACTGGCTGCAGTGTAATCAGTACAACTGGCAGTCTGGTGGTTTTATTTTCTTTTTCTTTTTTGCATTTGCCCCTGCCCTCCCCCTGACAATTTCAATCAGATCACTGATTTACACTCATTTGCTATGCAGTCAGGAGACTGTGCGGCTCAGTCCAGTACAACAGAAAGGGCAAACCTGCAGCTGAGGCAGATGGAGAGAGGGAAGAGTAGGGCTGCTGTTCTCAGCAAGAGTTTACCATTGCACTGGATCACGTATAATACAAAACTGTACCCCAAACTGTACTCTAATAGCCTGCCTCCTCCAGCAACGATGACAGGTAAAAAGCAAATAGCCATAACGTGCAGCCTCCCTTCCCTGCTTCCGATACTCAGCATTTGTTGGTCCTCCACTACAGTTAAAATTTCCACCATACAGAACAAAGTGTTCCATACTGGATAATTCTGCCTAGTATGTGATACCGCTCTCTCTGCTGTCAGAGAAGCGAAAGAAAGGATCGGCATTCAGAGAGTGAGCAATTTCAGGAAGATTTAGTCATTCAGGACGTATTTATAACAGGCTTAGCAGAATGGGGCACAACCTTCGTTTCTGTAGCAAGACAGATGTTTACATGCTAATATGAATACAGGATCATGATGAAGAAAACATATAGACACAGTTGCTACTAGAAGTTAATGAATCACAAGATTTATGGCCAACAGAACAGTGTCTGCCCTTGTTGTCCTACCCTAAGGAGGCCTGGATGTTTAGTCCACAGAATGCAATAGACCTTCTTCCACTGACTTCAGTGGACTCTATTTCTGTACGCTCCAGGTAGCTAATGAATGTGGTAACCTACATAGTATTCTTTGATGAATCTCAGTAAATACTAACTATGACATATGAAATAGGGACGATGTGTTTCTCAGAAACAGTTAATGAGCACTGCTTTGTTTTTCCTTTATAAGGAGATGCCTACCCGCAATTTTCCTCTTTCCAGATGCACATTGAAAGATACTGATACAATATATGGGTAACTTTGCTAGAAAGCTCATCCTCCTGTCATCTGAAGAAGATCCTTATCTTGAGTTCTGGGTCCCTTGTTAGATTTCCCATATATTTAACCAGTCCACAGTCACCAGACCAAATAGCGGTTGGCATCTGTTTATGCAGTTAGTGCTCCTTACTATATCAAATCCAATGTCACTTCTACTCAGTAACTAATAAAGTGTAGCTTTCAATGCTTATTAAGAACACCCCATTGGTGGGCTTCCCTGATGAAGCAACTTTGCTGCAGTTGCAGGAATTTTAACCTCTTTGAGCTCATCCCTGTAAAATCAAGGCTTCCTATTAAAGTTCATCTGAAGCTGCTAAAATAAGAATTGCAATTACAACTGCAATGTAAGAGGCATAGAGATCTTCTGAGTTTCCCACACAACTTATGCACATACACAGATGCTTATTACTAAGCAACATAAGCACTATGAAATTTGAAAAAGCAACTCTATGTCTTCTGTGGTGAGAGATTTGACCGAGGAAAGCAATAGTCCATGATAAAGAAGCAGTGAAAAGCAATTACACAGCAAATTACCCTTCTGTAAGGGTGCTTAGTAAGAAACACTATCTGTGGCCACTTAATGCAATTTGCAGCAAATCACTGATCAAATGTATGGATACATCTGAGGGTCCCTCTTGTTGTGCTATTAGGGTAGTCGATTGTTTTATGTACCTGTCTAACACAGAAATGAGTTTTTGACTCAAAAGAAGCTCCAAAGCTTAGATCTTCCTTGTGGTAGATTCGTAGGACTGTGATCAAATGGATTGTGGAATTTCTTGTTTACACTGTTATGAAGTAATCACCTGTCATGTTTGCCTATCTAGTTTATCATCCTAATCAAGTCACAACATAACTGAAGATTTGGAAACAAAACCAGCAAAAATGCTGGAGAAATTGCCATGATAATTTTGCTTTTGAACTTCCTATTAATCATACTAGCTGCTCACACATCAGTATTCTTTTGCTACAAATATTCATGAACTTCACTTCTTCTACTTTTCTTTCAGGACAGTTGACACTGTAGAGGTTTATATTTTGCCCTGCATTTATTTTTCAGTGAGCACATACAGTGTTACACATCATCTTTTGAAATTTCTATAGGCAGATGATACAACTTGCTGGTGAAGCTGCAGATGTTTCATAGACTCTGAAATAGAAGTAAGGTCTCCAAAGCCCTAGACCTGTTGTGTCATTGTTGCCTTCCTTACTGTTTTTAAGTATGTATTGGCCTTTCTGTCCATTAGTGTTTTGTTTCAAAACTGTGCCGTTTCAGCTGAGTTTAATGCATGTGCACTCATATATTTTTTTTTTTTTCTGGGGAACATATTTCATACATAATCAACTATTAAATAGGAGGGGGGTGAAGAAATTGAACCAAAAGGAGACACCCATACAAACCCATTTTTTGTTGGCTGCATGACTCATTAATGAGCCTTACTCAGTGCTCCTATTGTGCTGAGTGCCTTATAATGAAATACACAGAGTTAATGGCTGCAGTGCAGTGGATTTAAGTAAAACCACAGCAGGTGTGTGTCTTAATGAGGTGTTAATGGGGAGACAGGTGCATGTAAATATGGAGCAGGAAGGCACAGGAATGGCCAGGAAAAGAAGGCAGAGAGAGCAGTGTCACCACAAAGTACTCTAACAGCAGTTAGAGTTAAGGGCTGATCTTGCTGTGGTCTTTGATACTAGCAGTTAGACCTGAAAGGCTTCATCTACAGTAAAACATTATGTGTTGTTACCCCTTCAATGGAAGAGGCTGGCACTAGGAAAATTCCAAAGATAACTCTTGTTTCTTTATGTTTTGGCCTAAATGAGTTTTCCTAGGAAATACTGTGGAGAGTTTTCCTCATATTAATCACTGGTTCCTAACTTGGTGCATGTGGCTTGAACACACAGGAATGCATAAGGGGGTCATATCTCCATCTGCCTGATAGAGAAAGTATTTATATGAATTCTCTTGCAGGAAAAACAAATATTGGTAGCCAGGGGTCCCTAAACTGTTTGAACAAGCAATAAGATAGGCCAAAACCAAGCAACCTCAAGTATTCAGTGCTGGGGAGATACAGAGCTTCTCAGATAAAATGCGTGTCCTAAAGTAGGAGTGGATTCTTATGTTCTCGGTAAGAAGTAACATTTTTGGGGTGCGTACCAGTTTACAGTGTAGGAAGCAACTGTCAGGAGTGGCCATACCACAACACTTCCAGAACTAAAGGCTGCACAGGACACTCCAGAAAAGCACTTTCCTGAAGTCAGAAAGTCGGAGCCCTCCTTAGGCAAACTGTTAGCCTTTTCTACTAAAGGCTAAAACTGTTTGTGACCTCTGATGTTCCTACCTTAGGACATCAGTCACCTTGAGTTTTGTTTCACTATCTTCTCTCATTTGGTTTTGCAAACATTACTAAAAAAAGTGTTTTTGCATCATTTCACATGTTAGCAGCTATGGCTGTAAGAGGAATCTAGACACACACATCTAGACTTCTGCCACAATTATCACTATTTTTCTCCTGACTTCTTATGATGGAGTCTGCTATTAAAACCTTTTTTCAACCCTGGAGATAGAGGCTTCCTTTTCAACAATAAAATAAAAAATAAAGCTCTGATTCTAGGAAATAATGGTCCGAGAAGCATGTTTACCAGGTGGTGTAAAATGCCATCTTGTTGCCCATTCTACTATGTGGTTCACATTAATGATGTTTTGGGCAAATCAGAGGCGATTCCTTTGGAAGAATCATGATGAACAAAATCCTTTAGAAAAAAATGTTATTAGCGCTTTTCTTATTACTCCTTACATTTCTGACAGTTCCATCTCCCATCTAGTTGTGAAACAGGAGTATATGATAAGTCGGCTCCAAATGTCATCCTCAGGGTACTACTTTAGGCACCTGACATGAGTGCCATTAGCTCTGATTACTCAATTACCTGCTGGCATTCTGAAGGTGCCTAAAGAAATAACATGAATATATTGCTGGAATCTGCATTAAACGGGAATGGGTAGTAAAAAATATCTGGATTCTTTGACCTCTTTGTGGACTGTATTAAAAAAAATAGCTAACTAGGATCTCTCATGTTAGAACAGCTGCATGCTTTTTAAAAAGCTCTTAAGTTATTTACTTTTTAATATATATTTATAACTTTTTGTGGTTGAAAATTAAAATAGTTTATTTCCATTAAATTACACTGCAAAAAAAATAAACCGGAGAAACAAAGTTTAACGACACCGCTTGAGTCTCATGGAGAAAGAAAAAAAAATATGCTAACCTCTGAAGATTGCCTGTTAATCTTTAAGGTGCTCTTCTGAATTGTTCATTTTTTTCAGTTTGTAAGGCAAGCTGACAGGCACTTTGGACAACTTATCATGACATTGTGTGCCATAAATATGATGCAGTGCTTCATAAATGTGACAAACTGCTTCCAAAACAACTGTTGACTTTTAAAGGCATCCTACTTCTCTAAAAGTAGGATATTTACTGTAAGTGCAGTTTGTTGAGAATCTCAACTAATTTGCTACCTACGCATCTTTAATATGTTTGTGAATTCAGGAGATATTCATAATTGTAAGCGTCTATGAGATTACTATGTTTTAAACCAGGTTTGACAGCACAATAGAATCCAATAGAGGAAAGCATCAGTTGTGTAAGGATTGCTTGTACAGGAAAGACAGCCTGATTGCAAATAAGAGAAAAAAATAATTGATAAAGAAACTGAAACATAAAAACTGCATGTGTATTTCTGTACTGCGTCCTCTCCACATCACTATCTCAGGAGCCAAACATAAAAATGCTATTGTTATAGTAAGAGTGGTTCTAATGAAAACTGAAATGTACAGGAGTTAAGATAAAATAAAACTGTTTCTTATCAGATTGATACATTAATCTCTAAAAGATGACACATATTTAAATCATCCTATCTACTTAAAACTCTTTCCCACTATAAGTTGCTGGTGTTACATAAAGATATTTTTAGTCTATTCTGTCAAAACAAAATACACTTTCAGCTTGATGGTCATCTGTTCAGGAGTTCAAGTAATCTTCACAGAATTTAAATCCAATCAACATAATGGCCTCAGGAGAAACTTCCCACTGTACTTGTCTGTTACTGTCATGATATACCATATGATCCACAGGTAACACTATTATATGAAACATTTTAATGTGAGAACAACCTAGAGCAAAATGAAGCTATACTTGATGTTAGAAATTTCACCACTATTGCTGGAAACAAAAGAAAAGAAAGATACTTCTATTTCAGTGTATCAAAAATCTATAATCTGTGTGATTTCCAGGTTTGGCCTAGTAAAACCATTGGCAGCTGGAAAGTGCAGTTACACTGCATTTTACATTGCATTATATTATGTATCTTCAGCTGTCATCACAGGAAGAATTTATGAATGGCAATACCTACCCCTTGAAGCACTACAGAAGGTTGTTTTAAGAATCTTTTTAATTGAGCTTGCTTAAGAAGCTGCCATTTCCCTCTCCACTCCATGCTTCCTCGCTACATGACCATGGTCCTGTGCCTGAGTTGCTATGCATAGTTGAACCTGAACGTATTAAATTTGTCTGTGCTTATAAAATCTTTGTTCCTTCCAGTGATTTCCAGAAGTGACCCTCAGAATAAGCAGGTAAAGATACAAATACCTTGAGGCACAAATGATATTGATACCTTCAACAACAGCACTGTTTCACAAACTGCCTGCTATCATAATTCAGGGAATTCATCCAAAGATATTGACCTCTTATCTGGTTAGGAAATTTTTAAACAAGGCTTGAAATAAGGTGATGGTAAAAGTCCATCTATCACTAGAAATACCATGACTCCAAGAGGAAATGTGAATCACAGAAGAGACAAAAAGGAGTATATCATGATAACCTGACAAATACCTTACAAAAGCCAAAAGTAACAGGGAATAAACTGAAACCTTATAGCATTATGGACACTTAACTCGTGTGTCAGAGATGAACACATCACAGAGTGACAATATAGATCTCAAACAGTACAGTTTCAGGTGGGCAAAGCAGGAAAAAAAATTAAAAGCATTTCACTGTATGCCAAGAATTGGTACACTTTTCCTGTAGTCCTGAAATGAGAGAAAGATACAGATAAACCAGGAAAAGGACAAGCACAATTTCATGATGAGCATGAACTACTTAATATGAAGAAGGAGACTGATACCACTTATTTGAACAGAGAGAACCATGATAATGGGGGAAGGCAAAACAGGGTAGAGGTGAGTTTTAATTACCTAAGAATCTGTGGCAAAAATGCAAGACAGAAGCAGGTCATTTTGGCATATACTGCAGACATGCTGCAGAAGGTGAAAAAAGGTTCCGGAGGAAAAACAATTTTGATTTGATTCCAATTAGTAAGGAGTAGCTGGTCAAAAATCTGAGGATGGATGTGTCAGTAAACTGGAAGACTTCATTCTATGCAAAAAAAAAGGTGATGAGACTGGCTTTCAGAAAGGCACTGTCTGAAAAAGCCAGGAAAACATAATGTGCCTACACATAGATCATTGTTCAATTCTAAAAGCTGCACCCTCAATTTACTGGATACATTACAATTTCCCCTTGGTACATTCACAGATGTAATTGTCTAGACTGGTGTATTACTATTTGCAAGAATGGTGACCAGCAGAATTTAAGAAGCTTGAGATGTACCCCCTACCAAATGCAGGACTGAGGTTTCAGTTTGAAGACCTTGGTCCTGATGGCAGATCTAGGAGTCTGGGATTACAACAGAAGATGCACGTTTCTTAATTGAGGGCTCTGGATCAAGCTGGCACAACATGATTAACTTTGAGTCTCAGAATGTTTTTATTTTTACATATTTATTTTTCCCTGCCACAAGATACAAACTAGTATGTTTAGTTAGAAAAACATGTTTAATTGTACTATGCATAAGCTCCCATTTGGAAAGAAAATGTTTTTCAAATAAAGTGCTTTAAATGTTTTGTGCAGCATCTGGACTTTTTTTTATATAAATGATCTGAGAGGAATTTAGAATCCCAGACTCCTTGTGGTTCTCACATCTTCATAAAAAGGCAGCATACTAGAATGTGTTTGCTGCTGGGAACTGACACTTCACAATTAATAAGGAAGTAAAACATCTCCTCCTAAGTACAGGTTTGATCCTGTACTGCCTAGGAGTTTTGCCTGAGGGTCTTTCTGGGAAGGACTGTGAACTGTATGCAAGGAGGGAAGATTTTTAAAAGATTGTCTCCTCCTCTTATCCCCTAGTGCAGGGGCTGACCACGTGCATTCTGGTGTGGCCCGTGTCAGTGTGCACATGAAACATTCACTCTGGGCAGTGGTGACAGCAGTGTAACAGAGCCATCCTTCAACAGTCACCATCTAAACAGAGGCAGCACAAGGAAGAAACTCATACACACAGCATATTCTTTATAATGCATATTATATTCTCAAGACTATTTAGAGGAATTGAAAATACAGCATGATTTAGTCTCCTAATTTTATCACAACTTTTAGTATTTATTTGTTGTTTCCTTGGAAGATTTCATTTCTGGAGTCATGTGATGATATAAATTCTTAATCTTTGTTAAAAAAAAAAAAGAAAGTACGTTTTAAACTCTTTAAGATTTCACAGGAAAATACGGAAAGCATAAACTGTAAGGGTTCAAAACTAAAGGTGGCAAGAACTGGCAGTTTTATTACTTTTTCCTCTATTTTGGAGTTAATCTTAAATTTTCTTACGGTCTAGGTCAACCAAAATATTACTTGGGTCTTTGAATATATGCTGTTTGTTTACTCCTGTGGTTTAAAAATCACAATTGCTTTGAAGAAGAATGAATTCTAGTCTAGGGCTATAAAAGAATATAACGTTCCAACAGTTTTCAGGAATAACTAAAGATTTAGATGTCCACCTCCCACAGAAGGACAGTGGCAGCCAGTTGTTTTATTCTTGTAAGCTCTTTTGCAAATCTCACCTGAAATCTCTGTTATTTTCAAGTAAGTGTTTCTGCCTGTTGAACTAAAGGATGGAATCCACTCTTGCACAGTATTTTTTTAATAATTACTCACAATGGGAGACTGCGCTCACAGCCAACCCTGGGAGATATTTCTGAGTCTCTAATTTCTAACATTCTTTGCTTTCTCACCCTACAGTATGAACAGACGGCCTTATATTGCTGACAATTTATGTTTTCTCTCTAACACCTACCTACATAACATCTATGTTGAGCATTTACGTTTACACTAATAGCCCCTGAGAATCAATTACCATAAGCAGATCTGTTGCTTTACACTTCAACTGATGAATCAGTCATAGGTTAAAACAAGAGGAGGTAAAAACCAGCATGTCTGCACTGATTTTTTTTTTAAACTCTTTACTTAAAAATACTCTGGATACGAGACTTTTTCTTTCTGCTGTGTGCATGTTCAGTATTATTTTACCAGTCTTAAAAGATGCTGTCATAAATGGACTGAGCGAAAAGGCACTCAGGATTAACCGCATTTTTTCTACACTCCGGTACTGTATTGTGTCCCTATGGAACAGAATGCAGTCTGTTTAGTTGGCACACCCTGGTGGAAGGAAGTATTATAGCAAGCCGGCGCCCGCCTGAGACTAACTCCAGGCCTGAGCTGGTTTTACAAAGATGACGCTATGACGAGGACAGAAATAATCTGAGATCCCAAACACGGTGATTACTTACCAGCCCCGGGTAGAGTTCTGCCATGGAGACTTTGTTCGTCTGTCGCACAGAGGGATTTGTGGGGTCCGTTGGTGACTTTCCCCCCTTTCTAGTGAAAAAGAGCTTTCAGTGATAAAGCTCTGCAAAGATGAGTCCTTTCTACTGCTTTCCAAAGTGTCTGGCATTAGTATTGAACTGTCACCAGTACGGAATCTGACATCAATCCTGATTTGTCTTTCACAGTCCAAGGTGAAATGGTAAATTAATGGCTTAAAGAACCTTACTCAGATTTCTAGAATAGATCTCAGATGGCCAAAGCTGCCCAATAATTGTGGGGGTTTTGGTTTTTTTTTTTAAGCCTTTCAAATGTTGCTTAGAAATTGTCTTGTTCAGAAATGCCTTCTTCTTCTCATCAGTGATCAACCTGGAGCAATACTGTTTATTAAAAACCACATTTATTTCCATCAGGTTCTTTGCATTCCTGTACATTTCCAGAATTCTTCAGACTTTGGCTGTAATGGTTTGAGAGTTCTAATTCTTCACATCATAGCAATAGCTGCAAAGCAGTCTGCCTGCAGGAATCTCAGGGAGAAACTCTAGGGAATGGGAACCTCTTGGGAATGAGTACCTCTCTAGTGGCCTTTTTCTGCTGTATGTTTTCCTACAACAAAGGCAAGCCTGAGCCTTAGCTTTTCTCATGTAAGTGGTACCCTTTAAACAAGAAAATTTAAAAACACTTAACACACCCTCCTGCAAGGAAAGTGTGTGCATTCAGATAATGAGAAGAACCCAGATATTCATCGACAGTTATGACCCTTTTGATCAAACACTGCCTTTCTGACCTGTGCTTATATATGTACAACGGCAAAAAATACTCTGGATGAGCAAAGACAGGTATCAAGAGATACTGGCAAAATCCTTCCCTAAGCACAGGCAAAATTAGCAAGAAGTCATATGAAAAAGCAATTTAAATGCCATTCTCAAAGCTCTTGAGAGCTTCCTAATTCTGAAGTTCACAGGGAGGAATTTATAAAACTATCAAAGGAATCCTTTTTTTGGAGGGAATCCATTTCAATTTAATTAAACATCCTGAAAAAATATTTTGTAAAAGACAAATATTTTTAAAGTTAATGCAAGGCAACATTGGTACGCATGATTTCCATCTGAGAAGTATAAAAACCATACGACAGTTACAGTTACAGTCTCACAGCAATTTCCAAATTATAGCTCCTTATTTTAGAAGTGAGAAGACTTTATTTTCAAACCACTTGTCTCTTTTCTTGTATATTACTATCAGTATTAAAAAAGAAAAAGAGAGGTTTCATGGTCATCTTTTAGCCTCATTTTCATACATATAAGCCTGTGGACAAGATGCATAAATCAAGTCCCCCTTCGCAATGTAACCACAGTTAAAAAGAATTTGAGAAATATCTGAGTCACCAAAGTCTTTGACTTAAAGCACTTGCAGGGCACATCTGCTAAGAGAGGAGACTGCTTTTTATATAAACACTTTCTGCAGTGGAACCACAACACAAACAGACTCAAATAAAGCAGAGTGACAACCTACCATGAATGAATGCCTTGCAGAGATGAAAGTTTATGACAGCAGGAACTAAACTACACCTATAAGCAGGCTTTCAGGCAGCACCATGCACAACACTGAGGCAGCATGGGTGCAGCTGTTTTGATACTTAAGAAACTTTAATGCCCAGTGTCATCTCAGCTTCCTGCCAATTTTTCTGAATTGGTAGAGTGTCCTGGCCACCAGTACTGTGGCTCTGGTTAGGGACTCATGGGAGTTGTCATGCCCCATTAGGTGAACTCCATTTTACTCTTAAAGCGGTCAGAAGAGGGGAGATGCAAGGCTACCATACAGTGATTTAGCAAGACGTCATCCTCCTCTTTGCTGCTAAGTCGAACTGTATTTCAGCTGCTCTCAAAGAAACCCCTATTGTACTTTTGACTGTTAATTCCATTTTCAGAAGAAAAGCTTTCAATATTTGTTGTTTTCATAACGAATAAATCCTTATATATCTTCTTTTATCTGGTGCTAATGACAGTCTTAATTAATTCCAAGCATCAGCTATGTCTCCCTCCTAAGCCTCCCCAAATGGCTGTTTTACATTCCTTGGGCATAGTGCAAAGTCAATAGAGTCAAATGGACTTGGATCAGGTGTGCTTTGGCTTGGGTCCTGCATGCCCAGGTTATCTGGCATTCATTGTTAGTAAAACTCACATCTCTGCTATGATTCTTGTACTCCACCTTCCCTTCTTAAACTTACTAATCTTTCCAATACCTAGAGGTATCTTTCACTTTTTCATACAGTATGCTGAATTAGCTCACATTTATATTTGGTTAGTGATCACAAATAACCATCTTGATAACATGTTTAACAGGGATAACTTGACTGTGTATCTGACCCTTGACTTATTACATGGTTACTATGTAATTTCATCTTTTCAAGTTTTTGCTTTGTTATGATCATATATTTGCAGTGTAGATCTACTTTCCTTTGACCACAATACTCAAAACATGTCTTAGGTAAAAACAATGAGATTTTGTCCTCAGGGCCACTAATTCTACAGTTTTTCATAAACTGCAGGAAGTTTCACTGTGGTCCACTTCTACTACTTCACCATTTTACTGATACCCATACTTGAGGTAATGCAGAATATTTTAAAATAAATGGGAAAATGACACAGCATCAGTCTAAGTGCTGCTAACAGGAGTTCAAGAATGATACAGAACATATAGGGAAAATATTGTATACATAAATCATTTGTGAAATCAAGTTAAAATTAATGACAAACAAAATTGAGTTCCCTTTGTGGTTGATTTCCATTTAGCTGCACCCAACAATAAAACAGTTATCAAAGAAAGCTACCAATTAGATTTTAATTCAAAACATTTCCAGAGAACAGTTCCCAAATCTCAATTGATATCTCTCCAACAACCTCCTAATTGCAGCAAGTTGGTGGTAAAGAAAAAAAAAAGCTTTAAATGCAAAAGATGTATTCCGTCTGCTGGAGCATGCAGTATCCTTTTCTTAATTACTCCCAGAATTTCCCCTATATATGAGCTTCCGCCAAAGATTATATATAGACAAAGATAATATATATATGTGTGTGTGTCTCTGTGTGTTTATGTACACATGCTCATGGATGCATGCTAAGAGAAATGGACAGGAAGCATGGCTGTATCAAAACCTAAGGAATTTATCTAATGTTCTACCACTTTCTCATTAAATGTGCCATTGGGCAAAAGTAAAAAAGATCAGAGAGTTCAGTGTCTGGGGATTTCTTCCATTTAGTATTACTCAAGATGGGTGCCTTCTTGCAAGGATCTTTAGCACAGTTAGTAATTTAGAATCACCTATTATAAGAGTCTCCAGTGTCTGTCTGATCCAAAAGCCTTACATACCTTTCACTATCCAAACACAGAAGTACGTCATTTTACCCAGGAACTGCAGCAAAAGTTCATTCTTCCTCTGCTTGCCTACATGAGGTAGAGGTGTACCAACTCATGATTCTGCCTTTATCTAATGTGACACCGTATCCTTCCAAAATCCCTCATTCTAGTCCCTGCCATTTTCCTCTATGCACAGCTGGAACTTGTTGATAGCCCTCTGCACAGCCCTAAAAAACTGAGGAAGATGGCACTGAGACATCTGAGGCCTGTTCTGCATACCAAGAATATAATCCACATGAAAAGAGATGGAAAAACTTAAAAATATTATTTAAACCAGAAGCTTGCAAGCAGATGATCAGTGTTGTCTTTGAGACTTGCAAAATCATCACTATGGTGTCTAGGAAGCACTAAAGAGATCTAATCATCTTCTGTACTGAAAGACTAGAGCACTTAATTGCAGGTCAAAGAGCAACAGTCAGCTTCTTACCTCTAGAAACCACACAACCCTCTCAAAAATGTTGAACCCTTCTGAAATGGATTTTCTAAACACTTTCTGGCAGTTAAAAATATGGTTATGCTACACATTTCAGACTGCATAGTATACTTTGATTGAGCTACCACAGAAGATGGATGAGGCAAATGTTATAAAAGGACAGTGTTGAACATCATTTGCAAGGAAGAACTAGATGTAGAAATCAGCATACAAGGAACGTAACAGGCAGATGTTAGCTGACAGAGTTATAAGAGCAGGTACTTTTGCACAGTTCAAGAATGTTTTCAAACATAATCTCAGTAATATAAGGCAATTCAACTCTTTGCATTCCTCTCACACTGAACTTTTTGAATCTGGTAGGAACCCTGGTGCAACTGGTTCCATTTATGTTCTCGGCAGCTACAGCTTCTTGGAGAGAGAGGTCTCACAGAGACTACTGTAACAGTCCTAATGAGAACTATCAAGTGTAACTTATGGCAGAAGCTGAACTGACCTTACCACTCAGAATAAATGAGATGAAATTGCTTCTGCAGATCCCTGTAGCTCTTCTGGCCTAGACTGAACAAGCAGGTTTATGGATGGTGCATGTGTCGGTTTAAAGTATCCTACTATGGTCAGTACCTACATAACATATCTGAAAGAACAACTGAGGGAAGTCTGAGGTAGTATGCATCTGTAGGTGAAAGAATTATCTTAAAATTATAGCAGTGAATAAATAAACTTTGGACATGTTCCTTTTTAGCACAATACACCTGCTCTACTTTCATCATTAATACAGCCAATGTGAAAATGCCTTAATTCTCGCCAAAAAGCATTAATGGAGAGTCTAGCATCTTCATTACACATTATATTAACTCTTGCAATTGTGAAAAACTGAGATTCAAATGTTTGTGGTTATATGATGCAATCTTTATTTTCTCAGGTTGCTTTGCCAATTTAGTTTTATTTTTCATAATTAGGAAATGCCTCTTTAAATGTCAGAAAAATCAGTAATTATGTGAAAGAATTCTTATAGACTGTTTTTTTCCATTTGTTTGCAGAGGAAAAAAAAGCCAGCCCCCAAAACCAACCACTTCCCCTCCTCCTCCTCCCACCCCCCGAAAAAAAAAAACAACAACAAAAAAATAACCCAACCAAACAAAACAAACCCCAAAACCAATAAGGAAGAGATTTGAGGGATCTGGGGTCTCCAGAAGAGTGATGGAATAGAATCAAAAGATATTAGCACAATCTTTAGCACAACACACTCAATCACAGTATCCATTAAAAGAATTTTTAATGCTCTTTTATGTTATGTTCTATGTGCCTGACTTCCTTCATCTTTTTTTTGGACAAATTCACTCACAGAAGAGTGCAGAAGATTTCCTTTCCACATAAAGATAAATCAAGAAAGAAGCAAAACAGTCAAATTAGTCTTTGCCTTATACAACCTGAAAAAGCTGCTTTAATAAGGGATTCTACTTGCCCTCCATTTTACAGCTAAGGTCAACAAAATGAAATTTGGTTCTAGATTCAAACCTTCATGAAACCTTCATGGCAGTCATATAAAGTTCCCGACGACTGGAAAAAGAGAAATATAACCCCCTTTTTCAAGAAGGGGAAAATGGATGACCCAGGGAATTACAGACCAGTCAGTCTCACCCCTGTGCCTACCAAAATCTAGGAGCAGATTCTGCTGGAAGGCATGCTGAGGCACATGAAAAACAACAAGGTGCTTGGTGACAGCCAGCATGGCTTCACTAAGGGGAAATCCTGCCTGACCAATTTGGTGGCCTTCTATGATGGGGCTACAGAACTGATGGACAGGGGTAGAGCAGTTGATGTCATCTACCTGGACTTGTGCAAAGCATTCGACACTGTCCCACACAACATCCTTGTCTCTAAATTGGAGAGACATCAATTTAATGGATGGAACACTCGGTGGATAAAGAACTGGCTGGATGGCTGCACACAAAGAGTTGTGGTCAATGGCTCAATGACCAGCTGGAGACCAGTAACGAGTGGTGTCCCTCAGGGATTGCTGTTGGGACCGGTCTTGTTCAACATCTTTATTGGTGACATGGACAGTGGGATTGAGTGTGCCCTCAGCAAGTTTGCCGATGACACCAAGCTGTGTGGTTCGGTTGATCCGCTGGAGGGAAGGAATGCCATCCAGAGGGACCTTGACATGCTTGTGAGGTGGGCTGATGCCAACCTGATGAAGTTTAACCATGCCAAGTGCAAGGTGCTACAGCTGGGTCGGAGCAATGCCAGGCACAGCTACAGGTTGGGCAGAGAAGAGATTCAGAGCAGCCCTGCACAGAAGGAGTTGGGGGTGTTGAACAATGAGAAACTTAACATGAGCTGGCTTCAGTGAGAGCTCACAGCCCAGAAAGCCAACTATATCCCAGGCTGCATCAAAAGAAGTGTGACCAGCAGGTCCAAGGAGGTGATCCTGCCCCTCTACTCTTCTCTCGTGAGACTTCACTTGGAGCATTGTGTACAGTTCTGGTGTCCTCAACATAAAAAGGACATGGAACTGTTGGAACAAGTCCAGAGGAGGGCCATGAGGATGATCAGGGGACTGGAGCACCTCCCGTATGAAGACAGGCTGAGAAAGTTGGGGCTGTTGAGCCTGGAAAAGAGAAGGCTGCGTGGAGACCTCATAGCAGCCTTCCAGTGTCTGAAGGGGGCCTGTAAGGATGCTGGGGAGGGACTCTTCATTAGGGACTGTAGTGATAGGACAAGGGGTAATGGTTTAAAACTTAAAACAGGGGAAGTTTAGATTGGATATAAGGAAGAAGTTCTTTACTGTGAGGGTGTTGAGGCTCTGGAATGGGTTGCCCAACGAGGCTGTGATTGCTCCATCCCTGGTGGTGTTCAAGGCCAGATTAGACAGAGCTTTGAGTGACCCGGTTTAGTGTGAGGTGTCCCTGCCCACGGTAGGGGGGTTGGAGCTAGATGATCTTAAGGTCCTTTCCAATCCTAACTACTCTATGATTCTATGAAGTTCAGGTGTTTTGATCAGAGCTGTCTTTGGTATTTCAGTGAATGTAATAAATAAGGAAGGAGGCAAACAAACACTTAAGCCTCGGTCAGGATAGGAGGCTGTTACTTCTCAGTAGGAACAAAACTTCCCAGCTATTTTCACAGCCACAGATAAAACAAAATAGAGGTATAGCTCTCTCAAGTAAATGTTCTTTTGCCTTTCTTCAGAGAAGTGTGGTCTGAATAATAGCTCTGATGAAGACCAGCATCTCTATGATCAAGACTACAATGCATAGCAAAGGGGCAGAGGAGAAAATATCCCCACTAAAGACCAAACAAAATTACTTGTAGCTGTGATCCTTAGTCAGGCAGAGAACTGCTTCCTGGAAGGTTGTTGAGGCACACTGTCCCACCCCCATAGTATTACGTTATATCTACAAGAAAGACACGGAAGTCACACACCAGTGCCCACAGACATTCACATATGCTGACTTCATTAAAATCATATTGTGCTTTTTGCTGTTAGTTTTTTTCATCTGTAGGAAAGTGTCCTCTCCCGGATGTTTTCTCCCCCCATTTCCCTTTTTTGAGATGCAGAGAACTCTGCCTCCTTCTTCCTGTGGGTAATAGAAAAAAAAAAACCAACCACAAAAAAGGTCATAATTCGATCTCTGCTTTGTCTCTTACTATAATAAAATTATCTTCCTTTATATCATACTTTTATATGCTTGACAGCTATGCTTGACAGTTAGTAGTAAAACTCAAGTCATAATCTGCTTTTAGTTAGAAGAATAGTCTTGAAACCCTTTGGTATTCTTGTCAAAAATAGTAATTGCTCATTGTGAACATTAACCTCCTTGACCCTACAAATCTATTATTCCTTCTGCTCAACTTAGCAAACATTACTGCCTACAAAAATCTGCTGTTGAGGTGAAGGATAGGACACTGTTGTGACTAAAACTTACTAGATATTCTTTCAATAGTAGTTAATGGTAACATTAAATGGGAACTGTTCAAAACAAGTTTGTCTAAAACTTTTGTATTAACAAAACAAAACCAACCACCCCCCCCCAAAAAAACCAAAAAAAACAAAAAACCCAAACCAAACACACAACAAAAAACCAACCCAGGGTTTGATGGAATTAAAAGAATTCACAAAAATCTGCTTTTGTTAAAGAATGCTGCATATACTTTTAATAAAAAGACCCCACACACTATTTTTTTAAAAAGTTTTTAACAAGAAAGTCAAATCTGAACCTGTACCACATACAGGATTTAGGGCAAACGGACTAACACTTGAGGTTATAACCTTTCACAGTTTTTCATAAAACTTTTGTTTGGTCCATTTAAATGTCAATATCTTCACTTGGACATTTGGTAGAACAGTCTAGTATATGACTAATAAGATCACTCCGGAGAAAAAAAAGAATACCCAACTTTTAAATTATAAAACAAATTTATTGAACAGTTAGTTAAAAATGTAACTAGATCTCCATTTGGATAAGTAAGAAAATACAATATACTTCAAGGTGAAAATTATGGCATCATTTAAAAAAAACCAACATGTTATGAATATTACCTCCGCAAAACAACCTGAAATGATACTAATTCTATGAAAAAAAAGGTGAAAAAATTAGGCTAAGCTATAAAAGTCATTCACCAAATTTAAATCCAAGAATTACAGCTCAACTAATTCGCCTCTTCATGACTCCCTTTCCTTTACACTGCGTAAGCTGAAGGGAAAAGCTGCTACTACTGTTCATTTTCACTAGGACTCAAGAAGTATGTCATCCTTAGAACCATTTGAGGCTCCATATGTTTTCTCAGACATCTTTGAGTGCACCTTCAAGTTCCTAATTATAATAATGGAACTGAAGGTAAAAAAAATTATCAGAGCTGTTTAATGCTGGAACGGGTTACTTAGTGACAAGGTAGAATCATTCTTGTCCATATGTTTTTAAATAAAAGACAGAACAAATAACAAACGTGGATAATCCAGGTGCATGTGAGCCTGCTTCACTTCAGTGGGTTGGGTTAAGATTTCTTCTGGTCTCAAAAAGCTTTATAATTCTGTGACAACTGCCCAAATCCATATTGCTTCATCAGAGTCCCTGTTTCTCCCTACACTCAGGTTCAAATGGCCATACTCCCATTAATAAAGATCATACATATTTCTTTATGTAATGCAGATGCTTTGTCTGTACTTTCAACAAATGAGCTGCAGGACTCAGTCGTCAACAAAATATTCAGTACACATCCTCTTTGAAAGGACTAGGAACAACAACAACTCTGAGAAAAACTGAATTTGAACTAAAAGTTATCCACAGAAATACGTATTAAAACAGAATTTTATGTCATGCTAATTAATTACTTCAGGCTTCCTCAAGTAGCTTTAAGTAACTCTGTGTTTCAACTTATCTCCTAGTAAAATGCTCTATCAAGTGTCACATCACTCTTCTGTGAATCAGCAATAATACTGAAATCCTTCAAAGGCAACAAATAGTGTAAGCCAATCTCTTCCCCCAGAAACAAATGGAAATTTCTGATTTAATTAATTCTTGATCATATTCAACTGTGTGGTGTCCCTGCCCATGGCAGGGGAGTTGGAACTTCATGATCTTAAGATCCTTTCCAACCCTAGCTATTCTATGATTCTATGTGAATGTCACACATATGTATATGTTTAAATACTGAAAAAACAGTATTGATGTTAGCCACTGACTAGAAAGCTATTCCTCTATGTGTCTTCTTGTCTTTGAGTAAGAAAGGCATTGAAAATTCATCTCTGTTTTGGATCACCAGAAGATAAGCTGTAACTTTTGAATAATAGTTTCCCAACTTTGCCTAATTATGTTAAGGCCTCTAAGGAAATCTGAAACTCAATCCATGAGTCAGAATATTCTGAATCCACTCCATTTGCTCCATTTTAACCATTTCATAAGTAGGTTCTTCTATACCCTGCTAGCAACGTAGACACTTTTGAATTGTTTAGCCTCACCTTTGGATAAATATGACACTTTATGAAAATGTAACATTCTTTGTGAAAGAGATCACAAGGTAACAGGTACCACATAATATTAATCATAAATGTGTTTAGAATTCTAGAATGTAATGAGTCTAAAAATAGCTGTGCTTAGCACAGCAGTATAAGATTCATAATGAAAAATCACAATACTCATCAATTGTTACTGACCCATATTAATTGATAAAATATGAGATTTTGATTGGGGTTAAGATGTGAAATAGAAGGTTTTGTGTGTAATGATGCTACTAGCATTTACGGTGTTATAAAACACCACATTAGGCTTGTATTTTCCTAACTGGAGAGGTGCCAGAGCGGTGAAAAATGCAGTACTTTTTGTTGATGACAGTGACATGAATTTGAAGATATCCTGAATATATCAACACCAGTTAAAGATGTAGTTTGAGATTTTATTCATCCATTAAACACAACAGCAGAAACATGATCTGAGATTTATTTTAAACCCCCTGTTTGATCAAAACAACAATGTACCTTATCCAGGTTCGCTGCACATACATACTGTACTTCAATCTAGAGAGAGAATTGTGTATGATAATCTTATCAGCCTGTTGACCTTAGTATGTTCAATGTATCTCCTAAAAATAGTAGGGAGACCTTCTCTGGTGTCAAAACATGATGCATATGTTGCAACTACTGTGAGCTAAATGACAAGGTGCAGAGCTTCACACAATAGCCACACATGCTTTTTGACCATATAAACATGAATTGCTGGTGGTCCTGATGCTTTTTTAATATAGGCACAGTGGTGCCTATATTAAAAAAGTCCAGCTCATTCAGTGAACGCAGCAGTGTGGACAAAGGTCCACCTGAAACAGCCACCTATACTTTTTTGTGGCTCATCTGACAGATTTCTGGTTGGTTTAAATAAGGGAGTGGTAATTTATGATTGCTCTTCACATGTCTTGGAATTTTAGGTTTCTAAGTAAGATGTATCATTTCAGCGCATTGACCAAAAGACTGTGAGTGCAAATTACTATAACTAAATCAGTCCTACACAACCAGGACAGAAATACCACAACATCACTCTTGGGCAGACCAGATTTTCCCTAGCACAGCACTCTTTAATTTGTTTGAAGGGGAAAATAATAATTCTGTGAATGCTAACAGCCAATACTACCATTTGCAAACATTTCAGTTCTCTGATATTCTGGGTGTATCTGTGTAGTTTTCCTGAAAGAAAAGAAAAAAAGATTGTGACTTCCCTGCCACTTCAAGCTCCCGCTGCAGCGATCTTGCTACTGTGATCCAGCTGCCTTTTCCTTACAGGCCAGTATTTCCAAGTGACATATAAAGTTCTGGTTATTTAAAGAGCTCGTTGACATAAGGCAGCTGATCTACATTCAGCTGGATCGATGGGCTGTGGCCAATGGTACGAGGTCCAATAAGTCAAAGTACCAGGTCCTGCATTTGGGTCACAACGACATGCAACACTACAGGCTTGGGGAAGAGTGGATGGAAAGATGTTTGGCAGAAAGGGACCTGAGGGTGATGACTTGTGGAGATAGTGTTCTCACAGGAGAATGGATAACTGGTACATAAACTCTGAATAATCCTGAAAGATACAGCAAGGCCATGAGAGGCCAGAAGAAGCTTAAGCAAGCAAGATAAGAGGCTGGAATTCACCGAGTTAATGAGAACTGTGGACTGTTGGCAAGCTTTCGAGGTCGAGTTCTCACACCTGTGTTTAACCAATTATACGTTAGTCACTAAGTGTCTTCAGGACATGTATCCAATCATAATATGCCAAATCACTGTAAGTGCATGTAAGAAATAGTATATAAGGGGTTAAGGATTTGTATAAAACGAACAAGAAGCGTAACTCATATTGAGTCGTTCTCTTGATTCTGGTCGCTCTCTCTGACAATGACTGACTGCTGAACATGAGCCTGCAGTGGGCTCAGGCAGCCAAGAAGGCCAACAGCATCCTGGCCTGTATCAGCAATAGTGTGGCCAGCAGGGCCAGGGCAGTGATCATCTCCCTGTACTCAACACTGCTGAGGCTGTACCTCGAATCCCGTGTTCAGTTCTGGGCCCCTCACTACAAGAAAGACATTGGGGTGCTTCAGCGGGGCCAGAGAAAGGCAACGAAGCTGGTGAAGGGTCTGGAGAACATATCTTATGAGGAACGCCTGAAAGAACTGGGGTTGTTTAGCCTGGAGAAGAGAAGGCTCAGGGGGGACCTTACTCTCTGTAACTACCTGAAAGGAGGTTGTAGTGAGGGGGGGGTCAGTCTCTTCTCCCAAGTAACAAGCAGTAGGACAAGAGGTAATGGCCTCAAGCTGTGCCAGTGGAGGTTTAGTTTGGATATTAGGAAATATTTCTTCACAGAGAAGAACAGGAACAGGCTTCCCAGGGAAGTGGAGGAATCAGTGGAATTGTTCAAAACTGTCTCTGGAAGTGTTCAAAAACTGTGTAGATGAGGTCCTCAGTGATACAGTTTAGTGGTGGTCTTGGCAGTCCTGGGATAATGGTTGGACTTGATGATCTTAAAGGTCTTTTCCAATCTAGTTGATTTTCTATGATTCTGTATTTTTGGGTCCCAGGAATGATTTGCTCATGAACAAACTACTTGCTGCCCAGCATATGATGTGGACAAAGTGATGGAACACCTTATCCTTGGTGCCATCTTAAGGCATATCAAGGATAAGAGGGTTATGAGGGGCAGTCAACATGGCTTCACCAAGGGGAAATCATGCTTGACCAATCTCTTAGCCTTTTATGAGGAAATAACATGGTGGATGGATGATGGCAGAGAGGTGGATGTGGTCTACCTTGACTTCAGCAAAGCATTTGACACAGTCTCCCACAGCATCCTCGCAGCTAAATTGAGGAAGTGTGGTCTGGATGATCAGGTAGTGAGGTGGACTGTGAACTGGCTGAAGGAGAGAAGCCAGAGAGTTGTAGTCTATGGGGCTAAGTCTAGTTGGAGGCCTGTAACTAGTGGAGTGCCTCAAGGGTCAGTACTGGGACCGGTATTATTTAATATATTCATCAACGATTTAAATGAGGGAATTGAGTGTACTATCAGCAAGTTTGCTGATGACACTAAGCTGGGAGCAGTGGCTGACACGCTAGAAGGCTGTGCTGCCATCCAGCGAGACCTGGACAGGCTGGAGAGTTGGGCAGGGAAAACTTGATGAAATATAACAAGGGAAAGTGTAGAGTCCTGCATCTGGGCAGGAACAACCCCAGGTTCCAGTATAGGTTGGGAAACGACCTGTTAGAGAGCAGTGTAGGGGAGAGGGACCTGGGGGTCCTAGTGGACGACAGGATGACCATGAGCCAACACTGTGCCCTTGTGGCCAAGAAGGCCAATGGCATCCTGGGGTGTATTAGAAGGGGGGTGGTTAGTAGGTCGAGAGAGGTCCTCCTTCCCCTCTACTCTGCCCTGGTGAGACCCCATCTGGAATATTGTGTCCAGTTCTGGGCCCCTCAGTTCAAGAAGGACAGGGACCTGCTGGAGAGAGTCCAGTGCAGGGCAACAAAGACGATTAAGGGAGTGGAGAATCTCCCTTATGAGGAAAGACTGAGGGAGCTGGGTCTCTATAGTTTGGAGAAGAGGAGACTGAGAGGTGACCTTATTAGTGTATACAAATATATAAAGGGGGAATGTCATGAGGATGGAGCCAGGCTCTACTCAGTGGCAAACAATGATAGGACAAGGGGTAATGGGTACAAACTGGGACACAAGAGGTTCCACTTAAACTTGAGAAGAAACTTCTTCTCAGTGAGGGTGACAAAGCACTGGAACAGGCTGCCCAGGGAGGTTGTGGAGTCTCCTTCCCTGGAGACATTCAAAACTCTCCTGGACACATTCCTGTGTAACATTATCTAGGTGTTCCTGCTCCGGCAGGGGGATTGGACTAGATGATCTTTCGAGGTCCCTTCCAATCTCTAGCATACTGTGTGATATGAGTACTGGCTACATTTCATTTCTGTCTATATGGCATTGTGTATGTGGGGGGCATCAGTGCAGTTTGACAGCTAATACCCACGCGTACATTTTTGGGCTCACTTTATTATAAATCTTACATACTTACTAAAGGAGACTGCTAGATCAAAAAAACTCAGGCATAAAGTTATGCTGATTGAGAAAGAAAGGGCCACATCTGCTAAATTCCTGTCCTCCTCCTCTTCATGCCCTGCCCTCTTAGCACAGTTTGGAATGTCAGGCTTTCCTATATTACATGTAGCAAAGCTATGCAAATGCATAGCACATACATTTAGGAGCACAATTCCCCAGGGCATTTTCCTTCATTCAGTGTCTGACCCTCCTGTGTGCCTCTTTTTCAATCTGAAAGTCAACCAGAAGTGTTGACAGCCTGGACAGACATATGCTAGTTGGGGGTCATCATTACTCAGAGGAATGCTGTTCAGTAAGTACATTTCTGTTATTCTAGCTCTTGAATGCCACTTCCATGCAGCACTAGAAGGATCAATCTAATATAGTGAGTACGTAATCACAAAGTACCATTGACTCTAAGCTTGGTTTCCAGGCTAAAATAGCTTTAGAGATTTCTTTGTAAGGCCAGTTACTGTAACCCTTTTTTTTTGAAGAAGCAAAAGAGTTATATTAGAATCATAGAATCATGGAATAGTTAGGGTTGGAAAGGACCTTAAGATCATCTAGTTACAACCCCCTGCCATGAGAAGGGACACCTCACACTAAACCATGTCACCCAAGGCTCTGTCCAACCTGGCCTTGAACACCACCAGGGATGGAGCATTCACAACTTCCCTGGGCAACCCATTCCAGTGCCTCACCACCCTTACAGTAAAGAACTACTTCTTTATATCCAATCTAAACTTCCCCTGTGTAAGTTTTAACCATTACCCCTTGTCCTGTCCCTACAGTCCCTAATGAATAGTCCAACTTCAGCATCCCTATAGACCCCCTTCAGATACTGGAAGGCTGCTATGAGGTCTCCACACAGCCTTCTCTTCTCCAGGCTGAACAGACCCAACTTCCTCAGCCTGCCTTCATACGGGAGGTGCTCCAGTCCCCTGATCATCCTCGTGGCCGTCCTCTGGACTTGTTCCAACAGTTCCATGTCCTTTTTATGTTGAGGACACCAGAACTGCACACAGTACTGCAGGTGAGATGTCACGAGAGCAGAGTAGAGGGGCAGGATCACCTCCTTCGACCTGCTGGTCACACTCCTTTTGACGCAGCCCAGGATACGGTTGGCTTTCTGGGCTGCAAGCACACATTGAAGCCGGCTCATGTTCATTTTCTCGTCGATCAACACCCCAAGTCGTTCTCTGCAGGGCTGCTCTGAATCTCTTCTCTGCCCAACCTGTAGCTGCGCCTGCAATTGCTCTGACCCAGGTGTAGGACCTTGCACTTGGCATGGTTAAACTTCATGAGGTTGGTGTCAGTCCACCTCACAAGCGTGTCAAGGTCCCTGTGGAGTGTATTCTAAACCTGTTCATTCACGGTCAGGTTCTTCTACCCTGTCAACAGGATAGCACGTATACTGATTGCCAAAGCACTATTTATTGAACATGATACTATTTAATGGAAGTGTGGCTTTTTGACCCTTGGCCCAGGACATGTAAAAATCAAACTCATTTTAAAATTCTATGTGTTTGAAAAGGATTATAGTAAACAAACACCAGAAACTTGACTTTCAGAAGTATAGAAGAAATAGCAAAGGTTGGAAAATACTTGTAAAGATGTAACATTTATCATTATGAGCAAATAAAGATTAAGTCCATTGCCAACAGCAACAGTAATTTTAGGAAATTCTTCGTTTCATAGGCTGGTAGCTATTCTACCAGCACCCTGCCCTTAAGTGGGAGTGCCACCTCTGTTTGTTTTTTTTTTGTTTTTCCTGTGAATATTTCTTCTGTTTCTCTGTGTTCTTTTTATCTTCCTCAAGCATTTAAATGAAGCTTGATAATCTTTTCTAATTTTATAAAATATCTGTCCGGCTATTACAACAGGAGACATATTTTTTCCAGTATCTTATTTTCCCAACTGGAGTCTCTGGGGGCAAACTGACCTGGCTTTGACTTTCCTTGGAGAGCTGGAAGTGGAAACAGAGTATCTGCTGACTTATACCACCCTTCCATTTACTTTGATTTTTTTTTTTAAATAAGCTACCTTATCATGTCAAGGGAACTCCATGACTGGATCTCAAAAACCCTGTTAAAAGGTTTAGTAGACAAATGAGCTTTTTAAATATGGACTTATATGTGGCCATTCAGTTAAAATTATTTTGATAGGTTTTTTTCCCTATCTCCTAAAACATATGAAGCAATCGTATTTCCATAAAGCAGAAGGGCTTTGAAACACTGTAAGACTTACAAGCTTGCTTCTCATTACACTGGTCAGTAAACAGCAGGATGAAGTTAATATACTTTCCATGGAGTAAGAATTTCTAAAATGCAGTTCTTTATTAATATGTAATTTTATACATCACAAACAAAAGGCAGTAAACATTCTTTTGACTGATGTGCTTTCAGGAAACTTCTTCAAGTACCACTTTTGAAACAGAAACATGCTACACTGGCCTGTGAAAGTTACTAATACAGAGGTTTGAAATCAGTGAAATTGACAGAACAGAATTTGGTCTGAGTCACATCTATAAGACTGAAACACCGAGGAAAGCATACTTAAAAAAACCTCAGTTATTTTAACTATTGAAAAAATGCAGCAAAATCACTGAAGAGATACTTTGAATATGCAATTGAACTTAATGCCCCAAATAAAAAGGAAAGGCACTGGGCTGTTAACATCAAAGCTCATATTCACAATCTAGACCTTGCAGCTGATAAGCTAGTTCAGTGAAAAAAAAAAAAAAAAAAAAAGAAGGAAAAATCTCCATATTTCAGTGTCACTTGAGTAAAACTGTCCTGATAAAAGCAAATTTGGGAAGAAAGATAAAGTGGGGTCAGATTCTAGTGCCTTTATCTTACAAAGTCTTAAGTAATTAACTTCATTAAAAAGTAAATTAAGTATTTCTTAGGCAGCTACAAATGAGACTTTTTCCTATAGACTCTACTGAAATGCTGCTACTGCAGTATCAAAACAAATAAGAAACAGATACATTAAAAAGCAACACTGTTCATATAGATATTTCTATGCTGTTGCAAAGCACAAACAGTTAACATAAACGCCATTTTCTTCTGGTAGACAATTTATGAGGGTTTATAAAAAGAATTAATTTTCATGATGATCCACAGAGGGATTCTATTAACCAAACGGTTATGTTAAGAATGACTAAAAAGTATTGTCTTAAAAATCACTGATCTTACTGGAAATTTTTCAAAGCAATTTTTATATTAGATATACAAGTCAAATCTTTTAGACCCTAAACTTTTCCCAGAGGTGCTCAGGGCTTTTCTATTCTCAGTATTTCTGCTTATCTTCTAACACAGAACTTTTCATATAGGTACAAATATGTATTACAAAATACATACAAAGACACACATACTTCCTCATATATATTCAATACACATATAGATAGATTGATCAATCTATCTCAGATGTGTCCTGGATTAAAAATACACTTGCAAAATAGTTTAGCTTTAGCCAGGGTAATTTTAGTGGTCCGTGTTTGTGCCACTATCCTTCAAACAGTTGCAGCAGCCCACCGTGAAAGCCACAAGCCATGCCTGCTGTAGATAACAGGCAGAGATCTCTTAAAACTGGATTGTGTATCAAAGACAGTATCATAATGACCTGCAATCTCAAGGACATAGTTGTAATATCTATTTCTTGATTCTGTTAAAATACAGCTCTATATGTGTGTACAATAAAGGAGCACCACTATTACAGATGTTTGTGAAGTCATACAAGTTGCATGAATTGACTCTAGAAATCAAGGATCTCTCACCCTACTCATTTTTGTACAGAGATTACTACAAACATAGACACAGGCATCAAATTTTAATTGTGATATTCTATCCTTATTTCTAGTAGTTCAGGTAAAAATAATTGAAACACACACACCCTGGACTGATGGAAAATGCACAGCTTACTTCAACAGTACAGTGATTAATATTCTCAAGCTAGACATCTAAATAATAGTAATTCCCTCTCAAAAATACACAGGTTTGCTGCTGCTTTACAAAATCCAATCCTGATTTGACCTTGAAAGCACAAGCCAGAATACTTTGTGAGGTTATTTTATATATATGCATCTATATATATATTAACAAAAGTTGATTCTTTACGTTTTCCAAAATTACGTTTTTAACTTTTTCTTCTTTCAGTCATTTTAGTGCTGATTCTAGGACTAAAAATCGATAACACATAAACCATGCAACCTTCTGAAACAGGGCTACACATATACAGAGAACAGCAGATTAAGCCATCTTTCAATCTTTCAATTATTATTGAACTATTACCCACAAAACAAACAAATCCCAAGGTGCACAGATAGTTGAAAGGTAGATTTCGTATGGTAAAAGAACCATGTGGTCTTTCAGGTGGCAGGATCTGAAGAATCCTGACAACAAATCATGGATACAATTTTCTTTACTCTTATTACTGAAAAAATGAAGAGTCAGGCTCAGCACATGTCCACAGTCATGACAATGCTCAAGATCATTTCCTCTCTACACATGCAGCAGATATTATTATGTATTTCTTCCTGTAAGGCACACAGTTCAGAATGTGTTTTTTCACAGTTCTAGTTATGATAAAAAGATTCCAGCTATTGTTTTTAATTTCTGATATTCTATGCTACCTAAAATTAAAGAATGATATAATGGATCTATTATTATTATTACATACGTATGTTACATACAGAAATAGCCGTATTCGTTATTTCTCACAAAAAAAGGTACCTAATTTTTTTTTTTTTAAATGGTCTCTTTGCAGATAGTTGAACTGAAATTCAACCCTTGCCAAAGAACAACTTACTATTCATCCAGACCAGTAATCCTTTTCATGAACATCAACTCAGCAAAATACTAGAGCAACTACTTAACTTTGGCATATGTTTAACTGATTTGCTGGGCAACTGAAATTTCATTGCTTAGCAGTTGTATTCCATTCTCTATCGCTCTGTGAAGGCCTATAGTTTTATGAGTGGAAATGCATATCCTGGAGACAGACAAAAGGTAATGGCACCAGGGGAGGTTTAGATTGGCTATTAGGAAAAGTTTCTTCACAGAGAGGTTAATCAGGTATTGGAACTGGCTGCCCAGGGAAGTGGTGGAATCACTGTCCCTGGAAGTGTTCAAAAGCCATGCAGATGAGGCCCTCAGTGATATGGTTTAGTGGTGGACTTGATGGATCTTTTCCAACCTAGTTGATTCTATAATTCTATACTCTTTTATTCGTTACATGTTATTAATTGATCTTAAACTCAAAACTACTTTATCCATGAGCTGACCTTTCTGAGAACAAACACATACTTACTCTCTACATAAGCATAATATATACTATATGTATTTTATACAAGTAATATCTACTATATATATTAGTTGAAAATACATTCAATTTCAGTGAAAAATTTGCCAAACACTATGACAGCATCACGAAAGTGATGATGGAAATTCCCTCTATTTAAAATGAATGGCTGGATTTATATACCTTTTTTTTTTTTTTTTAAAGGCACATTCGATTGATAATCTAGGCAATTATCATTGCAAAAGAGAACATTTTTTAAATAATTATTTTGAGTAGTTTTTTTTTCAGATTGTTTTGGTTTGGTTTTTTGGAAGTTGATCAAATTAAGTGTGAAATTTCTTCTCCTTTCTATATTTATTCTCTTAATATACCACAAACCTTTTCCAATTCACTAATACATAAATATGGTTGAAATCTGGTTATCTTTAATTTTTTTCCAACTGGCACATGATTAAAAAAATGTTGATGAGCGGGACCTTATTCAGTTCCCATTAACTTCACAAAGTGTTGAAGTACATTCTAAATATATTTAGTGCAAAAAAGAAAATATAATCTTAGGTGTAAGTCCTCACGAGAAAACATCTGCAGCTTGTAATAATTCAAATAACGAAATATGCAATATAACAGATGCATGTACTACATTCAACAAGCCAGGCACGGATCACACAGTCAGTTGGAAGTGTCGTGGTGTGGTTACAGTGGCGAGCAGGGAAGAAAATCATCCCAAAGTATTCTGCAACAGTAGCACATACCAAATGTTCAAAAGATCCTACACATACATAGATGCAGTAGTGGCAATAAAATAAATTGACAGGGTTCAGTCCTATAGACATGCAGCACCCAGATAAACAGTGTGGCATGCTAAGGGGCAGGAACCCCTCTGTAAGGCTAGTCATTTTATGCTGCTGTTTCTAGGTCTGAGACACCTTCCCCCACGGTTGCACTCCTCTGGATTATGTTAGCTGAGAACAGAATCCCTAGCCAAGCAATTTAGAACTTCACTGAGATCAGGCATTTCACCTCTCCTGTAGAGCCAGTCTACCCACACCTTCTCTCTTAGCAGTCTAATTAAGACACAATAAAAGATGCTGACATGCTATGTAAGCATTGTTCCTGACTCTAGTTATTGCAATTATTCTTTTATGTTTTCCCCCTAAATGAGAAAGACATGGGGTGGTAACTCAAACACTGAGATATCAATTTATGTTTTAGAACAAACAGTTTAAACGGTATGGTATACAGACGTCTAAATATTTTGAAAGTATCTGTTTATGGAAGTAAAATGAAACTACCTGTTTAAATTTGGAGAATTTTATTTAAAATCTGCATGTAGAACTGAAACTGCTTGTTAGTTGATACACTGTGGCAAATGAGGCTTATTTGCAGAGTATACGAAGTGCCTGGATTTCTGTTTGAATCAGGAAAAGCAATACATTTGAATTTTCATTAGACTGCTCCATTTTTACAAAAATGATTCATTGTATAAAAACAGTAGTAAGTGGCTTACTCTCTCTCTTTGTCAACAGACAACTGGCAAATTGCTGGCTGCATAATATTTCTGTTACGACCACTTGTATATGGAAATCTGACTGCTTTGCAAGCAATTTAATCAACAGTGTAAACAACCTGTGTAAAATAACCAACAGCACAAATGCCTTTCAATAATCAAGGCTCTTTAATGTACATAGAATAGGCTTTTGTACCTACAACAGACTTGATCTTTATAACCATGGCGGGTTCTCACCTATTATATCACATTGTGCTCTATAGTAATCAATGAATGTAGAAGCTTGATTCTCAAACCTACTCTTTAGTAGGTGCAATTTTTCTCCAGTAGAGAATTGTGTCCACAGTTTCACACTACTAATAAATTGCCAGGAAAAATAAGATAGGATTACAGATGTAAAAGGTGGAAGGTTGGACTGAAAATTGGACTGTGATGCAGAAATAAAAATGAATGTACAGCAACAAATAAATCAGGTAATTTGCTAATGTTTTTGAGAGACATCTCCCATTATTCTTGGGCAATGAAAGTTCCCTGGGTCTTACAATTTGACAGAAGTTTGGTAATATCAAAATCAGATGGTTTATACAGTACTATTTATTTCCAAATTTTCTTATTTTAATATGTCTATCAATTCACAAATGCTGAATACGTGCATGATTTGCTTAATTATACAAACACGGGAGTGTGTTCCCTGCCAAATGACATCAGTGAGAGGAAAAAGAGCTGGAAGACTAGCAGGCAGGTAGAAGAAAGACCTTAGGATATGATGTTAACATTAAAACTGCAGCAAATGAAAATGGGTGCAGATATAACTGATACCAACTTAGAGATTTTCTTAGACTCTCAGAATACTATAAAAATAGAAAATCAAGCTGTTGTGGTCATTTTGCTTTAAAGTGTCGTCAGCTGTATATTTTCATCGTGCGCATCTTTAAAATGTTTTAAAATTTAACAGAATTTGTAGCTTTTTATTAATTTTTGAACGTGGCAAAAGTTGTATGAAAGGGTAACCTTACTCAGTCTAGTGCTTTACACATAGCCAGAAAATAGCTTCTATTAAAAAGGAAATTATCAAAGTTGAATGGGTTTAGAAGAAGATGCTTTCAAGGAAACAAACCTCAGCTTTAGGCAACCTGAACAGTACTAAGATTCACTAACAGTAAAGAAGTTACATGAAATAAAAAATGTGTGTTTACAAAGCAGCTTGGCTTCCTAAAGTATAGTATGGTCAAGTAGGTATTTTATTGAAAATATTGAAATACACAATTTAATCTTTAACCAACCTACTTTTATCGCCTTTTGATTCTGTCCTCTCCTCCTCTTCCTAGGCACCTGCAAGCAGGTGGTTCTGTGCCCAACTCAGCTGCCAGACATAAGCTGGATTTAGAATTTGTGGGGAAGCTGCAGTTCTTTTAAAGCCAGTATTTTGTAAACAGATGTTTATTAAAGAAACTGACTGATAAGATCGCCCCATTGCATTTCTATCTTTACCTTGTCAGTGGTTTTGTTGTGCTTCTTCTGTTCTACACACACACACACACACACACACACACACACAAAATCCCAATGAATTTAATTCTTTAATTTTTTTTTTTTTTAATACAGATGTTTATACATCCAGATCAATGAATCTGGCACTGTTTCACAATTCACTGCAGTGTACCTGCAACGCAGTACTACTGCAGTGCCTGAATTGTGGTGTCACTAATTCACAGGAGTTACTGAGAACCCAGAATTGCCATTGGAGATTACTAAAAGTTTATTTTACAAAGTTCCAGCTATTCAAATACTCTTACTCATGTTCAGTAGGTGAAACAGATTTCATTCCAGATGGTGTTTCTGTTTACCATACTTTAACTAAAAATACTACGTTAAGGAATAAAGACACATGATAGATACTTCTATCTGCCCACAAATACTGCAAATACTTGCAATAGGAGCAAATTAAACTATTTCATGTTTCCATCATAGGTTGTACTATGACTAGGACCTTAAACACTTCTCTCTATAAGTAACATCCACTACAATCAGTACAGACAATTTTGCTTATTGTTACAATAGTCATTACAGTCAGTTATTTCAGGGAAATTGTCATAAAGGAAATTATCATCACTTGCATGTATTTTCATGATTTTAACTTTTAGTCCTCTAGAGCTCTTATCATGGAGATAACAGAGAAATATCTGGTTATATCAAAGCAAGCTTTCTTTCATGTAATTCAGCCTTGGAGCAACCATAGCATTTGCCTGTTGTATACTTTCTCTGCCAAATTCACTCAACACACAGCACCAGAAACCAGAGCTCTTATTTAAGAAAAATCATGGAAAGTCAGTCCAAGTAGATCTACACAAAACAATGAGGTTCTCAGTTGAATTGGGATTCATCTCATCTAAACATAGATGTTCACATTGCAGACATCCATTTCTGAGCTAAGTTGTCTAGATTGCCTCTAAAGTCAGAGAAACAGGCCTTCCTTGGGTGTGGATCATCTCACCTATTATCAGTGTTCCTGTGGATTAAGTTAATCGTCCCTTGAAAGTTCTTATTTTTATACATAGGCTATAAAGCGCATCAGAAGGTGTGGTTCAGTTGCAAATATCTATTTTGTAGCATAGATTAATACCACTTGAGGATGTTTATCTACACTACATTACCACCCCTGTGACCACTAAAGGAAACTATGTTGTGGTACCCTCTGGGAAAGAAACCATAGAGGATTAATGTGTCCTCTGTCTTCACACTGAGCCTTATGTCCTTACACAAGTAGCTCCTTTATTGAAATGGAACTCCTCAAAGTGTAATACACTATTCACAATGGGAAAATGGTAGTACTGCAACTGGCCTCATAAAGAACAGATGTAAACAAGAGCGAAATCATCTTTCTTGTAGGTTTTAAGATCTTACTTAAATAACCATATTTAATTTGAAATGACTGTGAGAAAGGCTCAAACAATTTTTGAATCTGTACTAGGTTACTTGACTTAAATACACATTTTAGTATGATCATTACTGGTATATCACTTTTAATGGGTTACTATTAAAAATGCAAGGAGGTGATTTGGAACTTCATATTTAATGTGTATTAAATTAATTAGCACTCTTGCTACTTCTTCAAAGTTACAGCTTCAACCTAAACCCAGGAAAAAGTAATAAAGCTTGTTCTAAATTGAGTCTACCTGAAAGTAACATTGGAGTTCCTTTCTTTTCCTAGTGATGTGTCCTGATTTACACTCTTTCAACATAAAAAAAGATACTGTTGAGAAAGACGACAGTTAAACAAACTGTTAATTTTCTTTTATGCTTTAAGGTAACTGCATCCCCTTCTGACATTTCTATTAGAAGTGCTAATTAAAGGCAAATTCCGACTGAGATTTCTACAGGGCTCTGAAATAAGGATTCAGAAATAAACACTGTAATGTTTGAAGATTGGAGAAAAAAGAACAAAAGTTCACAGGTGGAGCTCAACAAGCTATAGTAGAAAGTATATGAATTTTTTAAAAAATGGAATATTCTCCTGTGTACTGGCAAAGGCTTAGCATTAGGGCTATTCATAGTCAACAAAAAATGAAACCTTGATAAGAACATGCAAAATCGTATGTGGTGCTGACATGCTTAAAAAGATTAGAGGGGAAGGTAGTACAGGAGTACTGTAGGTTGGTTGAAAGGATGAAACAAATCTGTGTATTTCTTACTTCACAAATTCTTCAGGGAGAGAATGAGATTTACCCTCATTCCATCACTGTTTAGCCTCTTTTCTTCTCTTGCGTAAATATTTTTCAGTGAATAAACTTACACAGCAAGCTACTGCTGAAGGGTCAAGAGTGCAGAGCAGCTACACTTTTTCTGACCAATAACAAACAATTTATGGGTAATAAAACAATAAAACAAAATAGGGAACAATGTTTCCTATTTTGCATCTTTCCTTGTGAACCTCAAAGTTTTATGAAAGGCATGGAAGGTAAAGGCTCTGGTCTCCAGAGCATTAGTGCTGATGGTGACACCATGCTGCCATGAACAGAATAATCAGCATATTATCATTTACTATCAGTTACTTGTAAGACAAAGATTAAATAGATGATCTTAAGGTCCTTTCCAACCCTAACCATTCTCTGATTCTATGAAATAACATAGTACAAACACAGACACCTTTTTTTAGATATATGCTCAAAACAGGGACTTACAAAAACCCAAAGCTTTCAGAAACTTTGTTTCATACAATGTTGCTGTGAAATAAAACCAAAGGAAAATTTTCCATTAAAAAAAAAAAAAGAAAAAATAGCAGGGCCGAGCATAATTTCTTAATTTTCTTTTTTCTCTAACTAACCATACAATACAGTATTTAGGGATGGGAAAAACTGAACCTGTTTTCCTCATGTTCTCTTTGTCCCTGAATGTGTCCTTGTGCTCTCCCATACATCTTCAAATTCATATTTCAATGAACCTAGTGAAATCTGTGAGTCAGTTCTTCTGTGATAATAAAACAGAAGAGCTGCACTGAAAGAGCTTAGAGACAGATTATAAGCACTGTATGAGAAGTTTGGAGTACCTAAGAATGAATAAAAGAAGACTATTTGGCAAAATCTGAATATGGTGTGAGAAGATAGTCTTTTTGACCAGACCTTTAGGTATTACCCTATTTATCTGCAAGAGGAAACAGGTAGTTTTTATGAGATCTGCAAATACTATTCTGATCCAGGGTCATTTAGGACTTCTCCCAATTTCCAGATACCATGGAGTTTCATGAGGTGATCTGGCAATCTGCATCAAACAGCTGTTCAGGCAGCTTCTATGCAGAATAAGCAGATCCTATGTGTTACACGTCAAGAGTAGGTTTTTGGCTTATGGTTCTACAAGCAAGGATTTCTGTAAGAAGGAATAAACTGATATTTTCATAAAGCCACAAATCTCTCATCGCAGAGGAAAGAGCATACCTCTGATTCCGAACTGAGGGTATCTAAAAAAATAAAACCTGAAAGAGTTTATTGTCACTGCAATGAAATCAGACCATCATCAAACTTCTCTTGTCTCCCTCATGATCTGATTTAGTATGGAGAAAGTATAAACTAAAAACTGACTAAATTGTGTGTTTCCAAAGATCTGGGAATGAAAACAACCTGGTAATATGGTGAGGTATGATAAAGGGTGAGGATTACATGTTTTTGAGAATCCTAATTGAGCTGAAATTGAATGCATTCATTTTTCCTATACTTTACTACATTTATAAAGATTCTCCAGCTGCAATAGGATCTCTACAAGACATACGACTTACTGACCTCTTTCAAAATCTTTCTACTCAGTCTTTGGACAAGATACCATTAGAGGTACCAGAGACCCTCCATACTGACAGGCAGTGTACTTCAGTTAACAGCAGTAGGAGTGACTGTCGTTGCTCTCACAGTTTCAGGCTCCAGTCTCTGGCTTAAATATTAAGAAAGGTACCAAATGACTGTTGTGGATTTGGTGAAGAATCCTAAAAGTTAAACTGTAAAGCAATCATAAAATTCAGATGCTACACTTACTTAACTGAATAGCCTGACCAATGTCACAATCTAAAACAGGCTTTGTGACAGGACTGAAATCAGATCATGGTGAAAGAACTGGTGTTGGATCTGAAATATTGTTAAAGGTAGAACACTGTACTTCAAGTGGTGTCCTAGTTCTCATCTTTACAGGAGTCTGACAGGCTTGGTCCCTGCCTAACCTGGGCTCCTACACCTGGCCAATGTTGTTTCATTATACGATCAAATAAATGAGCAGTTCTAGAATAAACAGAAGTACTTTTGAATATGTTAAGAGTTGTGTAATGTGTTACAAAGCAATCCCTGCTGTAGAATGGAAGCTAATGTCTTTGAAATTAGTTATTTTTTAAAGGAAAAACTGTTGCATGATTTTTAAAAAACAATTCTGTACCATCGCCGTGCTGGGGCTCATGTTACCTTGCTTGGAAAGGCCTTTATTTCAGCATGAGTAAACCTGAAACTGTAGGGGAATCACTTGGAATTACTGAAAAAAATAGAAGTCAAAAGTGGGGGACATGACAGAAGAGAAAAGGACAAAAACAGCTGTCATGAGTTTTCAGTATGTGAAGGATACAAGTAACCATTTTGAGAAATATGTGAAGAAACAAAATATAAAAATGGAGCATGCTTTGAGCATGTACATGTGAACACATGGACAAAAACATACATAGAATATATACATTTTTTTTCCCCTTCTTCTCAAGTTACCAGTGTGACACAGAAGAGTAATTAAATAGCTGTAGAACAGCTTTGTAAATCCCTCATTCATACAGCCTGGAGCTGGTGCTCAGAACATATTAAGCTGCACTTTGAAAATCAGTTTCGTAAATTGAGGCTATATTCCATCACTGCCATGAAAGTATGTAGTAACTTCTTTCCTCCACAACTTGTGGCTTGTCTCTGCTTTGTTTTCACCCTCTCTATGTGCCAGCACAAGCCTTTTCCAGACTGAGTAAACAGTCAATGGCCTGATCACACAGTATCACAGTATCACAGTATGTTAGAGATTGGAAGGGACCTCGAAAGATCATCTAGTCCAATCCCCCTGCCGGAGCAGGAACACCTAGATAATGTTACACAGGAATGTGTCCAGGCGGGTTTTGAATGTCTCCAGGGAAGGAGACTCCACAACCTCCCTGGGCAGCCTGTTCCAGTGTTCCGTCACCCTCACTGAGAAGAAGTTTCTTCTCAAGTTTAAGTGGAACCTCTTGTGTTCCAGTTTGTACCCATTACCCCTTGTCCTATCATTGTTTGCCACTGAGTAGAGCCTGGCTCCGTCCTCGTGACACTCCCCCTTTATATATTTATAGACACTGATAAGGTCACCCCTCAGTCTCCTCTTCTCCAAACTATAGAGACCCAGCTCCCTCAGTCTTTCCTCATAAGGGAGATGCTCCACTCCCTTAATCATCTTCGTTGCCCTGCGCTGGACTCTCTCCAGCAGCTCCCTGTCCTTCTTGAACTGAGGGGCCCAGAACTGGACACAATACTCCAGATGGGGTCTCACCAGGGCAGAGTAGAGGGGAAGGAGGACCTCTCTCGACCTACTAACCACCCCCCTTCTAATACACCCCAGGATGCCATTGGCCTTCTTAGCCACAAGGGCACAGTGTTGGCTCATGGTCATCCTGTCGTCCACTAGGACCCCCAGGTCCCTCTCCCCTACACTGCTCTCTAACAGGTCGTTCCCCAACCTATACTGGAACCTGGGGTTGTTCCTGCCCAGATGCAGGACTCTACACTTTCCCTTGTTATATTTCATCAAGTTACTCCCTGCCCAACTCTCCACCCTGTCCAGGTCTCGCTGGATGGCAGCACAGCCTTCTGGCGTATCAGCCACTGCTCCCAGCTTAGTGTCATCAGCAAACTTGCTGATAGTACACTCAATTCCCTCATCTAAATCATTGATGAATATATTAAATAATACCGGTCCCAGTACTGACCCTTGAGGCACTCCACTAGTTACAGGCCTCCAACTAGACTCAGCCCCATAGACTACAACTCTCTGGCTTCTCTCCTTCATCCAGTTCGCAGTCCACCTCACTACCTGATCATCCAGTCCACACTTCCTCATTTTAGCCGTGAGGATGCTGTGGGAGACTGTGTCAAATGCTTTGCTGAAGTCAAGGTAGACCACATCCACCGCTCTGCCATCATCCATCCACCGTGTTATTTCCTCATAAAAGGCTAAGAGATTGGTCAAACATGATTTCCCCCTGGTGAAGCCATGTTGACTGCCCCTCATAACCTTCTTATCCTTGATATGCCTTAAGATGGTACCAAGGATAAGGTGTTCCATCACTTTCCCAGGGATGGAGGTGAGGCTGACCGGTCTGTAGTTACCCGGGTCCTCCTTCTTGCCCTTTTTGAAGACTGGAGTGACATTTGCTTTCCTCCAGTCCTCAGGCACCTCTCCCGTTTCCCAAGACTTGGTAAAGATGATGGAGAGTGGTCTAGCAATGACTTCCGCCAGTTCCCTCAGCACCCGCGGGTGCATCCCATCTGGACCCATGGATTTATGGATGTCCAGATTGCTCAACTGGTCTCTAACCCATTCCTCATCGACTAAGGCAAACCGCTCCATCGACCTGACTTCATCTAAGGTCTCAGGGGTACAGGGCTCTTCAGGACTGCCCGCAGCAGAGTAGACAGAGACAAAGAAGGCATTCAGTAACTCTGCCATCTCTTTATCTTCTGTCACCAGGGCACCCATCCCTGGTTGTTGTGATGGAGATCAGTAATAAATACTGTTCCTAACTGCATTCTCAGAAAGTTTGTAGATAAAACCAACCTGAGTGGTGCAGTTGATACCCTTGAGGAAAGGGATGCCATCCACAGGGACCCTGGCAGACTTGGTAAGTAGTTCTTCGTAAACCTCATGAAGTTCAACAAGGCCAAGGTCCTGCAACTGGACTGGGGCAATTAGCAGCATGAGTACAAACTGGGCAATGAAGATGTGGCTCACTGAGTGTCCAGATGGAGATCAGTGACAAATGGTGTCCCTCAGGAATCTGTTTTGGGACCAGTACTGCTTAATGTCTTCTTCATCAACAACAGAGACAGTGGGATCAAGTGCATCCTCAGCAAATTTGCAGTTGACTCCAAGCAAAGTGGTGTACCTGACAGCATGAGGGATGGGATGCCATTCAGAGGGACCTGGACAAGCTCTAAAAGTGGGCCCATGTGAACGCTGTGAGATGCAACAAGGACAAATGCAAGGTCCTGCACCTGGATCAGCACAACCCCTGGTATCAAAGACAGGCTGGGTGATGAAGGGATTTAGAGCAGCCCTGCATACTTGAGTCACAGAAAAAGTCTATGATAACACAAAAGAAATGCTACCATGATGGTGGTATCAATGGATATGGGATGTAATAACACTTCTCTTGACAGCAGTGCCCTCTAACACTGGGTTAAAATTCTCATCAAATAATGATCTGAAGGACTATAACTATTTCCTGGCAATAAAAATCAATGAAATACGGAAAACTTGGCTTTTGATGTATGTCGTAACTGAAGAACTTTAAGGAACACTAGGGATTCACAGATACACAAGCTTTTTTGGTCTTTCACTGTACACCTTTCAAAGATTCGTGTGGTGGTGCACAAGTTATAAAGGGAGAGAATATATTCCAGCTTAGATTCTATCAGAAAAAACTTGGATGCTCGAAACACTGGCCTGCAGGTATTCTGTTTAGTATCAGAAGAATAGCATTAATTAAAAGAATTTAGAAGAATATTTTTTCCTTTATATAGAAAAGGAGAAAGTGACATGGAAGCTAAGAATAGTTTAAAAATAAGGTTTTTTTTTTAAAAGGAACTTTTGTAGGAAATACGGCTGTTACTTATGGCTTAATTTCAAATTCTTTCTAGTGTTGGTCATTCACTGTGTCTTCAACCATTTTTCAGAGCAAAGGGACATATGACAAAATCATGGAAACAGGTATGTATACTATTATTCATAATATCTGACACACTTAAGTAACCTACTGATTTAGGTTTATGAGTCTGCTCTTTAGCAGACAGTGTTGCCACTAACTTCTATGGGAGCAGCTGCAGGACATGGGTGCGAAATTTTACTATGCAATTCTAATATTAAAACCACTATCAATTATAAATTAATAATATAGATCAAATGGAAGGTAGTTTTGTGTTTGTATTTCTAAACAACTCCACCTCCAAAAGAAAAATGCAGTAAATTCTCACTGATTTTATAGAATAAATCGCGTATGATTTGTAGTTAACATCAGCATTCATTTTCCCTCCACCTCAACAATGTGTAATGCCTTCAAACACAAGACTAAGTGTTAACTGGGTCTTGGGAGGGAATCCCTTCCATCACAAATCTCATATCCTTTCTCTGCTCTAGCCCATTCAGGAAGTGCTCTTAATCTTCTGTAACATTTGTTTAAGTAAATGTGTTTCTCTTTGAAGTATCTCCCAGGCCCTGTTAGGGATTACACAAAACAGCCCCCACAAATATATTTATCTTCTGGTAGAATGGTTAAAGAAATGTCTGCCATATTTAGGCACCGAGTCAAATTATACATTTCATGTATTCCAAGTGAAAAAAGTAACCCAGCAACTTTTAAATTAAATGAAAATGAATTTAAGTTATAGCAAAAGCATCACTTGGCACACAGATTCATGCTAATGTACTAATGTAGTGCATGCGTATTCACATAAATATGAACTTAATTAGGAATTCAGACCTGAGGCATAAGTTGCTTTAAAAAAAAAAAATAATAAATTTCTGAAGTACATCAGTTAGTGAATGTGCCTTCTACAAGAATACACCGAAACAAAACAGTTATATCTACAAAAGGAATACAAGGGATAAGTGTTGTATCATCATACAGTATATAAAATGGGTTTGTAGTTTGCTATGGTGTATTTTGATATCCCAAAACCAAATGCTAGACATTTGTAGGAATGGGATGATATTGCTACAATTATTCCTCACTCAACTGCAGTACTTTATAACTTTATAATATTGCAATGTTTCAAAATTTAGTAATTAACATTTTTTTTTACCTCAGTAGAACTGAAGCAGAACACACACAAATGTTTGTCATTTAGGGTTTAGGTGGATGACTAGCGTATCATACTAGCAGGTACTTCAGTGTTTTGGTCCTCAAAACATTCCCATGCTTGAAATTAAACACATGCCTCATCTATTTTCTTTTTTTTAATACAGCCACAATTATATCATAGACAATTAGAGTCAATACTGCTGACAAACCAAAATCCAGATTCAGTATTCCATCTTACAGACTTTAATTACATTTTTTCATGTCTGATTAGCAAGAAACCTTTCAGAATTGCAGCACAGTATACCTACTTTTGGTTTGGTTTTTTTTTTACTCATGCATGACAGAGGGTCAGGTACAGGCAGCTCTAACGTACAGCAAGAGTATGCGAATAAGCAGATAACTGAGGCAGTATGGAGAGCAGTTCTCCACCCTTTCATCCCTGTAGACAGTACTTGTCCCTTTGATCCCTGAGCAGATCAAACAAAATCTACTAATCAATTATTTCCTTTTTTGTTTTTCAGATGCTGCCACAGGCCTTCAAATACTGATGGCTAAGTACTTCAGGAATATTTTCTTTGTTTACTTTTATAAAATAAATGTTTACCACAAAGGAATATTTTTTCAATCTTATTATTTCTCCCACTACCTAAAACTGCAACTGAAAACATTCTTTTTAAAATAGTTATGAAAGCTTTTTAGTGTTATTTTGAATATAAATTTCAGAAATATATCTGAAATTTAACTTATTAAGAGAAAGTGAATTACTTCCACTGAAGTTTTTCCAAACTGCTGAACTTTGGGCTTGACAGCATGTCCACTCTCATTAGCAAAACTCTATAGAGGGCTTAGGCTTGAGTAGGGTGGTGGAGGAGAAAACTTACTTCTGTAAAACAGAGGCTTGATAAGAGTGTAAGGAATAGCTACTTGCCTCCATGATCATGATAATAAAAGTCAGTAGTTTTGGCTGCCTACATTTCTGTGACTACCTGGGTGGCCAGTCCATCATATGGCTGCCACTTATGTTGCTCTTTGTTGCACATGCCATGTACTTGTTTGGGTGTTTAGTCCTCTTCAGATGCTAACACTGTAGTGTAACTCCTCAGTCTAATATAAATCACTTTATTAAAACTCAGATGTGTCTATATATCATTCTTATGATAATTTGTTTGTTCAAGTAGGGTTTTATCGCTGCTGCAGCTACAGCCACAAATATTCATCTTCAACAACTAAATCAGAAAATGCTGACCTGAAAGGTTCAGTCCTGGCAAGTCTCATATGATGTTTTGCACCACAAGTGCATCAGCAGCACATTTACAAGCTTTGTTATAGTCATTAAAAATAATAAATACTTAAAACTTGATATATTGGCCAGTTTTGTTCTGCTGCTTGAGACTTTGAGTAGCAGAGGTTGGAAACAAATAAGAAAACTAGATTAAGAAGGATGAGAAGCTGAGTTATTGACATATTGTCTTCAAAATGGGAAAGAATTTATCTTAAGGACTTGTCAGAGGGAGAATAAGTCAGGGACTGTAGCAACAGGACAAAGAGCAACAGGTACAAACTGAAAGAGGGGAAGTTCAGGTTAGATATAAGGAAGAAGCTCTTTACTGGGAAGGTGGTGAGGAACTGGGACAGGTTGGCCAAAGAAGTGATAAATGCTCCATCCCTGGCTGTGTTCAAGGCCAGGCTAGACAGAGCCTTGGGAGACACAGCCTAGTGTGAGGCGTCCCTGCCAATGACAGAGGGTTGTAACTGGATGATCTTAAGGTCCTTTCCAACCCGAACCATTCTATAATTCTATGAAAAGGAGAAACACCAAAGCAAAATTACAGTCATGGACCCTGGAATGAATAAAGCACAAAGATATGAGGGGAATTATTTCAAAATAGTGGAATTAGAAAGGAGATGGTATGCACTGCAAGAACAAACAAGAAAACAAAAAAGGCAAAACTGTTCTATTTGCAACAAAAAAACTTTTATCCCACAAGAATAGTACTACTTAACAGATCTTTGGAAAATTTTCCATTAGGCTTCCAATTTTTAGATTTGGTTGAAACGCCATTAAGAGTATAAGGTAAGTAGGTTATTCAGCAAGTAAAGTTTACCCTAATAAATCCTTCTGGTCCTGTTCAAGTTATTTTCCACAGACATCTTTCTTAAAATTCTGCACACACAGATATGATACAAAGAGAATAACAAAGACAATTATTAATTGTGAATAGTGTAACTCTAAACTTTTCAAAGCAATTACAGAGAAGACAGTTTGCATGTATTATTACTTAACTTTAGATTTTTTAATTATCAAAGGAAGAATGGAATTTAAGCAGCAGGGTGGAATTCATTCAGCCGATATAAGTTCATTCTATAACCACCTTAAATATCTCTAGACATCAAAATACGAGTTTTCGTACCAGTTCCACAAATCCAGCCAGTGGATGATTTACCCCTAAAGTAGCTGTATAATACAGTTTTAAGTATTTCCTATCTGTAGGTGTCTATTTCCCCTCCCTCAGCTTAAAAGGGAGCCCAGAAGAATAATTTACATGAGACAAGTAACCTTTAGACAAATAAAGTTATGTAAGATGACCCTAATTATGATGATCAGCCTTGAGCTTATTACCACTTTCTCTTGTGTGGGGTCCTTTCCCCTGTTCTGTACTACTTATGGAATCCTACCATTGATTCAAAATCTAATTTCTTTTGGGAAGAATCTTGTGTTGTGTCAAACACAGTACAGCCATGTGGTAGTAAGGCTGCACATAGCCCACCCATCTCTCATTCCTAGCAAAAAGTAAAATCATGAGCTGGAGGAGAAGGAAAAGATTCGCAGCTATAAGTAATAACTTTATAGCAAATGTTCCAGCAGTGCTCATCCCACCATCAGAGAGAGCCAAGAAAGCTTAATTTTTGAACTGTGCTCTCCTACTGGTTTGTGTTCCATGAACTAAGAGGCTAAAATATGTAACAGGCAATCACAGTTCCATGTGAATAAGGTGGCACCTAGAATAAAATTATGGGAAATGGGGAAGTGATTTGATGTCTCCTTCTAATGAGGGAGAAAGGATCGTATAAATTAGACAGAATTATATCACAGGGAGATTAAAGGAATTTAAGAATTTAAGAAAAATCAACTGAGACACAACATTGCCCTAGCACTGTGCTATAAATTTATAATTTCATATGTATAAAGAGAGAGGCAGCAATATAGGTCATGGACACAGCTATCTATCTGGCTAGCGCAAAAATTGATGGCATTAGGAGAAGAGCCCAAATAACCCTTTGATGAAGAATTACTGAGTCCACTTGGACCAACAGTTTCTAGGTTACAAGACCTGTAGATACATTTGGATTAAGCTCTCCAAAATGTCTGCATGCTCCAGTAGACACCACTCTGACAGTTGTTTGCTTAAAAGACATTTTGATATCATGATGTCATCACACAACTCCCAGAGCCAGAAACCGTTTTGAGATATACATGCCCTTCTATGAAGGTGAAGGTTAACTGGTTAGTCAGAGCTGTGAAGAAGGTGAACCAGTTTGACTGGGTGAAGGCAGAAAAAAAAAGTCTTAATGGAACATTGTAAAGAAGGCATATTGTTTGTAGTAGGAAGGCAGAGATTTCAATGGCAAGAAAAAGGTAAGACTAGAATTTCCACATATTTTGATGAAAGAAGCCCTTAATCTCATTTTTCAGTTAAATTATAGTATATCTATCATATATGTCACATTTTGCAGACGGATGGATTGAATCTGTGATCTAAAAGACAAAAGAGAGTGAAAATTTAAAAATTAGATACACAAGACTCTAGTGAACGATTTGGGTGATTTTAGGTTCTTATTTTATTATTTGATCATTTTTCCTTCTTTGTTTTGTAGTTTCAGCTATGATCCCTATGGGACAAGAAGCTGTATGTTTGGAGACGGGTTTTGTCTGCAAGCATATTTGAAACTACTGTGTATCTTCAGCATTGCTGCTCCTTTGTCTAAATCAAAACCAATTTCTGCTGTAAATACATGTGATAATTATGAGAGCTCTTAGTTAAGAGTTCTGTAATAAACACCTCCTATAAAATAATTCCATCATATCAGCTATTTTAAGGATTAAAAAATATTGCTATGCTTGGAAACATTTTTGGTTTTCCATGTTGTTTATCTATATTCTCAATCACTTTCTATGAATTAAATATTTTCTTCTTCTTCTCTTGCTTTTCTCCCTGCAGTTATTTAGAAGTCCAGTTCATATATTGTGTCCTACTTTGATAAGAATACTATTGATATTTTTATTTCAGTTTCATAAAAAGCATATTTGTTTTCGTTCATAGATTTAAAGCCCCAAAATGGACCAGTACCGTAAATAAAACATGCAATCTCATTTTAAAAATTTATTACAAGGAATTTTGTTTATGATTTCATGTTCTCCAGTAATAATTAATTGGAGGTCTTCACTGGTCCCCGCAGACTATCATTCAAAATGCACTAAAGGATGATCAACACACAGCAGCACATCTTCAGCAGTGAAAGTAACCATATGTATTTTTACTACCGGTTTAACATAAATTTAAAAACAAGACAGTTTACACTGTGCGCTTTGCAAACACTAGCAAGAAAATAGCTAATTTACCAGCTTACAACAGTTTGAAATTTTTTTTAACATAAATTACAATCATCACTAAATACCTGAATGATAACACTTTTCACTTTCAAAGTCACTTTCACTGAAGCTACTGGAAAAGGTTTAATAATGTTAATTGATTAATTAACAATAGTTATTTTCAAGAACATGTTGAAAATAATTCAATTTGTTATTCCATAAAACTGACTATATCTGAAGCAGCAAAATAAGCAAAACTAGTAGCCCAGAAGTTTTACCTCCACTGTACAAAGGAAAAATTTATCCAGCAAATATACAGCTATCATATATTTTCACCCCTCACATGAAACCCCAAATTCTTAGAGCAAGGATGGACTTGGTAGTATAGCCTAATCAAATACAAATAGTACTATAGTGCAGGAAGACTGCATTATCCTTTCTTACAGCGTGTATGTGCCTGCATGCAGAAAATTATGGAAGTTAGGGAAGCATAATACAGGACTACTCTGTACTCACAAATTACTACTAGCAACTAAAAGCTTACTTTTTACAGTGTATAAGCATAAAGGGTAAGGAATGAACAGTGCATGATGCCTTGGAAGGAGGTAGAAACAGATGTACATTTGAGACACTGCAAAGAAATTTATATCTCTGCACTTCCACTAAATTCCCTAGTACTGCACTGAGCAGATGTCTTGTTAGAATCAGTGAACAATTTCCAGCCCTAAAAATCTTTAGGTTTATGTACCTTGCAGGATTAGGCCAACCAACAGTGGATGGCTTTCGATTTTTTGTTAAAACCAAACCTTAATAAGCAGCATCAAAATAGCAATAGAATAAGGACTAGGAATCGGATCAAAGACACCTGGTTTTGGTCCCTGCAATGCAAAAAACATGTGGACAGGCTGGAGAGGTACCAGAGAAGGGCCACAAAGAGGATCAGAGGACTGGGAAGCCTGCTATATGAGGAAAGGCTGAGACAGCTGGGTTTGTTCAGCCTTGAGAAAAGGTGGCTCAGGGGAAACCTATCACCATGTTTCAGTATTTAAAGGGTGGTTACAATGAAGATGGAGCCTCCCTTTTTGCAAGGAGTCATATAGAACAGAGGAGGAGTGATGGTAACAAGTTACTCCTGGGGAAATCCCAGTTGAACTCTAGAAGAAAATTTTTTCACAATGAGAACAATCAGCCATTGGAATGATCTCTCCAGGGAAGCAGTGGATTCCCCAGCACTGGACACATTTAAGATTTGACTGGACAGGGTGCTGGGACATCTAGACTGGATTATGCTTTGCCAAGAAAGGCTGGACAAGATGATCCCTGAGGTCCATTTCAATCTGGTATTTTATGATTCTTCAACTGCCTCATTAGGAACGCATGCATCTTAATAATGTTGACACTTCTGCAAAAATACAGTTAATCTTAGTTAAGTAAATGTCATGGGTTTAAAATGGTGGTAAACATGAATAAATTCAAGGAGTTTGCTCCCTGAACCAGTCACTAAAACCTCTATGGTGTTGCCTTCAGTGATCTGATTGAGGATACTGCAAAGAGCTTTTTAAGCTTTTTAGACTGGTGTCCTATGTTTTGCTATTTTTTATCTTATTTTCTTTATTATCAGTGGGTCAAATTCTTTTCCTACAGAAGTGCTAAACCTTTGCTTTAGTCAGTCATATTAACTAGTTACAAAAGTGAAATGCTGATCTAGTTACAAAAGTGAAATGACGACTACATCATTTAGTGTCTGCAAGAACTCTCCTGACCCTTTAGTGAAAGACACAGTATGTACTATGAAAATACAAATACATCACCCTCTGATGACTTTCATGCATTCATGTGCCATGTTTATAGTGCCTCAGTGTCACTGGGCTAGTACAATGCTATTATTTCAGCAATTGCCATTTCTTCTCCATACTTTATACTGAAATTGGCATAGTATTAGGAGCTAGTGCACAGCAAATGTTCCTTATCAGAGGCAAAGGAGGAAAGAAAAGAGTGACACGTTTTCCTTTGTTCCTCTTTCTTAAACACACAAGAAATTCAATTTAAACATAAGAGCACACACTGCCGGCTCATGTTCATTTTCTCATCAACCAACACCCCCAGGTCCTTCCCCACAGGGCTGCTCTGAATCTCTTCTCCACCCAACCTGTAGCTGTGCCTGGGATTGTCCCAGCCCCTTGGCCCAACTCATGATCATGTTGAGGTCCCTCTGGATGGCATTCCTTCCCTCCAGCATATCAACCGAACCACACAGCTTGGTGTCATCAACAAAACTGCTGAGGGTGCACTCAATCCCACTGTCCATGTCACCAATGAAGATGTTGAGCAAGACCAGTCCCAACAGCGATCTCTGAGGGACACCACTCATTACTGGCCTCTAACTGGACACTGAGCCACTGACCACAACTCTCTGCGTGTGGCCATCCAGCCAGTTCTTTGTCCACTGAGTGGTCCATCCATCAAATTGATGTCTCTCCAATGTAGGGACAAGGATGCCATGCGGGACAGTGCTGAATGCTTTGCACAGGTAGATGACATCAACTGCTCTACCCCTGTCCATCAGTTCCATAGCCCCATCATAGAAGGCCACCAAATTGGTCAGGCAGGATTTCCCCTTAGTGAAGCCATGCTGGCTGTCATCAAACACTGTGATGTCTTTCATGTGCCTTAGCATGCCTTCCAGGGGAATTTACTCCAAGATTTTGCCAGGCACAGAGGTGAGACTGACTGGTCTGTAATTCCATGGATCTTTCATTTTCCCCTTCTTGAAAAAGGGGGTTATATTTCCCTTTTTCTAGTCTCTGTGAACTTCAACGGACTGCCATTTTTCAGATTTTTCAAATATGATGGACAAATTCATTCCTTACTCTTTTATGCTTATAGACTGTAAAAGGTAAGCTTTTAGTTGCTAGCACTAATTGAGAAAACAGCCTCTAATATTCCAAATTCTGCCACTAATAACAAGATGCAAACATGTTTGAGTTTATATCCAGTTGCCATTAGATGACACTGTCGTTCATGCAGATCTGTTCTAATATGAATTTTAACTGTGATTTTATGAGTGAAAATCTGACATCCTCACATGTCAGACCTATCATTTTAAAATTTATTAATCCCTGTTAGTATCAAACCTTTCCTTACCATGCTTCCAAACCAAGCTTCTTATTAAACAGAGGCAGAAAAAGGAATCATTGTCAAATCTGTTTTTTATTATAGTGAAATTAAATATTTGGTACATTATATAAGTTATTAACTACTTCAGTGATTATTTCAACAAGATATATAACAGTTGATTTTTAACACACATATGCATCTAGAAATTAAACCAAATCCTTGGAAAATTTAAGGACAGTCTGCATGGAGTATATCAACTCTGCACAGCAGCAGATTTTGCTCATTAATGGCTAATTATACTCCATTTTAAGAACTTGCATAATTTAATTATTTAAGAATCTTGCAATACATTCACTACAAAGCAGCAATATTCATAATTCCAATTTTGCATTATCTTTGAAGTGTATGCAGTTGGAAAAAAAGGTATTACAGTGAAATACATGAAAATACATAGTAAAGAAGTCTCTATTCACCCTAATCTTGCCTCTAACCCTCCATTCCCACAATCCAAAAAATATTTTCTCTCATTAATTTTATTTAGCCTCTCAGCTGCCTACAGACGAGTAGTGAATGTCCAACAAGAAGCTATGAAATTATCGACATACATCATGTAGTCTGTCTATTCACAGGGAATTAACTGAACGTCTCTGTAAGGTGCGCCTTAAAAATGCATGCAAGACAAAGTGAAAAACGTAATACTCTCAGTTCAATTCTGCTGTGCAAATGTAGGCAAAAGCCGCTTCATTAATCACATTTGCCTTTTGAAATTTTCTGAATTTTGTCTTTTAAGTTTGGAATATACCTTCAGAAACTTTCTATTTTGTGTTCTTTTTACCTGATAAATGATGTTCAAATATCTAGCAAGCTGTCTGATGAACTCTATAGCCTATTTTTGGGTCAGAAAAATGCCGTATTTTTCTGGAGACTGACAATGTGGGTAGCATTTTTGCAATATTAATCTAGAAGTGCAGACAGAGTGTCAGCCATTCACTTACATCTCAAAATGTTAACCACATAACTGTACAGGAGGGATTTCTAAGGGCATCTTTCCATTTAAGAGTACTGCAGTGGATTTAGATGCTTCTGTTCACTCCTTAATGGAAGTCACAAAACATAAAATACAATTTGGAATTTTATGTTCAGAGGTTATGCAGAGGAGGTTAGCTACATATCTTTCTCAATTCAGTAAAGATTTTCACCAAATACACAACAGAGCTCTACATTCTTCTAAACTAAGCATCCACTTATAAAATCTTTTTTAGCCATAAATGCCTTTGTTGGGTTTTTCATGAAGTTCTGTCCAGCAAATACCAAATATTAAAGATGAAAATTTGCCCACATTCCTAACTTTTACCTGTCCTGCCAAAATATTTTCCTGTGCTAGAGAAGGAGGGCATGTCTCTAGACACATGGGCAAAAGACCGATCCATACTGAATTTCCTACCCTTTAATCTTTCCCACAGCAGAACTGTTACTGACACATGGGATCATTCAGTCCCTTGCACCTTTGGGGAAAATACACCAGTAGTAGCATACTCAGGATCTGCAAAGCTGATTTTAAGTTTCGTTGGTCATGACAGCTGCCATACAGACAGCAGAAATGCTATTTCCTTCTGAAGGACAACCAGCATGCATACACTGTAGCAATATTTATCCTGTTACCAGAGAGGCTTCATAAAGACATTTGCTCATTTTAAGCACAAGTAGCTCCAACAAATATGTGGTGTCTTACTGAAGCTGCAGTCAGACTTGCTGCCGTTTAAATACCAAAACAAAATAGGTACATACAGAATGGAACATAGAGATGTATATTTTTCAGTGATTTCCTAGTGACACAGATCACAAATTCATCCAGATACCAAGTGCAATAATGAAAACAGGCCTTCGTAAACCAGACCTGTCAGCCCTGCTTTGTACACGTGCCTCTTCTTAATTCTTATTCCCATATTGCAACAAAATACTAGCTGTCTCTCTAGTCCTTTCTTAATAAGCCTTACTGTTGTTAAACAACCCTACTTTAAAATAATGTCTATTATAGGTACTTTAAATACCGCCTTTTTAAGTTGTAAGTATAAACACCTTTAAAGAAATACTGCACTGTGCAGATACGTTCAGCTTTTCTGCCAATCCCTTACTATCAAATCCTTTTACAGTTCTTTGTTGTGAAACCAAATACAGTGTCACATTGTCTGTCCTTACACACATTACTGGTGGATAAAGGCCTTAGTTCCCCAGACTGAATCTGTGCTGTTCTCTGCCTTGGTTTCTCAATGCTATCTCATTGCAACAGCTCACATTGAAAACACGCTATTCCCACACCCACCAACACAGCTCTTGGGATAAGAACTGCACCATTGATACCGTGTGTATTCTTTTCCACAGGTTCCCACCAGCATGTTGCTAACAATTTCCTGAGTCTTATCAAGAAAAAGAAAAAAAAAAAGAAAAAAAAAAGGAAAAAAAAAGCCTTTGAAAAGTGGAAACAAAGAATCAGACTCCATTGTTGTTATACTTTCACTGCCATAATCTGTGTTTTCCATCATACTACATGTAGAGACTACAAACATCACCTAATACAGATACTCCAATCAACAATTTACTATGGACAGTTACTGTTCTGTATGTATAATCTTTCATCCCGGTGTCTGTGGTTTTCTAATCATCCTTTTTATTTCCTTTCAGCAACCTGAATTGAGTTGAACCTCAGCCCCCTGCCTCCCCCCAAAACCCTTTTCCTTTTCCTGTCAGCCAGAGTAACAACTGAGTCAGTTTCAAACTCTGGACTTGATTCATGCAAGTGAAACATACAGCTCACATGAGTTTGCTACGGAAATTACTCAGAAACAAAGTGTGGAGCATGCCACTTTGATTAAGTATACAACTGGGATCCCTTACTTCTCAGCATGAGGCTCTTCCCCTGAGCAAAACTAAGGGCTTTGTAATCCCACAAGAAAAATACTGGTAAAAGGGAGGGGGTGGTGGGGTGGGGAGAGGAAGGGGGAAAGGATGATCTTGGCTCTATTGCAGAAAATTATTTTTTAAAAAGAGGAGGTCGTTCTTGTCTTTGTCTCTTCCCCACTCCCACCCACAACACACCCTCCCCAGTCAGAAAAGATCCATGTTAAAAGTAAGCTCATCCCAGGGGACATTATGTGGTACAGCCATCCTTCACAAACCATAATTTCATTGTTCAGTACACTGGACACACTCGGAACTGAAGTGATATAAAGAAGTAGTAACATGCACAGTAGTCCTTCAAAAAATACTGGCCTTTTTACAAAGAAAGTAGTAGGTAATCTGCTTAAGACAACAGGCTTTTCAATTCTGTTCCTGAAACTGACACTGACTTGCTGTGTAAACATGGCAAAGCAATTTAACTGACCCCCCCCACCTTTACTCATCTACAAAGCTAAGAATAAATAACAACTTGTTTATACAGTTCTTATGATGGTTATGTAATATCTGTAGGTTGCTGTGAGACAAAGCCACTGTGATAATGCTCTTATCCTTTTCATATGCTCTAAGCAATCTGAAGGGGAAGATGAAAAGTCTAAATTTAAATAAGGATATTCAAATGGTCAAATCTCACAACTAAAATCCTAGATCCTGTAACTGTCAAAATTCTTAATGGAACTGCATTTATATAATGAGAAAAATAAAACCTTGTGTTACCCATATTCTAAATATTAGAACTAAAACCATTATTCAATGCTAGATTTTTTTCAAACAGCAATGTAATTTGGGAATACATAAATTCTAATACAATCCATGTTTTTTTACTTCCTTTGGTTTTGTGGGGAAATCTTCCTCAGGAAATTGTTTGAGATAGAAAAAAATAAGTTCCTTATAACGAGTTAGTTTTCTCGTACTTTCTGTGTGCTTTTTGACTCAAATACAGAGATGTGTCCACACACCCTGAACAGCATGGGTAACATCTGAACCATGGATTGCTCACAAGAGGTTTGCTTAATCTAATTGCTGTTTAGTGCTAATACTTTTTAACAGTCATTGAAGTTATGGAGGCAAATTTGTTCTCTTTGTTCAGAAGTAAGAAGCATTTGAAAAAGATGCTTAAACTCCCACAGTCATTATATTTGTCTTAGTTTTTCCCCTCTGACACTCTTCCAGTTTTGAAGGGAAACCATATTAAATCAGGAGGTCAACTAGCACCATTGTCCAAAGAGAATGGAAGATACATTTAATGGGGAAAAGATAGGAAATAGTCTCTTTAGCCCTCTCCCCATTAAACACTAAATTCTTAGGAAAGAGAAGAGAGAACAGAAACAACTCTGATGTAGCTATGGATTGCTTTGCCACGCAAAATAAAAGGTGCTAAAAGAAAAATATTTGTATTTCTTTGGCAGAAATCTTATCAGAGAGGTGTAAAAAGTATTAAGTAGGCATATAAAACATGTCATTATTATACTAGTAATATAAAGCTAAATAAAAGCATACTGTCCGGGAAGGCTTTTACAGTAGTTTTACATCCAATTTCCAATAACAGAATCATCTAAATCAGCTAATTGGAAAAAAAATAAATAAATTAATCTCACAGTAGTTTCTTGGTTAATTTTTTCTCCCTTATTTTTACCAGATGAAATACAATATTGGAAATTTTCAATCTAAGTATGTGACTCGTAAAATTAGTTAATCACAAGCCAAGGACTATTACATGTATAGTATTTCTCCATAGCCAGGCTTCTCAACTGCTGAAAGTACTGACACAAAACAGTACATGCTACTATATGTGATGACAGGCAAAAATGGCATGCTTATACATGTGCTAAGCCACATGGTCAAGGGTGCTTGTGTGCATGTGTGTGAACATGTGTGTGTGTTTAGTAGATCAAGTGACAGGAGAAGACTTTTGGTGCAAGGCTACTGAGGAACAGGCCTTCTTGTCAATCTTTGTTCTGTGTGTATTCTGCTGAAAAAGAGATATCCCTTAGAGCAGCAGACCATTGCCACCTGTGTCTTGCTGGAGGGCCTCACATGTCATGTTCTCCTAACTAGCTCTGACGCATGGATTCTGCAGATACACAGAAATCAGTAAGTTGTTCAAGTGGTGTATGGGAGACTGAAATCAAAGGGAGGAGAGCAAGAGAGATGCCAGCTGAGTGACTCTTACACTAAAAGGATGGGACTTGGCATGCTTGTTTGTATGCTGAACTGGTGCTAACTACTTTTGCCCAGTTGATATGTCTTTTCTAAAGATGATGCTCATGCCTTTCTGTCCCACCTTCCAGTACTTTCTGCTCTGTGTAACTAATTACAGTTTCTGTGCCTCCTCTGATGCCATACACTTTCTGATTGGATTTTTAAAATCCACCTCTTTAGTATTGCTTACTGATCCTTCCCCAGTTCTAAATGCAACATTCAGCTTGTATGGGATGGGGTGCCACTCAGAGGGACCTGGACAAGCTCAAGAAAGTGCGCCCATATGAATCTCATGAGGCTCAAATTGCCAGATGCAATGTCCTGCATCTGGGTTGGCAAAATCCCCATTACCAAGACAAGCTGGGTGATGAAGGAATTGAGAACAGTCCTGTGGAGAAGGGCTTGATGGTATTGGTGGATGAACAGCTGGAGATTCACTGGCAATATGAACTGTAGCTTGCAGCCCATAGCACCAATCGTAAGATGGGCTGCATATCAAAAACATCATGGCCAGCAAGTTCAGGGAGGCGATTCTGCCCCTCTGCTCCACTCTGGTGAGACCCCACCTGGGGTCCAGCTCTGGAATCCTCAGTACAAGAAAGATATGGTCCTGTTGGAGAGGGTCCAGAGGTGGGCCACAAAAATGATCAGAGGAATGGAGCACTCCCTAGTGAAGAGAAGCTGAGCGAGTTGGGCTTGTTTGGCCTGGAGAAGGCGCTGAGGAGGCCTTTGAATACTTAAAGGAGGCTTTATAACAAAGATGGGGACAGACTTTTAACAGGTCCTGTAGTGAAAGGACAGGAGATAATGGTTTTAAACTGAAACAGGGTAGATTCAGACTAGGTATGAGTAAGAAATGTTTTACAATGAGGGTGGTGGATGTTCCATCCCTGGAAACATTCAAGGTCAGGCTGGATGGGGCTCTGAATACCCTGACCTAGTTGAAGATGTTCGTGCTTACTGCAGGGTGGCCGGACCACATGACCCTTAAAGGTCTTTCCAAGCCAAAGTATTCTATGATTCTGTGAAATGGGCTGAATGCATGCAGCCTTTTCAAGAAACGCTATGTCCTCAGCTCACAGCTGAGGAGACAGTATTTTCCTCAGTACTAATGCAAAGGGAATGGCTGAGATTATAAAGTACTAGATTCAAGCTAAATAATTATACATTATTTTACAGTGCTCCGTAGATTAATAAAATGGAGGGACACAAAATTTCCTGTTTCAAGTTCATCTCTGATTTAAGTCTACTTGATCCAAAACAGAGTTACAAGAACGAGAAAGAAACTCTATGCTTGATTAATTTTAAGCACCCTGTGCTAAAAAAGCTACATTTTTGTTTCATAAACCTTTTTTAAACAGAGTATTTTAACAGACTCCAAAAAAGGTAAAACATAAGCAAGGTAAAAACTATTATGTCTCACAGCAGTAATTATAGCAGGACATCAACTTCTGTACACAGGAGGAATTCAAAAATTAAAATATGTTGATATTTGTTACTGTCATAAATGCTGTTGAACTACCCAGTACTTAAATTAATAATTTAAGTATTTGCCTAATGAACTGGACTTCATTACATTAAGGCATTCTCAGTTAATTCTGACAGATCATCTTCTGAATTAGAATACAGAACCAAAATCGTTTCTAGATTCCTGGTCAAAGAGTTTATTGAATGAATATTTCTGCAACAATTAAAAATAGTCCTGTTCTAAATAAAAATAAATGCTTCGAAAGCAATGAGTATGGAAGTTGAGAAAAAAAAAAAACAAACAGAAACAAGCAAGTACAGCAAATTCTCTTAGCCATCCTGTCAGCTGGAAACTGGCAACTACAGCAAGTAGCAACAAGAAGTGACAAGTAGTGAAAGAGACATGCTACCTCTGGCAGATATTAAAAGCGCGTTAAAAGGTTAGAACTGACTGATATATAAAGCTTTATAATATCATTTAGGAAGATAACTGGAAAGTATAAATGGCAAAAGAATAAGCCACAGACCTGTCATATTACAAGAAATCAATGCACAGTTTTGTCTCAAACCAAAAATACAGGAAGACACCCTGAGCCTCAGAACTACAGATAGTTTAAAAAAAAATGTTATTAGGCTAGCTCAAACCGTTGTTCTTATTCACTGCACTGGATTAGGCAGCTTGCTTCCTAGGAGCGCCAAGTATTGGACTGGACATCTGAGATTTCACTTCACTTCAGAACAGCTTACAGGCCTCATTGATGACTTTGATTTTATAAGGAAATGAAAGACTTTTACTATCCAGGGCTAAATTTTCATACCATATGTTAACACTAATTCCCATCCTGTCCTGTTCATTTCTAACAATGCAACAGTTTATCTTTGGGCAATCTCTGTCCTTTGGACACTTTTTTTTTTTCTTCTTCTTAACAGTTAAACATCAAGCACGCATACTAGGACTGGACTGAGGGGTAATTACAAATGGAAATCAAGAGGAAGAGAAACAATTATGCATCAGTTATATCAATATCAGAAGTGAACAAGCCAGAGACAGGATGGTAGGTAGGAAGGCAACTGAGAATAGTTCTGATTTTCTAGAAAATGATTTTTTAAATTATTCTCTAAATATTTTACGTTTAGGAAGGGTAGCTGGAGATACTTTATGCAAAACTAAAACCATGCATCGAGAAAATAACCACATTAACAGAAGTCACTTTCTTCTCTTTATCTTAACAGTATCTTTTTTCCTAAGCTTGAAATTTGAATACAGGATGTTTTTCAGCATCCTTATATGCCTGTTTAGTGTTTCACAAACTTATGTTACTGTTCACACTATCTCGGAAGGTGAGTCCTCATTAATCTCCATCATACTCTGCCTCATTTGGGGGGAGAGGCGGACAGAGCTAAAAAAAAAATTAGACCCCAATCTCATCCTTTGGGAACTTTCAGGAGGAAGGGGAAATTGTTGCTAATATTAAGACACAACTGTCTTTCTGCTACCAGGCAAGTAGCCATGTATTTGCATACACATTTAAAAAGCTAGATCGCGTAGGGAGGTGGAGAAGTATGCTGGAGAACTTTCTGTTCAAGAACATGCCACCTCCTACTCACATTTTCCACATCATTCATCATGCCGAACTCTCAGCTTATTGCAGGTTTGCAAAAAATGAAGCTGTTCTCATGTTAATAATTATCTCAGATCTCTGTGAGATTCAGTCAAAACACTTCTCAATACCATGCTGTTAATCTGGACAACTATTTCTCAGCATCTGCTAAGCTGGTGATGGCAACTCATCTTCTAAAGTTGACTACTTCACTACTTAGAGTAATATAAATAGCCATTTCCCGGAGACAGAGATTAGGCCAAATTCAGGTCTGGTCTCATTTTATTTCACCAGGGAATCTGACACATGGTGTCCTATCTCTGGCAGACCAAGAAAGCGCAGCAGAGTGACACTGAGAGGGATTTGGTTTCTTAAAATTCCACAGAGAATTCTATATACGTCAGACCAGAAGAATTCAAAGCATAAAAGGTGCAAAACATTTGTGACTTGCAGGAGGCCAGTTCAGAACTTTAGCCTCTAGGCACTCCCTTACCTTACTGGGATGTTCTCAGGCTTTAACTCTGCTTGCTTGTTTGTGCACAGGCAAATTAAGTCATACCTTGCCTTCAAGTCCAATTTGGACCAGATATTCAGCTAATGTTCATTGACACAGGAAGTAAAATTCATGTGTTTTGAAGAGATTTTATCTGCTCTCTTCTGTAAAAGCATGAAGATGTTGGCAGGACAGCAATAAACAGAACAAAAATGACCATTAAAAATGACCAGATTAATTTGTTTACATTAATCTACTAAAACCATATATAATAAATTACAATTCTTCTTGAAAGAAATAAACCATATCATATTAAGGAATATCACTTTTTTCTTCCAGTTTTCTTGGGGTTTTTACATATCTTGATTACATAATTGATTCTTTGACTTATAGTCCAATTCAGCATCAGGTTATTTTACAGGATTTTTAATGGCCTAAAGAAGAGTAGAGCTTTTAATACTGGAATATTTAACAAAATGATCAATCTGAAGAAAAAAAAACAAACCAAACCAAACCAACAACAAACCCAAACCCCAACACTTAACAGATAGGAAGCAGTGCTTCAGTTGGGTCTATTCTAAAGTTAAAAGCTATTTGTGAATGTCAAAATTTGTAGTTAATGGTGAATACTACACTATGCCTTTTATTTATCCCCCATGTTACTTGGAAAAATTTGGAGACACTTGTGGTATTTTCCATGAAAGAATGAGGAACTCCTGGATGCCTAAAACCAGTAACTTCCTGATTTTAAAAATTGCTAAGCAATTATAGTTATTTACAGCAAGAGTAGTCATTGAAGACTTATAATGCAGAAACATTGATGGGAAAATACTATGAATAAAAATTCAATGTTAACCTGTTACAGGACAGAGAAGAAAACCAAATTTAATCAGGCAAGAATTCAATAATTTTAAAAGTATAAGAAAAGCGAAAAACAACAACATAGAAATGGAAAATCTGGGTATATTTCAGAGAATTTTGACATGTCTTGGGGGCTACTCTTCAGTGAAACTGAAGATTTATCACAGAGATGTCACTACTCACTTTGTAAGAGAACAATGCAACGTTTGATGCATATTAATCAACGTAGAAAAATATCAAAGACACACACAAATACAATCCAAGTTATTAATGCACAATTTCAAACTTAAACTAGAAAAATTCATTGAGAACATTCAATTTATCATCTTTAAACTAGATAATGCAGAGGTAAATCAAGAAAGTATTTAACTGTGGTTTAATATGGTCAATGATTTCCTCTCAGTTTAAATGCAAAATGGGCACTTTTTAATCGAAGCAATTGCTTTAGGGTCTAACTTTGGAGCCTTTCTTTCAACTGAAGACACAAATTGTGCCTATTTCTTGCAAGAGATGACTTATGTTCCATCTTTTTTCTTTAATACATTGTAAGCAATCCATAATTTTCAGTTTTATAAAAAAACACTATTCTTCTTTTTAATTTTACAGATAATTAGCTGATGAGGAACTAACAATGAGATTACAGCAGCCTCATTACTAAGTCAACGGCAAAACTCCAACGGAGTCAGAATTTTGCCTGTTTCTATTGATCTCCTTATACCTATTTGTAGTATAAACTACTAATTAATACAAAAGATAATATCTGTTAATCAGTGGGTAACCTTTATGATTACAGAATTAATATTAAGTAAAACTATAGTGTCTACTTTAACGTGTTCTCACTACTTAACTATGTGAAGTTTCTGGAGACAAAGTTTGGCCACAAAATCATAAACTAAAGAAGTGTGGTGTACAGTTTCAATAGCAGTTTTACCTTGTCTAGTCCCAAAGTCCATGTCCAGCAGTATGCATGACCAAGCTTTACAAAATACTGTGTACTCAATAGCTTCCAGCTGCATACTTTTAAAAGTTGGAGATTAAAAAAGTAAACAAAACAAAACAAAACCTCCTAGTTACTGGTCAAAGTATTTCAGATGTGAGCTAGTGGATGCCTTGTACTTCTCTTAGCCTCTCTATCTGAAGTTCAGAATACACCGGTGAAAATGTGAAAATAACCTGCAGTGCTGACTGAGCACTTTTTCTATAAATCTACCAAGCCAGGTTTTCAGATAAGCAAGAAACAGGAATCAATACGAAACGAGACTTAGAATGTTCTTCTTTGACAGATTTCATCATATTTCACATTCTGTACACCCTCAAGCTCCCGCATTTTAGGTGTGCAAGGAATGCAAAATCAGAACTCTGTTGTAATCTTCCCAATTTGTCCTCCTACACAATCAACCTATGAAAACTCTGTTAATATTCCAACTGCCACTGCCATGCCTGAACCCTCTCTCCATCCCTGTTTACCATTTCATCAATTACAGTGCTATCTTCAAAATTCAGCTCAACATTGAAAATTAATACAAATGATTTCCAAGGAAATACAGATAAAACTGAAATGGCAGGCTTCTTTTTCTATTTGTAAACTGTGTTTGCATTTTCCTAGCTTACAAAGCTACCCTGCAGAACCTTCTCCTCAGTTTAACCCTCCAGTTCAGTTTTCTCGTCTAGACTCAGCTTCCTACTTATTTACCGAAATGAGTGCTGTATTTGTATCTTCATTTGACTCCATTATCAGTTTAATTTATTCTGATAAGACTCTGTAAAAGCTACTATTTAACCATGACAATTTAGAAATTCTGTTTGACAGTTCCTTTCTGTTTGATATACACATAACTGAAAAGCAGTAAATACTTGGCCATTTTTAAGCTTCCCTTAGAAATGTAATGATAGCTAAACTACATTCTTGTATATTCTCCATTACCCACTGCCACCTACTGCAGAATTAGGAGCAGTGCAAATAGACCTACTTTTGAGAAACTCTGAAGTTGAATTGTAAATACAAACTTGAACGTTTAGTGTATAATCTATGCAGACATATGCAGCAAAATATATGCATTATGGACTATTTCAGACCTGAACTGAGTAGAATGGTTAGAATAACAAACGGTTAAGTAGTGTTATCTTAAATCTAAAAGCTAAATTGTTTCTCTGAGCAGGTGTCACTTTTTTGCATTCATAATTAGCTGCACTGATTCTAGCACATTTGTATAAATTAGTGGGGTTTGTTTTATGTTTGTTTTTCAATTTAAAAATCCTTTGAAGTAGTCACCCTTTCCGTGCTTCTTTAGGATTTAATGTATTTATCTCTAAAATGCAATTGCAAATATGAAACTATACTAGTTGAGACAGAGGGCTTGTACAACTGCTTCAGCCCTATTTTCCATCAGCTGAATAACTTCTTAACACTTAATGTCAAGCGCCATAGGTTATGTAAACATACACGTCATTTTAGGTTTGTTCTTCATATCAAAGAAACAAAACTCAAATTTGCTGACAGTTAAACAGACAGCAATTTAAAATGTATTTTTAGTTTGTCAATATTCCAACTATAAGCTTTTTGAACCATAGCAGTGAATTTAGCATATTCATCTATGGTAATAATGCAAGCTTATTTTCCTTGTAAACGAATTTTTGGGAATATTTTTTTTTTAATTGTAATTTAAAGTCTGTGGCAAAATAGATTGGATATAAGGAGGAAATTCTTTCCTGTTAGGGTGGTGAAGCACTGGAATGGGTTGCCCAGGGAGGTTGTGAAAGCTCCATCCCTGGCAGTGTTCAAGACCAGGCTGGATGAAGCCATGGGTGATACAGTTTAGTGTGAGGTGTCCCTGCCCATGGCAGGGGGGTTGGAACTTAATGATCTTAAGGTCCTTTCCAACCCTAACTATTATATGATTTTATGATTCTATGAAAATGGATCTCCCTAGTCCTCAAACCTACAAGCTTGTTACATCCAGTGTTATCTTACTCTTCAAAAATGTATAAAATTAACCTATATTTAAGTCATTATTTTTCTGTAAGAGCTATATTCTTGCAGGTAGAAAGACAAGAAAGATTACTTTTCCATTTCAGGCTTCATGTTGGAATACATATCAGTTTTGACTTTCTTTAAGTGTTTCTTGTTTTTAACTGCTTCTCTAGCATAAAAATCTTAAAGGAGATCTTGCACATTAAAGAAAATTATATGTGTTACTGCACAGATGTAACACTAGTACAGTAATTGTCAATCACATAAGAATATCTACATTAAAGCTGGTTCTTCTATTTAATGTCACATTACTACATCACTAGTACCTCAGGTAAGAAATAGCTCTAGACCAAAGACTCGTAACTACAAATTATTTCTAAAAAATATTTTAAAATAAAAAACATTTGTTTACTTATATTAATACTTATATTAATAAATTCTATAATAGGTTTAAGCAATGCTTGAAGGGATGAAAGGAAACCATTCTATGATTCTATGTTGTAAACCCCCCTTTTTGCGTGTTCACAATTTCATGCTTGCAATTGTTACAGACACCTATAGGTTAAAAAGTAAGTAATAAAGATATTTATTTATTATGAAACTTCAGTTTTAAATATAAGAGTTCTGAGCATCTGGAAGGTACATCCACTGGAGTAAAGAGGTTGTTCTGAACACAATTTTTTCTTTTATTCAACAAAATAGTACAAGTAAAGACTATTTAATAAATTTGAGCAATGTTAAGACTACACTACCTTGAAAGAAACAAGAATATAAACACTAGATCTTAATCCCATCGGGCTCAATGAAAACTTTCCTCTTAACATCAAAGAAATCAGTATTTGCCCTTTATGTCAACATTAACCCCTGTACCTTAGCATTCCCACTGGAATTTGTGCAAAGCAGCTGAGTACATGCAGAAGCAGTATATATTTTTGTGCTTAACACATCAGAAAATCACGAGGTTCTTGCATGAAAGTGGATAATTTGCTTTTTACCAGAAGCATCGATATAGTCTTCCTCTATATTTTGTACAACGAATTTACTAGTTTTCACAGAATTTCATGTGAAGCAACATACGAATGTAATACTGAGTCTAAATTTACAGAAACAGAAATACATGACCACCATACTCAGCTTCGCACATTTGCCCTCAGGGGAAGTGATGGGTTCCCTTCTCTTTCTGGAATGTATCAATAATAAAGGGTTATACACGCCATACAATTATCCTACTGTTATTCTATTGCCCCCTTTCTGTGAAATGAGACCAGAATGGCCAGAACTCAAGACCATCTTCTCCTTTTCCTCTCTTCACACTCTTCCCATTCTGTCAGAAATCTGTCCAACACAGAAGCTAAGATCTGGCCTGCCCTGGAGACTTTGGCCTACCCCCACTTCCCTAACAGGCTTTTCATCACATCTACTTGATTCTGTCATACAGCACTATGATAACTAAATGATTTTCAAGCTTAAAAACAGTGGCTTGGGATGAGGACTATTTCTGTGGTGGAGCAAGATGAGGTGGGGCAAGAATTCATACCCTTACCCAAGCAACTGAGCTACTCCAAAGATATTACACCTTTGTGAGGATCACTTTCTGGCTGATTACCATCTGTAAAGGATGACATGACTAATTGTTTTCTTCCAGTTGTTGCTACTGACTGCCCAGCATTTTGCACATCCTGACTAGTCAGTCAGTGGTTGTGAAGAGTAACAAGGGAAGCTCAAAGAACACCTTTATAAATGTGGATCAAGGTCTCTTTCTTTTTAAATCTGCCTGGGTATCAAGCTTATTCACTTGCTCTTGAAACATGTAGTTGAGTGCAACCTTAGCTAGTTTAATGATGGCATGAAGCTGAGTAATATTGTTGATACTCTGGAGGAGAGAGATGCCATCCAGAGGAACCCTGATAGTCTAAGAGGTGTGCCTGTGTGAACCCCATGAAGTTTAACAAGGCCAGGTTCCATGATCCTCTATCTGGGCTGGGGCAATCATAAACATGGATACAGGCTAGGTGACAAGTAGGTTGAGAACAACTCTGTGGAGAGGGACTTGGGTATATTGGAGGATGAAAAAATGGAGTATGAGCTTGCAATGCGTGCTCTCAGCCCATAAAGCCATACTTTGGGCTGTATGAAAAGCAGCATGAACAGCAGGTTGAGGGAGGAGATTCTGCCCCTCCACTCTGCTCTGGTGAGACCCCACCTGGAGTACTGCATCCAGCTCTGGGGCTCCCAGCATAGGAAAGCCATGGGCCTGCTTTTAGGTTCAAAGGAAGGCCGCAAAGATGATCAGAGGGCTGGAACACCTCTGCTATGAGTAAAGGCTGAGAGTTGGGCATGTTTAAAAGAGAAGGCTCTGAGGAGACCTTATAGCGTTTAAAATTTAAAGGGAGCCTAGGGAAGGACTCTATCATGGAGTGCAGTAATAGGACAAGGGTTTTTTTCAGCTGAAAGAAGGTAGAATTTAGATTGGTTATTAGGAAGAAATATTTTACTGTGAGGGTGGTGAGACAGTGGAACAGATTACCACAAGAAGTTGTGGATGCCCCATCCCTGGAAGTGTTCAAGATTGTACAGGTCTAACCTGGTCTAATGGAAGGTGTTCCTGCCCGTGACAGAGGCAGTGGAATTAGATGATCTTTAAGGTCCCTTCCAACCCAAACCCTTCTGCAATTTTATGATTGAGATTTACTTCCCACTTCCAAGTGCACCTACTATCTGTGGCATTCTTTTCTCCCCAGTTTGGCTACTTAGTTTAATTTTTTTAATAAATTTCATTTTGGAAGATTCTTATACTGCAAAAAAAACAATTATTTTTATTTTCCTGTCTTTCAAATAAAATTTGAGTATGTGTTTTACTGTTTTGTTAAAAAAAAAAGTCTTGTTACTAGTTTAATTTAGATTCAGATGAAATGAATTTTGAATCTGCAGTAACAGCAAGTCTGCAAAAATGTCTTTACCTGTCAGAGTTGTTTGGGGATCAAGATAATTACAGTATACAGGATAACAAAAAATACAATATACTGGCATCTTATGGCTATTCAGTTAATCTTCATCCCTTGACAGATATTTAAAAACAGTATTTTCATAAACTGACCTAAAAAATGGTGATTCTCTTAATAGATACAAACAACATGCTAAAGGACTCAAAGCATATAACCATTTAAATTATATTCCATGTAAAATAACCTTAAAAATGTGGTGGAGTCTCAAACGTTGATTGATTATGATCATGGAAGACTTTAAGTTAAAGAACATGATGCAGACAGAGCAAAACAGAACCTGTTATGAAAATGCGAGTACAAACTATAGTGTCACCTCTAATAACCAAATAACAATGAGTTTCACCGCATTTACTCATTGATCCTCGTTTACAAAGGCTTTGGCATTCAAACTACATTTACCTCCCACACACCATTTTGAGGACTTCATTTTGTATAAGACTTTAAAGGTCCGGGAAGGAATCTGCTCCTGTACATGGCCAAGGTGCCCCTGGACACCCATGAGTGCTGCAACACTGCTGTTTAGGGGGGGGCTATTTCAATTCACAGTAAAGCAGTTATCATTCCAGTTTATGCTACAGCATGAAATTTCTAGGAAAGGGAAACCATGCTTTCTCACGCATTAAGTACTTGCCTATCTGAGACTCACATAAAAAGTTGCTCTTCACTGCAGAGATACATACCATCTTACATGTTACTGAATGAGAAACTAAGTTCAGGTGGACTTGTTTGGCAATGTATTTTGGGATTGGGTTCTCCTCCATTCCTGCAAAACTTCCAAAAAGACAAACAACAGTTTTATCAAAAAGTTGTGGGCTTTTGTTTTGTTTTGTTTTAAAGAATAAAACATTTTATTGAATGGTTCTACTTTAAATAAATACATATTTATAGCAAATTGTCCTGTCTTCTGCAGTAGTGTTTTTGATTAAAAATGCTTTATTAGTCCCAGTTTTAACTATGGATATCTTATTTTCTGCATCTCTCACCTTACTGTCTTTGGGTTGGGTTTTTTTTCTTTCCCTCTCTGTAGGCAAATGTTACCTAGAAAACATTATTTGAAGAGGCAACATTTCTTCAGGTTGTGTAAGAAACAAAATGGTATTTTAAAATCATACACCACATACTTGAGTATGAAATGCAGTGGTAGGGAACAGAAAGAGACTTGTCACCTTCTTGTGTTTCACTGTTTTTAAAATTGACTGTAGCCTGGATGTACTATTACATATAATTTTAGGCTTTCTAGTAGCTGCCATCATTTCCTTCTGACTTTCCACATACCCATGTAGCCATTTTGATAACTGGGATTATATTTCAGCATTGTCCTTTCTTCTTTGAACACCCCCACCACAAGCTTGATTATAGAGATCATAGAGATCTGTCCAGATGGCCAGCTTGATTTCAGAAAAGTGCAAATTGAACATATTATTTCACACTCGTTATGCCCAGGTCATACCATGGGTTAATACTTTTTTTCTTAGTAGTTAATTTCCTATAAATAATTTTCTGCTCCCTGAATTACACTACTTGGGATACTCTGTTTCTTTCCTCTTCCCACTTCCAACTCTGTGTGTTATCACAAGCTGACCTGTGCATAAATTGTCTCTCTCTTTATTCTGAAGTTACTGGCACCCATTCATTCAGACTCATCTTACAAATTTACATCTTCCTCATGACTAAATTTGAGCAAATTCATACACAATTCTAAAAGCCAAACATTTAATCAGTCTGCAATCATAGCATTGCCAGTATTTGTCCTTCACTACTGACTGCCCCCTAAGAAGAACTATTCTTTTGCTTCTAGACAAAGAGATTTAGAGCAAGAACCATAACATCACCTGCTACCAGTTTATTTGGAAAAAAAACCACCAAAACAGTTTAAGACCTAAATACCTTTAAAGATCTGCAATCAGGTTCCTCAGCTGAAACAGAACCTCTTGCTTTAGACTGAGGTAACCTTTTAAGCAATGAACATAAGAAAAATGCTAAGAACAGTTCTGAGTCAAGCTGCAAGTATCAACAGCATTCAGTTACAGCCTAGTCAGACTTCTATGATACGGAGAAATATTCCTCAGCAATTATATGGGAGAACGTTTCTTCCTACTGCTTATTAACTGTCACCTTCGATCAGTGTAGAGAGCCTTCTATGTGGTAACTTCATAGGGAAATAATATCCCTCTTTGTTATTCCTCTTATCAGTGAAGAGAAAATCATTACACAGAAGTTGTTTGTACAATGTAGCTGAATTTCAGATACAGACTGGAAAGAAGACTAGAAAAGGGCAATTAATATGACCATAAAAGATAAATAATAGTCATTAAAAATTAAAAAATACAAAGCAAACCATAAAATGCCTAAATAGGATTTGAGTTTGACTTCCATCTAAGTCTCTGCCATGCTGCCATGAATCTGAGCTGAGTATCTTTTCAGACTTAATGTAATTATCTGCAAAAATACTTAATATTACATCCTGGAGTTCAGTTCAATTTAAGGAGAATTTTTCTCAACAGCCCATATTAATAATACAGTTTTCTTTTCCTCTTCTGCAATACTTGAGTTTACCAGATTAAATCAAAACCGTTGACTATGGAAGTACTGAAAGATGCATTTAATGATAACCTAGCAACAATTTATTCCCACTAAATCTCTCAGCAAGTAAACGTTAAGTTGAATGTAGCTTCTTAGCAAAAAAAAAGATCAGAGCCATTAAAAATGCATAAGCATAGAGCTTAGCTGAGGAAAACCAGAAAAATTCTAAAAAGTCTTGTATCTGCTTTTCATTCTCCAGTGAACAGAAACACATACATGCACAGAAGCTCATCTTTTACTCCCAAGTCTCCTGCCTCTCCCTCCTACGAACCGCAGTCCTGGTCACCTGTTCACCAAGTACTTAAAACATAGGTGTTCAGAATATATTAACCCCTTCATATGAGCATCCCAGGGTGTTCAGAATATATTAACCCCTTCATATGAGCATCCCAGCCATATGTACTGTGATGGTAATCCAGAGTGTGTGTACTGCTGAGACCTGAGCTTAAAGTATTTCTGATCTCAGGTATTCTGATCAGGTGATAATTTTTTAACAGATGTGAGGCTATTCCTCCCTGGTAAAGGAGGATAAATCTAGATTTAGCTAGTTACGACAGCCAGCTCTATAAGGAGCTATCTATATAATTGGTAATAACAGCAATGAAAACTTGTAGTTTTCCTAGCCTGGAACACACATTCAAAGATAGGTGCTTATTAAAACACATAACTGAGTGACACAGCATGTTTTTTGAAAAAAAAAAAAAAAACAACAAAAACAACCCAACCTTCTCTTCCCAGAAGGGACACAGAACTGAAACCAATTCATGGCTTGCAATCATCATCATCACTCATCTCGGAATGAAAGCATACTGTTTGCTGGTTGGCAGTACTACGTAGTTCAAAATTCAAGAATACAGTACACAGAGCTGACAATGAAGTAAATGTTTCCTGACAACTAAAATCTATAATACTTATAAAGTGCGTGTATGGCTGTAAATTACTGAAGTAAATGCACTGCATTAGAACCTTACAGTTTCTACTGAAAGACATAATCAGACAGTCCAGCAAAAAACACGGAGCTCATCAGCAAGGATACTGTGCATTTAAGTTTGCCAATTGATCTTTTTCTAGAGACACTTTCAAGCAAACTTGCTTGATTTCACATTGTTAGTCTTAATTACCGTCTGAAATGTAGGGCACAGTTTAAGGGGAAAATGGGGACAGGGAGAGAGTAGGGGGTGTGAATAGGCCTAGTGCATTTAGCTTTTGGATTGATTTGTAGTGCAAAGGTACAAATCTCTTGATACTTCCACAAAGGATTTCTTGCCACTTTCAACCTTGTAGCATGCATATCAGGAGACTCTGAGAAGCAAACCAGCAGGATGAGGTTCTGAGGTAATTACAGGTCAGGAATCAGTGGCAGCCCTAACAGTTGGCTGTTGATTAAGGATGAATCTCAGGCCCTCTACAGAGGGCCTGAAAAAGAACTATATGAGACTTCATACAGTGCTTGAGCCCTGAACCATGTACATGCGTATTTGTAAAGCCAAATACTACACCAGCAGTCTCTTATGTACAACAAACCAATAATTCCTTGTACTTCTTGCACTTATAGATAATTAATTTAAAGCCTGAACTTGATCATGACACTCAAATCTTTTTCTTTTCTAAGACAAAATTGTTGATTAAGTAATCTGAGATGTTCTTTGCAGAACTTCTACAACAGAGAAATAACAAGTTTACTTTTTCTGTATTAATGTTATACCATCCACTTATCTTGATGTGTCTAGATACGTAAGCCTAGCATCCTATTTTATATTCAGCTCATCCAGGTGTAATTTTCTTTTCCAAATATATATACGCAAGTTCCACAACGAAGGAGAAAACATGTAAACAAACACACCCAAAGTCACTTGATGATACAGCAGGAGCTGGAAATGATAAATGATAACCAGACTGTGGCGTGCTGTACATGCAGGCACCATGACAAGCAACTCAGAGGTTTCATAAACAGTCATTCACAAGGGGCAATAACCCACTAACAGTGGCATAGTAAATCAGTCGAAGAGTGGGAATAAGACTTCCAGTCTACTGTCATATGGTCTTTGTGCCTTTTTACAGATCCTCCCACAAGTAACAATGGCAGTGCAAGAGTATATGAAAAGTATGCCTTCTTAATGCATTACATGTAGTAATGGTCTCTATCTACAACTCGAAGTACCAGTTGCTTTGTTGTAACAGCTTTCAGGAAGTGCCTTTCTAGTAAGATTTTATTTTCTATCAAACTAATATAAAAAACAATCAGAAATACAGCATAAGTAACAACAGGTACTGAAGCATATTCTAAACACTGGGTTTGGAATACATGTAGAAGACATTTTAATTACACTGTTTTGTAAAAGATTTAGGAATCAACCATACACAGTAATAGCAAGGTATGAGGGCACTTTACTGGTTCATGGACAGAACCATGCATTTGTAACTGATGGACACAGGAACATTCTGCTGAAAACTATATATATTAAAGTTTTATGTGCATGGAGCCTTGCGAAAGAGGGATAAAACACTGCATTAATGTTATAGATTAACTTGACAAGACAGCTGATCCCATTGTGCTCACATTAAGTGAGTATGAGGTTTACCAACTGTCACCAGAGAGAAGGAATTATTTTCTGCAGAGGCTATTCAGATAAATTCTGGTCAAAGTATTATTCCCCTTCAATGTGAAAACAATCTCTCAAAATTAGATAAAATTTATATTTTAAATTTTCTTTTAATTTTTGTGACATTGATCTTATTATGTTTGAAGGCTACTCATTAGCATTTTGGGTGATACTCAGCAAAAACCGTATTTCTCGTATTTTGTGGTTTTTACCAAAATAAGAAAATACTGTAAAATTGAAGAGTAACATTAGGTAAGTAAATTAGCATAGAACTTTTAAATAAGGCAAATAAATAAGCATATTTAACAAGTTCCTTTTGGGGCTAATGTAATCACTACCAAGACCACTTCTCAGGAGCCATTTTATACAACAGTAATTTGTTAATTTCATAAACTTACTCATAATACACAATTTCACTGTCACAATGGTATGAATTATTTCCCTTTGGATTACTGTCAACCCCTCTGCATATTAAGAAGTCTTCCCTTATGTATGCTTATGCTTAATTTTTCCAGTGGATGCAATCCAATGAGATTATACATGACTGTGAAGTTAGGAATGAGCCATTTGTGTGGTCACAATGCTATTCTTCACTAATACATTGTTTTGACATTTTGATAACACAACATGAAAAGTAATTATCACAAAATTAGAAACAATAAATATTAAAAAATAAACAATTGTAAAATTCTCCCTAAAATTGTCTTCTGATTATTTTAGTGAGAAGTGAACATAAAATGCACAAGACCTAGAAAGTAAAACTGTGTGGGAAAGGAACATAAAATTATGGAGGTTTTTCTGGGTGTTATTGAAAAACACCTGAGAGACAACACAGTCCCTGATTATAGCCAGAACTGGTTCATGAGGGGAAAGTCCTGCTTAATCCAATTAATTTCTTTTTATGACAACATCACTCATCTAGTTGGCCAAGGGAAGCCAGTAGATGTTGTGGATTTGGATTTTAGCAAAACTTTTGATACTGTCTTTGAGAGTATCCTTCTGGATAAAATCTCCATCACATACCTAGACAAGTCCATAATACATTACGTGAGCAACTGGTTGATGGGTCAGGCTTAAAGTGTTACAGTAAATGAGGTTGTATCAGGCTGGCAGGCAGCCAGCCACCAGTGGGGTTCCCCAGGGGTCAGTTTTAGGGCCAGTGCTCTTTAATGATTTTATAAATCACCTGGATGCAGGAATAGAATGTGCATTAAGTAAGTTTGCCAATAGTATCAAACTAGGAGGAGCTGTGGACTTCCTTGAGGGAAGAGGCCGACAGAGAGATCTGGATAGTCTAGAGGAATGTGCAGTCACCAACTGTATGGATTTTAACAAAAGAGTACCAGATTCTCAACCCGGTTAATCCTCGTTATACATAAACCTGGAGATGAGAGGTTGGAGAGCAGCTCTGCAGAAAGAGATCTGAAAACCTGCTTAATGCCAAGTTGATGTGAGTCAGCAGTGTGCCCTTGCAGCCAAAAGAGCCAACTGTGTCCTGGGCTGCACCAAACACAGCATAGCTAGCACAGCAATGGCGCAGCCCCACCTTGAGTTTTGGGCACCCCAAGTATAAGAAGGGCACCACACTACCAGAGTGTGTCCAGCACTGAGGGCAAGACTTACAAGAAGCAGCTGAGATCACCTAGCTTTTTCAGCTTAGAGGGGGGTGAGGGTTGACCTCATCACACACTACAACTTCCTCAAGGAGGGCAGCAGAGGGGGAGGTGCTGATCTCTCTGGTGAACAGAGACAGGGCACAAGGAAATGGTTTGAAGCTGCATTAGGGGAAGTTTAGAATTGGACATTAGGAAAAGGTTCCTCACTGAGTGCAAACAGTATCTGACCCCATGGAAGTGGTCATGGCACCAAGCCAGTCAGTGTTCAAGGAGTCTATGCACAATGCTCTGAGACATACGATTTTAGACAGTCCTGCAAGAAGTCACACTTTTTAATTCTTTTCTGAACCTTCCAACTTAAGATATTTTATCATTCTAGGCCTGGCAGTAAAAGTTCAAACAACAAAGTATAATTTTGAAACTGTAGAGATGTTAGGTTTTAACCTGAATTTGTTTACTTTTTCATTCCAGTGTTGGTGCTAGTTCACAGGGCAATATATTTTCCAGAAAATCAAGATTTGTTTTTCCCTAAACTTACACTGTGATCACATCCATGAGTATACTCTGACAAACTGTATAGCCTAACAATGGAAATCTGTAATGCACTTGGATTTCATGAACTTAAGTTTGTATTGTGATCTGACTACTACTTTAAAGAACTAATATGACCACACTAATAGGTCCCCAAAACATCTGGTTTTACCCAAGGTCTGGGTTAGTTTTAGAAAAACTAGTCCCATTACAGATCTAAGATTTCCTTGCAGCTTAGACAGTAAGCCAGCAATACCAGAAAAGAAAAATGAAAGCATTACACTTGCTTTCTTAAAGTGCCTCATTTACTATGCTATAGTACTGGCAAGCCGGGTACATTTTGGGGTTTGGACTAGCTGGTCTTTAAATGTCCCTTTAAAGCCAAATTGTTCTATGATTTTCCACTTAACTGTGTATATCCTTTCATGTGTCACTTTGCAACACAACCTTAATATCCATTCAGTGATTTGGGTATTACATATTGGTCATCCTTTGTGACCAAACACTCCAAGCACTGAAGGCAAACCCATGGACTGGAGGAAAGCAAAGGTCACTCCTAACTTCAAAACAAACAAAAAGGAGGACCCAGGGAACTTCAGGTCAGTAAGCCTTCCCTCCATCCCTGGGACTGTGATGGAGGAGCTATTCCTGGAAACCATCTCTAGGTACACGAAGGACGAGAAAATCATCAGGAATCATCAGCAAGGATGCACCAAAGGGAAATCATGCTTGATCAACTTGATAACCACCTGCAATGAAATCACTGGCCTGGCAGATGAGACAACAGTGGATATTGCCCACCTGGCCTTCAGTAAAGCTTTCAACAGTGTCCTGTTACATGCTCACAGAAAAGTTGTCAAAGCACTGGATGGCTAGGCAGGCAGTTGTCATGGTTTAAACCCAGCTGGTAACTCAGTACTGTGCAGCTGCTCACTCACCTCTCTTCTCTCCTCCCTGGACAGGATGGGGAGGAGAATCTGAAGAATGTAAAACCCACAGGTTGAGATAAGAACAGTTGAACAATTAAAGTACAGTATAATACTACTACTAATAACAACAATAAGGGAAATAACAATGGGAGAGAATAAAAAATTAAAAGGGGAAACAGAAGACGAAAACCACAATAAACAGCAGTGATGCACAATAAAACTGCTCAACACCTGCTGACCGATGCCCAGCCCAATGAGCAGGTATCCATCACTTCTGGCTAACTCCCCCCAGTTTATATACTGGGCATGACATGCTGTGGTATGGAATACCCCTTTGGCTAGTTTGGGTCAGGTGTCCTGTCTCTGCTTCCTCGCGACTTCTTGTGCCCCTTCTTAGTGGCAGACCATGAAAGACCAAAAAGTCCTTGATCAGGGTAAGTGCTACTGAGCAACAACTAAAACATCAGTATGTTATCAGCATTATTCTCAGACGAAAGCCAAAACATAGCACTGTATCAGCTATTAGGAATAAAATTAAATCTAACCCAGCTGAAAAAGGACATGTGAATGGATTGAAAACAGGCTGAATGACCAGGCCTAGAGGGTGGCAATCATGGGCATAAATCTAGCTGGAGGAGAGTAACTAGATGTGTACCCCAGAGGTCAATGCTGGGTCCAATCCACTTCAACATCTTCATTAATCATCTGGACATTTGAGAAAATTGGGGCTATTCAGCCTGGAGAAGGCTGCATGGAGACCTCATAGCAGCCTTACAGTATCTGAAGAAGGCCTACAAGGATTCTGAAGAGGGACTCTTCATCAGGAGCTGTAGCCATAGGACAAGGGGTAATGAATTTAAACTGAAATGGGAAGTTCAGGTTTGACATAAGGAAGAAGTTCTTTACTGTGAGGGCAGTGAGGCACTGGCACAGGCTGCCAAAAGAAGTGGTAAATGCTCCATCCCCGGCAGTGTTCAAGGCCAGGCTGGACAGAGTCTTGGGTGACATGGTCTAGGGTGAGGTGTCCCTGCCCATGGCAAGGGGGTTGGAACTAGATGATCTTAAGGTCCTTTCCAAGCCAAACCATTCTATGATTCTACAGTGGGGCAGAGCACACCCTCAGGAAGTTGCTGATGACACAAAACTGGGAAGAGTGGCTGATACACCAGGAGGTTGTGCTGCCATCCAGAGGTACCTCAAGACACTTGGAGAAATGGGCTGACAGGAGCCTCAAGAATTTCAACAAGGGGAAATGCAATCATAGAATGGCTAGTATTGGAAAGGACCTGGTGAGAAACAATCCCAGGAACCGAGATATGCTGGGGCCACCCAGCTGGAAAGCAGCTTGGCAGAAAAGGACCTAGGTGTCCTAGTGGACACCAAGTCAAACATGAGACAGCAATGGCAGCTAATGCTATCTTGGACTGCAGCAGACAAAGTACTGCCACCAGGTCAAGAGAGGTGATCTACTCAGCACTGGTAATATCACACCTTGAGAGCTGTTCCCAATTTTGGGCTCCCAATACCAGACAGACATGGACATAATTGACAGAGTCCAATGAGCAGCCACAAAGATGATTAAGGACCTGGAGCATCATCTCTTACGTTAGGAGAGGCTGAGAGAGCTGGGACAATTTAGCCTAGAGAAGAGAAGGCTTGAGAGAATCTGATCAATGAATATAAATACCTGAAGGGAGCATGTAAGGAAGACATAACAAGGCCCTTTTCAGTGTTGCCCAGTGACAGGGCAAGAGGCAACAGGCACAAACTGAAACAGAGGAGGTTCTGTCTGAGCATCAGGAAACACTTCTTTACTGTGAGGATGACTGAGCACTAGAACAAGTGGCCAATAGAGGTTGTGAAGTCTCTATTCTTGGAGACACTAGAAGACCTCCTGGACATTGTCTGGGCAGACTGCTCTAGGTGGGCCTGCTTGGGCATGGGGGTTGGACAAGATGACCTCCAGAAGTCCCTTCCAGCCTCAACCATTCTGTAATTGTGTAAGTGTATGAGAACAGAAATGAAAACTAATGTTGTCATTCTATTAGAACTAGATGGTGAAAATTAAAATCACCAAGCTCATAGAAATCCATAGATTTCTGAGACATTAGAGTGGAAAAACTATGCAAGGTTTGATGAAAAACTGATTTGAAAACAAAGACGATCTCCTGCCCTGAGACCAGGGATATCTCAGTTCAGATTCTCAGCAATGGGTTTACAGGTATGATATTGGATAAACCATGTAATAATCAAATCTCCCTTTACTGTTTCTTATCAGGAAGATATAGGAAATCATTCACTGTGTCAAAAGGTAATTTAGATTTGATTTGGCATCAGTAAGTATTATATATACACACACTTGACGTATTTGAAGAGGAATAATATCCATTTTGGCAGTTTCAAAAGTCAAAGTCAAATTGAATATATAAGAATATATAAGAAACAATCAAGCGGTAAAGAACACCACAGAAAATCAAGCAACAGCTCACAGAAAAATATACTTCTCCTTATGTACCAGAATATACAGTTCTCTGTATTTTTATTTTATTTTAGGTTCACAATGTAGTATTATACTTAGCTGTACTGGTACAAAAGAAGGAAAATTTAAGGGAAAATTAAAGGCATAGATATTCTAAGAAATTGATGCTTACGCACTTTAGTGACAATAAGAAATTAAGATTACTAGTAGACATATTATGAAGCTAGACAAATCTGAGATTATAGCACGTATGTATCAAATGACATGACTGAAAATTCCTGTCATATTTCATGAGGAAAAAGAAAGGAAATTTAACCCAAATGTTCCTTCTTAGAGATGTAGACCACTGTATTTTCACTGTTGTGTGACAGGAAGGCTCTTTATTGGCTTGTTACTTGGATATTTTCTTGCATTCAGAAATGTCCCAATGCACTATTGATTTCTGGTACAGTTGCATTAATACACAATTTTAAACCACTGTTTAGCTAAGCAAATTTCAGTCTTGCCTTTCTGACACACTTAGAGGTTGTCTGTAGAAATTATTCCATTACTAATTCAACCCAGTGTCGTGGTTTCAGCCTAGCTGGTAACACAGAACCCGCAGCTGCTTGCTCACTCTTCTTCCTTCTCCCGCCTCCCACCCCCGCTCCCAGAGGAATGGGGAGGAGAATCAACAGAATCTAAATCCTTTAAGAACAGTCCAGTAACTAAGGTATAAAACAAAATCACTACTACTACCACCAATAATAATAATAAGGGAAATAAAAAGGGAGGAGAATACAACCGTTCACAACCCACTGACTGATACCTAGCCTGACCTGAGTAGAGAACTAGCCCTTCCAGGTAACTTCTCCCAGTTTATATACTGGGCATGATGTGCTGTGGTATGGAATACCTCTGGCTAGTTTGGGTCAGGTGTCCTGTCTCTGTTTCCTCTTGGCTTCCCCTTCTCCCTGGCAGAGCGTGAGACTCAGAAAGCCCTTGGTCAGAGTAAACATTACTGAGCAACAGCTGAAAACATCAGTGTTATCAGCGTTGTTCCCAGGCTGAGAGTCAAAAACACAGCACTGCGCCAGTTACTAAGAAGGAGAAAAATGACTGCTACTGCTGAACCCAGGCAACATTACATACCATTGTAAAAAGGAGGTTAACATCTGCATCCCTGGATACACTTTAAAAGGAAATAACAAGATATATTCAATTCACTGGAAGAATGCCTGGAGTTGCCCATCTTCGGCAAAGATGAAGTCTATGAATCCCAAGGGAACTGAGATCAGCTATAAGCCTGAGACAGGGTCTAGAAAAGGACATTTTACTTGACATTCCACATTTAGATTCAATAGTTATAATCTATAACATTAGTTGTTTCTTAATTCATGGTATATGAATTACAACATTAGTTGGGGTTTTTTATTCATGCATTTCGATCATCACATGCCAGCGTTTCTCACTCAGTGTGGGAATACAGGCTGTCTGCTATTCTCAAAACATATATGTGACTGTGGTCAAAGTCAGGGTATTTTGTTTCCTTCAAGATGCCAACACCACTCAGTCATTAAATAAGTTCAAACAAAAATCTTCTATGGTTTTCAGTGGTAATATCAAAACAGTAAGTGAGGATAAAGAAGTAGCAGCTTTTGTAATTAAAATATAAAAGTCATCTGCATAAACTGGACTCTGTCAATTATGTCCATGTCTGTCTGGTATTGGGAGCCCAAAATTGGGAACAGCTCTCAAGGTGTGATATTACCAGTGCTGAGTAGATCACCTCTCTTGACCTGGTGGCAGTACTTTGTCTGCTGCAGTCCAAGATAGCATTAGCTGCCATTGCTGTCTCATGTTTGACTTGGTGTCCACTAGGACACCTAGGTCCTTTTCTGCCAAGCTGCTTTCCAGCTGGGTGGCCCCAGCATATCTCGGTTCCTGGGATTGTTTCTCACCAGGTCCTTTCCAATACTAGCCATTCTATGATTGCATTTCCCCTTGTTGAAATTCTTGAGGCTCCTGTCAGCCCATTTCTCCAAGTGTCTTGAGGTACCTCTGGATGGCAGCACAACCTCCTGGTGTATCAGCCACTCTTCCCAGTTTTGTGTCATCAGCAACTTCCTGAGGGTGTGCTCTGCCCCACTGTAGAATCATAGAATGGTTTGGCTTGGAAAGGACCTTAAGATCATCTAGTTCCAACCCCCTTGCCATGGGCAGGGACACCTCACCCTAGACCATGTCACCCAAGACTCTGTCCAGCCTGGCCTTGAACACTGCCGGGGATGGAGCATTTACCACTTCTTTTGGCAGCCTGTGCCAGTGCCTCACTGCCCTCACAGTAAAGAACTTCTTCCTTATGTCAAACCTGAACTTCCCATTTCAGTTTAAATTCATTACTCCTTGTCCTATGGCTACAACTCCTGGTGAAGAGTTCCTCTTCAGCTGTGAGAGTACACCAATTCTGATGGGGACAGACTTTTAAGACACCAGAAAAAAAATTGGCCCAAAATGTTAATCATAACTGAATTATGTTTCATTAAACACAAAACCCCTTTCAACCTCCTTTGTCACTCTATAGTAGAGAATTGATGATGGTCTGTCCTTAATTACAGAATACTGTCTGACATAAACTGATACAAAATAATTGTACGTCTCTGTTAACTAATGAGATAGAGCAGATACATTTACTCCTCTCTCTTGATTTTAGTCAGATGTTGGGATGAATTTTTAAAGCAATTGCTAAAGTAAATAAAAATGAAGAGTTGACTCATAAGGCCATCACTGAAGAAATCCTTTAGGAGTATCAGCACCAGACTGGGTAGAACATAAGTTACAGTTCTGACCCACATTTGGTATAACAGATAATCCTTTCTCTCCCTGAAAAATTAAGCTCTCATCCCCCTAATTGAGAAAGGAAAGGAACTGGGTGCTATTCAAACAAATAATCTTGTGAAATACAGTTCATCAGATAGAGATACTCATCTGTCAGTACTGGCAGAGGCTAATTTAATATGTTTAGTGATTGCTTTTCCTAATTGTAGATTGTTTCATTTATGTCTTGAGATAAAGAAATACTAGAACACTAAAGCATGTGTCATTGCTGCCGTGCTACTTGTGCAATTCACTAGAATTAACTTGTAGCTTATCACTTTTATAATACCAGCACTTCCTTCTTTCGGAACACAATGGCACATACTCTCCTATTACAGTTTTGCTTCTTTTACTCTGGGGTTTATCTGACTATTTAGCTTTGAACACTCTGCACCTTGCACCCTATTTTTACCTAGCGGAAGTTAATGGAAATAATTCTATTACAAAGTTTTGAAGGCTTTAAAAAATTATATAGGAAACAAATATTTAAAATAGAAAAAGTAACTCAGGCAGTTTCCTTCCAGAAACATCTGATAGAAAACATGTTTATCAGCCTTAGTGTGTATTTATAAGCTAAAAAAATTGAAATACAATATCAATTAAAGAAACAGATGTAGATGTGGGAAAGGATTGTAGCATATGTTTAGAATCATGTGAGCATGTTCCTATTTGTGAAAGATACTCTGTCAACATTTTTTTAAATGTAAAGCCAGCATTTCAACCACAATTATTAAATGTGGCTACAGCAGAAAAAGTTATTAGGCAAAAGTCTTATTCAGTAGATCTGTTCTCCATATGTAGTCAGTCCAAATGTACTCACTTAAGTGATAAAAATAAATTGTCACCATTTTTTACTCCTGTTAGCTCTGCACAGCCAAATACAGCTAGGAGGAAGCGAGACGTATTCTATTTTAACTTCTGCACCACCAACAGATGATCTAGTTGTTGAATCTGTATTATTGATGATACTATGCAAGGCAGAAAACACACAGCTTGACTGTGCAGGAAAACATGATGCAAAGGATGTGGTCTAACTAGGCCACAGCTTTATTAACTCATCTGGCAACATTACCCAGCAATATGTCATACAGAGCAGGTCATCATTCTTTCGTTGATTGTTCCAACCTATTTTGAAGGTTGCTGTCAACCTTTCTTCCTTTCAGACTAATTTCAGCTGTTGGAATCATTTTCTCACATACACCCTCACAGGTGCTACCTGCTATGCTGGACAACAGCATAATTCTGGATGTAAATTTAGATTAATTTGTTCTTACAAAGCATCAGGGATAGAGATTTCACAAGTGCATCCACCCCTAACTCCAGTAGATCAGCTGGGCTCCCAGTGGCTAGCACTGCTGTCAACAGTGTAGAAAGAGCGCTGGATGGTTTATCTTTGGTATTTAAAGAAGTGGACATTATGTATACAAACAGCTGAATGTGTACAAATAGCTGAAAAGTGGCCATAAAGAAGAAAGAGTCAGGCTGTTTCCAGTAGTGCCCAATGACAGGGCAAAATGCAATGGGCACAAACTGCAAGGCAGGAGGTTCCATCTGAATACCAGAAAATACTTTTCTCTTGTGGTGAACTAGTACAGGCTATCCAGAGAGGCTGTGGAGACTCCATCCTTGGGGATATTCAAAAATTGTCTATATATGGTACTTTGTCCTAGGTGACGCTTGAGCAGGGGCATGGGCAACATGACCTTCAGATGTTGCTTCCAATGTCAACTGCTCTGCGATTCTGAGTGCAAACACAAGTTGGGTGTTTAGTGGCAAAATGAGCACATTTCATAAGTGATCAAAGGGTAAAACGTACATTGCCTCACAGATATGCTGCCATTCTCATTTATATATTTTATGCTTTCCAATATTGTTGCTTTCCCTAGCACCTGAGAAACTCTAAATTCACACATTCTCATAGCAGTTACACATTTTGAAGAATTATTAACCCTTCGTACAGATAATGGAATGCACTTGGCAACTGCTTGAGAATCTTTAGTTATAACTAGCAGCTGGCCAGAAGTAAATTGACAGATTAAAAAACAAACAAGCAAACAAAAATTCACACACAAAATTGAAAATCAGATCTTCTGACAACTCGCTCTGTGTCTCAGCCTCATCTATTATGCACGGAAATGATTTTTTTTTTCCTCCTTTCTACCAACTATTTGCCTTGAAATACTGTATATTCCATTTCATATAAATAAGAAAATATTGTAGGCACTAGTTTGGTATTTTACACTGGTATCTAGAAGCCAGCTTCACATAAAGCACTGTATTTCCCTCACGACATATAAAAAACCCCACAGTAGCTACAATATCCTTTCACATGCTTAGATGGTTTGTGTTTAACTTGTATTTCCAATGAGGTACATTTAAAAGAGGAGAATGGCTGGCAACACATGCATAATTTTGATGAATAGACAAAACATGCTTATCTACAGTACACTCATTTTATTAAAAAGAGTAATCTAATCTTAGCCTTTATTCTGCTAAATCAGTCATGTGTGACCCATTACTAACACACTAACATGGAATGTAACTTGAGAGCCAAAGAATTATTCCCGCCATATTGCTTATCAGAGAACTGGAAAATAGGTATACACTGTATTTTCTTGGTTAATCATTCTCATTGGTGATTTATTGGTAAAGCCACTACATTTGTGCATCTCAGACTTTCTCTTAATCTGTTAATTCTAATTACCTTCTTTCTGTATTTGCATCATTCATGTGCCCTACTAGTATACACACACACAAAACCAGTATGTCACCAAAGAAATGTAAAATCTATCTAGAGACTATCCAAGCAAAGGTATGAACTGGAGGAAAGCCATTCACTGTTTTCAGGAACAAAGCTGAGAACCAAACAGGTTTTTTTTATTTGCCCAAGGCCTACTGAAGTTCCTAGGAATATAGAACAGCTTGCAATATCGAATGCTAGATTCCAGGGTTTATGTTCCAAGTACATTAAAAAAAAAACAAAATAAAAATCCTAGTCTTGATGAAGACAGCACTTGCACTTTCTTCTTTACAGTTCAGAAAGTGCTTTGAGACAGCCTTAGCAGAGATGCATAGGAAAAGTTTCTTACAGCTAGAATAGGAAACTGTATAGTCTGGTTCTCCGGAAATTATAGAACTCCTATTCTACCTTGGGATTTCTCTGGCGAATTTATTGGCCTAATATCTGGCAAAAGGGCAGATGGATACTGTAAGACAAGATTTCAAACTAGCATTTTATCATAGAATCCTAGAATGATTTGGGTTGCAAGGGACATCCAGTTCCAACTCCCCTGCCACAGGCAGGAACATCTTCCACTAGATGGTTGCTCAAATCCCCATCCAGCCTGGCCTTGAACACTTCCAGGGATGGGATATGCACAGCTTCTCTGGGCAATATGCTTTAGAATGTGCTTCTCAATCTGCAGAAGCGAGATGTTGTAAAAGACAGCTAGGACTAATCTAACTGAAAAATGTAAATTGCTGCTGTTTGGTTTGATTTCAAAACAAAATTAAAACCTTTATCATTGTTTCTTCCACTTTCTTCCTCTTTCAGACAAGAAATTTAATTTGAAATTTTTGGTTGCTTCAGCCATGATCTTAGAAATGGGAGAGACCTATTAATCTTCACACAATATAAAGGTTAGGTCAAACTAATCTATGAGTTTCTACTGAAGAGATACCATGCATCGTCACTTGCTTTAAAAAGCAAACAAAAAAGATAACCTATAAAATGTGCGCATTTTACTACTAAACATCCAATTCATATGAAGAAAAAAAGGCAGTAACAACTTTTATACTAAATGATAACTGTGAATACACAATATTTACCAAATCAAACTGCAATGTTTCTTCCTCAAACAGGACTGCCTTCAAATACTATTTAGAGAAAGGCTGGTGTAACCAGATAAAGCTTTAATTATGCAAGAATCTAAAAAAGTATTGATGCACATTTCTAAGAATGCCACTACACAGTGTGAGTAAAATAAACAGGATGAACAGTTTTCCAGTGTTGTTAGCATAAAAAGAGATGCATTACATATTGTGGTGGAACCTTTTTAGCTGTTCTAATCATTAGAGCTGTAAGAGACTGCTATTTATTCAAAACAACTTAAAGCAACTCTAAAGGTCCCAGTGTGATGTTTTCACTTCTAATTTTCATAAAATGTTGATAAGAGTGGAATCAAACTAGTTAGTTATCAGTCTTGATGTTGGCATAATGTGACTGAAAATGTACTATTTGTAATTACTTGAAAGGAAACAAATTACCTTTAAGAGGAACACCATAGGTAGAAATTGCAGAAATTAGATGTGTTAGGCTGCTCTTAAAAAAGAAAAAAAAAGAAAAAAAAAGAAAAAAAAACCACAAAAAAACCCAAGCCTGTTATTTAACTTGCATTTCTATAAGAAGGAGTATCTATGCAAACCAATGGCAAGTATGTACTTCAGTACTGCTATCCTGTTTTATATCAGCAGATGCCCTAAACCAGGAACCACTTAAATTAAATTCCAGTCAGTTACTGTATATCTCAACTAGTTACTGTGTATCTCTAGACCCCTAAACTGGAAAGGATCACAGTGTCATTTGGTATCTTTATAAACAAACAGTAGAACTTTCCATAAATGTGGAATTAAAGCAAATAATTAAAAAAACCCAAACAAATAAACATTGAGCTTCTTCTCTTCAGCATCAGAATACTGGGATCTTTATCCAGGTGAAAATATTGGAATTTCAAACAGCAGAGAGACAGAAGAGATTAAATCCAATCTAATAAATAATCCTGAGTCAAGCCATTGCGCTACCTTTAATGGCTGCTCATCTTTTCCAAAAAAATGTTGTTAAAAGCAGGAAAATTACGTCTGGAGGACAATTTCCCTATAAAGTATGGTGGTTGCAAGTGGAACTGAAAATGTTGAGGACAAGCACACTGTATGAAGTTTTACTGGCTGATAAAAGTGAGGGACTGTTGCAAAATACAGCAGTTGTCCTCCATCCATAACCATCTCAGTCCAGCCATAGCCTGCTGAACATACAGTTCAGCACTGCATAAACTATTTTCACAACATAGAATACTATGGAAATGATGTCATATTGCTCACCTCCCAGTGACAGATTGCTCACCATGATACTATGTTTTCCACCACATATTTAATATTTAGAAGCAAAATACAGTCCTTTCCTTTCACTAAACCAGAGACTATGACTCAAGAGAACTTAAACTGTGAAACCATCTCCTTTCCAGCTCTCATACATGGTTTATTAATCGGAAAACTAGGTAATTTCCAATCTAAGAAATTAATAATAATTAAAAAGAAAAAAACACACCAAAAAAAAAAAACAACCAACAAAAAAACCCTCACCAACCCAAAAAAAACCAAACAAACTGATACGCAGATAGACTCCACAACTGGTTGTAAAGTAGGTATGCTTTTATTCAGTGCTGAGATGCATGGGGGATAGCACCTCCAAAGGCATGTGTGCCTCAGTGTTGTTTCCCTCTACATTTATTCTCTAAAGTTCTACATATTCATGAGGTTGCACAATACGCCTATACATATTCATGTCGTATCCCTGCTTCATATTATAATGAGCTAGAAGGTCCTTTGCACCGGCACAGTGACCAACCCCCCAACACCCCCCCCCCCCCCCCATTTCTCCCCCTTATCAATAGCCTATTGTCCTGGTACTGCATGGCAAGCTTGACAGGTACTTGCAAACAATGCTTTCTGTTAAACAGGCAAAATTCCTTTATCTCCCCTTGTACAACCCCCTTGTACAACCCCCTTATACAGCCCCCTTGTACACTGGTCAGCCCTCTGCATCAAAACAACCACCAAAACCCAAACAACATAGCAACATCATAATCCCAGGACACTGGAGAGCAACCGTTTCTTTTTCCATCTAAAAGTACAAGTGTCAATACACCTCTCTGAGGGACAAAGTGGCAAAAATACTGCATTAAAAGGATCATCATCTAGCAAGTATGGTGCTCTAAAACAGGATATCTGAAGCTAAATTTCCTCAACCCTTGACCTATCCCTAAACTACAAGGACATCCTACTTGTCAAAACAGGAAAAAGTTTAGTTAGGTGATAATATTGATCTGCTAACAGAAGAACTTATTTGCATATGTAGTATGTTACTGAGGTGTTCTCACATGGAGAAGAAATTCTCACCATTTATGTTAATTGCAAGGGTAAGTTTGTATTACCAGGGCAAAAACCCTTTCGGACACAAATTCGAATCTTTGAAATGTCATATTCTCGTTTCAGTATTTATACATGACATACATAGATGAAACATCCCTGTTTACAGATTGAATTAATAAAAAAAAGGAGGTAAAAGGATAAAAGGAAAAAAAGGATAAAACCGGGAGATTAAAATGACTTCTTATCAATGCCAAAATCCTTAACTGTATTTCTTGTCAGCCTTCAGTATTTCTTTTCAGCAAAGTGACTACTGTTTGATGATGTTATTTACCTGCATTGTTTAGCTAGCATGGGCACACCCACGGGTAAACCAAAGTATTGGGTTTTCTTTCTAAGGATAAAGAGAGTTCCTACAGAATGACCTGACTGGCCCCATTTTAATCGCTTCCTATTGTTTCCGTGTATGGGAAGATTTAACAGCTCATTGACTGTGTTGACTCATAATGTGCACACAGGGAAACAATGTTGTAGCTCATCAAATGCAATCAGATGCTAATTGAAAGGAAATGAAATTTTAAAATTATATGGCACCTTCCAATGGGGTGGATTAACAAAAGGTTTTTTTAGGTTCTATGAGCCAGAAGCTCTTCAGAGTCTCCAAGCTGCAGCAAGTACCCCCAAGGGTGGACATTAGTAGCTACTTTGTAGTACAGCACAAAAAAAGTATTTAATTTTACTAGGCAAATAATTTTACTTTCCAAATAGAACAATCACAGGAAACACAGGCATATCAGAACGGATGTGACTGTCCTGAAGCTCAGTCAAAACGAATAGGCCTGAACAGTTCTCCTTAATAATAAAATGCTACTATAAATTATTTTGCATTTTCAAAATTATTTCTCTTATTAAAAGAGCAACATCAACATTCTTAATATCAAGAGACAGGACAGCTCCAGAACACATCAGCTCCAGTTCTCTATTACTTGCATATATACATAGAGCTATCTCTATTCAATAGCTTAATCTAATAAAACAGTGAATTGCCATGAAGCAATTTAATGTGTGCCTCAATTTATGATTAGCATTCTTACTTTAAAAAAAAAAAAAAAGTAGCAGCCATAATCCAGAAAATCTTTCAGTCTGTGTTTCTCTAAAATAAATATGACAAGTAGAAATAGCAGCAATGATGATATCGCAGATGTTCTGTCCTATATCAGGTCTTGGAATCAAAGGTATGTCATGTGGTGTATGTGCATAGTGCTATGTGTATATGCTATACACATATGACACTCAAACTAAAATGTGATGTCAAAACAAAACCAGAACTTTTTGCAATTTAACTGCAATGGAAACTACAATGAATTATAGTCTGAAATGCAGGAATTACTCATGGGTATTTCATTGTGTCTTACTAAATGTAGTCAAAACAATTTTCAACTTCAGAGAAAGAGAAGATTTTGAGCAGGCTGCTTTATCAAAGTTAGAATACAGAGATGGAATTGGTTTGACAAGCAAGTTTTATGTGACAAGTGAGGAAATGTGTCTTCAGACAAACCAACCTACTCAAGCACCCTTCTACTTTTTTTTTTTTGGGGGGGGGAGGGGGGGAAGGCAGGTTAAGTGTTTAGGAGATTTGTTTCCACTCCATTGAAAAAGATAAATCCTGAAACTTCAGATGTTGTCACAAAATTCATCATTTTCATTTTTTCATCAGATCTATTCACAGTTTCTTGCCTGAATCCTTTTCTGCAGCAACTGAAAACAAAAAAAGTTCATGATTACCTGTAAATGTCTTGGTTTTTGTTGGTTTGTATTTTCTTAAACTGTTGGCAGTTTAAAGGAAGAAAAGTTAGGGGTGTACTGCTGCTAACCAAAATTAATATGCTGTGTTAACTTTTATCGCATGACTTCCTGAATTTTTTAGCAAGCAAAACTGCTTGAGGCAGTGCCCATAACCACACCATTTCTGAATGAGTGAGATTCATATTCAAGCAGCTTTCTTGAGCAGAAATTATGGCTGGTATTTTCAATAAGAGTTGCCATTTTTGTGAACAAGAGAAGACACAGATACAAGATATATTTAGAACTGGATTTCATAGTGATTTCAGCAGGTTCCACACAAAGGTAAATCTACCAAACAGTAGCCTTCTCTCTGAAAAGCGTATTACAATTTGTATCATGGGCTGGTGACACAAGATGTTCAGTAGCAATGCTGGTTTAAAACCTCTTGGCCAAGCTTGCAACCAGTCTCACTGTACTGACAACTCATGGAGCTGTGCTGTGAATATTCCATAGAACCTGAAAAAAAATAATCTTTTTTCCACAGATTTTTTTTCTTTTTTAAAGTCTGACAAGTTATGCACTCTGACTTTCTGCAAGAGATAAAAAATGGTAAGCAAATGCAGTATCAGACCCAAACCAAGTTTCACAGTACTATCCTCAAATCCCAGTGGATTTTTAGTCCAGAGACTGACAGAATATGAAGAAATAGAATGATAACGGCAGACTATATCTCAGGAAGCACAACTGTGATTGCAAACATTACCAGACACCCAAACAAAACATGTCATCTACTTTAGAAAGCAAGTATTCTCTCCACAGAGGCTACAAGGGCTAGGCTTTTCCACCTCCTGCTGCCCTTTCAAAGGGGAAGAATAACTTCAGCCAATCTCAGGCCAGCATTAGGGATGAGAGCAGAAAGGGATGTCATGAGATGAACAGCATGAAGAACATCAGGAATTTTCTTAGTGATTCCACTAGAAGCAAGAGGAGGCAATTCAATGAGTACTGTCTTTCTGACAGCAGACGTAAAAAAGCACTGTTGTGCACTCTTAAATATCACAGGCACTGTCTCTCTTATTCCAAGCACTCAACTTTAACTAGCTCTTTAGGAAGTTACTTTTCCATAAAGGCAACAACTTTTGTGAGAAACAGCCAAGAGCGAGGACTCAACTCAGACCTAAGTATTTAAACAGAACATGCCCCATTGAGTTTACATCAGAAGGTGGGGAGTAAAGAAGGGCTATATGTAGTATAGGGATAGGATTGTATTGCACACTACGGATTCAAGCAGGGATCTTTGTGACAACATGGTTATCAAGATCATTCCCAGGAAGGGCGTCTCAGCCTAGCCAAAACACAGATACGACTGTATAAATGACTCTGAATATGATTTGAATTATAATGGAAGATATCTGCAATGGTAATTTAAAGGGGGCTGTCTCCCAAGGGTATCTCATAAGAAAGTGCATTCTGGCCTGAAAAACTGAAAGCGTTGCGCTCTTCGAATACTGCTTTAATATGCAATGAATCCTCAAGGTGGTGATCAGAAAATAAAGCAGTTAAACCCCTTTGATGAAAATGACTGTGGTAAACTTACAGAACTGTTACATTAGAGATTGACAGAAATATATTTAACTCTTCTTTAGAGTTTCTGTATGAAGCAGTCATACAAGAATGATCAACACATTTGCAGCTAAAGTTTCAAATGACTTTAACCTGAGTATGCATCCCCTTGTTTGTTTCTCTTTTTCTCAGAGGGTGAGTAGTAAGTGGAATAAAGATTTCTTAACTGTCAGAAATCATCGATTCTGTGGCTACTGGCTGCAGTTTTACTTGAAAAAAAAAAGAAGTCACATTGAAAGAGAGCATCACTGCTACGGAAACTTTTCTTTTAATTAAAAATAACTGGCAGACACTTTGAGGAAAGGACAATTATGCACAAAAAATTCCTGCCAGAAGTACACTACTTACTGGTACCTGCTCGTAAAAAACACCCAAGTAGAAAGAGGGGCACTATTCTGTATTTCAGTGGGATGGACTATTTTTGGTTTTGCACTTAAAATGTGCAAAACCTTTATTTTAAAAGTTTGAACTGACCACAACACCCACTTACTGAGAACATAATGAAAATGTCTAAAACACAGAAGAATCTGTTTTAAACTTATTTATAATAGTGAATCCTTTAAATCTTACACCACAAGCTCATTTTTCTATTACCAGAAAGTGAACACGGTAATTTTGTTGCAGATATGAAGAGGCATATCTACGAAAGCAGAGTTTTGTCTTTAAATGAAGAGTCATCTCACTGATAAGGGAACAGCGAGTAGGATCTCCAAGATGCAACTGAAGACAGTCATATTAAAGGAGGAACAAAAAGAAAAGGTATACTTCATAGGACCATTTGCGGAAAATAACATGTTGTGATATATTCTGGGAGATTTATTGCTTATGTAAAAAGACCTGTTTTTTAAATATGAATGTTAGTCTTACTAGCTTTCATTTTTCTCAGGCTCTCCTATCTTTCAAAAGATTCCAACTAACAAAAGGACAGAAAATTTGATATGATGAAAATGGCCTAGTTCATAAATGCCTTAATTTAAGGAATATGATCAACTTAGAACAGTCTGTAGATAGAGATATAATAGATTGTTTTATATATTGTCCTAAGCAGCATTTTTGTAAATATAAATAAAAGTTTTAGTGGGAAACCACAGTGCATTTTTTTTACTTTGTATATTTGACAACCATTTGGTTTTAATTTCACTAAATATTACCTGTGTAGCACAGCACAACTGTGCCCTCCATTGCTCATTTTTTGGTAGATCTTTCAGAAAGCAACAATGAGAGAGGACTTTTTTTTTTAATAGAAAACTTACCTTAAATCAGCAAAAAGTGGCACACAGACTAAAGGGCTGAGAGAGTACCTGCAAGTACTTTTAACAAAGTTGACAGATGTTGCAGTGAATTTCAACTCAAATAATTAAATTGTAGTTTTTAATGCTTCCACTGTATGAGAGAAATATCGACTAGTCTGCTAGCCTGAAGAACAGTGTCCAGAAGCATTTCCTTACCCTTGACCTTGTCTGAAAACTTAGTTTCCAGAGACCTCTTCTATTCTGAGAACTTCCTAGTAAAAATGCATTAAGACTGAGTTCTGGTCTGTATCATCCTGCAATACCACTTGTCTTGCACCGAAATGAAAACAAAAATGCTTACTTGCATAGCCAACAATGTAATTTTCTTTTTGTTCCCATGGTCTTTGGTCTTGGTTAATATGTTTATTATCAAAAGAACACTGATACTAGCTTTGCTTGAAATAAGCAATATGGCCTCCGAAAAGAAAACAGAAGACTGCCCACTTCTCCCTTGGTTTAGTGACTTGTTCAAAGACTCAAGTTTTTTATTAATTAACCAACTAAACAACTGATAAATCAATATGATAGGGATGGAGTTATTGATAACAGCTCACTACAGGTAAACTTGGCCCAAACATTTATTTTCTCCTATGACATTTGTAAGAATTTGTTCCAAAAAAAACGCTCTCTGCAGCCCTAGACATCAACTATAATCATTTCCACTGATCTAAGAGTGTCACCCAGAGCCTGTTAAAACCATGTAAGTCTGAAGTCCCTTCAACAGCAGTCTGCTTCCCAGCAGTCTGATCCCTCTTCAGCCACACACTCTAAACTGTTCTTTCACATGCATCTCCATCACAGGTAAGGAATAATACAGACAGGGCACTCCACCACACCCTGAGAGCTACTGGTCTGGTCAGCTCCTTTGTCTGGATACTGATCTTTAAAACACGGACAGAATTCAATCAGCAACATAAAGATTTCATAAGAAATCTACATAATGCCTTGATCTAATGCATCTTTGTTTAAAAAAAAATAAATAAAACAGTCCAAGACACTCCATAGGATACACATAAGTAATGGAAGGCTGCAGGAGTCTGCCCTGTATGCACTTTCTTGAGGAGTCTGTTTTGCTGCTATATTGGTCTGTCTCAGGGTTAATGCTATTTGTACGATGCGATGAGCATTATAAAAGTGAGATTGCTCTTTCCCTGCCTCCATGTTTCTAAACTCTAATTGGACCTATGCTGAATTCTGCTGGTATGGAAGTTGAGGATACAGTTAAGATTTTTCCCTGCCCTCAGAGTCCACTCCAATGTAGCACTTACACCACCCTGTCTAGTCAGGCAGATTTTTCATGCCTATATTTAAGCAATAAAATATGACAGGTAGTGCATTTTCAGAGGATTATTATATACCTTGGGTACTGTGATAAGGCAAGAAGCTCAAGACTTTCTTTTAAGTGTCTTTTTGCTAGTATGAAATGGAATTTATAAATCAAAAAAGAGAAAGACAGAGTCAGACTCCTGCACTTAAAGGGCTTTATTGACATGGCCATGACATCGGTGATAGCCAGTCGCAAAGATCTGACTATGTTCTGAGTTTTAAAGCCATTCTACAATCACAGTAACACAAACATTTTATCTTCAAACCTTGCACCAATATTGTAGGGGAAATCTACAATGGATCTACCTAATTAATTTCTAAATATTATCAATGAAACTGAATATAACTAAAGCACGGCTTTGATTATTTTTGCTTTAATAGTGTGAAGCACTTAAAGTTTCAACATGATTAAGAGCAATCTGCACTCATACCTTGGTCTTTAATCAAAAGGTCAGCTATTACTAAATACAGGATAACAGGATGAGACATTTACTAGAGTTTCTGTTTTTTTTCTCAGAACTTGAGCTCACTTTCTGACCTTCTAGAAAATAAATGCTAAAAAAACAAAGCAGGCTGATACACTGATGAATGAGCAGCTGAATGTGTTGGCATGCGGGGAACTTACTTGCCCACTACTTGCTTTACTACAACATTTCAGTTGAGTTTTCTTTTGTTTACCTGTTTAGCTATATATGCCACTGATTACAGTTGTTTTCCACATACTGTGACTACAAATTAAAAGTATGCTTGGGTTTTTCTGGTCACTTTTATTCATTAACAGCAATATAGATACTCTGAATACAGCAAATTAATCAAGTGAAATTATTGAGTTGACAAATCAGAACCTGGAATACAGTAACACTATCTACTTCCTCAGATGTGTGCCCAGATGGGCTTCTAGCCTAAATCTACTCTAAATGATTGGTGGTGTTCTGTTTGGGGTTTGGTGGGGTTTTTTTATTTGCAATGTGGAATCACAGAATTTAGGACATAGAATTGCTTCCAACTGTGTTTTCCAGTTAATATATACCTCCCCCCCGCCTTCCCCGCACATCTCCTTTCATTCCCCAAACCTTTTATTATGAAAGGTCAAACAAAACTTCTCCCTTTGGTCTGCAACATGTAATTTTTCCATCAGGATAACCTAAAATTAAGCTTGTAGCCTGCAACCTCATTAACCAAAATAGACCATGCTACAACAAGCCAGTGTTTCCGTCAGGGTTCAACAGACACTACATGTGACTCGGCCCACCATAGAATTAGGTCCTGATGAATGCTGGTCACAAACATTCTAGAAGTTCAGCATCCACAGAACCCAGCTTCACTGTGGGAGAAAAATGTTGTTTTTCCTACAGTTGGTAACACTGGTTTTCACTTCTGACACTTTCTCTGAAACTTGCCCACAGGACGGATATTTGATATCCCATCACCAAATATAGTTTAGATAACTTTACAAAAGAAAGAACTTAACTTCCTAAGATGTAGGATTAAGGAATGCTCTTCTAAACATACTTTAGCATCACAGCTGTGAGAATGTACAACTGGTGACCTTCAACTCCACACATACTTTTCTTGACTAATGCTGCACTACAAAGAAATGCAGCTTGTATGATGCTTCCAGTATTGCAAGACTGGAAGAGAAGAATAATATCTTTCAAAGTACAATTTCTGATGTATCTGCTGACCGGCCAGAATTCTTGGTAATTTTCATCTGTCAGAGTACTGAAAGGAATGGTGTCTTAAGTGAGTTCCCAAAGTCCTTTGAAGTTTTAGGGGGATTTATTTGCCCTTTTTGTTTCAAAAAGAAGGACATTAAACTAAAAAAGAGTCTCTGGCTCTCTATATTGATCTAAACTACATTTATCATTGAAGTTTTGTGACTAAATTAACAAGGAACAATCAAAAATATAAGCAAGTTGAACCAGGTCTCTGATAATTACCTGAAGCATATTTAAGCATTTGAAGTGCTCCAACTGACTTCAATTATGCTCTTATATCTTAAGTAAAATTATCTTCTATGGAACTTCCAAATTAATGTTATGTCCTATAGAAGTTATGTCTTACTCTTTCTATAACTAATCTCTCTAGATCTTCCTGTACTAGCTAACTCATTGAACTGAAACTTACACCAGTTGAACACAAGCTAACTTAAAGCAAACAGCTATGGGACAAATATTGGGCTTCAAGTATCGTAAGGGAAGAAGTAGCAGATATTGTAAGAATTAGTTTGAGGTGAAGGAGCAATATGAAGTAACCAGTAAAAAATAGTATCACATGGGCAAGAAAAAATTAAGTGGAATATAATGTGAGTTTTCTGGGCTTTCTGCTTCTTCCTCCAAACTACTACTTTGGGTGCCTCACAATTATTTTCTATTTAAGAGGACTGTATGTATTTGTCTCCTGAAGGAGACTTACCACAATCCAGTAAAACTGATCCTGTGTCACACGAAGTTCCCTGGGGTCCAAAAAGATCATAGACTTATTTTACTCTCCACCCATTTTTGATGAAATACAATTTAACACAAATGTAACCAGTCTACATTTTGCAAAACAAAGGAGAACAATCATCATGGTTTTTTTCTCATCACATCACTATTTCTCAAAGGATAGTGTGTTTCAGATTCAGCCTAAACTGTTAGACACAAGGCCATGGCATTTTAGGTCCAGACATAATATGCACAGTGTTAAGCACCTATTAACATAAGACTACAAATATCAGCTATGTATGTAGGAAGTGGATGGATCAGAGTCTGACTCTTAGTTACTTCTTCACAGACACAAATTTGATACATTTTCAAAACAATTTTTCTTCAGCATGAATAATCATTGAAATACATTATCATAAGACATATTACACTTGCAAAGTAAGAATCTTAATAGTTTGCAGTACAACACCCACGGTACTTCATAATTTTGCAAAAAAAAAGAGGTTTAACTGTATTTTTAATGCTCCATTAATGACTGAGGCATCTTTTAGCTGAATTTTATTCCTTAACAGAATACATCACCTTTAGAATGGACAATGTGACAAAGAATCTATTTTTCAGGATTTTTACTTGGATTGGAACCATGAGAGCATTGAGCAATCATGTGCAAAATAGGACCACCCAACATCTGTCTACATTCAGTTGGAAGTCAGTTTTATATGCCTCTGCTGAAGGACCTGCAGGAAACTTGTACCGAATACATGGGTGGGGTGGGATAGAATCCTTCCTCTTTGCTTAATCATATTCAGGGAAAAGCAATGATCCATTTTGTCTGGTTCTCTCCATTACTCTTTCTAAAATTAACTCACATCTGACGTTATAACATATGTTAAATATTATGTAAGTGGTCTGTTCTATATTTGATTTATTCACTCATAAATCCTGGCATGCACACATATACGAAAAAAAAAAAAGGGCGCTGTGAAGGGGGGACACATGCCAAAAAACAAACCCACACCAAAAAAATCCCACAACCTTTTGCAGACAAAATGAAATTGGTAAAAGTTGAATTACTCCCTTTTTCTCCAAATTTCATCAAGGAACTGAAGCACTCTATTGACATTATGAAAGCTCACAAGATTTTATCCAGGGAATATATTATATAACCTTATCTAGGGAAAATACTTTGCAGGTGAATATGTTATTTTTCTTTGCAGAAGTGGAATTTTCATAGTCCAAGATAGCTTAAGAGCTACAGCTATTTTATGCTGAAATAGACTACAGTCTGGTCATGAGTTAGGAACTCCCTCCTTGCCTTAGTGTTCTTATGTTCTACTGTTTCACACTGTAACCAGGAAAATACGGTTTTGGCTGGCAGTAAACTTCAACTGGTCTTCTGAAACAGTCTTCCAGCTTTCCCAGCGTATTTGTCACAACTGCATTTCCCCAAAAGCTGTGTCTTGTTTAGTACAATATTTTCAATGCTGTCTTATATAAATATTATCTGTCACATTTGATTTGGCCTGACTGAAATAAGACACAGAGGCACTAAATTATATATAGCACACCATTTTCATTTTAAAGCCACTGACCTTTCTTTATACTGTCATAGTTTAACCCCATCTGGCAACTAAGTACCATACAGCTGCTCATTCACCCCAACTACCCCACAGCAGGATGAGAAGGAGAAGGTAAACCACACAGGTTGAGATAAGAACAGTTTAATAATTTAAATAAAGTACAATATGATACTAATAAGGATGAGGGAAACAACAAAGGGAGAGAAAACAAAAACAAAAAAACCCAGCAAACACAAGTGATGCACAATGCAATTGCTCAGCACCTGCTGACTGATACCCAGCCCAACCTGAGCAGTGATTCATCCCTTCCAAGTAACTGCCCCCAGTTTATATACTGGGCATGACATACTGTGGTATGGAAAACCCCTTTGGCTAGTTTGGGTCAGGTTTCCTGTCTCTGCTCCCTCATGATGTCTTGGGCCCCTTCTTAGTGGCAGAGAATGAAAGACTGAAAAGTCCCTGATCAGGGTAAGTGCTACTGAGCAACAACTAAAACATCAGTATGTTATCAGCATTATTCTCAGACTAAAGCCAAAACACAGCACTGTATCAGCTATTAGGAATAAAATTAACTCTATCCCAGCTGAAGCCAAGACAATACCTACTGTTTTGAACTACTTAAGAGCTGCAGAATTTCACACCATAAATGTGTGCACTGCTGTAGTGAACGTAGCTACAAAACAGCTACAAAAATGTTCTGGCGGTAGATGTGGTGTATAAAATATAACTTCCCTCCTTAAATTCCATTTTCTGAAAATAGCTTCATAGTGCCAGACACATGCCAAGTTCCCTTCTGAAGGACTCTGTATACAGGTGTGGCCTTCCATAGACATGGAGAGATAAACTGGAAACAGTAGCAATACAAAGGTTAAGACTGTCAAAAGAAACTCTAATTAGCTAACAGCAAGGTTCCTAAGTATCTGCAGCAGAGGAGTTAGACCAGTCCTTTTACTTCAGGAGTTGGCAGGGGCAAGAACAACTCAGAAAATGAGTACTTTCTAACAGCTGGCCCCATGCCACTGCCAAGAGCACTATCCTGGGCCTTGAGAAACAAATTTTGTGGAGACAGCACCCCAGAGAGAAGTGAGTCAGACAATGGGAGTCATTCCTGGAACAACCTTACAGACACTTGGGCCAAAGAGCATGGCACTGAGTGGGTATCACATCCCATACCATGCACCAGCCTCTGGGAAAATCGAACGGTACAATGGGCTGTTAAAAACTACACTGAGAGCAATGGGTGGGAACTTTCAAACACTGGGATACACACTTACCAAAGGCCACCTGGTTGGTCAACACCAGAAAATCTGCCAACAGGGCTGGCCCAGCCCAGTCAGAATTTTTAAATACTGTAGAACAGGTTAAATTTGCTGGGGAAGACAGTCTGGGTTATTCCTGCTTCAGATAAAGGCAAACCCACTCGTGGGATTGCTTTTGCTCAGGGACCTGGATATACTTGGTGGGTAATGTGGGAAGATGGGGAAGTCTGATATGTACTTCAAGGGGATTTGATTTTAGGGGAAAAAAGCCAATGAACTCAATTGTATGCTGGTGTCCACTATGTAGCACTTTTATAGCTCACCAACTACATGTCTTCAGGTCACTCACAACTGGCCCTGACTTCCCTCCCACCATCATCCCAACAAAGAATGAACTTTGATGAAACCAAATGAGTTCCACGGTGTCAACAGCAGGCAACAATGCAACACTGCACACAGTGTCTCCTGCTCTGAAAGACTGCTACAAGAGATGGAACCCGGCATCATGGACCAGATGAACTCAACAGATTCATAGGGATTGATCCATGCAATAAGGAATGATCTCTCTCTCTTTGTGTGTGTGTGGATATATATTTATATACCTATGAGACAAGAGTGATGGTATATTGAAAAATGTGGGAACTGAGCATGACGTGAATGGTATGGAATAAGGGGTGGATACTGTCCAGGGTTCAGCAGTAGCAGTCATCTTTCTCCTTCTTAGTAGCTGGTGCAGTGCTGTGTTTTTGACTTTCAGGCTGGGAACAACGCTGACAACACCAATGTTTTTAGTTGCTGATCAGTAATGGTTACACTGACCAAGGACTTTGCGAGCCTCATGCTCTGCCAGGGAGGAGGGGAAGCCGGGAGGAAGCAGAGACAGGACACCTGACCCAAACTAACCAAAGAGGTATTCCATACCACAGCACGTCATGCCCACTATATAAACTGGGGGCAGCTACCCAGAAGGGCTAGATCACTGCTCGAGTCAGGCTGGGTATTGGTCAGTGGGTGGTGAGTGGTTGTATTCTCTCCCCTTATTATTTCCCTTATCATTACTATTATTGGTAGTAGCAGTAGTGATTTGCGCTATACCTTAGTTACTGGACTGTTCTCATCTCAGCCCGTGGGAGTTACATTCTTTCGATTCGCCTCCCCATCTTCTCCAGGAGTGGGGGCAGGGGAGGAAGGGGGGGGGGGGGGGGGGGGAGTGAACGAGCGGCTGCGTGGTTCTGGGTTGCCAGCTGGGCTTAAACCACAGCATTCCCACACATGTCTGAACCAAGTGCCAATTACACAGAAACACCAGCTATCCAGTTCTGGATATCATTCCACCTGGCAGGTCAAAAGGTCTTGTTTCTCAGGAAGGTGTACCTAATATTTCCTTGTGCCAGCTCCAGAACACAGCATATGTTATTTTCGTAATATTAACGTCAATACCTATGGCTGTTAGACTCAAGTGCTTTTCCAGTGTTTTCTGATGGTATGGAGGACTGATGCAATTGTTTTTACTCAGGAAAATGTCCTGACATTATGGTAACAGGGGCAGGATAAAAAGATCTGTCACTGAAACATCAGCATGTAATTAACAAGCTGTAAACTAACAGGAAGGATAGCTTTGTTATGGTTAATTCCTCCTATCAAAAGCCCTAAATTGAAAGAGCTGTTTTTAAAATCTGAAAAACAATACAGGTAAGTATGATTTTCTTAATGCATTGACAGTTAGGCAAAATCTACGTTTACATCTCCCACCCATAAAATTATTTTATAGCTATCATTATCTCCCAATTATATGTTTATTTCTGAATAAAGTCCAAGCCACATATAATTACTTCTCTCCTTGGTCACTGGTGCTGAAGAAAACAGCTTTATAGCATTTAAAGTCACAATGCGATTTTCATATGCCAGGGTTCACAATGAATTATACCAAAGCACAGTTGCAAAAGAGCACTGAAAGCCTAACCCTGACCCACATAACAAAACAGGACATTGTGAGAACCTGACTATATTTAGGTACAACTGAGTGGCTAAATAGTTCATATTCTAAAGTGATTCTGTCATATTGCAAAACACTGCTGTCAATGTCCGGAATGAGAAATATTTTGCATTTTTGTTACTACAATATGACACATGATGGTCTAACATGATGTTTCGATGCAGCGGAGATCCGCTTTTAGTCAGCACAGGCTGCAGGAATGAGAATTATGCACATAATAGTCCTCTTTATCTTTCTTGACAGGCAGCTAGCTGGGCCTTCTACAAATGATGTTCTACTACTACCTTATGAGACACTTTAAATGCAGCATATGTAGATTTCCCAATCCTGGTGTAGCTGGTTTTTATGAATTGACATTACCTAGGCTATTGCATAAGAACAAAAGCTACTCTATAGTTACTGGTGAAAGCTAGCTTTCCATTCTCTTGCTACCCTGCAATCAGCAAGAGCCACCTGCACAGGCCTGCTTCCTTGACTATACAATGCTATTAACTGACCCAACACTGACCTGGCCTCTGTTGCTGCCTGATGGGTTGAGTCAGAGAGAAGGGAGCTAATTATCATAGGAGGGAGAATGGAGATTACAGAAATAATATTGGAAAAATAACACTGAAGAGCAATAGCCTGAAAGAACAAGGTAAGTAACTAAAGGGAAAGGGAATCAAGAGTCCTTCTTTAAGTTAAAAATAATTTTGATACTACTAAGAAATCTGTGGTAGCAGCTTATCAACATGTTTCATAATATCAAAGAGACTAAGCATTCTGATTTTACATATAAAAATATCCTTCTGTTCCAGCAACACAGCACATTGTGGGGGAAAAAAAACAAACAAACCAAACTCCCACAAACTTGTAACTTAAAATGCCACAGGAAAGTATTTCTTTCAAAGCCTTTCAACATTTATTTAATGCACAATATAAAGTCAAAGGAAGCATCAAAAATAATATTTGTAGTATGGAACAAATGCAAGAAATAAAGTTAAGACTAGGTGGGTAGCATAAGTAGAGTGGAGTGACAATAATGAAAGATTATACATGACAGAAGGGAGTTGACTGGATCCCTAAATAGTTCACATCCAGATGCTTTGGTATTTAGATTTCTTTCAAGGTGTAGAATGTTTTTAAAGAAAAATGTTATTTCTATTGAAGGAGAGGGATGTAACTGAGAGCAAGAGGAGAAGAAGCAGCCCCTGCATGGACACCAGCTGAAACAGATGTTTGTTTGTTCCTTTGTTCCTTTTCATTGAAAACTGAAATTTTGAAATTGAAAACTGCCCCCCACAGTTGAAACTGGCAATTTCTAGGCATATATGAACACACAGAAAACATACAAGCAGTCACAGGATACTGTAAAACGTTGTAGTCATGGCTGTCATTCCAAAACTTACGGAACAACATTACAAATAGCTCTGTGACCATGTTAACCATCTTGATGAGCAAAACCTCAACTAGTTTGCCAGCTATTAAACTCAAAACAACAAAGCCTCTTTAGCCTCAAGAATAAAACTGCACAATTAAAAAAAAAAAAAAAAGCAAGCAGCATTACAGTTTAATCTTCTCCAGGGCTTCAGCTAAAATATCCTTCAGTTACTCCCATTTCATTCATCATCAGATACCCACTTTAAGATACAGCATGCCTCACACCTTTTTATTTAGCTAAGGCTTTCTCTATATACAAGACTTGTATTTATTTAGTGATTCTGATGTAATAAAATGGTGTAAATACCCCCTTCTTCAAAATATAGACATAATTCCATTGTACATATGCTTTTATCAGTCTAAGATCATGACCCATGGGAATAGAAACCTGTATGCCAGTGGTACAGCTACATTTACAGGTATGAATTATTCCAATTATTATCAGTTATAAAAAAAAAATAAAAAATACACCAGTAGACAATCATACTGTAGCCCTAAAAAGCTATACCAGAATACAGTGAATGGATACAGACCATCTTAGGCCACATGAAGTTATGCATATAAAGACAGGTATCTTAAACCAACAAAACTTTACTTTCCAGAAAAAGGTTAGTTAAAAGTGAGGACAGAATTAATTCTGCCAAAAAAATAACACAGGAAGACAGTAATCTCATCATAACTGATTTGTTTACAGAAATCTCCTAAAATTGAATAGTTTCTTAATTGAAAATCAAGACAAAGCTCTAGAGAGGTCAACAATGACAATGGTTATGGAATATTAAGGTACAGGAAATTTTCATAAACCCACACCCAGAAAAAATACAGTATTACGCAATATTAGTAATGTTCTACTTGGATACCATGTGCCTCAAAAGTCTATGTGCTAGATTGATGGAATTTTGACTGACAACAGCTCAATGCAGTCTTCACTCGAGTCCTGCAGTCCAGAAAAATATGCAAACCACATTTTTGCATTTCTCAGTCAAAATTTCAACTAAATTATGATGTTCTTGGGAGATTTCCTCTTTTCCTATATCATATTACATACGATTCTTGGAGCATTGGATTCCTATAGCACAGTACAGCACACAAATCTTTTAATGTTTGATCTCCCATTCACTTGTACAGCAGAGGTTTGCTGAAAGCAGGATCGAAGATTACTCAACTTTTTTTCATTGCCTATTCTTGCTGATGAAAATTCCACGCTAGCAATTTTGGGGAAGAGTGGGGGGATGGACAGAAACAGCAAATTAATTTGTGCTGGTCAACACCTGATCTGAATTTTGCTAATTAGCAAAATGTCTACAGGTGTAGATTAAACTAAACAACATGTTTTAATTTTCAAAGAATGCTAAAATTCAGGTAAACTCCGGAGAAATCAAGCTCTCAGAGGCAAAGGGTCATGGTGCAAACTGGGTCTTCTGGATCCCACTATTTTGTGTTGGCATTACTAAAATAGGCTTCAGATATGTCTGTAGTTTGCACTGGCTGCATACTGTTTACTTGGAATGCAAAACATGAAGGTTAAATGAAGATGGTGGTAAACAGTCACTTTATATATATCCTGTGTTCTTTATACACACTTGTGCACTCATAATTAAAAAGCAGAAAACTGCGGGGTTGGTTGTTTTTTGGTTTGTAAGACAGAATATTTAAATCTGATTTGGTTATCTTGCAATAAAGTCTAGTGGTTTGTCGTGGTTTAAGCCCAGTTGGCAACTCAGCCATGCAGCCGCTCCCTCACTCCCCCCACTTCCTCCCCCCCATTCCTGGAGAAGATGGGGAGGAGAATTGAAAGAATGTAACTCCCATGGGTTGAGATAAGAACAGTCCAGTAACTAAGGTATAACATAAATCACTACTGTTACCACCAATAACAATAATGATAAGGGAAATAACAAGGGAAGAGAATACAACCACTCACCACCCACTGACAGATACCCAGCCCGACCAAGCAGTGATCTAGCCCTTCTGGGTAACTGCCCCCAGTTTATATAGTGGGCATGACGTGCTGTGGTATGGAATACCTCTTTGGTTAGTTTGGGTCAGGTGTCCTGTCTCTGCTTCCTCCCGGCTTCCCCTCCTCCCTGGCAGAGCGTGAGAATCACAAAGTCCTTGGTCAAAGTAACCATTACTGATCAGCAACTAAAAACATTGGTGTTATCAGTGTTGTTCCCAGGCTGAAAGTCAAAAACACAGCACTGCACCAGCTACTAAGACTGAGAAAAATACCTGCTACTGCTGAACCCGGGGCATGGTTCTAAATGACCCTTAGGTGGGAAACCAGCTTTTACATATATTACGCAAGTATAAACGAGCACTGTAAACAGTCTCAGAAAAACAGACTCAAGAAAACCTTACTGTCAATGGACCCATTAATACATTTTTAAAAAGACGAAGAAAAAAGAAAAGCTAACTAAGTTTCATTGCCTCTTTCAATTGTAACACTCACAGATTCCCAGTAAAGCTATAAGATCTTGACATTTGGTAGCTTGCTTTCAGCATTTTGACGTGTTTTAGTATATAGTACAATCCTGTAATAGGAACATACCTAGTTTAGATCTATACTATCGCTACAAATAGTGAAGTATTAAAAAGGAAGAGGGAGGAAAAAAAAGTGAATAAAATGAAAATTACATGAAATAATAAATAAAAGACCTAAAGTCTGACATTTGGATTTCTGGTGGTCCGTATGTTTTACATATTATGAAAGCATCATCATAAACAATTCTTGCTAAAGAATACAATTCACATTCTTCCTAAACCATCCTATTGCATTTGTTTACGGTTTCCTTCTCAAAAGCATCATAAAATTGAAGACAGCATGAGCAAGTTGAAACAATTCATAAAGAAAAAAATCTCTATTAAATAATGTCAACATCAAAGGCAACAATAAGTAATCTCCTGCAAAGGGAAGGCTGTGAAAGCATCATTTGAGCTGGCTAAAAACTGGCAATTATCAATTTCATTTTGACATGAATGAGAAGGAGGAACATTCTGTATATGCTTTAATCTTCTAACATATATTTTATAATAAAAAAAAAATCAAAACACCTGAAGATATTTTTGGTGAATATTTAACTAGGTCTGTACTAGCACAAGCAAGTTTACAACATTGAAAGCATTATGCCTAATGCTCTTGCTTTATCCTTTAGTTTTTAAAGTCCTACTGGTTTTGTTAACAGACAATGGTTTAGCATTCATCCAGAGAAAAGATGACAGCTGGGAAAAGGCTATCACTGCATGAAAATAATACTGCATGCAGCCTTCTCCAGGGCTGGGTCTGAGGTGCTGTTGCAAAAGGTAGTGTCAGGGAAGAGAAGCATCAATGCTCTGCCAATGGCAGACCTCTTTTCAAAGAGCTCCAGCAATCAAGAACTATGGAATGAGATAGAAGATGACAGGGAAATCTTCACTGAAGATTACAGGAGGTTAGCAATTGGATTACTTGGCCTTGTATGAACAGTGTAACCACCACTTTAGAAAGCAGCAGTCTTTTGTACAAGTGCGGATTTATCACAGTGTGCATGGGCAACTGGTCTGCTAATGTCACAAAGAGAAAATGATTGCCTATTGCCACTCTAAGGCCAGCTCCTCTATAGTGTTTAATAGTACAGTCATGAGATTTCAGCTGTAATAGCTAATACTTTATTATTCACAAGACACTGTACTGAAGCAGATCTACCCCATGCACAGACCAGCTTTTTTTTTTTTCATCTTTTAATAGTTCATGATTGTAGCAGAATGAAAAACAGAGGGAAATGCAAATGACTCCTTTTTTTTTTAACAATCAGTTCTAGTCACTAGATTATAACCATATCCTTTTTTTTTTTACTTTTCTTACCTACAGAAGAAAATCCAAGACAAAAATATTAATGTTAGTTATCCAGTTTTTAATTTTTCAAGAATATTATATTAAAATTATCATCAAATATGTTAAATATTCATAAATTTAACACAGAATATAGCAGCTATGTATAAAAATAAGAACTATTTATTTCCAGTTATGAGGAGTTGAAGACCATCATAGGCATTTTACATCTCTCCCAGGTTAACACAGGTTTTGCCTGCTTTCTAATTATATTAAGAGATTAATAGTAATGGTACTGGAATAATCCTATTTTCTCTGCATATTCATGTTCATATAATACAGAAGACTTCCCTAACAAGTTTATTTATGAAAAGCTGATGGTATTGCTTCAAAAGTTCAAAAGATACCCCAGACACATTTGGTCTCTTGGATGTTTAGAAGGGAAGAATTTACTGTGATGGAAAAACCTAATGTTCAGCTTACGGTCAGATCCGAAATGATTCATTTTAAATAATCCTTTTGAAGAGTTCCTGTAACTAAAAGCTGCTCTCTTTTTCAGGCTTTCCCAAGCAATTTCATAAAGCCTCACTAAGCGAAGGGTGTCAAAAAAACCTTGCACCCCAAACGCTGCTTAAGGAGAAATATCCTGAACCTCACTGTGCTTTTCATTTGACATTAAAAATGCACAAGATTACTTTGGTATGAGAACACAAGTAGCACAACAGAGGAATACCTACACTTTTCTTTATCAGTTAACAACAGTGATTGTCAAAACCTCTTCTTTTTTTTTTATTTTTTTTTTTAAGTTTTTGGTTTATATTCTACATTTAAATAGGACTAAAATTGCTTCAGGATACTCTTCGCTTAGAAATGCAAAGTTCATAAGGGTAACAACAGAGAAATCGTCTCCGTTTTTTTCTGAATCTGGAAAACCATGCTTGCAGAAGGAAAAGCACAATGCAGTCACTTCGCCAACCTATATTCAGAAATGAGCATGTGTTCTCATCATTTGTGCATACACATTCCCACATTTTGTTGGGAGGTCAATACGAGTCAAAAGCTGCTCCATTATATGAACTCTGTTTAATATGCCTCAAGAAACTGGTATGACTTGTAGCAAGTTTGTGACCACTTTATGATCTAGGTCAAAAATCAGCAGTCACTCAACATTTTCTTATAAAAACATTCAGTTTTCAACCATTTTGTTTTTAACTCCCTCTATGTAATTACCTCCTCCTTATTTCTATGCACACTAATTGATTCTCTAAGGATCTACGTTTCTACTTTATCACACAGGCAAGACAAAATGGAAAAATACAACAAATCCTTAGTTTTCCCTTAGATCTCTCTTTGTTTCTTACAGTATTCAGTGCTATTGTTTTCACAGCTTAAACTACCATATATGGTATTATTATTGCTACCATTTACAGGTCTGTAAATGTACACCTTCTGTTCTCCAAGTTTAGTTGTGGATCAGGAATGAATTGTTTTAAGAAAAACACTAAAGACAGCAAAAATATACTACAGTAGTCATAACATATGGATGAAGTATCAAATGCTGGCAGGCTTAGAGTAAATAGTGATTTATTTATTTTTTAAGTAATAGCTACCAGACAGATAGATAGTATCTTTTTATATTTCCCATGAAAACAGAGTAAAAAAGCTAGGTCTTATAAGTAACAAATTTATCAGAGTTCTCTCTCACTTGTTAACAACTCTGATGTTATGTCTACACCAGCGTCCCTTCCTCACTTTCCTTTGTGCAGTTACTTACAGAAGTGTAGATCTTTGTACCTCCTTTACAACAGTGCAGATGCTTAGAGTAAGTGGCTCTAAAGTTGTGGAAAATATTTTTTCTTCACTAAAGTACTTGACCTATTCCAGAACACAAATGGAAAATTGGACAAAGATGCATAGTATATAACTCTGCATACTCTTAGTTTGAATTAAAAAAGAAAAATAAAAAAAAAAACAAAGATAGAGGAAAATCTTTTGCAGCACTTATGTATAGTACAGTATAACACTGCAGAAGCTCTGCAGACTCTTCCATGCTGCCTGGCCAACATGTCTGTTTCTCACTTAGGAGACTAGGAAAGTTCCATCTCTCGGGCTATTTAATCCTCAGCTTCTTTGCCAAGATCGCCAGCAAAGCTACCAATTATCACATCACAAAAAGAGAGTGAACAACCATCCTGCAGAAGCTGGCATGAAACCATCAACTCTTTTCACATACCTCTTCATAGCTATCAGATGGTAGTAGTTTTCGATTGCTACTGAATTAAATATTTCAAGTGCTCAATTTTTGAGGGGAAAAAAAAACCCACAACAAAAGAAAAACTTAGTCACGATGATGTCACAAGGTCTTACTAGAAGTCTATTCCATTACATTATCCAAAGCTTTTATGGTTTCCATATTTAGACCTATCAGATTCTCTTCTTAGTGCAGTATCCCAGTCCTTCACACCAATTTTTAGGTGGGAGCCAATGGGTCAGTGCCAGCAAGCATGCTAACGCTTCTTCACTGGAATCCATAGTGCTGGCGAACATTTCGCTGAAACTCTACTTAAGGGTCTCAAGTGTATTTCAGCACACTCAGGGTATTAGAGCTTTATATCATTTGAAAGAATCCTTTATTTTTAGTGCTAAATCAACAAAGCTGTTAGTGTCATTTTCAGTCAGACTGTCATCTACTGGGAATTCAAAATTACACTCAGCTGCAAACTATTGACACTCCTCTTAACAAAAAAAATGTTTTTAATAAATCTTTACATTAGCCTATGAGATAAAAAAATCTTTACCATGAAATATACAAGTGTATAAGTGTTTTATGAAAGTTTTATTAACTTTACAAAAGAAGAATTGGCAGTGAACCATGAACATCCTGTACTCCTAACACGTGGTTATAAATTACATGTTCTTTCCAATAACATCTGAAAAAGAGACTGTAATTTAAATTTCAAAACCACTTGGCATACCTACTATATAGTGCTGACATGAAGTAAAGGGAGGATCTGGAGAGACTCAAACAAAGAGTGAAAATATAAAGACATCCTTTGCTAAAAAGCTGCTGATGAATACAATTCCTTTCCAGCTGGACAGGGATCAAGTACTTGCTTGTCATATCATTCAATGCACTGTTCAATCAGGGATTCTTCCTTTCAACAAAAAGAAAACTTAAGTGCTGCTAATCATCCCTTGTGGAACTTTATCTTGCAGATACCTTCTTTATGTCAGGATTTCTCAATGACCACTGCCAACAGTAGAAGGATCAAAGTTGTCATTAAACAAAAATGCAAACATGACTTCACTGATGGAGAAAAGCAGTTATCTTGTGTTCTCACATATAAGATTTCCTGCTACTAGCAGCTTAACGATATTTAGTGTGAAGTAAAAAAAAAAACAAAAAAAACCCATATGAAGACTCTTAAGAGTGTGCATAGAGAACATTTTACTTTCCATTTCTAGGTGACTATGACTTCTCAATTTAACATATTTATTTTCATTTCCTGTAGTAAAATATATGCCACTTCATCCATTTAAGTGTGTACTTCAAAATGATAGCGTATTCAAAACCGACTTTTAATAGACCTACTGTTTGTGGCGCCACATAGCAAACTATCCCCTCAAGAGGTATAGTATTTTTAAGTCCTAGAAATGCCTTTAAGAGACAATGCATATGTTTACGAGAAATGTAAATTTTTTGCAAGCAGACTGAGTAAGTAATTTCATGCAACTCATCCTCAGTGCTGTCTGGATAAAACTGGTTTTTCTGCCTCCCAGCAGTATGTGAAAACCCAGAGAGAAGCTAGCTGCCAGTTAGTTTAGTGGCTTGAATGGGAACACAAGCCTATAGAGAGAAAGCCAAGCTACAAATAATCATGCAACATCAAGATTCCTTAAGACCAGTCCTTAGCACAAAGCAAACACAAGAGCACTGAGAAGAGCTAGTGAGACATGAAAAAAGCCCAAAAGATGAAATAACCCTAAAATCAAGAAAACCCACCACTGCCACACAATTCTTGTGACAAAAACAAGTAACAAGATCACCAATAACATTTTCTAATAGCATATTTATCAGTTCTGCTGAAATTTTTGTAATACCCCATCACAGGTCTACTTTTGTAAGAGAAGAGAAAGAAAGACAAAATGGTGAGAAAAAGGACTTAATTTAGAAAAAACTTAAACAGATTTGGCAGGCAACTGTAACTTTCTCCAGCCCCTACACTGAAGTAGTATGTTCTTAGAACCATGAAACATCTAGTGTGAAAGTTGAGGAAGTACCAGGAGACAGGATTAGTTCATTGGATATTTTGGGACAGGCAGAAAAACAAATTATAGAAAGAAAATAAGTATTAACTCTGAGAAGTCTGTTGGGAAAAGTGATCAGCATGTAGTAAAACTAGTCCAGAAGACTTAAACCTTGCTATGGTGGATCAAAAATGCTATGCAGAGAGCTCTACCAAAATCCTAATTCAAAGCAATGATTTGCAACAATCTTTTGAAACAGCTGGATAGTACTAACAGAAAAAAGCCTGGACAACAACTGGACAGACAGGTAAACTTTTTTCAAAGCCTGTGTATATGAGCAACATATAATTCACAGGGAAATAAAAAAATATTATTCCTAGCTGACTAGATTCTATTGAGGTAGAAAACTGCAGTGCAATCATCAAAACAGATCCTGATATTTACTGTCCTGCAAATAAATGATGTTTATACACATTACCTAATTCTGAGGAAGAAAAAAAGAGCTCAATTTCAAACCATATTTGTAGAAAGTCTTGTTAATAAAAGAGCTGAAGAAGGCAGCGTTTTGGTCTGTAATATTTTGTTCAGCTTCAGAATTGGATCAGTTTTGCATCAGGATGGCAAATTTTCATCTGTGAAAAAGTGCTTAGGAAAGTGTGCTCCATCTCAGATCACTCTCATTAAGGCAGGACTTAGAGGATGACTATTCAAAATACGTGATTCACAGAAGTTGATCTAGTAATTGAAATTGGTTTTGATGTATTAACTGATTACAATGCAAACGAATAAAAAATGTCAATGCTATTTTGATACAGTACAGTAGCGTGAATTGAAAAAGTAACAGTAAAATATTTTTTGTATTTTAGATATTACTCAACCAAAATACTGTAATTCTGAAACACTTTTTTGTATTTTTTATTCAAATACATCATTAAAAGAGAAGAAGAAAGTGGGAACTTTCTAAGAATACAACTCCTCTACTTGCTAATTGCAGTGGTACTGTATTTTCCACCAGAGCACCTGGTCATTTTACTTAATAAGTATTGTTCTTTTCCGGACCACATATGTTTGTCTTGAACATCAGCTGCAAATTTAATTTTGATTTATTATTAGAAGAGTATATATTTTTATTGTTATAAGGCACATTCAAATAGCATTGAAACAACGATGCAAGATTAAAAAAAGTAAATCATTAATTTAACTTCTTTTAAAATTACGCTTGATCTGTATACAAAAGGCAACATTTCTTATTTACTGAAAAATCAAAAAATGTGTCTCTCAATTCCAATCTATTCCGTCAATTTCATATTTGCTTATATACACTTCACAGTTGAGGACATGGTTTGACCACACAAAGCTGATGGTAGTAAGAACAACTGAAATGGTTCCTACGCACAACAGTTGTACAACTGTTCAACTTCCTAGCTGTTGTGCTAAACTATTTTGAGGTTGCTTTGAGGTGGATTGGGGAGCTGATCTATATTAGAAAAGGAAGAAAAGAAACAAAGTAGTAACTGTGGAGAAAGAGGAACTGCTTAAGCTAAATGACTGCACTATGGATTCACTATGGCTATCACTGTGGTTTCTCTTTTCAAATTTGTCAAGAACTGCACTAAAACAATCAACACAGTCCACACTGGCTAGTGTATCTACCTTTCATTAGAGAGCAATGACATCTAGTCTCTGCTAGGCTGCAAGGGAGCAATATGCTATTGCTTTAAAATGACAGAATATGTCAAGTTATATCTTTATTCCCGTAATATGTAGTATTTTATTACTCACTGGTTTTGTAAGAAAAATTAAACTAAACCTGAATACATAAATAAAAGCATAACAATAATCCATAATTATTTTTGCATCAAAACTTTGCACCAAAAAGATTCAGATGCTAAGAAATTAGCTGCCCTTCACTGAAGACCTTGGAACCTTTGACAAAATAAATTATTTTTTCCAGTTCTGAATAAGTGATGCTCTCTACAAAGTAGAACTTGCCCTTCTATGAAATGTGTTAAAGGAAAATATCATACATATAGCAAGAATGTTGGATTACAAGGGTATGATGTTAATCATAGCAGATCACAGTGCTACGCATAGCCAAAAATAAAAGCAGCAAAGACAAGGAGAAACATGTACCGCAATTTAAAATAGAATTCCCATGCTCACAGCAGGATGACACTAGTGTATTAGACACAAAGAACTTCTGGTAAGTGACCTCTATCAGTTATTATACAACACACTGTATACAGACTCTTGGAAAAGAATGTTACTTAATATGAAAAACAACTCCTGTGGCAGAATGACTACCTTTAAAAACAGTTCAGAAAAAACACTGCTAGCTTGAACTATTTGCGTAATCCCACTACATTCAATTGTGTATCCCATAGCTGAATTATAGTAATAGCACAATGTGTTGCTTACACTGTCCTTTGACAAAGGCATATAACACACAGAATACATCCCTATTATTGTTTGCAGGGCTCAGATTGCCAGAACACGAAAGGAAGAAAATGAAATTAAGTATGTTCATGATACTGTGAACAAGTTACAAATCACAAGTAAGAAAAAAAAAAAGGAGAAGCATTATTCATGACTTAGCAGCTTGACTAATAGCTCTACAGCTGGAAAAGTACAATAATGATAAATTTGCCATAGCATTATCTTTATTGAATTTTAACATGTTTTATTTTGGAATATGTAGACTATAATCACTTCTACAAGTGGTAAATAAATAAATTCTGTTCTCAGTCATATGAAACTTACCCTAGCAAAAGAAAATAGAAATTGCATAAAACTTGTTCTTTCTTAAAAAAAAGCCATACGAAAATGAAAGGTCAGAAAATGAAAGCACTAGAACGCCTCTATGATCTTTGGTTTCAAATTCCGTACCTCTACATCTAAAGCTATCACATCATGTTTCAGCAATTCTATCAGAAAAAATAACAGGTAAATGACAATGGTATACAAGTCCTAATTATGAAAAACAAGGGGTCATTATGAAGTTTTGAACTAAGGTAAGCTAGACAATTCCTCACTCTGAAAAAAGTCCTGTTAACAGATTTATGACTCTTTCCTTACACATGGATATTTCACATGTGGAAATTATGTGAAACACCCAGAATCCCCTTCCAGTTTTGACAAGATGATTAAGATAACTGACAATCTGAAGAAGAAAACATGGCACAGAATACCCATGGACAGAGAAAACACCAAAAATTTACAATACCACAAGTTAACTTCCTAAACAATGGCTAAGTAAAATTTTTAAGGAATAGCCAAGTAAAATTCTTGAGTGAATATTTCTCATCACCCAAACTCATGGTGAAATTGTTGTAGCATCTTAATGGAAATCTCCTAGGTGAGATTCTTTCTTATTTCTTATTATGAATTTTAAATATTTCTTTTTATCTTCCTTCAAAGGAACTGTGTCATGGACTTCATTACACAAATGGCAGCACCCAAACAATAAATAATTTAAAACTATTACAAAATTCTCAAAAATATTTTGATTTTATCTACAAGTATTTTGGATTAGAACATTTTACCACTATGGCCATTTGCCAAGTTGTGAGAGGGTACAGACTTGAGGAAAATCATAGTTTTAGAATCTTTCAAGGAAAGGTGAAGGACATCAGTGTAAAAAAACCCCCAACAAACAAACAAAAAACCCACAACAAAAAACGAAGGTAAAAAAGCAAACAAATATACAGGAGACTGTTCACAATTGTTCTGCAAGGAAGTTAATGATGCTTTCCTAAACCCCTGCTTTCTCTCTCAGTGTAAGATCACAGTAGAGCTCAAAACAACTTGTAGGCAATTGTATAGCTCATGATTTATCAATGAACGCTTTTAGCAGCAAGTATTTCTGCTGCTGAACCCAGGATCGCTTAGACCACTCCTGGGTTTCAAAAGGGTGAGGAAAAAAAAACATACTTCTAGAGCACAAAAAGATAAAAAGAAGGACCTTCAAAAATTTCAGTTTGCATCTGTACAGAATAATGAAAATGAGAAAAATAGTGTGCATGAGGAGGACTCAGAATAATGTCTAGCAACAAGTTCTGTGAACAATGAATGGAACAAAGCCAGAGCTACACCTCACTGTCTTGACATACACTTTATTTGTCCCCCATGCTATTACTGCTATGAGAGCTTGCTCTCTACTCACCCACCTGCTTTGCACTAAATATGGTAATTTTAATGAAAATTTTACCTCTTTCTATAAATGGGTTCATAGTTGCTTGTTAACATCTATGAACAGAATTAAGAAAAATATTAAAAGAAGGCTAGCTTAACATAGGTGCTCCAGGGACTGTACCCAAAGACTTGAAGACACCTATCATATTCACCTTTGTCTATCAATAAAGTTTTGGTAGCCTATTTGATTACAATAGTAACAAATATCACCAACCTGAATTTCCAGGCACTTTTTTCTTGAGAAAAAAAAAAAATCTAAGTTGGAAACTGCTGAGGTAGCTCTACCCTTAAAAAATAAAAGAGACATTTTAAATTACAACTACACAAGCTAAGTTAGACATGCAAACGCAGTAGTATAAAAATGGTTTATGCATTCAGTGGTGTGAAATTAGCGCTTTGCTTGTGAGAATTATAGACGTAATTGAAAAAAACAAAAACAAAACCAAAAAACTTGCTTAAAGGAACGTTGCCAGCTCAAAAGAATAGGCACTGTTACCAGCCTACATTCAACGAATGCTGCTTCTGCTCCTTTTGAAGAAAAAAAGAAAAAAAAATAAATTTTCATTTCCTTTCATTAACTTGCTATTGCTTTTTCTATTAAGGCTGTTAGGAAGGAAAAATCAAAGATCTACAGATAAAATATTTTTCCCATACTGTTATGACCATTGCAACGGATTCTTGAAGGGAATGGAAAAAAAAGGAAATACATAAAATAAATCTGGCACTGAATGACACAACTTTGCTACTTTATTCATTTTATCAGTATATCCTACTGATAAAAACTTACTGCTTCAGCAAGTCAAACAAAATTTCTCACATTCTTCTGGAAGTTTGTTCTAGTGGCATCTGCAAGAAATGTTCTCTTTAATTTTCCTCAGCTAACATACAGGAATTCACCAGCTCCAAAGAAAGGAAAGACTATTTTTCTGAACACTTACAAGTATTTTGTAAGAGAAAAGTTCAACTTAGAAAGGAAAATACAGGGTAAGATGAAACTTTTTTCTTTTACTTATTACAATTTGAGATTGGGTCTCCACTGGTGAGAAATTACATGCTATTTTCCTCCATTAATTCAAACTTACAAGCAGCTCAGTTAAGAAATGTAGAGAGGTAAAAGACAACAGAAAAAGTAGAAAGCAAAATACCCTCTTCTTCTGCTGCCAAGCTTTCACTCCTATAGATAGTATTCCAAAAACCTCCTGGTCGTGGCAGTTGACATATGCGGTGTTCTGCAGATGTAGATGCAGTAACACAGCTGGACATAATGCTCTTTGCATCTGGCGCACAGATGTTTGATTGTGTCCTTGGTAGCTAGCCAGATTTTGAAGGATCCATTTAGTTCTTGGAGTGAAATTGAAAGAACAACAGAATAGTCCACTGGTACTAATAATACTTCAAATGTCTCTTAACTGTCTTAAAACACGTTCTCTATTAAGCTGAGTCATTTTCTCTTACCTTTTCTAGAATTCAGGGTCTAGAAGAGACAAATGAGTTGGAATTAAGTAGGCAAAAAATCAAAACCCTGCTGAAAGTTGAGATCCCAGAACTCTTGCTTTCAGCCTCTTTTCAGTGAGAAATCAATCCAAACCTCCTTGAAAACAACAAAAAAAATTAATGAGCTTTGGAATCAACCCTGAAAACCTGAAATGATTACTTAACCTAAGCCATTTCAGCAGTGCTATCACTGCTAAATTCTGTCAGAAACAATTCATCCTTCTTTAAAATATATGCTCATTTTACACCACATAAATTACCAACATTTTACCAATGTCTTCTTCAAAATAATGTAAAATTGTAACAGAGAATAAATACACAGACTCTAAAAACATGCAACTGCCTTTCTGGGAATACTTTTTGTTTCTCAGATCATCAATTTTTCATAAACTCAGCAAGACACCATTATGCCTGTGATAATGTCACTGAAGTTGCAACTGCAGTGGATTTACTAAATAGTTACAATTGCAGTGGACATAATGGTACAATTGAGTGGATATAAATTTTAAAATATCTGCACAATGAGATGACATTCAAGATGTAAAATCAAAAACATGTATTTTCACCAGGAAAAAAGTCCAAAATTATTTACTTTGACTTTTCATATTAAAATTATTGGTTAAACTAAGATATTTTGTTTTGAAAAAAGAACATTTTGTTTTCAACAAAAGTATAATTTTGGATGGAAAATTATGACAGTAAATATTTTTAACTAGCTTTCATTAACATGGCTGGTCTTCCTAATCCCCTAAGCAACACTAAGATCATTAGCAGTATAACAATTACCTTGTTATCCAATTTCTTCAAGCTTCTGCTTCCTCCCTGTCTCACATTTCATGGTGTCGACTCAGACAGTTAAAAAAAAAAAAAAAAAGGAAATCCTATTGAATAACCAAGTCTCAATGTGAGTTTCATGCTTTCGCTGCCCATCTTGAAAGCTCATTCCATTACTGGCTATTCAGCTACACTGGCCAAAAGGAAGAGAGACAAGTTTGCATCTGGAGCAGTACAGCTCATGTATCTGACCTGTCCTTTTACTATATACTAACAGCAAGTCCTGACCTGTATGCTGAGACAGAAACCAGGCAACTGATGGTTGACTGGTTAAAGGTTTGTTGAGAAATAAATCTTGAGTTAAAAACTGAGACTTGAGACTTGGCACTTAAACGTATGAGATATATCAGTTTTGAAATTCATGCAGCCCTCAGACTTTAGGAGCTGCTGAAGAACATTGCAGTGGTGGCTTTCATCCATAAATGAAGTTACACGTGTAACAGCTGAGAAAGCATGGTAAATGGATGCTAAACATTCAAGGGGAGTGGGAATTTTTTACAGAGTAGAATCTTTTACCGCCCTTCTTGAGAACGTAAGACTCTGGTAATAACCTTAGAATTTATTAGATTATAATCTAAAACCTGAAGTTTTATATTCTGATGAGAATTTTTCTCCTTTCACAATAAAATAAAACAGAAAATTTAGTTTTTTTCTTCTCTGAGGATCCTTGGTTAGTTAGATTACATCACCTAATTCAATTAAGTTATCTACTGTCCAAACCGTGAGATACAACGGATAAATCAGAATGATGACAATAAAGCAGCAGTAGCATATCAGCAAGTTAAACATTCCCCAATTTTATTCAACTGATTTGTAATGTTAGAAACTGAAATGTTTATGTTCTCCAGACTGAGATCTGCCCCACTGAAACCAATTTGAAACAGTTTTTTTTTTTTTTAAACCGGAAAAAGAATTTCATTGCAATAGCAACATAATTCAGTCTACTCATGATAGAGAATTCCAGATAATTTTGTTTAGCTTACATCTTTTGTCTATTATTTTGTATTTTTAATTCATGTAAATATTTGCAGGATTCCCCCAGCAATCTACCTTCCAGAAAGAAAACATAATTAAAAGGAAATCATGTGGAAGAGTGAAAAGCAGAAACTGGGACAGCCTTCCCTTTTTTGCTCTACTCCTTACCTTCCGCATTTTCTTCTAAATATTTATTTAAAAGAACAAACTACAAATACACATAGATGTATAAGAAAAGAAAGTTCCTGTAGAAATTGAAGGGTCACTAATTCTGCCAACAAGAAATTTTAAAATGTGTTTCCATACCATACAAACCTATGAAGAATTTGTTAATTTGGAAAAGAGATAGCTAATGAGAGAATGCTTATGTGCAGAAAGTGAAGAGGAAACAACTATTTAATGCTTCACAACACACAAGAATGAAGGAACACCACAGAAAATAAGCAGCAGCAGACTTAAAATAAGTCAGAACACATTTCCATACAGTACTTAATCTTAGTGTGAAACTCACTGCCACAGGATGAAATGGAAGTCAAAAGGAGAAATGCACACAAAAAATAGATTAAACAGGTGTAACTCCATTAATAAGTGAGACAGTACTTCTGGCTCAAGGCATTCCTGTATTACTGATTGCTGCAAGCTGGGAGGATATTACAATGAAAGGATGACTCTACACTGACCCTTTTTCTTTAATTTTTTGTTGGTGTCTATTATTGGCTAAGCATAAAGACAGAAGACCAGTTACACAGCCATGAACCTTATCTATTAAGGGACCTTTTAGATAATGACATCAAATTATGGACATATTTTTAATTACTGTTGCCATTTCCTCAGATGACTTTTAATGACTTTCCCTTCTAATCATAGGAAACTAGTAAAAGAATGGCAATCTGGAATGAAAGGAGATGCCACTTAGAGTATTTATTTCATGTATATACATACATCTATACAGCGCAACATACATAAAACTTTCTCCGAGTTCCCTCCTCCCTCCCCCCCAAAATCTGTTCAATTACACTAAAATGAAAAACAGCACACTCTTCCTTTGAGCTTTTGGAGTCTCCAAACCATTTGAGAGCTGTTCTTTTAAAGATATGGGAAACCTACCAAAATACCAGATGTTTAATCAATACTCTTAACATTTTGGAAGTCTAGAGTGTGGAAACGAAATGTCAATTGAATCGCTCTGGAAAATCAGATCTTTTGATTTTCACAGTCTGGAATGCACAATATTGACAACGAGAAAAAGTTGGCTTCCTTCTTAAAAATACAAATCTGTGAGCAAAACCTTCAACATCTCCGATACCATAAATGTATTTGCTTAAAAAAACAAAACAAAACAAAACAAAAAACTACAAAACCACCACACCACCACGCCACCAAAATCCCAGCGCCATAAACAAACAACATTTTGCAGAGTTTCTTTGGAGATTTTGCCTGCATGTTGTAAGACAGAAAATACTCTCTTTACTATTTCTTACATGGACACTTCCTTAGAAAGGAATGTATTTTCAACTGCTGAAGGTAAAGGATGTTAACTTTTCGGAGTTCTACATTTTGACAGAAATTTTCAAAATATAAGTACTTACAGCTGTAAATATATATGAAAACACTTTTTAAATTAAGAAGTCTCAGTTTATGTTAATGCATAAAACAGATATTTTTGTTAATACCAAACATCAGCCTCACTTAATCAATAGCATTGCATTTTTACGTTAAAGGCAAGAGAATTCTACTATACATGTTTTGTTTTATTATTATAGAGTTTAACTCCAGGACATCCTCTTATGTTTACTAACAGATGCCAAACTGCAGCCTCTGACTTCAAATAGGTCAGGAGATGCTTTTGCTGCTTCAGGCTATGCTTTTTTCAGAAACTCCTCTACATCCAGAATTTAATTCACATGCTTCTGTACTCTCTAAAAACAAACCCTCTTGTGAGCATATTTGTTCTGCCTTGTAGTACTGAAGCATAATTACTTCAGTCATTTGATATTTTCTTCTTCCATTGATAACATGCCAAATGATACTATGACAGATGTACATGAAGCACTAGAAATATCTTTATTACATCTGCATTTAACCAGTAGGGGAAGTAGAAAACATACTTCTTATTTAACACATCAAACAAATGGCCAGAAACTGAGGTAGAAATGAAGAGAACGGGTATGGTATGTCTCCTTACTGTGTCTTTTTTAACTTGTTAATTTGTTTGCCTCATCTTTTCAATGTGTAATCACTGTTTCAAGACATCTCTTTAACTACCTTAACAGGATAAAAGCTAAAAATTTTGATACTGGGGTTCTTCACTGGCATCCCCTAAATAAGACGTCAGCTGTTTTCAATTTCCTGGTTTTATTACAAACGTGTTTGGTAGCTCCTGTAGTGGCTGAAATAGGTTTAACACAAAATGTATGACAATTCTTTACTTACATATATTTATGTTTGCTTTAAAAAAAAAAAAAACACACAAAGAAGTGTTATATTTCCTGTAAATTCAAGCTAAATTGTGGTTCTTACTTTTTATTGGGTTTTATTTTCTTTAAGAAATCCTGAAACAGTTTGAAACATCATCTCTAAGATTAGACTTATTACTACTACAGAGATACTAAGGGGTAGGAGTTAGAAGAAGTTAGATTAAAAAAAAAAAAGTTGTCTGTCTCTCCAGCCACCACCTCAGTTCTTAAACTCTGCCATTTAGTTCCTGTCAAGTGTTGTCAAATTCCTGCAGGGGCAAGGGTCCCTATAATTCTACCACTAAGGCTCTAAAAAAGCCTGCTACTCAGCATGTTAACACTGTCTGCACTGCATTAGCAATGAACAGTCTAACGTCTACATCTTGCAAGGATTCATGAAGTAGGTAACTATTCTGTAAGCAAGCTCTATTGCAGTGGGCATTCTCAGGCCTACTTGAACTTTACAAAAACACAGCCATATGCTGTCTGTATCTTAACAAAATACTGCTGGGAATACTTCCTCAGAATGCTGCAAACCCAGGGTTTCTTTTACAGTCCAATTCACAGATGAATTCTTAAACTATGAAGATAAAGTTTACATGACATGATTACTTCAATCTCTTATTTCTAGTTTGCATGAAATTATAGGTGAAAGAAAGAATACTCCATGGTCTGCTGGTTAGGATGGTAACATTGGAAGGCAGAGGAAGTACAGGGATCCACAGTTCCTGCTCCCTAAAAATTATGAGTATTTTATATTCATGGAAGCTGCAGGTAGAGATTCATCCACCTGTCTCCACACTGATATCCCAGCCACCAGATCATGAAGTCCCTTCTTGTTTACCTTTTCAGTCGAAGGAAAATTTAATTATTTCATGGGAATAGATCATACTCCTGCCTTTTAAACTGATGCTTAGAACTCTAACATGGGAGACAAAAGTGGTAGAGCCATACTTCATCAGGAAGAAGTGTATGTACCACCGCACCACACCTGTTGTTAGAGTCTGTCATGGTTTAACATCAGCTGGCAACTAGAGTACCATGCACCCCGGGTGGGATGGGAGGAGAGTAGAAAGAATGTAAACCTCACGGGCTGAGATAAGAACAGTTTAATAACCAAAGTACAATATAATAATACTAATATTGATTAGGAAAAAAATGAAGAGAGATAGAAAACCAAAAGGGGAAAGAACAAAAACAGCACATCCAACAATACACACAAGTGATGCACAATGCAATTGCTTACCACTGGCTGACTGATAACACACCTGTCTCTGAGCAGTGATGGATCCCTTCCAGGTGACTCCCCCCCATTTATATACTGGGCACGAAGTGCTGGGGTATTGAATGCCCCTTTGGCTAATTTGTATCAGGTGTCCTGTTTGTACTTCCTCCTGGTTTCTTGTGCCCTCCTCACTGGCAGAGCACAAGAAACTGAAAAGTCCTCGATCAGCATAAGCGCTACTTGGCACTTTGCAAACAAATACCCCCCAAAATTAAAAGTGAAATATACCTATTAATGCTGTACCATGGAAAAAAAAAAATGAAATAGAAAGAATGCCATCATTATAATCCTTTCTATCTAAAATCCTAACCTACCCATAAAATGAGAAACTTTAAGAAACTACCGCTAAATGAAACATCAAGAATAAGCTGAACTGTCACATCCACCTCTGATGAAATCTGAAGATATGATGAAATGAGGAAAGAGCATACTCTGAAAGTTCAAAATTTCTGAAACCTAAACAGGCAAGCCCACTAGAAAATATATACCTCTTTATACATAATTATCATCAGAAATAGGACATTTCATATTCATGAGAGACAGTCTCAGTTTTTACCTGTCAGTTTGATTGAAAACATTACTGGTAAAGTCTTCACAACCCCTGACTTACTCAAGCATAGCCCTGAACTTAACCCTTCCTTTGAACAGAACAATAGGAAATAATCGTTATTTGACTTAAGTGGAAACCATTCACATCACCTAATATCTGCATCTATCATATCAAAGAGGATCACCCCATCCATTCTGCAGTCATTCTTAACATGGATCTCTACCATAACTACTGTCCTAGACTTAAAGGTGAAGAACACACTCTTATTTGCAATCAAAATAATACAATACTCAAAAATACTGATACCTAGCTTCAGTTTATGTCACATGTCCTGACGGAAATCAGCTGAAATCCATGTTCCTCAGGTATAAGCCTATGAACCTTAATCTTGATTTTAGAAATGTGGAGAGTGGGTGTATAAATTACATAGCAGTACTTTTTGACTCTCAAACTTGGTTTATCCTTACTAGATCACCTTAAAAAAAAACAAACAAAAAAAAAACAAACAACAAAAAAACCACCACCAAAACCAAAAACACACACACCAAAAAAAAAAAAAGCAAACAAAATAAAACAAACAAACGTAACCAAAACCAAACAGCAATCATTCTAAACAACCATAACTCTAACCCTAGCCATCTCCAAACAACAGGAAACCTTGCTGCTTTAAGAATACCGACAAGGTATTTAGACCTACAGGAACCTACATAGGGGCTTGTCTGAAACAGTCCTATTCCCACCACCTGTCCCTCAACAGCAATTCCAGACAAGAGAAAGACAAGACAAACACAAGACTAGAATGAAATGAAAGAAAAGAATATTGGCATTTATTATGGGCTTTAGTTTCAGTCAGCTTGCTCACCTTAAAATAGGTGACAATCCACAGCTCTCAACCTCAGCTTGCTGTATCATAGCCTTTATTCTAATCCTAAAGTGAAGGAACCCACTGCTTCTAGAGAAAGCCCTGTCTTCTCTGACAGCACCTTCAGAATTTTACTAAGAATCCCAATTCTGTGCCATTGCTCTCCTTGTATAAGATAGTAATCCTAACTGAAAGATGCTACTTGAATACAAAATAGGCACTCACAAATGACCGACAAATAAACAGAAGTGTTACAGGGTATCAATTACTTCACAGTGTGGATTCAACTACAGTTCCAACTGGAGGACACTTAGGTTCCAGAAGGCTAACTTTTATCTCATCATTAAACTTTGCATTTCCCAAGAGAATTAATTCTGTCCAGAACTCCTGTTATCCACTGCAAACTTGCAGTGATTTTGTCTGAAATCAACAGGCTGTGCTTTGTAACTCTGTTTGCTTAATTTTAATTTTAGCCCTAGTCTGCAATATAAAAAGTTGACATTCACCACAGCCAAAAGAAGAAAAAAGCAATGTTCACAACTATTGATAACTCCTCTCGGTTTTCTTGATCAGGACTGCCATACTACAAGAATGACTTTGATTCTACAACCTTTCTGTCCTTAACCCGAGCTTTCCCTAAAGCCCATGAACTCCATGATGCCTGCAACTTAAGAAATGGATTTTCATATCAGCTGATAACCTCTCACACTTTATGACTCTGCTGAAGTCATCAACAATACATGCACAGTGGCCACAATCTTGCTGAGCTCTAGCATTTGAGAAATTAAGGATAATAGTTGTATCAGTTGATGCAACTACCTATTTGCCACCCTCAGCTATGAAGGCATGAGAGGGCTATCTTTGACACTCATATTCAGCAGATGCTGAATCCTAAAAGATCAAAAGTTCCCTTAGAAAGGAAAGTATTGACTTTTATTATTACCTTTAAGGGCATGTTTACCCTAACCCCGTCATTTGTCATGGAGCTAGCCTATTCTGCCCTGTTCCAGTTCTCTTCAAGTATGCTTTGTATTACATTTGGCTAGAGAATCCAGGGGATTTTAAGTCCTTTTGCTAAAGGACTATGAGTCTGTCCAGAAGAAAATCATCATCGCTTTTTCTAGCTAGTTCTAAAGCTGTTTGAGTTAATTGGCATATCTGACACAAATCTTACATCATGTAAGTATGTCCAACCCCTTTACAGTTATTATAACCAAGTATGAAGAAAATCAAATGCAGTATAAAGCAGACTACCAGAGCGAGGTGTGTGTTCTGATACCAAAATTCAACACATTATGTTACTACTTGGACAATCCCAAACAGACAATCTCATGAGCCAAGTCTGGCAGAAATACACAGCAAAAACACCCCCCCCCCCCAGACATCCTTAAGTTTAAACAGACTAGGTAGACAAACAATGACAAAAGAAACTGTTATGCAAGATTTACAGATGAAATGTGGAAACAAAAAAAGCTTATTCAAGTTCATATACTACATTAGCGGCCAAACTCGAGAGTGAATCCATATTTCTTCAGTCTACATTTGTAACAGAGATCTAATCTCATTTAGTCCATAAGATTTAACCTAACAAATTTATTGCCCTTTTCTGTTCAAAGTTAGACTTGGGTGTCTGTAGATTGGTTGAGGCAGTAGCTAAAAAGGTACTAGGAGTTAAGAGTGCCAAGTTATCCTTTTCCTTTATTGGGAACCAAATTTTGCTAGCATTGAGCAGTGTAAAAAATAATGGAAACGAAAAGGAAAAATAAGAAAAGACCCACTCCTCAGCTCATACTAGACTTCGCCTCTCTGTAATAGAGTGGAGGAGTTAAACTATAGTTCCACTATCAAAAGGGAAGTTGTTGCTGTTAGCTGCAACTTCATAAATGAAACTGAGCACGGACAAAGGACTGCAGTCCTCCCTTATGCCTGTGGGAGGCAATGGCTAGCAGGATCCCTTTCACAGATGAGATGTGAATTTGCCACTTCAGCAATGAAGAGGTATGTGCAACTGGCTTTGGTTTCAGCAGAGAAGTGGCACCTACTGGCTCAGAGGCAATTAAGAGCACCTCTCAAATGTGACTCTTGGCTGCAACTCAGCAGCTGTTCAAAGAGTAGAACAGAGCTAAATGAAGTAGACAAACTTACCACTTACCTTGGGACCTATGCAGGTAAAAGCTATGAGAATTTAGTAATCTGAATACTTAAGTTAGACCTAACCTTTCTGCTAGATTTAGCAGAGAACATGAACAAAGCTTAAATCTCAGATCAGTACCCTAACCAAAAGATCAGTCCCTGTGGCAGTATACTTTGTTTTACAGTATCCTGATGACCAATCCCCAAAGGAACCCAGAATGCCAACTTCACTATAAAGTCAACAAATCAAAAGCATTCAGCACCTTACAGGACTTACGACTGGTAAGTTTTAGACTCTCTTATTATTATTGTGACAGGTAAGACTCTACAAAAATCCCAAGGAGAAAACAGACCACCAGTCATTCAGTAATTATATTGCAACTGCAAGGCCATTTAGTTACTGTGGGATAACCAATAGAATCCTTAATAATTTAACCAATAGAATCCTTAATAATTTAACCAATTACCATTTGTTATAATAGCTAGGTTGACATTTGATGATCCACAGGGGTCTCACCTGTCTTTTTTATATACTCAACGTTTAGTGTTGCCATACTAATGCTGTTAACACCTGTCCAGGTCAACTTCTGACAGTTTTCAGTGTTAACTCTTATTTCTAGAACTATCAAGAGAAGGCTTACAAAAGAAGCACAAATTATATAACGCCCTGCTGAAGGCTATTTTTATGGCACTTTTTGATTCTGACAAGCATACTACTGCCTCATCAATGGGTTCAAATAATATAGCATTATAGAGTAAGTGCTATACTTATTCTACTGATATATTCAAGATACAAACGAGAAGGTAAAGTTCTGCTGGCCACAAGACTTAAAGCTACTGCACTTACACTGTGGTGCAGTAAAATGCCTGAACAAGAACATTCATCAAGTTTCGTATTAGCTAACCTCAGCATAATGATAGTTTCCCCCCCACCCCCCCCTTTTTTTTTTTATGTCTATAGTCATTACAGTCACATCTGGTGAATAAATATCCCATTGCTGCTCTACAGAAAACAGTAATCGAGTAACATTCAGAAATCTTAGAGTGAACCTATTAAACCTAACACAATATAGCAATGTGATGTTTAGATTTTGGGTTGGTTTGGTTTGCTGGTGGTTTTACATTTTCTTGGTTGTTTGGGGTTTCATCCCTTCTGTTGTATTCATTTGAACCTAAAAAGCCTGAAATCCCAGACAACATTATTTCTGGAAATTTTGTGTCTGAGCACGGACTTAGATATTGACTCACTTAAAGTTCAAGGTCTCTTACAAACCCAAAACTCAGGGCAAATCTGTGAAAAGAATGTACAAAAGCTGAATCAACCTGATCCTAACTTTTATCTCAGAAACTGATTCAAGGCTTTGATTCAAGCCACATGAAAGTTGTCGTGCTGTTTGTTTAAATGGGATAATAAAGGAATTCATTCTTGCATTTCACTTCAGCGCTTTACCTGAAGTTTAAAGAAAATGGGGGCTGTGAACCTACAAAGAATGAAACAAAACCAAGAAAATGAAATCACTAAGATGACATGCTAAATATTGTATTTTACTATAACCTCCAGTTATTCTAAAGAATAGCTTTAAAGATTATGCTCTAGACTATGGAGTTGCAAGAGCCAGAAAAGGCAATGCAGTTATGTGAACATGCCAGGGTGAAGCAAGACACTTATGCTTCCCGTAAAGGACCAGCTTCTGCAGGCTAGCAGAATACCCTATCGACAATCAGAACTACATCTTACATAATTCTCCAGATTTTTGTTACATGGTACAGCCATTTTTTGATGTTTTCTCCACAGGAGGCTTTGTGAGCCTTTACCCACAGAATTCTTCTGGCTGTTCGGATCCAAATTTGCTAAATGCAGTTCATACAATTCCTCTAGTTTATCTGCACTGCCCAATACCCTACCTACAAAATTTAGGACAGCAGCTTATACTGGAATACAGTGCTGATACTATGTAAAGACCTAACACTAGGGGAAAACAGGCAGTTTAAAAAGGAAGACGGGAACATAGAGAGAGATGGGAAATAAAATCTTTAAAATATAGATGAGTGCAGGATGTCTCTCCCACAAACTTATTTTGGCTTAAGAGATGCTAGCAGGTGGCAGATACGTAACTGTGTGGTTGTAAGTCAGACCAGAACTTTTCCTAGAGTTCTTTAACTGAAGCATCTCTCAGAGGAAACATATAAAGTAATTATGGTAGGTACTTAAGCAAATGGACTGTTAATAACCAGATAGAGGTGATAAGCCTCCCAGACCAGCTGGAGACCTGCTAGTGAAAAAAAAACAACCCAACCTGAGGAGTAGAATCTGTTTTAGTATGGAAAAGGATTCTGTGAATTATTGGCAGATCTCATTTTTACAAAAAGAAAAGAAATAAAAAAAAAACAACCCCCCAAAAAACTTGGCAGCAAGTAATCTCGCTGAGGCTGGAATCCTCTGACTATCTGCAGTCTCAGGCTTCTACATTGCTGGCTGAAATAATAACTAATTTGCTTTGTCATCCTAGAAGAATTGATTGAATGATTTTTATTTTTTTTTTTAAATTTGATGCATGACCTGACTTTTACAATTACCTCTGTTCTCCATAGTATATCCCTAGTCTCTGAAGAACTGTAATTCTATCAAAGGATATTTATCCAACACACCTTATGTTCTCTCTAACAGTCCATCAGAAAAGGCTTTGAAATACTAAATAGGGAAATACTGGCCAGCTTTTTCAGTGTAGTCCTTAACAGCAGTGGAGAGAAGAAGAGAAAATTGAAGTGAAATCCAGGCTCATAACATGGAACAACAGAACAGAAACGTATTACTACACTGTCTGGACAGTTCTAATGAAACTACAGAAGAGACAAAAGAACATTCAGGATTGGGGTTCTTGATAGAGAAGATCAAAGTTTTTATCATAATATTATTTCTTACTTATAAATGTTACTGTCAATCTGAGTCAGATTTTTGCAGCTCAGTTTCTATTAAGTCACATTAAGAGTATCTGGTCACCCCTCCAGACTACAGGAGTCTACAGAAGCATTTTCTGTTCATTGAGCAGCCCACAGACAAGCTATGGATCTTAACAACTCTTTTGCACAAATCAAATTCCTGCTATGCTCACTCCAAACTAGCCAGCTATAGTCTACATAGCACTCTTCACACCATACTCATCCAGTCAGCTCTGCAGACAACCTGCAAAAATACACTTGAGCAACACGGAATACTTCATTAAATCCCATCCAAGAAATATCAAAACAAGAGGACCAATGTGTGATCTTTCAATTAGTTTATATATGTACCTGTTTTCTGCCCTTCACCTACTTCCTCATTCTTTCTTCATGTCTCTCACTTTGAATCCTGAATAAAACAAATGAGATTTTTTTTCTTTAAGTTCAATTCTGCAGCATAACTGGGGGTTGAGGGAAAAGGTGGAGGAGGGGTGAGGGGCAATGACAGTTGTGTTGTTTGTTTTTTAATTCTCTGCTTCTTTCCTCGAAAGCATACATGAGATCGAAAGAGTGATTATAAAGAAATGGTGGTCATTAAAGTTGCTCAATTCACTGACATCTGATGGTTTCAGAAGAGTAGCATTTATGCTACTAATAGAAAGACTGTGAAACATGTGATCTTACTTGGGATTTTCAGGCCTACTCCTGATCACAGGTTTGACAACACTGATGCACTGCAACATGCAGCCTCCTTCATAATGACTTCCCCTCTGCCTTCAGTTTCTGAATATGCAGAGGAAAAACTAGATTCAATTAATATCATTACATTTAAAAAGACAAACATTCAAAAATAAAAACGTTCAGTACTGAACATCTGCTTTGTATAAAATGAAAGAGGAACAGGAATTTTTAATGGAAGTAAATCTTTATTTTTTTTTAAATATTGCCTTGCTCGTGAATATGCTTAAACAAAGTGCCTCACACCCTCACAGTAAAGAACTTCTTCCTTATATCCAATCTAAAGGATTAATTGCATTAAAAGGACATGGAACTGTTGGAACAAGTCCAGAGGAGGGCCACGAGGATGATCAGGGGGCTGGAGCACCTCCTGTATTAAGACAGGCTGAGAAAGTTGGGGATGTTTAGCCTGGAGAAGAGAAGGCAGCATGGAGACCTCATTGCAGTCTTCCAGTACCTATAAGGGACTGTACTGATAGGACAAGGGGTAACGAGTTAAACAGGGGAAGTTTAGACTGGATATAAGGAAGGCGTTCTTTACTGTAAGGGTGGTGAGTCTCTGAAATGGGATGTCCAAGGAAGCTGTGAAACTACCCCTGTGGGTCTTCAAAGTCAGATTGAACAGAGCCTTGGGTGACATGGTTTAGTGGGAAGTGTCCCTGCCCATGGCAGGGGGTTTGGAACTAGATGATCTTGGGCTCCTTTCAAACCCTAACTATTCTATGATACTGTGATGCTAAACTTCCACTGTTTAAGTTTGAACCCATTACCCCTTGTCCTGTCACTACCGTCCCTGATGAAGAGTTCCTCCCCAACATCCTTACAGGCCCCCTTCAGACACCGGAAGGCTGCCATGAGGTCTCCACGCAGCCTTCTCTTCTCCAGGCTGAACAGCCCCAACTTTCTCAGCCTGTCTTCATACAGGAGGTGCTCCAGTCCCCTGACCATCCTCGTGGCCCTTCTCTGGACTTGTTCCAACAGTCCCATGTCCTTTTTATGTTGAGGACACCAGAACTGCACACAATACTCCAAGTGAGGTCTCACGAGAGCAGAGCAGAGCAGAGGGGCAGGATCACCTCCTTTGACCTGCTGGTCATGCTCCTTTTGATGCAGCCCAGGATACAGTTGGCTTTCTGGGGTATGAGCACTCATGTTCAGTTTTTTATCAACCAACATCCCCAAAACCTTCTCCACAGAGCTGCACTGGATCTCTTCTTTGCCCAACCTGTAGCTGCGCCTGGGATTGCTCCGACCCAGGTGTAGGATCTTGCACTTCCATTGTTGAACTTCATAAGGTTGGCACAGCCCTACCTCTCAAGCTTATCAAGGTCCCTCTGGATGGCATTTCTTCCCTCCAGAGTACTGACCACACCACACAGCTTGGTGTCATCAGCAGACCTGCTGAGGGTGCACTCAATCGCACTGTCCATGTCACTAACAAAGATGTTGAATAAGATCAGTCCCAACACCAAGCACTGATTGACACCACTCATTACTGGTCTCCAGCTGGACATTGATCTGTTGACCACAACTCCTGGCACGCAGCCATCCAGCCAATTCTTTATCCACCAAGTGGTTTATCCATCAAATTGTTGTCTCTTCAATTCACAGACAAGGATGTCGTGTGGGACAGTGTCAAACACTTTGCACAAGTCCAGGTAGATTACGTCAACTGATTATAATAATCAGTTAACAATAATAATCAGTTAATAATAATAATCAGTTAATATTAATAAATTATAACTTACTTATTCTAGAAGCATAGTGTTTTATAAAGGGAGAGTACCTGCAATTATAATTTTATATTGTCAGACAATAATGAAGAGCATTTCAGGTATCTGAAGTATCTGATAAACCTGTGCATTCCAATCTCACTTTATATTCTACTCATGAAGTTCCTCTGAAGCATACCTGTAATTTCTTAAAACTAAAACAGCTATACAGTTTGATGATTATATGTATTTAGAAGACTTTATCCTTGTCCTGGGTTCAGCTTTAGCAGGCATTTTTCTCTTTCTTACTAGCTAGTGCATTGCTGTGTTTTTGACTTTCAGCCAGGGAACACCTCTGATATGTATAAGTAATGTTTATCCAGATCAAGGACTTTTCAGTCTCTCATGCTCTGCCAGTGAGGAGGGGCACAAGAAGCCAGGAGAGAGCAGAGAAAGGACACCTGACTCAAAATAGCCAAAAGGGTATTTCATACTACAGCACATCATGCCCAGTATGTTACACAGAAGGGCCAGATTGCTGCTCGGGTTGGGCTGAGTATCGGTTGACAGGTGGTGAGCAACTGTATTCTCTCCCCTTGTTATTCCCCTTATTCTTATTGTTGTTGTTGGCAGCAGTAGTGATTTGTGTTATACCTTAGCTACTGGACTGTTCTTATCTCAACCTGTGGAACTTACATTCTTTCGATTCTCCTCGCCACCCCTCCGGGAGCGGAGGAAGGAAGAAAGGGGGGAAGTGAGCAGCTGTGTGGTTCTGAGTTACTGGCTGGGCTTAAACCACAACAATCCTGAAGGAACTTGAATGTTAAAATGCTCAGTTTATAAAACCAAAGTAGCTTCTCGGCTACATATAACTGTATGGAAAGGAAGAATCTCCATGGGAGAACCACGCATGATAGCGGAAAGAGTCAAGAGACAACCTTCCAATCTGGCATAACTGCAACAAGAGACTGCCACATTTTTAGACTTCCTGTTTACAGGTGAGCTAACTTAACACACCCACAAATGACAGAATCACAGAATCGTTAGGGTTGGAAAGGACCTTAAGATCATCTAGTTCCAATACCCCTGCCATGGGCAGGGACACCTCCCACTAAACCATGTCACCCAAGGCTCTGTCCAACCTGGACTTGAACACTGCCAGGGACGGAGCATTTACAACTTCCCTGGGCAACCTATTCCAGTGCCTCACCACCCTTACAGTAAAGAACTTCTTCCTTATATCCAATCTAAACTTCCCCTGTTTAAGTTTTAACCCATTACCCCTTGTCCTATCACTACAGTCCCTAATGAATAGTCCAACTCCAGCACCCCTATAGGCCCCTTTCAGATACTGGAAGGCTGCTAGGAGGTCTCCACGCAGCCTTCTCTTCTCCAGGCTGAACAGCCCCAACTTTCTCAGCCTATGATATTTCACTTTGGAGGTGAATGGACAGATCTATCTGCCCTCATGTTAAATCAAAAATAGGTGAACACCATTGGCAGGATTATTATAAACTCTCCCATACACCAGGCTGTTGTGTTCTAAAATAGAAGGCCAGAACCTGTCCTTACTTACACAAGCAGAAGAATCAAGACCAGTTTTTAACGGCCTTTGAGTGTGTGAAACCACTCCCCCCGATTTTGGCTCACTCATGAACTTGATGAGAATGCATTCCAGCATGTTGTCTCCATTGATAAGGACATTAAAAAGTCTCAGCCCCAGAGGAAGGCCACTCATAACCTGCAATTAAGCTGCAATTAAGACTCTGAACTACTGACCACTACCATTCTAACTCAATAGCAAGCCACTTTGTAGTTCACCCACCCAGTTCACATCTCTCAAATGTGGCTATAAAGATACTGTGCAAAGATGTGAAAAGCCTTGCTAAAGTCAAGAGCACACCGCACTCTAAATTTTTTGAAGATTAAATAATCTTCTCATAGAAGGCTATGGGGTTGATCAGAAATCACTTGGTAAGTCTATGAAGACTGCTCCCATAATTGATTTCCATACATATTTTTGCTGTTATTTTCTTAGGCAGAGAAGCCTGTTTTCCATAGATCCTCTTTCTTGCCTATTCTTGAACATGGTCATACCATTTCCCTTTCTCCAGACCTCAGGGGATTTCTCCAGCGAACACCATGTTTCCATGAAGGCAGAGGCCTCCTAAAGGAGTCAGCTCCATCAGCACCCTCAGGTGCATTCCATTTCACTCCATGGACTTTGAGGCATCTTAATTAAACACTAGTTCAATCTTCCTCTGCCATGGGTAGTACCTTTCTCTCCCAGTTTGCTACTAGGTCCAGATACCTGTGAAGTTGGAGAGATGATCTTGCTAGTAGAGACTGAGTGAAGAAGGCATTGAGTAGCCCATAACAAAGTTAACAGCCCCACTCACCACTGGGACAAGAATTTTCATCATCTTCAGTTATCTGTTACAGCTTGCCCTTGCTTCCACCTCTCATACACTTCTTTTATACATTTCAGCATGGTAAGGAGTTCACTGTTAAATTAAGATGGCCTTCTGCCATGCCTGCTAATTTTCTTGTCCACTTCAATACGTCACTGCTGTGCTTTAAGGTGCCCTTTAATGCCTTTGATCATTAACCAATTACTCTGCCCTGAAGGGACTCAATGTTCCAGTTCTTTAAGTAAGCTGAAGCATGGTGAAGAGCAAGGGATTTATTCTGCTGCTTAAGTGCATCACTTCCCTCCAGATCTTAAATTCTACCATTTCCTGGTCATTGCAGCAAAGGCTGCCACTGAATGTCAGCTTAACTAGTTCTTTATTTATGAGTAGCAGACTGCCCTGGTTTCAGCTGTAATAGTTACTTTGTTTTCCTTCCTTGTAGCTGGTGCAGGGCTGTGTTTTGGCTTTAGTCTGAGAATAATGCTGACAACGTACCAATGGTTTAGTTGTTGCTCAGCTGCATTGACCTTGATCAAGGACTTTTCAGTCTCTCATGCTCTGCCAGTGAGGAGGGGCAAAAGAAGCTGTGAGGGAGCAGAGGCAGGACACCTGTCGCAAACTAGCCAAAGGGTATTTATATTACAGCAAGTCATGCCCAGTGTATAAACTGAGGGGAGTTACCCAGAAGGGATGGATAGATGCTCATGTCAGGCTGGGTATCAGTCACTGAGTGGTGAGCAATTGCATTGTGCGTCACCACTGGTTTACTGTGGTTTTCTCTCTTCCATTTTAATTTTTTATTCTCTCCCCTTGTTATTTCCCTATTGTTGTTATTAGTAGTAGTATTATACTGTACTTTAGTTGCTAAACTGTTCTTATCTCAACCTGTGGGATCTACACTCTTTCTATTCTCCCCACCATCCCACCCCGAGGGGGGAGGAGAGGTGGTAATGTGAATGGCTGGGCTTAAACCACAGTAGACCTAGCAGAGCACCTCACTTAGTCATCCTTCCCATCCTTCCCAGGTGGAGGGGGGGGGGGGGGGGAAGGATAAAAATCATCTTGTACATTATTCAATACTTTTGACTTTGTCTTCTTTTGGAAAATGTTAAGAAAAAAGCATGTTATTTTTTAAAGTTATTTTGTCAAAAATAGACAGTGCTCATCTCATGTATCGTACTTTTTTCAATATTCTCAGCAATATAAACTTCTGAGTTTCCAGGCAAACATTTCATGAAGAAACCTTTTCTTTGTTTTTATTTGCACGTGGAATTGCAAGTGTCTTATTTTATGTTTCACCTTAAAAGTTAGTTCAAAACCAGTATCTTCAGAGGGGCTGACAAGCCACACAGTAATACGTATGCATGTCTCTCCCTTCCCTCAGGATCTTGATCTAAATGAAATCACAGCTAGAAATTATTTGATTAAATTGACAGGATATTAGTTGTGAAAAAAATCTCTCATATCCCAAAGTAGAAACAAGTAAATAGTGCTATGAATATTAAAGTCATTGAGGTCTTTTAATGAATTTGCTTGAGCCAAACTTAAGTAACTTAAGTTACATGGTATTCACTCTGTAATGATCAGTAAGACAACTCAGAGATAAACAGGCACTCACAAGGAAAAGGATAGGTTTAAGGCAACTAACAATGTTCCAATTCCAAAGATGTTCATTCTCATGAAATTGTCATTTGAGCCTTGATCTTGCAAAGAGCTGAACAATGTACCTTAGTTTAGCCCATGCGAATTTTCCCACATGATCTGGAATGCTTAAAATTCATGTCCATTATTTTTCAAAGGTGTCACTGCCAACACCTTTTAATCATATGCTTTTAGACAGATTTGAGACACAAGTATCATACTAGGCATCTGAAGTGTTGAATTCTGACTCTAATCACACCTTTTCTTTCTCATTTTGTCTTTTTAGTATATCCTTTCTATTACTTTCGCAGAGAAATTTTTCAAGAAATGCAAGTAATTTATCTCAGATATTAAATCTCTAACCAGCAGGTCATAGAAAAAAAAAAAAAAAAGAAAACTGGACAAAGTTTCAAGAAAGAATTTTAACTAATATATAAGCTCCAAAAATTTTTGGTCTTTCTGTCCTCTCCTCAAACCCCATGGGCTTTGTTTCCTTTGAAAGGAGAAGCAGCAAACAGACAAAAGTTTTCAAGAAATCAGCATTTTATGATATGTTTTCTCAGCTTTTGGAGGGGACTGATAAGACTTTGCATTGCTTTAATGCCATTTCTAGAGATCAGCACTTCTGACACTGCCTTGATGAACTATCTATGCATTCTGTGTTTTCTGGTGTAAAACCAAGTAGCTGCCTGCAGGAAAACTTGGGAGTCAGATGTTCTAGAATTGTTCTTCCAGAGTACTGCAGATCACTTTGTAAAGTAAAAGCCTGAAAATGCTAGATAATTTCAGAGGCTCAGCACTTGTCTGCTAATATGCCAGGAAGAATAAACAATTATGATTTTCATCTAAGCAACAACATACGCTGTTTGCTGTCCTATTCTGAACAGCTGTAGGTTAGATGCTGTTAAGATTAGGCCCCTTCTCCCCTCCATTATTTCAAAATTCAAATTAAACTAAAATAACAGCACCTGCTGAACAAAAACACTATTTCAAAATGTGTACTTGCACACAATTACTATAAAGAGCCTGGCCACCATTGTTACCAGCCTATTCTTTCTGAATGGAAATGGCAGAGAAGTTTTCGATGCAGCTGCAGCTCTTCAATTGTATAACTAGTGCTGGCCCCAAGCCAACCCTCAAGAACTCAAGTGGCACCAAAAGATACTATATTGATTTGCAATCGAACATAATAGGCCATCAGCTTAATTATTACTGAAGTGACAAGGTTCTGGATATTTCATATTTCTGAGGCCTGTGAAAGATGAATGTAAATCTTTTAAATGCCTACATTTGCATATCTTCAGAAGGGTTGAGTGCTCTTACTGTATTCATAGCCTGTGAAAGACCTAAAGGACCGGCTATTCAACTCAGGTTGGTAGATCACACAGTCAGTTGCATAAGGAAACAAGTCTATAAAACTGAACACATTCCTATAGGAAAATATCCCCAGATCTCTTGTAGACACACAGAGAAAAATGTATGATGATCACTACTATCATTCTTATAGACCTTTTTCTTCCCCTACTCCCTTAGGGAAAAGACTGCTTGAGTATAAGAGACTGAACTGGCACCATCTAGCACTCTGAGCTATCTACTGCAGTGAGTTATTCCCACTGATTCTCACCACAGCTTTACGGCAGAAGTTCTGCAAAAGGGACGCAACATTTTGAAGAAGTCTATGCTAGAGGAACACAGGAACATGTACTGGCTAGAGAGTGAGACCAAGACACAGGATTTCATGCTGTCAATAGCCATCCCTGTCACACTAGGAACATACATCAGCTAGCCACCTCCTAACGATATATATGCTTCTCTTTTTATTAAGAGTATATGACTTCTGCATTCAGATCCTATGACCCTGACTTCAAATTAGAAAATCATTGTGACAAAGTGGTTTTATTATATAAGGAAGAATTTCTATTTTAATGATCCTAGAGTCAGTTACTATTCCAGTACTTATCCTCTACTTATCTTCTGTGCAGGTTCCTCCACAGGTATGTCATGTCTACTGAGCTCACATATACACCAAGCACTGTTTTCTCCCATATTCCTAGCCTCTGAATTGCAACTGTCCCCAAAAGCATCCTCTTTTGCTTACCATTGGCATTTGCTATAAACTGCTCTTCACACGTGCTATGTACATTACTGGAAAAAAAAATATTATTTGTTTCTCCAATTCACAGAGAGAAAATAAGTCACAAATAAAAGCATAGTTATAAATATTACAGCGTTAAAAGTTTTGGGATAAAAGATTTGTTGACATGTTTATCTTCTATCTTCTGTTAGCAACATTATTCCCAAAGAATTAAGGCTTGTATGTTCAAGTACCAATGCCCTCTACTGGAGGGAATATGCATGAACTCCTTACAACGAATCATCGCTTCTAGTGCTATTCACTTGATGGCTTTTAATCACTACCTAAGAAAGAGGCCTGATCTGGAACATATGGCTGATGGTTGTCTCTGGATACCTACTGGATCCTGCAAGACAGTAATTTCATTCAACTTCTTAATAATAAGGAAATCCAGTACTGTATGTTTTCAATTTTCATTAAAAAAAAAAAAAGAAAAAAAAAAGTTGGGGGAAGATGTTTGCCAAATAGAAACAGAACAAGTTTGCAGGAAAAAGCTCTTCTTCCTTTTCTGCTGTCATGCTCCACTTCCCCACCTCATACCTCCTACTAAACCACCGAACTCTAATGTGTAAAGTCAAGGTTTTCCAAAACAGCTAATGACTGTGTGTACTTCACTCCTTGGGAGCTCAGCTTTGACACTTCAAGACTATTCTGAGAAACAGACTAGTTTTCACATTTCCATTTAAGAGTGTAAATGTAAACACCAACCAGTTCATAACTGAAATCTCAGTGTAAAATTGTCTTTGGTTTATTTCTTCCTTCCCTTTCTAGTGTACATTGATGCTGTTTGATTACTTCTATTTAATAGTATTACAGGAAAGGAAGCTTACAACACACTTGCAATCACTGTTTGTTATCAAAAAGATTTAAAACAAAGGAATATGAATTCTCAAAGATGATGCAAGCAAACAACATTGTATGAACAACTGTCTTCATGCAAAAATGCTCAAATGCAAACATGCCATTCCCATGAATAAGTGTCTAGGAAGAGTGACTCAAGATGATTTGTTTGAAAAGTTCAGTAGCTTTCCTTGGAATTTTGTGTCTAGCCAGCATAGTTACCGTATCTGACATCTGTATCTATCTGATATCTATACCCTGATAACTGTTCAAATGACAGTACAGCCCAGCACAAGCAAGCCAGGAGGTTCCTCGATTGCATGGAAGACAACTTCCTCCTGCAAGTAATAGAGGAGCTCTCAACAGGGAAGGGCTGGTTGGAAATCTGACACTCCAGGGCAGCCTTGGTTGCAGTGATCATGAGATGATCAAGTTTGAGATCCTCAGGACAGTGAGAAAAGCGTGCAGCAAGCTCACTGCCCTGGACTTCAAGAGAGCAGACTTTGGCCTCTTCAGGAACCTGCGTAGGCCTAGAGGGCAGGGGGGCCCAAGACTGTTGGTTGATACTCAAGGATCACCTGCTCCAAGCTCAGGACTGCTGCATCCCAACTAGAAGGAAGTGCAGCAGGAGGGCCAGACCTCCTTGGATGGATAAGGAGCTCCTGAGGAAAATTCAAAGGAAAAATGAGGTTTATAAAAGGTGGAAGCAAGGACAGGCGGCCTGGGAAGAATACAGGGATGCTGTCTGGGAAGCTAGGGACCAGGTTAGGAAAGCTAAGGCCCAGTTAGAATTAAACTTGGCTAGGGATATGAAAGATAACAGGAAGGGATTCTATATGTACATTGTGAATAAAAGACAGACTAGGTACAATGTGGACCCTCTCTGGAAGATATCAGGAGAACTGGCCACCCTGGATTTGGAGATGGCTGAGGTTCTTAATGACTTCTTTGCCTCGGTCTTCACTGGGAAAGGCTCTGACCGCACCACCCATGTCTTGGAAGGCAAACGCAGAGACCGTGAGAATGAAGATCTTGGGCCCACTGTAGGAGACAATATGGTTCGAGACCATCTTAACAACCTGAACATGCACTAGTCCATGGGAGCTGATGAAATCCACCTGTGGGTCTGGAAGGAGCTGGTGAATGAAGTTGTTAAGCCACTGGCCATCATATTTGAAAAATCATGGCACTCAGGTGAAGTTCCTGACGACTGGGAAAAGGGAAATATAACCCACCGTTTTAAGGAAGGGGAAAATGGATGAGCCAGGGAATTACATACCAGTCAGTCTCACCTCTGTGCCTGCAAAATCTTGGAGCAGATTCTGCTGGAAGACATGCTAAGGCACATGAAAAACAACAAGGTGCTTGGTGACAGCCAGCATGGCTTCACTAAGGGGAAATCCTGTCTGACCAGTTTGGTGGCCTTCTATGATGGGGCTACAGAACTGATGGACGGGGTAGAGCAGTTGATGTCATCTACCTGGACTTGTGCAAAGCGTTCAACACTGTCCCACGCAACATCCTTGTCTCCAAATTGGAGAGACATCAATTTGATGGATGGACCACACGGTGGATAAAGAATTGGCTGGACAGCCACACGCAAAGAGTTGTGGTCAATGGCTCAATGTCCAGCTGGAGACAAGTAACGAGTGGTGTCCCTCAGGGATGAGTGTTGGGACAGGTCTTGTTCAACATCTTTGTTGGCGACATGGACAGTGGGATTGAGTGTGCCCTCAGCAAGTTTGCCGATGACACCAAGCTGTGTGGTTCGGTTGATACACTGGAGGGAAGAAATGCCATCCAGAGGGACCTTGACATGTTTGTGAGGTGGGCTGATACCAACCTGATGAAGTTTAACCATGCCAAGTGCAAGGTCCTACACCTGGGTCAGAGCAATCCCATGCACAGCTACAGGTTGGGCAGAAAAGAGATTCAGCGCAGCCCTGTGGAGAAGGACTTGGGGGTGTTGGTTGATGAAAAACTGAACATGAGTGAGCAGTGTGTGCTTGCAGCCCAGAAAGCCAACTGTATCCTGGGCTGCATCAAAGGAGCATGACCAGCAGGTCAAAGGAGGTGATCCTGCCCCTCTACTCTGCCCTTGTGAGACCTCACTTGGAGTATTGTGTGCAGTTCTGGTGTCCTCAACATAAAAAGGACATGGAACTGTTGGAATAAGTCCAGAGGAGGGCCACGAGGATAATCAGGGGACTGGAGCACCTCCCGTATGAAGACAGGCTGAGAAAGTTGGGGCTGTTCAGCCTGGAGAAGAGAAGGCTGCGTGGAGACCTCATAGCAGCCTTCCGGTATCTGAAGGGAGCCTATAGGGATGCGGGGGAGGAACTCTTCATTAGGGACTGTAGTGATAGGACAAGGGGTAATGTGTTCAAACTTAAATAGGGGAAGTTTAGATTGGATATAAGGAGGAAATTCTTTCCTGTTAGGGTGGTGAGGAACTGGAATGGGCTGCCCAGGGAAGCTGTGAATGCTCCATCCCTGGCAGTGTTCAAGGCCAGTCTGGAGAGAGCCTTGGGTGATATGGTTTAGTGTGAGGTGTCCCTGCCCGTGGCAGAGGGGTTGGAACTAGATGATCTTAAGGTCCTTTCCAACCCCAACTATTCTATGATTCTATAATAATTGCTACAGTTATCATGTAATACTTTGTGAAGTATCTCATCTTCATCTTCCGGAAGAAGTACTGTGTTTGTATGTCAAAGACCACAGTCAAATTGTGTATTCATGAGAGAATATAATGAGATCAGAAACCACCATGCTGATTTAGCTTGTTCTCTGAGCCAGGATTAGAGTGTAGTGCTAAAAAAATTTGGGGAGTTTTGTGTTTCATTGCTTATAGATGTAATCACTTATGGAGAAATGTATGTAACAAAACATTAATAGAGGGTACTGACATAATTTTGCTCACCTATCTTGAAAGTGTAATATAATTTCCCAAACCGAAACATTCAATTTATCCTGTCCTTTTCCTGACAGTTACAGGATGGTCATGAAAAAAATTCAGCTGGATATAGTCCTTTGGAATGTGAGATCTTTTGATGATCATTTTCTAGCCTTACATCTAAAATATACTAGAAAGGAAGGAAGAATGTGGAGAAATGAGAAGAAAGGGAACACACAAGAGACAGACCTACAGAGGAAAAAGATTAATTTTCTAATTTGGTGGCAATGTCCTGCAATTTCATTTGGACAATCAAGTGCTTCAGTCTTATAAGTATTTGAACACCGACGCCAAAAAAGTACAGACTACAACTGCATCAAAGGGGCAGTCAGACCTACTACAACAGGCACCAAGAATGCTCTTGTGGGATGGTAGGCAGTGGTCAGCATGGAATCATAGAATAACAGAATGGTTTCAGTTGGAAGGGGCCTGAAAGATCATCTACTTCCAATCCCCCTCACATAGGTACAGACACTTTTTATTCCACCAAATTGCTCAAAGCCCTGTTCAGTCTGGCCTTGAACACTTCCAGGGATGGGGCATCCACAGGTTCTCTGGGCAACCTGTTCCAGTGCCTCACCACCCTCACAGTACAGAATTTCTTCATAATGCCTAATCTAAATCTACTCCCTTTCAGTTTAAAGCCATTCCCCCTGTCCTACTGCTAAAGAATCAATTATTAAAAACTTCTGCTAGTGCAATCCCCACAAAGTGGCCTGGTCTAAAACCAGGCTGTTAACGGAACATGCATTATAGTCATGTAAAAGGAAAATAGCTGTAGAGCAACCACCTGCACAAGCAATTTCAAAATGAAAGGACGTGAGGATGAAAATTGAGCCATTGTTAATAAGTAGCTGAGAATCCAGCTGAGGTTTTTGTCATTGTTAACAGGAACAACAAAAGCTCACTTAAAAAAACAGATGGAAAGCATTCAGAAACCAATGAGAAATTACTAATATTATTTTTCTATCCTAAAGGTATCTGTATAGCATGAATTTATAGAAAAATAAGTACCTTGAGTAGCACAGAATAAACACTGTTTAACACAAAGAAGAAAAAAAGTGAACCTTCATATTAGACTTAGTTTCCAGTAAACAAGAGGGTATTACTCCATTAAACAATTCATCAATTCATACCTACACAGTGTGATCACTCAGAGATTTAATTCTTCCCCATTTCTATATAATGATGGATAATAGCTGGTGAGTATGTACAACTCAGTCCAGAGAAGCAGGACAAATAATGTAATCTGTGATGGAGCTCAGCAGTCTTAGAAAATCAAAATACCCAATCATTATTTTCATAATTTGGGATTTGAATATTCAGATTTCAAGCTTGCAATAAGACTTAAAGGTAGGATTTTTCAATAAATCAAAAGCCCAACATTGAAAAAACAGAAAATTGTTAATAAAGTACTTAATTATGAATGGGCCCTCTCAAGAAGATAATACCACCCACTATAAATAATACCACCTCCTATCCACTCAATTTATAGGCTGGGGTCTGAAACCATCTCTTCATATTGCTAAGCAGTCAGAGGAATAATTTCATAAAATCACAGAATGATTAGAGTTGGAAGGAACCTTTAAAGATCATCTAGTCCCAATCCCCCTGCCATGGGCAGGGATTTTTTCCACTAGACGGTTTCCAAAGCCCTGTCCCACCTGGCCTTGAACACTGCCAGGGATGGGGCATCCACAGCTTCTCTGGGCAACCTGTGAAGAATTTCTTCAAAATCTTTAATTTAAAACTACCTTCTTTCAGTTTAAAACCACTCTCCCCTTGTCCTATCACAACATGGCCTTTGTAAAAAGTCATTCCCCAGATTTCTTGTAAGCCTCTTTTATGTACTAGAAGACTGTTTCAAGGTATCCCCCGAGTCTTCTCGTCTCCAGGCTGAACAACTCCAACTCTCTCAGCCTGTCTTCATAGGAGAGGTGCTCCAGTTCACTGATCATCTTCTTGGCCCTCCTCTGGACTCGCTCAAGCAAGTCCATGTCCCTCTTATGTTGAAGGCCCCAGAGCTGGAGGTAGTACTCCAGGTGGAGTTTCACAAGAGCAGAGTAGAAGGGAAGAATCACCTCCGTTGACCTGCTGGTCACACTTCTTTTGACATAGCCCAGTATACCGTTGGTTTTCTGAGTTGCAAGCACACACTGCATATTGAGCTTCTCCTCAGTCAACACCCCAAAGAACTTTCCTCAGGGCTGCTCTCAATCCATTCACTTCCCAGCCTACAGCTGCACTTGGGGTTGCCCCCCTAAGTCTGTGTAATTACTCAAAATTACCCAAAGGGCTAATGAGTCAATACAAAAGCTTCACAAACTGACTTTAAAATAGCCCAGCAGAAAACCCAAATTACTTTAAAACAGCTCTGTCAAACCAAACTGTACCATGAAAGAGAGAAGAGTGTCTTCCTGCCTCTTGATTTTATATTACGGAAGTTTTTTTGTACTTCATCTTTTACATCATTTTAAACAAATATGTCTGTTAGGAGGAGAAAACATCTTAAATTCAGAAATTAAAACATCACTAATTTGCACCATATATGCTGTAGACCTATTTATTAAATTAATTAATCCTTCTTTAAAATTATATAATGAATATTAATCCTACTATATTCTGTGGGATTTGTCTGAAGGTTTACAGAATAATCATGTTGAATCCTTTTCTCTGGACAAGCACACACTACATGCAGGAAACAAAACTTGAGTCAGTGTCTTATCCATTCTAGCAGAAGACTCCAGAGTCTTCTCTCCTGTATTCTCCAGGATTTGTTTTCCTGACGGGTCTCCACAATGTGCGTCTTCAAAGTGACTGCAAGAAGCACAAATTATGTCACTTCAGGCGGTATTAACTTTCCTGGCTTAAATAAATTTATTGCTTTGTTCTTTCCTGCTCTACAGAGTTGGAATAGATAATTTATGCTTATGGAAGGTGGGTTGAGAAAAAGAACACAGAGGCATCTAGCGTCCTCCCATATTGACAGTATTTCTTCAATATACTGGAGAATTAGAGTCTGTTCATAGCCCTACCACTGACTTTTTCTGAACTATTGTTTCTTTTCCTCTTTTCCTACACTGAGGCAAGTGTCCATAAAGCACTTATCACAGTAGGGACCTACTCATGACTGAGACTTAAGTGGAATGTTAATACTAAAAAGAGGAGAAAACCAGAGGCAAAATCACTGCACAGCAAAAACAGCCAAGACCGTTATTCACCAATAGGAGGGAGACAGGCAAAGAGACTGTACAGATCTCAGAATCAAATAGCAAAGTTCTTTGAAGTCTTTTCTTTCCCATGAGTACAGGAAATAAAGGATATTTACAAAGCAAGCAGCCTTAAAAGAGAAACTTCTGTTATCCTTCATTATTAGAATTGACCCCTGTTTAAATGAGTTAACGAAGTACACAGAATTAGTCATAATAAAATAGGAAAACTATAATAATGTTTAAGAGTTGTTTTTCCTTCACCCCCAAAACTGATCTTAGATTAAGCCCCAGATATTGCTGACAGAAATAGAAGCTCAAACTAAGTAACTAAGAAATAGGTACTTAGAAGGATAATAAGCATTGTTTTTACTGATAAAAGTCTTTCAAACTGGAATAGCTGTAGCCTATATGTTCCTCTGGAAAACAAAGGAGGTCATCTTGTTCAGCTTCCCTGCTCAAGCAGGCCCACCTAAAGCAGGCTGCCCAGGACCAAATCCAGTCTTTTTTTTTTTAATATGTCCAAGGACAAAATTTCTGAGAAACCTGGATCAGTGCTCAATCACTCTCACAATAGATAGCTCCTGGTGTTCAAATGGAATCTTATGTTTCAGTTTGTGCCCACTGGCTCTTTTTCCTGCCACTGAGCATCACTGAAAAGAGCCTAGCTCAATATTCTTTATACCTCCAGGTATTTATATACATTCAAAAAAATAAATAAACCTTCTCTAAGTATATATGTACCTTGGTTTCAGCTGGGATAGAGTTAATTTTCTTCCTAGTAGCTGATATAGTGCTGTGTTTTGGTTTTAGTCTGAGAAAATTCTAGTAACACACTGATATGTTAGCTGTTGCTCAGCAGTGCTTATGCTAATCAAGGACTTTCCAGTCTCTCATGCTCTGCCAGTGAGGAGGGGCACAAGAAGCTGGGAGGGAGCTTCACAACAGCTGACTCTAACTAGCCAAAGTGATATACCATACCCTGTGTTGAGCGTAAGAAACACCTCTGTTGGCCTGCTGGCAACACTCCTCCGAAAGCAGGCCTGCTTACTGTTAGCCTTCTTTGCTACAAGGGCACATTGCTGACTCAAAGCAGGGTCAGTGTAGATTAGCTTGCTCATTGCCAGAGCTTATGGTGTCATACAGAGTCATTTATATTACCTGACTTCCTTTGCATATAAAAACTACCATGAGCTTGATTTACCTACCCTCCCCCTTCATTTTTGATTTAAAACTTTTTATGTTTAAAAGTTTTATATCGTCATGTGTCAAAACAGAAAATCCAACCACATTCTTAGGCCCTATGTTAGGTATGAGGACAGTCATAAAGCTGTAGGAAATATTTCTCTTTATTTGATGTAAATACGAGTGGATGGGAATGAATACCTTGGATTCAGCAGGATTTAGGTATCTTATATAATAACTGTCATCATTGCACAGCAAATCATAGAATCATAGAATAGTTGGGGTTGGAAAGGACCTTAAGATCATCTGGTTCCAACCCCCCTGCCATGGGCAGGGACACCTCACACTAAACCATATCACCCAAGGCCTCGTCCAACCTGGTCTTGAGCACTGCCAGGGATGAAGCATTCACAACCTCCCTGGGCAACCCATTCCAGTGCCTCACCACCCTAACAGTAAAGAATTTCCTCCTTATATCCAATCTAAACTTCCCCTGTTTAAGTTTTAACCTGTTACCCCTTGTCCTATCACTACAGTCCCTAATGAAGAGTCCCTTCCCAGCATTCCTGTAGGCCCCCTTCAGATACTGGAAGGCTAAAAATAGATAGCAAATTAGGTGGAGCAATCCATTAATTTTGTTGCACAGGTTGTTGCTCAGTTGTAAGGAGTTAAAAGTTACAGAACATAATGCATTAGTCAGACTCATATAAGTGAAAAAAATAATACAAATTTACATTTTCTGATTGTTGATACAGATTATGTTCATTCTGTCCTCAAACTCTGAAGCTTCTGAAACTGGTAGAACCTTTCATCAAACAGTCTTAAAAAAACCAAACCCACAAAACAACAACAACAAACAACAACAACAAAACAACAACAAAAAGCCCAACAGATGTTATGCATCTGCACAGGCCAAATATTTGTCTTTGGTATCTTGTCCCTTGGGTTCAAAAAAAACAATTATTTTAGACTGGCTACTGAAGCTCAGACATCTCATACAGTGAACTGAATGAAGCTGAAGATAAAATTAATTAGCATTGTAACATATGGATGTGCATGCGCATGAGAGGAACTGACGGGATGTTATCTTCCCAGCTTCCCTTTCTTTCATCCTGTGTAAAGCAGTATCTTCTCAGTATATGAAGTCAGAATGTACAATATATGACATAAGAACAGAAGTTCTTTAACCACCATTTCAGAATAAAGTGTAAATTAACAACAGAAACTGATTTCCCACACTTCTTATCTTTCCTGAGGGATGAAGGGGTAACAGATTTTCTTTAACTGTCCTCTCAAGTATTGTACTGAAGACCAAAATTACCAGAGTCTAACATGTGTACCTCATGTCCTGAGAAATGCATCTACAGAGAGATGATAAAGACAACTATAAGGATTTACCTATTCTACTTTTATACCTGCTTCATAACATTATTCCAACTTCATATAAAGCTGGTATCTGAATTATGACCACTGAGCAATGACACATTACATCTCTTGCACTCCTAATTCAGGCAGATAAAGTGTATCTGAGGAGGACACCTGAAGCAATCCATGCACAGCAGCAGAATTTCCATTATATAACAAATACATGCATTTTCTACAAATACCAAACTGTTATCACTGAACATCAATTATGCCTATAATGGGGGTCTTCCCTTGAAAATATGATTCTGAATCAAAGACGTCTAAACATTTTGATATCACACATATGTAACAGCTTTAAGTTAAAAAAAAAAAAGTGTGGGGGAAGTTGTCAGGTTTCTTTCAATATACCAAGTTTTCCTGCCCATCTTAATACATTAGTAGAATTTTTCAACCAGCTGGAAATAGATTCTGGCTGCACTGACATTTTATTTTGGATCACAGCTTCACAAAAATATGCCAATTAACTGGGTTGTAAATTTACAGGCTTCTCAATATTCTCAAATATTTCCCTCAGTTATGATACCACAGAAGGACTCTGTCCTGGGTTCAGCAGTAGCAGTCATTTTTCTCCTTCTTGGTAGCTGGTGCAGTGCAGTGTTTTGACTTTCAGCTCGGGAACAGAGCTGATAGCGATGTTTTGGTTTGGCCAAGGACTTTGTGAGCCTCATGCTCTGCCAGGGAGGAGGGGAAGCCGGGAGGAAGCAGAGACAGACACCTGACCCAAACTGACCAAAGAGGTATTCCATACCACAGCACGTCATGCCCAGGATGTAACTGGGAGTTAGCCGGAAGGGCTGGGAGTCTGCAGGGTTGGAGGAGGTATCGGTCGGAGCTTGGTCGGGCTGAGGGGGGCAAGTTATCGGTCAGCTGGTGCTGAGGTGTTGTATTCTCTTCCTTTGTTATTTCCTTTATCATTGTTATTATTGGTGTTAGCAGTAGTGATCTGTGTTATACCTTAGTTACTAAACTGTTCTTATCTCAACCCGTGGGAGTTGCATTCTTTTCGATTCTCCTCTCCGTCCCTCTGAGACTAGGGGGAGAGAAAGAAAGGGGGGAGTGAGTGAACGAATTACCTGACTGGGTTTAAACCACGACAGTTCTTTTGGCGCCCAACGTGGGGCACGAAGGGTTGAGATAATGACAGATCTGACCGGATTAATAGTCACTCATCACAATGACGATTTATTGGCTCTCAGAGTTGTTTCTCTTGATCTCACAGCTTCAGACCGTTGTAACTTACGTAGAGCCGGTATTTGCTGTGTTAGTGTTTATCAAGTGTGGGGCCTGGGCTAAGGTTCTTGTCTCACTGTGCTTTATGGCAATGGATTGTAATACGGGCGGGCTCCAGCAGCAGGGCGGGACGGACGTGGCCGTGGACTTGTACCTGGCCGTCCGGCTGCTCTTCACCCTACTCTCCATCTTCGTGAGGCCGCGGGGAGCCGAGGAGGAGCGGCCCCGGGAGCCGGCGGCAGCCGAAGCGGCCCGGGAGAGCGGCCCCGGGGACCAAGCGGCGGCTGGAGCGGGGCCGGAGGCCGTGTGGGGACGGCTGCAGGTGGATGAGTTCGGGGCGGTCAAGGAGCAGAAGGAAGGGGCTGCCGAGCAGCGGGAGAAGGCGGTGGAGGAGCCGAGCCCCGCGGTCGAGCCGAGCCCCGCGACGGCCGGGAGCATCCCCCGGAAGCCGCCCGCCGAGCCCCAGGAGGATGCAGGAGACCACGCAGCATTTCCCAGCAAGGCAGAGGAGGAAGAGCTGGACTCAGGAAAAGAGAAGCTGGCGGTGGGAGAGCCGGCAAGCACAGCAGCTACACCAGCCCCAGTGACAAGCACAGCAGCATCGTTTGAGAGTTCTGGAGGTTTTGAATGGCCTTTGGGTATCCTTGGGACCTGCCTGCTGATTGTGATAGGGATCAGCATGTTGGCACACACACAGGCTGTGTTCTACCCACAACCATTTTGTCTGATCTCAAAAGTTAAGCAGAGTCAGGTTTGGGTCTTGTCTGGGGTTAGACAACAATATAGGGGGACCAAGAGATTTTCCCCAAGGCTGGAGAGTCATGAGTGGCAGGGTGTGTGGGACAGTATGGGCAAGTATCTAGTCCACTGGGCCCCTCCAGTGCTTTGGAAGCGTCAGAGATGGAAGGCAGCTGTATGGAGTCCCCAGCAACAAGCTGCAGAAACTGCTTAAGGGGACAGTGAATTATTTTAAGCCTGGTGGGCCCATGGCACTTCAGGCCATCAGAGCAGAGATGCAACACAGAGATGGACTCATGATCGAGGGGTGGACTTAGCAATGGACACTATTGCCCAGGTTATTCACAAGTGTGAACACTGCACACAGTCTCTCCTGCTCTGGAAGACTGTTACAAGAGGTGGAGCCTGACATCATGGACCAGATGGACTCAGCAGCTTTATAGGGACTGGTCCATGCACTGAGATAAGAGTGATGGTATATTGAAAATGTGGGATCTGAGCATGACATGAATGGTATGGAATAAGGGGTGGATAATGTCCTGGGTTCAGCAGTAGCAGTCATTTTTCTCCTTCTTGGTAGCTGGTGTAGTGCAGTGTTTTGACTTTCAGCTCGGGAACAGAGCTGATAGAGATGTTTTGGTTTGGCCAAGGACTCTGTGAGCCTCATGCTCTGCCAGGGGGGAGGGGACGCCAGGAGGAAGCAGAGACAGACACCTGACCCAAACTGACCAAAGAGGTATTCCATACCACAGCACGTCATGCCCAGGATGTAACTGGGAGTTAGCTGGAAGGGCTGGGGGACTGCAGGGTTGGAGGAGGTATCGGTCGGTGCTTGGTCGGGCTGAGGGGGGCAAGTTATCGGTCGGCTGGTGCTGAGGTGTTGTATTCTCTTCCTTTGTTATTTCCTTTATCATTGTTATTATTGGTGTTAGCAGTAGTGATCTGTGTTATACCTTAGTTACTAAACTGTTCTTATCTCAACCCGTGGGAGTTGCACTCTTTTCGATTCTCCTCTCCGTCCCTCTGAGAGTAGGGGGAGGGAAAGAAAGGGGGGGAGTGAGTGTACGAGTTACCTGACTGGGTTTAAACCACGACAGACTCCAAAAGTTATTACTTAAAACTTAGGCAAAGCCAACCTGTTTTCTCTACGTTAACTAAAATTAATGGAAAACATGTAAAATTAAGTCCAACATGTGCACAAACACTTAGAAAGCAGATGCAGTCTAAAGAAGAGACATCCTGCTTATCATATATTCTGTTTCTGATAAACTATCATCTTTGTCATTCTTTTAATCCCAGAATTAGGACAATACAGATTCATTAAAAGTATCTTGGGAGATGGAGATTCGATGCGTGTGTTCAAGTTTTAATGAGTTCTACTAATCTGCGAGTTCTACTAGTTCAACTAGTATTCCTCTACAAACATTTCCCCTAAATAAAAAAAAAAAAAAGGTAACTTGTAAAAGGTATTTTAAGCATTAACAGCTTTAAATTCAGTACATGCGGAAGCGCATACAAAATGGAGAGCACAAGTCAAACAGCAGCACAGATGGCAAAGGGAAACAAGTAAGCAAGCAAGCAGAAGAGTTACATCAAAAAACAATGTATTAAATTTTTCAATCTTAATTTTTCTTGGACCCTAATTTAGCTTTCATATTCTTTTTTTTAAAAAAAGGATTCTCCTTTTACATTTCCTATTTGTCATGTTCAATGTAAACGGATTGCCTGTTACAATGTATTGTGATGGACTGATATCTATACAATAAAATTAGAAAGAAATACAGGTCTGGATGCATCAGGTTCTAAGTATCAACAGAATCCCCAAAAGAAAACCAAATAACCCTAAATTTTTCTGTTTATAGCTACATGTGATAAATCCAGTTAACTAAATTAACTCTTGTCATTCTTGCTTTCTTGTTAGAAGGCAAAAGTAACACTTTTGGAAGTGTCATTCAAGCGTTGTATAAAAACACAGAATACTTTTACTGATACTGTCAAGGGTGGGAACTAAAACACAATGTTAAATTGACCTCAGCTGATGTGGAGAACAGTGTTAAACTTACAAAGAAATTAAAACATCCGGGTATGAAAATATATGGGTATGAATACCTCTTGATCAAAAATCAAACAAGAAAGCCAAAAGCATTTTCTAGATGACATATCCCTGATCTTTCAATAAGCAGCATAGAAAAGAGATCATTCTTTTCGCTCCCTATTAATTTCCTCTATTGCTTTTTTCACTGTCTTGTGACTGACTAGGGCAGAAACCAGGCTGTAAAGTTCTGATCATCTGAATGTGTATTTCTCAGATGTCAAAAATCATCTAAAAATATGAAAGAAAAGAAAAATAATGCAAGACCAATTCTAAATGGCAGTCTGCAATAACAGACACCTGTGACTGTAGATGCCTGTGACTCGATAAGTAATACAGTAGTAACTGCCTTAGTGAAAGACAAAACAACACAACACCATTCACCTAAGCAAATGTGTGTTTGCAAGCATTAAGAGTTATACTGACAATTTACAGAATATAATTCTACAAAAATTAAACAACCTTCAAAGAGGACAGCTGTCTAAAACAATCTCAGTACAGATGTGAGATGTTAACGTAACAGATAGAGGACAGAAAACCCTGTGGAATGTCCTACACCATTTTAAGTTTAGTAGCCAGATCCAAGTATTTGTACAGATACCATACAGAACAGAGTTTTAGTACCATTTAAAATGCAAAGACATAAATCCATTCAAATTCACCTACCAAGCGTACATGAATTTCATCTGTTTTCTAAGAGAAACAGAAAATTCTGCAGAACAACTAAATAAACAATAAAACCAAAGCAACTCCAAAGAGCTGGGTTAGACCAGAATCTGTGGGTTCCAAGTCCAAACAAGTCAGACAGTTGATCAAGACAACTTGATCATTTACTTCATTTTACCAGTTTCTCACTGATGTACCCACTCACTGCTTTGCATTAACTTAGTGACCCTAATGCCAGTGAAGACAGCAGGAAATAAAGCTGCAGATTTTAAATTTTAAAAGCTGAAATTTAATGGTGTTTCTCTGGTTCAGAAAGCATTTAATGCCAAGAAAGCTCAAGCTACAATCACAGAAACAAGCAAATATTTGGCTGAGTCTCACTCATGTGCCCACTAACCTGGGTTTGTAAAATCTCAATGATTCCAAGCAATTTACCTCCTAGAGGATAAATTTTTATCAAGATTTTTTGAGACATCTAAAACAATAAAGAAGAAATAGTTGGAAGAATCTCTACTATCTAACAGTAGTGCAAAAAGCCAACATACTAGGTTGAGTCTTCAGAAGTTAGTCTCATGGTTAGTCTCATGTGAGTATTCACAGCTGTGAATACTCACACAATACAGCCTCAACTAGTCACCGTGTTCTCTAATTCTATAATGTGCCCAAAACAAAGTTTCGTCAAAGTTCTTGCAGCTTGCAAATGATAAAAAATCCACTCCAGTTACATGTGCAGATTAAAGAAGATTAGAATCAAACTCACTAGAAGTGACTCATGAAAGTGACTATATGAAGATCACATAATACAGGAAGCCACAGGGTTGCTTTCACCCATGATACCTATCCCCTCAAATATTTTAATGGCTACCAGAATCACCACTACAATCAGCCAAAGACTTTTAGCTTCATTACACTACATGGTAGCTACTGCACAGCTAATACCTGGGACCCCAACTCAAATCTACTGCAAACCCACACAATTTGGTAATACAAATCTGATCCTCAGAGTTTGGTGACTATAGAAGACTGAAACACTTCACCACATGTCATGAGAAAATTATTTAAATCTTTCTGGAAGGTTGTGGGAGTGTGAAGAGAAAATAAGAAACAATTCTGCTGGCTTGAGCCAGCTGACCTTCTTGGAAGTTTTAAAGTGCTGCTGTTACTTGAAAGAGGATGTGCAGAAAGAATGGAAAACTGTGATGCATACTCTATAGGACACAGACTAATCCCAGGCTAGCAAAACATTAATTTCATTAAGCTGTCATCTGTTCCATAGGCTTCTCTGATTAGAAGAACACAGGCGGGCACGCAGCATTAAGAGTTGTAGCAGGCCACTCCATGGCACCTCCTTCCCATTTGAAAATGTTATTCACCACATAATATTTGTGAAAGCCCCAGGTGTACATACCTCTAGTAACATTGCAGGTCATTATGACACCTGCTGTCATGGGGGGTTGTGATCTGTCATGGGAGAATGTGATCGCAGGATACAACATACTACTAACTTACGGAAAGTTTATAAAACAAGCAAACTTGAATCAAGGGAACAGAATCAAAAGAAGGAAGAAGACTAAAAAAAAACGTCAGACTTCTGCAAGAACATCCCTAAAGGCCAAGCACTGTTGAAATGAAGAACTCTGGCAAAGGCAGTGAAGCAAGCTTTAAACAAGCAATCTCATATACTACAAGCAATATAAACACGGTAGCCAATGATTTGAGTAACTTTCCTTAGTGTAATGGTAGTCTATCTGGCTCTAGATCATATGGTGGGTTTGAGCCCCATCACAGTTCTGAGAATGTTAATACACTGTGCTTCTCAGATTGTCAGCTAGAGTATAACACCACTTTAATCAAAGAGACCATCTAATCTGCATCTCCTGAAGAGAATTTTTTGTTATTCTTACATTATCCAAATGTTTCTCGGCTGCTGTAAGTTTTTCTTACCTTCTTTTTTGTTAAAAAAGCTACAGAACAAACGCAAAGATACCCATGCTATGACTAAAACTCCAAGGTTAGCTTTGCAGCAAACATACAAATGCTTAACATTCAATTTGCTGAACCTTCTACAAACAATTTCATGCCTCATTTTCCAGTTCTAAGTTGCTACAATGGATTTCTTCACAAAAAAATTAAGTAAACCTCTGGTGTTAAGTATTCATTATATACACTTTCCTTCTAAATTTCTTTGACCATCACAATATTTCTTTGATGTCCCAGCATTTTTACATTTCAAAGACTAAAGATAACAATGTGATTTTAAGAAGTCTGGAGGGGAATAAAAACAGGATATGCATCTATATTGTGCAGCAAAGAAACTGCATTTTCTAAGACAGTTTCAGCTCAATTGTCCTTAGTTTTGATTACTGTTGAAAAGCTTTTTGGGTTTTGTCTTCTTCAGTGGAGCAAAAGAGGTCATGGAAATCTCTGTTATTAACAGTGACAGAGCAATGTTCTTGTAAATCATCAATTGACTTTTTAAAAAACAAAACAAAACAAAACATCATTATAATCATGACACTATGAAGCAATTGTCTCAGTTCACTTTCAGTCCTCCACAGGCACGATGATGAAAGGAGCGATTCATATACAAGCGAGCCTTTTTTTTGTTACACAATCCACAAATGGGACTTTACAGAGCTGGACTGAAGACCTCAAGAAAAGAAAACAACTGGGAATTGGAAAGATGTGGAAATGAATATTGTTCTAAGAAATTTGTATATTATCACTGAGTAGAAATCCACTTACACACATGCAGCTTATGTTGCATATTGTCTGTCTCTGATGCATTTGCTTAAAAACTAGGATCTCTAAAATTATACATGCTAAGTTTCCATATTGATGTGCAAGTAGTCTGTGTGGCTGATTTCCACATAATGGTAATGAGATACATCATTTAGTGAGAAAAAAAAACACCTGCCAAAATAAATACTTTATAGTTTGTCAGCACCCTGCAACCTGGTCACATTATGTTTAAACATGTTTCTAACTCTGGAATCCATTAGTAAAAAAGAAAAGCAAGAAACATATGGAAGGCTGTAAAAAAATACAAACATTTAACAGTTTCAGAAAAGCACCAAAATTTTGCTTTATTTTCATACAGATGATGAAAGAAATCAAAATCCCAACCTGTCATATGTTAATAGGGTAGTGATTTTGGTGGCTCAAAATGAAATAAAATCCCTAACTACGAGACACTCTTAGCACAGCAGAATATTGCTAGATATGTGGTGCCAAACAGGTATTATTGTCTAGGTCTTGTAATGTAAGGAATGATAAGAATTTTAATACGGCTAATGTTAAAAGATATTTCACTAGATATGTGAAGGGAAAAGTCAAAATACTCTACACCTTAAAAAAATCTGGTGTTTTCTTTTGACTACAATCTTCTAGCATAGACTAATCAATATACAGACTAAAATTGCTTTTAAAAATGCACTGTAGGAAAGTTTGTGTATTTACAGAGATATTATGATAGCAATTCTTCAACATTTCCCAGTCTGAGGTCCATGTGAAATCAATATGCAAGCATTATTATTCTCCATCTTAGAGAAGCTGAAATACCTACAGACATATGCTCTAATTCAGTTCATCAAGAACCAAATACAATATGGTGTATGACAGAACTGAGAAGAGAATCTCTCTCTACAGTTTTGTACCTAATGACTTAATACAAAAGCATTCTAATTTCTCCATATTTGAGCTGTCCAAGGAACTGGACTTCTTCTGCAGCAGTTCCATGCCTGGAAACTGCAGAACAGAGTCCAACATTTTAAGAACATTCTGAGCCAGAAACTTGCCCCCTCAAACCTTGAGAAATTTGAGCTGAAGATGTTTTGTCTGCCAGACTATATAATGACTACTTCTTGTTGAAGCTTGTTGTTTTTAAATGTCTATTTCCATTCCTTTGTAATTTTCTAAAAGAGGAATTTCTTTCAGGTTGTCATATTTCATCCTGACAAATTTTAGTATTTTATTTTTTTACTGTATCCTGGGGGTGGAGAAGTTGGTGGCGAGGATGGAAAACAAATATCCTTCTGAGAACTTTCTGACTCTTTCCTGATAATTAAAATATTCAAGAATAAGTAGTTTTAAAACCACATATTTTTGCAGACTTATCTAATGTAGCCTTGGGAGGTGGAGAGGGGTGGAGGAGGTGGGGAGGGGTGGAGGAAGTGGGGAGAAAAAAAAAAAAATAAAAAAAAATTACTGGACCCCAAGCAACACATTTTACAGAATAAATACAGTTTTCAGGTTATCCTTCTACATCTGCCTTATTGAGAATAATTCAAATGGCATCTTCTCTTATTCATAAAATCATAGACTGCACATGCTTTGGAATAAGAAGGCACAAAACCCATTATAGACTAAATCAAGAACAGAGTAAAATGACAAGAAAATGACTGAATATTTTTTCAAATTTCTGTGAGAGAAAGGGAAAAAAAAATAACAGATTCCTAGTTCTAATCAATTTATCAAAACCAAAATTTGGTCTTTAGCATACCCAATGTTTATATTTATCAGTTATGTTGTTGTATCAGGAGAACATAACAGAACATATCTAAAGCTGTTAGAATTGTTTGTAACTTCTTCTTTAGATGTATGAACATATAAAGTCTGAAATAACTAACAAAATATGTGTAATCTGGGAATCTTCAGTCTGCAAATCAGCATACATTAATCGTTGCTTGGTTTAAATATACAATATAGTGGACTTTTATTTATGGGCTGCTTGCCTTTACTGGCAGACATCTTGGATGTTTTGATGAAGAACTCCAGAAGGTATTCACAGTATGAGCAGAGTCGATGTATAAATACAAGCTTAAATTTTTGATCATTTTTGAGCTACAATTGTTTATATGCATTAACTATATTAAAGTAATGCATGAATTAGCAAAACATAACATCTAAACTTCTCTAATTGGGGTGTGCTCCTAGGTGTACATTCTTCAGCTGAGTAGTTCTACTGGGTAGATACCTGCCTGTATATTCAGAAATTTTTATAGAGGAAGACAGTTTCTGTCTTTAAGCCTTAAATTCAAATAAGTGCTTTAATAATAGATTACATCTTTAGGGATGCTGGGGAGGGACTCTTCATAAGAGACTGTAGTGATAGGACAAGGGGTAACAGGTTAAAACTTAAACAGGGGAAGTTTAGATTGGATATAAGGAGGAAATTCTTTACTGTTAGGGTGGTGAGGCACTGGAATGGGTTGCCCAGGGAGGTTGTGAATGCCCCATCCCTGTCAGTGTTCAAGACCATGCTGGACGAGGCCTTGGGTGACATGGTTTAGTGTGAGGTGTCCCTGTCCATGGCAGGGGGTTTGGAACCAGATGATCTTAAGGTCCTTTCCAACCCTAACTATTTTATGATTCTACGATTCTGCAAGTAAAAAACACAAGGAAAATGTGCAGGAGAAGATATTTGATCAATGAAAATTTTATCATGACAAAAACAAACAACAGAAAAGCCTACAGAGTAAATTTATAACTCAAAACAATAGGCCAAAAGAACAGCTTATGTCAATAATTCTGTTTCAAATGCAAACAACCCCTCCTTTAAACAGTATCATGATAGTTCTGCATAGTAGACCAGTTCCTTTGAATGTTCATTTTTTTTTGTCCAAAATGCCCATTATTAGGGACAGAGGGACAATGTTGTACTCCCAGATTTCTGAACTCCTGGTGCCTCTGGTGGAAGGAAAGAATAAGCAGAGCTCAAGATAACAAGGATGCATCTATTTGTGGACTGGTTTATGGTTAGTGATTATTATATTTGATGAAAAGGACATTATTTCCTATTTTTCTGGTCACACTGCTATATTACACATTAGTTAAAAAAACTAAAAACAACAGCTCATACACTCTGTTAGAGCGCAACTACTGACTACTGTGTTCAAGCTGAAAGCCTTAGTGTTATTATATGACTTTAATATAAAGGGTTTGTGACCGGGTGCAGCAATTATAAGATGAGGGAAGATGAGAGAAGACTCCGCTCATTAATTTTTATAGGTTTCAAACCAAAATAAAATCAAAAGTTATGTCTCAGTTTTTAAAATCATTTTCCAGTATTGCAACTTTACTGTCTGGCACTTCACTTCACCCACAGGCTAAAGTCATTCAGGAGCAGACTGCTCCAATGTGGGTCCCCCACGGGGTCATAGTCCCACCAGCAAACCTGCTTCTGCCACGGGTCCTGCTAGAAGCCTGCTCCAGATGATGGACTTCCCACAGGATCACAGCCTCCTCCAGGCATCTGCCTGCCCTGGCATGGGGTCCTCCACAGGCTGCAGAATGGATATAAACTCCACTGTTAACCACCATGGGCTGCAGGGAGACAGCCTGCCTCATCATAAAGGGCTGGGAAGCCTGCCGTATGAGGAAAGGCTGAGACAACTGGGTTTGTTCAGCCTTGAGAAAAGGTGGCTCAGGGGAAACCTATCACCTACAAAGAAACTACAAAGTAGATGGAGCCTCCCTTTTTGCAAGGAGTCACATGGCATAAAGGAGGGGTGATGGTAACAAGTTACTCCTGGGGAAATCCCAGTTGAACACTAGAAGACAATTTTTCACAATGAGAACAATCAGCCATTGGAATGATCTCTCCAGGGAAGCAGTGGATTCCCCAGCACTGGACACATTTAAGATTCGGCTGGACAGGGTGCTGGGACATCTAGACTGGATTATGCTTTGCCAAGGAAGGTTGGATCAGGTAATTCCTTCTAACCTGGCATTCCATGATTCTATAAACTGAGTTTACCTATGGCAATGAAGGCACAAAATGACCATTTAAGTGTTGATCAAAAAATGATACAGGGAAAGCAATTACTAGAAAGTTCTATCCCATCATCAAAGCCAGGTGTTCTCCTTGAACCTTTCTGAAATGTTCTGATTAAAAAAATTTGCATTTCTGACCATCAAAAGGGACATTTAGTGCAGAAATTTTAATTATTCATGCCTCATAATAATATTAACAACAATAATAATAAAGCCATTATGAGAAACTAGCATTATGAGGATCTAAATTCTTTTCTGGAGCCCACAATAACCCTTCTGTTTGGTTAGTTACGTCACTGTTCTTTATAGTAGAAATATAGGAGAACCCTTGTCCGGTGACTTAGAATGTGCTGTGGGTATGAAATACCCCTTTAGCTAGTTTTGGGTCAGGTGTCCTGTCTCTGCTCCCTCCCATCTTCTTGTGCCCCTCCTCACTAGCAGAGCATGAGAGACTAAAAAGTTATTGATCAAGGTGAGCATTACTTAGCAACAACTAAAACACTGTTGTGTTATCAGCACTGTTCCCAGACTAAAGCTAAAACACAGGACTGTATGAGCTGCTGGGAATAAAAAACCCCAAAACTGTTACAGCTGAAACCAGGACAACTGGCTGTAAATACCTCTATTACCCTTCCTCTGATAAACAGAATACACACATCCTATTGATTACTGGCATAAGCAGGAGGTACTTTGGACTTCAAGGTGACAACAAATTTGAAATTCTTTTCTTCTTGCTACAGCAGGTGATCAATCTAGAGTTGTAAACACCATTAAGTCCTCATTAAGTACTGTTTAGCCATCATTATCTTCATGATGCATGCAAGGCTGCATTTTCCACATATATCTAAACTACTGATAGCTGATCTTCACCTCACAATTCATTATGTTAAGAAAATAAATATACCAAGCTTATCCTGGATTTCTGCTTCACGAAGACCTCCTTCCCTATCTCCTCCAATATCCCGCAAGTGATGAAGATGTTCACAGCCTTAAAACAAAATCCCCATTAACATCTGTCTCTCCATATATGTCTTCTCACTCTATGTATCAACACTCTTTACAGGTTTCTTCTGTATTAATTTAAAAGAATTCAGGTAAACAAAATGGAAACATGTCCAAAGTTCTCTAATCATATGGCTGGCAGATTCTCCCAGACCAGCTTGTCAACTATACCGTAAATCAGTTTTGATACTATACGTTCTATATTAACAAATCAAAATGAGTTTTAATGAACATTGCAGATTCATCCTGTGGAGCCTGCAGCAAGTGCATGCACTGAGTTATGCTGTCAGTCCTTAAATATGGGTCAGAATTGTTGACATAGTCTTTTCCAGTTCTTCCATTTCATGCAGAATTTACTGACGTTTTCTTCACCGCTCTTGAAACAAACAGTCTGTTTCGTACCAGCAGATGAAAACCACAAATACTTCTCAAAAACTTGTGGAATGCATTAGAAATGTAAATCTGCTGGCATGACACAGAGAATCCCTCTCAGTGCGGTATAATTCATTATTTTCTGGGTTCTTTCTGTTAAATATATGCAGACCCTTAAAAATACAGGTTTATTTTCTTTTCGTGAATTTGAGGCCATTCTTCCAACCACACAAAAGTAATTTGAATAAAGATTCCCCCTCCTCTCCTATTTTTTATTAATTTGTTCAACCTGTAGTTTTTCTTTCTCATTCTACTTCGGCTTCTGGAATATAAATCCATTCTAAATGTTTTCACAGCTGCTCAAGAAGGTGTTGATTCATACTGTCAAATCATTCACTCAACATAATCATTCCCTTTTAATGGAGACTGACAGCTATCATTTTACTGATGAGTCCAATAGCTGGAAGAGTGAGAGGTGATAGTGGTGTAATTACCAGGCCTGACATACTTTGTGCACTTTTTCCCACCTTTTTAGGCAGATGAGGCAGTACTGTGCAATGTCAACAATCAAAATGAAAATGCAGGCAGTGTGAAGACCCGGGTGAGTAATTACCACGGGCTGAAGACCTGTGTCTATTCTCAGTGTGGTATGGCTGACAAGGTGCAGATTGTTTTTTATCCCCTAGTGTGAATCTGGCTGTCTTGCTGTTGATAGATCCAGGTAGTGGTATTAATTAATACACCAGCAGAAGCTAGTTCAGCTCTTGACAATGCATTACCCTTATCTGCAAAGAAAAGAGAAGGCAGCAGTCTGTTATTGAGAAAAAAGTCATTCCTTTTGACTTCTTTCTATTAAGGCTGAAAAATAGAGTACAACTTAAGAAGAGTTTATCATGAGAGATGGCTTAGGCTAGCAGATCTAGTCTTACTGTGTTTCTGTCTTTGAAAGTTAGATATAAGTAAGGCTGCATTATTTAATGAAATCACACCCAGAAATGTCAGTTTCACTTAGGTAGCTCGTATCAGAAATGTTCATCTGACTACTCCTGTATGCAGACATTAAGCTTGTCTTGTTCTGTTTAGGTTTTCTAGACCTGTGAACTTTACATCAGTTTCCTGCCATTTGACCTGCAAATAAATTCCAATGGAAAGTACTACTACTGAATGGCAATTAACTGTAATGCAGACTCAGATTGTGAGCGTAGTTAACATATACTGTATGTTATCTAAATGTACTGTAAGTTGTCAATGTTCTAAACACCTGTAAATTATTGGTTAGACCATTTATTATTTTACATTCAAAATTTAAATTTTAATATATGTTACAATAGATGTCCCACTTGGATGTCTAACTCTTGTAGCAAGACTGTTTCTTGTGGGAAAAATCAGTACTCCAAATCCTATTTTCAATAGTGATTTTACAGGTTTTTTAGGTGTCTAATAAAGCAAACGCATTTTATGTCACAAGCACATGCAATCCTCCATCTTTAGCTGGGGTAGGTGCAGGAGTATGAACATGAGTTCTCAGCTGCTTAATACACTCCCGCACAAGTTCTGTCCTTGCTGCTCTAACAATTGCTTTCTCCTGGGAACACTAAATTAGCAATTTAAACCAACATGACTAAAGATGGCAAACCCTTGTTATTTAAACTATTTAAAACAAATCCATTTGGTTTTATTTCAGTAGCTTGGTAACACTGGCAAGATGATGAGATAAGGCTGACGATGAGCCTCAGGAGCATGTTTTAGCTAAAGTTAAAATGAAAACATAGCTATGATCTTAAGTGCATAAATATATTACATGGTCTTAAGATCATGTAAATGAACTTAATGTAATAATGGCTATTCATGTGATCATATTTTGTTAATACCATACTTGTAGCATTAAGTATGGAATTTCAACCTCTTCTTAATCACACCTGAATAATTCTTTTGCATTCAAATTTCAATGCCCAAGTAAAAACCTTCAAATACAGGGGCAGGTGGAAGAGTTGCTTGAAATGTAAAATTTTCAAAACATTACACATAGATCAGTATATACATACCTGAAAATACATGCCTTAAAATGGTCTTTCTTAAAATGGTATAAGAACTCACAAAAAAAAACCCTGAGAAAGCATACACCCAAGTGGTATTATTCGAATCCTATATACAAATTTATTGCTTCTATGTCACACATGCAAAACCAATCTTATTGCAATAACACCCAGTATTAAACTTCATCCCTCAAAATTTTACACTCTATTGAAAAGAAATAATAGTGTTAAAGAAAAGCTAATCCTGTGATCTTTTCACATTTGGCTGCAGATGTTATGCCATTTTCAAGAGAAATATTTGCCTGCATTCCCTTCTTACTAACTCAGATAGTTACTCGACTAGACACACTGCAGTCTCCCTGAATAAAATAAAATATCCTGTTTAATTGAATGCCTGACACTCAGGATTGAACTGCTGAGACAAGCCTGCACATGCAGTCATCAGAAGCAGTATTAAAAATAGACTCTACCAAATAGCAGAAAAGCAACATACAACAACAAAAGCTGGTAATCACTACTGAGAACTTCTGATGATTGATATGAAAGCATGCTGGAGGAAATGCAAATTAAATCCATGCAGGAATGCAAAGAAAGAAAAATAATTTTACACCTACAGGCTGTAATAAGATCTCCGCTTGTTGGTATCACACCTGTAGACCTCTGAACCAGTATGGCAGAAATACATGGACAGGACTCATTACTGCAATAAGTAGCTTGCTGACTGATGAAAAACAAAGTAATTTGTACCTCCTTCTATTTAAAACTTCAGTGGTATGAAAGGCAATTAGGCACCCTCCCGTGTGAGGTGGCAGTGCAGTCCTTTATGAGATGCTGAGTGCCCACAGCTTCATGGATTTCAATGGAAAAACTGCATCTGTATGGTTATTAATGGATATTTCCCTGAATGAATTTTCCTTGGAACCTTACAAGACCTAGAAATACAACTATGCTTTATCACTGGGTTTACTGACTATAATTTGTCTCCCAAATTTAGTGTAAAAAGACACTTAAGGAGATTAATTTTCTTACAACAAGCAATGTATATTCCCACTTATATTCCTCACTCTAGGGATACATTGGGACTAATTAAATTCTCACATCATCTTTCCATAGGTCTTTGAACAAGCATAACCTATTTTACAGCCTTCCAGACATAGCCTTACCCCAGGGTAAATAACGGGAGTAGCTGGTTTAATCTCTTGTTTATTATTCAAATTGTTGACACTACAACAACTGTGAAAAGTTTATTAAACATTTTTAGATATCAACTTTCCTGCATGTTACTTGTACACAGTAAGCTGTGCTCAGCTATCCTCAGTCATTTCTTGTGCCATTAGTTAAGACTAAATAAAAGTATGATCATTAGCAAAAGGTAGTATATGGACTGAGTGCAAGTTTTTGTGTGCAAACAAGACACAGTGCTGACCACTGTTTCATAACTCTGCCAGCATTCTTCTGTCCTGTGGTATATTATACCACAATATAAAATAATTCAAGCCACATAATCTTACAGTGAAGACGCAGAGCTATTGTACAGCTACTATAAAAGTGCTGGGGGCAAAGACATATACATAGGCATTAAGTTAGAATATTTAATGTTTGTTAGTCCACAGAAACTTACGTGTCTATCACAACTCAATAGGTGACAGAATCTAACATACTACATTGTAGGCATAGATCAAACAAGTTTTAAAATAACATACTTGAAACACAGGCCTCTTTCTGTGCTCTTCATGAAAGCATCCACCTCCAACACCTTATTTTCACTTTTTTTTTTCCCCCTTCTAAAAGGCAAGTATATACATACCTACTTTAAAGCCTACCTTGGCAGTACTTCCAGATCTACTGCTTCCATTAATTGCATCTCAGAAGTGAGGATATATGAAGACTATATGAAGACTGCCAATTTTGTTTCTGTGGTTTACACCCTTCATGGTTACCTTCAACCTTCTGGTTGACAACATAAAAATCAGTACAAAAAAGCGACAAGAAATGACTCCCACTTGATTTCAAATGCTCATTTTTGGACAACTGGGTAAGCATATTAGTCTGCACTAGATGACTTCTTTTAAGACTTGGCTATTATTCTTCTGAAACCAATACAACATGTTTTGCAGCACAGTTAAAATGTGTGCTTGTTTGGACATAACCGAGTATTTCACTTAGAGGTTCAGCAACAAATTTTGCAAGCGCTAATGCTGGAATACACCCACTTGAATTCAAAGTTTCCAAGTTTGGGTTTTGACCCATTTGCCAAATTTCTCAGTATCTTCAGGATTCTTACAGTCTCTGGTTAACTTTGGCCAACAATAATAGTTTCCAGATGAGAGACTGAAAAAAGTTGCTACAGTGGGTTAAGCTAGAAAACCGGAATGTGAAGTCAGAAGAGTCATCTAATTCCTAGGTTTAAGAACAAGCAAGCCAGTACCACAAAGAATAACAAATTTCCAAGTCTGGCTATAATGGAACTATTGTTTTCTTTGTAAAGGCATAAGGTGGCTATGAGCCAGACAACTCTGCCTAACTGATGTCTGACAAAGATCACAGCCTTAATCCTCATAATCTGAAATCTATTGAGGGGAAAACTACAATGGCTTAATAATTAAAGACCTGAACTGGAGACTTAGAATGGAAATACTCCAGCGGTCTTTGAAAGAGATTTAAGAGGTCAAGACACTTTTAGTTTAAAGTATGCCCCTGCCCCCTTGTCCTGCTTTTTAGAAGTAATTAAGAATTAAGGCCAGTCAAAGGCTATGGCACTGACAGTAAATTTAGTTGCCTAAATGCGGTGTTCACCTAAGGAATAAGAAAAACCAAACAAAACCAACCCTCTCACAACTGTTTAACTGTGGGAATGTCTTAATGGGGGGGGCGGGAGCCTACAAAAAAAAGCCAAAACAATCCACCCCACATTTTTCTCTGGTTTTAAAACAGTCGGACACTATTTCTGTTTTTCTGTTGCCTACACCTTGTTTGAGCATGATTTGGATACAGAAAATAGGCCTAACTGAGGATTACAACAGCACAAATGTCTTCTGTGGTTCTAATAAGCCTGGAAAGGACACACAGAAAATGCGTTTGCTCCTACTACTTCTTTTTTTTATAACAGTGATGTGGTTGTGCTCATCTTTTTATATAAACAGATAATTGGTCAGATAGATGTAAGACATTTTTATAGAACATACAGAAAGTTCTCCAGGACCATTAAGCTACATGATCATGCTTGCTTTTGCAATTTCTCTGTCCCAGCAGACTTCTTGTTCTTGCTAGTACAGTGTAGAATGACTTCTGTGAGAAACCTCTTCAACCCAGCCTGGAGCCCATTAAGTGTGGCACTAACCTAAGAGACCAAAGATATGGACTGCATAACCTCAGACTGTAAAAGTAAGTGACCTTAAGTTATCCCACTTTCTAGGCAAGTGCCTCCCCTTATTTTTTCTTCTTCTGAAAGGAAAGTGTGTCTAATTCACTACAACTAGGAAAAAGCTTAGGCACTAACCCTGAGGCTAGCAATTTGTACTAAACTGACAGGTATAACTCATTGCTATTGCAACCAAAGTATCAAAATCCTGAAGGAACATCAAGATCTTAGACTTAAGCACCTAAACCCTAGTACTGTATTGAGCTCAAACTTAATGTCTTCAAAGTTTGTGCTTAAATTATACGTGTGAAAATATAAGTTGGAATTAATATACCTATGTTAGATGTAGCAGGAGTTTAATGAGCTCAAATTAATGCCTGGAAATCACATTGAGAACCCCTGACCAAAATGTTTACTAGTCCAAAATTACAACATTAGTAATTGCAGACTTCACAGAAACTTTCCAAGTCATTCATAATGTGAAAGGGAAAACCTAGACATAGCAGAGAATGACAGAAAAAACAATAAAGAGAAAAAAAACATCTGGGACAAAGATGACCAAAGATAACCACTGAAGTGGGTTTAATGCCTAAATTGTGGGAACTAGCATAATTCATACGGGTCTTGGTTATCAAATTTTTATATGTTGTTTTCTGCATCTATAAATCAGTAGGCAAGATTATTTTCTTTGAAAATCTGGATGGTGGTGCAAAATAAAACTGTGTTCTGTTTTGAACAGAGGACAAATTCCCTCCCAAAGTTCCTTTTCTGATTCATCATTATCAGAGTTCAAAGCCTGGTAGGAATCATGATTCCTTGAACTTTTCTCAAATCTGTATTTACAAAAAAAATCTTCCAGTCTTCACACTGACCTTTATGATGTGTCAAGTGTGGGCTGCAAAATATAACAGTCAAACCAAATTTAAAGCAGTGACTTGACATTGAAATTGTCAATGCTAATAATACTCCAATTGCAGTTTCGTTCATATGGTCTTGAACATGCAGTAATAGACATTTTTAACGGAGGACTAAAAATCAAACAATTTACTACAAAATCATGCACATGTACCACACAGTTCTTTAAAGGTTCAAGCAAACCTGTCAGACTGAAATAATCAGTCTGGCCTAGTACGCATATATTGCCCACACTTCACAGTTTTTCTCAAACCCTCCATCCTCTGTGGTTCATCTACATGAAATTCATCTGAATTGCCATGACTATAACACCACTATGACTTAATCAGTTGACAGTGGAGAGTAAGGGGCCAGTCTAGGCTTAAGCAGGTTCATTGTATTCACAGTTTCTTCCCCTTTTCCACAATGAATTTACTTCACAAATATCCTGGAACACAAAGACCTTGTTTCTATTCCACGTGTATTAACAGTTAAATCACTTGTGTTAGTATAGTCATACCACAATAAAACATCTACCTCAAATGCGTTCAGAAGTAGTTTTGCATTTTCAAATATCCCTTAAGTGTATTTTCTATATAATCTAGGGCTTCATTTCTGCAAATATAACGGAATTTTCCAGCAAAATTGATAAGATTATACTCAGACTCACACACCACCTATTATATTATATACAATATATAAAAAGACATGTAACTTGCACATTATCATGCATGCAAGCTTGAATAACTTTTTTTTTGTAAAGGAAAATAAAACACAATAGATGGTATACATGAACACATTACTAATCTCTTTAAATTAGATGCTAATTAATGACTCACTGACTTTAATCATATCACTCTGGTAGTACTATTTATGCCACACAGAATAATGATCTATTTTATAAGAAATCAATGTGGCACATGTTGACATAGGAACGCATCCAGCCATAATTCAGTGTAAATACATACACTCATACTTGGATTCTGAAAAATTTAGAAAAGATACATTAACTTAAGCCGACAAGCATGGAAAGACAGGAAATGGAGGAGCTGAAGAATGGAAACAAAGAAAAGTTCAGAATTATTTTCAAAAATATTATCACTCTTAAGGTTTATACTGATGGGTATATATTACATATTTTGCATTCAAATGGTAATAACAACTTTATAGTTTGTCCATGCTGGCAGGATCGAAAACCAGAAATTCACATGCTTTAATTTTCTTGAAAGGTGTTCAGGTACTACAGCAGAAAATTTGTATACATAACTGACTACAGATGATTTTGAAATCAGCATTCCATTGGAGGGATAACAGTATTTCAGAACAGTAACAGAGTACTTCAGCTGTACTGAGAGCCTAGCAAACTCAGGTCACCAGATGGTACAAAGTAACTTTCACTCTGAAACAGCCTAGAGCGTACCTTATTTGAAGACCAGGACTTCTGCATTTTAAACATGACAAAACCCCAATGGGTTGCACCTGCAAATATGGTACTATTTCAGAATATGCATACAAAGCTCAAGTTTTTAATGTCAAGTTGTAAGTTTTTCTTTCGTTGAACAAATCCTTTGTATTTATTGCTTACAGTATTTTTTGAGGTTTATTTTATGTTAATTTAAATTTGTTTCATGCATATTCAGAAATTTAATTTGAAGTCTGTATCGCAATTTATTTACTTAAATAAACCTCTAAGCTCATCTTGCAATAAAGCATGAAGCGGAAAACAAGGAGGATCTTTAGACTTGCACAGCTAAAATCATTGTCAATATCCCCATCTGTGTTCAGCAATGGTTTGTCACCTGCTGCTAAGACTGTGTACTATTGTTGAGATTTATGGCAACAGAAACTGAAGGAACAGAGGGATAGATCAGGGTGGGCAGAGGAAACGAAGAATAGTATTATTATGGAAAACTCCCAAGTGTTTAAGAGCACATGATTTATTAAGCATCAAAAGAATTTGCTCTCCCTAGTCATTAAAAGATGCCTAAAAATCCTCGCTTAGTTTTCAGAAAAAAGTAGCCACAAGTATTTTCCGCTTCTCATCCACCAGCTAAACTATAGCTTCCCAATGATTTAGAACAAAGGATATCAATGAGCTAATAAATTTAATAATGTAATTTTCACCATCTTCCCTCTTCTTTTGCAACTGCAATTACAATCATTTGTTGCAATGCAGAAAAAGTCATCTCTGTGAATCAAGGTTCCCTTTTTCTCACATACACATAACTCCACTGAGTTTTAAGCAATAAACTGAGTTTCAGTTGTTATCACCATCCAAATCACAAGCATGCTTCAGAGGTTACAGTGTTAAAAATAATTTAGTGACCAAGTTTCTTGTTTCTTGTTTTACAAAGGTCTGAAACACTGAAAGCAGCCTGCATTCCATTATAAGAATTCATTTTGCTGCAAAATAAATTGATCCTTTCCATTCTCCGTACATTCCTTGTATAATTGCTGCCCTAAAAGACAACCAAAGTTAGCAGGATAACTATTAAGTTGAAAAGATCTTTTCATATACAGGTCCTAAATGTTTGGAGATCGATAATTCACTTGAAATAACCCCAACAACTGTATTAGGGTCCAACATAGGAAATCACGGGCTTAAATGGTTTTGTTTTTTTTTTTTACCTTTGCATGCGGCTCTTCAGCCTTCCAAGAAGAAAATAAATAAATAAATAAATCAGCAATATACATTTTTACCTTAAAAGAAATACTCCTTAATTAAAAATATTCAAGATAAGTGCTCAAGAGGAGATGCTTTTTAGAGGAACTCTCTCTTTCACGTACCTAGTTCCATTACTCCAGCGGAAAAAAAAAAAAATCACACTGTAGTAACACAAGAAACTGATGCTAGGACAGATTCTAACTATACAGGTACTAAATAAAATTGTCTGTCATCTAAATATGGAATTGCAAGACCTTCTCATGTTCCTTTTAGGTTTCTATCATTTTAAGAGTTTTGCTAGATACTCTGCATAGTAAATCTCTGTTCACAATGCCTGAAAAAAAAAAAACAAACCAAAAAACCCCAGCCACCACCAAACCAAAGAAACAAGTTAGCCACATCTTCTGTGTGCTTTTTATTGGTTTAAAACAAGAGGAAGTAGTACAGCCATAGCTATACTAAGTGAGCACTGAAGAATTAGTTTTCCCTCCTAAAAAATACTGGCAGTTTTGTATAATTACAATGCAGTATACATAACTGTTTTTATGCCTGCTTATGTCAGGTTAGTTCTTATTGCATTATGCCATATAACCTAATGAACCTTAATATACAACGTACATTCAGCAATACATTTTAAAACAATATGTGTAATTTTAGTTAACAGCATACAGTAGGCTTCATACATAGAAGACAAAATCCCAACATTTGGCTCTTCTACTTATGAACCTGGACAAATTGCAAAGTTTCAAAGTGCCACTACCATAAATCTTCAGCTGTTGGATACACTTTTTTGAATTCAACTGTCAGTGCAAAGGAGCAGACTATCTCCATTACAAGAAAAATTTAGCACTTCTTACATAGAACCAATTGCCATGCAAGTGAATGGACAGTCTACCTCTCACATAATTTGCTTCATAACCAAAATCCTGCTAAGTATATTGTGTTTTTTCAAAATTAAAAGTAATCATGAACAGCTATATAAAATATATATCACATACTGATTTATTTTAAAACACAATATTTTTAGAAAACAAGGATATGTGTGAATCACTTTTTTATTACCCTTTCAGCTGAAACAGAGAACATAACTGGACTACAGGTAAATATATTTTTAGACAGACAACTGACTTATGTAGATGCACTATATACATTCCCAACAATTTGACCACGGTTAAAGGGTATTTATATACTGATGTGGCTACAATTGAACATGTCAACACTAATGCATTTTTCCAGGAGAATCACTACTTTCACCATAATTTCCATGGAAAATTTGTGTTCACATGCAGTAATAGACACATTCATAACATCAAAAGGATTCAATTTTCTTTTCAATCACACTACAGTATGAATAGCTTTTTCTGTTGAATTTAACAATAAGGCACATTACTGCAGTGTAAACGATGGGGTACTTCTGCTTGCTCATACAAAAATATGTCAAACAATACATAATATATCTCACAATAGTTCTGGGTTAACTGTTCCTTTATATAGGTTTATTTCTAATACATTTGGGTCAGCAGATTTTTTTTTTCTAAATATATATTACTATTTAAATTTGTAAGATTATCAGCATTTCAAACTCTATTTAACTCTCCGTAATATTAACAGAGAATTGAAATATTATTTAAAGGTATGCAGTGACTCTGTATCAAGAAATTACTTTGCAATAAGAAATTAGATGAAAATCCATACTTAGATATACAGGTTTGGATAACACTGATAGTAACCTTTAGCTATCACTGTATTCTTCCAGATTTATACTTCAGTTCACCATTCAATGGTGAATTGTGCCTTTGAAACCAGAGCCCCGAAGGACCCCAGAGATCTCTTGCAGCTACTATTCTTTGTCATGGAGAATGAAACATGAAACATTCAGCACAGAAAAGCCTGCAAAAACTAAGAGCAAGGGTGTTGTGCAATACTATTTTCTACCATGGTCTATGTCCTCGCAGTTGCCATGTTGCAATATCCATCTTCCGTCATCTTCCTCTCTGCACATATGTCAGGATACCATTTTATCAACCTTTGCATGTCCTATCGTTTGTTATTAGAAGGAGGCATTGCAGTAACACAGCAGACTGTGTGTACATCTGGGACTGATCTCAGTAGTCAGTTGGCTTCTGGCTACTCATTTCAGTGGGAGAAAGCTGGGGACTGAACTCTGCATGGAACCCAGATGAATTTCTGCTCACCTAAAGTTTCTAATATTGATATTTTATATAGCTTTTTGGCATTGGTATTTGTTATACAAAAAAACACTTGTTTTAAGATCCATTCTGATTACATAAAAAGCAACTGAAACTTGCAGCACATTTTATGCTTTCAGTTCTGCCACATAATTAAATTGCTGGGGGGGGAGAGGAGGGAGAAGGGGAAGAGGATAAAAAGCGCAGTAAATGCCTTACTGTAAACAAAGGCAACTAGTAGAAGTTTATTAAACATTCAACCTTAATGCAAACATTCATGAAATAAAACATGTATTACTTCTGTGTGTGTTTGTGTATGAGTTGTATCACTGTTGTTATCTGAAGGTTTCTGTGGGGAAGGAAGGATCTGCTTTTGAGATCACAGAACACAGATGAAGAATTCTTCATGGTTGAGAGATTATCTGTTATTTCCCTGAGATTTCAGTATCAAGACAAGAAAGGCAACTGACAATCTACTGCTATAAGTGTAAACATTCCTGAAGATGACAGGAGGCGTATTTCCTAAGGGCAGGGAGAGTAAAAGTGCAAAAACAGCATAGACAAGGGACCAACAAACGGCGGATGCCTCATTCAGTTTCTACAGTTCAGCAACTCTTCTTTCTTCCACCCAGTTGCAATGACAAAGAACCTAATCTGAATCCTGAATGAATGAGAACTGTAGAGAAACAACTACAGAAAATGCTGAAGGCCACAACCTGTAACAAGAGCTTTAGTTTCATGGGTATCACAGGTTCTTTAGTTGCATCAGCCAAGCCTGAATTCATGAAGCATGTAACTTCTGTTGGAATTTTTATTCTTTGCTACTCATTGCCAAACTACACTAGCATGTAAAAACCTCTTAGAATCATAGAACCATACAATAGTTAGGGTTGGAAAGGACCTTAAGATCATCTAGTTCCAACCCCCCTGCCATGGGCAGGGACACCTCACACTAAACCGGGTACCCAAGGCTCTGTCCAACCTGGCCTTGAACACCACCAGGGACGGAGCATTCACAGCTTCCCTGGGCAGCCCATTCCAGTGCCTCACCACCCTCATAGTAAAGGGCTTCTTCCTTATATCAAATCTAAACTTCCCCTGTTTAAGTTTTAACCCGTTACCCCTTGTCCTATCACTACAGTTCCTAATGAAGAGTCCCTACCCAGCATCCTTATAGGCCCCCTTCAGGCACTGGAAGGCTGCTATGAGGTCTCCACGCAGCCTTCTCTTCTCCAGGCTGAACAGCCCCAACTTTCTCAGCCTGTCTTCATATGGGAGGTGCTCCAGTCCCCTGATCATCCTTGTGGCCCTCCTCTGGACTTGTTCCAACAGTCCCATGTCCTTTTTATGTTGAGGACACCAGAACTGCACACAATACTCCAAGTGAGGTCTCACAAGAGCAGAGTAGAGGGGCAGGATCACCTCCTTTGACCTGCTGGTCACAATCCTTTTGATGCAGCCCAGGATACGGTTGGCTTTCTTTTGTTTGTTTGGTTTGGATTTTTTTCTTTAAAGTTGCTTTTGCAAGTGCGCAGGGCAGGAAGAAAGAAGCTAAAAAATGTGAAGAGTTTTGCATTCATGTTTTTTTGGTTGGTTGGTTGGCTGGTTGTTGGGAGCTTTTTCCTACAGAGGCTCTTACAAAGGTGCCCTTTTCCCCAGGACCTTTTCTTTCTAGGCATTTCAATTCTACTGCTGTTTAGTATTCACAAGATCTAGACATAATCTGGCCTTTCACAATGGATTGTGTAACACAATAATTTATTAAACGTCATTTGTAAAAGCAGATTATTTTCTTGTTTCAGTGACTCTACTGTGTAAGATTCTGACTCAGCATTCAGTATCTAAGAGCACAAGGCACAGGTATGTCATACGCACAGCGCAGAAGCCAAAGTTTTATGAAAAAAGAGATCAAATCTCCTTGTTTAACTGAGGATAAGTTTCTGTTAATTTAGCATTAAACAGCTGTGCTAACCTTTCTTTAGCAGGAAGTCACTCACAAAACCAGCAATATTTGGAGCGTATGTTGTATATTCATTCATTTTTAGCAGCAGTAGAAAACCCAAACTTTCCCCCCCCTGCACCGTAAGTCAACAGATGAACTCCCTACAACTTTCAGTTACAAAGACATAGCAGGGATGTCTATTATTCAGGAAAGGTACAGAGATGGGGTTTAGTAAAACAGTAAGAGTGTACATATATTCAAGGAGATATTCTGGTCCAACCAGTGGTGAAGAAACAAACATTATCAATAATTTGGACATCAAATATTATTTCTGATTAGGACATCCATTTAATGAAAGAAATATTGTCACAGGAATATAGAGCAAATGAGAAACTAAATATGTGACAACCTTCAACAGCCTGAATAAAATACTGTAGAGTTCACCTGGGAAACAAGTACCTTTAAGTCTCTGAAAAAGAGGCTAAGTTGGGGGAAAATAAACTATGGGACTGCCAGATTCACATTTCAAACACATTTTGGTTTGCCATGGATTCAACAGGACTATTTTCAGTATTAAAAAAGAAAACATCTGCATCAATTTGGAACTTGAGCAAGCAACTATTATTTATAACCTTCCTATTTCATGACAAAGTGATCACACACTTAAGAGTACTATATGGTGTCATTTTCATACAGACTGAGCACCTTAACTCCCCTTAGACCTCAGTTTTCCAAAGGTCCCAGGCTCCACTGTAACGAGTACCAAGCTGAGGCCAACACAAGTGTTTTATAGGAGCCATATCTAGTATATGACCTTCAGACTTTGAGTTCAGGGTATACCGATTACTGTCAACATTCAGTTTTGCTTTTTCCCTATCCTTCCTTCTGAAGTCTTCCAAGACACAAAACAGAGGAAAAAATATGTATTAAATAAAAAAATAGCAGCTTTTCATAACTAGATTCCCTTGTCATTTGAAAGCCTGACATTATACTATTAGTATTATTGTTGTTACATTTTTATTTTTGTGAAATGTAGAAGCACAGTGAACATACAAACCTCCAAAATCCACATGAAATAGTACTCAAAACTTCTAGAGGTGTAGGCACTTTGCAACATGCTCACATTATTATTGCTCAGGTAAAGAGCAGAGCAGACTATATATATATATATATATTTATATATATATAAACAACAAAAAAAACACAGTAATATTTCCCTGTGCCTGTGTTTCTTTTCTTTGTAAACACTGATGAACAACATTATAGAGTGAATGGGGGGGCTTTGTCATCTTTAAAACAAAATTATTTTTTCTTTCAATTTTTATACTGAAAGCTACAATTTAGTTTGGAATGAAAAGAGTTTAGATTTCAGCGAATTCTGTGAGATGCTACACCATATATGACTCCTTTACTCATTTGTTGCTAGAGCCACCCCTTCAATTAAGTCACGCTCAAAACAGCAGCACTATCACCACATTCACAAACATAAGCCTGGTAAGCAAACATCAGTAAGTTGAACTTCACCAGGATGATTCTCCAAAACAGTTCTGTATTATATGAACAGGAAAAAAGGCAAATAAGGTATTCTGATCATCCACGAAGCACAGCATCTTCCTGACTGTTTAATTCAACAGTGAAAATAATTTTGTTTATGTATGTTCAAGTCCCTGAACAAACGGTTGCAGGCTTGAGACTTATGGTGCCTTCAGAGAGAACAACAGTGGAAAATTATTAAGTGAACATTTAAATAATTTAAAATATCAATGCCAAGAATGACAATGGAATACTTTATCACTACATTGTACAAAATCAGGCATACAAATAATGCCCACACAACACCAGATCTTCACTCCACCCCTTTTCATGTATGAGCCCCATTAAATAGCAAAAGATGACAACAAGCAGTGGAGAGGAGAAGGGAATGCATAGGGTCTATGTACTGTCTACAAACAATTGTGTTTGCTTCACATGGAATTGTTGGTGCAGTAGCATTCAGGAAGTGAAAAAGACACAGTTACATGACTGTCCATTGTGCAAATCTTTCGCTTCTCTATCTGTGACAAAATTATAACACTTTCCTGGAAAATCTGCACGTATTCTTGCTGACAAAGAGATAAGTCTAGACCATATATGTGGGGAAAGGTGGCGCAGAAAGGCAGGAAAAGGACTGTTCAATCCCACTCTATGGAAATACTCATTGAAGAGCTATCTAGGAAAGACTTCATGCTTCAAACACTTTGGATCCTCTAAGAAAATAATTTAGTCTAGGGAGAATTTGTAGCAGCCAAAATATTAAGTTTTTCTTCAGTCGAAATAAAATAGCTTGTCAAGAGTTTGGCATTTATCCTCAACTCAACCATTTGTTCTCTCTTTCAAACATAAACTTCCCTATATGGATTACAGAGCTGATGCAAGTAAAAGAAGGGCGGCAAGGGGGGGGAGAGGTAGGGCGAGAGTAGTGAAAATACATCATTAAACTTAGGTCACATCCCTCTGAAACTGGAGAGCAGACATGTACTCTTGTATGTAAGTGTTTTCTTGTTTGACTCTTATGGATGTAGAGGTAAGAAACAGAATAAAATGTAAAATCATTTAAACTTGTAAAGCACAATTTTCCACAGGAGAATCATCTTTTGGAAAATAAGAAGGATTTAATAAGAACAAAATACAGTTGAATGAAACAGAAATTCTTTTATATATATATATACATGTATATTCTTTTTGAAAGTCCCACTACAGAGAAATCAGAAAGCTCACTATTTTTAGGTTGGAGGTTCTAGCCCATTGCTAGTTGCTGACTCTGCAAGTCTCCATACTACTGGTGAGAGAATGATCAATGAAATTGACAAATGACACTGAATGCCAAGTCAGCCCTACAGAGGTTTTGCTTTGTGAAATCTGCATACCGAAGAGTCAAGCCTGAAAAACAGAAATAAACCCCATTGAGACAGAGTTGTCGATGCAGAAGAAAGCAAAGAACAGAACATGAAGGCAATGAAGGACACAAAGGGGGCAAAAGTGTGATGGGAAAATGCAAGGGATTTTACTGTCTGTAATTTATGGGCTGTTAAAACTATTGAAGCACATGATGACTAGGTTCAGCACAGAGAGAGATTAAGAGGATGGAGATACAGATCACAGTATAAAGAACAAAACTGCTTGCTTGTGAAGTTCTCTGCGCAAAGAAGTGACTATGTAAAAAAAGAAAAGTTATAACAGTTAACTCCCCTTGAGCAGTTGAACTGGTGGAAGCAGTGACTTCAGACTTCTCAGTGCTGAACGTATACCTTGAGCCCAAGATTCTCCAAGAATTTAGTGAAATGAGTCCAGTTTCACTCTAGAAATTTGTGCTAATGAAATGAATTTCTCATTTAAGAATCAGAGATAGTACTGAGGCTGCTAAACTAGACACTAGATAGCAAAAAAGGAAACATCATCATGAGTAATTATACCAATGCTCTGTTACAATCTACAGCATTGACCAACCCTATTAACAACTCTTGCCTTCTGGCTCTTCTGTTTCAAGCACCCTTTCTCCACCCACATTTCATTTAGTCATAGAATACTCCAGTACTCTGTATTTTCTCCTCTGCCACATTTTAAAAAAAGCGTTCTATTACTACACAGCACAAATAAAAATGCCTTTCTAGTATGTGTCATGTACTTTTTACCACACTTCTTTTCCTAACTTCCTTGCAGTGGGCTTCTCTAAGAAGCACCTGCACAACTCTCAATGACCCACAACCTCTTTTGCAGTTTTTACAGCAACTTGGTCTACATTTTCAGAGTTCTTTTTACATTTCATTAAGTGTCGTGGTTTAAAACCAGGCAGAGGGCTCCTTCATTCACTCCCTCACTCCCCCCCCGCCCTCCTTCTTGCCGTCCCCCTACTCCTGGAGGGATGGAGAGGAGAATCAAAAAGAATGCAACTCCCACGGGTTGAGATAAGAACAGTTTAGTAACTAAGGTATAACACAAATCACTACTGCTACCACCAATAATAACAATGTTAAAGGAAATAACAAGGGAAGAGAATACAACATCTCACCACCAGCTGACCAATAACTCGCCCCCCCAGCCCAGCCAAGTACTGACCGATACCTCCTCCAACCCTGCAGTCCCCCAGCCCTTCTGGGTAACTCTCAGTTACCTCCTGGGCATGACATGCTGTGGTATGGAATATCTCTTTGGTCAGTTCGGGTCAGGTGTCCTGTCTCTGCTTCCTCCTGGCTTCCCCTCCTCCCTGGCAGAACATGAGGCTCACAAAGTCCTTGGCCAAACCAAAACATTGTTATCAGCTCTGTTCCCGAGCCGAAAGTCAAAACACAGCACTGCACCAGCTAACAAGGAGGAGAAAAATGACTGCTACTGCTGAACCCAGGACATTAGGAAATCACAAGTCTGACATCTTCTAACGGTTATCTGTTCCATCTATTACATAAGGAAATTTTCAGACAACCTATCTACCAGAGTCTAGAGAAATAACTCTTCCAATACTCTTAAGATCTTCACAAAGGAGCAAAATCTCCTCTCTCTTCATAAAGTTCAGTATTCTGCTCTGCAGAGAGATAAATGAACTAATGACAGCAAAGATCCTATATCTAAGTTCCAAGATAACTGAATTTTTAGGTCTGACAGTGACCTTTAAGATAAGCATCTCAGCAATCCTTGAGATGACATTTCCTTAAAGCAGCCCTTTTAAGAGTGATTTCATGCTTTCCCAAGAAAGGCAAGAGCAGCAGCCAGTTAAGTTGAAAAGATGTCTGCTGTAAATTTTATATAAAATTAACTCTGACCAATTCAGGTTCTGCAACATGTACCCTTATGGTTCCCAAATACATCAGACAAAATTCCCAGACTCACATCTAAAGGGTTTGAGGCTCAGGACTATCACATAGCTCTGTCCTAAATTTTGTCTTCAAAAATTAATTCCTGCATGATTAAAAACAAACAAAAAAAACCACCAAAAAACAAACAAACAAAAAAAAAAACAGAAAAAGAAATATAATCGGTAATACAATTTCAGCACTTTTTTTTTTTTTAAGTTTAGAATTTAATATCTCAAAAATCAAACCCTTGAAATCTCGGTTGGCTTTGCTTTCATCCATTTATTGCCGTTCAAGAGTTGGCCTATACATGACAAAGAATGTTTGCAAAGAAAAGTACTGGCACTGTCTTTGCAATATTTTTCCTTCCAGATCAAATACATTTTCAAAAGTAAATTTTAGAAACTGCTAGAAGCTTCTAACAATATTTTTGAGTTTTAAATCTTTTAAACTTAGGTAACAAGCATCAAATGAAACATTCCAATTGTTGAAACAGATGGAAAGCTTAAATATTTATTTTATAAGATATCTTAATCATGTATCCACTTACATTATACCTAGAGCTGTTTCTGCCACTGTTCTAGCCAGAAAAAGTGGAAAACAATGTGACAGTGATAGCAATAACAATCTGCTCTTTGAAATACACAGAATGCAATAAAGGAACACAGAAACTAGTCAGATGGTAACATTAAGGGAGGTCACAAATGACGGTTTGTGCTGTGATGATATATTTGAATAGTAACATATTCAAAAGATGGCAATGTGGCAAGAAACAAAACAGAAAACATAATGTGATTGTGTAGTGCTCTAGGCCAACAATCATTTATGATAGCTGCTCTTATGACTTTTTTGTTCAGTCTGTTTTTTCCCTCAAGACTAGTACTGCAGTTGAGAAAATTCTGCTTTTAAAGTGGCATAATTATCAACACTTTCTTAAAATAAACAGAACAAACAACAGCAAGGACCACAAAAAAAAAAAAAAAGAAAAAAGAAAAAAAAGTACTTTAATAGTATTTCAGTTCCACATATCTTAACATGTTTGATACAGAGAGAGAAAATAAATTAAGAATTTTCCAAATGAAGAATATGTAGACTCTTCCTGTTACTAGGTACACTCTTTTTTTTTCCTTAAAAAAGTGATGCATGCCAAAATTATAAAACACAGTGAAATCGCAAAGTACAATGAATGAAATTATCTGCCTCACAAAAATCTCAGGTATCAAAGTGGGGAAAAAAAAAAAAATATTTTTTTCACACTATAGACCATCTCTGTTCAGAGCCCAGCTCTAACAGCAAGGTGACCAAGGAGCTGACCTCCTCAAGGGATCTGCTCCTTAAATTCTACCTTAGTAAGACAAAGAGAGGTACCTCTCAATCTCCTTTTTGCATCCTTCCTTTCAAACAAAAAGGTAACAAAATACCCAGTACCGCTGTGCATAGAGAATTATCACTAGAGTAAAAAAAATGTACCTAGCATTTATGTACCTCATTATGGCCTTTTATAACCATCTATATTTTTTTTCCCCCACAGTACTGAAGGGAGTTTTAATGGCCGCAATTTGCGCGCGATTCAGATTTTTTACTGAAAAATTCTCATCCCTTCTTTTCCTGTTTTTGAAGATAGCTTTGGTTTCATCTTCTCACAAGTCTTGGGTTATTAAAAAGGTCTTCCAAAATCCTCACATTCAAGGAAAAAAATCCAGATATTTATGCTGAAAATTGCATAAATAAAGATGTTTATTATGTGGTGTCTCCAGCAATGTCAAATCATAGCACTTGATCTTATTAGTTTTCAATCTCAGGTTGATATGTTTCTGATTAATGAAGCATTTGTTCTGCATCACAAAGCAACTGAAGAATACCCTTCTAATGCCAATGAATTGTATCCAAGAGTTAATTACTATGTGACCTTCGATCACGCTTGTTTTGGGACTAGAAGCACCTATTTTAAGCTTGAAGAAAGTTTAAAAGCAAGAGTATGTTTCTTTGAAATAATACCCACTGCATGCTTTGTACTCTCAAACCTTTTGTAAGGGTTGAGGGCTGCCTTGGTTGCAGCGACCATGAGATGGTGGAATTCAGGATCTTGTGTGGTAGGACTAGTAGAATACCAAGTAGAATTGCAACCCTGGACTTTAGCAGGGCAAACTTTGGCCTTTTCAAGCAATTGCTAGGGGAAATCCCATGGGCAAGGCTGTTTGAAGGTAAAGGGGCCCAAGATAGTTGGTTGACATTCAAGGATTGCTTTTTCCGAGCTCAAATCGGAGTATCCCAACACGTAGGAAGTCAAGGAAGAGGGCCAGGAGACCTGCATGGCTAAATAGGGAATTGCTGGGTATGCTCAAGTGGAAGAGGAGAGTTTACGGGTCATGGAAGGAGGGGCTGGCCACTTGGGAGGAATATAAGGCTGCTGCTAGAGGATGTAGGAAGGCAGCTAGGATGACTAAGGCCTCCTTAGAATTAAACCTGGCGAGAAGGGTCAAGGACAGCAAAAAGAGCTTTTTCAAATACATGGCAGATAAAACTAACACCAGAGGCAATGTAGGCCCACTGAGGAACGGGATGGGTGCCCTGGTGACAGAAGATACAGAGATGGCAGAGTTACTGAATGCCTTCTTTGTCTCTGTCTACTCTGCTGCGGGCAGTCCTGAAGAGCCCTGTACCCCTGAAACCTTAGATGAAGTCAGGTCAACAGGGCGGTTTGCCTTAGTCGATGAGGAATGGGTTAGAGACCAGTTGAGCAATCTGGACATCCATAAATCCATGGGTCCAGGCGGGATGCACCCGCGGGTGCTGAGGGAACTGGCGGAAGTCATTGCGAGACCACTCTCCATCATCTTTACCAAGTCTTGGGAAACGGGAGAGGTGCCTGAGGACTGGAGGAAAGCAAATGTCACTCCAGTCTTCAAAAAGGGAGGAAGGAGGACCCGGGTAACTATAGACCGGTCAGCCTCACCTCCATCCCTGGGAAAGTGATGGAACACCTTATCCTTGGTGCCATCTTAAGGCATATCAAGGATAAGAGGGTTATGAGGGGCAGTCAACATGGCTTCACCAAGGGGAAATCATGCTTGACCAATCTCTTAGCCTTTTATGAGGAAATAACACGGTGGATGGATGATGGCAGAGAGGTGGATGTGGTCTACCTTGACTTCAGCAAAGCATTTGACACAGTCTCCCACAGCATCCTCACAGCTAAATTGAGGAAGTGTGGACTGGATGATCAGGTAGTGAGGTGGACTGCGAACTGGCTGAAGGAGAGAAGCCAGAGAGTTGTAGTCTATGGGGCGGAGTCTAGTTGGAGGCCTGTAACTAGTGGAGTGCCTCAAGGGTCAGTACTGGGACCAGTATTATTTAATGTATTCATCAACGATTTAGATGAGGGAATTGAGTGTACTATCAGCAAGTTTGCTGATGACACTAAGCTGGGAGGAGTGGCTGACACGCTAGAAGGCTGTGCTGCCATCCAGCGAGACCTGGACAGGCTGGAGAGTTGGGCAGGGAATAACTTGATGAAATACAACAAGGGAAAGTGTAGAGTCCTGCATCTGGGCAGGAACAACCCCAGGTTCCAGTACAGGTTGGGGAATGACCTGTTAGAGAGCAGTGTAGGGGAGAGGGACCTGGGGGTCCTAGTGGATGACAGGATGACCATGAGCCAACACTGTGCCCTTGTGGCCAAGAAGGCCAATGGCATCCTGGGGTGTATTAGAAGGGGGGTGGTTAGTAGGTCGAGAGAGGTCCTCCTTCCCCTCTACTCTGCCCTGGTGAGACCGCATCTGGAATATTGTGTCCAGTTCTGGGCCCCTCAGTTCAAGAAGGACAGGGAGCTGCTGGAGACGGTCCAGCGCAGGGCAACGAAGATGATTAAGGGAGTGGAGCATCTCCCTTATGAGGAAAGACTGAGGGAGCTGGGTCTCTATAGTTTGGAGAAGAGGAGACTGAGGGGTGACCTTATTAGTGTCTATAAATATATAAAGGGGGAGTGTCACGAGGATGGAGCCAGGCTCTACTCAGTGGCAAAGAATGATAGGACAAGGGGTAATGGGTACAAACTGAAACACAGGAGGTTCCACTTAAATTTGAGAAGAAACTTCTTCTCAGTGAGGGTGACGGAACACTGGAACAGGCTGCCCAGGGAGGTTGTGGAGTCTCCTTCCCTGGAGACATTCAAAACTCTCCTGGACACATTCCTGTGTAACATTATCTAGGTGTTCCTGCTCCGGCAGGGGGATTGGACTAGATGATCTTTTGAGGTCCCTTCCAATCTCTAGCATACTGTGATACTGTGATACTGTAATACTCCTATGGTACTCTATGTTTAATAGTTTGATTTTAAAAGTCATATTACAAAGCTTCATCATGGCTCTAACATACAAGCAATCCTTTATAAGACATTGAGATCGTACAAAAACTCCAGATGAATTTAAAGCACAACTCTTCTGACCTGCTCTTCTGTGGCTACAACAATCAAAGAGAGTAAAACAAAAACAAACTTACCACTCATCACACATAGGTTTTTGTTGCTACAGAGAAGCCTAAACATAAGTATCATGGTTAAAGGAAACTACAGAAGAACAATCTTTCTGTTGTACGCAGTCAGGCTTTGACTGCAAATTCTGACCTGATAAACTAAAGCTGGCCATGGACAAGGTTTCCATGGAACTCAGCTGCTACACGTATTCTTCCTAGGAATACAGAACACTCTGAAGCCACATTTCTTAAAGGAGTACATACTGGGAAGAACAATAGATTTGCTTTCTGAGAATAAATGACAAGAAATATTCTCGGTAAATCCCTGTGTCTAAACCCTTTTGAATGCTGCCCTAGAACTAGGGACACAGACATCAAGCTAGATCAGACTTGTGGTTTGCCTAGGCTCCACTTTCAGCATTATAAAATTCTCTCCAGTTCAAATCTAAGCAAACTGAACAAATCTTTTATTATCTCCCAGTACAAGGCCTTTTGAAAAACACTTCCCAGAATTTGAAATATCACAGTTGATATGATTTTTAAAACAGCTCATTCCTAATGGAAGTTGAAACATAAACAACACTGTTTTGCAGTCTGTCGCAGTATTCTCTCCTGTGACTGCTACTGCGTGTTTCAGCTGACAATACCAGAGAACACACAGGAAACAGTGAATCTCAGCTTTGAAGAACAATGACACAAAATACAAAACATGCACTGGATTTAGTCCAGTGATGTTCCCATCTAACTTTAGAAAACAAGCCATAGGTACTAACTCTCCATAGCATTTGACAGAGTACTGAACTAACAGTGTTATCTTAGTGTGGATACTATTCTATGATTATGAGAAATAACTATCAAAAGAGTATTTTTCTCTTATTACAAGTTGCAGTACTTGTCCACTGATTAATTTTAATTTCCACGTACTCCCTCCTGGTTTATCTATCCATAAAATGGCAAACACTATGCATAGAGCTTTTTGTAGCTCAGCTGTATTTCTGTCAATCCCAGAAACTCAGCTACCACTGCAGAAACCTCACATAGCAAGTAAGCATAGTAAAAGCTGTGTTAAGTCAACAAAACGTATATATGTCATTATCCCCCACTCAGCCCACTCATTACAGGTGTAGGATAAAGAACAGATGGAAAGGACATGGACTAGAGGACACTGGGGAAAGCTGGGAAATACAAACAGGCAAGAAAAGTTCACTGCATCCTTTGGACTTCTGTAACCATCATCCAGGCAAGTGTCTCAACTCCACACTTAATCCGGACAATCACTGACACTTAAACAAATTTTCAGTTAGTTGCAAACTAAGGCAGTGCTACTCTATTCTACTTAACTACAAAAAAAAGTATCAATATGCAAAATGAGGTTGTTTCTATGCCTTTGCTCTGCTACTTTGTCATCACAGAGTCAAAAATCTTGGAAATAAAAGTATAAGCCAGATAATGGTCCTGTGCTTAAATGGCACTTGCAGCTATTCTAACACACAGAAGTATACTGGTTATTTTATTCAGAAGCTCATCCAGGAAACAAGCTTTAGATAAATGAAGATACAGAAATTAGTTTGAAAAAGAAAATGAATTGGTCTTCCACGCAGAGATAGTCTATTAATAAAATACATACAGCACACCCCAACCCTACCCCAATTTTATTTGGGTTGAAAATAAGGTGTCCTGGGTTCAGCAGTAGCAGTCATGTTTCTCCTCCTTGGTAGCTGGTGCAGTGCAGTGTTTTGACTTTCGGCTCGGGAACAGAGCTGATAGTGATGTTTTGGTTTGGCCAAGGACTTTGTGAGCCTCATGCTCTGCCAGGGAGGAGGGGAAGCCAGGAGGAAGCAGAGACAGGACACCTGACCCAAACTGACCAAAGAGGTATTCCATACCACAGCACGTCATGCCCAGGATGTAGCTGGGAGTTAGCCGGAAGGTCTGGGAGACTGCAGGGTTGGAGGAGGTATCGGTCGGTGCTTGGTCGGGGCTGGGGGGGGCGAGTTATCGGTCGGCTGGTGCTGAGGTGTTGTATTCTCTTCCCTTGTTATTTCCTTTATCATTATTATTATTGGTGGTAGCAGTAGTGATTTGTATTATACCTTAGTTACTAAACTGTTCTTATCTCAACCCGTGGGAGTTGCATTCTTTTCGATTCTCCTCTCCGTCCCTCCGAGAGCAGGGGGAGGGCAAGAAAGGGGGGGGGGAAGTGAGCGAACGAGTTACCTGACTGGGTTTAAACCACGACATAAGGTCACATTTTCATTGTACCTACAACTGCAAGCTACTATCCAGACAGGTTTCACTGTACTTCGGGGTTATGCCTCAGAGACTGCCTTCTCCTTCAAGTATATTCCACAGTTACAGCTATTCTTCTGTGCATACTCTGACCTACTCTGTGCTTGCCAGCAGTTCAGGGTTGCTTATTATTATCATCTTCGAGAGTGTCAAAAGCAGGTACAAGTCCTGAAGAGCAAATTATTTTTAAAAATGGGAGCAAGCACCATGTCACAAAGAAATCCACATGCAGAACAGAACTAACAGCACAAACAAAATGAAATTCAAGTGTCCACTCTTCCTTATTCAAAATCATAGCTTTAAGTCCCTTTGTCACTCTTGTGTGGTTCACTGTCATCATCCCTGCAAGAGTTTGGCAACTAGAATGTGACAGAAACTGACAGTAATGCAGTCATCCTTTGCTTTTCTTACAGCAGCAGCTGTCAGAAGCTATAGCACATTAAGCCAAAGTACTAGTCATCATGAAGCTTTCCCAACATTAAAATTTAAGAATATACCTTTAGAGAGTTTAAGTAAGTTAGGATTGTCATTCTGTGATAGATATAGAGATGAACAGATAAAGAAATGGATAAGTAAGACAGAGAGTAAGTATTACAACTTTGTCTGAACAGGCTATTTTGAAAACACAACTTCTGCACTCTTGCTCTACAAGTTCCTGAAATAATGGTATTATTGCGCAGCACAGCATTCCAGGTATCATTCACTGACAAATCAAGACGATTAAGGAACTTTCTAACCCTTCTCAGTCGATACCAGACTAAAATCACAGTTTTAACATTTCAGAAACATTGAAAGTATTGTTACATTATTTCTTGCTCTCCAACATCAGTTCTGAGATTTGTCAATTTAAGGCCAGCTACTTCCTGTACAGGCCAGGTCCTCATATACAGTCTGAATCTATAAACATGTCTACCTGTAGATACACACAACTTTTGAAATGCTAGCTGGTCATAGAACAAGTCAAACCAAACCCAGCAACTAAATTCAGCAACATTATAAGAAAGAAATACAATGAAACAATGGAAAACAAAAACCAAACCAAACCAAAAAAAACAAACCCCACAAAAAAAAAAACAACAAACAAACAAAAAAAGAAAAACGAAGAAAAAAAGCCCTAAACATTTTCTTCCAGGTGTGAAAATGTATTTTTTCAGGAAGTCCCATCTAACAGTGTTTAAGAAAAAGCTAAAGCAATTTCATCCACTCAGGCTAAATAATAACAACAAAGCAATCTATAGTAAAATAATAAGAAAAGGAAATCTAATAGCACATAGTAACTATCAATATTTACAGTAGTTATATTACTTACTATTCACTGCTCATGTAACTGCAGCGTGCTTATGATGCAAAACACAAAATGTGGTCTAACGTAAACACTAAAATACACAGAATGTGTAACCTAGAGAAAGTTACCTGCAGGCTGTCCTACCAATATATTTAAAAACATATTTAGTGACAGAAATCAGTTTTAAGTTCCCCTGTTCTATAACACTGCATCTCTCCATTGAGCAGCCAAGACCAGTCCAGGGGTTTGCATACTAAAGCCAAGGTTGCTTTTCTTCTTCAAACAAACCAGCCAATCCTATAGACAACTGCTTCAACACCACCACATCCCAATACTTCACTAAACACATGAATGTGATTCAGCAAGATATTTTTAAGATACTACCACACACTTGGTTAGAATAAAATTAGTGCCTCAGAATTAACAATACATTTATGGCATCAATGATTTTATTTATTTTTCCCAAGAATGTTACATGTTACTCATGGAAACAAACAAACTACATTTGAAAGAAAAAAAACCAAATCAATCCTAAAAACCTGCTTCCAATCAAGCTCTCCAGAGTAAGAAATTTATGCATCTATCATACAGTAAAGATAAAAACAGCTGGTGAAGACTTTGGGGAAAATCCAGTTTATACGAGGTGGATAGAGATGAAACAAACATTTCAAAAAAGCAGCAGCTACTTTTGTTCAGGAAACTCCCAATGGCTGGATGCGCACATGCAAAACCCATTTAAACTGATGAATTCTAGGTTAGTGCAAGAGCTGAGTTACAGTTTTCCCCAAAGCCGCCACCACCACGTGATAGAAATCAGCTGAAGAAAACTTGTAGAAATCATGTATTTAGGGTACCCTTACTGACGAATAGGGGAGTTATACACTGGGATGCCTGGGAAACACACGAGCAAAGAGAAAAAAACAAAAGCAGAATACTTTTCCATCACTCCCAAACATTAAATGTGTTTAACATCTTACCTTTTACCCGCCTGCGAGTTTCCAACAGACTCCCCACTACCGCAGGGCCCTTACTGACCGCTGGGGGAACGATGAGCTCATGGCTTCCCCCACCCCTCCCACGGGGCCGGTCGAGGGGCCGGGAGGATTCGTGAAGCTTCGAGGGCGCATGGCGGCCGGTGACGGCTCGTGGTTGTGCTCCGCAGCTATCACTCAGAGGCTGTTTAGGTGCTGCCGATGCCGTATCACCCCCCTGCGGGACCGACCACAGCAGCCAGTGTCTGCAGCCCCTGCCCCCGAGACGCTAGCGGGTTTAGTGTTTGTGTCTCCTACGCGTTGCCCCCCGTAAGTGTATTTTTAAAGTCTTCATCGTATGAGGGCTTAAACGCCAATGTGGAGGGCACTGAGAGAGACAGATCTACAGGCTTTGCACGTGTGAAAGATAATGCAGAGACCAAAGAAATAAACCATTTTCTGTGGTCCTTATACATGGAATAAGCGTCACCAAGTATAAATGGCAGCAAAATGGATTTGGATTAGCCATTAGCAAAAAGCTTTCTGGCAACAGGACAGACACTTTGCAGTAGTTACAAATTTAAAGTGTGGGGCAGCCAGTCAGACATACTGCCCAGCCTGGGCCCTTCCAATCTGAGTTTTTTCCAGAGTATTTTATGTTTCTATAGGATCGTGTCAGCTACACCAATTTTAGCAGGAATTTATTTTAAAGAATTAATATACTGTAGCTTTGCATAAAAGTTTGGACCTGTGTTGAAGTAAGACATGCTCATGAACAAAAAATAAAGACAGTTTTCATACTGATGAAATACTCCAGTGAGAAAGAATTAGGGATGAATTTAAATAAAATTTTGGTGAGATTAATTCTGAAGCAGTTTGGACTACACTTGAACTACTCAGAAATAATTTCTCATATATACCAACATTCCCTCTGAATGGCTCAGCTGACACTTGCAAAAATAGCTATTAGCTCAATATAAATAGCATCAATTTTCGCATTTTACGCAATGCTCTGCATTCCAGCTTCTAGAAATTTCCTACATTTTCTGGATGGCTATCTTTGTTTTCACATACTTTCTCTCTGCCTAGTCCTTGAAACCTATTATAGCAATAGCTTTAAATAGAGGCAGCATAGAAGCAAAATGAGATTTTAAAAGGGGAAAATTATTCAAGTCATTTCGAGAGTTACCTAAGCTTTTTGTCTTTTAAATAAAAATATTTTGATGCTAGATAACCTACTTCTAAAAGCTCCAGCACGTAAGCTCCAACAGAATTTCCTTTTCTCTAAACTTAGTGTGCTCTATTAAAAGTACAGTTTTGTGCTGTGGTGTACTCTACAGTATCCATGCATATCAGGAAGTGGTGACAAGATACAGAAGGACAGCAAGACTATTAAATATCCATCCTGCCACTCTGGATCAAGCTTAATGCAATCAGAAACACATGACTACATCAACTTATCTCCTTTGATCAAATGTGATTAAGTAAGTCATTAATTTTCAAGACAAATAAAAAATTCAAGATCATTTTATTATAAATGTAAATGCCTGTCTTCTTAAATGATTTTTCTAAAGGAAACCCTTTTAATACAGAACTTTGTATACTTCAGAGAACAGTTGTTTTAACATTGGTTTTAATTTTAATGAAACATTATGTATTTGTATGCATGTCTTCTTCCCTTTTTTCTCACACTGCTCATGTTGTCAAGCAAAATTTGTGCATCAGCTTGATCAAGATAATTTCATTATACCATTGTTACCATTATGACTTGGGCAATTAGTAGTTTATAAGAATAAATTTATAGCAATCAGTGATTGAGGCACATTTGCAGTAGTCAGGGTGTAATAAAGCCCAATCAATTTCTTTCATTTAATATGTAGGCTGTGACCCTAGTTTTGATGAGAACTCTTAGCTATTTCATCTTTAAATAAAAAAGAATGTCTGCAAGCAATTATAGTGGTGTGTTAATTGGATATTCCTTTTTATCTTTTATACTACAGAATGCATTGCTAACGAAATCCTTGTTTTCTCTCTCATTCTCTTTCTCTCTCTCCCTCTCTGTAATGAACTGATATTGACTTGGTGTATTTTGCTAAGACAATGGGCCAGATTTTGATTTTCAGTAGCATTGGTGTAAATCTGGAGTGACTTCTCAAAATTAAATAAAATTACTCAGATTTCTATACGCACAACTGAAATCAAAACCCACTCCTCTTTTTACATTTTTTGCTGCCAATAACAGAGGACCTGATTCGGAGCTGAGTGCTACTTCAAGCTATGATCAGTCATTGTTTCATATATGAACTGAAATATCGACTGGCATGCAGTATTTAAGTGGATGATTCCTAACCTTAAAGCATTGGGAAGGTTTAGTGCTTGCCTAAGGTACTTTATTGCATTAAAACCCTGCTGATTTAAGGCGTAGTATGACAGGTGAAAGTAGTACACACTGCATGAAGAAATGAGACTCCATGCCAGAGTTAATCAAGATTACATAGGCTACATTGTACATTTTCGTGTTCCATGAAATCACTCATTAACCTGAACAGGTCCATCTTTTAGGTAACATGTTCCTTCTCAGGACTAATAGGGACATAAGAGTTCAGATAAAGAGTTTTTTGTCTGGGGTAGATATACATTGTAAAATTTTAACCAAAAATTTTCCTAATATTTCCCCTGCAGCAGATTTAGAAAAAAAGGCAAAAATTCAGCATTTCCTTGGTTTTGTCCCAGTATTTTAAGATTTTTCCATCCTGCAATAAGGAAAATGGCAAATATTTTTTTAAAATCACTTCTGGGATTTAACTTCTGGAATTTGGAACTGTGTTCTGTAACAGAATTCTGGACTAATTTAAAAACCCCTATGTTTTATGAGGGGTATAAATTACCTTGGAAATGTCTTTATTTTCTGTTTTGTATCATATCAATAAGTACGCAGGTAAGATATTTTACAAACAGCAAAAGTGTTGCCATTCTTCAGTGTCAACTTTTTATCTCCTGTGTCTTAAATTTAGGCAGAATTGTAAAATTTCTCATTTATACCATAAAGCTAGAAGACCTTCAAAACGATCAATTGTAGCACTATCTGACAAAAGGAAAATATTGCTGCTGACTCCATGTCTCATGCAAATAACATCTAATTCTTATGTAAGTGTCTCCTGATCTATTCAAATGCTTTGTTCTAGTTTTGTGATTTATCAGTGAGTGTGATAGTTTATTTCCTGCAGGCTTTATTTCTAGCAAAATTGCAATAAACATTTTACTTGATGTTTTTTGAGGCTGCGGGATAGAATCTTGAAATCTTTAGTCCTTAATCAAGCAAAAATCCCACTGAAATTAATAGGAATCTTATTTGCACGTAAACTCAGTGAAGACTGAAGGGTTATAATCTGCCTTTGTAGATCAGAAAACTTTGCCCCCCCAAAGCATACTTGAATTTATTATGGGGGGAAAGATTATTAAAAACAGAAATAAATAAGGAGATACTCAAAACCTCAAGGCAAATCATATGAGTAATCTGGCTCAGACAAATAAAGAGCAAGCAAAAAATCAGTCAGCAGTGAGGGTATGGTTCGTGTTCATCAGTTCATCATATTTTGGTGGGAAAAATTTAAGACAGTCAACAATGCATGTACATACATATACATGTATGCATATATGCACACACATACATATAATCTAAAACAAAGTACTTGTATGAAACAAGAAACTGATATTTAACACTGTGGCCGAGATGACAAAACTTGTTCTTTTTGGATGGCTTAATGTTAGAACTACCTTCTGGTTATTTTGAGGAAAATATCGGGAAAAGAAAAATAGAGAAAATATACATTCTTCTTTGTATGCTATAACTTGGAAATCAGCTGTTCTGAATTTAGAAATAACCAGTATTAGAATTTCTAATGCTTTAAGATAACCTATGTAGAAATCCACTTACGACAGGAGTTTCTTACATAGCTATAAATACTTCAGAAGAATACAAAAGCAGTTGTTTGTGTCTAATGGTTGGACATACTATGATGAATGATGTTCAGTATATTCAGAAGGTGTGCTGACTTTGCATGTTTTTTGATAACACATTCTATTACATGGTAATACCGACAATATCTGAAAAGAAAAATATTAGTCTTTCTTTTTCTCCCTGTGGGTAAAATATTGCAATTCAGTCATGCCACTTTCCATGGCACATAAAAAAACCTGTTATGACAACAACTTTGCATCACATATAGAAAAAACTGTAACTATTGGCTTTGAGAAGAAAAACGAAAATATTTTCAATTTTCTTCTTAGGATGTGGGTTATTTCTACAGAAACTGGATAGGATAGTATGAGGATTCATTGTATCAGAATTTTGCATCAGCATACACATTTGGATATGTGCTTAAAATGAAGTTTAAATAATATCTTCTCTTGGTGTTATCCAGTTGCCAGAGTTTATTGATTTGAATGATACTTGTTTGTAAGATGGGGGCAAAACCAGTCTTCTTGTTGTCACAGTTGTTTTGTGCAGCTATTGATGTGATGAAACAATTTCATTTGTGGAATACTGTAAAGTAGCAGCTGCCTAATGGAAATGAAATACTTTAAGAAATTGCATGCATAAAAGCTTCTAGGTGTTTAAACCTCTGGTCAAATGAGACAATTTATAATGTTAACAAACTTAATTCCAGAACAAGTTGTACCACAATTGGACCTGTCACTATACTACAAGCAACTGTCCCTCATGATTCATTATGACCCACCCTGCTTGACATGTGGACTGAGTACAGAGTGTGGAGAGTGAGTCAGGAGAGGGAAGATAACAGGGATAAATCTAAATTCATTCTGGAAGCAGTCACAGTCAATGACATATTCACTGACTTCTTCAACAGCTCATTTGATAATGTTCTTTCTGCACTATTCATTTTTCTGAAAGATGAAAGCTGGCTGAAGATCTCATCTGCTCACTGATGCAGGGAGAAGATTTGAAATTAGCACAAAAATAAAAAAAGGAGGGGTGGGGTGGGGTGGAAAGCAAGCACTTTCTGATTAACAGTATCGTGGTCCTGACAGGGAAGGCTAAACACCCTGCCTTTTCAGGTCACCTTTAATTAGATATGCATTATAATTCTACAATATGTCAATGGGCTGGTTCGGTCTGGCAGAATTGTGCTTAGAGAAGGGGGAATACATTAATCACAATAATGAATTGCTTGAAGAATGGAAACATTGTTTTCTGTCTGAGCTTGTAACATCATACATATTTGTATAAATTTTTTATTACTGTTCTACAAAAGGCTCAATCTAGGAGGTTAATAACATGTTTGTAAGAAGAGTGTAAAAAGGCTCAGTAATATTTGGCCTACTATAAATTCCTGGTTTGAATTTCCTTTTTGTTAAAGTGAGGAAGTAAGGGGTGGAGGAGACAATGCTAATTGCATTAGCCAGCCAGAATGTTACATAGTTCATTACTGGAAATGAGAACTAAAACACCAGCTAACTGCTTTTCTCCACTGGTACTGAAAATATACTACACCTGCTTCTGCTGATTTTCCTGACTTGTTAATTATCCAGAAAAATCTGGGTCAGTATTTTATGACCAAATTAGTTACTAGCTAAAGATTACAACTGGCTTGCCAAAGTATCACATTAGGTGGGGGTAAAAGTAAAAATGTGATACTTACAGGTTATTTGGGGGATTTGCTTTTAGAAAATGCTTTAAAAGAATGTTTTCCATTAAATATCCTTTACTTTTTTACAAAGAATTTAAAATGCCTGGTAACATTTCAGAATTGTCAAGAAGTTTACCAATTCAAAAAAGTGCCTGGTAGCCCACCTTTGCAGGAACACTAACAGCCACGATATGTCTATCTGTAAGCATACAAACACTGCATCAGCGCTTTTGTATCTGCTCTTGAATGGGGACACAGAAACAAGACTACTGTAACACATTCCTTCACTCATTTCATGTTCTTCAGTGAAAATACATGTGTAAGAACATTTTTGTGTATGCATGTCCATATCAACATTATAAAAAAAAAAAGTAAAAGTGGCAGAGTCACAGAGAGCTGCATACTTACTGACACACAGTGCCTAACCTTTGGATTAGTTGGATACTTATTTGCTTATTCAGCGCTTTGCACTCTAGGCCACCATTCAGCTCTTATCTTTGCTTGCCCTTACTGTTCATATAACTCATTTGTTTTCCCTGATCAAATCAACAACCTTTTCTGAATAATCAGTCCTCTCTCCATCCAGTAAGCATTTTTATTTCCCAAATTCATAATTTCTCTTATCCAACACCCACTTTTCTCACATCCATAAAAGACAGGAAAAGAAAGGAGACGGGAGGGGTGCAAGAAGGGTATTCAGAGAATCATATACCTACTTGTATATGGTAAACCTGCTTCTTACTCTCTCAGAAGAGAGTTAAAAATAAAAATAACTGCAATTATATTCATAAATCTCTGACATTTTCTGAATATACTAAAGCAATTGAAAAAAAAAACAAAACAAAAAAAACCTTGCAAATATTACAGGTAGGCTTTAACAGAAGCCAGTACATTCAATCTTCAGATGGAAGGAGTAAATACTTATGTAAAAAGTGTAACTTTTTGTGAAGCTTATATAAGAATACCAGAAAAAAAACAGAAATTGATCCATAAAATTCCACCCCTCCAGAAAGACACATATTTCTGTACACAATGAATAAGAAATTAAGTACTTCTCTATGCAAAAGAATAACAAAATAATGTTTTAACTATATTCCAGGTAAGTCCAAAATAAAATAGACATTCTAATAGAATGGAATATGGTTTTGTTTTTGTCCTCAAAACCGATAGCAATGGTATACAGGATGAGTATAGACTGTTATTCAGCACTGGTTCTGTTCAAGATATAAACTGAACAGTGACAGTCATTTTTGTCTTTTTTATTAATGTAACATGTTTCCAGTCATACTAAATAATTTTTTCTTTTAATAAATTTAGGGGTTTTATTTCTGTGTTGTCTACCACCTTATGCTGTCTCATTTTATACATGGAAAATGAACCTTAAACATTGTAAAATAAATTGCTACCATTATGTATTCATCTTTATAGATATAAAGAAGTTGCAATACAGTGGAGATTCAGATTCAGCAGTTGGTAGGTACTTTAGAAGTCATGACATATTCCAAAGCGAATCACTATGAATATTTTTTAATACATGATTGTGAGACTGAATCTAAGTTAGTCTGCTTTCCTATGTGTTGTCTGGAAGGCTGTGAAAGGGAAAGTTTTTCTGATCTAAAGGAACTGCAAAACATCCAGACAAAAAATTCTGTTGCAGTGGTTATTCATTTTGGAAAGGAAAAGCTATGTAAAAGTAAAGAAGTTTGTTAAAAGGATATTTCTTTATTAAAAGGAGCAGTGAAAAGCACAAAAATTTTAAGGATATCAGGGAGACTATTTATTTAGGCAACATTATTATAGAGGATTAAGGGAAAAAAAGGAAATTCATCAAAGTTTAACATCCACAGAAATACCTAGAATGATCAAATAGAGGAAAATAGGAAACAATGCATGTAAGCTACTGGAATTGTTAACAGAATTATTACGAACAAACCTCAAACAAAATAGTAAAGATCCTTTAGGAGTTATACGTGAGAAGTATAATAAGAAGTTAAGGAACTTCAGGCTGGAGTAGAATTGTTAAAGTAACTATTTGCACCATAATGTAAAAGGAAGGAGCTGGAGAGATTGCCATAAAGGACCCTTTTGTATGAGGAATGCATCAGAGGATTTGTCTGGAACTGAAGACCCAGTATAAGAGATAATAGGAAAACATCATGAAATTAACAACAGCAAATTGTCCTGAACAAACAGCGTTCATCCAAGAGTTCTAAAGAAATAAAAGTATGAATTTCGTATATTTTGATGGTTAACATAAATCAGCTTAGATAACGAAATGAAAGGTAATAAATATGAAGCAAAATCTCTATATGAGATCCAGGATGTTTTAGGAAGCTATAGAGAGTAAATCTGATTTCATCAACAGACATATTGCTGGAAATATAACAGAGTAGAATAGGAAGACAGGTAAGTAAATTTTAAGGTGGGCAACAAGACATTTTTGTAAATCAAAGTCAAGTCTCACAAATATATCAGCTTTTTAAGGAGTCAGTGAGGGGGTTGATAGGAGTAATCCCATTGATATATACTATACACCTGAATGTCTTACAACCTTAGGGCAAAGATCTTCACCAAAGGCTGTTTCTTAAAAGGAAAGCATTAATAATAAGTGGAAAGTAGGTATCTATCTATCTATAAATTTCAGAGAGTGTGAAAGACAGAGCTCAATAGCCAGTTTTCACAATGTATTAGAGTTACTAGTGGAATCCTGTGGAGTTGTATGATTCTCTATGTATTCCTGGAAAATCTGGAAAATTGCTGATAAGCTAGATACTTTCTAATAGTAAAAAAATATTCATAATAACAAAAAGAAGAATGAGGAAAGAGATAGCAAAGAATTGCACAAGTACCTCACAATATGGAACGACAGCATGATAAACTGCCTGATGGAATTCCATTTGATAAATTCAAAGTGATACATACAGAGAAGGGAAAAAGCCCTAAAACCTAACTATGCCTACCCTGTGATGGATGCTAATTTAGCTATAACCAGTCAGGAAAGAGATATTGAAGTCACTGCAGATCTTGCAATGATACCTTTACGAAAATGTCAGCTCTGCTCAGCAGCAGCTAAAAAGACAAATAGAACATCAGGAATTATTTGAAAAGCATTAAGAGCTTAGGGCAGAAAACCTTATTGCTATTAAAGAAAATCATGGCATTTATACTATTCTGGTCACCCCATCTCAAGAAGGATACAGTAGAACGAAGGAAGACGTAAGAAGGGTAAGAGGATGATCACAGATCAAAAATTATTTCCATTTGAAAAGAAAGTAAATGGACTAACTTGCAAGTAAATGGCTAAGAGGGAATACTGTAGAGATACATGCCAGTATAAATGATATGCAGGAGGGAATTGGAAATTATCACTCAGTGTAAGAAATTAGAACTATCCCATGGAATTTTCAGCTGCAAATTTTAAACAAACACAACTTAGCACTTTTACATATACTACATGTAATTAAACTGTGAAACTCATCACCAAAGGATATTGTGGAATTGAAAAGTATAAATGGTTTTGAAAAGCTACTAGGCAAATTCATGAAAAAAAGCATTTATTAAAGAGTATTAAACAGAAAGGTACAGCTATAATACCGATCTCCACTGCAGACTGCCAGAAGGTGGAAGGGAAAAAGTGGGGAGTTATCACTGTGCACTTCCTCTGTCCTTACAGCATTTCATTAAAGTGCCTGGTGCATGGAACCACTAATGTCAGAATTATTGGCCTTGTTTAATCTGAAGCAGTACAAGCATTTATAACAGGTGCCTTTTCCTGAAGCTCTTCCCTGCTTTGCGTATGAATAATGCCAAAGTCAGACATTCTCCAAAGGAATGGAGAAGGTGGAAGAAAAGTAGAACTTCACACAGCCACTTATTTGATGATACTTAAGCCTTCTGGAGCCATGACCACCAGAAATGTAATTTACAAGACTGAAGTATTATCTTAGTATGTTATAAAAGGCCAGGGACTAATAACCACTCATAAAACTTCATACCTCATCTTTGCTGGTATTGATAAGTTCTTGACAGTAATTGGGGATAATATTGCCACATTATGTCCTAAGTGTATATTCTGGCAAGCACATAAATGATGAAGCATGAAAAAAATACAGTAGTCATAATTTAATGTTGCCATATTATATTCAGATTCTGCACTAAAAAAAACATTTCTAGTGATTCTGGAATGATACTTTACCTGCAAATATCTTTTGACATACTCAGTTATCAGATTCATAGATAAAGAGAGCTTGGGAAAAAGGAGGGAGAGCGAACACAATAGTTATGATAAAACTCTTTTACTTAATATAATTTTACTTGAACATTCTGAGTATAATCTAAAATTTAAGCCATGGTCTTTAAAATGGAATTAAAACTCATTCTCGCCTCTCCTACCGTGAATTCCCATGAAAGAAATAATAATACAAATTTACCAAACAATGGAAGATACTGTCTAAATCACCATCAAATGTGTAAAGCCTTTTCTCCCATGCCTCAGATGCATACAGCATGTCCTGTTCACTGACTGAAATTCTTGTTTCTATGCATATACCAATATATGTTAAACAAGCACTACAGAAGTCCCCTGTCTGTAAAACAGGCAGACAAGCTTTGTGGTTTGTTCCACAAGGCGTTGGACTATTAGCTTTATTAGCTATAAGTGATGTGTAAAAAATTCAAATGAAGAGTTAGTCAAGCTTCATATTTGGCTTGGTCATACATTTTTGCCACAAATCATAGCAGGAACTCAGACTAACAAATGTCTTTATTCTTTTCTGAATGATAAGCTATTTGTATAAAACCTCTACAAGGCAAGTAGAAAGTCTGTAATAAACTAAATAGAGAAAAAGTATCAGTGCTGGAAACTCATGTTGCTTTCTTGACTTTATGCAACCCAACACACTTCCTTGCTCGTAAAACGGAGGCTTAAGACTACAGAAAAGCCTTTGAGTTTAAAAGCAAACATGAAATTTCCCTTGACCTGCTGGCAATGCTTTTGCTGGCTCATGGTTAACTTGCTGTCCATCAGGACCGCTCAGATCCTTTTCCATGGAACTTGTTCTGAATTGAAAAAATAAAGAAAATTTATCCTTTAAATAGTTATTAGCTAATTGCTATTCTTTATTAATGAATCCCTTAAAATCCTTAAACACTGCAAGGCAATGCTGCTGTAAGATGGTTATAGACTTGATGCTGCTTAAACTTTTAGAGCAAGCCTGCAGGAAGGACTGCAAAATGCAAAAAAAAAATTTAGAAGCGTGACTAGAAGCACTTTATGGAGTGCTTACAGGAGTTAGGAACCAAACTCCTAATAAAATGATAACTTCAAAATTGCTATTCCCTACTAAAATAATAACCATCATAGAGGAGTATCTGCACAAGGCATTTGGCCAAAACGTGAAAATCAAAAATACTCTGGAAAGAATTGCTCACTGGTGAACTGTATGCTTTTCCTAACATACCAGTCTGCAGTACTGTACAGCTTCTTTTTCAGTTTATGGTAAAATGCTTAGAAAGTAAGTTTGCCTTATGATACGTGCTTTAAATAATATTTTCAATATATAGTTTTTATAAAGTTCTTTCATGTTCTTCCACCAGGAAGGAGCTTCAGAAGTGTTCTATGCAACTGTGACCATTTCACTCCCTTTAAAAACAATATAATACTGAAAATAAAAGTCTCATTACATATTAAGAAAATAATTACTGAGCTACTTTCTGCTAAATTAGAGAGTAGCAACTGTGAGACCAAGTTTTTTTTTGTTCTGATTCTGATTTAAGCTTTCCTATGAGAAGTGGGTTAGCTCTGCAATACCTTTCAGTCTTTTTGTTTCTGGTGTGATTTCTGTTACGTTTCTTTGTCTAGGAGAATAACAATGTGTTTTATTTAGAATATGCATTTGAATTGTTAAGGTGTACACATAACAAAAGCAGAATATCTCCCAGCTTTAAGTTTAACAACTTGACAGAAAAACCATCATCAATTTGAGTAAATAGTACACATTTTTCATACACAGGATTTCTCATATGTAGCATACCTCCAGTGCTATCAGTACAGAAATGAATGAAATATAAAAATACAGTCTCAGTGCAACATAGGCCTTAATTATTACTCACTTTTGGCCAGTAGTAAAGGAATTGCCAGCTAATAAATGATACTATACCAGGATGTAGACTGAGGTAGTTCTACAATTTTCTAGTCCTATCAGTTAAAAAAAAAATGAGATAGCTGTTACACACATTTATTAAGCCATATAAGAAGCTAAAACAAGAAGGAATGACATGCAAGAATTGTTTATTCCATTACGATTTCAGAATTCTGGAAAGGAAAAGTAGGTTTTAAAGATCTCAATTCTGTAACATCTATTTTCCTTTATTTCCATATATTTTACCTTTCTAATCTTCGAAATACAAGAGAGAAAAATCCAATTTCCATGTTGCTCACTGCTAGATGCTGCTGCTATGGAAACTACCCTTCATGTGCCAGAAATGAAGACATACTGTTGATGTACAGTTACCGCAATGCAAAGCAGCATTACTTTTTAATTTTCCAATTAAAAGTCTAATATAAATGCCTAAAGCATTGCTTCAATGCATTATGCATTCTTCTAGAGAGCTCTATAACAGTTTTGACTACTGAATGTTGTAAGGAATCTCCACAGAGCTGTCAGCGTATTGTCTGAGGCATACAAAGAACATTGTGTAGTGGAAGTTGGAAAACATAGGACTCTATAATAACCTGCTTGTTTATAAAACTGAAATGATGACATGTATCTAATAACAGCTCTATCTAAAATCTAAGTGTATTTGAAGATTAATGTAGCAGGCAGTAAATGTCAGTGTTTTGATCACAAACAACATCTTGGCCTAGTGTGAATCTCAGGAGTAGAGAGAAAGTGACCCCTCCTTCACCAAAATTATATCTACAACTAGCTTTTGTTTTTCTGGACTCCATTTCTCTTCTTAGAATCATAGAATCAAAGGATAGTTGGGGTTGGAAAGGACCCCAAGATCATCTAGTTCCACCTCCCCTGCCATGGGCAGGGACACCTCACACTAAACCATGTCACCCAAGGCTTTGTCGACCCTAACCTTGAACACCGCCAAGGATGAGCATTCACAACCCATTCCAGTGCCTCAACACCCTCACAGGAAAGAACTTCTTCCTTATATCCAATCTAAGCTTCCCCTGTTTAAGCTGTTACCCTTTGTCCTGTCACTACAGTCACTACTAAAGAGTCCCTACCCAGCACCCTTATAGGCCCCCTTCAGATATTGGAAGGCTTCTATGAGGTCTCCATGCAGCCTTCTCTTCTCCAGGCTGAACAGCCCCAGCTTTCTCAGCCTGTCTTCATATGGGAGGTGCTCCAGTCCCCTGATCATCCTCGTGGCCCTCCTCTGGACTTGTTCCAACAGTTCCATGTCCTTTTTATGTTGAGGACACCAGAACTGCACACAATACTCCAGGTGAGGTCTCATGAGAGCAGAGTAGAGGGGCAGGTTCATCTCCTTTGACCTGCTGGTCGCGCTCCTTTTGATGCAGCCCAGGATACGGTTGGCTTTCTGGGCTGCAAGCACACACTGCTGGCTCATGTTCATTTTCTTATGGACCAGCATCCCAAGTCCTTCTCTGCAGGGCTGCTCTGAATCTCTTCTCTGCCCAACCTGTAGCTGTGCCTGGCATTGCTCTGACCCAGCTGTAGCACCTTGCACTTGGCATGGTTAAACTTCATCAGGTTGGCATCAGCCCACCTTACAAACATGTTAAGGTCCCTCTGGATGGCATTCCTTCCCTTCAGCGGATCAACCGAACCACACAGCTTGGTGTCAGCACTGAACTTGCTGAGGGCACACTCAATCCCACTGTCCGTGTCACCAACAAAGATGTTGAACAAGACCGGTCCCAACACTGATCTTTGAGGGACACCACTCGTTACTGGTCTCCAGCTGGACATTGAGCCATTGATCACAGCTATTTGTGTGTGGCCGTCCAGCCAGTTCTTTATCCACTGAGTGATCCATCCATCAAATTGATGTCTCTCCAATTTAGAGACAAGGATGTTGTGTGGGACAGTGTCAAATGCTTTGCACAAGTCCAGGTAGATGATGTCAACTGCTCTACCCCTGTCCATCAGTTCTGTAGCCCCCTCATAGAAGGCCACCAAATTGGTCAGGCAGGATTTCCCCTTAGTGAAGCCATGCTGGCTGTCACCAAGCACCTTGTTGTTTTTCATGTGCCTTAGCACGCCTTCCAGAAGAACCTGCTCCAAGATTTTGCCAGGCACAGAGGTGAGACTGACTGGTCTGTAATTCCCTGGGTCATCCATTTTCCCCTTCTTGAAAATGGGGCTTATATTTCCCTTTTTCCAGTCATCGGGAGCTTCACCTGACTGCCATGATTTTTCAAATATGATGGACATGGCTTAGGAACTTCATTTGCCAGCTCCTTCAGGACCCACAGATGGATTTCATCAAGATCATGGACTTGTGCATGTATATCAACCAACAGTCTTGGGCCCTCCTGCTCTCTAGGGCTATATCCCATAGAACCTTACTAAGCAGGTTCATGAAGAGGCAGAAGTCTGTTCTCTTGAAGTCCAGGGCAGTGAGCTTGCTGCACGCTCTTCTCACCGTCCTGAGGATCTCGAATTCGAGCATCTCGTGATCGCTGCATCCAAGGCTGCCCTGGAGCATCACATTTCCAACCAGCCCCTCCCTGTTGGTGAGCACGAGGTCAAGCATGGCACCTCTCCTTGTCTGCTCCTCTATTCCTTGCAGAAAGAAGTTGTCTTCCATACAATCGAGGAACTTCCTGGACTGCTTGTGCCAGGCTGTACCATCCCTCCAACAGATATCAGGGTGGTTGAAGTCCCCCATGAGGACAAGGTCCTGCGAGCATGAGGTTGTTCCTACCTGTCTATAGCGTGCTTTATCTACAGAGTCCTCTTGATCAGGTAGTCTGTAACATCCCCACCGTAATGTCTCCCATCACTGTTCTCCCTTTAACCCTGACCCACAAACTCTCTGTCGACTGCTCACCTGTCCCCTGACAGAGCTCCATACTCTCCAGCCTATCCCTAACATAAAGGGCAACTCCCCCTCCCTGCCTGCCAGGCCTGTCTTTCCTAAAGAGCCTGTAACCTTCCATTCCATCATTCCAGTCATGGGAGCCATCTCACCATGTTTCTATGATGCCTATTACATCATACCCCTGTAGACATGTGCACATCTCTAATTCCTCTTGTTTCTTCCTCATACTACGGGCATTTGTATAGAGGCATCTGAGCCGAGCTTCAAATGAAGCTGGCTCATTGGCTGGAGTGTCTGGTGGAATATCTCTACATTGCTCCGAGCATTTATTATGGGTGCTGGCAACTGACTGGGTGTATTGGGATGGAATGATGCACCCCTCCCCCAATGCATTTAGCTTAAATCTTCCTTGACCAGTCTGGCAAGCCTCCTACCAAAACCACGAGCAGCTCCACCAGCCTCCAGTAGACCTGGCCTCTCAAATTGAGTCCCATGTTCTAGATACCCAAAGCCCTGACTATGGCACCACTATTCTAACCATTTATTAACCTGGCCAATCCTCCCAGCCTTTTTAAGGTTCTCCCCTGTATCCTGGAGAATTGATGAAAAGACCACCTGAGCTCCAGAGCCCCTCATCACCTCTCCCAGGGCTCTGGAGTCCTTCTTTATGTTCTCTGGGCTACCGCTCTCTATATCCCTAGCACCCACATGGACAACTAGAAGTGGAAGCAGTCATGGGATTTACTAGAGCAGGCAGCCCCTGTGCAACATCCCTGATCTGTGCCCCTGGTAGGCAATGAACCTCCCTTTAGACAGGTTCAGGCCAACAGATGGGTGCCTCTGTGCCTTTCAAGGTAGAGTCCCCTACCACTACATCCTGCCGCTTTTTCCTGGCAGCACCAGTACAGATCTTCTTTACCAGTGCATCAGCTGGTTGTTCATGGTGCAAGTGTTTTTCCTTGTTAGCCCCCTGCAGAATTGCATGGAGACATCAGATTTAAGAGGAAGCCCCTTGCTTTTAATTGTCTTCTTCCTCCTTTTTTTGTTGGATTTTTTTTTGTTTTTTTTTTTTTTTGTTTTATTGCTGTTTCCCAGCTTCGTGGGTTAGTGGCCTCCTTCTTTCCTGCATAAGCTACAATAGACGCTTGAGGCCCCTACACAGTTTGGGCCGGGAGCAAGCATTCCTGCTTCCTCTCAGCTTCCCTGACATCTCACAGTCTATTAACAGCATCCCGCAGCTCAGCCCCTGCTGCAGGACGACCTCCACCAGGGAGCACCGAGTGCAGCCCTGCCCATCGTGCACCCTCCCCTCACCAGACCAGGGCAGGCACTCTCTGCACTCCGAGCTCTGCACTGCAGCCTCCCTTTTTGTCTGCTCTGTCTGGGTGCCTACGCTGCCACTGCCAGGGCAATCAGAGCAGAGCTCCCCGACCAGGCCCTGGTCATAAAAGGAGCGCTCACCACCCTGCTCGCCTGCCCGCAGGAACTGGCGCACCACAACCTAGTCACTTACGCTCCCTGGCACAGCTTTTTAACCAGTGAGGGCTGGTACCGCCCCTCCTGGCTCCGCCCCTTGTGAGTCCCTGCTCACCTCAGCTGGGCTCCTGGGCAAGTCCTGTCGAGGACTTGAGGCTCCCTCGGTGGCTCTTGACTCTTCTTTAAAGGTTACTGTTAATGTGTCTTGTGTAGCTTTCAATAAATTTTGGTTTTGTCTCTCTAATTCATACTATGAGAAAATTATAAGGTAATTCCCTGAATTAAGCGGGCCCTCATCTGTTGGCTATGCAGATTCAACTAAGAAATGTTTTGGTTATTGGCATTGCTTATTACTACCACAATTTTAACTGTTCAGAGCTGAAGCCATGCAGCATCTTCCTAAAGCATTACTACAAACTGCAGTTGCCTTTAATTAAATAAAAATAAAATTAAAAGAAGAATAGCAGCCCTGGTAGGCCACAGACAGTCTTACGTTTTCAGGAGATGTTAGAATGTTAAAGAAACAAAAATATAACACAAGGACAAGAAATGAGAAAGAATTGCTATAATAACATTGCCCACATGTATTCGTGCTTCGTTGTTTTCCGTCTTCTTGAAGAAAAAAAATTCTTCACTGTTTTCATTCACAGTTTGAAGGAAAAAGGATAGATATTTGAATGAAAATAATTCATATTTTTATATAAATACCAAATTTCTTAAATAACTAGTGCTTCTAGAGAGGTCCAGAGTCAGAATTTTGGATTGTGTTTTTCTAAACACTCACAATTCCACTGGTGAAGGACTGTGTGCTCCCTTCTTTTTAACAATTAATAAAATGAAATGATGAACATCAAAAAATGACAGGGCTGCACCTGCAGAATTTATTTGTATACTTTCAAACACACATATGTGCACATCTAGTTATGGAATGCCCCATTTGACCAGCTAATTGCATGCACCAACATTTTGCTTAGCAATGGGTGCCCACAATGTCTAGGAGTTAATGCTTTCCTGAATCAGGGTCTATCTTGCCATGATCAAGACACAGATCATTAAGTGCTAGTGGCTGAGATGGCACTGAGTGTATTTTCTTCATTTTCCATTGAGGTTGTAAGTTGTGCACAGAATCTGGAACATCCCTGGTGGTGTGGTTTAGGCCCAGCTGGTAACTCAGAAACACGCAGCCGCTTGCTCACTCCCCTACCCCTTCTTCCTCCCTCCGCTCCCTGGAGAATGGGGAGGAGAATCGAAAGAATGTAACTCCCACGGGTTGAGATAAGAACAGTCCAGTAACTAAGGTATAACACAAATCACTACTGCTACCACCAATAATAATAATGATAAGGGAAATAACAAGGGAAGACAATACAACACCTCACCACCCACCGACCAATACCCAGCCCGACCCAAGCAGTGGTCTAGCCCTTAGGGGTAACTGCCTAAGGTTTATATACTGGGCATGACGTGCTGTGGTATGGAATACCTCTTTGGTTAGTCTGGGTCAGGTGTCCTGTCTCTGCTTCCTCCCGGCTTCCCCTCCTCCCTGGCAGAGCATGAGACTAAAAGTCCTGGATAAGGGTAAACGTTACTGAGCAATAACTAAAAACATCGGTGTGCTATGAGCATTGTTGTCAGGCTGAAGTTGAAAACACAGCACTACACCAGCAGGCAAGGAGGAGAAAAATTACTGCTACAGCTGAGCCCAGGACACCTGGATTGACAATTACTAATAGTTGTTTCCTCAAGGAAGGATGAAATGAGATTAGTTCTTCGCTGTGAAGCAGACAAAAAACCCTAAGCCTTCATAACCTTCATACAAAATTATCTAGCTTAGAAGAGGTAATGTGTTCAATTCAAGTTAAGTAGAAACAGGTAAGATTCTGGGGCAACATAAATCCCTCATGTCAAAGGTATCAGCACAATGCAAGATTTTTGGTAAGGATATCTTAGTATTTAGTTATCAATATAACATACGATTGGAATATTCCTTTCATACTACTGTATCAGAATGAAAATTTGGTTCCTCTCACTGATTGTAGAGATAACATGGGCATGGACATCACAGTATAACATGGCAGTATTCTTGGACTGAAGGCACAAAATTTGCACTGGGATCAGGCTACATGGGAAGCAGCCTATATGAAGCATCAACGTTCTCCCAGTTTCCATCATCTCAAGAAGTCATGTCACTGGGGCTACCGGTTCCTAAGCATCCAAGTGCCAAAATTTCCAGACAAAAGATACTCTAACTTGACTCCCAAAAATGGTACCATAATGAAATCCTAGTAATGAATAGCAAAGGAATAATTTTAACACAGAAGTGAAGGCAGCATAAAATGACAAGGACACTGACTGCACTAGAAGTGCTACTGTGACTAGCCACAGTCATATACTGAAGTTGGAGATAGGACAACGATAAAAAACATGAGTGAAAAAAATGGATTTTGTTCACAGAGCTAAGTTGGAAGGTATCAGAACCTCTCTAATCCCAGTCACACAAAAGTAAATAATTCTTGGGTCCGGTCTTCCAGTGTCCATGGTGGGATAGCAGTCTTAGTCTTTCTCCTTCTCCTGGAGCCATGTCCAAGTACCAAACACAAACATGAACCTCTTTTTCCACTCTTCACCCACCTCACTGAACAGCATATGCATGCCAAACTTTTCTAAACTGACACCCATAAAGCAATACGTAGAACCTTTTGAAAATTACAGCCCATTATCCTATAGAGGTTATCCGGAATGAAAAGTAGTAAGAATCCTGCAAAAAACATGGCAATGAGGATATATTTTCTCTACACTAGGCTGAAGAAATTCCAGTATCATGTTTAGATCCTGTTTTCTCAGCCTCAAGCAGCAATGCAAAAGGATGAAGGTATCCAAACTACAGTTTAACCCATGTTAAGTAGAGAGCAAAACTTCATTAATACTTGGAGCACTTTAAATCAATATTTAGACATCTAATTATTTTATTCATTTTGCTTGAATACATTACTAAAGCCTGCTAGAACTATTAGGACTCCCTGTGATTAACATACTTGAATCAGCAAAAGGCGGCAATTAAATAAAAATCTACTTGTTTTTTTGGTCTATCATAAAATTTGCATAGTTCAACAATTATTTTATCATTTTGAATATATATTAAAAGTGTTTTTCTGTTTTTTAATTGTAAGCTGTATTCTACATATTTTAATTCTAGTTGCCTTATGAATATATTTTGAGTCACTTATAAAAATGTTTTTGGCTGGCTCAAATTTGTTAAATTTTTGTCTTTTCTATCACCAATAGGTGCTCATGTTTCAAAGATCATTAAGCGTGATTTGTGATTTGTTCATTAAAGAGATATTTACAGGTTATATTGTAAATTAGAGCTTTTGGGGGGATAATTATTTTTCTAGCATCTCGAAAAGTATTTAGCTAACTCCACATTCTGTCAACGAGACTTCCTTCTGTACATAATTTTAGTGCTTCTTACAAAGACTAAGGCACACCAGTGATTTATGCTGTAAAAATATGGATTATCAAGTAGATAGAAACAAATGGATATCCCCGGAAGTGCACTTCAAATGATTTTGAATCACAACAATGACTTCTTAGTTTGAACTTTAATATCAAAATATTGAGTGTATGATCAGAATAGTGTCTATCATAATACTACTATATTTCCTGTCTGTAGTCTCTTTCTGTAAAAATGTGTTCCAATCAGATAGTGTCCTGAACAACCATCTTTTGTCTAACCACAGAGCCTTTCTTAAACTTTCTTTTCTGATCACTAAGGTTGCTATTTGTTATCATAATCTTTAGTTCAATCTGTGGTTTACAAAGTGAGAAAATAATCATGGAAGTTGCATGTAAAGAGAAGTTGTTTATGAAAGAGTATTTCTACAGGCATTTTTATCTGTGTTAACTTTTACTGCGGTTCAGAAAATTGATGCCTAAGTAACAGTCACATTTGAAATTAGCATTATGGCCCAAAGCAAAAGAGTTTGTTGGCCTCAGTCTCGCTTCAAAACTGGGTATGTCCATGTTGGCAAGATTTCTAATACAAATGGACCAATTTGAACCCTAAATGGTGATGTCAGCATTAAAAGCATAATGAAATAGGCAAACTAACCTACATGACCCATACAGAGGTCAGAGGGAATATGCAGTGAGTTATATGGTGCTTGTACAGCATCTCCCCTTTATTTAGTGTAAGGTTAGGCAGAAATCTGAATTCCTTTTCAATGGAACAAACTGAAAGTCATGGTCCAGGAGCACACCTAACATGCTTCAGATGCTAATGGGTATTCAAAGTAAATCACACTGAAAGATATATAAAAATGTACATTGTGTCCTGAGCAACAAATGTTTTGTGCTGAAGATGCACTCTGACTGCACTGCACTACTTGCTAATGGAGACATAACTACAGAAATTAATGTATAAAATGTACATGACACTAAAGGAATATGCTATGCTGAGTTACCCTTAACCATACTAGCATACAGAAAACAATAAATCCAGTATGTTTTGTTGGAGCTGTTGTTGCAAATATACTCTTTAATTGCCTGGAAGAACAACACAGAATTACAGGCAATTACACAAAGTGTTCCAACCGTGTAAACACCTTTTTCTTTAAGATTCTAATATCCAAAATGAGCTTAAAAGACAGTGGAAAATAAGCGATCCTCTATAAAGAACATTATAAAAAAGAGGAGGGAAAAATATACAATTGCTCTCTCTCCCACAGATTTACTTGTTTGTTTTTCTAGAAATAAATGAGTATTTTCGGAAATGCCAATTCAATGGGGTAGAAGGTAGGAGAAAGGAAACCTGGTGGTTTTGGTCCAAATTTATGTAATCATGACTTCCCTTATGTAAAGACCTCCCTTAATTTATATACCAGACACCTATATAGTAAATTTACCTCTAGTAAATTGCACAGTTGAGGATTCAATGGCATAGGCTTTTTTATTATGTTACTGAACTAACACACTTCTGTGGGTAGGACTGCATGGTCTAGTATTTCACATTTGATGGAAAAATGTTTCCTCTTAGGCCGTGTACCATTTTGAAAGTTCTGTTCATGGGGCTTAAATTAGATCCTGTTTTCTCAGTCTCAAGCAGCAATGCAAAAGGATGAAGGTATCCAAACTACAGTTTAACCCATGTTAAGTAGAGAGCAAAACTTCATTAATACTTGGAGCACTTTAAATCAATATTTAGACATCTAATTATTTTATTCATTTTACTTGAATACATTACTAAAGCCTGCTAGAACTATTAGGACTCTCTGTGATTAACATACTTGAATCAGCAAAAGGTGGCAATTAAATAAAAATCTACTTGTTTTTTTGGTCTATCATATAATTTGCATAATTCAGCAATTATTTTATCATTTTGAATATATATTAAAAGTGCAAAAAAAAAAAAGTAAAACTGGTCTTTGTTGCCTGCAAGACTATGAAAGCAATATGTGTCTGACTTGCCCATCGATAAATATCCTCAACTGTTAGAAAATTATCACAGTGCCACAGCTGTGTTTAGGTCCTGTATCTGTGTTTTCGAGAATAGGTTGATATCTTGACAACTGTGTAAGAAAGGGTGACAATTTATGCGTAAAATTATAACATTAAGCAGAATATAAAGATCAGTTTTATCAATGAAGTGAGATATTTATAAGTAAAGCTAAAAAAAATAATGTTAGAATTACCTATAAAAAAGTGAAACCTTAATCTGGTCAGGCTAGAACATATTAATGCAATTCTTAGAAAGAGAACCATTCCAAAGGACATAGGAGATGAATATGGGGAAAACATCTAGAGTGCGTACAGACTAGTAAGTGTATTATTATATTTCACTGAAATATCTCCTGCTAACTTCAGTAGGATCATACAAACATAGTTTGAACTCTAAGAAATTTCACTCAGAGGTGACCTTGAGTTTTTCATGAAGGTTTTACAAGGCTTGGGTAAGCTGGAAGCAACTGAGCTTCAGAAACGACCCAGAGAGATGTGTAGTATACTTTTCCAAGGAATAATGATACATCTTTTTGACTTCACTGCTGGATGTAAGAACTGTTCCAGGAGATCAGTAAAGTTCATTAATTTAAAACATAAATTAATTTCTCCTGAAATTAACACATCAGCAAAAAACACTTTAAAGATACCATGTTGTAAGGAAACCTGTTACAGATTGGTTCTTGTGACTTTGGTATGTTTATTTAAAATAAAAAAATTTTTACATGTACATCATGATCTTAATTCTTCAAGTAGAGATATATAGTTTCAGCCACAGCTGCTTATAAAGAAATGATTTTACCACTTTGTTAAACTAGGAAAATGAGGCTGAAATAGGTCATGGACTCTGCAGTAATTATGCTTGAAGTCATAGAATCATAGAATGGTTTGGGTTGGAAAGGACCTTAAGATCATCTAGTTCCAAACCCTTCCATGGACAGGGACACCTCACACTAGACTATGTCACCCAAGGCTCTGTCTAGCCTGGCCTTAAACATTGCAAGGGATGGAGCATTTGCCCTTGTCACCCAAGGCTCTGTCTAGCCTGGCCTTAAACGTTGCAAGGGATGGAGCATTTGCCATGTCTCTGGGCAGCCCACTCCAGTGCCTCACTATCCTCACAGTAAAGATCTTCTTCATTATATCTAACCTGAACTTCCCCTGTGTCAGTTTGCAGCGGTTGCTTTCTGTTTGCCAAAAATAAAATAACATTTATAAATAAATAAATAAGTAAAAAACCCAACCAAAAACCCCTACAAAAAATTCTTAAGCATATTCTGTATGTAGAGAAAAATATAATCTTGAAGATGATTAATTGATGCAACAATGAGAAAGCATCTAAAGCTCAGAGGACCATGGTGGTGAAACTACAGTTCATTTAAAAAATAAATAAATAATGAGACTTCATTAGCTTACACTGAAGTGTAGAAACTTGAAAATCTTCTGCAAGTTAAAAGCTGTAACAAAGAAAGCAGAGAAAGCAAAGAAACAAAGGAGCAAAGGAAATAAAAGAATGCCTTGTGAAATTAAACAGTGGGGTATTTTTCCTCCTCCCTGTGTCTTTGACAAGGGAGGAAGTCAATGAAAATGATAGACTGATGTTCAAGAAACATAGCTTGATTATTCTAGCAGCAGTGAAAGGGAAATGCTGCAAATAATTCATCAGAATACCAGAGAATCAAAAAGGAAAAGAAAAAAAAAAAAAGAAAAAGAAAAAGAGAAAGAGAAAGAAAGAAAAAGAAAAAGAAAAAGAAAAAGAAAAAGAAAAAGAAAAAGAAAAAGAAAAAGAAAAAGAAAAAGAAAAAGAAAAAGAAAAAGAAAAAGAAAAAGAAAAAGAAAAAGAAAAAGAAAAAGAAAAAGAAAGAAAAAGAAAAAGGAAAAGGAAAAGGAAAAAAAAAGCCCATGACAATATACTGTATATTCTGGCATGATAAATTGCTTCACACAGCAGATTATTTATCCAAGCTGTGTGATACATCTCATTAAAGGAGCAACCACCAAAAGTAACTTCTGATTTGCTGTGTGCTGCTCAATCTATCAAAAACCAGTCTCTTCATATTTGTAATGTTGGCACTAAAAAAGTCTTGAAATATGTCACCTTATTTTGAAATACCTTATAGCAAATTAATATATTCTACATTACAAAGTACTTTGTTTACCGAACGACAGGATGCTAACGACACTCAGTGTAAAATGCTGCAGGAAACAGGGTTACTTTCCACTGATTTTCAGCGCACTTGTGATGGGTGTGTGCTAGTCCAATGCTTCTTGTCTGATGCAATTGATAAATTGACAAAAAACTTTAGGATGCCTGATTAATTTGATAGATTAGAAGGTATAACACAACTGAGGAACAAGATGCAATGGCACAACTTTGCTAGGGTTTAAGAAATGAGAGAAGGAGAGGAGATGTACAAATAGATTGATTACAGTATCTACTATTTCATGCAGGCCTACTATCTATTTTGCATTTCTATATTCAAAAGATGTAAGAGAAGAAAACATTTTGTTTACTTGGTCAGTAATGTTTATTTCTTGGAAACAGAAGATAACGACAAGTGACTGCTACTGAACATCCCTACATGGCCTTGACAAATTTTGATACAGAGTCTGCACAAAACTGTTCATTGGGAAAGTTACTGCCATTCTGACTTTCTCAGAACTGCATAAATTCATAAACCCTACATTTCTAAGAGAGGAATTAAAAAATTAAGAGCCATAACCTTGAACTTATAAACAGTGTGGAATGCAAAGCAGCACATTAATGTAAGTCTCAGTAAAGTGTCCAAGCTTTAAAGGTTTACAGCTACAGCCTTTTATTTTTAATTAAAGAAAAACCCAACCAACCAACCAACCAACAAAAAAAAAAAAATGAGGAAAAAAAAAAGTAAAAAATCACGAGCTCAGACAAAAGTCATATTTATGCTGCTGTCACAGATGTGACTGGGTTTTGGGTAAGCATAGCAGGTATGCTAGCTGTGAGCTTATTTAGGTGACTGATAACAGAATAGTCAACAGCCCCAGAAATCATGAAGCTGACAGATTATCCAGGTGGTAAACCTATGGTGGGTGCTACCATGGCTTCATGGTGTTTGCTATCTGACCCGGTTAGCCTATGTTTAAAGTTAGCCCTACATCACCTAGGCCAGAGGTCCAGAGTTATGATTTGTTTCCTTATGAAATCATTGCCTCTGGTCTTATGGTCTTAAAATGAGCCCTGCTCATCAAGGTTTGTTATACTGCTTATAAAGGCACAAACCATAGACAAGATGCAATTTAGGAAGACATATTTAATTACCTCTCAGATGTTAATTGCTGCTTCCCAAAAGAGACCAGAGACAAGAGTGTCTGTGTATGAATGTTCCTCCTCCTCTCTGTTCCCGGGAAAAAAGCTGACATATGTCCCAGCTGGTTAGTTGCCATTGCCAAGAACATCAAAGAGGAAACACACTTGCACAAACAGCTTAGATGACACCAGACAGCTGGGGTTTGGTTCTTCCTTTTTTTTCCGTTTCTGGTAGCTGTGCTTACCTCCAAGGAACAGAAGTCAGAAGGAGAACTACAGAAGACTTTTGTTTCATTCAGTCTGTTAGCATGAATACATGTCTCTGAAGTTCCTGAAAGGCAATATCATACAATATGCAGGTTATATAGGTATCTTCCACTGTGCCTGACTCATAGCCTGTTGACTTGGCATAGTAAAATAAAGTTTAACCCATTAGGTAAATGCATTTTGTGATTGCATAAACTGTAAGCATACTTTTGATTGGAGCAGAAATATTTTTAAAAGTTACTGTGCAGTAGTAAACTTTATGCTAGATTTAAATTGCAGTTTAATTATATTTAGAAAATAAAACTTCCCAACAAATCTTACATCCTTCCCTTCTAGCCATGTCCCTTGTGATAAAAGTGAGGGGCCTGTACTCTAAAAATAAGCTTGGATTCCTGTAACTACTACAATGCCTCCACCTCCTGTCCAACTTTGCTTTCATCAAATGACCAGTTCACAGTACCTAAAAGTTCCTCCCCCAGTTCTAGCCCATGTTTTAAACCTGTTTCATCTGCTTTAACCTGTTCTTGTCAATGTCTTTGATGACCTCTTTATAGCCAAAATGCATCCCATCTTTTACTTATTAGACATTCACTAGTGGTTCTATGCCTTACTGGAACAGCAGAATAGAAAAGTCAATGTCATACAGATATCATCCTGCAGAACAAGCAGCATTTAACCACAATTCTGTTAGTGCTTTCACAAAACATTTTAGCCATTAGGAGAAGCTCAGCTTAACCAAGAGGACTCTTAATCCTCCCCATAAGCGCTTTGCAGTATGTCATCTGTGGATCACTATGACATCCTCCATAGTGCTACAGCCAACACCAGGACAGATCTCCAGTTTTACATTTTTGTAGGTCCACCTGGAGAAATAATGGCTAAATACTTCACATTCTTTTTCTACAGCAGGGTGAAGAAAGCAATCTCTAATCCATCTACTCAGGTAGAAAAATGGCTCCCACTGATCTTGAACTGTTAGGATATGACTTCCACATGATTTGACTGCTACACTTTTTGTGTACTCTTAAACAAAAAACTTGCCCTCCTGCACCGGTTCAAGTGGCTGGAAATGTTATGCTGGTATAACTGCTTAAATTAGACCATCCCCATCATCTTCCATCTCACTAAAATTTGCTCTTCCTTACTGTGTCAGAGGAGCCATTTATTTTCATATTCAGAAAGACTTACACTGTTGCCATCTCTGATTGAGTACAAGGCTGGCTATTCAGTTGTTATCTTCCATCATTTAAATCTTCAAAGTATCTTTACTCTTTTCTGGATTAGAGCATCATCAACACTTTGAACTGTGACAGTCATTTCTAGAGTGCTCATCTGAAATGCAAGCAGATATCCCAGAGAACATACTTGTAAATAATGAGCTCTGAAGATTTGAGCAGCAAAAGTGTCTTGTATATGATTAGAGACTCTCTGTGTTGCAGAGGAAGCCAAAATTTTGGAATCAGCAATGTCATATGGAGATAGAAGAAAATAAATAATCTTAGTTCTTTAACTTGAAAAACATCAGTAAACGAAGGAAAATATTTCAAAGTTACAAACACTACAAACATTTTCAGCAGCAGCAGGTGCTAGTAAAGTTGATAAAGTACAGGAATTAAGAAAGGAGAGATTCATGAAAGCTGATGGACAGAGATGAAGAATAAGAGATAACTGAGACAGTGAGGGCAATCACATGCTTAAGTATGAAACGACATTGATAATCTGGGTAAAAGTAGTGTGACGTACTGGTAGGGAGTAGAGAGGCTGAAAATTGACAGTTAGAATACTGTCAAATATGAAATCAGCTCTTGAGGAAAATATGGCATGTTTTTAAAAAATGGGAGTTGCAGGCAGATAATCAGAGTACAGTGGAATCATACACAAACTTCTGAAAGAGAATGAAGTACCAATGAGTGAACATCTGAAGGAGATAGGAAGAAAATTGACAGGATTAGAAGTGTGACCTCCATTAATGCAGCCTTTAAAATAAAGTACAAATAAACTTTCCTTCTTTCCTTTTCAGATCCCATAATTTCTTAGCATATAGAAAATAAATATTCTGGAGCCTGCACTACTCTGTGCCAGAGTGTCCAATGTTCCCACAAAGAACCTCAACCAATCACAGGTAACAGTTCTTGTCAGAATTGATCTGACAAGGATGTAGTTTCATAAAGACAAGAGATGTCACTTCAGAGGGGGATATTACTAAGTTGCCCCTTCTGTTTGTCCAAAACCTGAAGCAGGCCTTTTCTCTTACAACTTGTTTGCAGATTGAGATTCAAAGAACTCTGCTACTAAACTGCTTGATTATTAGTTGGCAGTAACTTCAGCAACACACAGTATATTAAGTATTCTTACATTAACTGAGTTTCAGTAAGTTTTTACAAAATGCCGTTCCATTCAATGTTAAATACTTTATGTTTCATAACTGTCTTAATTTTCTTAAACATAGTAGCAGCTTCAATTGCATTTTCCTGATAAACTGATCAAAAAGATGCAAAAAGATGCAAAAAGAAATATGTATAACAAACTTAAGCTACCCACCATACAAACACACCAAGAATATCCCACTTTTTGTAGTACATTTAATGCACAGTATATAACACAGCTTTTTTAAAAATGAGACAATTGCTTTAAAACACATCCTTTGCTATAAGAATAAGGTTTTCTAAAAAGGGGGGTAAAGGTAAAAATTATGTTGTCATTAACATATGTAGCAAAGCTACCCATTTCTTCCAAAAGGGAAAAAATGGAATTCAAATTGCAGATGATAACATTGCCATCTTTAGCTGGATCTATAAGCCAGAAGGCTGGAGTGAATGGCTGCAACTCTATAAGGAATATAACACTTGGTTCTGCAGTAAGTTTATGCATTTCATTGAATTAAATTTGCTTATTTGGAATGTATGCATAAAATTAGAATAGTTAAGTCAGTATATATATTGCATATTATAGCCATAAGTAACAATGAAGACCATCAGCCTAATAATCAGATTGTAACCCAAAGTTATTTAGCCAGTTTTCAATTCTATGCTATTAGAAAAAAAGAGGAAGAAATTTGCCTACAACTTAAATCCTTGTTTCGAGGAACCCCATGGGAGCAAGTCAGTACATTGTGACTTAGAACATGGCTTTTAAAATTCTCTAAAACTGCTGTATATGATGATTGGTTCAGGCATTTGAACCAGCATACAATGAATACAGTTGTAATTTTTTCAGTCGCAGGGCAATGAATGTTCTGTGCTATTTTGCTTGTTGCCTATATGTAGAGAGCAATTTACGTGGAGAACATTACTGTATCTGTCGTGTTCCATCTAAAATCACTGATGCAGAACTGCTTGAAGACAGCAGCACTGTAGTATTGATGCTTATGGCAGAAGAGATTTAGATACCATGAAAAGCTAATGGTGTTAACTAAAGAATTCTTCAATTCACATCAGCAGAAAGGGAACATTTAAAGGAGGATTAGTTTGAGAATAAATGAGAAAAATTCAACGCACTGAAATTGTGCAAAGTCCATATTGTAGCAATTATACAGACATTCTGATACAGTACTGACAAGTCAAATTGTGGCTATGCTGTATATTACTCTTCAGTGTAGACAACTGCCTTTACATGGGATGACTCCTTACTTTAAGGAGTTCTATAAAATTGTCTTGTGCTTTAAACAAACACACTGCAACTGTTCACAAGGAATATGCACCTGGGAAAATTCTCAGTTTCATTTTTAACCTACACACTTCTCACTCATGCTTAGTTTCTCTTCCCCCTGTGGATTTAATGACTCAATTTCTCCTCTGAGGTGGGGAACAGCGGTAAACCAGGATTAGTTTTGACTCATCTTTGGGATAGAGAGAAATGACTGCAATAAGGAATAAATTCTGTTATGAGACTGGTAAAGACTACATGGGACCTTGGCAGGATGTTAATTCTGTGCTAGAGGTAATGGTCTGAAGTGGTTTGTTGTCAAAAGAATTTTAAAAGCTGATAAAGAAATGATAGATGGAATATTCTACTCTGTCCTGCACTGACAGGAAACTTGACCTCAGTGAGGACCAATTAGTAGTGAATTAGAGAACAGGACCTGTTGTCACATCACAGTGACGTGCATTCTCTCATCACGTCAGTCCCACAAAGGATGGAATTTTTGACTCTGTGTTGAATAGGACTGTCATCAATTCACAAACAAGTACTGCCTAAAAAAACAGGGTTAATTAGGGACTCAGAACGTAAATATTTCTTAACAAAGTCAACTTAAGATGACATTCCTGCTCTGCTTTTCTTTGAAAGGATAATGAAATTCAACATGTTTTTATTATGGTATATATGTATGTACATATGGATGTACATATAAAGTTAGCCAAACTCTAGAACATCAGAATGAACAGAGTCAGGAAATAAAGAACATTAACTCTTACCATGAGACAGAGTACTCTCTCTATGCCCTACATTTGAAATACTGATGAGGATATTTTCTCCCAGCTATCAATTACTTCCCATTAAAGTGAATCTATTCTCTTTCAATTATCATCATGGGGTTATATATGTGTCTCCTACTCAACAGCTTAAATTTGTTCAGTTTACAAGTGGAAAACATGGCTGATTCTATGATTTGGCAGCAGCAAATTTCAACTTGGGACTCTAAAAAACAATCTACATTCTATTTTTTTTAATTCAGTTATAACTGTTCCTTCAAATTCATCTTACAGTGATTCAGTACTAGGACCACATTTTTTATATATATAGTATAATTCTCAGCCTATTATTTCATATACTTCATGGTGACAAAGAGTATACTTAAACCTATTTAAGATGGTTCCTATGTTGCAATTACTATGTTAAATATTTGCACATAAGATTAATCGCCTACTGATTACTCCTAGTTTATCTTCTTTAGTTCCTACATTTCTTCCAGATAACTTTTCCTAAAAATTATCTATTTATCTCTAAAATTTTCTTTTACTCTTGTTCTCATTATGTGATTAAATTGCATCATCTTTGGAGAGACACTGCATTTGTTTTTCATGTTTGTAAAAAAACCTAACAAAGGAACTATGATCTTTGTTTGAAGCATATAAACAACAAGGCTATAGAAGAGAAATGGAACTGTATTAAGAGAACTTTATACTTCTGGAAAAAAAAAAAAGAGGAAAATAATATTCACATATGCTGTGCTGCAGTTGCTTCAAGTAATTAGATGATTCCATGCACAGGGCCTTTGAATAAAAACAACCAGGATTTTTTTGTATCATCTGTCTGATTTTTGTGACAAATTATATCCTTGCAAACATTTTTGAGTATTTATTTGGGATGATCTATGTTGATTAATATTTTTCATTCCATTTGTGTAAAAACCTCGATAAATATTTCATACTTTCTTCTGATTCTTTACTTCTTTGAACTTATTTTTAGATATTTGCCTATTCTTTTTTGTGCCTTATCAAATAATTGCATTCAGCAATCATACCTTGTGAACTTCAGCAGAAAACCATGTTTAGCCCAATTATATTTCCTGTAAAAATGCTACTTTCTGAACATTTTTTTGCAGGTAGTTTTAACCACTAAACACCACCAGTGATTGCAGTCTGCTACTCCCAACTACAATAACATGAAAAAATTTCAAGGAGAGTCAGTATTACATCAATTCAAGAAAGGCACTCAGGAGGGTGTAAAAGGCACCCACCAGGGGTTGACTGTGTAGCACTCTAAGTACTATATTTGAGTAGAGAGCATTTAAATCTATTTTCTTTTGACCTATAAAGACTTCTAAGTGAAGAAAAACTTTGCAACAGGTACAATCTTTGCACATTAATTTTCTGATGCACCAAGTCTTTGCAGAGGACATCAGGGCAAATGTTTCAAGTTAATGGAGGGCATACTGTGGTGATTTGTATCATCTGTCGCACTCTGAGGACAAGTAGCCACATTTCCTAGAACCTACTCTAGTTAGGCAAAAATATTCAATTTAGCTCTTTTGAAATCCATCACAAAGATGCACAGCAGAATGTATAAATAGCCAGGCTAATAGACAGGCTGGTATAGAAACATCTGTACAGGAGACTGTTCCATTTAATAGTAATTTGTCAAGATAATTGTGTCAAATGTGGTATAACCACAGATGAAGTCAATATTAATAAGACTTCAATCTTTGTTATCAGAATATTAGTAGAGTGCCCTTAGACCTTTATTACTTTTATTTCTGAGGCAGAAGAGAACATTTGTGTTTTGCCCTGTTCTACTTTTGCATTCTTCTTGAAATTAATATGATAGAACTATCCAATATTGTGCTCAGAGTTCTTTAAAAGAAAATTTATACTATTCAGGATAGCATAAAGAAAACATATTAAAAACCAAAAAAAAACAACCCATCAGCTGAAAAGCACCCCCAACTAAGGAAAACTTCCAGTTTTATTTATTGATCTTTGAAAGCAGATTCAGGAAATATTAGAGGTATCCCTGGAACTTTTAACTAGTAAGGACCTAGGAAGAATTGTTCTTAGATACAGTAATAGTATTGCACAATAAGAAGTAGCAACTGTTAACAGTGATTCTTAACAGGGAGAAACTCTGTACTCAGCTTGGTACAGAGCTTGGTATTGTTTGCCAATATTGTTTGCCAAGGAGCAAAACAGCACATCTTGCTTCAACCTGGCATGAGTCTAGCTGTTATGACATGACTTGTCTCTTGAACTTCTGCAGTTAAACATCTTACTGCATCAGTGATTTGATTTGATAGCAAGAGGCAAACATACTTTATCTTAAATGAGACCAAAACCAAAGATATTTGTGGATCCTTGTAAATATTTGCTTGCACTTCAACTGATTTTTCAGTGCATAATTAAAATTTTAGGGCTTCAGATCATATCATAAACATTTCTTACAGCCTAAACTGGAAAGCAAAACCCATCTAATAATAAGGTCTGATTTTTGCAGGAAAAAAAAAAGCCAATATCCTCCCAAAACTGAATCACTCAAAAAAGCTAGTATCAGGTCTTTAACAGCACATGTAAAGTAAATCATGAACTTCTAAACTGTATGTACTGATGCTCAGATTTTGTGCTTGCTGTGTGCATTTATTGGATCTGAAATTTAGTTCTTCATAGCATGAAAAGTATAGGCAAATTTTTATAAATATGAAAGAGCTATGTCAGATTCTATGACAGCTGGATAATTCTAGGAATCTTGGTTTTTCTTTTCACTCCTGTCCTGGATTCAGCAGTAGCAGTCACGTTTCTCCTTCGTGATAGCTGGTGCTTATTGTTTCAGCATCAGAAGCAGATGCAGCAGAGCATCTAGGAGAAAGGAGGCATGTAGGGCAATAAGGGAAGATGATAAAAATTGTTACACTGGGCAGAACTAAGTTTGGTACTAACTGGCATTTCGTGTTAAGTCAGTGCTGCAGTGCATTTTTCAGCAGTCATCAAGGTGGCAGAATTAAATTGGACAGAGTATGGGAATACAACCTGTAGGAAACAGCCCTGCCAGGGGTAGGATGACAAAGATAAGGAAACAGCATTTCAAGACTATCATACAACAGGTCTTTCTAGTCAAATTATTATGAATAAGCAGTACATCCTTTCTAGAGAAGTTTTTGGTGCATGTATTTAAAAGCTTCACTGAACTGTTTCTGCATCTGCTGATAAATCATGATGACATGTTTCTCATTTCTGCTTTTGTTGCATCTATCCTAATGTATCAGCAGATATAGGTGATTAATGCGTCTCTTAATAATTATTCATTTTGACAGACAACACAAAAGCTCTCAGAAACATCCATGACAATACAATGCTGACCAGTGCCAGCTTTTCACTTCAGTGATCTCTGCATTCTCTAGCAGGACATTCAAAGACTTGGTCACACACACACAAAAAAAAAAAAAAATTAATGTAAGTGGCACTTAGGTAACTCAGACAAAAGTAGGCAACACGTGTATAAACATTACAGTGACTTAAGCAGTAACTCAGATAAAAGTAGGCAACACATATAAACATTACACCGACTTCAGCAGAGAGATTGCCTTTCTGTCACTGAAATATGACGTAATGGATATGATTAACCTGCATTCTTCATCACACATACATGAAGCACTATCACCTTCTTCAGCTGGGCAAGACAGAAAAACAAGCTGTTAGAATTACACTAGAAAATCCAAGGCAAAAGTGTATTTGTTGAGCCATATCTGGGTAGTGTAATACTGGTTTGCGAACTACTGCTGTCACTCTGAGACCCCTGCACTGTTATAGCTTGACATCTGATGAACCTATTACTCAACACCGCACAATAAACAGCTCTGTCACACTCTAAAAAAGGCTGTCCCTAAACCAAACAGAAACTAAAGCTAAGTCTGGAACCAGATGAACCTGAAGAGCCCAGCTCAAGAGCACAAACAGGGAACAATATGAATTGCCTGATTTTTTGAGTAATAGTAAAATTGGAACTGCCTTGGGTACATCCAAGCACAGCTGCAATAGCTAATTTATTAATGTCTTTTCATTGGCAGCTACATCTAAACAGTCTGCCAAAGAAACTTTAACAGCTTCTCTTGTCATATATGATTCAGTTGAAAGATATACAACCTTGTAAGCCAGGTGGTGAGATGTGAAAGAGGCTAGATCCTGCGTGGGATACAATTTGTGTTTTGGTTTATTTTTCAGGCTATACAGAGAAGCTCATATCATTGGTTGATGTAAATAACTCCTAGAGGCCTCGAAGGCATGTATATTAATATTAGGAAAGGTATTTGTTTCAAACTACTTGCACGACTTTTGTTTAGAAATTCCCCAAAGGATTAAAAGTAGGAGACAAATTCAGTAAATGTGAAATGAATATTTTGACTAGGTGTGTTAGCAAGTGTGTATAGAAAAGATTCCTTCCAAAGCCAACAAGAGCTTTGAAAATGCTAAGAAATGCATATTTAAAATTACAAACCTGTCCTGATTTCAGCATACAGGTCCAAATAAATGAGTCAAAAGTTTCTGGCTTTTTCTCCAGTTATTTTCACCAAAATGACAATGAGATGAAGAAAGGTAGAACAAAGTAACAAGATCACAAGTACTGCAATATATCACTGAATCCGAATTCTTAACCAGTGAAAAAATCAAAATGAGAATAATTTGTTCCTGACTGTAATTTTACTTACTATGGCAACACCTAAGAGCTACTATGGACTAAAATGGTAATCCCAAAAGCTGGGCTCTACTAACAGAAAGCAAAAAAAACTGTGACAAAAACCCTACAGCCTCAACAGGAAAGACCAACTATGGCTGGAAAAAAGGGTATAACACAGCAAGTCTTGTGGCAAATGTCATGCCTAATCCCAGGGTGGAATAAGTGTTTGAATTTACTTTTCATATTTGAGATTCCTGTGTTTATGTAGGTACAACTGAAACTAAAGGAAAAGAGACACTGAAGTAATGAGGAGTGAGAAGAAAAGGTGTGCATGTAAAAGGCCCAGTGAAAACCATTCTTCTCTTTCTGATATTATAATATATACAGGCCAATCTAACATATTCAGTTTTACTAGCATTTGTAAAGATCCCCAGCCTTGTGGCAGGTGACAGCCTAAAGCAGCAGCAGGAATGTGCTATGTTCAGTAGCTAATTTAAACTGCATGCTGAAAGTATAATACATATAAATGAAATAAAAGTAGACAAGAGGCAAATGAAATTGAGTTAAAAAAACCACCAAAGTTTCCTAAATTACCAGTTCTGATGGCATACTTACTCTGGACTGCCATACTCAGTCTTGACTTACTGCTTTTTCTGTCTTTGTCAAAACATGTGACATCACATTTCCAAGTCCATAGAACATATTAATCTTCCCCTTGGATACTTTTGATTTGCAGTAAGTGGAACAATGCTTACATTGCTTTCTGTGACACCTAAATTTGAGTGATGTAATATTTAGGAAAGACCATGGAATTTAAAACTAACCAACAGTCTGATCTGAAAGATTTCTTGAGTGGAAATATAAACATGACAATGACGAAACAGGCAACAATAGCCTTGTGAGTGGGGAGATGAGACAATTAATTCACTCACAGCTTTGAGGAATGGAGCATTCAACTCAGTGCATTGAAGAAAACATTTAAACTCTAGCTCTCTTGATCACCACATGCCAGACAGTGCAACTACAGTGGCAGTAGCTATGTTAGCGTGTTAGCAGTTAGCATGTTAGCTCTACTGTGAGCTCCTAAGAGTAAGGAAAGCAATAGTGTAGGAGACTCGTGGATGCTATTGTTTAAAAATATTATATGATATCCAAACAGGATGATTTGTGCAGTGCCCAACAATGACTCTCTTAGGCCTTCTTCTTCCTTGCTTTCTTGCTTAGTATCAATGGTACCTGACATTATTTTTGAAAGGTTTAACCTGAAAATTTTTTAGTGCCTGTTTTACGTCCTCCCATACCAATCTGGCCATTATTTCTGTAATGTCCACATTCACCCTGGCACATCACATAACTCAAGATAAGTTACCTGCTAGTCCTTCCTTGATGGGCAGCAACACCAAGTTCACCATAGAAGTAAAGTAGCTGGGAAGAAATGTCTAGATTTGCTGTCATGTTTTTATTCTTCTCTAATCACAACCCTTATTGTCAAAGGACTGAAAAGGACAATAATAAAAATAGTAAATAAGACACAGGCAATGTGACATTTCAAAACAAGGCTCTAAAAATTTTAAGGTGAGGGAAGAGACAAAGGTCAACATAACTTTGGTCAACTTAACTTTGCTTTTCTATTTTTAGTAGAATACAAAATAAAACAGAAATAAGGACTTTAATCAGGGTTCAGTAACATTTTACTCATACTTTTAGTATGTGTATGGGTGACAATAATACCTATAAGTAAGAGGAATATCAAGTATTGCTTTATAATTACACTAGAAGAAAAGCAGCACTATGTAATTTTTTCTTTCTCATGCTTTTTGCTTTGTATTTGGTCACAAGCCTGTACCCATTAACCAACCATATTCCAGACTCTCTGGGGCATGTTGCAGAGTCTGTCCATGGGTTTGGAAGCCACGCGGTGTGAGTTCTCTGTAGCTGCATCCAACCTGTAGTGTGAAGAACTTCTATGATGTCCTAGCGATGCGGTGAAGCACTTATTCTTTTTCCTCAAGAGGGGACCAAACAAGTGCAGAAACAGGGCTCCCTGAGTCCCTTTTTCGAACACTGCCTGCATTCAGCAGATGATGCACAAGGGGAGCATCGGAAAACACAGGAAGTTCGACAGATTAGAAAACAGAAGACTACACATTTATGTATTTTACCCATTTCCTACAATTATTTTATGGGTGTTTTTTTTTTAATCTAGAGCAAATACACACAAGACAGTAAAGATAAGCTTGCTAAGCTTTTACCAAGGTCTTAAGATACTACATCAATAAAATGCATAGTTTGTTTTCCAATGCCGTATGCAGGGCAAGAGCACATTTTATAATGCATCGCATACATCTTAAATCAATGGGACACATTTAAGTTAATTCAGTTCCTTCTATCAGCACAGTATCACTAGCTCTATATTGCTCTTATTTGCCATTTCCCTATTTCCCACTCTTGATTCCCAGGGAAAAATTAACAAACCAGTTTGTTTAAACTCTTCTTGAAATATTAGCTCTCCTGTTAACACAATTGACTCTGAAAACTAATTTGGAAAATAGAAAACATAGCATACATCTGGATGACTATACACTTTTGTAACACACTCATATTACCTACTCTTTCTGTATTGATGAAGGGACCAAGAGTACATTTGTCTTTTATGGAAAAATATACCTAGCATTAGAGGTAGCAAAGAATAAATACACTGAACATCATGTAATTCCCAAGGCAAACATTAATCAGTTATGAGAAATATTATGATACAGGTATTTCAGCTTTCTTTTCCTTGTGGGACTCATGAGATAAATAATCTAAGCCATTGGATTAATTATGGAAAACATTAAACTTATGATGTCAAGTTATTTATGATTTGTGCAGCCAGATATTAATATTCCAATACTTTTAACTCGTGATTAGCTTTTTGCTATCTACACAGAGATTGAAATGATGGTACCTTTTAAAGCTGTAACTTAACACGTCAGTGAGTAATGTAAAAATGGTATTTTACTAACATGGTTGCACCAGGACCATAACTTTTCCACTGAGGGATAAGTCACCATTTTTCTTAGTTATGTGAATATGTTATACATTTTTCTACATAGAGAACATTCCAAAGAGAACATCCATTGATGCTATAGGCATCCAAATATAAATTAATTTTGACCGATCTATGTACTGAAAATTTCAGTCAGGAAATTCCACTGAGGCCAACTAAAGCTTTTCCTCCCTTAATAATATTTGTACAGATTTTTACTTTTCTTGTTTTCCCATATATATTGGGGATTTTTCCCAAGGGAAATATTTTCTTTTTCATATTAAAAAAAAAATAAATTCAGTATTTAGAAAGTTTTAGTCTGAAATATTCAAGCATATGCTACTGTGTAAAACTTCTTTCATTTATCCTGAAAACTTTTAAACCCTCATGTATTAATTTCAACAAAGTTTTTTAATGTAACACAAGATACACAAATCTAAATAGTAAGAGGTTTCAAAGAGAATTCAATGAAAGACATCTGTCCTTAAATGAGATCTATATAAATATAGAAATTAGTTTAATATTTTGATTCCTACTATATACCATAAAATACTGTAGGCATAATAAAAGTTAGGCACAACTGAAAAGTACACACAGAGGGGAAAATTTCATTTTCAAAAAAATGTAGCCCTTTTTTGTGATGATATCCTCATATAATGGAAACTTCTGAAACATTAAATGTTTAATTTGGTTTTGCTCCAAACCAGGAAAAAAATGTTAAAATGTTTTGTAATGCAAAATAGACATCTCTAGCTTTTATCCACTCATTAACTTTTGTTAAATCAGTGCTATTCATTATGGGTGAGTTCCTTTGTGAAATAGAAAACTAAAAAGTCCATAACTCTAATCCCCAAGTTGTTCAATTGCTCAATTTTGTGAAGAACCATTACTTTCTTCATATGGCTTTGTTTTTATCTCTGTTTTAGACATCTGGATCATTTCTGTTTTTCTAGTGGGCATATTCTTTAATGTTTGGGATTTACAAAGCTATTTTAGTCTAAAAGAAATTGGATTTCACCGATCAGGCAAATGCGGAGATTAGGTGTGATTGGATTTGTATTCAAACACTGTATCTTACATCTCAACTCCTAGCTAATTTTGAAAAAAGCTACTTTATTTCTTTTTCTTTTTTTTTTTTTCTTTTTGCTGTTGTTGTTATTGTTGTTTTGGTTGGTTGGTTTTTGTTTTTGTTTTGTTCCTGGCCACCATTCCTAGTTTCCACTCTCTTTCCCTGCACTATTTGAAATAACCATTCTTCCATCTGTAAGAGTATAACATACTTGTAGTGACCTGCAGGGGTGCATCTTTCTTTGTAAAACATTTTCCACCTATGAGTTTCCCAGTTTTGATCCAGCTTGCATGACATTTACTCCCAGGCTCACCATTACACGAAAACTCTATTTGAAATCTGTAAAATTAACATAAATTACAGCCAGAAGAGCTCTGTATTTACAGAAGTTCAATACAGATAAGCAGCACACTTTTAGCAACAAAAGGTGAAAATCAGTAATTATGAACAGTTTAAGATGAACCTTTTTTAGTGAGTAGAAAATATAAGATTAACCTGAACTAAATATAGTGAACTAAGATGCTTGCTTTTGCAACTTGTTAATTTTCTTTTTCACATTGATTTTATAAAACCCAAGATGTTTAAATAATATTCATACACTTCCATCTTTGTTTACATGGAAGTCTTCATATATGGAATGACAAGTGCAAGTGAGAATGTATATCTGAAATACAGCATTGATTTTGAGCCTTTTCTTCTTGCAGGAGTTGCAAGCAGCAACAGAAAGAGACATATTAAAGCTTTAATTAAAACATCATAGCTTTCAAAGACAGCAAAGTATATTCGGAGGCTGTATGCAGTGAGCTTTACAGGCTTCCACAAAACTAAATTAACAGCAAAGATCTGAAGTTTGGGTGTGGCCAGCATTTAACAGTGTTACTAAACTTTGAAACTGTGACTCACATTGATCAACAGAGGCCATAGGAAAAAGACACGGAATAACTTCTGCAGTAAAATTTGAAGTCTGTATTTGCTGCCTGTCCTACTCAGAGTTCTACTTTTCTGAGTGCTGATCAGATTTGCAGTATCCCTTTTTATTGGGCTGCTAGAAATATTTAAATCCTACTGAAAAATTATTTTCTAAAAATACTGCATGAACTATAAAAAACCAAATCTTGGGATTCACTCCCCTAAAGTTTAATATTATTACTTTAGGCAACATTATTACCTCATAGTAAGGTCTCCTGTTTCATAAGTACAGCTAACACAGGTGAATTCCTAGAGAGAAGACCTTATATTTAGCTATGTTAAACACACAAAGTCCGTATGAACTTGCTTAGCAAGAGTACTCAGACTAGTTTGTAAAACAAATTTATCTGCGCTATGATGTAATACTCTATTCCATTCATCTGAAAACCTAAAAAGGATTTTTTTCCAGACAACTGCTACAAACTAAGAAATTTTGATTCACCTTTTTTCCCCCAGGAAACAACTTTAAACGATGACAATTCCATCCTTGCAACTTTTGGATGTGTACTGAACAATCTGAATCTATTTAAGACTTTCTGGACTTTAAAAAACCAAACAAATAAAAGAAGGATTAATATGCTTTTCAGGTGTTGATCAATAAGAAACTTAATATGAGTCAGCAGTGTGTGCTTGCCGCCCAGAAAGAGACCTTATACTGGGCTGCCTTAAAAGAAGCGTGACCAGAAAGTCAAAGCAGGTGATCCTGCCGCTCTACTCTGCTCTTGTGAAACCCCATTTGGAATACTGTGTACAGTTCTGTTGTCCTCAACATAAGAAGGACATGGAGCTGTTGGAGAAAGTTACAAAGGAGGGCCATGAGGACAATAAGGGAGCTGGAGTACCTCCCGTAAGAAGACAGGCTGAGAAAGTTGGTGCTGTTCAGCCTGGAGAAGAGAAGGCTGTGTGGAGACCTCATAGCAGCCTTCCAGTATCTGAAGGGGGCCTATAGGGATGCTGGGGAGGGACTTTTCATTAGAGACTGTAGTGATAGGATGAGGGGTAATAGGTCAAAACTTAAACAAGGGAAGTTCAGATTAGGTACAAGGAAGAAGTTCTTTACTGTGAGGACAGTGAGGCACTGGAACAGGTTGTCCAAAGAAGTGGTAAATGCTCCATCCCTGGGAGTGTTCAAGGCCAGGTTGGACAGAGCCTTGGGCAACATGATCTAGTGTGTGGTGTGCCTGCCCATGGCAGAGGTGTTGGAACTAGATGATCTTAAGGTCCTTTCCAATCCTAACTATTCTATGATTCCGCGATTCTATGATAATGCTTATATTAGCAATTATACATGTTGTACCATCTTGACTAATATTAATTAAATGCTATTATTTTTTAATTCCATACTGACTGGGCCCCAAATGCTTAAGTGCAATGTCAGGCTAATTTGCTAATTGATATATATTTTATTTTATTTCTAAGGTTCATATTCCACTGTTATAACATCTTTTTACATCTTGGTTTTTTTTTTCACTTAGCCTTAGCATTTTTGTTTCCCTAAGTTTGGTCTTCTTTTCCTATTATTTCTTCTACTGCAGACACTTCATTCATTTGGATTTAAACTGCCTTTTTAACCTTTCCTAGTCTTCAGACGGGTTTTGTTCTTGACATTTAAGCAAAGCAAATCTCTGGCATTAACAGGATGCTAGATCATCCACAAACTAAAGATTTTTATACTTCTCAGTTCTTAACACAATTTTTCCGTCTGCATTACAACTGTTGTCAGTGGTATGACCACTGACACACCAGTGTAGCAATTTAGGAGGCAATTTCTATTTTAAAGGACATGTAACAATGCATTGTAATAGCTGCTCTTGTGGTTTTATTATAATTTGGGGGAGAGGAGGGGTTTAACACAAATTCCTTAATATACCCCTAAGGAAATGAAAGAAAGGGTAATAATTATACCAGGAGGCAATGTGACTACAATGTACTTTCCAGTATTTTCCACTTTACCACAGATTCTTACTTAAAAAAAACCAAATCAAACAAACAAAAAAACCCTGTCTCAGAACTTCAAGAAAGGAAAATTTTTCAGTGTTGTGCTCTGAACCTTTATTGTGATCACTCCCTGACAAGTTTTCATTTCTTTCCTAACAAACAAACGAAAGAGTTAATAACAAAAAAAAAAAAAAAAATAGAAAACAAAGCTAACAACAAACAAAAAGGCAAAGGACACCAGTAGGGAGCAGTTCAGCCCACACAAAAATTATGTAGATTGACAAAATCTTACACACTGGAAAGCTGAGCTGCCAAAGGAAAGTCTCAGCAGGGAAAATTTTCAAACTGGTACCATTAAATACCCTATTAAAAAAGAAAATCTGAAACAAATTTCCAAGCTATGCTGGAAATATAAGCACCATAAATACTATACCCATGTAGAATTTCACATGGATTAGCTGTAGTTGGCCCCTAGTATCAAAGAAAAACAATCTATTTTACACTAAAATACTTATTAAAGAATGGTTACTAGGTTTCTTATGAAGATGCTGTGTCTTCTGTTATAAACATACCTACACAACATTTATAATAAAAGATCCATTTAATAAGGAGTAGACAGATTATAAACAAGTATAGAACTTGTCTGAGTGATTGTAATTACTTTGTGAAGCAGAAGTGAATTTGAAGCAATTGCCTGAAAGCTGTATCATAGATGCCAGTTATCAAAATTTATACAAATCCTTTAAATATTGAAAAGGTAGACTGACTGTAACGTAAAGGTGAGAATTATAAGAAACTCATCCTGTGCCTACCAACAGAATGGAACTACCGACATCACTTTTTAATCTTTATGGTATATGTTAAATATATTTAAGTCAGGGATTTTGTATTGTTCATTGGAATTCTAACTGTATTTATTTAAAAACAAACGAGCCATCTGTACTCAAGAGCAGCAGTACTGCAAGTTATGGTACTAAACCCAGGGCCTGATCCTGTATTAGACATAAAGAAGAGGGGAGGAAAATTAAAACATACCTGTAAGTAGCACTCATACTTTGCTAGGTGCCACTAAAATTAACCCCACAGTTTTTACGGTTTTACTGTTACATGATAGAAAACCTTTCCACTAAATCGATCACTGTAGATCTGAAAAAAATAGAGGTCAAAGATGTTCAGTTACCATCCTCCCACAAGTGTTTACCAAAATTTTCAGATTGAGCCTTTCTACCTCCTAAAGCAGAGAGCTATGAATATTCCTTATGTTCTGCAGATTATCACAGAGAAATCAATGTCTCTTACATACTTATCTGCTGATGATCTCAGTTATCAGGCTACTTTAGAGATACTTTCAAACCCACAAATGGGGTTCAAAATTTTCCATAATGAATTGTCCATCCCTAGTTCAAAGTAAATCCAGTAGTCAGGATTAGGAAGGGAATGATGTGCCTAGTGTGTGTAAGGTAATTATTTCTTTTCTAAAAGTTTAACCTCTAGCTTTCAATTTAACATTATTTAATTATCAGCATGAAATATATGGATATTACAACTTGCAAAACAGTTCAGAATATTGCTTTAGTACTAAAAAAATCATGCTGTACTTTGTTAGTCTTTTAGAAGCCCACATCTATTGTGTGACAACAAAGAGGTTATTTGACATAATGCAGTATGCTCAGGACCTTCATCAGGAATCTGATGATCTTAAGGTCCTTTCCAACCCTAGTGAGTCTATGATTCTGATTACAGTGTTCTACTGAAGGACAATATGAACACCATATATCAGCTGGCTACTGCATAATCCTATGCATTGGCCACACTGAGGGGAATAATGCAAAAATAGTAAAATCTTAGCTTTTGTCTCTGTTGAAACTTTGGGTTCCTTCATGTCAGCTAACACACTGTAAGACAATGTAACCAAAATCATAAAACTACCTTGTTTCATTATCACAGTGGTGCAGTGAAAACATTCATAGTATTACAGCATGGCTAACGTTCAAAAGAGGGGTGAAAAAGTAAGCATAACCAAGTCTGCTTATTCTTGAGGCACAATAAGAGGCATGCAATTCTTCTGTGATAAAATATCAATGAAACATGTTATTCTGCATGTAGAGTCAGATAAAACACTCTAAGAACTTTTCAGCAGGTATTCACTGAAACCTAAAGAAAAATTCATTTCAGTAAGCTCACGCTGCTTTTGTGTTCCTTTCCTTGAATCGTTAGGGTGATTTTCCGTAATTTAAATGGGTCATCACAGAAAGACGTTAAGAGTCTTGAATGCTTGTGTACCTGCATGTCACTTTACATGAAAGGAAATTTAAGGGAGGAAAAAATCCTTGTTAATAACCCGACATAGCAGTAAATTGAAAGAATCATGCCAAGATCTGACTTCACAGCAGTAAGACAATACATCTCATCTTTTTTATGAGAACAAAATGAAAGAACTCTGCTGCAGCCAATTAATGTCATGAAGGGTAGGCAAATTTAGAAGCATTTCTAAGGCAAGAAATACATGGGCCACAAGTGGGAGAGTTTCATGTTAGTCTTCATTTTCATTTTTAAAATCGCATCTCACTTTTTCCTATTACTGCTTTCTGTTTGTGAAGTATTATCTTATGCAGGGTAACTTAGGTTCTTTTCAATATAAGTGCCAGATTCAGTGACAGCTGTGATAGTCAGTGAGAAATAATAGGGCAGCTCAAAGCAATGCAGAGTAGAAAGTACTGGCAATATGGTCCAGGATCCTTTCAGGTACTTTCAGAGAGGTAAGGAGGATGGCTGAGCAGCAACATCACTTTTATGAGAATGCTTGAATGTATGTCCTGTTGTTGCCATAGGATACGTTATACATCAGCCTCATGTAAACTGAGATACAGAATGAGAGGTCCAAATTCACCAATCATTTTCACTAATATTGGCTCCAATTTTATTAAAACTGGCCACTTGTGATTAATTTTAATTGACATTAGTTTGCCCATGACCTGGCATCCATTAGAAAATTTGTGGAATAATTTTTAGAACCATAGCATAACAAGGGCCACGAGGATGATCAAGGGGCTGGAGCACCTCCATGTGAAGACAGGCTGAGAAAATTGGGGCTGTTCAGCCTGGAGAAGAGAAGACTGTGTGGAAACCTCATAGCAGCCTTCCAGTATCTGAAAGGGGACTAAATGGATGCCAGAGAGGGACTCTTCATCAGGGACAGTAGTGACAGGACAAGGGGTAATAGCTTGAAAGTTAAATAGGGGAAGTTCAGGATAGATATAAAGAAGATGTTCTTTACTGTGAGGACAGTGAGGCACTGGAACAGGTTGTCCAAAGAAGTGGTAAATGCTCCATCCCTGGGAGTGTTCAAGGCCAGGTTGGACAGAACCTTGGGTGACATGGTCTAGTGTGTGGTGTCCCTGCCCATGGCAGAGGGTTTGTTACTAGATGATCTTAAGGTCCTTTCCAACCCAAACCATTCTATGATTCTATTAATATTGCTCCAAAATATAATGATTCTCTTAAAGAATTAATCAACATAGAAAGAAATAATTTCACTTAAATGGCAAAATCTGTTCTAATATCAAACAGCTACATCTCTGCAGTCAAGACAGAGGAAGGACAGGAAACACAAGACAGGAAATAACAACTTGCTTTCCAGCATTGCCGCAGCCTTGAATTCTACTAACCTACTTGTTCAGCTACAAATTGGGAATGATCCCCTCATGATTTTAAATGGTACCACCTCAATGGAACTGAAAGGGTCCATTGCGTTTACACTATGGCAGAAATTATGATACTGAATCTGAAGTTGTATGCATTACTTAGCTAAAATAACGTTAAGCACAGTATATAAATCCCTACTGACTGAAATTCCAGCATATTGTATTCCTTGGCATTTCCAGTGCTCCACATTGACTACAGAATTAGCTCTTCTCATCAACAACTGTCACTTGTAAGCAATACAGAGCACATGTCGTTATGAAAAAAAGAACTGACTTCTGTTTTTTCAGATGATCTCATTGATAAAATTGTCTGTTAAAATATGGAATTATGATAACATCAAATAGCTTATTCTGATTACAGAGTGTGTTTGCATGGCTAGCAGCCACTCCACCACCAATTTTATAGGAGACTTCACTATTATCTACATAACAGAGACCCCAGTTGTTAAGGAGTAGGAGGAACTGAGTTCTCCATTAATGTAGCTTCCAGAATCCAAACTCACCTTGGTGCCTCCAGCCAGCACTGCAGACTCTAGTATCACTCCGCATTATGAACACAGTGTAAATACTCAGTTGTCTGCCCCTAATTCCTTGAAATACTTGAGCAAGGGCTTAGAACTTCACAGAAGTATTATATCTTACAAGCTAAGCATCTATATATGAGCTTGCCAAACCACAGCTGGACGTTCAAACTGAATCTTGGAAGCTTATGAATTTCAGTGTTTTCACACTGTGTGTTTGATTTGACAGTCTCAGTTGTCCCAGCAAGTAACCTCTTTCTTTTTTTTTTTTTTTTTTTTTTTTTTTCTCCTACTTGGTACTTTTCTGAGTAGAACTTCATTTAACTACAGACTGAAGAACTGACATAATTTAAAGATTCTCTGATTATTATTTTATTGTACTTACAGGTGGTAGATAAAGTTAGGAGGTAATCCAGGGCATAAACCACAATTTCGTTAAAATGATACACAAAACCTGACTAAACATTAGGTGCAAAAAGACATGGGTATAATTGATTTTTTTTAATTACCTTGACCCCAGTTTTCTCCCGTGAAGTCAATTTTGCTATTATCAGCTTTATGGTTAACTTCAGTGGCAGCAAGAACACATTCCTTTATGTATAAGTGATACCAATGAGGCTAGCCAACACAGGATTGCAGACAAAAATAGCTGTTGAAGACATTAAATAATGCAGTAGTAACACTATTGTATATTGATTTGGGATAAAGAAACTTGCTTTGGGAAAAAAAAAGCTACCTTAAGATGCAATGAAACTGGAAAAGGAGTATGATATGCATTCCAAAAATATGTACTTTGCCATTCAATTTTCTAAATGTAAGACCAAATGCTTTGTCTTCAGGCTTAATTTTAGTTCCATTCTACTGCAGGTAAGTCTTCTGCAAATTCTAGCCTGAGGTTATACTTTTTTTCCTTTGTGTTTAATGCTGTTTGAAGCTGCTTGAGTGGAACTTGTGAAATTCCCAGCATCACAAGAGAGGCTTGCGTTTTCCATTTAACCCCTGAGTTCTAACTTCTGCTCACAAATTATCTGAGCAATATGCTACAAGCAGCATTTTCCACATGATGGTATGGATGTTGGGCTCCATTCAAATGAAAGCATAATGTATTTATTTAAATATTGCTTCCACTTAGGCATCAATAATTTCATCCATAAAAGCTGCACCTAAATGTTGTGGAAAGTGAAGAGGATCTAGATAATATTTCCAATACCTTTTCAGTAAGAACATAAGAGCAATGTAAGAAAACAGACCAACAAAAAATGTGCCAACAATCATAACAAGAAAAGATTTAAATTACATTGGTAGATATTTGGCAAAGAATGCAGTGGTTTATTTTTACAGACAAAGTAAAAGCCTTATATAAACAGAGGAGGAACTGGATGTACTAGCTTTAAGGCTTTATTCAAAGAACTTACACCTGAAGTTAATATATTTTTAGGACTGATAAAACAAACGTAATTTAGAGTGCTCGGTGTGCTAAATCTACTTGGCATGCTCTACAGCTTCCTCTTTGCTGCTGTAAGATTCGCTGCCTATAGCTTTTGGCAGTCTCAACAGAGCTAGCTCTTTCCACTAACAAAATACAAAATGCAAAATTAATAAAAGGACCCTTTGAAACTGACAAAAATGCCTCAGGCAAACTATCTGCCCAGCAGCTGGTTAAAATTTAATCAGTTATTTTTTTCCTGTCCTGTATATCTTTTGTATGGAGCTCCCTAGACTGAGTGTGGTCAAAGTTTATTAAAAAGAAATAATAGATAAGTCTCTCTCTTTCAGTAAATTAGCTGCACAGCTAATTTATTTCTAGTTTCTATTGACAAATTAGACTAACTGTGTTGGTCTTTTCAAAAGCATCTAAAAGGTCTATTGACAAATTTTATTTAAATACAAGCAAATTAAAGCCTGCAACCTGATTTTGTTTATGATGACACTATGATGCTTTTTATCATTGCTCTTACTTGAAAGCCTTAATACTTTTAGTGGAGGTGGATTTTAGCAACCGTGCTGCTTTTAAGAATTAATTCTACCTGTTACAAATGAGGAACACAGATTCACTGAGGAGTCGGAGGCAAAGTATAAAGTTGTTCTTTAGTTACTTTAATTTGCTTATTTAGAGACAGTTCCTAAGCATTCAAGGGCAAAGGAAGTAGTTTCTTGAACCACAGAGTACTTTAAGAGTGGACTTGCACATGTAGATCAACTTCCTTTCTAGTATGAATCTCATATTTAAAATCTGAGCTTAGACCTTCAAAATTAACTACATGTAGAAAATATTTTGCATAGTTTAGGTAACCTTTAAATCCAGAAATATATTTCTGTGCACTAGACTGAGCATGTCAAAATTTACCTCTGCTTGAATATAACTTTCAGCTGCAGAAATTGTAGCAGGTGGCATTTTTTTAGAACTTCCAATAAGCTCTAACACTTCATTAGCAGATGCTAATTGTCATAATGCTTAGGAACTGTAGGCTTAGAAAAGGATTTCATTTCATTTCATTTATTATTGTCACACCATCAGAGTGGAAGTTCCCCCAGAACATTTGAAAGAGAGACAGGAAGGCTGTTCTAGAAAACAAATAAGTGAGCATGAGAAGCATGTGCCTAAACAAGGGTATAATCTCAGTATTTTAATATTTTATTATCATTATTGTCATCATGATAAAGGACAGCTTTAAAAAAGGACCCAAAGAATGAAATGAGGGTAAAAAATGAGCCCCTGAATCTATGCACCTATTTCTATTGCTTGTAATAGCCTCTGTTTTTCTTTTTTTTTTTCAATTTTTCTTTTTAAAATATAACCTTCATGGGGATATTCAAAATTATTTTTCTTTAGTAAAACTGTAGTACTTCTGCAATACCCACTCTTGAAATTTCTGCTATTTTCTACTATAAGTGTTTACTACTTTTGCACTTACTATGAGACTTTATAGGACTTCAGAAGAGTCTTTTAGATGACTTCAGAATTTCAAAATCCCTATCAGGTTTTTTAAGAGTCCATGCCTTTATCTAAAATGGTACCATCCTTCTATGGCTCTCTGAAAAATATATTTGTTCTTAGTTGCATAGCTATTCTTATGAATCATCTTTCTGATATCAGTCATCATGCCAGGGTAGTTAGTGTGTATATTTATTTATTTAAGTATGTAGGGTATATATTTATTCTTTTAGGAAGAAAAATCAGGGTCAAGAAGAATTGATGCAGACATGCTGTAAGCTCTTTCAGATTAGTGCCTCAATAGATTGACAGTCAGAGTATATGGAGGGGAAGAAGATAAATTTTTCTTTTGGCTCTATTTTTCTATAGACTTTGAGGATTTTTGTTACATGAATTAAACCATTCTGAAAGGATAAACTTTAAAGACTAATTCTGGTTATGAGAGATGTTCTTTTAGTTCAGTGGTACCATTAACACCTATAACCAGATGTAGGGCATAAACTACATCTTCTTGTTTGTTTGAATTGCCACCAGAAGTCTGGTAGAAACCCAGAATATCGATTTCATGATAATTTTTCTTTGGTATACTACCTGCTGGCAAAGCAGACATGGACTTTCAATAACAATTCCCAGTGTCACAGTGGTCTCAAATCATTTTTACAAAGCAGAGTAAGGAAGTTTATTGTGACCAGTAACTCCAGTGAAAAATGGATTCTGTGAAATCCAATGTCTGACAATCTCTCTGTAGCTATGTAATGGCATCCCTCAATGCCCCAACAGGCCTCTGTTTATTCATAGGTGCCCACACGTATGTACAAAGTTCAGTCCAACGATCACCTGCTGCCAGGATCAGTCACCTGGTATTTAATAGGCTTTATGTATTTGCATTCTGCAATTCCTTATTTTTCCCAAATTTTTATTCCCAGGAATGAAAAAATGTGTAACAATGTTCAAGTCTTTCAATCTAGCTGAACAACTTGATATTCGGTAAATTCATGGTACAGGTAGCTACCTTATTAAAGTTACCTCACTAGTACATGTTTACCTTAATGTTCTTGCAGTAGTAACTAATAAGTTGGTTCAGTAACATTGTGCAATGTAAAGCACTGCCTCAGGCTCTGCAACAAGTCCAAAAAGCCCAAGGCAGGTGCCAACTACACATACACATAAACAGATTTAGTTGCAGGTGGAAATGCTTTCAAGCTATTTACCTTGAGCAGCTCATATGTCTTTCCCTAAATAACCAAGATAATATGGCCAATAAAATCTCCAAACACAGCCTGCTTACAGGCAAGAATTTTGACAAATGATTTTCTTCATAATCTTAATGTCTATTCTTTATTGATATGGCGCTCTACTTATTTTGAATAAACCCAAGTGCCATTAATTGCAAATTGCAAAGTTCTCTCTTAATTCTTTAATCTAGTAATGTCAAAATTAGAATGTGAATACTAAAACATTATAAGAATTGTTAAATAAATCTGCATTTAACCAACAGAAATAAGCCAAAACTGCAAACTCTACATTTTAGTTGAATATTCATTGGGAGAAATAAATTCCTTTTATCACAATTCTGCTTTGTTTATCCATCTCTCCTGGTATGCTCTGTATTTGTTTATACTGCAATGTTACTCATTCTTCTGTTACTATTCTATTATTAATAAAATGGTATTGCATTACTAGCAAGCATCCACCTATGTAATATATATCCCCTAATGCTTCTAAAGCCTTGATGATATCTCATTGAGGATAGACTCTGGGCCTTTTTTGCTCCTACAAATGGATGACCAGAGTTACCCATGTCATTTTTTCTTAGCTCAGGAAATTATGCTAGCAGCTCTGATATAAACACCTACTTCCACCTGTGCTTTGATTCACAGATACAGCACTGCTATTTTATGTATCCTACAAACTGAGGCACTACTCACAGTAAATTGTTCTTGTGTAGCTCAGTCAGGTATAGTCTGTTGGCTTTCTGAGATTTACTGATTATCCAATTTACAAATAAGCACAATCTAGGAGTAGTCATTGGGATACCAATGCAAGTATATCAATTTTGTACGTGTGTATCTTTACAAATGAGTGACAAGAGATGTGAAACATTTACAGACAGCAATGACAAGAGTGATTCAGGCAGAAGTGCAAAGTAGACAGTCTTACTCAAATTCATAAATAATGGACCTACAGTTTAGATTGTTGTCTGGAATTTCTCACAAAGCTCAACAGTTCCACAGGAAAATTATGGAACAATCATAAACAAGCAATGTATAAGAAAGAGGGACATGTTTAAGGTAAACATGAGATATAAACACACTCACGAGATTACTTAAGGATAAATACAAGCTCAAATAGTTATTTTTCCATTCTTTGACATCTCATTAAATCCACAGCCTGAAAGTGGACTTATCAGCATACAGAAAGGAAAGCTGGATAAATTATTCTTAGGAGCTAACAAAGAACGCATCCTCCTGATAGATTAGCATTTGGAATATTAATCTGACATGCAGAATACCCTTGTTCAAATATCTTTTCAGGTTCTGAGGACACTTATCTGGATAGCCATTAGGAGATGAAAGAAGTAAGTTCATTTCCCTCTTGCTATAATTATGTGAAGTGTAACAAGTTATAAAGCAGTGAATGGGAGAATTCCCAAATAGAATACCCTTTCTCAGATTATCTGCTAGAGGAAACTCTCTGCATAGGGAGAGCTCTTGAGATAAAAGGGAAAACCACAATGTTCCTCTCAGACTTGCACTGTGAAAGCCCCAGGTCAGTACGAGTCTTGAATAAATCCTTACCTTAATTGGAGCCCTCAGTAAAGACAGGTAGAGGATAACTTTAGTGTGAATCGTAATAGGATCTATGTAAAGATCTATAAGAGAAGTTGACAGTCTTTATGTGTTCTCCATGGCCCACAGAGACCTATCTAAGTATTGCAGTTCAACATTCTATGCTTTTACAAAAGAGTGCCTTGACTGTCAAACTGCCTTCCCTATTGCACTCTTAGATTGTCCAGAGCTTTGTGAATTCCTTTTTTTATTTTTCTTGCCTATTGTAGCTTTGCCTGAAAAACAACTGAAAAACACAAACCTAGCTACCTGTTCAGAAATCTCACCCAAGCCCAGAAATGCCAGGGAAAGGAAATACCTATGTTGTGGTCCCAAGGATTTAATGCTCTAATTTCACCACGACAGCAACTAACACATCTATTATGTGAACTCTTTTGTGCTTACTACAGAAAATGTGTTTCTTGATTATTTTATATGAGCAGGAGTCCTAAAATTACTTGCAATGAAAAGAGCAGAGCATGATCACAGTTTTATCTCTAAGAGCGAGTAGAATTTAAACTTGTATATATAGTTCTAACTGATAAGATGAAGAAAAGTCCTTTCCATTCTCTTTCTTTTACAAAATGAAATACTAATTTGGGTGGCCAGAAAGTGTTGCACTGCTGGTAGCAACTTTTCTCTCCCTCTCTCTTCTGGGCTCCAGAAGAATCTATTCATAGAATCATAAAATCATAGAATCATAGAATCGTAATTAGGGTTGGAAAGGACCTTAAGATCATCTAGTTCCAACCCCCTGCCATGGGCAGGGACACTTCACACTAAACCATGTCACTCAAGGCTCCCTCCAACCTGGTCTTGAACACTGCCAGGGATGGAGCATTCACAACCTCCCTGGGCAACCTATTCCAGTGCCTCACCACCCTCACAGGAAAGAATTTCCTCCTTACATCCAATCTAAAATTCCCCTGTGTAAGTTTTAACCCGCTACCCCTTGTCCTATTACCACAGTCCCTAATGAAGAGTCCCTCTCCAGCATCCCTATAGGCCCCTTCAGATACTGAAAGGCTCCTGTGAGGTCTCCATGCACCCTTCTCTTCTCCAGGCTGAACAGCCCCAGCTTCCTCAGCCTGTCTTCATACGGGAGGTGCTCCAGTCCCCTGATCATCCTCGTGGCCCTCCTCTGGACTTGTTCCAACAGTTCCATGTCCTTTTTATGTTGAGGACACCAGAACTGCACACAATACTCCAAGTGAGGTCTCACAAGAGCAGAGTAGAGGGGCAGGATCACCTCCTTCGACCTGCTGGTCACACTCCTTTTGATGCAGCCCAGGATACGGTTGGCTTTCTGGGCTTCGAGCGCACACTGCCGGCTCATGTTCATTTTCTCATGAACCAACACCCCCAATTCATTCTCCACAGAGCTGCTCTGAATCTCTCCTCTGCCCAACCTGTAGCTGTGCCTGGGATTGCTCCGATCCAGCTGTAGCACCTTGCACTTGGCATGGTTAAACTTTATGAGATTGGCGTCAGCCCACCTCACAAGCATGTCAAGGTCCCTCCAGATGGCATTCCTTCCCTCCAGGGTAACAACCGAACCACACAGCTTGGTGTCATCAGCAAACTTGCTGAGGGCGCACTCCATCCCACTGTCCATGTCACCAAAAAAGATGTTGAACAAGACCGGTCCCAACACCGATCCTGGAGGGACACCACTCGTTACTGCTCTCCAGCTGGACAGTGAGCCATTGACCACAACTCTTTGCGTGTGGCCATCCAGCCAGTTCTTTATCCACAGAGTGGTCCATCCATCAAATTGATGTCTCTCCAATTTAGAGACAAGGATGTCGTGTGGGACAATGTCAAACGCTTTGCACAAGTCTAGGTAGATGACGTCAACTGCTCTACCCCTGTCCATCAGTTCTGTAGCCCCATCATAGAAGGCCACCAAATTGGTCAGGCAGGATTTCCCCTTAGTGAAGCCATGCTGCCTGTCACCAAGCACCTTGTTGTTTTTCATGTGCCTTAGCATGCCTTCCAGGAGAATCTGCTCCAAGATTTTGCCAGGCACAGAGGTGAGGCTGACTCGTCTGTAATTCCCTGGCTCATCCATTTTCCCCTTCTTGAAAACGGGGGTTATATTTCCCTTTTTCCAGTCATTGGGAACTTCACCTGACTGCCATGATTTCTCAAATATGATAGCCAGAGGCTCAGCAACTTCATTCGCCAGCTCCTTGAGGACCCGCAGATGGATCTCATCAGGACCCATGGACTTGTGCACGTTCAGATTTTTAAGATGGTCTCGAACCATATTCTCTCCTACAGTGGGCCCTAGGTCTTCATTCTCACAGTCCCTGCATCTGCCTTCCAAGACTTGGGTGGTGTGGTCAGAGCCTTTGCCAGTGAAGACCAAGGCAAAGAAGTCATTCAGAACCTCAGCCTTCTCCATATCCTGTATTCCTACAGCATAAATTTTACCCAGGCCTCTTTAGATCTTCTCCCTGCTTTCCAGAACGCGTAAGCAAGAAAAAACCCAGAGTTATATGTAGAACAGGGACTTTTTCTGCTATATATGAGAATCTAAACAGGACTTCCACTTGTGTTTATTATCAAATAGGCGTCATGCTTAAAAAGCCAGTGGGAAACCTTCCAGACTAAGCAAACCTCAATATTATAATCACTAATTGACCTCTTCCTTTAAACTATTAAAAATATCTATATGAAAACTCAAGTAAACAGTACTAGACATATAATCAAATAGCACAAGATACTTATATAGCAATAAGAACGCAACTCAGTTGCACATCAAAACAGTAAAAAAGCTCAGTTTTACCCACTATCCCCATCCCTTTTATTCTTTACCCATGGTCACCAGGTCTTGGATGTAAAAGACATAATATTCCTCTAACAGTTGAACAGACTGAGAAAAAAGTGTAACGATAGCCTTGATGATTGAATTATTCTGCACTATCAAAAAAAGGTTTAAAACCTTGTGGTAAACCTTCTCTCAGATCACTAAGTTTAATGGTAAGATAATTAAGATAAAGAGTGCCAGGTTACCAAGTACAATTAATCTGATCTGTGATTAATTTGAGGAAGGTGAAGATTTGAGACACACAGATGAAATACACTAAATGAGAGCCTGATTTGGACGAAAATATGTAATAAAATACTTTCAGAAGAATAAGAATATAACTAAAGAGAGACTATAGGTATATTGTGCTGAAAGTAAGTTATATGTGCTGGAGGGTCAATTATGAATTACCTCAAAACTGACAGCTTAAATCTAAACTTCTCAGGTCTACGGCGAGTACAAGAGCAGGCTGTTGTGGTTTAAGCCCAGCCGGTAACTCAGAACCATGCAGCCGCTCACTCACTCCCCCCTCCCTCATTCATCATCCCTCCGCTCCTGGAGGGATGGGGAGGAGAATCGAAAGAATGTAACTGCCATGGTTTGAGATAAGGACAGTCCAGTAACTAAGGTGTAACACAAACCACTACTGCTACCACCAATAATAATAATGATAAAGGAAAAAACAAGGGAAGAGAATACAGCCGCACACCAACTCTCGACAGATACCCAGCCTGACCCAAGCAGTGATCTAGCCCTTCTGGGTAACTGCCCCCAGTTTATATAGTGGGCATGACGTGCTGTGGTATGGAATACCTCTTTGGTTAGTTTGGGTCAGGTGTCCTGTCTCTGCTTCCTCCCAGCTTCCCCTGCTCCCTGGCAGTGCCTGAGACATAAAAAGTCCTTGGTCAGAGTAAACATTACTGAGCAACAACTAAAAACATCGGTGTTATCAGCGCTGTTCCCAGGCTGAAAGTCAAAAACACAGCACTGCACCAGCTACTAAGAAGGAGAAAAATGACTGCTACTGCTGAACCCAGGACAAGGCTCAGACTCAATCTACTATCCTGAATTCTGTAATCCACTACTTGTCCCAACTATGTTGCACATTGATGATGAAACACCCTGAAATTAGCTAGTAAAACAGGCAGAAATCCTCACATCCTTACCATCAGAGAATATTTATAAAAATTCATTTCTCATTTACTGAGAGTCAGATTATATCACCATTAATATAGAGAGTTGAAACTGTTTTCTCAGTAATGCTATTAAAAGTAGCAGGGCTGTGTAAGGGGCAGCACTCACTTTGGATTTAAGTGACAAAATTGGAAATTAAAAGAAGAGAGAATTATAAGCTTGAATTAACCACCAACGATAATCAAGGAGATTCTGTAAAGATATGTCTAAGGTCAGTTCTGAAGTTAAATACTTTACAAATCTCATTGATTTACAAACACCATCAGTCCATGGGAGCTGATGAAATGCATATGTGGGTCCTTAAGGAGCTGGTGAATGAAGTTGCTAAGACACTGTCCATCATATTTGAAAAATCACGGCAGTCAGGTGAAGTTCCCAATGACAGGAAAAAGGGAAATATAACCCCCGTTTTCAAGAAGGGGAAAATGGATGACCCAGGGAATTACAGACCAGTCAGTCTCACCTCTGTGCCTGGCAAAATCTTGGAGCAGATTCTCCTGGAAGGCATGCTAAGGCACATGAAAAACAACAAGGTGCTTGGTGACAGGCAGCATGGCTTCACTAAGGGGAAATCCTGCCTGACCAATTTGGTGGCCTTCTATGGGGGGGCTACAGAACTGATGGACAGGGGTAGAGCAGTTGACGTCATCTACCTAGACTTGTGCAAAGCGTTTGACATTGTCCCACACGACATCCTTGTCTCTAAATTGGAGAGACATCAATTTGATGGATGGACCACTCTGTGGATAAAGAACTGGCTGGATGGCCACACGCAAAGAGTTGTGGTCAATGGCTCACTGTCCAGCTGGAGAGCAGTAACAAGTGGTGTCCCTCCGGGATCGGTGTTGGGACCGGTCTTGTTCAACATCTTTTTTGGTGGCATGGACAGTGGGATGGAGTGCGCCCTCAGCAAGTTTGCTGATGACACCAAGCTGTGTGGTTCAGTTGATACGCTGGAGGGAAGGAATGCCATCTGGAAGGACCTTGACACGCTTGTGAGGTGAGCTGATGAAGTTTATGAATCTTATGAAGTTTAACAATGCCAAGTGCAAGGTGCTACACCTAGGTGGGATCAATGCCAGGCACAGCTACAGGTTGGGCAGAGAAGAGATTCAGAGCAGCCCTGCGCAGAAGGACTTGGGGGTGTGGTCCATAAGAAAAGGAACACGAGCCGGCAGTGTGCGCTCGAAGCCCAGAAAGCCAACCGTATCCTGGGCTGCATCAAAAGGAGTGTGACCAGCAGGTCGAAGGAGGTGATCCTGCCCCTCTACTCTGCTCTTGTGAGACCTCACTTGGAGTATTGTGTGCAGTTCTGGTGTCCTCAACATAAAAAGGACATGGAACTGTTGGAACAAGTCCAGAGGAGGGCCACGAGGATGATCAGGGGACTGGAGCACCTCCCGTATGAAGGCAGGCTGAGGAAGTTGGGGCTGTTCAGCCTGGAGAAGAGAAGGCTGTGTGGAGACCTCATAGCAGCCTTCCAGTATCTGAAGGGGCCTATAGGGATGCTGGGGAGGGACTCTTCATTAGGGACTGCAGTGACAGGACAAGGGGTAATGGGTTAAAACTTAAACAGGGGAAGTTTAGATTGGATGTAAGGAGGAAGTTCTTTCCTGTGAGGGTGGTGAGGCACTGGAATGGGTTGCCCAGGGAGGTTGTGAATGCTTCATCCCTGGCAGTGTTCAAGGCCAGGTTGGATGGAGCCCTGGGTGGCATGGTTTAGAGTGAGGTGTCCCTGCCCATGGCAGGGGGGTTGGAACTAGATGATCTTAAGGTCCTTTCCAACCCTAACTATTCTATGATTCTATGATTCCTGTGAACAAACTTATTACATAGAAAAGACATTATACGTTACCAAGTTATAGAATCATACACCGTGCTTGGTATTTTATTTGGGTTTTGTATTGTATGTATTAATAGCTGAGACACATGCATTAATATATAAGCTAAAATTAGCAATACACTAATTCAAATGCAAAGAGCATTAAAATAAAAATCAAAGAATATAAAATGTCCTTAATCTTTATACTGCAGAAGCTTTAACCAAGCTCATCTCAGCAGGCACCATGATATTGCCTGAGATTTATATATAGTACACATATCAAACTACTGGAGCTTTTATTTTGCCAGAAGTCATATACATTTTTTTTTATTAGCAAGTCTGAGGTATACTAACTTTGTGCCTGTAGTGTGAAAAAGACAGGTATTGAAGTAACTGTCTGAAAGTATAATTATGGACAATTTGCATACCTTTCACGGTTCTCTCTTTTGTAAAATGATGCAGCAACAGTGATTGTATGAATTTGCACACATTTCCCATCTCTGTTTTCTGATACTAGGTTTTAAATTATCAAATTGAAAGTGGACATTTGGGTCTATCAGTTATATTCAGAGAAATAAAAGGCGGGGGGGGAAGTGGTGTCAGGGATCTTGGGTTCTAACATTTCTGAAAAAGCTTAATTCACAAATGTTCCACTTTGGTAAATTTATGGGCAAAAATGCTTTTTTCCCATTGTTGTCCAAATTCCACAGATTTCCCCACTTCTGAAACCATGCCCTGCTCCCTAGATTAACTTGGTTATTATTATTACCCCTTGAATAAGCCATAACTCTCTCCGAACTACATACACAAGTAGGCAGGTAGCACAGTGGCCTTATCAGATTCCTGGCTTCTGACCCACTCTGTTGTGTTTGCTGGAAAACCTGTATTCACAAAAACATCCTGGATCTATTTTTCAATGTAGCCGACTGTCAGGGTGGGTCATTTTCCCTGCAAGAATAAATTCCAAAAGCTATGTCTAGTCACTGGGAAAGACTATAGGATCTTTAGCTCTGGGACGTCTTCGACTGTGTTTGTGAATGAGCAGTTTGGAGCTAAAAAATCAAGCATTTGAGACCGTACAGATGGAGTTTTAGAATAAGCCTAGTATTTTCAACCTCAGCTCAGCAATCACTTGAGAAAAAAGCTATTAAATTTTTCAAATGCATTATATCGTTATCAGACCATTACACTGGCTGACGGTGCAAGATCAACAATTCTCCTGCCTGAAAACAGAAAACATTGTAGAACTTCTCCCTAGGACCCCAGATCTTTTTCAGATACTTCAGTACATCTTGTCACTGAAAGACCCTGAAATGGAAAAGGATTTGTACCAGCTGTGCTTTGAGCTTTCTGAAAAAGGTTTTAAGACATAATGACATCTGTGGAGGGAAGAAGACAAAAATGTCCACACAGTTTGTGTCTGAACCAACTGTACATGGCAGGATTCATAAATCAGCTATCTCTTGGAAAATTAACTGTAGATTGTAACCCATAAATCAGGGAGTTTAAAAAGATTTAATTGGAATTGTTTTCATTCAAAAATGCTGCTTGGGGCAAAATTATATACTTTTTCCTATGGAAAAACTGAAGACTTAGAGGGGTATGTTTCACAATGAAAATTTACATAAATATTTAAATTTTGAAAGTCACATTTCAAAATGAACACATTTCTTGCAGAAATAATATAAATTAAATAATAGAAATAAAATTTTGTGTTTTGAGGTTGAATGGTAGCAAATTTCAAAATAAAAACCTTAACGACATTAGAAAGTATAAATCAGAAATCAGTCATGTGAAATCTACTGAGACAGGGATGGTATAAGAACTTGGCATTGAAAATACTAGTACATGTATTATTCAAAACTAACCTGAACTTCTCCCTTTTCTTTCTTTTTTTTTGAGTTGGTTTGATTATTTTTGTTTCTGTTTGCTTTTTGTTGGTGTTCTATTGTTTGGGGGTTTTTTGTTCTATTCCGGTATTATTCACTGGAATTCATTTATTTCCTAATGTGAGTAACTTACAAACTTTTCCATGCTTTCTATAGCACAGGGGAGCTTCTGAAAACCTTATTTGTATGCTATTTAGAGTTTTTTCTTTTCTCTGCAAGATTAATATTTATTAGTTCAAACAGATGCGCAGTATTCTTCTGAGTTCATTCATTTTGCCATCGATCTTTCATTCTAGAAACCCATCAAAATCAGGATTTGGGATTAAATTTAAAAATGGAACACAGTGTATATAGATGTTAGTGGATCTGATGGACCACTTGCAGATTTTCATGGCTAGACATTTATTTTGGCTTACCTGGTTCATGTTTCTCTCCAGCATAACAATAACTGACTTAAAACCAAAAACTTGCCTTTCTGATTACAGAGTTTAAGACAGTCACAAATACATTAGCCTGGGAAAGAGTTACTATGACCAGGTTTTAGAGCTAACAACATCACAAAATCTTCTCCTTACAGCCTATCAAATAATGAACAGGGAAGGCTAAAGGTGATCTCAACTTGAATTAGGTGTCAAATACCTACTATGTTATTTATCTTTTGCTTCAACTGCTGAGCTACTTGGCAGCAAAAACCGTTAGGAGACTGTCAACAGAGGAATCACAGACTCTGTAGGTATACTTACTGACAACTGTCTTAATGAAGTATGGCTTTTATTTCAAAGATGATAAATTAGTAAGAGCAATTCAAACAGGTTGGTCAGAAGTTTTAAAGACAATGTATGATAGACTTTTAAAGAAAGGGATATTGTTGCAGTGCACACACAAAGATTTTTAATCTCCTTATGCATTCTTCCATTGATGGGATAACAGGCCACTTTTAACACCACCCAGAGATGAAAGAAGTTGATAGAGGGCAAGACCTGTCCTTGTCTCCCTTGCTTATACTTCCTAAAGAGCCTGTATCCTTCCATGTCAGCACTCCAATCACAGAAGTCATCCCATCACATCTCTCTAATGCCAAGAAAATCATAGCCCTGCAGGTGTGTGCTTGTGAAGATTTCTGAAGTAGTGAGTTCTGGCAGGTAATACCTGAAGACTTTACTCTGGATCTGTGCCCATAAACTGGATAACTGGTTGATAATTTAGAAAAGCAGGAAAAAAAAAAAAAAAAAGAATGCGCATGGAACTGTACTTGGACCAGATAAGGAACAACAGAGGATACAAGTTTTTCAAATAAAAAAGCAAGTGGCTATAACCTTCAATGTTATGATTGTGATATTTTAAAGGGCTTTTTGTCCTAAAAATAAAACCCCATCTCCCCTGATCAAAACAAGTATATGTTTTACATTCTATATATACATTTACAATATTTAAAACATAATTATATTTATATTAAAGAAGGCACTTTACAAAATGTAAGCATCATTTTTAATAGATCTTGGTGATTTGTAAACCTCAGTTTCACCATGGGTACTTTCCTATGGGATCTCTTGTTTGTCCTCTAGTCTTTGAATCTTTTAAAGCCTCTCTCATTATTTTTGTTGTCTGAAGTTGGGCAATAATGTTACTGTGATTAATTAAGCAAAAAGACATGGAAATGGGGGTGTGGTAATCATCAGATAATAAAGCCCTCTGGGTCTTGCAATGCATGAGGTGGAGCCAGGACCCTTTATCCCCAGAGGTCTGATTATCTCCAGGAAAACTACACCTCCCTGTACTTGCTGTATGGCTATTATGAAATATCTTTACATTTTATAGATAAAGTAAATTACTTTAATCACTGAAAATTGCCAGTGTTGTGAGGTTTCAGCTGTGAGGTTCACAGAGCTTAATCTGCCCATTTCAAGTCTGAAATAACCAATAATTGTTCTAATAAAAGCAGCAGTAAATCATTATTTAAATGCTGGGATCATCCCCTCAGAGTGGAAAAAGGTACCTTCTGTATGTTTGATGACATGGGGTGCTCATTCAACCATAACCCTGGAAGTGTAAGCCATAAGGGAAATACTTTACCAGGGCTATTTAGTGTGTGCAATCGATGTTTTGTTTGAGCATCAAATTATTTTCTGTCATTCTGCAAAGTCTTAGGTCAGCAAACAATAACATCTGCCCAACATCTGAAAATCTCTTTGGAAAAATTCCAAATGTCTTCAATTTGTCACACTTCCAATCAAGTATTTTTCAGAAAATCTTCAGTGGCTTTTGTTCAAAGGCAAAATATGGTTTCCCATTCTTAAATCATTGGAATGCACGAGAAACATGTTTACTAATTGCAAATGTGACGGGGATGTCAGTAACAGCTCTATCCTGGCATCCCCATGCTCTGGAATTGTGAACACAGGGCTCTGGCAGAAGCCACGGTCAATCAAAACACGTATCAGTCTAAACACTGCCAGCACAGGGAATGTGAAAGACTTGCAAGCAGTTACACAGGACTGTGGATTTTCAGCAGCCTACTTCCCAGAGGCTTTTAGTGAACTAATATACGGTGAGAAAGGCACTGTAGGATACAGACATATAACAAAAAATAGTTTCTGATTTTGTGAGTATTCAGAAAGACAATCTGCTTGAACTGTGTAAACAGATGAATTAGAACCACTCCAGAGTCTTTCTGCAGTATACTATTCACATGCATGAGAGCTAAAGACTAGTCTCTCAAGAAAGCAACTGGTAATATTTATCATGCTAGTGAATCACACAGTTTCAACTAGCATGTCAAACTGGAGAAGGTTTACCTAGTAACAGAAAAACAATATCCATAGGAGAGATAAAAAAAAAGAACTAGGAGGCAGAGGACTGTGGGCCCTGATGCCATTTAGTCTATTTTTTAAAGATATGTTAAAATGTTGTCACATTTCTCATGACGGTAATACAATTTTATTGCAGAAGGAAAGTGTGCTATCGGTAACTCTCAGGAGAAATCTGAGATTATTGTGCCAGAGGCAATTAACCCTGAGTAATAAAAACTTCTAGCAGCCTCAAATGACAACCTGATAGAAGAGCAGACATTTTCAAGGGAAAATAGTGAGTTGCAAACAAGATATCTTTTGCTTCTGTTCTGGCTTTCAACCAAGGCTTTTAAGCTTCCTGCAGTAATTTGTTTACCAAGTTGACTAATGAGAAGAATTAATCAAAAGTTTTCATAGGAGAAATACGACCAGCAACATGAGCAAGAATCATATGATACAGAAGACCAATGTCATCTGCCTCTGGAAGAATTCCAAATTGAAAGATTGAATCTGGTTACAAGTTACAGAAGAGGAGATGAGAAGGAATGCTTTGTGGAAATCTGCACTTATCAAAACTAATTGGTAAAAAACCAAATAAGAATATCAGTCCTAACAATGAAAGTGAGATTTATTTAAGGCTAGAATTATTCACTCTTTAAGTCATGACAAGAACATACTGGTGAAGTTAGTGAAAGGACTGATATCAGAAAATCCTATGAAAATGAGAAAGAGGGAAAGATTCTGTATCCAGATCACTAATTTGTTAGTGTTGAAAATCTATTGCATTTTGAGATTCAAATCTCAGTAGTGTATCCTGATTTCAACTGGGATGGAGTTAATTTTTATTCCCAGTAACAAGTACAGTCCTGTGTTTTTAATTTAGAATGAGAATAATGTTGATAATATGCTGATGTTTTAGTTGTTGCTAAGCAGTGATCAAAGACTCTTCAGCTTCTCCTTGTGTCCTGCCAGTAAAGAGGCTGGGGCATTCAAGAAGCTGGGAGAGGACACAGTAGGACAGCTGACCCACACTGAGCAAAGAGATATTCCGTATCATATGGCATCATGCTCAGCATATAAACTGGGGGAAAGCTGGTCAGGGGCTGCTTCTCAGGAACTCGCTGGGCACTGGTCAGCAGGTGGTGAGCAATTGCAGCGTGTAAAGCTTGTTTTGTGAATTCTAATCCTATTATTATTATTATTATTATTACTACTTTACTTTACTAAGCTATTAAGCTCTTTATCTCAACCCATGAAATTAACCTTTTTTCCCAGTTCCCTCTCCCATAGCAAACAGCTGTGTGGTGTTTAGCTCTCTGTTGGGTTAAAATGCGATAGTCCTTCCAGGAGAGGAATTGCACGCTTTGGTGAATAATAGCAAAGTGTGAAACACAAGGGAAAGCAGAGAGGGAAGTAGCGTTCATGGGAGAATACAATACTGAGGAATGCGCATAAATACCTATACCAGAACAACCAGAAATAATCGGAAGGGTGGAGGGACATATTGAAATTTGCTTCCTGCATGATTTAGGCACAGTTGTTATTCTAGACCCGGTTTCTAGACCCAGTCCAAGGGAAGGTGTAGAAGGAATCAGCTCACTGCCTTCCTTCTGAAGGTTTAAATCATAGGTTTAAACTAACAACATGTGTATGTGCCTTTAACATAAGAGAATAGACCAAACTGTTCTAACTTACTTAGACACAGAGAGAAAGGAATGTTTGGCTTATGGGGGAAGGAACATCACGGGACTGATACCAACTAACAAGACAGTAAAAAAGACCAAGAATGCCAGCCTTCAAGACAGCAGAGTGACACCCAGGGTAGAGTGAGACTGGAACAGAAGCAAGGGCATTCCAACTGCTAACCCAGCACTAGGACCTTGTGAGCATGCACAAGCACTGAGGTTATTCAGTAAATACAGTGAGAAAGACTATCAGTGACCACCAAAGACCCCCACTCAAGAAGAAAGTGCATGTGTAATTAGAATGGAAATTTTATAATTATTTCCCAGAAAAGCTATGAATATGTATGAGGGCTGCAATAAAGAATGCCTGCTTTCTAAAACTCCAAATTGAGTCTTAAGAGAGTTTCTCCAACTAACTTTTATGGTGACATTTCCGCACAGAAAGGAACAGTTCTTGAGTCTTTGAAGCTACAAATGGAAGGGAAATTCACAACTTCATAATCCTCACAGTACAGGACTCTAAATACAAGGAATGAGACCTATTCTCAGTGGTTGAAAGTCATCAGTATCACACTGAAACCCAACAGAAACAAAAAGAATTTTGTGAATATGCTCATTTTCTCAAGATAAAAAAAAAAATATGACACTTCCTACAAATCAGTTGGGTTTTGTTTTGCCTTATTTTGTTCTGTGTTTTTAATTTTTGGTTGAAATAGTTAGTACAAAGGCTTTTCTGTTTGTATCAAACAAGTGAAAATGCTATATTACAGTTTTTTATATTTAAAAATCAAAATTATAAGTAGTAAAGCAAAAGTATACTGACGTATTCCATTCTGCACGGAATACTTAGCTTTTTCCTTCTTTAGGGGCAGAAGGGGGCGTGTGCATACGTTCCAAACCTGAAATGTCATGAAAATATCATATACTCAAAACAGATTTTGCTGGTAATGCCAGTGGTATCACCATTGCATACAACAACAAAATTTGAAAAGCAAAGTTTTCTGGAAAGCTTCAGTCCTATCTGAAATTAGTAGTAAGAAATAATTTTACTACTTTAAGAGAAAGTAGTCCTGGTCATCTTTAATACATCAAAAATAGACAAGAATTATACAAAAACACACTATTCTTGCAATACTAAGTACAGATTTTGTGCTTAATATGTTCACAAACTTTACCAAGATTAAACTTTAGTAAAGTTCAAGTTTAGTTACTAAACTGAAAGAACTACTCTCCTGTCCCACATATATTTTGTAGCTACACAGAGTTTAGCTGATGTATCTCACTGGTCAATGCAAAAAAACCATGTCTTACAAGTCAAAAAGATGGAGTGAGCAAAACAGCTCTGAGAATACAAATGATTGGCAGGTTCTTAGGAGCTTTCATTGAAGTAATGTTTATTGACTCTTAGGGCAGGAATCAATTGAAGTTTTGTTTAGGTATGTCTTACAAGAAGTGTAGAGTTCTATCAAAAGTTGCCTATACCAGAACTATATTTTATGTGGTATATTATGCATTAAGTAATTTTCTTAAGCAAAGGAAGTAAAAGCATGTTATCTTCACCACGCCAGTATTTCTCAGGGTAATTATCTTGTGAACAGGCAATTAAAACAGAATTTAACAAAAATTTGGAAAATATGATAAAAAAGGAATTGAAAACTGGCATATAGCATGGAGTAATTCTTAACAAATACATAAAAGCTTTTCTTATACTTTTTTGCTATGACTGAACACGACTGAATCAAAGCTGTTCCAAAGTATGTTGGTAAGTATGCTCTGTTACTCAGGACCAGAGCTTCCAAACAGTTCCAGACACATGGTATGCCTAAAGTAAAAAAAACTATGACAAGATAGAGCCTTGATTATCTAGGAACAGAAATACTGCAATGGTTGACCCTAGAATCTTGGGTTCCAGCATTGCACCTTGTTCACAGTGAGCATACTGTGACAGCTCAGAGCAGCAGCTCTCCTTGACTGTGGTTAGTGAGGAGAATGGAAGTGTTAGGTTTAATAACTATGTTAGAAAAGGATTTATGTAGATGCTGAGTATCAGGTAAACTCCTATCCTAATACAGAAACTGAACTCATGTAACATTCATGCAGAAATATTTTACATAGCTACAGTAAATATGATCAAAGCCTTTAATTGTAAAACAGGCTGAAGATTCTTGTGAAGAATTTTGGGTAATAAGCAAATATGAAAGCCAAATTGGGGGTTACCTAAAAGGGTGAACATTCTTTGAGGTACCAAACTTAAAGCCTCTTGTGCTTCAAAATCTATAATATTTAGAAATGAAACAGAGAGCTTTGAAGGCATAAAAATGCTGAGGCTTCAAGAATATCTTATTTAGGCTGAAGAATATCTTGGATAAAATGGTAGAGGGCATTATGAACACAGTGTAACAAGGAAATGCAGAGTAATGTCTCAACATGCTTTTTGTTCCAACTTTATGGGAAATTAGATTAATAATGCATGAATTGCTTTATGTGAAGGTTATTCATTCAACCACCCCCTCACTTATTTTTCTTCAGAAAGTATTCCACTTTTACATACAAAATTAGATTTTTCACTTTTATTCAACATGTCTGTAGCAGATACAGAGCTCTCAAATGCACTTAGATGAAGTCACTATTATGGAGCTATGTAGAGCACTTCTGTTAATTTGGGTATTCTTTTGCTTACTGCAAAAAGTAGACAATCTAAAGAGAATCATAACTAAATTATATAATTATTTTACAGCATAATTAGTCACATCAAAGATGCTACTACAATTACATGATAAATTGTGATCTTTACAATACAAAATTACTACAATATCTGATCTCTAGGAAAAAACAATACATGTTTTGAACCAAACCTCTTGTTTGCTGTGGTGGAGGAGAAAATCAAGATCTGGTCCTAAATAGTATTTTCATCATTCTCCCACCCTTTCTTTGTGGAAAGAGGATCAAGCTTATAATACCCCCAATTTTAAGGTGATAGGTAGGAAAAACTTCACCTCATTTTTATTCTGAAGAGAAACAGGTTGCAATAACCCAGCCTCTCCTTGAAGTCACCATACCTCTATTTACTCCTCTTTTCAGTCAATGGGAAGATTAAAACTATATGTGTTTCATATGTCTTCGCTCATGAAACATGAGTCATTTTTGGTATTTTTTCCCTTTAAATGCAATTAGAGGGAGTAGATGAGATAGATAGAAACATTTTTTTGCTAGGAGTGTGTAGCTGTGCGTTCAACAAGGAGGAGACATCTTGAGCATAGTCACTGATGGATTATCAGAATGTCAGCCATATTGTGATATTTCATTAAAGGACAAATCATCATAAAAAGAAAGGTGGGAAACTGTGACATCATGTTTAAAATACAAATAGAAAAAAATCAAAAGAGAAAGAAGTGCATTTCTCCCTTAAAATCACAAAACTCATTAACAGAAGAACATGTTTTTGCATAACCTTTTTGTGGGTAAGTTCTGACAATCACTAAATCAGATAATTATAAGGGTGAAAAGGACCTCAGTAGATCACTTTGTGTAGTACCATGACTTGAGGTAGTGTTATAGAATCATAAGATAGTGAGGGTTGGACAGGACCTTAAGATCATCTAGTTCCAACCCCCCTGCCATGGGCAAAGACAACTCACACTAAACCATGTCACCCAAGACTCTATCCAACCTGGCCTTGAACACTGCCAGGGATGGAGCATTCACAGCTTCCTTGGGCAACCCATTCCAGTGCCTCACCACCCTCACAGTAAAGAACTTCTTCGTTATATCTAACCTGAACTTCCCCTGTTTAAGTTTTAGCCCATTATCCCTTGTTCTATCACTACAGTCCCTGATGAAGAGTCCCTCCCCAACAGCCCTGTAGGCCCCCTTCAGATACTGTAAGGCTGCTATGAGGTCTCCATGCAGCCTATCTGTGCTTAAATAAATACTTACCAGGGAAAGCTAACAGTTCTTTAAAATTTCCAGTTGCATTTCTTCCTTCAGGGAAATTGTTATTTACCTGTTTACTTATTTACTGTGAGATTGCTTTTCTTTTTTTCTTTTTTTTTTTAACCCCTGAATGGAGGCATCCTCTTTCTACAAACTAATAACTCTTTAGACACTGAAAGGCTGCTGCCAAGATCCCTCCTCTTTTCAGCAACAGAAAATAAATCCAATTATTTTAGCCATTTTCTTAAGCTCTATATTCTTAAACTGGACTGTGTTTTATCAAAACACTCAAAACCAGTAAATATGGTATAAATTAATATATCCTTAATGAAGTTATATGTACATTTTGTCAGAAGACTTACCCTTCATCATTAAAGACACTGTGAACTTTTTCATTGTCTTCACAAGAAATGCCATTAATCTAAAGGGAGAAAACAGAACTATAATTATGAATAATAGCACATGGAAAAATTCTGGCCAAATCCTTTTTTGTAAGACATACCTGTTCCTTAACTTCAGACAGAAGTTGCATGTGGGAGGCAAGCAGGATTTGACTGTAAAAGAACTCCCTCATCACATACACTAATATCTTAAGAGGTCATTATCTGGCACACAGGCAATATTAATTAAAAAAAAACACCCCACCCCATCATTCAGTCTTCCTTTGCTTGTAATTAATACTTTATTGCCAAAGCTCTCACAGATTGAAAGAGCCAGCAACAAGAATCGTTTTCTGTAGATTATAGAAGTTAATTTCCAATACATTATGTATATCATTCTTTAAATGCCGTATCCAAATGCATTTTTTGTGACTGATCTTAATTTTGCATGTGCTTTTAAAGTCATATGCATTAAAAAGTAATCTCAATAAATTGACGTCAGGACCCTATATCATTACGTCAATCAAATTCCTGAGACCTTTTGAGACAATTTCTTGCACCTCACTAACTATAGCTGAGAAATGATTGTTTCACTGTCACTTGAACTGGACTCTGAAAAGTTAAAAAAAATATTAAAATATATTAAAAATATAGGGAGTGATCCTTCACTTAAAGGAAAAATAGAGGATGCTACAATGCTGCGCTGAGTTTTCTAAGGTGCCTTCCCTGAAGCCTGAGTTCAAGGTGAACCCCCTTACCAGCTGGACAGAGTCACAAAAGCCCACACCTGGTGGCAGGGCCAGGTTCTCAGGTGATTCTTTGTGTGGTACCAAAGTGGCTGACTTTCTCTCCATATACATAAACATTTTTAATTCATTTCTGATTTCAAATTAGACTGAAAATTCAATGAAGAGCAGGTTTTGCTTTAATTTACTGTTAATTTCATAATGTAATAACATCAGAGGAGATAATGTACAGCTCTATTAATTAAAAGTAAAGCTCCAGGGGTTGATGGAGCTCTGTGGTCCTTTTCCTGTAAAAAGCAAAGTTTGAATTTCTTATTTTCAGCTCCTGTAAATTTGTGAGACAAAACATTTTTTCCCCATTCTTGCCACAGTGTGATTAGGGCAAAACGGCTTTTTTTTGGCAGCTTACTCCTTCTGGTTTGGTTTTTTTTTTTTACATATAATGACTCAGATCAGCTAGTCAGTCTGAATACTCTTACAGCAACACGGCTTTCAGGCTGACAGTTATGTTAATTTTAATAAATTTTAATATTCCTTCTGGCTAATAAATAAAATTGGGAAACAAGTACACATATAAAATGTGTATCTGAGTAGCTAGTTTTGTGAAAGATTGAAAACCAAAGTACTGAAGAAAGATAAAAAACAAAACTGAATTAGATTTCAGTTTCCTATCAAGATTCAGAGGAATCCTGGCAATAGATAGAACTAATGTCTATTGAAATCAATTGAGATACAAAAGGCCATTTTCATTCCCTAGTGTTGCATCAGCTTATAACTGAAGACACATCATAAACAGTAATTCTTTCTTCTACCCAACACAATAATACATTAAAAGAGATAGGACTAAGTAGCACTGTATTCAGTTTCACATATCATAAACGGAAATCATCTTAGGTACACTGAGGTACATCAGTGTATACCTGCACACCCGCTACACGCAAGTACACATTGCTGCTGTACTCTGGTGAGAAGTATTATCTTTCCTGCACATTTTCACATTTAAATAAGTATAAATGTAGGTCTTGCTGGAAAAAAACAAAAAGCTTGGAGTAAACAGAAAAATACCTAGCATAAAGACGTCCCAGTCCTAATTGCACTGTGACAAATTCTCAGTGACTGTGGTCAGAATACAGCCTACCAGAATTCTGGGCCAGCTAATCTAATTGTGAATATGAACAATACAGAAGCAGGCACTCCACAGCCCCAGACTGTCTGTATATGCCATTCTGTCTTCATACATCCTTCCCAAATACTTTCTGCAGGGGACAGGCACACTCTTCTACACAAAAAAAAAATATACAAATTTATATAAAACCCAAGAATTTGTATAAAATCTGTCAATGTTTCTGCCTTTCCTCTAAGTGCAGAGGACAGTCATGAAATCTGGCTGCTAAAATCTCTACCTACATACAAACAGAATAGAGAATAGAAAGGGGCCTAAGAAAGAGATAAGCAACATACTGACCACTGGGTAAAATTAAGGTTCTTCACTTCTGTATTCCCAGTTTGATACATGAGTTGTAAAGTCACAGAAAAACTGTAGCAGTTTTCAAAGGATTGTCTGGCTTCATCTAAATCACAGGAGAATATAACAGGTCATTGGGACTTTCTGTTTTAGATGGCGTTATGGTTCTTCATTTTATTAAAAGTCACATTCTGATACGAGCACTGTAACAGACTGGGAAAGTTTAACAAGTTGCAATTTTCCTCCAAGAAGGAAATCATTAAACTCTACCTACATACCTAGATACATGCTGTACCAAAGATATGTGATTCCTCAGGAAATCCTCCTGACCGAGGTAGAAAAAGAATTCTATAAAAATTAGATTTGTTGTCTGTTAACCCTGTATTTTACATTCAATTTTCTTTTGTCACATTCCAAGAAAGCAATTATTTTTGCATGTACAGACAATATGCTCTTTTTGAAGGGCTTAGTTTTATATTGTCATCCATCCTTTTTGATTTATTGCCTCAGTGTCAAAATAAGATGGCTGTGCCAGCATTTTGAGATTCAAAAAGGCTTCTTGCTCCACAGAATACAAATGTTAGTTCAAAGAAAACCTTTGGTTGCATTTGTGCTTTGAGAAAACAGATTTTAAAATCTTTGAAACCCATTTAAATTTCAAGATGGTTTACTGACAATATCTGTTCAGTTACACCATTTATCTCATTAGTTCCTGAAGTGCAGCAACATGGAAAACACACCATTGTGGTCTGAAGATTAGTAACATAAATAACATAAATTTTAATTTGGTAAATCACCTAAAGTGTAATAATTTAAACAAAACTGATGGAAACTTCCAAGTGTTGGAGCCCAAGTAGCTTTCTCTTCTGCCTGGAATACATTATAGAACTGATATTGGCAGGTGAATGTAGAAATGCTGTAAGAATATTTTTGCAACTCTTAAGCTTTTTTTTGCATCACCAATTGTTCTATTTTTTACTGAGACAGAATCACAGACTATTTTTGCTGTTAGGGTGGTAATCTGCTAACAAGCAAGCATGGCTCCCTTCATCAGTTTTGTTTTCTCAAGATGTTTATCCTTTTTGTTTATAAGCACGGCAATATTAATGAAGTTTTCCCATCTTCTGTGCTTAGTTTTTGAAGCCAGAAAGAACTGTTCTACAAGCATGCATGAAAACATTTTTTTCTGTTTCTATGAGAGCAGCATTTATGTATATGGGATACACTAAGAAATTTCAAAGAAATCCTTCTATTTTCAGCTGAAATCCACTATTAATGTATATAAAAAATTTTTTGAACTAAAAAAAAAGCATTAATAAAATAAGACAAATTATTACAAACTGACAAGTGCTCTTTAACTGTTCACGAAGGGAAATAACTGCTGTGAATATCAAGCAGAACTCACTCATTGAAAATGCCCCATAATTTAAAGAGTTTACAGTAAAAAGTGCTGGGGGAGGGTTGTACAGGGCAGGGGGAGAGAATAATCAGACACTGACCAAATCCAAAACATATTTTTGCTTACTGCAATATCTTTGAATTCTGTATACTTCACCACTTGTAAAAAATTCTTTGAAATGTACTGCATATATGAACAGATTTCATCTGTGAACACTGTAGGTTTGTGCTTTTCAGTTTTAACATGTAAATAAGATGTTCATGCATGACACAACCTTGGAATGGACCCATGCTGAAAACACACAGGATTTGTGTTCTTAACCCTGTGATTTGAGAACAATAACTGTTAATTTAACTCAGTTAACTGTATTGCTTTTAATTGAAGATAATCTTGATTACAGCCAAAGGGCACTATTAATACTCTGTAGAAATGACTAAGACTTTAGCATTTGAATGTTGTAGAGAAAATAGAACTAATTAACACTAATTTAATTCTAAGATTAAAGAAAAATTATTTTTTTAATATTTAATTTAAGATAAACTATTTTACTCAGAACAAAGAAAGAATAATAAGTACTTTTTCCAACTAAAAGTCATTTTTTATTTTTGCATTATTTCATTAATATGGGAATCATGACCCCATTAAATATCAAATAATAAGCATTTAATTATTGACAGCAAATAAATTTTTAATAAAGATACAAGGGGGTTGCTGTATGAAAGAAAGAAAACAAAGTACCTCTGACCCAGAAATTCATAGAAGATCTCACTTCGCTCTATAATCTATAACCTAATTTTTGAAAGGATAGGTTCACAAAAGGACATGTCATTTTTGTTTCTTCTGTACCACAGAATGAGGTACAGTAAGTATAACGTCTGTGAAAATGCTCCCCAGAAGTACCCCTGCTCTATCTTAATCATGCACTTAAACTAAATAATACATTGAATATGTCATAACCAGGAGGACAGTCATGATAAAAAGTGATTTAACCCCTTTTTACTCTACAAAATAATACTTTCTTTTCTTTACCTTGGGACTAGTTGTCATTTATAATTTCTGACCAAGGGAGACATAATGGATTTACAATGAAACCCTGATGCTTTTCCAAGGGACACGAAGACGCAGAAAATAAGCACCCATTACATTAGCAGACAAAAAGATGTTTTCACTAGAATTCTGATGCTGGCAAATAAATGCCCTGCTTACAGGTTCTGAAAGCATAGTTTCTGGCAAATCATGATTCTTCAAGGTAAAAATAAAGTGAACTTTTTCTGAACCTTTTGATGTATCACATAGAAAAAGATTCAACATGACTTTTTCCAGCTTTGCATTCATACTCAGAAGGTGCCCAAATTCAAGAGGCCAAATCCAACTAGTCACTACCAAATACTGATATAAATTGCCTAAAATGAAATTATCTAAAAAATGAATTATCTATATTACGTTAAAACAAACAAAAACATGAACAAATGCAGGAATTGGCAACTTGTCACTTTAAGAAACTCCTCCTAACTCTTTTCCCAAATTACTTTTGCCACCTGTAAGTCTCATCAGAACATAGCATCAAGGAGGAAAGATATAAAGAGCAGAAGAAGACTTGTCAAATGCCAAAATATTTACAAAATTACGGAATCTATTTAGTCTTTTTATAGTTTAAATGAAATAGCATTTTCTTGACAGATGAGCAAATTTCAAAAGATTCTGTGTTAAGATTCAGTTTAAATAATCCAGGTACTAGCTGAGTTTCATGAATTTGCAAAAGTGGGTTGAAGTTCTCCCATGCACTGTTTTTATTCAGATTCCTCAGACTTTCTCAGACAAACAGGGAGAAGTGAGTCATATGCACACTAAAAAATACCTCTTAACAGTTCAGTCTAAGTCAGTTATAAAGCATAAAATGTGGGAATTTGTCCCATTCCCAAAGTGCTGGTAGCAAATTGGCAGCAATCGCATGCATGTAGCAATCACGTAAATATTCTTCATTTTGTGTCTGGCACTCAGATGCTAGCAGTATCAAGTAATACCCCTCATTTTTGCCTGTGTTTCACAAAAAAAATTAAAAGAAATGCAAAAGATAGTACTTTTCATATAATGTATTTTTCATACAGTACATGTAAACCTCTGCATGTACAATGGTCAGATTTACAGTAGCATAGCCATGACACACATACTCTCAGCATGCTTTCCAACACCAGAAAGGTGGAGGCACTGATACCACTTTTAAGAATACCCAGAACATTCAAGAGTAAAAGCAAACACTTTGGAGGGAATGTGATTGCTTCAGGAAACCAGACAGAAAACTGGAAATGATTTAGCCTGATTCTCTCTATTGTAAAATTCTGTCAGATCTTTTGAAACATCTGATGCAGGCCACTGCTCAAGGGCAGGGTAATTGATACTCTATGATTTGGACCAAGCCTAAAGGACCATTTAAAGATAATATCTCAGAGCAGGTTGTTCTGATGTCCCAGACCAGGCAAACTGGAGCTCAGCAAAATCTGCTTTATTGGGAAAAAAGTTAAGCCCTCGATAACCCCTGTGTAATGAAAATTTCCAAACAGCATTGTTATCATCTCCTATTATAAAAATCTGTTTGATTCTTATGTTTTTTATAATAGAGTATGGATTTTTAAAGTTTAAAATGTAGCTTATGATCCCTTCAGTTGTTTTACCTTTCATGCAAGCGCAGTCTTTTTGGATATTTACAGTAACATGACTATTATGAAAACAGCTTCTCAGCCCATTTGCCAGGGCAAGGACAGTAACTCTGGGATAACATCTCCAGTGCTAGAGCTTCCCAGTAATGTTAGAAATAAGATAAATCATGGATGCAAAACAGAGCAGCATAAAACTGAGCACCTATTCAAACATAATGTATTTAGGGGAAAGGCGAAATCTTCCCAGATATAGGAATGGAGTACAACAAAAGTTTTCACTAGCAAAACATTATAAGAAATGTATATGAACTAGCAGCCTGGGGAACATAAAGGACTACAGAGCCCTAGGAGAGGTGGTTAGGGGCTCTTTTCGTCAATTCTCCAGGATACAGGGGAGGACCTTAAAAAGCTAGGAGGATTGGCCAGATTAATAAATGGTTAAAAGAGTGGTGTGATAGTCAGGGATTTGGGTGTCTTGAACAAGGGACCCAAGTTTGTAGGCCAGGTCTACTGGGGGCTGGTGGAGCTACTGTTTTGGTAGGAGGCTTGCCAGACTGGTCAAGGAAGATTTAAACTAGATGTGTTGGGGGAGGGGGGCATCATTCCATCCCAACACACCCAGTCAGTTGCCAGCACCTATAATAAATGCTTGGAGCAATGTAGAGATATCCCAGCTGCTCCAGCCAATGAGCCGGCTTCAGTTGGAGCTTGGCTCAGATGCCTCTATACAAATGCCCGTAGCATGGGGAGCAAAAAAGAATTAGAGATGTGTGCACGTCTACGGGGGTATGATATAATAGGCATCACAGAAACATGGTGGGATGGCTCCTACGACTGGAGTGTTGGAATGGAAGGTTACAGGCTCTTTAGAAAAGACAGGCCCGGCAGAGGGGGAGGGGGAGAAGATGTTTATGTTAGGGATAGGCTGGAGAGTAGGGAACTCTGTCTGGGGACAGGTGAGCAGTTAACAGAGAGTTTGTGGGTCACAGATAAAGGGAGAACAGGGATGGGATCTGTTACAGACCGCCTGATCAAGAGGACTCTGTGGATGAAGCACTCTACAGACAGATAAGAAAAGCCTCATGCTCACAGGCCCTTGTTCTCATGGCTGACTTCAACCATCCTGACATCTGCTGGGGGGACAGTACGGCCCGGTACAAGCAATCCAGGAGGTTCCTCGATTGTGTAGAAGACAACTTCCTCTGCAAGTAATGGAGGAGCCGACAAGGAGAGGTGCCATGCTTGACCTCGTGATCACCAACAGGGAAGGGATGGTTGGAAATGTGACACTCCAGGGCAGCCTTGGATGCAGCGATCACGAGATGCTCGAATTTGAGATCCTGAGGACAGTGAGAAGAGTGTGCAGCAAGCTCACTGCCCTGGACTTCAAGAGAGCAGACTTTGGCCTCTTCAGGAGCCTGCTTAGAAAGGTTCCATGGGATATATAGCCCTAGAGGACAGGGGGGGCCAAGACTCTTGGTTGATATTCAAGGATCACCTGCTGCAAGCTCAGGAGTGCTGCATCCAAACTAGAAGGAAGTGCAGCAGGAGGGCCAGGAGACCTCCTTGGATGGATAAGTTGCTGCTGAGAAAACTGAAAAGGTGGAAACAAGGACAGGCGGCCTGGGAAGAATACAGGGATGTTGTCTGGGAAGCTAGGGACCAGGTTAGGAAAGCTAAGGCCCAGTTAGAATTAAACTTGGCTAGGGATACGAAAGATAACAGGAAGGGATTCTATAGCTGCGTAGCTAATAAAAGACAGACTAGGGCCCCTCTGGAAGTATCAGGAGGACTGGCTACCCTGGATTTGGAGAAGGCTGAGGTTCTGAATGACTTCTTTGCCTCGGTCTTCACTGGTAAAAGCTCTGAACGCACCACCTAAGTATTGGAAGGCAGACGCAGAGACTGTGAGAATGAAGACCTTGAGCACACAGTAGGAGAGGATCTGGTTCAAGACCATCTTAAAAACCTAAATGTACTTAAGTCCATGGGAGCTGATGAAATCCATCCGTGGGTCCTGAAGGAGCTGGCAAATGAAGTTTCTAAGACACTGGCCATCATATTTGAAAAATCACGGCAGTCAGGTGAAGTTCCTGATGACTGGAAAAAGGGAAATATAACCCCCATGTTCAAGAAGGGGAAAATGGATAAGCCAGGAAACTACAGACGAGTCAGCCTCACCTCTGTGCCTGGCAAAATCTTGGAGCAGATTCTCCTGGAAGGCATGCTAAGGCACATGAAAAACAACAAGGTGCTTGGTGACAGGCAGCATGGCTTCACTAAGGGGAAATCCTGCCTGACCAATTTGGTGGCCTTCTATGAGGGGGCTACAGAACTGATGGACAGGGGTAGAGCACTTGATGTCATCTATCTGGACTTGTGCAAAGCATTCGACACTGTCCCACACGACATCCTTGTCTCTAAATTGGAGAGACATCAATTTGATGGATGGACCACTCTGTGGATAAAGAACTGGCTGGATGGCCGCACGCAAAGAGCTGTGGTCAATGGCTCACTGTCCAGCTGGAGACCAGTAATGAGTGGTGTCCCTCAGGGATGTGTTGGGACCGGTCTTGTTTAACATCTTTGTCACTGACATGGACAGTGGGATTGATCCACCCTCAGCAAGTTTGCCAATGACACCAAGCTGTGTGGTTCAGTTGATCCGCTGAAGGGAAGGAATGCCATCCAGAGGGACCTTGACACGCTTGTGAGGTGGGCTGACGCCAACCTTATGAAGTTTAACCATGCCAAGTGCAAGGTCCTACACCTGGGTTGGAGCAATGCCAGGCACAGCTACAGGTTGGGCAGAGAAGAGATTCAGAGCAGCCCTGCAGAGAAGGACTTGGGGGTGTGGTCCATAAGAAAAGGAACACGAGCCAGCAGTGTGCGCTCGAAGCCCAGAAAGCCAACCGTATCCTGGGCTGCATCAAAAGGAGCGTGACCAGCAGGTCGAAGGAGGTGATCCTGCCCCTCTACTCTGCTCTTGTGAGACCTCACTTGGAGTATTGTGTGCAGTTCTGGTGTCCTCAACATAAAAAAGACATGGAACTGTTGGAACAAGTCCAGAGGAGGGCCACGAGGATGATCAGGGGACTGGAGCACCTCCCATATGAAGGCAGGCTGAGGAAGTTGGGTCTGTTCAGCCTGGAGAAGAGAAGGCTGTGTGGAGACCTCATAGCAGCCTTTCAGTATCTGAAGGGGGCCTATAAGGATGCTGGGGAGGGACTCTTCATTAGGGACTGTAGTGACAGGACAAGGGGTAACAGGCTAAAACTTAAACAGGGGAAGTTTAGATTGGATATGAGGAAGAAATTCTTTCCTGTGAGGGTGGTGAGGCACTGGAATGAGTTGCCCAGGGAAGTTGTGAATGCTTCATCCCTGGAAGTGTTCAAGGCCAGGTTGGACAGAGCCTTGGGTGGCATGGTTTAGAGTGAGGTGTCCCTGCCCATGGCAGGGGGGTTGGAACTAGATGATCTTAAGGTCCTTTCCAACCCTATCTATACTACTACTAATTGAACCTACATGGATGAGAAGTGCTGCTACATGAAGCCTCTTCGGAACATGAACCAGCTGCTGACAAACACCAGAGAGAAAGAACCAGTATTTTACTTTCTGGTTTCATTTTCACTGCTACATTTTCTTTTCAACACCTTTTACCAAATCTGTATTAATTTTAAATGCAAAAAGGCATCATTCTGCTTAGCTGTGAAAGTTTCTCAACAATTTATAGGAGCCCATGTAAAAAACGTAGTTGGTAATTTCGTTGCCGAAGTTTTATGCTACATTCCGTCCTTCTACTTAAGTAGAACAAGGACAAGGACAGTCCTTTCTCTAAATATTTCCACATCACACCTTTTGTAGATGAACGGTACATAACTAACTGTTCAGTTCAGGCTTCTCTGAATTTCCTAACTTGCTGGAGAGGGCAGAAATCACCAAAACCGCCTCACCTTGGATGCAAGAAAAACAGTATCCCATCTATTCACATAACCAGGCTCTGACACAGGCCAGACCCACCTACTTTACATTGGAACCTGGTTATTGAGTCAAAATGATTTTTTGCTAATAGCTAGATGAACTTTGAGTGGAAATGAGAACTTTGGAGGTGATATAACCAGCATGTTTTTGAATATTTTTTAACATTAGCAGACCATTAAACAAAACCCCTCAAAACTTGATAAATTCTGTAATTCAGTGGCACCTTTTATCAAGGAGTTCTGCCAAGGAACCAAGTGAAAATATTTTTTTTAATCAGCTTTGAGTTTGCCTCCTTTTCATACTGTTGGATATTTTCTTTAGTGTTAAGAGAACGATAGTGTTCCTGATCTACCTTCTCTATAACAGTCACTCCTTCTGATCCCTTTATAGTATTTCTTCTTATTCATTCTACTCTGAAATAAAAAGGTTTCATATTTCCAATCTCTTTTCATACTGTTCTTGTTCCATAACCCCAATTTTTCTTGTTTTCCGACACCCTGTTTATTTCTTTCATATCCTTTTGAAGTGACTGTGCAAGTAGAACTAAATATTTATCCTAGAAAAAAATAACAGATTTTTCTTGAAGATATTAGACTAGGGGTTTTTTATTCATCACCGACCTATTCTTTACACAAGCTAATGTATTCTGCTCCCTGGTGAACAGCATCCTTCAACAAGTCTGCTGCCTTCTGATACTGCCCTTCAAGAAAAGATATAAACCAAATTTTATTGCACTCCAAGCCTTTTTCTCTTAAAATGATTAAATAATCACTGAGTAAGAAGCTAATTAGAGCAAGGAAAAAGCTTGACCAAAACCCTTGGCAAACAATCAATTTCCATTTCTTTTCATGGGCTAGAGTTTGAAGTTCTGATACTAAACTTTCAGCATAGTCCTATGAGTAACTTCATACTTTTTATCAGTATTTCAAGGATTCTGTCTCAGCCACGAATGTACTTTGCTGTTTCAAGTAACCTGATGTCCAGCTGGTTTGGGGCAGAGGAGAAGACTCTTGGAAGTAGTTTTCTTTAGAAAACAAAATAACGATTCTTTAAGAATTTAATCTAATAACATGCTGCACCCTTTACTTCTTCCTGATGGTTTAATTATTAGTAACTCAGTGCAGCTCATTAGGGACCCATTGTGCTGCTGTTGGCAAAACAGAAATGTCACTGCATGTTAAATAATTAAAAGCAGTAAAACAAACATTATCTTTTGAGTACTGGATTTATAAATTGCTGTTAAGCATGCATTCCTTTAATCAATAACTACTTATCTACTTTGGTTTAGTGACTAACAAGTATAAACTCATTCCTGCCATTCTAATTATGATTTGTTATTTTCCCAATTCTTCCTACAATAACCACAGCTATTTTATTTCATTTTGTTTTTACAACAGAGTGTAAAAGTGAGCAACAACTTATGCATCTAACAAGTTCTTGAGCAGTACTAGTCTATGTTTCCCCAAGATAATAATGACATTTTTTTCCCTTTTCTGGAGGGTCAGGCATTTCTAGACGATCAAATCCTGTACTCTTTACTCAAATGGAAGTCCTGTCCATGCCATGCTGGTCCTGCAGCAGTGGAAATGGTTCAGACCCAGTCGAGAGTAAATTACAAACTTATCTTAAGGTTCTTTCCAACCCTAACTATTCTATGATTCTACAATTCTATAAAAAGTTCAGGGAGAAGCAGCAGTGAAAGGTTATTAAACAGCCTTACATCGCTTATGTGAAACAAAGTAATGGTCCTGATGGGCCAAATTCCCCCAAATTTTGCCAAGATTAACTTCTACTCACTAGCAGTGGGGCCCTGGTGCTAAAATAACTGCGTTCAGGCCTTAGTTCCTACGGCCAAAATTGTTACACCACGTGTGATATATTTATCACCAACCATGACCATTATTGAGCCCTGGTACAGTAAAGACAGAACAGGTACAGTCTGACTTGGAAAACTTTGCTAACAGGCAGAATTTTTTTAGACTGGAATAATAACAGAAGGTGTTATTTTGTAGCTGAATATCCTCATTCTGATTTTTTCTCTTTTTAGTTCTACTGTATCATGGGAGTCTTGTCAAGAAGTTTTGCCAGCCTCAGACAGATGCAGACAAGGTGCATAATGAAAAATAAAAGACAGAGTACACCTAACTTTTAAAAATTGTTACCTCCTACATGAAAGAAATGCCAAGTGGAGAATAATGCCTCAGTTGCTGGATTTGTCATAATTTGGAAGAAGTTTTCAGAACCATTAAGACTCTGTTACTTTCAGATTACAATTTCAAAACAGAGTTGGACACGTGGGTGCTGGATTTTGTAAAGAAGTAAAACAGTAAATCATCATGGAGGCATTTATATTACCATATTTGCAACACCCACATTTTAAAGCTAAAGGTAAAGCACCATCTTTTTCCTTCACAACTGACTTTTTAGTAATTAACCAAAGCAGGTGGAGTGTTGCCACACAATAGCTATTGCTAGTGCACACTATTTAAATCCTTGGAAAGAGGATACTTAAATTAGCATGTGGTTACATCTGCCTTACCTATTGAGTCGTCTTGTAGCTTCATACAGAAAGCTCATATAACTCAGTTCCCTTTGAGCAGAGGCTAAATTGACTGTGATAAGAAAAGGCAGGTGTGACCACAGGGGCACGGCAGCATAACCATGGGAAAAGATAAAAGCATTTCAGATACTAATATGAGGGCTAATAAGTGCCTGACCTGACTTGAGCAGCTCTCTTCAGAAGAGTTTAGTGGCAGAGATTAATGAATAAAAACCAGCAGAATGTAAGATCTGTGAAGAAAAGTGCAGTGTCCCTGCATTTATTACTTTAGGAGAGTAATCTAATATACCAGAGTGACAAAAATTATTTCTTTAAACAACCCATTTCAAGCTAGTTTTCACAGCTGCTTCTACACTTCATGCTTTGTTTTCCTCTATTAGGTCTCTAACAAACATGACCTCTGAATTTGTCTTCTGTTCAGACCCAAAGTGCCTTTCCTTCACCCCAAAGCATAGTTTCATGGGATGCAAATAGGTAACACATAACTGTGGGTAGACCATTCCTGGGGCCTTAGCTTGATACTGATTACAGTGCATCTCTTTCCATAGTGTCTCAAACTAATCAGGTATGCATTGCCAGTACCTTCAGTCTAGCTTGCAACACAATTATTTTTCTGTTTAACCATTACAGCAAATGAGCATAGGAAGACAAACTTTCCCTATTAAAAGGGAAAAACTCAAGTAAAGCCTAAAACGAAACACCAATAGTTACATTTATTTTCGTCGAGAGAAAAGATGGCATGAAGCCGAAGAATAGTAACAACCTAACATGCACTAAAGGGCCCATCAAACTTCAGAGAATTCTGCTGAGATGTACTTCAGCACTGGCACTTACACAATCCATACAATGCTTAATAACAGTATAGGTCCCTAACTGTGGCAAACAAAACAAAATCATTTCTTAGGCCTGTCTTCAACAGGCAACTAAAACTGACAGGTTTCTTCTTTCCATTTTACATAATGGTTCAGTGGATGATAAATGCATCTTCAATCACATTGTCTCTGAGGTAAAGCTTGCTTTTTGTTTGTTTCTATGTAGCAAACTATGCATTTAAAAAAAACAAACAGTAAAGGGGAAAGAAGGAACAGCACAGGGAGGGCAGAATGAGTGGGTTCCCTCCTGAAGGATTCCGAATGAGAATGAATGGTGGCTTACACAGGTGGAAGAGGGGAGAAGAAAAGGGAAAAATCAGACTGAGATTGTAGGCCAGCTCTCAAAATCTCACCAAGCATTAGGTAAAACTAGCAGAGAGCAAATTATTAAAAATAAATAAATAAGCAAAAAGTTTACAGTTCACACACTGTTCATTTAACAGAACACCACAATGCCAACAGGAGCATCTTTTTATCTTATTTATCTTATTTTTCATGTGACAGCTTTTAATTTTTTATTTTTCTTTTTCGGCAATCTCCTCTGTCGCGGGCTCTGGCTGATAGTTCATTTCCTCCTCATCCCTTCCACTCCCTAGCCTCAACCACACTGTCCCCCTAGGTGCACATTATTGCCCACAAACTCCTCTGTTTGCTGATCATGCTGGACCCTTGAGAAGATTGGGTCTTTGCTTTTAGATACTTGTATTTTCAATATGCTTGGTTTGGTGCTAAAATAAGAAAAGATCAATGGATCTGCAAAGAGACAGGAATAAACTTCTCAACACGAATAAAAACAACTACAGCTATAACTGCATATTCAGACAAAAGTAATTCCAAACGAATGTTAAGGGAGATTAGTTTTTGGAGAGTTTTATCCATATATGTGGCTGTATGTACATATTTATATATACATGTATTATTAAGGCTAAAAATTCAAAGTATAAAAAAAATATTTGAAATACTTTCAAGTTTAAGAAGTTAAAAATACATTGCTCAGGTACCTCAGAAACTTTAATTTACCCTATTGCCTTACCAGAAAGTCACCATGTGAGTATCAAAGCACCTCATAGGCAAATCATTAAAGACTAAATTAGAGTGATTGTTAAAAACACGTTTCCATTTCCCCGACATTAATAATTTAGTAACACTAAAGTTCCAAATTAAGCAAGAAAACATCATCTATAGTAAAAAACTGTTGTGGCTTTAGACTACCAATTTTTTTTCTTTCCTGAGCCTCCCAGTGTTGGAGTGATGCTTTATGTGAAAAGTTAACAATGGCAAGTGTTTTCTGACTACAGTGGGCCACCAGTCCATAGGGACCCTGGGCAGTACTGAAAATAAAAAAAACACAACAAACCCCCCACCCCCACAAAAAAAAACCAACACTCACAACAGAAAAGACCCAAACAAACAACCAATAATAATTATAAAAAGATAATAGTTTTATTGTTTTTTCTATAGACATTGGTCCCATCCTAAAATTCCTGTTTGCACAGACTTGGACTTGAAGATGCAATATGAATATTTTTATAAAATATTTTTCACATTTTAAAAAACTATATTTCACTAGCTCATGCTCATGTTCCATAAATAGAGGCAGCTTTACACAGGCAATTGCACAGGGAGGCTGACTGCTAAGGACAGACACCAGGCCTTTTTCTGCCTATGCCATAGCCTTGAAAAACAGACAGACTTGCTGGTACTGCCCACAAAGGGAGGTTGAAGGCAAGTGGAGCAGCAGTGACAATCTGTTTGCAGACAAAGCATTAATATACCGAAGAGAGAAAATGCAGTCATTAAAAATTTTTTACTGAAAAAAACAGAACCTATTTAGCCACTAATCCGGGGATGACAGATATATATTTTTTATATTCCCCTGGATTCACTAAAGAGGCTTCTTACATCAGTTGGGTTTTCTTAGCCCTGATGTTCTACAATTGCTGTATTATGTTAATATTTTTGAAAGACTGTATCCTAACTTCTTATGCAGTTACTTATTACTAGACTTACATTCTTTCAAAACTAGATTCTTGATAACTCTTGTTAGAGTTTTGATTTGGGATACTTCTACAGCCCCTCTTACTCAAGTATTTAACTCCCAGTATTTACTCAATGTAAACTGCTTCCGATATTGTCTCTTCCTCTTTACTCAGTGATTACTTAGACTTAGTGATGTCACTATAGGGGTACAATGGAGATTCAGCAGCTATATTTCATAAATATATGGAGCTTTAAAAGTTGCTTATGGTATCTGGGATACAGAAGACAGCTCTGAACAATAAGGAGTTCTCATTTAATTAAGGAGTTATTCTTAAATTAGCAGATAGTCACATCTCTACCACCAATAATGTTCAGAGCTTTTTATCCCCTCACAACTTCATCAGGGGTGAAATAAAATCGTGGTTAAGGTACAGATAACGATAAAGCGAAAGACTTAAGAGCAAAGCCCAGCTCACTGAATATCTCTTCATGGGTGGCTAATCCAAGTTTGTAGTACGTTCAAGCAGTGAACATCAGAAATGGATGCAAGTACAGCAGTATTTGCACAGAAAAATAAGTCTGCAAGATTATTCTAGATATAAGCCTATATTAAACTAATTCCACATTTAGGTTTTCTTCTGTGCCAGAAGAAACCACATTTAGGTTTTCTTCTGGCACTAGTCTGTAGCTTCAAATGCCATGTTCCTACTCTATTTTAAACAGCCAGGCATAAGTATTCAACTGTTTGATAGGCAAAGTAGAATATGCAACTCCAATTAACGCTAATGGGAGCTGTATGTTTATTCAGCTATACATGCTGCTAAAAATGTAATTCTTGGCCCATAGCTTTAAAGTAAGGAAAAAAAAAATAAAAATCACATTCTGAAATGTAAAGGGAAAAAGGTTCACGTTTCAGATATTTTCACAGAGTGCAAAAAAAAAGAAGAATATTATAGCACAGTTGTTAGAGGCAGTATAAGCTGCTACATGAAGGCAAATCAGGCCTGCAGTAAAAGATCTGAACACCAAATAATCATTGATGTGTCAAGTCTCTTACACTGATATATAAAACGAATCAAGTCATTTGCATGGATAGAATATAGTGGACATAACTCACAGCTAAATCTTGAAACTTGCAACCAGCAATTATTTTGAAAAGTTTCCAACTGCTCTGCATCATCTAAAGCAACACTATCATTCTAAAGAGAGAATCTGAAACCATCTGTGTTTGTTAATATGGCCTTAAGTGTTAAATTTGCTGTTGCTGTCTTGAGCTATGTCAAGACTGTTTAAATAAAAGCTGTGACTTGCTAAATCCTGTCCCTAGCTAATTAAAACCACAAGTTTGAAGTATGTTGCTTAACACATTCCCTCTACTCACTGTTCACTGTTGATACACTCACTAAAGTATTGCACAATACAACACACATTCATGGCTGCAAATGAAACAGAAAAAGAAATGAAAATATTAGTTTGAGAGAATTCTTAGAGTTAAGAAAAATCAAATATATTGCTGTGATTAAAGGGAAGAGGAGCTTCATAAAAATGCAGAAAATTGCTTGGTTTGTAAAGAAAGATATTTTTAAATGGATAACACCCAAATATAAGTCAGACAAATGCAGGTTATCATCTAAGATAGACTTAGTACAATAAATTTTCAGTGTTGGAAGATTGACAAAATATAACATTTAAAATTAAAATAAAAAATACAAACTCAATTCCAGGACGAATTAAAATCACTTATTAAGGCACATAACAGGTTCTTATATATGGCAGATCTTTTGTTTTAATTATGATTTGAGATAATCTAGAAACAGTATTCTGGCTATGTTCTTCCATTTTAGGTAGACACAGTGTCACTCGGCTATTTTAGTTACGGGCTAGTTGCATTGAAAACTGCTTTGTTTTACAGTCAGGAAAACATTTTCCTGAAGTCCAGTACATTTAAAAGGAGCTAATAGCTACTACTGCAACAAGTGCAAGACACTATCACTAGAGGTGGTCAGCATATAAAGCTCCTGTATAACAAAATTCGAAGCATTGATTAAGTATGGATCTGGAGCCAGACTTCACCATTCTGGTTTCTCGCAGTCCGTCAGGCAGATTTCTTACACAGCTGCAGCAAATTACAGCTGCAAAAGCATTATCTATCAGCTATTGAAGAATGCCTAATGACTGCGCATCACAGTAAAGCTCTTTAAGTCCAAAGAGATTAAAAACCATATTCTGGCTACTGTCAAAGTACACTTTGACAGTAAACACATATAACATGCATATATATTGTGCACAAGGGGAAGACATATAATGGGATACACTCATACGAGGCAGGAACTACTTAATAGTACAATTTTTCACCTTCCCAAAGGCAACAAATTCTTGGCTCATCCAAAACATCTGGGACAATCAACAGTGACAATCCATACCCCTGATGCATTTTCTTTAGCAACTAGTAGCTTTTACAACCAAGCAGTATTCTACTTCTGTGGCAAATATTAGTGATAAAAGTAATACTTCACATTCCAGCAAAACGGTGGTAATGCAATAACTTAATAATAGTTATAACTGGAAGGAGGCCTGGCTCTCCTTGGATTGCCTGTGTGATCTCTAGCAATGTCCTTAACCCTTCTTTCCCCCTCTTTTTCTCTTCTTTTCTATGCTGCATTAGTTATTTGTAATCGAGGATAGGTTTGTGTTCTGAAGATAGCCTACATATGTGAGGACCTAATCATAGGCTCAGCTATTAAATAAGTAACAAATAACATTTATTGATATTAATCAAGCAGTAAAAGAAGAACAGTACTCTTCAATCTGTGACCATAAAGTCATACAATCATAGAATCGTAGAATAGTTGGGGTTGGAAAGGACCTTAAGATCATCTAGTTCCAACCCCCCTGCCATGGGCAGGGGCACCTCACTCTAAACCATGTCACTCAAGGCTCCCTCCAACCTGGCCTTCAACACTGCCAGCGATGGAGCATTCACAACCTCCCTGGGCAACCCATTCCAGTACCTCACCACCCTCACAGGAAAGAATTTCCTCCTTATATCCAATCTAAACTTCCCATTTAAGTTTTAGCCCATTACCCCTTGTCCTGTCACTACAGTCTCTAATGAAGAGTCCCTCTCCAGCATCCCTATAGGCCCCCTTCAGATGCTGGAAGGCTGCTGAGGTCTCCACACAGCCTTCTCTTCTCCAGGCTGAACAGCCCCAACTTTCTCAGCCTGTCTTCATACGAGAGGTGCTCCAGTCCCCTGATCATCCTCATGGCCCTCCTCTGGACTTGTTCCAACAGTTCCATGTCCTTTTTATGTAGAGGACACCAGAACTGCACACAATACTCCAGGTGAGGTCTCACGAGAGCAGAGTAGAGGGGCAGGATCACCTTCTTCGACCTGCTGGTCACGCTCCTTTTGATGCAGCTCAGGATACGGTTGGCTTTCTGGGCTTCGAGCACACACTGCTGGCTCATGTACATTTTCTTATGGACCAGCACCCCCAAGTCCTTCTCTGCAGGGCTGCTCTGAATCTCTTCTCTGCCCAAAGAATCACAAAAAGTCAAAAGAATATTTCTCCATCCTACAGACATCTATCTCAGCTAGCACCCAGGATAAGCTTACAGGAATTGAGATATTCCAGGGGGAAAAAAAAAAAAAAAAGGAAAAAAAGAAAAAATATACAAAAAAGAAAGAAAAAAGAGAAAAAGGAAAAATGGGGAAGTGAGGAAAAAAAAAGAAAGGGGAAGTGAGGAAGAAGAGAGAGGAAAAATAGAAAGAAAAAAGGGAAAGGAAGACTTTGTAGACTTCAAAAAATCCTCATTTATCTAAGACCTAAATTCACTCAGAATTTAATTGAATTAATTCAGCTTCACAGTTGCATGATCAAGAGCAAGAATGAACTGTAGTTCAGTCTAACTATATTCCTGAACTTGCTTTCAGCCTGAAATCCTCATACATCAGTGTGATATGCAGAAGCTTTAACGCAAAACCTGCCCTTATCTGTTTCAATACAGTAACATGTCTATTCTAGTCTACAACTTCATTAGCATGAATAAATTCAATCAGTATTTCAGCAAAGAATGAAAGCCAGTTGTGCTTCTTATTCATGATCTCTTAAGGAACTTGGTACTGCACCAATGACAGCCTCATACAGCTTTAGTAAGAAGTGTCTGAAGTAATTATTTGCAGGCAAACTGGACAATTTTATATAATTTTTAGTAAGACAGTTCCTTGGATAGTAAACCATTTAAGAGTCAAAGAACTATTGCGGCAACTTTTACGTATACTGTGTTTCTTATGCAAACTCAGCAGCAGCATGCCTGGCTATATATCCGCTAGCACTAGTGCAATTACATCTCCCTGCAACAGGGTTAAACCGGAGCTCATGCAACCATGGTAAGTTAAATGTTACTAGAGTCAGATTATTCTCAAGGGGAAGAACACACCCCTTCACTAAGACATAGATCTTCCACAGTTTATTTATCATTAACAGAAAGTGCTTTATAGCACTGCATAGAGGTTGCCATAAAACAACATTTTAAGGCTCTCTCAACCATATTTCAGCCATAAATGTCCTATAGACATAGGAATGAAAACTACCAAGGTTCAATATTTTCATCTTTATTACAGATGACCTCACTATTGTGTTCTCTATAAAGAAAAAATATTAAACTATTAACATAGTCTGAACCCTATATTAACACAGGCTTACTCCTCATTTCTAGATCTAAATGGTGCTACTTGCAGAGTAATTATTTTTCTATGAAAATATTGTTGACAGCCTCATTAATGGTTATCACACCAGAATAAATGTTACTTCTACTGAAAATGTGACTTCTCTGGCAGAGTGTGCCGTATATTAGTACACATCCATCAGCGATTCAGTTTTCAGTGAAATTTTTATAATGAATGATGTATAAAAAATAAGGCTCAAATTAATGAAAATTCAGTCATTTCTCTATGTGTTACAAAGCTTAAACAGCTGAAAAAGCTATACTGTTAAATCCAGATATTTCTATTCCCTTTATACACTGCTCTCACTAGTCCTCTTTGTTAGTGTGGTTCCATAATACAGAGATACTATTACAAGCTGTATTATTGCAGCTCATAAAGGTTCTTATAAAAATCCAAAGACAGTAGAAAAAATAACATTACTTATTGTTTCATTATTTTTTAAAATAAGATGCATATGTTTGATACTAAAATGTGTTTTTGCTTAAGTTGCAGCTCTGTACAGCCTAAATATAAAAAACCCCAAGCCAGAGTATGGCAACAGCAACAGTTCTCACTTTTGAGACTATTCTACTGCATTATTCTACTGGAACTTCACAGAATTTGACCGACTTACTGAAATGTTCTCAGAAACAACACATGATTTATGAAGATAGTTAGTTTTACTTCAACACAGCAGATTTAAATCATTAAATGGCTTTCTTACATTAGAAATAATTCTGTCTGCAAAAGTCATATTTCAGTACAAAGTAGTGTTGCTCTGAAAATGGTTTCCCATCATACAGTTCTTTAGAAAGGACTTTTGCATATTTACTCTGGAAAGTAAATTTTTTCCCTGCATAAGTAATAATGATGCAGCAGATTAGAGGGGAAAAAGAAAGCCCAAATAAACCCACCTTTTTTTCTTCTTGTTGCTTGTTTGTTTTTTTTTAACTGTTTGAAAATGCCTTCTTACCCGTTTAATTTTTCTTTTTTAATTTTGTTTTCTTTTTTTGTCTTCTGGAAAGTGCACACATAAATTCTTCTAGTTTTGACTACAAAGTACTACTCAAGAGGGCACATGACTGCAGGCACTGTGTGGTTGCACCAAAACCGAAGCTGTTCTGCAATAGCAACATGTCTCTCTTAATATCAGCAATAATCTTCCATGAATTTGCCTAAAAAACAGAACATCTCTAAGTCTCAGTGCTGTAATTGGCACCACATTATTCTTTTCTTTTGGCTGTTACAATTTCTCAAAGGGTAACACAGAAATCAATTAGAGAAAAGTTACATTCTTGGGTTTTAGGCAGGAAAGAGGGTCCAGAGAGATATACGAGCTACAGCAACAGTACGCTTTTATTATTCACCTTGATACAGCTTTTGTACATTGTGCTCATCATTGTTCAATAGTACCTGACAAAACTAATGCTAGTTTTCATCAAACAGTAGCTTGTGAAGTTAAATAAGAAGCTGTGTGTGTGAACGTGCTTCTAAGCACTACAGTGCACCAGAGAATGAGCTGTTTTCAGCTAACATTGAGCCACTAATGATTTTAATGAGAGTGCCTTCTGGATTCATATTTTTTTCATAAAATACATCACACTAAAACAAAATCAATAAGAAACATTAATTAGGGTCTTTTTATACGCCTTCTGTGGTGGCGTTTTTCTTTTGAGAAGCACCAGATGAAGAATGCTGTGCTTTATTTAAGCTAAGTTGTTTGACATTTAGATGAGAGAAAAAAGAGAAATATACTAACAAACACAGGAACAATTTTTGACAGCTCTTTGTCATGCAAGAGAGAAAAAAGGGGACCGACTGTGAGATACTACTTTGAAGCCCTGGAAATTTGTAATGAAAAATTTAAGATACAAGAGAGGAAGAAAGATGAGCTATTCATTTGGTTCTGCATATATTAACACTTGTAATTCAAACTAAAGGTTTGCTATGTGTTTTCATAATTTTGACTCTAATAAATATCTTGGAGAATTGCTTTGATATTCTAAGATCATGTGTGTAGCTTGCATCCATTAAGAAAAATGGGGAACAATCATCATCAGCCCTCTTGGCACTAATGAGAAGGTCATTGCTCTTTAATTATCACAGACATGAAACTGAAATATTTCAAAGGGTTTGTGGAATATAGTGGCTATGGGCAAAGCTGTGTATCTAAGTCTGTCTGTCCCAGAGCAAATCAAGTAGGATGTGCATTTTCCATTCTGTAGCCTCCCTGCTTTTGTGTATATTTAATTTTCAAGTTTGTATCAGTTTCTTGCACACTGGATTAATCTGAGAAATTTAGACCAGCTATTAGCAGGGGCTGAGTAGGAGGGAGGAGGGCAGGGAGAGGTGGAGAAAAAGGGGTAGAGATGTAAGAATAGCAAGATGTTCCTCATCAGGAGGTATTGTGAAATAAGTACTAGTGTGTTGTGTGACCTTATTTCCCACAGTAGAGCTGTTCTGAAGAAAAGGAAACAATAAGGTGCTACAGGAAAATATTAGTAAATTAAAAAACTGTGTTTAGAATTGGTTGTGATCTCACTCATATTCTGCTCTCATGAGACCTCACTTGAAGTATTGTGTACAGTTCTGGTGTCCTCAATATAAAAAGGACATGGAACTGTTGGAACAAGTCCAGAGAAGGGCCACGAGGATGATCAGGGGACTGGTGCACCTCCCATATGAAGACAGGCTGAGAAAGTTGGGGCTGTTCAGCCTGGAGAAGAGAAGGCTGTGTGGAGACCTCATAGCAGCCTTCCAGTATCTGAAGGGGGCCTAGAGGGATGCTGGGGAGGGACTCTTCATTAGGGACTGTAGTGATAGGACAAGGGGTAATGGGTTAAAACTTAAACAGGGGAAGTTTAGATTGGATATAAGGAGGAAATTCTTTCCTGTGAGGGTGGTGAGGCACTGGAATGGGTTGCCCAGGGAGGTTGTGAATGCTCCATCCCTGGCAGTGTTGAAGGCCAGGTTGGACAGAGCCTTGAATGACATGGTTTAGAGCGAGGTGTCTCTGCCCATGGCAGGGGGGTTGGAACTAAATGATCTTAAGGTCCTTTCCAACCCTGACTATTCTATGATTGTATGATATTTCCACCCTTGCAAAGGAAGTGACTATGAGAGGAACAGATACAGTTGAAGCAAATCAGGGGATAGAATCAAAGTGAGTTTTTTCCTTTTGGTTCTGAATTCCCCAAAACAATTTCCTCCTACTCTATTATAGAACTAAAATTAATCATTGTTCTTACACCCAATATGTTTACACCATATATATTATATAGACCCACTAGCAAAAATTGGAATTACCATGGAATTAAATAGACTATTTTAAGTTCAGTAACAGGTGAGCACCCTTGTCTTTCATGCAAGCGGAAGATTAAAGAGTGGAAAGAGAAATCCCCTCTCTCTGAATAAAGAGGAAGAGCCAACTTTTGCATACTGTTTCCTTTTTGTTTTGTAGAGCTCTTGAACAGCTACCTGCTTCTCAGCTTTTATCTTTGGAGCAGCCACATTCCCAAAGGCATTGTTCAGGGCAGGAACGTGGGGTAAAGTGAAAGCTCTCAAAATGGAAGCAATCAAGTATTCTCTGGATGCTTTGTTGTAATGGAAAGTTAGGGCAAATATGCAAAATTATCTTCTAAATCTAAAGTTCACAAATATTTCTCATAAGAGTGTTTCTACTTACGAGCTTTAGAAGACCAATACTGAAATTCCAATACAAACTGGCTTGCAGAACTCAGATCTCTTAAATTTTCATTACTGAAATGTGATGTTAACATTTAGACAGTAATTCAATGGCAAATCTTTATGGCAGATTAAAAGTTTATCTTCCTGCAACAACCCTCATCTTGAAAGCCAGCTTCGGTGGAATTACATTAGATTAGTTGGGAGTGATTTTCCAAAGTATTTCCCACAGACATTCCAACTAATTCTTTTCACAGAGTTTGATCTTTCTATGGAAATACAATTTCCCTTTCCTGCCCCTGACAAATGTCAGACCAGAAGAACTTCTGGGGACTTTCCATGAAATTCCAAGGCCAAAAACCACCACTTTTCTTTTTTTTTTTTTCCAGTCTATTATAATACTTTACATGCAGAAAGGTACTGAGAAACTTAAGTTCAAGAGGAGCATGGGTAAATATAGTGGTATCTGTACAGATCTTGTCTTGCAAGTACCCAACCAAGTAATTCTGATTTAAAAAAAAAAAAGAAGAAGCCTTATTAAAAAGCAATGTAAAATTTTCACAGGAGTTTTTGCTCAAGAGCTACATAAATAACATTGTACAAAAAGATTAGATTGCCTTTTTCAAAGAAAATCTTAATCATTTCAGGGTGCCTGAAGTGTCTGAGTTGACATGGTAAAAGCAGAAGAGTAGCCTATGTCCAAACTGAGATACGCATCTGAACAGCCAGATCAAGAAACGTTTTCTGAATTTTCTCCTTCCCACTATCCTAAGAACCTGTTTTCAACAGTAATTTATTGCATCAGCCAGATGAGGAACACAGTGTACCTCCCACAATTACCACAAATGCAGTCAAATTTACCCTCTGACCAGACTGAAAAGCACTTTGCTGCAACAGGAAACTGGAGTTAAACAGAAGCCATTTTGGTTGTATCAGCTCACCCTCATAGCTGGACACCAACTTATCTAGTGATTGCACTGATTCCTTCATCAGTGCTTTCTCTCTCCCTCATTATCACCAAACCCTGAGTTCAATGTGAGAGGAGAACAGAATCTCTGGGGTCTCTTCTGAAAGTGTGTCACTATGTGGTACTCTCATGACTGGTATTTATAACTCTGTTAATTCATATCTGCTTTTGTTACTACACCATTTTTAAAAGACTGACCAGTATTTCCTCAGTGGATAAAATCTTCATGTTATGTCAGAGGAGTCTAACCCTGTTATGTCAGGATATTGCCCATGAGAGGGACTCAAAGGAGAACATTTGTTAATGACAATCTCGTTCATGAAGAGGGACATTGGTTGGATTTCAGAAGCTGGTATTCCTCAGTAATAACTGTGTCCATAATTTCACCTGAAAAAATACCTACTGTCCAAACTAGACAAACGGAAGCACTGTATAAAAGACTTTTAGTTCTTTTTCCTTCTGTAAAGAGCATGGGAAAATTTGCAAGTATGGAAGGCAGGCAAGAGGCTGGAATCTTTCTTCTAAATATACTAGAATTAGAAAAGTTATTTTCTAAAAGTATGAAGAAATTAAAACCCAAATAATTTAGCCCTTGTGGTCCTTGTGCACTCTTGCAAAATCTTAAGGAGAATTGCACCATGCAGATTCTAGCAGCTATCACAAGACAAGTCAGTGAGAAGTGAAGAGAGTGCTCTCACATGAAGAGAGACAGTTTTAATCTGTAAATCAAGCAGGAAAAATAGTGTGAGGGAGCAAGTTTCCTATTTCAAAGTATTATTCTGATGGAAATATTTAGCATGTTCCCAAATACTTCTCATAGTATTTTCTGTACTGAAAGCACAAACCCAAAGTATAACTTCTCACTACTACATTCCTTTTATATCTGTTGCTAGCTTTACACAGCAAAATATTCAGAAATCTAAGTCACTTTATATTTATGCAGCTAACTTGTCTAAATAATTCTTAATATACTGCCCCAGGTCTTTGACTTCCTTTGCTTTGTATCTTTGCTATCTTAAATCCTTTTTCCATGTGTTTTTTCCTCTTCATTATTAAGATATATATTGAATTAGTCCTAAAACTGATTCTTGTGGCACTTCATTTTTCTCCACCTCTTTTTACCCTGAATGAACTTAACTCACAAAAGCCTTTTTTCATTTGCTATCAAAGTAGTTTTAAAAGAAATCATCAGTTCATGAAGTAGACCCCTACAGAATACTTACAAAACTTTCATGTAATTAGAAAAGCCTTCTGTGCAGCATTATATCAAAAGATCCTGAAAAGAAATGAAAACAACTGAATGCTCACAATATTGCAGGACAAAAGATTATAAAGCAATTCCTGCTGGGTTAAACTGCATGAAGTTTTGGCAGCCAGAAGGGGGGGGGGGGGGAATAAAAGAAACCAAATTGCGATTATTTTTTAATCTCTTAACAATTAAAATGCTACACAATGGACAAATAACATAACTTGCTACTCAAGTTTTTGATTGCTTCAAAGAATCTGCTACCAGTTATTACAAACACTTCTTTCTTCCTCTTCAACCCTGCACTGCATACATCCCTGAAAGCAGTACCTTGAAAAAGAATACCCTCTAGGCCTTTGCTTTTCTTTGTGGACTCTACATTTCACTGTGATTAACAACATAGAGGATAAAAGAAAAGTATGCCACTGATGGAACAGAAAGGTGGCTGCTCAGTGCATCTCCATTACTCCCACAGGAACCAAGTATCTTGATAAACCTTCATGGAAGGCAGTGTGCTTCCAGAACTGAGCTAATAGAAGAAGAAAACAGCTGGACAAAGCTCACGTACAGAGAAACTAAAACCACCTGGAAGTATGCAGAACTGCACAGAAAAGATACAGTTTCAGGAGTTAAAAGGGTTCTACTGAAGTGTATCTGATCATGAGATCTAATCATCCTTCTGGGAATAGATTTACATGTTGAAGGCAGAACTTGTTCCATAGTTACCACTCTCAGGGTTAACTAGTGGCTAAAGCAGACAAACATACTAGTTAAGGAAATTAAGCTCTTACTCCATAGGTATCATGAAAAAAATCTACACATACTTATTGAGGAATAGAAACACCGTGAAAGCTCATGAAAATAAGACTGTTGGGGCTGTAAGGCAATGGAAAACCTGAGCATGAGGCAATGAATTCCTAGACCAACCGGGGCCTAGGGGACCAAACCCTGCACCTATTAATTTCATGCCATTGGCTTCAATAGGGCCATATCCAATAATGATGAGTGATACTCCTGGTGCGGTTGTTTTTATGTTGTGTTAATACAGTGCTAAGCCAGTTGTTTAAAACTGCTTTGCAGTAATTAAGTAATGGCAGTTACTGTTACATGTGTTTATTAGTGAAAAATAGTAAAGAACTCTTGCTGTTCTGTTCTTTATGTATGGCCTTAGGGACTCCAACTTTTGTACTCCCCAAAGTGCCCTCTCATTGCTGAACTAAACTTACCAATAAAATCCCACAGTGGATAAAGGAGTTTATTTTTTTTAGTGGGGTGGGAGTTCACCTGAACCTGAACATCATCAGAATGGCAGCTGTTGATTTCTAGGAGTTGGAGAGGCAAGCCTTGCAGGGGCCTGTGTTGTTCACTTTCCTCCTTTGCATTGCAACATCACCACAAGAGGTGTGTAGGTGGTTGCTGTAATTTTCTTCCTGCTTTGTTTCACTTCAACAATAGTAAACAGGGCTGAAGTCATCAGTAATTGTTCAAATGAAACATCAGAAATGTATATCATGAAAAGCATGGAGCTTTTTTAAGGCAACTCACAAGTATTACAAGAACCACAAAACCAAAATCCAAATCCACTTCTTTCTCATATTTATTAGAAAAGACAAAACAGGCCTGATTTTTCATCACTACACAATTTATATTCCTTACCAGGAGTCTGAGATGGGCAGTACGTAAAAGCTTTACATTCATCATTCTGACATTCATTCACTAGACAGAGAAAATATGGAGAAACTGCCTGAAATCTCAGGTTGAATGGAATACAACATAGCTTATGAAGTCTGCACCATTAAAAAAAAAAACACAACTTATGCCCCCAAAAGGATAATTATATAGATTGACACAAAGCATTCAAGGATTTAAAGACCAGGTAACTCAATTTTTCACAGAAAGGAAGTTTGCTCCTTTTATTTGCTGACTTATTCCAACTGCTAAGCAGTAAAAGATGAACTTCTGTCCCAAGCAGGAAGCCTACAACTAGGATAACACAATCAACATTATCATTCCATGTCAAAGAAACATTCCTTAAATTTACATTTATATTCCATGTTTATTTAGTTTTCATATGCATGTTTTCCATGCACTCCAGTTTTGACATATATTGCCATAAGGAAAGCATTAGTAATTCCTGAATAGAAGTCTGGTAAAGATGAGGTACGCCTAGAGGCAGCATTTTCAGAAAGTGAGTAGTATGCAATAGTTACAAGACAGTAAGGTGATTTCCCTGGTCAAGACCAGCTTTCAGGAAATCATTGTCCCGTAATACCACAGCTCCAGTATTTTAAAGAATTCTGTCATAATTCAAATGATGCTAATAAGTAAATCCTATGTGTGTCTGACTTTGAAAACTCAGGAGGCAACAGTCGTGAAGATTCGTGACCAGCAGGTCGAAGGAGGTGATCCTGCCGCTCTACTCTGCTCTCGTGAGACCTCACCTGGAGTATTGTGTGCAGTTCTGGTGTCCTCAACATAAAAAGGACATGGAACTGTTAGAATAAGTCCAGAGGAGGGCCACGAGGATGATCAGGGGACTGGAGTACCTCCCATATGAAGACAGGCTGAGAAAGTTGGGGCTGTTCAGCCTGGAGAAGAGAAGGCTGTGTGGAGACCTCATAGCAGCCTTCCAGTATCTGAAGGGGGCCTAGAGGGATGCTGGGGAGGGACTCTTCCTTAGGGACTGTAGTGATAGGACAAGGGGTAACGGGTTAGAAATTACACAGGGGAAGTTTAGATTGGATATAAGGAAGAAGTTCTTTACTGTAAGGGTGGTGAGGCACTGGAATGGGTTGCCCAAGGAAGTTGTGAGTGCTCCATCCCTGGCAGTGTTCAAGGCCAGGTTGGACAGAGCCTTGGGTGGCATGGTTTTGGTGGCAACACATGTGAGGTGTCTCTGCCCATGGCAGGGGGGTTGGAACTAGATGATCTTAAGGTCCTCTCCAACCCTAACTATTCTATGATTCTGTTAGACTGTTTTCTTTCTCCTTGGCTCCTTATTTGAAGGATATTTTCAATTATGCATCATTGCCCACACATAAATTCATTTATGTATATTAATTTTTGCTCCACTTAGCAGAGTGGTCACTTAATTAAATGTCTTCAGTTGTTTTAATGAAAAAAAAAAAAAGAAACAGCTTTAACAGAGTGTTGTAACACTATACATTTAAACATACTATTTGTTGCCTTTATTTCAGCTCATTTGTAACACTGATACTAGGACATTCGCGGAACTGATATTAAAAAGTAATATACTTTTCTAAAGCTGCTAGACTGTTTAGCAGATTTTTAAATTGAAATCAAAATTATACAGATTTTTCATTCTGATAATTTTACCAATTCACTAATTCTTTAATCTTTACAGGTCATTGAACAGCTTCACATTAATGAGATGTAGTTAAGAACAAATTTTACAGTTTTTCTTTTTTCTCTCTTTTTTTTTGAAAAATATTGCACATCATTTGCAAATTAGAAAGAACTTGTTCCATTTATGGTACATTTATTTAAAATAATCGAATGCATGAGAACCAGCTGAACACTGTGTGCAATGATGCTTTAAAACAAATTACCATTTATTTATAGGGAAGAAATAGACTTTTAAGAAGCACACAGACTGCATTTCATTATTAATGGTGTTCTCCATGCAAAACTGTTTTCTTTCAATAAGATACAAAACCAAGAGAAAATGCAAAGGAAAAACAGGAAGAAAGCCCATCTCAGGGGCATGCATTTTTTGCATATTAGCAATTTGTAAAATATAAACAAAATCAGATGGCACCTGAGGTGCATGTATGAGGAATTTCTGTGGCAACTCTTCTGTAGCTGCTAGACAGTCTCAAACTACACAGTAGTCTTGTGACTCAAACTACACAGTAGATACTGTATTTAAAAAGAATTCAAATTACTCAACATCAGCATGTAAAAACTTCACTTTCTTCCAGTATGCACAATGTGTTCAAGAAGCACTTCTAATATCAGATGCTTGAAAGAATCAATATTTCAAAATTATTGTAGACTGCAATTTCATGCAGTGAAAGGTAATTACTTTGGCTCAGGTATGTTAAATTACTATTATTTTATTCTAAATTGAATAGACTGTTTATCTTTCTAAAGGGCAAGTTCACCACCTAGGGTTTCTCAGGCCAGGTTTCTTCCATAAACGCATGTGCATGCTACACATGAAAGTCAGTACTGGTCCTGGCCCAGAAGTCCATTGTTATTCAGTCAAGAAAAATTAACTTGCTGAAGATTAAAGCTATGTGTATTAGCTGAATATTTTAACTGCTGTTCAACAATTCTCCAGGCTCTTTTATAAAAGCCTGCAAACTGTGCATTTTACTCCCTCTGGAAGTCAAATGAAAAGCATTTCATACTGTTTATAAACAGCTATTTCACTACAGAGTGTTCAGCTGGCTCTCATGCGTTCGCTTATTTTATTAACAGCAGTGAGAAACAGATAGGTCAGGTCGTAACTTGGTGGGTTTTTTGTTTTTTTTTGGGGGGAGGGGCATTTGTTTTGTTTTGGTAGGTTTGTTTAGAGTTTTTTGTAAAAGAGCCATTGAAAGCTGTAATTCCATGAGTATGTGTCTATTATAATTTCAGTATGCACGTTCCTTTGCACTTTAGTTCCCTCGCTTACATGTTATTAGCTAGAATGTAGCTTCATAACTCAATGAAAAAGGGTGCCACACATTTCTTGGTCAATTTTAACAGAGGTACAGATGGGAAGCAAATTTTCTTTTAAGTCATTTTTTGGAAAGACTTAGAAAATACTTCAGGTTCAAAGATACGTGAAGTGTTTGGCAATAATGATTATGCACCTGATAATTCAAGAAAACTTCTTCTCATAGAGGAATGACATACATAAGGCTTAGAACTACTGATAGTGATTAGTATTAGTTGTTAACAGGCAGCAATATCTATGCTTGACTGTAAGTTCATATCTGGCCAGTGATCTGACAACAATTCCAAATTACTCATTAGTGATCTTCACTTCAGGAGGTGCTTTGGAGAAACCTAAACTAATTCCCTCTCCTATCACTGAAACAGCTATTTGCATGATTCCTGAAATACTAAAATTTAACTTTCTCTTAAATAGCTGCCAGCTCTTGTCATTGAGGAGATTTGAAGGTTTTTTAATTCTAATGAGCTTCCTTAGAAAATTTCTTAGCAAAGAAAAACAGAAATAAATTTAGATCCTGAGGCCTGTTAGGAGCTCTGCAATCAGCTCCTCTGATAACCTTACTTTCCAGGTACTCTGATTTTTTGACTTTTGTAGCCTTGGGGAGCAACATGGTCTCTGCATAAAGCTGTAATTACTTGTTTTAATACTGCCTTTCCACAGCAAAGGGCCACTGAGATGCAGTAGCTTCTCTGATCCTTCATTCTCTCACTTGTTCCTCACTGCCTTACCACCAAATGGGGTGAGAACAACATGGAAAGGATTAGGCTGCTGACCTTCACCAGGCCAGGCTCAAGCTCATACCTTAGCATAGCAATTTACAGCTGCAAGTGCAAGCTGTCCTGACAGCAGATCTGAGGATTCAAAGACGACCATAGGGAAAAATATCTATCCTTCCCTATATCACTTCTTTTCACTTCTATTTCTCTAAACAAAGGCCTCTGGATGAAGAGACACAAGATGAAAAAAGGAAAGACAGAATACGTGGGATAAGGGGTGGAGACTGAGAAAAACGTTTTCCTGGGAGGAGGTTTTGAAAAGTTCAACTTGCTCACTGCTACTAGCATCCAGACAACATAAGGAAAACAAAGGACACAATTGCCTAGTTTTCCTCTCTGTTAGCTCCAACATCAGGAAAAGACACACTGCCCTGCACCATTGTCAAAGATAGTGGTCCGCCTTCAATACAACAGAGTTTGGGGTGCTTCTCCTCTTTCCGACCCGTTAATGCTTTGGTTAATGTTATTATGTTGGTATTATGCTTTGTCAAAAATGTCTTCATAGCATTCACTTTTGCATATGCATTAGGAGAGAGACAAAGGTCAATCAGTAAACAGAAGTAGGTAGCTGTTGAGACAAGAGCAATTGGAAGCTAAGACTCAGTACATCCATTCACCCAGTTTTGCCTACAAGAGCAAAACAACTCTGGAGGAATATGAAAAACAGCCAGCTACAAGGTAAGCAGAGAGATGAGAAAAAGGGATTTTTAAAAGTTTCACATGATAAAAATAGAAGGAAATGAGCAATTTCACACAGGAAAGGAAGAAAAAGAAATTATTCAGCATACTTTTTCAGAAAAGGATCTGATCATCAGACAAGACTAATCAAGACCAGAGAATTCAGGCAATGATCAGAATCCAAGTTAAGAACTAGGATTCACTGACAGGCAGCTAGGATTACCTAGATGTTTGTGACCTATCATCTAGTAAATGGTTAATTGCATCACAAAAAAAAAATGTTATGAGAAAAGGATTTTCATGCAACAGGATAGTGACAAAATAGTTCAAATTTCTAAAAACCGAAAAAAATCTATAACAAAAAATAATCCATCAGGAGCCTTTTATACTGTATGCCTTGTATTAATATGTAAAATAATGCATTAATTTTCAGATCAGATCTGCATTTTAAAACTGAAAACTTACTGTAGCATTCTCCATTTGTAGAGACTGCTCTCAGGAGGTAGTCATACCCTCATATGAAAATGGATATAGAATAGAAGCACACAATAATTTAACTTGGAAGAGGCCTCTGGAGGTCATTTTGGTCCAAATACCCCACTAAATGCAAGGTCAAAGACAAGGTTAGAGACAATTTCAAAAGATACGTTGGATTTCTCAGGGCCTCGTTCAGTTGTGCTTTAATTATCTCCACAGATGGAGATTTCACAGCCTTTCTGGACTCCTGTTCGAGCACCATCAGTGTGAAATTTCCCTAATATCAAAATGGGATTTTGTATGTTTTAACCTGTGTCTATTGCCTTGGGGTTTTCTGTTTTTTTTGTTTGTTTGTTTGTTCGTTGTTTTTTTTTGGGGGGGGGGATGGATGTGTTTTTTGGGGTATTGGTTTGGTTTGGTTTGTTTTTTTTCCTAGGCTTTTAAGGAAGCTGCGGCTTCTTTTAAGGAAGAGCCTGACTTTGTCTTCTTTATAACTCATTAAGCAGTTGAAGGCAGCAGTATGATTTACCTACTCTTCCTCAGACTGAATAAACTTGCATGATGCTTTTTGTACCTCATTTGCTTGAGTCTGCTGGACATGCCTCTCTTTATCAATGTCTACTGGCAAGCCCTGAATTGGAGACAGCATTTCAGATGTCATCTCCCTTTCACCAGAAACAGGGGAAACAATCACCTCCCTCAGCCTGCTGGCTGCTCTCTTGCTGATACAGCAGTAGGTTGCTGACCTTTCTTGACATAAGTACACACAGCTGACTCAGGTTTGACTTGGTACTGGCCAAGCCCAAAGTGCTTTTCCACATAAGTGCGTCCTTGCCAGTCTGCCACCTCAGGTGCAGGATTTTGCATTTGGCAATGTTGAAATTCATAAGATTCCTGTTGCCCCATTGCTCCAGCATGCCAAGGTTGGTCTGGATTCCTGGACTTGCTCCCAGGCATAGTGTCACTTGTGAACTCACTTGAGGGTACACTTCATCCCATGTCCTGCTCCGTAACAAAGACATTAAAGGAAATTGGCCCTAGTATTGAGGAATGCCACTAGTAACCAATCTCCAGTTGGACCCTGAACTGATAATCCTTTTAGCTTGTTGGTGCAGCCAGTTTTCCACCCACCTGAGAGCTCACACAGTCAGTCCGTATCTCAATAAAACATAATAAACAGTTAAAACAGTTAAAACCTTGAAATGCTTATAAACCATATAAAACCGAACTAAATATAAACCCATATAAACCTAACTAAATGGTTATAAACCATATAGACAGAAACAGATTTGCCATGCTGAGGAGAAGGGACCAAGCTACTCCTGACAAGGAGGAGAGGGAGCAGGGACAAGAGATTGGAAGACTGGAAGATCCCACAGGAGAGCCTGTACTTGTCCCAGATCTGCTGCAGCGGATGCAGCTGCCGTCTGCCAGCAATAACCACAGAGCACATCATGTTCTTAACCTCTCCAGTAACATCAGCCAGCCCAAGTCTTCTAGGACCATGTACGAGCAACAGAACATCCATTTTGCTGCCCACACAACTGCTTGTTGTACTGTGACTGTAGTCAGTGTTGATACTATTCTTGGTTCAACTTTCCGGCCAAGCAGTCTGCAGCTATAATGTGCAAATTGTATGCATGTCAAACAAGCTCTTAAAATTTGCCAGCATTAGTAAACATTAAAATTGTGATGTGCATAAGTTTTTGTGGTTTTCTTTAAACATGGATAAAGATATACGAATTCTCATTTATGTTATTTTCCAGCGAAAATAACAGCAGTGCCTTCTTCTGACTTGACAATTATACCATTTTAGCAAATGCTTAAATAACCACAGCACTTGCACATATTGATCCTTCCTTTATTCCCTGCAGATATTAGTTATTGCAGTGTTTTGAGCCAACTCAAATATATGCTTCCAGTCATTTCCACTGAAAGCTTATACTCCACTTTTGAAGACCCACACTAGTGCCTTTTTTTTCTGTAAGGAAAAGCATTAGACATCTTCCATGCCCCCTTTGTGACATCTGCATGCTTCTGCTTCAGTTCTCAATCCAACTTAACATGTACATCTGTCCTGTTTTAGCAGTTGGTAGCTTTACCAAACACAAAAGAAATAAGAATCATAGTTTTAAACTAAGTTTAAGACATGAATAAAAATCCTTTTTTCTACAAAGCTCAAAAGAGACCCTTTCATAACCACTCTCGACAGACCACAGAGGATGGGCTCTAGACATCTTTTAAACAAGAGGTTGTAGATGCCAACTTTATTTCTCAAGGGGCTAAACCAGATGTATTAACTCAAATGGAGCAAGAAGGAAAGATGCCTTCCCTGTCCCAACAAACCTATTATCATGAGGGCTGTGAATATTACTTGCTCAATGTTCTATGTGAAAGAATGAACAGTAAAAGCTTTCAAAATGAAGTCAGCTGTAAATGCATACTACTTTTGAACTTAAGATGCAAGCTCCCATGAAAGCTGGACTTTTAAAAAGTTGGATAACAACATTTGAAAAAAGGAAAGCAAAGCACAAAATTTCTGTACCGTTTGAGCAAATTCAAAGATGAATACATCATAATCTTGTTAAAATCATATTTTTCATTATCCTTTTGGTTATACTAATCTAATATTTAAGGATGATGTGTAGATCCTTCCTGCTGTAAATATTGTATATTTAAGAAACCAAAATCCCAAGTGTTGATTGATCCTAATTCTAACACTGTTATTTTGAATTTTGTGTATTTGGTATGTCTTCCAGAATGAGATGTTTTGAAAGTAACATTAACTTCAAAAGTAATAAAAAGACAAAATTGCTAGCTTCGTGGCTGGAGATAAAAGCTGGCAAACATCAACTCAATACACAGATAAATTTCCAGAATATATTTCAGTGTAAATAAATTCTCTTTTTCACAGTAGTTATTCCAAAGCAAAACAGCTTTTGTTTTGTAACAGAAGGATAGTCTTTAGCATATGACATGCCATTTCACAGTTTTTTGCAAAACATCTTCAGTTCCTTCTTGTCACGTAGATCAGGCCTAGACTTTCCAGGCTACACCTGGGAATTATGGAGAAGCCTATCTAGGATCCGCAATTCAGCCCCACCAAGACTGTTTATGGGGTGGAAGGCAGTTATGGCCAGATCTAGGTATAAGGAATTTTGGCCATTTCCTAGGTTGGCAATCAGTTTCAAAATACTGATTGTCCCCAAACCTATTTCATTTCTACAGGAGCCCCAGCAGATCAGGCTGGTGACAGCAGGGATACTGGGGTGGGTTACAGCACACAGTCCTCCTCACTGCAGCGAGAGCATTTCCTGCCCTCAAACTTCCCATCATAGCAGCAGCAAGTTCAATGTTGCAGCGCCCTTGCTGTCTTTCCCAGTCCCTCTTTCTCAGAACTCACCCTTAGCCCCTGACCTGCATAATGTCTAAATTCAATTTTTGTTTCACACTCCCAGTGAGGCCAGGAGCTGAAGCTGAGCACAGTTCTTCATGTGCAAGTGCTTGCAGCTAACTATTCCAGGAAGCACGTTATTGGAGAGCTCTGCAAGGGGGGACCTTTACAACAGCACTCTAGGACTAGTTCTTAGTGTGCGTAAAGTGTGAATTGCTGTACTTTCCTCACGGAGGATAAATAATGCAGTTCTTTCTGAAGCAAAACATACCCCAGGTCAAGTTTTCCCTCAGTTATACTGGCAGTCTGGAGTACATGGAAATACGCCAGAGTCAAAGTGGACTCTAATAAAGTCAATGGCATTTTATCAGATACTGTAGCTAGGGGCAGAATATGATCCAATGTGTAAATTTTGAATAGAATTCTTTTAGAAAGCACTTCAGAGAAATAAAACAAAACGAGTTTATTTTCCTTGATAATATTCAATCTATGAAGTACAACTCACAAGAGGCCAATAAATGATTGTTACTGGAAACTTTGAAAAATCATTGCAAAAGAAAACATTTATATAAGTTTATGAAGGCTTCTGAAGTATAGTTGATATGTTCAGGTCCAAAAGGACTGTAAAGTATCAGGATATTACATGGAGTAATGCTGATGGCTCTTACTCTGTTTACATTGAATGCAGTTTAGTTTGCTTTTTGCATGTGGAAAAGGTTAATTCTATACTGAACAATGTTTTGATTCCACTCTAGTGAATTTCTTACAGAAACACAAAAGATTACTTGGATTAACAGCAAGAGTAATAAAAATAGTTCCCACTTTATAATACAAAGATAAACATATGTATTTGTAACGAAAAAATGTGTTTTGTGGAAAAGATACAAAATTTAGATCCTGGCAATTGGGCTTGAAGAATGTAAAAGTAGCCCTGAATGCTCACCCAGAACTGTTTTTAGCCCCTATATTTGTTTAGAGTAGAAGTAATTTTCTTAAGTCATTTTTGGTTTATGCTTTATGCTGAAGATAATTATATATGTTAAATAATTGTAGGGATAAGGCAAGATTTCAATCCAAATGTGATGCATCTCAGAGCAGATTTTCATCAGAATTTGAGCCAAGTTTGAGAAGTTCATGAACATTTCAGTAAAGCTGGGTCAAGTCTAGAATGAACACAGATTGATTTATGGCATTGCATTTGAAGTAGAAGTATTTTATTATCTTCACAAAGTTCAAAAATTAAACAGCCTCATTATTATAAATCAATGGTATACTCTTCTATGGAATAATTTTGTATGTTCTGTCTATCCTATGTTGAAAAGAACGCAAAGAAAGAAGTGGGAAGCTGACAGGATCCAAAACCAGGCAACAGTCATAATTGCAGTCACAGAAATACATCCACAGAAGGAAAGCTTGAAACACTTGGTATTTTTTATTGCAGAGGAAACACAGGGGAAAGAGGGAGGGAACATGCTAGAGCTACTGCGTTGAAGGCATGGTATGAAGAAGTTTAGATGTTCCCACGTCCTCTGCCACTATGTGAGAGAAAGGGAATTTTCAGTTAGATTGCAAACCCACTCTTTTTAAAATACTAAAGTTTCTCTTTAAACAAACAATCAAAACCTGTAGAATTCGTTGTTATAATCAAAAAGATTAGTTGGGTAGGGAAAATGCAGTGATTGCATCCAAAAAAGCAAGAATACAAAACACAATGTTTAGCACAAAAAACAGCTGGTTAAAGACATTGACCTGATTCAAGACACATTGGATCTCCTCTTTTGGGCATGTTGCCCTTCATACCAAACGTTACTATTATTAATGCTATTAAATTTACCCATTATTAAACCAGCATTACTGTTTCCCCCATAAATGCTATTGAATTTCAAAATTTTCTTTTAGAGTTTTGTTAGTCTCTTTGCCAAAGAATTTCTCTGAGACCATTGACAAAGATTTTGTGTGTTCTTCAGTGCACAGGCTTTTAAGAGAGGGAATGGAAGGCACTTCATGATTACTAAACATATCTCCTTGGTTTTGAGCTATCAATAACCTCCTTAAAAATAAAGATAGTAGCCAGATAATTTACATCATTCTGGCAATAATTGATCTTTATCACTGCATAACAGCAGAGCAGTCTGGATAAAATCTATAGGAGCTTCACTAAAATATTTGCGTAAATCATCATCATCATGGAGCCCCTCCAGACATCTGTTGGGTCTGGAGTAACTAAGATGCAACAAATCCTTTTTGACTAATATTCAAGAGACAGCAACTGACAACTGTCAGTCTGCAACTCTGAAGCAGCCACAGCGTATTTCTCCAGAAGCCTGGCCAAATACAAGTAGGGGACATGGAAAGAAACTAGGAGTGGCACTGAGAACATGAAAGAGAACTAAGGACATGCTTGATGGAGATATTAGAAGGGTGTGTAAAATACATCTGAGAATGCCAAAATAGTATGGATCAAGTGCAGGAAGCCAGACGAAATCGAAATTCAGTTTCTGTGCTCACAAAAACATTTATTCTTCTTCTCCATCTTCCTCTGATGTATCAGAGATTGACCATGACTACAAAGAAAGTATTAGGTAAAGGTGGACAGCTCTCAGACAATGCAGAATACCTATTTTCCTAAACACGTAGATCAAGGTGTGAGAACAGGTAAGTTAAAAGCCTCTGCTATGGAGGGAGTAATGTTAGATCATCAAACCATTTCTCTTCTCCTCAGATTTTACATGTTAATTATATGCTTTAGCCACTTTTTCCATCTACTTCGTTCACTCTGGGTATAACATATCATCTATTTGGTATGAAGAATGGGGGCATTTGGAGCAATAGCAATCAGAAATATTAAGGATTTGGATGTCACCTTGCATGCGTGTCCTTCCATTGCCTTGGATACTCTTGCAGTGCAAGAGCTCATATGGTTTAACTATGAAGGTTAAAGCATTCAGACTTACCAAGAATGAACTTTGAGCAGGCTATTTGTTCCATGCCAAATGGTTTAATGTCTGTGGCAATATTTCACACAACCTTATATTGCAGTTGTTTCTGTAACAGGCATTATTTCCAGGTATGCAAAGCCCACAGAACATTTATTTATTCCTCCAAATGCAATAGAGGTCTGCAACAGCCCTAGATTGAGGAAACATTTTTTAGACTTGTTTTGCTGGGTGTCTCATAAACCATTTAAGTAAAAGAAGGATGGACACTGCACTGGCAGATACAGTCAGTGCAGACATCGACACGTTGTGGGATCATCCCTCCACAACAGAAGGGAAATTTAGTTTATAGCTAACTGCCAGGATGTCTCTGGGGGAAGCAGCTCTGCCTACACACTGCATTTCAAACTGTCAGTTCAGCCCATGGCACTTTGCAAATATTGCAAAACCAGTTTGCATCTGTAGGAACAGATATATTAAGGGAATTAACTGAGGCCACTGAGTACAAGTGCTGGGGGACTTCCTCCCCACCTGGTGTACAGTAGCCTGTGGTGCCAGAGAGAAGCCTCTCCTGGAGAACAGCTTCTGGTCAGTTCAGATGAGTAACTGCAGTTGCTATGTGGCAGATGAGCCAACTCAGGTGGATAATTGGGAACTTGCAGAAGTGTAGCCGTGGCTCAGATTGAAACATACCCGACAACTGAGCTGCACATCTGTGATATGCATGAACCCAGTAACCTGCTCAGCCTCAAGTGTCTTGTGGGAGCATGGAGAAGACACTTAAGCTGCAAGATGGTAGGGGAGGGAGGTATCACAGCTACTTCTGTGATCAGCTTCAGCTGACAAAGCTACTGCCACAAGACAAAAAAAGCAAACAAACAAACAAACAAAAAAACTAGAAAGTTGATTCACTTCAAAATATTAAATTTAGATGACCCTTGACATGTCTAGGTGAAAGACCAAAGTCTAGCTCCAGGTAATAGCATACATGCCATGTATGTCACTTACAAAATACATACAACTAAAACACATTAGTTAAGAGAGACACATTAGTCATTTGTGCGTTTACAACACACTTCCTGCTGCTGGAACATAGATTCTCTGGTTTGATGAAGTATACGCAAAATATCATTGTGATTTTTTCCTATAGAACACTGTGTAATGCTACAAGATCCAAATTCACAGAGTACTGCTGTAGCTGAATTGTTTGAAAAGACATATGGCATCCCAAGTGTAACAGATAGTTGAATCTCAAGGGAGAACCATTGTTCATTCATCTGGACCAAGTGACATTCTTTATGCAAGAATAATTCCTGATTAAAGGGTGAGTTTTAATGGAAACTAATTAGGCAACCTCTTTAGCCTGGGCATAATGATCAAATGAGCTGTCACACAGTACCTGATACAATGATCTCACTTGGTACAAGATTTTATTCCTTAGCAATTACACTCCCACGTTGCACTGCATGTGTTTATTGCCTGGAGCACACATGTCAAATTAAAGAGCAGCTTATGCACCTGATATTTAATTATTGCCTAGCACTACAGACAACCGGGAAATGTCAAAGCGAGCAGTCCTGCATTGGAGCAACTAAAACGGATATCTTCTTTGGCAAAGAAAAAAAATAGAGATAAAATATGTATGGAAGATTCAGTTGTCTTACAATTCACAGTAACAAAAATGGCCTCCCAAACCTTAAATAATTTACCATCATGTTCAAAGCAGAGAATTCTGCCAAAGCAGAAGAGTATGTGAAACAGGTTCACCAGCTCACACGATTATTTGTATTAGATGCATCTTTGCATGATTAAAGTATTTACAAGAAAATGGTGGGATCTGAGCTGATTTATAACAGCTTCAAATACCAAAAGAATCATTTATTCAGGTATGGACTAATTCACAGGTGTTAAAAGAAACATTCATTTCTACAACTCTGTTATCCTGCAGTTAACTTAAAATCATCCTTAGCTTACTGGAAATTTTCCTAAATTCCTTCATAGTCAAATCACCTCCTTAATCCTAGTTGTAATAAAGCTGAAACGAGAAGCCGGCAATACTAAAAGAGATGTAAGCAACGTGTTTCCAGCAAATTGAGACATGCTAATCAAAAAAGAAAGTTTTATGGCTGCAACAGAAGTGCTGACAGTATGGTGAGGAAATATCCATAACACCCCAAGTTTTGAGTGCGATTTTTAATAAAGAAAAAATGTGCACAATACAAAAGAGCTTCTCTTAGTCATTGATCTGTAATGGAACACCCATATAGAGATCCGATGGTATCCTGTAGCTAGGAAAGTTGCGTGTGTATCTTGGACCATTCTATGCCAAATAAAGGAATCTAATTACCCGTAATCTTAATTGCACAGTCTAATACTAAAAAGGCTTAATAAGAGTGCTTTTGTATTTACAAAACTGCACAGCTTGTGAAAGAACCCTCAAAACATTTGGCAGGAATCCCAGCCGAGGTATAACTGACTGGAACCTCTAATGACTACAACATGTAAACAAGTGTTTTGTTTCAACTGATAATCATTAACTTCCAGTGTCAGACTTATCCCACAAGGTTTTGTTCACTTCTTCACCAGCCTGCTCTACAAAGGCATCTGGCGCTAAGGGAAAGGGAAGAGGGGGGCACAGCAGAAAGTGCAGATTGCTATACAGTGTTGTCACTCTTAAACTAAAGTGGCAGTAGGCAAATGAAAGGGTCATGAGGTAAATGCTTCTAACAAGGAGCAAGCTGCTGTGATAATTCCACCATTCTTTGATGGTCCCTTTTACTGTGTGACTTAGTGACATAGTGTGCTAGACCTCCTGGTTATTTTATTTAATTTTTTATCGAAGAAAGGCAATTTGAAATGGAGCCTCTCTGAATTATCGTTTCATGCCTTGGTAGCTTTCAAAATTAAACATGTGCAAAGGAAAAAAAAAAGGAAAAGGGAAATCTGGTTTCCCTAACTACTGCAGTACTGGCACAATCTGTGTCTACATGCTGCGTTAAAATAAAAGACAGAGGACCAGTCAAATACACTCCTACAGGCACGAATCTGGTAATCCGGCATCCTAGCAGGAAGGAAGCATGTCAGGAATTACACAAACTGCACAGGCTAGCTCAGCTGTGAAAGGGTGCTTGGCAACAGTAATTTTAAAAGTGTGTTTCAAGTGGCCAGATACTCTGCTAGAGTAACTCTGCTAAGATGCACATACCATGGAGAATTCTACCCAGATTTCTCATAAATCATTTACTTTAATAATAAAGTAGTTATTGTTGAAATAATTTCATGAAGAAGTTCCAAAAAATTATGATCCTTATATAAAGTGCTTGGTAAATCCTTGCAGTCTATAAACAAAAACCTGAATAGCCCATATTTACTTTCTCAACCTTTGCTTGAGAAGTGCAACTACTTTGGCAATTTCTAATTATGCAATTGTAGACAGACAGTGTTTTGTGTGTTTAATAAAACAGTGGGAGTAGCTTATAGATTGCAGATCTAGTATTTCTGTGGCTACCTGTAGGTAAAAGGTCATTTGTAAAGTCTGTTTAACTGTAGATACCATGGAGACTAGTTTCAAAGATTTACAGTTATTTCATGCCCTGCTAGGATCTTGCCTGTGTAACAAGCATTTCCTAATCAGTTTTAGCAGAGCACTGAAAGCATACCACACATAGCTCTCACGATTGCATGAAGGAATTTATGCATGCAACTCTCCAACAGCTTTGATATATAACCCCTCAGAATCAGGTAGGAGCTGTGAATCAGCCTGGTTAAATTTATTTAAAAAACACTTGCAAAGCAAGTTTGCAGTTGTTTAATTTTCATTATAACTGCTGCCTCACAAGATAATGAGCCCTCATAACAGTGTTTTATATAAAAGCACATTATGCATTTACACAGCATACACAAATGGCCAGTGATTATTAACAATGTTAAAATGTCAGTAGAACCAAGCCAGCAGAACGGCATACATTTAGATGCCATAAAAGCTGCAAATGACTGTTACATTGTTTTAAAGGAAGCATCTTTAAAAGGCACTTACAAATACAGGAAAAGAAATGTTTGTTATGAGGAATAGAAATTTATGATGAAATGTCAATCAAATTTGACTTCATGAAAAGCATTAAGTACAAGAATCAGCTAAGCTCATTGCTGGTGCTATTAGCACTCTCAGTTTTAAGATTAGAGACAAAATGGTCCATAAATAGTTTTTGCTTTTACCTTTGGCTTGATTTTTTTCCCCCCCCTGCCATTCCAGGATTTCAGTGTTTTGGAATGCTTTAAGAAAACACTCTCAGTAAAACTTTGGAGAGTCCAAATGTGCACAGTTGCCACTGATTTATGTTCTGAAAAAAAGTCCAACCTTTAAATGAAAGTCTAGCACAGAGTAAAAGGTCTAGACAGGATAATCACTATCTAAATTATTACAAATATTTTAGAGGCTTTTAGCCACAAAAAGTTACGCAGGACATCATCTTGGATATACGTGGGTCTTACTCCCATTCATGCAGGTGAAAATTAGTATGTAAGAAGTCTAATTCTTACAAAGAAGGTTCATGTTTGGTTGTTGTGGGTTGTTTATGCCAATCCCCCAAAGTTATCCTTGTGAATTTAAGTTATCCTTGTGAATTTGGAATTACTTAACTCATTTATTAGGCTATGTTTAGGTTAATTTTATTTTTAAATTAGAAAGAAAGAAGGATTGGGGAAGGGGGATGTTATTCTCAGTTTGGGGTTTTTTTTATTGGTTTTTTTTTTCAGGTTTGGGTTTTATTTTAACATTATGACTGTCTGAGAGAAAACAGCATCATCTAAACTCTGTCAGAAGAATTACTGGTTTTCTTAATCCCAACTATTATGATTTTATCTTACACAGACAGTAACCTATTTAACTGTGACATTCAATAAACATTTATGTCTCCCTCTCATTAACCACATTTCCTTTTGTGGTTTTTTTTTTTTTTTGTCTTGGTTATTAGAAACCAAATACTTCAGAAACTGATTTAGATAACTCAAAGAATAATTGGTACATCTGTAGAGTTAATATAATATAGATTTTGATCCAGGTAGACAGGAGATATTTAAAACATGACTTTAAAATATTAATATTTCATTCCTCTCATTGGGCACTCAATTGTGAGCTAAGGCAGTAAATTAGTCTTCTTAAACATGCATTAAGTAGATATTGTTTCTCTAAAGCTCAAAATCTAGCATTTGTGTCCAATCAGCTTTAACACTTATCAGGTTTGTAATATATACATATGCAAGTAACAGAAGCCCAGAGATTAGCAGAGACGTTAAGAAGGCAATTAATTAAGCCACATTAGTACAACGTGATCAAAACCAAGGCATCAGTATCCTTAGGGCAAAACCATATTTTAGGTCAACCTTTACACACACGCATATGTATGCGTATACATATATACGCACACACAAGCAGGCACACATAAAGCAGCACGTATCACATAGACCCTTCCTTTATGTTAAGTATAAAAAAAAGGCATCAAAGTGACTATTTGCACTGGCTGCTTCATTTATTTGCACTGCAAATTATTTGAGATCAGATTTTAAAGCTCTCCTGATTTCTGGTACGTGCAAAACCAGATCATTGTTTCATGCTATATATACCGATTGCCTGGCGCCACCCAATGGCAACCATCAGAAATGCAGATGGTAGCTCTTCCAGCTGCCATGTAGGAAAATTACCAACACTTAAACATACTGAAAAAAAATAAGTAGCGGGTGTTTCCTGAAAAATAATGGGCAGGTATCTTCAGAAACTATCTCGCTGCTCCTAGTCATGTTTTAAATAGGCTCAACAAGTGTGACTTTTGTAAAAAGTTTAGTGCTGCCCAAAATTCATGGCAAAGCAAATTAGGTGGTTAGTGAATGCTGCATTTGTTTTCTAAAAAAAAAAAAAAAATGATCACATTTCTTATGACATCAAAGCTCATAACCAGATGAGAATTATTGTTAAGACCTCTGTGACAGGAAAGCTCACCTACAGTGCATAACTACACAATTGAGTTAATAAATTCCAGGGAAGGAAATAGGGGGAATCAAAACAGAAGAGGAAAAAAAAAAAAAGTCTTTAGTGATTTCTTAGCAACTGCAAGTGTTATTCAAGCCTTACTCAGTCCATGATACACACTATGGATAATTAATCAAAAAATAAATCCAAAAGAAAACCAGCACAAACCAATGCACACACATACATTCCTCAATCAAATGTAGGAGAATAAAAAATTACAGTGGCTCCTCCATTCCTCCAACAGGATAACAAATAGTACAATGTGCAGGATCAGGAAAGCTGGCCATTCTCAATGAAGAGGCAAAGTCACAACATAATTCCCAGACTGTGTTACTCAGAGCATTTGTGCTGCTCCAAAACAGATTTCTAGCATATAGAATTACAACAAAATGTACAGGCAGTTTAAGGAGCCCAAATGCTTGTTTGAAAATCGTTGGAACTTAGTCTTTTTTTTTCTCAGAGAAGCTGCTAAAAAGCTACTTGGATTCTAATGTGTTTTCATCACTGTTCTACTCTAAACTTACACTCTGGTGCAGTTTGCTCTTCATTGCCCTCCTTATGAGTTTTATCAAGTGTGATTGATAACAATTTCCTGCTACTCTCAGAAAACAATAAAAGAGAACAAACAGCATTTAGGCCTGTCCTTTTTTTTTTGTTTAAACATACACATAGGAAACCTGAAACTGTATGAACTGGTGAGGAGTGTTCCTTCGTTGACCAATTGCTTACTGTAGGCTTTCCACGGAAATTAATGTACTGAACATATCAAAATTTAAGACTTTTTGGATCTCAAATGGTAATGAACATGCAGCACCAGCAGAATTCCACAGAAATTAACAGTGCTTTCACAGGAGAAAGTAAGTCTCAAATGCCATCATGGAGTAAAGATGCTGAGGCAGCTTTATTTCATTTCAGATAAGCTTGATCTTTCCAATTTAAAATGAAGTGAATGGAATAATACATAAAGTTAACTTGATTCTGTGTTATCTAGTTCCATTTCAAGCTGTTATGCCTTGTCTGTATACTTTCATTATTTGCATGTACTTCTGTGGAGAGCAATCTAGGTATTTCCAGCTTGTAACACTGGATATTCCTATTCTAAGAACAGAAAAATTATATGAGTACTAATGTCTGTGCATGTTGCAAATATTCCTGTGATAATTATAAATCATTTCAACTCTGACAAACCCCACAATAAGGCTTAACAGTGTTCAGGCTCAATAGTGCCAGTCTAATGGAGGAAAAACAGCCTGTGTTTAGAGAGATGGTTCAGGACACTTGAGTGCTACAAAAGGAAATATTTATACAATTTTTTTTCTGCATTTCAACACTGACAACAAAATCACAGATTCTGGACCTCATCTCTGTATAAGGAAAATGATTCTGCAGCAGATTTCACAACCAGAAAACAACAAAACACCTGCAGTCGTGAGACTAGCACTTTCATTTCTATAAAAGCTTCCATAGCAGAGATTCAAAATCCTTCAACAAATTAAAGCACACACAATGCTCCAGAGGTGAGCAGATGTTACTATGTGCACTTTATAGACAGGATGGAGGTATGCAGGGATTTAATAGTCTTTCTTGGATCAGATGACAAGTCTGAAGCATCTTGTATCTTACTCACCGAAACATCCTTCTTCCCTATTCTTTATTCTCTAGGCAATAACCATGCTAATAACAGAGGTTCATAGAATTCACTATGAGAATAGAAAAGGCACAGAATATGCCCTTACAATGGTGGATTTTAACTCAGAAAGAAGACATTATTTGTCAGAAATTCCACGGCCTCAAAAGGAAAGGAAAACAGCAGCAGCAAAGCTTGCAGCACTAAATATAATAGTACAATTTATACGTTACTTTCACAAGGATAAGCTGTTTTCTAAGGACAAGACAAAATAATCAACCCTATAGAAGCAGCTTGAGTAGTCTAAATATGTCCTAGTTAAAATTTTTAATGAAGCTGCAGAGTGAATGCAAATCTACAAGTCCCAGAGCTGGTGTAGCATCATGTAATTTCTAAGTAACAGTGCCTGAGAAGTCCCCTAGCAGCACATCGCAATCCCTGCTAAAGAACGGAGTACCCTTGCAGCACATTAGTGGTCTACACAACAGCATTCAATCAGTTTCTTTAATTGAAGGAGTGCCTTTTTGCTTTGTGAGGAACCTAACTCTATTGGGGGGATTTGAACTGGAGGCCCTTGGATCCAAAACCAGCAACATTACTAATGCAAGTGAAGGCAGATCTCCAGTACCTTTTAGCTAGAGTCTTAAGAGGCCTGTAAAAACAGTGAGAGTCTTTTCCTTGCAGGGATAGTAGTTATAAAAAGTAAACCATTCAGCCAGGTTTAACAGAACAAATGGGGAGGAAAAAAAATCCCAAACCCACACAGGAAAAAGGGATGCTAAATTATAGAGGAACAGTAGCACGTATGTTGTATTCATTCCAGGTCAGAGTTCACAAAGAATTAAATCCTGGCAAAGCCTGAGTCCTTCCAGCTACCACTGGGCCAAATCCTCCCATCTTTAATGTGTCCTTACGAAACAGCTAAACTGCCAGTGACCTCCTCACTTAGGAGAGCTGCACTGCTAAAATCAGAGGGAGACACAAGAGAGCTATTCTGGCTTACAGGGGTTTCTTGGCATGTCTTTTCCCCCTTAAAGAAGCAGGAAAATCAGACACATAAAAGAACAGATGAAGAGGAGATCAAATGCTTCTCATGAAAATTAGAGGCACAAGATGATTTATTTTCCTGCTTGGTAGCAGGACAGCTTCCCCCACTGCTGGAAGAGTTGGAGAACTTGTACACTCCTTTCCCTGGAATGAGCTGCCCCCATGCCCCTGCTGCTGCCCAGTTCCAGGTGAGCTCAGCAGCTCTGAACTCCAGCTCACCAGGCTGACGGGAAAGCAGAAAGGCTTTCCTGGGGTTTTTGGCTCACAACCTCGAACTTTTTGGGATGATGCCAAAGTACAGCTCTTTCTGTGCTTGTTGGCTCAGCAGCAGCCCTAACAGACTGAACTACAGCACAGACCTCTAAAGGACAATTACTCATTATGCACAATGAGCATACTACCTTATAACAATCAGGACAAATACAGCACTTCAGGGTCAGACTCTGCTTTTAGATAAGCATGAAGTGAATAAAAGAGAATGCATGTAATTTAGACATTTTTGAGCAAGTCAACAAAAAGCACGTGCTTACACAGAAAAAGAAACCTTACCCCCACTTAACGTAATATGGCAAATATTGCTTAGTTGTGCTCTATTTCTGCATTACATTCGTTACATCAAAAGGGAGAAATCTCCTCTACCATATCTATCTCTCCAACAGACACTCTGGTTCAGAGAACTGAGTCCATACACAGACAGCAGGATGGCTCCTCAAAAACCCCCTAGAAAAATTGCAGTATAAATAGGAAGCACTTGGATCTGAAATTTATGTAGTAATATAAAATATTACTAGGGAAGCTGTGAATACTCCATCCCTGGCGGTGTTTAAGGCCAGGTTGACAGAGCCTTGGGTGACATAGTTTAGTGTGAGGTGTTCCTGCCCATGGCAGGGGGTTGGAACTAGATGATCTTAAGGTCCTTTCCAACCCTAACTATTCTATGATTCTATATTAACTCCAGGCAGGTTGAGCAGCCTTTGCCGAAACTTGATTGGCATTAGGTGATTTTGGCAACATCACTTACAAAAAATTTGATGGAAACCCAGGCAACTGGAAATTAAGCTTAAAAAAATACATGGACTAGCATCTACCTTTAAGCCGTTGCACAGCAGAAGAGGTCAGCCGGGTAGCTGTTATTCTAAGGCAAGGCAGTGTATCTGAAAACAGTTTTAAAGCTTTAATAGAAGGGAATACTGATGCAGAAGGTACCATGAAACCTCACCTGGCTAGCAACTTATTCTAAAAACTCACACCAAAGCGGAAAAAGCCAGTGAGCATGGGAAACCAAGAAAAAAATATGCAGCACAGGGGGTTCTGTCATTTCAGTTAATCTCTGTGTTCGCTATTCATTATGTCTTTTGTCTACATCCACTGATAAAAGGCTTGAAACTCTACACTTCAATTCCAAATCTCTATGAATGACAATTTAAGGCATTTTATTTGCCCCGTATTTTTTAAAAATGTGGTAATTAAAATAATCTGTTTTACACTTATTAAAAATAAATTATTGCATATTTTAATGTTTTTCCTCCCTGCAACTTTTTCTTAATTAGTTATTTAAACTGCGTTGAAAATCCCAAGCCAATACGTTTCAATATTCATTTTTCTATTTCAATTTTTCAAACAAGAAGAAAAGTTCCCCTCTTTAAGCTGAAAATTCAATTAAAAAAGCAGATTAAATACTCATTGGTGTTATCTTACATCATTCACAGAGAGGTTTTTTTTTGTTCAATATTAATTAATTACGATGATTTTGCATGTACCCATTATCTTACATCTATTAGCATCTTTCATCTGAAATGGTCTTGAAGAGCTCTACAAATGGACACTTTTGTAACTCAGATGAGGGACTGATTCACCACTCAAATCCAAACCTCTCTGGAACAGAAATTTTTCAACTGTTTGAAAGTCCACAACAACGCTTCGAAAAGCAGCAAAGCGCTTTTGCAAACATTGGCAGAATGTAGTGCTATGCAGCTCCATTTCTTCTTGCTCCCCATTAGATACTACAGTAAAGTTCATAAAGAAAATAAGTCAACTATCAAGGCTGATTTGCAAAGTCTACTCCTGTTAAACTCTAAGATCTACTGTCCATGTCACTGACAATGGTGTTAAACAGCACCAGTCACAATTCCAACTCATAAGGAACACCAGTCATCCCTGGTGTCTGCTTCGACACTAAGCTGTTGACCACAACATATTGACTGTGACCATCCAGCCAATTCCTTACCCACTGAGTGGTCCATCCACCAAATGCATGCTTTTCCAGTTTAGAGACAAGGATGTATTCCGGGCTGCACCAAAAAAAGCATGACCAACAGGTTGAAGGAGGTGATCCTGCCCCTCTACTCTGCTTTTGCAAGATCTCACTTGGAGTACGGGGTACAGTTCTGGTGTCCTCAACATAAGAAGGACATGGAGCTGTTGGAGAAAGTCCAGAGGAGGGCCATGAGCATAACGGAGCTGGAGCACCTCCCATATGAAGACAGGCTGAGAAAGCTGGGGCTGTTCAACCTGGAGAAGACAAGCTGCATGGAGACCTCATAGCAGCCTTCCAATATCTGAAGGGGGCCTAAAGGGATGCCAAGGAGGGACTCTTCATCAGGGACTGTAGTGATAGGACAAGGGTAAAGGGTTTAAACTTAAACAGAGGACATTCAGGTTAGATATAAAGAAGTTCTTTACTGTAAGGGTGGTGAGACACACTGGAAATGGCTGCCCAAAGAAGTGGTAAATGCTCCACCTCTGGGAGTGTTGAAGGCCAGGTTGGACAGAACCTTGGGAGGCATGGTCTAGGGTGAGGCATCCCTGCCCATGGCAGGGGGGTTGGAACTAGATGATCTTAAGGTCCTTTCCAACCCAAACTATTCTGTGATTCTAAGTTGTGCGAGACAGTGTCAAAAGCTTTGCACAAGTCCAGGTAGATGACACCGGTTGCTCCTCCCTTATCCACCAACACTGTAAACCCATCATAGAAGGTCACCAAAGTTTTCAGGCAAGATTTGCCTTCAGTGAAGTAATATTGAAGATAGAAGAATACCCTCAGCTCAGCTGGAACTGGAGTAATCATTACAACGTGAAATGGTAAGAAGAATGAACTTGGTAAGCTTATTATACAGAAAGAGACTGAGTATAAGGGGTCCCACCACACCTTATATATATATATATGTGAAAATATATATATGTGCATATATATATATATATATGAAATTTTGCTCTTTGCCCTTCCATGTCTTTCTACCATGGCATAGTGTAAACTAACTTTTTCCAAAGATAGACACACACTGCACTGGATTTGGTTGGGATGGAGTTAATTTTCTCATGCCAATAAGTGTTTTCTACAACACTCAAATAATATATATACATTTTCTATAATTTCTGCTTTTTTACCTTAAATTTCATTGGAACAGCTACTGTTCCTTGTGTCATGTTTTGTTTCCATGATATTGGTGATTAACCAAATATCTCTAGTTTGGCCAATCTGTTTCCAGACTTTCAGGTAGATGTCCAGTCCAAGTCTGGTTTTGGTTTTGTGGTTTTCCTCCCACCCCCATTTATTCTACTATTTTTGCCAGTGCTGACTGCTGTATTATCCACATTGAAAGGAAGAAGGTGACACATGAGGGCACTGCCTTGGCACATTGCGTTTCTCAGTCTCCAGCACCATTCTTATACTTTGCACTGTTACTTTGCACAGTTCCCTAATAAATATTGTCTTGTTCTTTCATGCTAATAATATCTTACTGTGGGTAGTGTATACTCTTTCAACAGTTGTCTTAACCTCTTCTGTAGTTGACTGGTACAGTACCTTTCCATGTAGAACCCAGTATAATTTGGAATAAGACGACACAACTAAAGATGAAACCTTTATATAATTGGTGAAATGATATTGCAGAGATTTACAAATTCAAAGTTCTTCAGTTCCAATGTCTCCTTTACGATTTTGATACGTAGTTGCCAAGAAACTTTAAAGGCATTCTCTATAAAATATAAAGAGCTGAAATAAGCTGCTGTCAAACTAGAAATTCTATCAGTCCTTCAGTGTAAATATTAAGACCAGATTCCTGGGAAAATTCATTCCTCTGTGTAGGTTTCACCAATATAAGCTTCCTTTACTCCTTTCATAGAAAATGCGACTAGTATCTGAACAAGGAAGCAGTTTTCCAAAGTCCACTTTAGAAAGGAGAAACAGAGACAATACAGTACTTGCGTTTACATGCATATACATAGCAATGCAAACCCCATGTCAAACTGACATTCCACATTTCTACCACACCTGGGCTGGAGTTGCAGAGTCCTGGGAAGCAATACAAGCCAAACAGCAGTGAAAGATTACGTTCGACAGGTGCCATGGAAGACAGCAACAGGAAAATTAGATCTATACAGCTATGAATTCCTTGTTAGGAGTGGAGAGGATCCCAGTCTAACCTCCCAGAAGCTAACTGCTATTCTACCTACCATATCATGATTAACTAATCACAGCATTCCTCTTTGCTCATGCTTTGAACACATGGGATAGATATCATTCCTGATCCCCAGGGGAAAGGGTGAAAAGGCACAGCAAAAGAACCCTGATTAAGTTTTGTCTTACTTGGAATACAGTATTTTCAGATAATTTGTCAGAAGCATACATTGCACTAAATTCAGACCAAAAATAAAATAATAAGATTCCTATTTTTATGATATTTTCCCATAACGAGTGTTTTCCTCAGCCTTATTTCCTTTCAAAAAGGATTATATTCTTCTTCATTCTTAGGGGCTTTCTCTGTAATCAGAAGAAATGGCCAAGCCATATGTATATGAGAGAACACACTATATCCACAAAAAGTATTCTTAAGCCCAACAGCATCCCCAAAAGCAGTGGCGTTTTTTTACTTCATATGATCAACACATTATTCCTATTTTTAACTCCAACATAACCCCCAACAATTTTGCAAATGTCTATCTTTAATGCAGTACTCTGTAATAAATCGAAAGGTAGCTGAAAGATCTGAAAGCCTGAAAAGAATTAGAATTGGACCCAATGTTTAGTCCTAGTGCATGTTAATACAGCTGAAGATCTGTGTTTTAAAGTTTTAATATCTGTGTGTCCATTCTATTCATTCTGTAAATTAACAACATTGAATGAGAGCAGAGGTTTGCAGATCTCAATGCCAAATCAAAATGAAATATCTCAACTGTCATCATAATGTCTTTATTCATGAAATGGGGGGTACACATGTGCATATAGCTATTCTGTACCCTGCATGCAAATTCTGATTTTATAGGAATTATACTGCTGCAAAGCAGAGCTAGAAAAGCTCTAAGGCTACATCCCTGTGGAAATACTGCATGAAAAGGCTCTGTATTTTTAAAGATAAATTGCATTTTTTATATAATCAAGTCACACTTTCCATGTAGCACTCAGCCTAGGGATGTCTGCAAGAGTAAAGAACAATATCTTACTAAATCCATTTTAGGATCATTAAATTTAGATCAGAAAACTCTCACAGGCATGCAATTCCAAACATGTCACAGAAACAAAAGGAACAACAACAAAAAATGACAAGCTTCCCCTACATTATTTTCCTTCTTTACAATGATGTTTAAGGTAGCAAAGTGTTAATGAATTCAGTACAATGTATCATGCATTGTGTTAGAACTTTTATATTGTTGAAAAATTGTCATATTTGGCTAGGCAGCTGCATGGAGAAAAAAGCTCTGACAATATCTAATTGAGTCTATTTTTACTGTCTTTCAGAAAACATTGTTAGAATTATGTACTGTACATATTTCTTATTTTTAGTTTCATACTCCCTCCCCCCTCTTCACAGCCCTTCACTGCAACAGTATTTTACTATTGCTGATATAAATCCAGGTCACTTTCGCAAAAGAAGAGTCCTATTCTGTAATATTGAAATGGGGCTACAAGCTGTTATGTAAATCACTATTAATAACAGAGTATTCAGGACATGTTCCTCTTAAAAGCTGGTCCTTCTTTAGAATGCTGACTGGGACACAAAAGCTTCAAGCTTTGTCTCCTACTTTATCATATGCTTCCTGGGCATCTGAGCTAAATGTTTCATCTCTCTTGTACCTTTCTGTAATATGGGAAGAACAAAATATTTTTTTTCTGTCTTTTGAAACCATGAATGCTTCAATGCAAAGACTGCCTTTTCTCTGTATATCATGTCCAGTATAACTGCTCTAACTCATTCATACAGAATTTCAGATATTAGCATGGGATACTTGTAGGGCTTTCACCACAGCTTTACATCTCTCATCCTTTCTTACCCAATCAGCATATTCTCAGCCTTTTCACTCATGATTTTTCAGGACTCTCCCAAGCCTTCATAGTTTCACAGGAAAATCAGGTAAGTAGGTTAGTCACACAGACAGAACCGTTTTCTCCAAAAGCAGAGAAAGAGTGTCGTGTGCCTCATGAACTGTCCAGGTGAGTTGTGTAACACTAACCAGGACTGTCAGGAGCATGAGACTGACACAAAGTTCCTCTTTTAAAAGGAACCAAATTGCCTGGGGATGCACACGCCAAGCAGCACCACCGCTGCAAAAGCACAGGTGGTGAAAGTCACCCTAATGCACAGCCAGCCAAGAAGATTAGACCTTCAATTTGCATAAATGTAGATACCACATCCTGCTTCCATGCAGGAGAACAGCATACCGAACTAGTTGAAGCAAGCCAGGCATGTCAAATAGCCTCAAGCCACCACGTAGAAACACATTTATTTAAAATTACTACTACTCAGGTTGAATCTCTCAAAAAAATATCCCACAATTTAATGACAACAACAAAACCAACCCACACCACATACCACCACCAAACCCATAGTTAGCTGTTTAAATATATTTTTGCACATAACAGGATCAAGGCACAGACTTTTGGGAACAGGCTTCCCCATGAAAATTTCAACCAATCATGACCAAAGAGAGAATTCTGCTATACGTATATACTGGGGAGACTATCAATAGCTGGGCTCCATAATGCTTTGGAGGAAAACATTGATTGAGAAGCAGCAGAATTATTTCCGGAACACGGTGCAGGAGAAGACAGTAAAGAGGACTTTTAAGATGGGAAAGCAAACCATGCCACAAAAATTACGAAGACTGCTCAGCTTGCTTACTGTGCATTTCTGTGACTCCTCTGCTTCTATTAGAACTACCAAGATTTTTTCCCAGAAAGTAGAGGAAAAATGTCTCATCTTGCACTTAGATAAATGTATATTAATGTGGGTAGCTTGAAAGACTGAACAAAAAGCCAAAACTCCAGAAACTGAAATTAGTGCATTTAACAATGACAAAAAAGTTTTCTTTCTACTTTTTTTCCTCCAATAGAAATACAGAATTAGAATGAAAAGCAAGATAACATTTTGCAAAGACTGATGAAGTAAAATACAATTTCCCTATACCTCCTCCTTGTCCCTTATCCTCCATTTCAGTCTTCTATAAAAATATTCTATTGTTTTCTGCATAACACCCAACATTCTTATCATAGAGATCTAATACTGAAACATTGTTCTGAGTGACTCAAGCTCGTGTAAGCTTATATGTGACCACAGGGACAAGGATTATTAGAGGAACAGGAGTGAAAAAAGAAATGAAAATAGATCTTGGAAAGCATGGCATCTCAGGGAGAATAGCTGGGATCTACTGGTGAGCTGTACCCGTGAAACTTAATAGCTAGAACAGAAATAGCTATTCAGGGTGACTTAAAATAGTTCTTAGCAGTTTTAGCAGTGCAAGTCCTCCAAACCATTGTGAAATGCAGCTGTAGATACAAGTAACAAATGCATGAGTTAGTCCTGCTTCTCTGTTACAGATGCCTAGAGGCTATGGTCAGTCAACCAGGATATGAAAATGGATATACCATATAATCAAGACCATAATGCCGAGGGCATTCACTTCCATTTAGCCTGCAGGCTTCTGACAGTACAGGGAAAAGTCTAGTCAATTATGGGAACTGGCATTATATATGTATTGCCAAAGAGAGCAAAATTGTCTAATATGATAACACCGATTTTCATTTTTCATGAGTTTCCTGATTTACAGTGCATAACATACTGGTCTGAACAGATGGATTTAGGAATCGATTGGCTTGTGCGCAAACTCTCTTCTGTTATTAAAAATACCCCTCAGTATGATTTTCATGTGTGGATCTACACAGACTAAAAATGAAATGTCACCAACTTTGTAGGCTGAGCTGTAATAACCTTAACACAGATTCTGCCAATGTCTCTCTGCCTGTTCTCAGTAGATGTGAGGACTGGATCTCACATGAAAAGTTTTTTAAAAAAATAAATTAAATCTGTTTGCCTACTACCATTTACTGTCTAGTGTTATTATGAGTCTGCGTATAAAATAGTAACCACTAATGACAAAAAAAAAAAAAAAAGGAAATTTCTGCTTTCTGAATGCAAGATGAGCTGTAGCCTCATAGTGATTACTGTGACATCTATTACTAATAGTATATTTTTCGAAATGAAAGGATATGTCAAGGTTTTTTTGTTCAACGTACAATCTGACCCTTAACTGTCTACTGTCCATACTCAAACCTATGGTTTAACATGGGAAAATAAGCACCATATTATGGTCATTTTACATTCACCTCCAAGCTGTACACTGGACAGCCACATGCAGAAGCCTCCTGTAGAAACAGAGAACATGAGAGTGCTGCCTTGACTATTAGTTCTCTCCTTCATAGCGGCACACTTCATATAAGGCATTTCAGAAGCAGTTAGATCTCCATCTTGGAAACAGTAATTTTGGCCCATAGAGCTCACGGAAGGCAGTTCAAGTCTTTCCCTGCTGTGATAGTTTAGTTTGCACCTGATTTTCAACCATGGCCAGCCCATACCATTTGTTCCTGAGTGCTCAGTGTTCTTGCATCTTCCCTTTCTCTATATAGTTTGCTTCCTCTGTTCAGTTTTTCTCTCTTTCTCTTCTTTCCTTCCTGTCCCCCATGCTGTCCTTAAGAATTTCTTGGGTAAATTACTATTTGCAAGGACCTACTTGACAGCAAATTGTTCATTTCCATTTTGCACAATTATGCAAGTAATTTATTTTGGCATCCTGTTGAATGTTTGTAGCTATAACACACACAATTTTTATTAGTAACTGAATTATCAAACAGCTCAACATGACACAAGCCAAAACAGAGACTTCATTTTTGTGTCAGTAGGAACACTTGTGCTCATGTAAGGCAGAAAAAGTATTTTTGGCTCTTAGTTCTGTTTATAGCAAAATCAGTTTTCAGAGTGGTTCTGCAGGACATTTCCTACCACGGTGAAGTCACAGAAGCAAGACTGTTTTCTCTGAAATGTCTTGGCTTCTCACAATTGTCAAAGAAAATGCACTGGACTAAACACACCCAGCATGCATCAAGTTCTTACAATTGAGTTGCAATACTGGACAAATGCTCAGGTTTGTGAAAAAATTCCTGACATAAATGTGAGTCCTACACCATCCTTCATTTTGAGAACTATCCTTAAAATTAGCAGAGATTGATTATACATTCTTCTCCCTCAAGTAAAAGCAAACACTGAAAAAATCGTTGCAAGGAAACAAGGACATCCACAGAGGGTCAAAGTGTCAAAGAAGCATATGGAACAGGATGTAACCATGTGTTTCTTGTTTGTAATCCAGGAAACTAACTAGTAGGACATCAATGATGTACAAGAAAGTAAACTCCATTTTAAAATATCAGAAACAAAGTTGAACTTCATAAGCAAGCGTACAAACTATCTTGAAAATGCAGAATAATTAAGCCTTGTGCATGATTTGAGGCTTTCTCAAATTTACACCCTTAATATTTAAAATTATGCAATAGCTGCAAGGCTTCCCTCTATCTCTTTTGGAAAGTCTAATACAAAACTTTCATTAAAGGAGACTGGTAATCTTGTCTGTGGAACCAAATTATTTCCTCATACCCCATTTAAGAAAGCTCTTATTTTACAGGTCAGCTTTTCTTGTAATACATGCCATTTTGAAAAGGGCTATAACTCATGCCAGCCAGACTACTGGATGCACTGCAGTAGAATAAAGATGTTATCCTGGTGACCTGGGGGAAAGGAGTTCATCTGGCAGCTCCCTCTGATTAATAAAATATGTACTTTGCATTTTGAGACTGACTTCATTTCTCTGTCCCTTTGCATTTCACAGCCCATTACACTCAAGCTGTTTTTCCTTCTTTTTGTTCTTCCCTCTGTTCCTCTTCCTTACTTCCCACACAGTACTGTTCTCCTAACTGTATTGTCCACCTTCCTTCTTTCCACACTATTGCACTGGGGATCCACTTCATTATCTGCTTTTTATCTTTTATCTTCCTCTTTAAGAGCAATTCTAACATAACTGAATCTTCCTCCCAGGAGCTTCTCATTCCTACCATGTGCTGAAGGCCTTCTAGTTTGAGAACTACTTTTTATCACACAAATCATGGAATAGTTAGGGTTGGAAAGGACCTTAAGATCATCTAGTTCCAATCCCCCTGCCATGGGCAGGGACACCTCACACTAAACCATACTACCCAAGGCCTCGTCCAACCTGGTCTCGAACACTGCCAGGGATGGAGCATTCACAACTTCCCTGGGCAACCCATTCCGGCTCATGTTCATTTTCTCATCAGCCAACACCCCCGATTTATTCTTCACAGGGCTGCTCTGAATCTCTTCTCTGCCCAACCTGTAGCTGTGCGTGGGAGTGCTCCAACCCAGGTGTAGGACCTTGCACTGGGCATGGTTAAATGCCAAAAATATATCACACAGAGCAAAAAGCACTCTTCTGGGTTGCAGTCTGCTCCCTTTACACCAGGGCTCTGGATATTCACAGCATTGGGGTGACTTTTCCGTGTAGGATAGCCCTTGAAAGAAGGGAGAAGGAGAAACCGTCACCTAATAATTAATCCTCAAACTCTGCTCCCACTGAACTCAGAATAGCCTTTTGCTTCAGTCATCTGGTTTGAAATCCCCAGAGATCATTGGCCAAATGCAGATTACAACTCTTTTATCATTCAAAATTTCCTCTTCTCATATCCCCGCTTCTCACCAAGAGATACTCTGTATTAGAACTCAGAAAAAAAAAACCACCCCATCTATGCTCTTTCTGTGTGTCTGTATCCAGAACAGGTAACTTCTGTCTTTTTGTGCTGCTCAAAAACAAAGCAGAGAATCTTCCCCACTTATTGATTTCAGAGCCCTACAGGTTTTAAAATACTGTGTTTGCCTTTCAAGCTGGAAGGGTTGGAAGCCATGGCATAGGAAAGTAAAAAAACAAACAAACACCCCCCCCCAAAAAAAAAAAAAAACAAACCCAAACAAAAGAAGCCCTGGCAACAAAGAAAATGTTGGGTTGTTGGTTTTTTTTAAACATTCACTCACCAGTTCAGAATGGATCTGCAGAGTATGTTCCACTTGTGTTTGCTTTTCACAGCCATTACAGCAAGAAAGCTCTATTTGTACTTACGCTCTGGCAAAGGGATGGGAGATTGCAGCTAAAGCTCTTAAACTAAGCCCTGACTCAGCCTACCTGAGTTAGGCTGCAATTGCACAGAAATAAGCCAAGGCCTGGTCAGAGGCCAAGCTAGAGGCCTTTGATCCATCCTGGTTAAAAGGAAGAAGTACCAGAAAGATCAGGGACAGCCCAAATGCCCATACTCCAAACTTCTCCCTCATACATCAGAAAAAGCATTTTACTGCAGAACTGAACAGAAAGTGCAGACAGCTATGTCCTTAATTCCTTTCTTTCTGACCTCAGAGAGCTAGTCACTTACAGGGATCGCTACATGCTGCACTGGGGGAACAATGATCTTCCCCTAAACTTCCTCTTCCATACCCACTACTCAGTATTCACCAGCAAAAAGCTACTCGATCTGAAGAAATAAAAGCTGTCATTTAGCCTGATCTGATATTGGGGAATCTCTATAGGTCAGGACCATACTTTCTCAGGTAGAGAAAAAAGAGGGGAAGGCAGCCTAATTTTTCCTTGCATCACCTAATGGTGTATTGCGGGTAATTCAAATTAAGAAAGACAATACAAAAAACGCTCATCTGCCCCAAGGCAAGTAAGGGGATAATCATCTATTTGACCTTTAATTGACACCAACTCAAATTGCTCTATCAAGTCTACAGCCATGCACTGAACCACTTGCAGAAAGGAAGCTATTTATCCCAATGATCTTCTGTAATTTCTCATTTTCTGTGCAATCTGAAAAGACTGCCAAAATACTATGTATTTACTTCCTAACACAGAGGTTTGTTCAACAGACCTTCCAAAAGCAAAATTAAAAAGCAAGCAAGCTATACTTTGTCACAGAGCAGACAAATTCCTCACTGCTGGAATGCAAGACCCCAAACTTCTTTGGCATATCTCCTGTACACTGACACAAAACAGTACAGGAAGAAATAGCTGTTTGACCTTTCCTTCTACGGACAATAAACACAACAAACATATGGGATGTATCTCTCTAGTGAGAAGAGTAGACAAACTGTTAATCTACTTAATGTTATCAGAGACTAGAAGTATTCTGTGACTTAAAAGGTCCCCTATAAACTCAGGCTTTCATAAAAATGGTTTTTTTATCACTATGGAAAGAAACATATTTAGAGATCTGTTGCCCTGAGACTTACAAAAAGTTTTGGGTTACAACCATCTTCAGGAAGTTAAAATTAAAACAAAAGCAACTCATGGGTTTTGAAGAGACTCAAAAGTCCAACTTTTCAGAATAAATTTCACTACTTTAAGATTTTTAGAAGAAAAGGGCAGAAAGACTTTAATTTTTTTAAAAATACATGTTTCTCTAAGTAGTCCAAGGCTCCACGGAAGGAATATTTAACAACACACTTTTTCTCATCTTTGCTCTGCCAAGATTTAATACCACACCTATAGCTCATCAGAGATCTTCAGCGTGTCAACCACCGTTTTTTTTCAGTAATGGATACTGACCTGGCATCAGCCAATATAGGAAATTCTTTCCTGATCTCAAACAGGTATCATGATGATCATCTATTCTGTGTAATATGCCACTTCTACATATCTGCTCCATAATTTGTCACCTAAAATCACTTTAAGACTCGTAGTGTTTCTGAATATGCTGCACAAATTTTAGTGGTCCCATTCACTCTATTAATTGGTATTTTTCTTTAAGGCTGTTCTCTCCATTGGCCTAAGAAACTAAAATATGACAATAAAGAATTAAAAATATAAAATTAAGAGATCAAATTCTGGTTTTGCGTGTACTCAAAAAGCTGCTCATTTTTAATGAAAAACAAATCATCATTAAAATTCCTTGAATTAACCACAGAACCATTTCTTTCATGGAGCTTCAGGAAAGGTGCTGTTTTTCAGCAGAGTAAGACTTTGGCCTAACTTATGTAAACAGCTGTATGAAAACAAAACAGGAAACAAATATATTCAAGTTTAAGCTTTTTTCCTGACAAGACGTGACTGCGCAGAAATTTTTTAATGCTTTGGTGCTACTGCCATAATTGAATATCACAGATATTCACTCAGAACTACAGCAACACAAGTGTAATTTTGACCATGTCAAAACCATCATACTTTCTGTTAATCTCTTGGTCACAGCATAACCAAAAAAGAAAAAAGATGGGGAGGAGGGCGGGAGGGAGAGGGGAGGCAAGGAGAAAAAGATGTGGGACCTTTATCATTGGGAAAAGGCTGGAATTTCAAATCTTTGAACTATTTATGCATGCTATGATTTCTTATGCACAGTCTCTATATCATGAAAAAGCCTACATCAAATATGACCATCTTCTGAAGATTCTGTGTGGGTTTTGAAAAATCATTTTGCACATTCCAGTGCTAGTAGGTACCCACACTGAGTTATGAATAACTCCTAACATGTCTCAAAGCCAGTAAGCCTCTGGCACTACTTCAGGACGTGCCTGGCAAGAAAGAATTTTCCTACAACTGTCATATTAGACTCAGGCAGCACTGCGGAAAAGGATGGTCTACCTACAAAGCAATCTTTTTTAAGGAGTGATCCAGAGCACTCTTCTTCACATATAGAGATGCAATGGGGTTTTTAATACCACTTTCCTCAGAAAACAAGGCTAATTCCTTGCTTATCTGTTTTTCCCAAAGCTTCCCATATAAGTGCATTTGCAAGTAGATCTAGTATCAAAGATGTTAATTTGAGTGAAAACAGGCTGTCAATAGGAGGAAAAGCTGAAAGCTGGGCTTGTGCACTTATTGGTGATGACAATCCTGGGGCAAAGACAGGAGATCTTCCAAGCTATGGGAAAATGTCAGATTTCACTATCAAACTTTAAATGCAGTTATCAAGAAACAATCTGCAATGCTTCATTTGCTCCTGGAATTATTTGCTTTTACGTTTCATTTTGCTGTTATTATTCATGTAGCGCAGCAACATTAGAGCTCAGAGATCAGAAATATTCTGCTCTGGTTGCACTTGTGAATGTCTGTACACTTTTAAAGATCCTTCACTCATTTTCTTTTACCATTTGGAAAGAGCATCTGCATCAGATTCACCAACAAGCAAGCTGGGCAGACAGGTCCCATACATCAACCTCATTTATTACACAGGCCTTATGGAAGGAGCTTGCATCTTCTAGTTCCTTTGTGCATACATATTTTCTGAAAATTTATTTTTATATATTTCAATGAAAATAAGAGTATGTCTCCTTCTAAGTTTTTTTTCTCAAAGGAGTAAAATCAGTATGAAATGCAAGGTCCAACCCCAGTTTTTCAGAGCACAGAAGAGAAAAAACCTAAAGCTTTAGTTCCCTCTTAAATTTAGTTTAGAGCTCTGAAACTACATCTATATTTGCAGTGTTCTCATATAACAGGTAAGCGATAAACTCACTTCGTTTTCTTGATGCTTTCAGCTGATGGTAGACAGATTTTACATAGCTCTTTTATCTGATTTTTTTACTTAAAAAAATAAACATATATATATATATATATATATATATCTCTCTCTCCAGGAATGAATGAGAACATTAGCCTCCATACATTCTGTACTTTATGCTATTTACTACTGGATAGCCCTGGAATATTTGCAGCTGGCTGTACTGTATTTTGTATAATGCAGCTCTTTATCACTTTTCTTATCAAAGAACTGTGGTTTAGCACAGAATGAGGCAGTGCTGTATTGAAGCTGTAATGTGGCTCAGGTTACGAGATTGCATTTTTGATGATTTAGTATTAAAGTGCTCACATAAAATAAAATCAATGTTTAAGAAATGCAAGTGAAAAAAAGCTCTAGAGACTGAATGAACTATAACATCATGGAGATTTTGCCTTGCTTTCTATATTAAAATGAGTAGCTTTGAACAAATAAAAGTGAATCTCACTATTATTTTCTTTCTGAGGCAAATCTTATATGAAACTTTTGCTAGCAGAAAGTCAGGGGTGCAAGGACATGGGATTTGTAACCAACACAGCTGTGCTGGCAAAAGGCCCTAGCATAGATGTAGTTATGCCGGCAAAATTGAGCTTTTGCCAGCATAGCTAATTTCTCTCTTGGGAGTTAGTTTTGCCAGTACAGCTGCATCCAGACTAGGGATCACTAATGTTACAGACTTTTATAGCTCTGCCATCACTGACTTCCAAGTGCAGGCATGCTCTTGGTTGCAACCTAACAGTAGTTTGCCAACACGCACGTGTGTTGGTCTCTCTGAGACTGGAACCATAACCACCTAACAAAACAACAACCAAACAAGTTACCTGGCTCCTCCAATGCTACTTTCAGTGTCCTGAAGTTAGAATTAGGGGTTTCCTTAATACAGCCGTTTGCATACCTCACATAGCATTTTTTACTGTCACAGCTAGTAATTGTCTATTGAAGCAAAGGTATATATGTAAGCACATCATACCTTTAATCTTCTAAAGAGAAGATATGCTACTACACATGCATCCTTTCTTTCTTTCTTCTCGACTGCTTCAAGCCATCTCACTCATCTATCCTCTTTTCCAGAAGGCTATTTTTTCTTTTCCTTCCTTCCTTCCTTCCTCCCTCCCTCTCTTCTCTCTTTCTCTCTCTCGCTTTCTGTCGTGACTGCTTGCTGTAGGGATATCACAGGACACTAACTTAAACTTACAAGGAATATCAAAGTATCCTATCACTTCCCTAGTAACATTAGGCATGCCACCTTTCCTAATCTCCATGATGCTTTTAGGCTCTGCCCTAGTTTTCACCTGATACCTATGCTAATAATTGCTATTAGCTGCAGTTCCCTCACCTCATTAATGGTCTTTGCCCAACTGCTTGTTTCTCATTCTACATGACTTCTGCAGCATGCCATTTCTGATAATGCTGCTGAAATTGTGTTTTAAAGTATTGATCTACTACCACCTACACCCCCTACCAGTGTTTCTGTCTTTCTCAAATATTATTGCCTCCTGCCTGTAGTTCTCTTTCAAACTTGGATCTCCCCTTTTTCAGTGGGAAGCAACTTCTGCTGCCACACCAGATTATTAGGCAGGACCACTCCCCACACACATTTAAAAAGCTCTTCTGCTTTAGTCACAGTGCAACTTTTGTAGTTAGATGCTATAGAATACAATTGCCTTCCTTGTGCCTCTTCATCAGTAAAATTCAGAAGGTGTTGCAGTGTTCCAGATCGGTGTTTGCAGAAAAGTGTTTTGTTTTTCAAATAATTCCTCTACCCTTAAGCTACAGAGAAAACAAAAAAAAAACAACATCAAAACCAAACCAAACCAAACCAAACCCCAAAACAACCAACCCCTTTCCAAAACACCAAAAAAGCAACCCAAAAACACAGTACTATTCCTGCTGGTAAGGGAGAAAGACCAACCATAAAGGGATTAATTTACATTAAAATTAGTCAAGAGAATGGGAATATTCTATTTTCTATCACTGCTAAGAGCAGACTCCAATGAAAATGGGAAATTGTTCTCAAACAAACAAATGCAACAAGTTGTTACCAGATTTCTTGAGAAAGAATAAAAATCTTGAGAGATTTTTTTTGAGAAATAGTTAAGTATGTCAACTTATTTATAAGAATTCATTCAGAAAAAAATTTCTTGCTCCTCCTGTCCCAGATACATAACAGCATGTAAAATACAAAAGCATTCCTTGAGATAAAATTAAACACCAGAAATCTCCATCACAAGACACAAAATGCAGCTCTGATGAAAAGCATCTTGTGCTCTTTTCGGCACTGAGTCATACAGACAAAGGGATAGTGCTTGCCCTGACCATGCATTTTTTGTCATCATGACTAGGAGAATCTCCCAGGAGATGAGCAGTTCACACATTAATTGGGTGCAAATTTATGGGAATGTAAGCCCTTCAATAAAGCTATACTTATCCTGAAAGGCAGCTAGATGTACCATCCTGCAGTGGGGGTTTCTGATAGATGGAAGCCTCTACCCATCTCCTGGGACCTTATACTGGGAGAGCTGCAGGATGTTAGAAAACACCCTTCCTTTGGGTCCAGGGTTTAGTAGCTCCCTACACAGATGATGATTATTTTGAAGATTTTCTTTTTGAGGAGACTAACTTCCCTCAGTTACTATCCAGAAAAGTGAGGTGTAATTTAGGGTCATGGATTCTGCCTACAAATTGGTTGCTGTAATAAAATTGCAAGTGTCCAAATCTTTAATGGGTCTTCCCAGTTTTTATATTGTTTGATTTTGGTTTATTACAATATTCAGATATTTGTATCTGCCTCTTCCAAATTGCTAACATATAATCTTGAACTTAGCTCTGCCTTCCTGTAGTCTTTTCTCAGAGAAGATCCACATTTATTTAATATATATATAAAAAAAAAAAAGCATCAAACAAGCACAAGAAGCAGCCTGTGATATTTCTAATGATTTGTTATTTAGTGTTGGTATTGAATAATTTTAATTCATTTCCAATGATATTCACTAATTCACTAACATACCAACATCTGGTTATAAATGAGGCTTGCAGTGGTTTTGGATTTTGGGGCAAGCACAGAAGACTACCACACATTACAGGTGAATATGAATTTTAAATTGGAAATCTGTTTTACTCCACTATTGGTCCTCCATGTGCAAAATGGAGTCAGAACAAAGCCCGTCCACATACTTGACTTTTTTTTATTATTTTTTGATTACTGACGAGCAGTGATGATGTAGCCCTGAGACTTTAAAGACCAAGCTAAGCAAACCATATGATCTACCAATGAAAACTCTTGCTACGTGTATTCTGTCATTCCTACCCTGGAGCTGTTACAGCCAAAGGTGATGCTGTGTTCCTATAACCCAGGAAAAAGGTGGTACTTGCTTGAGACACCATGAGAGTCAAAGAAGTTCAGCTTGGGAATCCTCCACTTGGAGGTCTCTAGGCTCCTGACCTGGGCTGAGTTCTTAACAGCTTGGCTTTCTTACACAATCTTTCCTCCACATTCAGTGATGATGCACAACTGCTACTAACTATTTAAAATGCCTCCAATTATGCATTGTTGAAACAATTTGAGACAGAGGAAATTATAGAGATGCTGCTGGTTTTATTTTTTTTTTTTCCAAAGAGAACTTGTTTTAATTTCTATTAAATGCAAAGAAATGAAGGTATTAAATTGTGACTTCTTAGAAATTTATTTTTAACATAAAGAAAAGATACCGTATGACCAGAAAGCATATTATACACTCTGGGGGGTGAATTTTTTTATGAAATGAAAAGCCCAATTCTTGCCTCAAGTGAAAAACAAAGCTCAAGTGTAATCAGTGTGATACAATAAGCACATAACTGCTTTTCATGGCTATATGAAAATGCACACTTGATTACATACAACTTACATGGGCCCGGTAATGACAGGACTGTAGTTCAAACTGACAAATTCCAACAGACTCTTTGTTAAAGCTAGGACTTTTTGCATGCATTTGGGAGACACTCTCACATGCACCCTCCCCCCAGTACCAAACATATACTTGTAAGTACCCTAACAGTACAGGCTGCAAATTCAACTTATCCTGAGCTTTGCATTTCTCAGCTATTGTCAATTTGCATCACAAGCATAAAGTTATTTAATATACAAAAGCTTTAATGCTCCTTCCACATCATATAACAACACATGTTTATCTGAGTGCTAAATAAAAGCTTTCAGAACTTTAGTGACTTTATGAATTGTATGTACCATAAAATAAACATTAGCGTATAATAATATTCTGTAATTTGGAAAACAGCAACAGAAACCAGTAGAAGACAAAAGAACAAATGCTTGAATAATCTGCTGCATGTCAGAAACATTAAATTAATTTATGCAATAATGTAAGCACAGTGATGTTAAGGTAATATAGAGGGCATAAATTATACATTATTATTGTCAGTTCTAGCACTTATCTTAGTGGTATGTCAAAATAAATCCTGATATGTTAATATTTATAGACATGAACAACAAGTGTTACAGCTCAGGGATTCATCTACAATATTTTTATATATAATTTGTATTTGCACATATGGGTATCATTGTCTTTTCTGTAATTTGAGAGGTAAGCATCCTGCAATTCATTTCTAATGCATTTTGCATTACCATGAAAGCACATTATGCTTCCTCCACTAACACTTTTCAAACAGATGGCCTGCAATGATTTAGAGATTGCACAAAACAACTCAGCAAATGGGTGACAATCTACCTGCAAAATCTGCAGTAACAATAGGTTACTGGTGAGCAAAGTGCATAGTTTGCTAGTGACTGTCTCCATTGAGTAAATACATCTGAAAGTTCTTTCAGTGACACATTTCTTAAAGATTAATACCACCAAAAAATACATCTTTTAATTCTTTATATTTTCACACAAGATGAGGTGATAATTCATCCTTCTCCCCATAAAAAGTGAGGATCTGTGTTTTACCCCCTTTTATCATCTCCATTTTCATCCAACAGATAGGTTTCTGGCTGAAGGTAACTGGATACAACTTGACTTAGTATTTGAAGCTGACAGAAGTTTCCAGAAAAACAATACAAGTTCACCCCCCAAGGATTAAGTGCACTCACATTTGTTGCTACCTCAGAAGCAAGAAGCGTACATTCTTCCTTCAGCAAGAGACTGTAATTCATCCCCTGAATAAGGGTGGTTTAGGGATTTTGGCCTTGGGCCATGTCTTCTGGTGTCTGAGAACCATGCTTTGCATAAAAAGGTAGCTATAGAGTTTTATATTGCTGAGTCTACAAGTAAAGCTACTGTTTCTAATTACCCAAGATCATTTTCCTATTTTCCAGAAAAGAAGTGTGAAAATGCTTATATTCCCTGATTCAGCAGTAAAAGATTTAGCCTGAGCGTTACATGTGTGTTCTGCTGATTGAAAGACTGATGTGTCAAAATGATTTGGCTAAGTCCAATGATCCTATCTTTTCCCAGTCGTCTCATACACAGCTGAAGTTTGTTGCCTCAAAGTTCATCTGTCAGGATTTCTATTGCAGAAGAATCTAAGTTCAGATTTTTGCATCTTTATTAATGCGGATGCCCATTTTTAAAAAAGCTCAACAGCTCTCCCAGCCTTCATGCTCCGTCTTACCTTCTGAAAGAATTCATTTGGAAAAATAACTGCATACTTGACTTTCATTTCTCTCCCAGAGTATTTCCAGGTCTAATTACAAGCCTGTGAAAGTCAACCTAAACATTCATTTGGATGCTACCATAGGCACTGAATTCAGAGGACAAATAGTAGGGAAAGTTAAAGCATAAGCCATGAAAAACATTGACTACAGCATTTTACAGCCTTACACAGCCAAGCTCCACTTGGCACTGCATGAGCATACAAGAAGTTACAAAGGAAAACACGGGGAAGTCTCAGCACACTCTAAAATCAGCCTGACACTTGAAAGAAGAGAAAGGGGCTGCACGGGCAAAAATTGAAAGCATATATTGTCCTTTAAATCCTTCATCAAAATATGTCAACATGGACGAAAAATCCTACTTGATTTCATCCTTCAACAGAAAAAGGAAACAAAACTCACTGACAACATTTGCACAGAATCCGTGTTTAGTAGAGTGAAAAAATGGAAAAAAGGACTACAATCTCTTTGCATATGAAAACCATACCTGAAAGAATCCCATACCAGTAAAAGCAGAAAACTACATACATTGAAAGTATATAGTATGTGGGTCTGATTTATCACTTGCCTCTTGTTTATAACATTTTATGCTCCACAGAAGTATAGGACTGTCTTCCATCACTGAAATGAAACTCCTGTTATTGCTGCAGTGAAATGAAATACTATAAAAGGCTGTTTGAAATTTCTGGGAACAGAGAGGAAATAGACTTGGTGTAAGTGCAGAAAAAGCTTCTAAGCATACAACTTTACAATAGCATTTAGCCCCTATGGGATAGGTCTTCAGCTACAAAAAATATTATCACTTCACTCTGTGGAGGAGCAGTAATCAATATCAACTAAGGATTTCTCCCACTGACTTCAAAGGACATACTTACAGTGCACACATTTAAAGCAATTGTATAAACCTTTCCAACACTGGGGACCTTAATGTAAGCAACACCAAATCCTGAAGCCCTTACTTAATATCTTACACTACTCTTATTCAAAAATCTCTTGTTGGAATCAATAAGGATAAGTAATGAAGAAAGTACTAAAAAGGTATTTTTAGACCAGAATACTGCATATGAGAGTCTTACATGTCAAAGCTGTTAAGAAATGCTCTTTGGCAAAATAAGGTATTCAGTTTCACGTAAGAGAAAAGAGAGACTGAAAATAGGAGGACAGCGGGAAGTAAGCATGTGTAGACATTATGGATTTAAACTCGTTCAGTATCAAAAGGGAAAAACAAGAAAGAAAACCCTTAATTTCCGAAACAGTGAATGTGTTTTGCAAATATTACTCATTTTTCAACTTTATAAAACAGAAATTATGTCAAATATTTTAAAGTATTCCATAAACTGTTTTGTTGGTTTTGTGTTGTTTGTTTTTTTCCCAGCTGGTTCTTATACAGTTAAACTCCAGATTTTATACGTGTTTTAGTAGAATTTTAGGAAAACATGATAATGCTAAAGGTGTTTAATGTGGGCCCATCTTTATTAAGCACTCATAAATCCTGATAAGGGGAATCATAGAATCATAGAATAGTTAGAGTTGGAAAGGACATTAAGATCATCTAGTTCCAAACCCCCTGCCATGGGCAGGGACACATCACACTAAACCATATCACACAAGGCCTCGTCCAACCTGGTCTTGAACACTGCCAGGGATGGAACAGTCACAACCTCCCTGGGCAGAATAGGAGTTTAAAGTATAAAAGTATATTGTATATTCCCTCCAATTTCTTCCTCACTTATTTTCATCCAGACTTCTGTTGTATATATTTGTATATACAGTCCAAAGTTACTGGAAAATTCCAATAATGGGCATACAGAAAAACATAATAATTAGCACTTACCAGCTAGAAGGGAGGAAAAGGTGCAACTTTATACTGTGTCAACAGAGCTAAAGCTGCCTCTCTCTTAGATTTAAAGGACCTTTTACAAAATGGTCACTACAGTAAAGGTGTGTTTAAGAGGTATTGGATCCTGGCTGCCTAGTGGGGTTTAAATGGCAGCCTGATGCTTGTTCCTTTGGTTATTTAAGCTTACTATCACTGCACTGCTATGTATTATTTTGAGTAACTTCTTTTTCTCCCCTCTGGAATGTCGCTATTTTTATTTCTCAATGCTGTTTAGCAGTGGCATCCTTGTTGCCTTTTGGTACCTGTCCATCACCCTCCTTCCCTACTTTGTCTTCCTTATCCTCCTAAACTCCTTTTCTGTCACCTTCTCATACATGACCCTTAAACCTGTCTACCATGTGCTTCCTCAGCTATCCCGCAATGTTCAACAGCGCTCTAACCCGAAGGATAACAGGTTAATAAGACACATCCTCAGCATTTAGCCAGCGAAACAGCAGGGCCCCAGGCAATGCTCCTGCATGGAGAAAATCCTTAACTGGCATTGAGCCATTAAATCAACATATATGGCATGGGCTTTTCTTGCCTATGGAATATAGGATATGTTTGGCCTGACTGGACAGTCCTGGTGCAGTACCAGTTCCTGGAACAACCCTGCTGGCAGTCAGCCAACCATGAGTTAGCATGGTCCTGATGTTAACCTAAATTATACTGGCCACCAGGAAATGACTATGGAATTTGGAATGGGTAAGCATGCATAAACCTGCTGCTGCTTTAACATTTTCAGTTTCTAAAAGCATTTCCTTCTGCCTCCCTACATGCAGCCACTACCAATGTGGTTTTTAGCCAGATACACTGCTCTGCTTCCTAGAAAAAACTTGTTCCTCTTTCTCTCCATGGCACAAACTACCATGACTTTCTGTTATCAAGCACAATTTCCACTAAATCACCCATCGGACCTCTTCAAGATCTCCTGACTCTGTTGACCACCCACCGACTTGTCTAAACAGAAGAGATTTAACACTGCAATATCCCTAGCTGGGCAGAGAAGCACATGTGTGGCTAGAGAGAAGGAATGGAAGTCAGAACCTGGGAAGTTCTAATATCCAACCACAAAACAAGCCCTCCCAGAAAAAGATCCTAGAAATCCTACTGTATTGCTAGATCTATATTTAGTGAGTGACATATAAAGTAATATATCCTTTTGTAATGGAGAGCAACAAGACATTTCTCAAACTTCAGGATCTGTTTACACTTTTCTACAACACTCACCACTCTCACCTGGGACTATGTTGAGCCAAATCAGCTTGCTGTATTTCTTCAGAGTTACTTTTCTTCCTATTTTTTTGATCTCTCAGGCATAAATATGGAACATCCCTAATGCCACTGGTACCAAAAATAAAAATAAAACAGAAACACAGTTTCACACTGAGTTGATTTTATTCGAGCTAGAGAACCAGCACGTCTAGTCGTGTGGTATGCACCTGTAGCTTTCTCCCTGTCTTTCACAGGTATTAGGCTTTGATAGTAAACACACACCCCATACTTTACTCAGAGTGGTATTGAGGGGGAAGACATAGCCTGGGGGTATTGCGAGCAGCCAGGCAGGGTTGTGTATGTCAGCACCAGCTGTTCTCTGCAAAGAATGCGTGTTATCATGCTAAACAGGATGCATCTTTTCTGCATTAGGCTGGTAAAGCATTGCAACTTTGTCAACCTTTTTAGCATTCAACAAATTCTTTTAAACATATGACTTTTAGTAAGTTAATCCATTCATTGTCTGGAACTGTGCAAAGTGACATAAAAGCACAATGAAGCCTAATTAAACTTGTTCTGTGAAAGCTAATTTGTCAAACCCAGAAGCATAGTTCATAGATAAATGCTAATATTTGAAAGTCAAATTAAAGTTGAAAAGGTTTGTAATAACAGTTAATTAACTCTTGTTTTGTTTTCCTCTCACAAACTTGAACCAGCTGAAATATTGCTCAGTTCATCTTTAACATTTTGGACCACAAAGATAAAATTCAAAGCTTTGAGATAAGCCTTTGATGTTGGTATTCTCTACAGATTATATATTATTTTAAGATCTCTTTGTTTAAAAATTCATTTTTATTATCCCTGCATGAAATGCATGGCAATTCCCCAAATAACTAACCATCAAGGCAATTAACATCTTCGATCGACACCATATTCCTGATAATTAATACAGACTTTGTACCTCCCCTGTGATAGCTGCAAGGGTTTGATTTTTCAGAGCAACTGTTCATTTACAGAATCAGTTTCATCCTAATGAAAATGGATTGTGAAACTTTAATGAACAAGACTTTGCTGTCATAATAATAAAGACTGAAACAACACAAGACCTACATAACAAGCATCTCGCTATACTTGTGTTGCTACACTGTATCAAACCAATTAAGCCACACAATGAATATTAACACCAGTGTTTTTCTAAACTATATGAAATCAGATAAACTCACAAAAGTGAGCATAGTTTTGCTTTGACAATTTCTAGCATTGTAGCTTAATAAACTAGCACGTGTAGAGCAAGATGGCTTGATCTGCCCTTCTGCCTTTAGTTTATAAAAAGTAAACAAAACTCTCTCAAGCCAATTTGCATACAGTGTTAGTATGTTTGCTATGAAAGGCAGGGATGATCTTTCCTGTGTGCTTTCACCATGTTAGGAAGTACATATAGAAGCAAACAAGTAGGAAAGAGACTTGCCAAAGAATGCCGTCTCTGGCATGCACGCATGTGCTTGTTACCAGTACCTTGCAGGATAAATAATTCTCTATTAACAGCTAGAATCTCCTGAGGAAGAGCTCGAGGTTTCAACATTAGGCTTGGGTCAAAAATTGGGCCAAGAATTCCCTGTCAGCAAAAGGTTAAAGGGTTTTCAGGTAGGCAAGTAAAAGACAGAGACGGGGAGAGAAAGAGCAAGAGAGAGGGAGTGAGACAGCAGCTAGCTGCAACACAGGACTTGGGCACGCAGGGACAGTTCATTTCCCCTGGGCTGCAGAGCAGAGCCCCATTTCCCTTAGCCCCCAGACCCAGGGCTTCAGCTGCCTGCACTTAGCTGCACCACCATGGCCCTGCTAGGGGAGCGAGACAGAGAGGCCCCTGGAGGCATGCGTGGCCTTGAGAGCTGCCCTTGGACCAGGTCCCCCCTCTCTGAGGCACCTTTCCTGCTCCATCTCCCACCTGCCTCAACCCTACAGACCCATCCTGGTGTGTGGTCCCTGGTTAGCACCATGGGCCCTGGCCTGCTCTCCCTGCTAAGGCCCACGGGACTGCCTTGGCTGATGGGCAGCCCTGAGGGCTCCTAGCTCTCCCCCTGAGAGCAGGGGCAGCTAGGTGGAAGTGCTGCCTCTTCGTCAGCCCTGCCACGGAAGACCTGGAACACACAACCTGACGCATCCCCTCTGGAAAGGGTCCGTCAGCCTGTGGTTCAGCTTAAAAACCAACCAGCCAACCAACCAAGCAACCAAAAACCAACCTGGTGAAAAAATGAAATGTCTAGGGGGAGGTGGAGTTAAATTTTTCATCTGCTAAACCAAGATGTCAGTGTTTTGATACAGCCCACCTCACCTCTGTGCAGGCCTCACTGGGAAGCTCAGAAAGGAATTTTGCCCTACTGCGAATGCCTTGGCAAAAGGTCTTTCAAAGTTGTAATCTAAGCTATAATATGCTCTTAGTTTTTGTTTGGCTAAATCCTTTCAAGCATGGAAATGGCTGATTGTTCCCATTTAAAAAAATGGTATACAGGAGGGAAGGGATAGAATCACTAGTAAATAAATGAATGGGGTGATTTTAAAAAAGAATAATTTGCTCAATCAAGAATAATTTGAACAGCATCTAAGTAGTCATGGAAAATCATAAACTATTACCCTATATAGTGCTCTGTTGACTATTAAATACCTCCTTTTTCACACCACTGGCCTGAATGAATAACTTGGCAGCACAAAATTAGCCAGGTGGCAAAATGTGCTTGTGTCAGCTATTGGCCAAACAAAACAGCAAATAGCAAAGCTCATTTTGCAATGTCACATTAACTCCTTCAACACTGGGGGTACGTTTTTTTATATCTGCTGTTTAGAAGTACCTGGGAGCAGGCCAAAAGTGAACCGTTCACTCTCTGCAGCACAGGTGGCCCTGCTCTTGCTTCGCTAGTTGCAGTTGCAGGTTAGGTGACGTTTGTGGTTGTTTCCATATGCGCCATCTGAGATTATATGGAAGGGGCTGCTCTGTAACATCTGTGTCAGCTTAACGTCCCAGCTTGGAAAAACTGTATTCTCATATGCTCTTTATCAAGGGGATTTTATGCAAAACTTCCATTACCTTCATTAGAGCCATCTCTTCAGATTATCACAATACTGACTGATTTTTCTGGTTTCATGTTGTTACTATCTTACGTTTATCCTCAGCTTCTAAGAGACCTTCAGGAAATGAATGTAATGAGCATGAAGCCAAGTGTTAGAGGGCTAAACTTAACTGTATTACATTCCCAGTAGCTTCAATGGAATTACCACAGGGATTAATATGGAGTTTTACTTACATAACATTACTAAAACATTTTATACAACAAAAGGACACACCACATTATTGTCAGTTGGATCCTTTTGATAGGTTTCACAGAATTTATCAAGAGCAGTCAATGACCTTTTTCATTGTAGAGGCTAATATAGGGGAAAAAATATGTTCTTTATAATTAGCAGCCTTTCCCAGCTATAGAAACTCATCTTCCCATGGCACAGCTAACAGTAGATCCTTAAAGTTAAGACCAGGCCTGGTTTTTTGTTAACAAAGAATTTATTTAACTTTAGCATGTAATATTTCCCTGAAGTACCATGGAATTTCATTAAGAAAATAAAGGCAGTATTTCATAATTGTTGCCAGTTTAATTTTTTTTTTACATGAGACGTGCTTTACTGATAAAACTGACCATGTCATTCACTGTAAAAGGGTAGGATATTGGCAGCTGTATTTCATACAAAGGACATTTATAGGTTTTGTGGTCCAAAGCATATATATCTCACTTTACTTCCAAAAATGATAAACACATTGCACCTAGCCAAGGATGATGTCCTCTTCTTATCCAGGCAGTCTTTTTTTCTACTGAGCTGTTTCACATGCTTTAGGCAAAAGACATGGGTGAATATTTTCCATTAAAAACAGCAGTGGTGGGAGGAGGGAATTGCCAGTACTGTAAGTTAATGAGATGGGGGGCTTTAAATACACTTAATAAACTGTCACTTAGGCTGACGATAATAAGTCATGGAAATTTATAAACTATTACCCACTATAGTACTTCATCGACTATTAAACATCTATTTTTCACACCACAAGCCTGAGTGAATAGCTTGGCAGGAAAAAAATTGGCCAGGTGGCAAAATGTGCTCAGTACAACCGGCGTCAGATATTGGCCAAACAAAATAGTCCAATAGAAGCTGATTCTGAAACACATTTTTAACCCTTAATAGTCTATGGTGAAGTTTTCTAGGAGCAAACACACTTATACTCTTGAAAAGAGTAATAGGCATTAATTCTATACATGCATGTTTTCCTAAGTACCATGATTTTTTCTGTCCTGAGTACCTGTCCTCCCTAAAGAACGTATCTGAGATCCCCAGTTCAACTGATGATCACAGCCCAGGGACAGAGGAACTGTCTTGTCACCTGAAGTGTGAAAGTATACTTGACATAAAGTTTTCATTGCAGGTTTTTAACCCTGGGGCTTGGACCTTGCTCTAATTTGGGACCCTCTGTCACCCTTATTTAAAAATACACTCCAAGGAGGACTGGGAAAATTTCCAGCCTAGTTAAACATATGGTGATCACTAAGCACTCTTCCATGAATGAAAAAACTTTTTCTGGTGTAGAGAGAAGGGTTTACCTGTGGATTCAAAACTGTGGCATGCATTGAGTAACACAGGGCACGGAATTCCTGAAGAGAAATCTCTGAGCCTGATTGTTTGGCTCATATTATAGTTCTGCTGATCTCAGTGGAGAGACCAAAAAAAACCCCACCTTTCTAGTAGTTTAGCAAACCTCAGCCACCCACAGGCTGTGTAAGCATCCTAGGGTGTCTCATGCCTGGCTGAAGAGCCCCTATATAACACAGGGTAGAAGGGCTAAAACTAATAGCATATAGCACATTGGAAACTATCCAAAATCTAGGTGAAAAATGAGAGGTTTGCACTGTATCTGACCTTTCATTATCCTTTGTGACTTCAATTAGGCACAGCAGCAGAAAGATAGCAACCTCGGTTTCCATTATGACCTCATATCTATCAGAACAAAAGATGTATTATTTGGATGCAGCTTCTCACGCAGCCTCATGTGTTTCTTCCATTAAATACTGTATTTCTGTCTTCAGCATACTCATCCCTTCTAAGACATATTTTGGAAGCATTTTACCAGGTTACACAGTGAGACAGAATTATCTTTATCTCCTGCCAATACCATCCATCACTACAAACCCAACTGCGCAGCACACAGCAGGTTGCACCTCCTGCCACAAGCTGACATGTCAGCATTCCTGTGTCCCACTAAAGGGCTAAAAATCATTGTGTTAGAAGAATGACTCAGCCTCCAATGTCCAGCCTCTCTCTAACAGATGATCTATTCACTTTTTGGGTTCCCACTGAATATCACCATCTAGAAATGTCCCCCTACAGTCCACTGCTGGAGAGGTGGTACAGATATACCACTGAAAACACATCTGGTGAATCTGTGTCAAGCATCAATTATATTCTTGGGACAAAGGGCTTACAGTTGTCTTTGTGTCTGTTTGCATCAGTCTAGCTGACAAAAAGAAGGGGGCAAACGGGGCAGCTGAATTGAGCCCAACATACACAGCCAAATGAAACTGCTGAAGGAATGTATGTAAGTAAAAAAAAAAAAAAAAAAAAATCCAATTACTGGAGCTGGAATTAGGCCAGAACACCTTCACTAACACCTCTAGTCATGAAAAAAAGAAAAAAGTGATCCTTAATGACCACAAATGATCACAGACTCTGTTTTCCATCTCTTACAAAAGCGAGTGCATGCAGCAGTGTTACATTCCCCAGAGCTAGATGGATAAAGGGGGAAATATGTCATTGATTTTTTTTCCTCCCAAGAAATTCATGATACTGTGTGCACTAATTTCAAGGGCACCACAGATTTTCAGAAAGAGAATCAGTCCTGTTTAACCTGGAAGGCAACAATATTAAAAACTTAAGGTGTCTCACTCACTGTTTTTTTTGGTGTGGGGTTTTTCGGGTTTGTTTTTTTGTTTGTTTGGGGTTTTTTTCGTTTTCTTTTTTTTTCAGAGTCAATCAGGATCTGCTTCTTTACAACTAGTACACGTAAAAAGCCTCTTAACCATTGGACTCTAATACTATTACTCTCAGCAGAATGGAAACAACCAGCTTCTCTGAAGGTACTTCGTAATGTCATTCCAATGGGACAATTACTGGTCTGTCCCAAAGCCCACTGAGGTAGATAGAAGTGCTTCTACGGGTTTCACTATGTTTTACAACCAGGTATGCACAGAGATAGAAAAAACTTTGCATTTTTCATGTTCACTAATGAAGAGCTATCAGTTTATACAAATGCTGACTGTTTTTGAAGGCCATGCCTCCATATGCCTTTTCTGATACCTATCGTTCCATCTCAAAAATGTTCTGTTTTACACTCAAACCATGTAACCTGCTCATCCAGTGGTTATCATTTACCAAAACTTTGCTCTTTCTTACAGGTTACTGTTTCTCTGCTATGTTGTCCTGCAGTTAACCTCCCCCTCAGCTGTGTAAAAGAGATGCTTTGTCAAGCTAAGCTCAGGTTAATTTGAATTGAACTACACGAAAGCAATAGCTAATTCTGTACAAGACACAATGGAGTATCTAGATGTATACTTAGTGCTACACTGTATACACATATAAGCACTAAAAGTATTCCAACTTCTCTTCAGTATCCATGCATATGTTTTACTTACCACATGGCGCCACTCAACATAGTACCTGCTAATCATTTGAGCCACCAAACTGTGTAAACAGAATGACATGATTAATGGCAGCAGGTGGCACAGTTGAAGAAGCTCTGAAGAAAATGGATATTTAGCAATCCCTGTTCATGAATAGGTGGGTTTTACCAAGAGATTATCAAGCTCTTTGTTAAGCTGATAAATATTTTCTGAGAGAACAAGAAAAAGACACCTTTTTCAGGTAAGGAACAAAATCTACATGGAGTTCTTCAATTAGATGGCTACATTACACTTTAAAAATCAACTTCAAGATATATCGCATTATTTCAATTAGCAGGATCATTGAGATCTGTTCCTTGAAGTCAGATTTTCTACTCATAGGTTAGGGAAAAAGGCAGATTTTCCTTTATTTACAAGAAGAAAAAAAATATTTTTTTGGTGGGGAAGAAGAAACATAAAATATACTCTTCATATGCTGCACTTCGATTCATCTATTTTCAACTTTGAAGTTTAGTTATTTAGCAGTATAAACCTGAGGTTTAAAATACATATAGAGGTGTCTCATATCAGGCTGTGGCTTGGATTCAATGGAAGTCTATATCTACCTTCTCCTATTTACATGCAAACAGAAATATATCCACCCCCTCTCCACATTCCTATTTATTCAGTTCCTTGCCCCCTGAAGGATGGATACACACGAGTAAGAAGGACTAAGTTGCCTTTACTCACCCATCCTCTCCTCAACTGGAAAAGGAAGAGGAATGAAGAATTATCTTTTCCCCTCACACACTTGCTGGTCATCAGTTCTCATTGGCATTCAATGTCTTGCAGGACAATTCTTAGCATGGTGTATTCTTTTTCGCAATAATTTGCTCATATTGCCTGCTAAAATCTCACCTTTACTTCACATGAAAATTACTGAATTGAAACTAAGAGAACAGCTTGCATGGATCTACATATATTCCTCAGATTATTTGTTCAAAGAGACTGATATATTTTTGCTGTCAAACTTACAGTTGGCTTAGCACAACTTGGAGCCTATAGTGTTGTTTCAACATGTGCTACTGGTAAAGTTTGCTCTATCCGAAATGCTATTTTTCACTGCCAAAGCACACACCAATTCTGTGCTCAGCTATGGAAACTTAATGAATGAAAGAGGGCCGTTTGTGAATTCTGAAGAATTTATTTTATTTCATATTCTTTTTTACATTGGCTACTACTCTAAAACACTTCTGCCACTTTAATAGGCGATAAAAAATGACCAAAACCATTGTTGTCCTTAGACCCTGTGGTAGTTAAATAAAATAAAGCAGCATTCCAGGCTACATGTTGAGAGAGAGCACATAGCCTCACTTAACTTACAAAGCAGACATGCACTTTTGCTTGCCTGCTTTGGAAGCACATGTGCTTTCAAAGAAAAGAGTATTGTAATGCCATCATCGTAAGGTTTGTTATTGGGGTTTTTGAACCTGTTCTCATTTCTAAACTCTACATTGTTGGGAAAAAATCCTACGTTTAACACCCTAGGCTGACAGGAGAAGTAAGATGCATGAGGGCTTGTTGCTTAATTGCTGATGGAGTGGCATCTTGCTGCTGCTTTACTGGGGCCCCTGCTACGGATCTGAGCAAAATACTGCTGAATTATTTAAGTGAAGCCCCACTCAATCTCTTTAGGCAAGAACGTGTGCCCTGATATGGACATTTGCTTCATATTTATATACTTTTATTTTATCTTTTGTCAAAGAAAATAATTATTAGCACTGACCAGATATTCTTAGCTCTGGTAACATGACCTCTTCCTTACTTTTTATTTGCTGTCATCTTACAACCCTTTAAATTCTGAATTTCAGCAGAACTTTCAGCAAATATTCAGAGGATGTATGCTCCTCTAAGATGCTTGTGGTGTTGCTTTTTTTTTTTTTTTTTTCTTATTATTATATGCCATTCATGGCATCTACACAAACTTGCTGTTTCAGCTGTGGAACAAATCCATAAGACACCATTGTAGATGCAAACCATGTACCCAAATGAGTTGATTTTGGCACTGAGATTGCTGATGAAATTTATGCTTCATTAACAGATGCCTAATGTATATAATACGCATATTTTAGAATTGGCCTCAGCATGGCCAAGGAGGCTGGCTGAACTCATGAAAATACAATTACCTAATGAGAGATTAGAGATTTTTGCTTATTGTATTTACTATTTCTAGGAAATTACTTTGTGTCTCTAAGGCTGTGTCAGCCTTCTCGCTTAAAGTATGTTTTAATGTTTTTAGAGCTTGTAAGCTAAACTAGTGGAAAGAGAGGGAAAGGCAGCACAATTTCCTTTTAGATCAGAGCCAATGTTTCTCCAAAACCTTAGCAGGCTGGGTTTGCTATAAGATCAATGCAGCTGAACACTCCACCTGCAGAATGAGCTCACTGTCTGTGCATTACATTAGCCCTCTGCCAGTCCAAGTAGTAAGACTCCTGGGGTTGGTCTTGAACCTGCTACTCCCCACACTGGAGTGCTATGCTTAGCTGCCAAGACGCCAGGCCAGGTATTAAATGCATTCTTTTTTCTGTTACTTTCCAGCACTCTGAGGACCACGTTAGAAAGTCCAGAAGATTTAATTGGAAAGCAAGGAGAATGCAGAATTCTTAAAGACATTTTACACGCAGGATTATGTTTAAAAAAAAAAACCAACCAAACCAAACAACAAAACAACAAAAAACTGAACACACACACACCCCCCCAAGGAGAAACAAATAGAACAAAAAAAAAAGAAGCCTATGGTGTGTGGATTTAAATATTCAGCTCACCTTTTCCTTACAGAGGCATCAAAGTTATCAATTCTATTTCACGCAAACAAAGAAAAGAATCAGGACTGAGAAAGCTTGTCTTCATCACTGTATTAAATCTTACGTGCCCTGCTCACTTCAACATTGTGAGTCTTCCATTTTGGAGAAGGGGACTCTATGAACACTGTAGCTCAAATCCCCAGGTGTAGGGACCCCTAGGGTGTGAACCCACAGAGGACCTCTAATTCAGTCTCACTCAGGACTTTGGATGGGTCATGTGCCCCCCATGAATACCTTTGAAACCGCAGCGAAGGGCAGGAGTGCTGCTTTTAATTAATTGGAGTACAAGTAGAGAACAGGAAAGTGAGGTTCCCATAAAAGTGTCTTGGCAGGAGGGTTTACCTCAGGTTTTATAGCCCTTGCAAGGAAAAAATTAAGTCTATTTGTGGTTTTCTAGTTGTGACTACTGGAGGTAAAAACTTAGGCACCTCAGGTTTATCATTATATAGACTGTATGCATGGGAAATAGCATACAGTAGAATTTGATTACTATGTTAGGTCAAGCTTCTCACTTACTGGTTTTCCTAAGATCAAGATAGCAACTAGAAGATTCTGAGGTGCATTGAGTACTTCAGAAGCACATTGACACAGGGATATACTTTTTCAGTATAGCTAATTGTTAAAAAAAATTTTTACCTGCATTAATTTTACATTTTCAGTAATTTACTGCTTTCTGAATCAGAGCTAAATTTTAGTCTTTCATGGTTTCACAAGACTGCTACTTTTAACTGTTTACTTGTTTCACTACAACGAACTTCCTAACTATGCTTCTTGTTGTGTGCCAGACTCTGACAAAGCAGAGAAGGAAAGCCTTCCATTTGTATTCGTATATCTCAAGGGAAATATTTCTATGCTATTTTGAGCTACCCTAAACATAACACTACCTTCCAGTTAGTCACGTAAGTCAGAGGGAACAAAGAGGAAGCATAGATTTGTATAGCTCCACTGTTCACAACGGAACTGCATTGATTTCTCTCTTCTGATATTTTTAAAAGTTAACCGTGTTGTTTGTTATGGAAGGAGAGACTTCCAGTAAAATATTACTTAGCATGTAAATAACAAGCATTTGAGAAATCCAGAAACCCTCATCAATATACATGTCTACTGCTGTTTACAGCATTTCCAGGTTTTCTGGGCCTTGATTTGGAAGCGTTCTCCTTCTTGAACAAGAAATGATTAATGAACAATAATTAATCTGATGGTTTTGACAGCTGCAATTTGTGTTGAACTTTGATATACGGCCCAGTCACAGCTTTCTTTTGGTGGCTTCACAATAAGGTAATTGATCTGGTTCCAGACTGAAAGGCAACCGTGTCTCATTGCAGACATCCAATGTCAGTACTCAGTGCAGAGAGGAGCAGAAACTTAAAGAGGCTGTTAACATTTTTTAATAATTTACTTGAAAAGAAAATGCATATTGATAAAGTTTTACTATTAACCGTAACATATTTATCAATATTCATTTGTACAAGAATAACGAATCTGCTTTCTCTGGGATTTGGCTAGGAACAATGCCAAAGCTAGGAGTGTTTACACATTAGTGCAAGTAGAGGGTAGTAGTAGAGTTACTGTACACATTTAGAGGAACTATATCATATAACATAATAACTCTCGAGAGGACTGATGCCTTCACTCTCTGTGTAAGTAGGGAAATACCAAGCAAGAGCAGTAAGGGGGTTTCATCCTCATACATGTCATTGGTGAGGTCTTTAGATTTAAAACAAAAAAACAAAGTGAAGATACTGACATGGTCAGAAAGTTATAAAAATATGAGATCAAAAGCAGCAGCCAAATGAAGAGACATTATGGATAAAGAACTGGCTGGATGGTTGTACTCAAAGAGTTGGGGTCAACAGCTCGATGTCCAAGTGGAGATCAGTCATGAGTGGTGTTCCTCAGGGGTTGGTACTGTTACCAGCACTGTTTAACATCTTTGCTGATGACATAGACAGTGGGATTGAGTGCACCCTCAGCAAGCTTGTCAACAATACCAGGCTGTGTGGTGTGGTCAATGTGCTGGAGAGCAGGGATGTCATTTAGAGGGATCTTGAGGCTTGAGAAGTGGGGCAGTGCAAACCTCATGATGCTCAACAATGCAAAGTGCAAGGTCTGGCAACTGGGTCAGGGCAATCCCAAGCAGAAATACAGGCTGGATAGAGAATGGATTGAGAACAGCCCTGAACAGAAAGACTTAGTGTTGTTGGTGGATGAGAAGCTCAACATCAGCTGTCAGAGTGCACCTGCAGCTCAGTCAACCGTATGCTGGGCTGCATCAAAAGAAGCATGGCCAGCAGGTCGAGGGAGGTGATTCTGCCCTACTCTGCTCTCATGAAATCCCACCTGGAGCACTGTGTTTAGCTTGGGCCCATAGAAGAAGAAGGATGTGGACCTGTTGGAGCAGGCCCAGAAGAGGGCCACAAAGATGACAAAGGGCTGAAGCACCTCTCCAAAGGAGACAGGCTGAGTGAGTTAGGGTTGTTCAGCCTGGAGAAGAGAAGGCTCCAGGTACACTTAAGAGCAGCCTTCCAGTACCTAAAGGCAGCCTACAAGAAATCTAGAGAGGGACTTTTTACCAGGTCATGTAGTGATAGGACAAAGGGGAATGTTTTTAACTGACAGAGAGTAAATTTAGATTAGATACTAAGAAGAAACTCACTGTGAGAGTGGTGAGGCACTGACTCAGGTTGCCCAGAGAACCCATGGCTGCCCCATCCCTGAAAGTGTTCAAGGTCAGATTGGATGGGGGTTTGAGCAACCTGGTCTAGTGGAAGGTGTCCCTTCCCATGGCAGAGGGTTGGAACTGGATGATCTCTGAGTTCCCTTTGAACCCAGACCACTCTATATAAGAAGCTTTATCTGCGTATTTCAAACATCTCAGTTACATCCCAGTCATACTTGGGTAGGGGAAAGACGGTTCTACATCAGTGCAAGGTTCTCTGATGTAGCATGACAAGATCCCATAGTTAAGATTAACTTCAGCGTCCAACTGAAACTCACATTAGAAATACACTGGGTTTCCTTTTCTTTTTCAAGTATAGATCATAATTAATCACAGAATTAATTTAAGACAGCAATGAATTTGCTGTTAACCCTGCAGTAGTTCAACCAAACTAGGAGGATCTCTCTTTAAAAACCATATACTTACTCAGGAACTATAGGATAAATGCAAGGTCACTTATTGCCTTCAAGTGGCAGCCCAGACCAGATCATCCCAAAATCCATGACAAAAACCTAAGAAAAAATCAGTTTAAATAAGTGGAGCTATGTAGAAAATGCTCCTTTAAAAATGAGGAGAATAATAATGAAAAACCCCAGCCAGAGTCACTGGTTTTGTGCATTTGTGAAAAGAAACTCCAAAAAATATACACAGGACTCTATGCTAGGCAAAGGACCTCTTATCCTATTCCAAGTATTTTAGTGTTTGGATGCTGACAAATAAATTACATTAATTGCATTCATTCTAGCAACCACTTAAACACCCTTAGGGCTTATGCGTACAATAACTGTGCCATTAGTCAAATCTGGATACCTCACTGCTGGTAATCAATATTCTGTCTTCTTCTAGTATAACTATCTTAATTTTTTCTGCAAGCCTCCTTCAGCACCATTCAGCTTTTGAACATGAAATTAAGGACAATTTTGGCTAATGACATTATATAGTGTTCTCTCAGAGTTACAGTCTACTGGGCTACTTGCAATTACTTGTGGAGAAAAGCTGACGTGGTTTGCTGCCTATGCTACTATTGTTTCCCATGCTGCAACCACCTGCTGCAATACCATCCTCATATTACTGTTCTAATTATTGCTTTTCTTCTTTCTTTGTCTAGGGGGAAATAAAATTCATTTTCTTTACTATCACTCCCTCAGGAGACTGACAGTATGGGATATGGAACATGAGATAAAGACTGAAAATTGAGAAAGTTGCCTGCTCCTTGTATCCACTTTGAAATAAGAGAAAACGGAGGGTGGAGTGAGTCGCTTCTTGAAATCTGTTTTCTTTCCTTGCCCTCCAGCTGCTTATAAGAACTACCATCAAGCCCACGGAGTCCTAGGATTAGGAAGCTGATTGCTTGCCAAAGCTGCCTGTGAATGCTAGCCCAAGAGTTGATCCAACTGTAGAGGCACTTGCAGTCAGCAGTCCCAGAGTACCATCCTTAGGAGACTCCAGCTTCCTCAGCACTGTAGGTGGTTCTGTGTGTGAGGAGCAGGGGGCTATGAGCCTTCTTTAAAAAATAGCTTGAAAACACTTGGAATTACACCAGTCCTCCATCAGTCCATGATCACAACAGTGAGATTGTTTAGTTTTCATATTGATAGCAAAACTCATTTATGCACCAGGGAGAAATTCCTTGATTAGTTAAATTATGTAATTGAGAGAAAAAAAAATGAAAAGACAGAGTAGGAGGGTTTAAAACTGATTATTCAGGTCATAGATCTCTATTTTTATCATTTCATCATTTCATTAGCATTGTTTCTGTTTGATCAACACAATGAAGAAAGGGATGAGTACATTCAGCATGGTATTTTGCAACTTTGGAAATGTGGTTTAACCACAGCTGTAAGTGAAGCTCAGTAATAAATCAGACCTGAAAAGACACATTTTAAGAAAAGATCTCACCATTAGTTCAAACTATTCATTCTGCAGACAACACCTGGCCAAGATCTGTAAATTCAGCACTCATATGGCACTGTCCTAAATGTAACAGTTGTTCATTAAAATCAAGTTCTTTCATTTATGTTCATTCTCCCCCCTCTTGTGGTTCATTATAAAATCACAATTATTGCTTTCAGAAATCTTGCATAGTTGGGCTTTCATGTGGAAAGGGTAGAAAAGGATCCACAAAATCTAACCAGGCAATGCTGCTAGTAAACTCAACAAATTGCAAATATAGTAAATAATGAGATATAAACTCAGGGTAATTCTCACTGCTAATTTCAATGTTCTCTGTAAACCCTGATTGAAAGCAAATATTGCCACAAATGATATGGGATACATTTCAGACAGATTTACCATAACTGTTAATTGGATATCATGTGCTATTTTCTGGGGAAGTTTTTAGGACTGGCGCCTTCAATCATTTATTGTCTTACTAGCTTAACATGTTGCAGCTATAATGTCTTCAGCCAGATCTTCAGCTTGTATAAGCAGATGTAGTACTAAAATACTATGAACTTGTGCCAGGTGGCCTGCCAGCTCCCTTGCGCAGGCAATGTTTTTCATTTCTTGCATACAGGTATGTTTTCCCAAGCAGACTGAGCACCCTGACCTGACTCAGTAAAGTGTGATTATGAAAAGTACTAACTGAAAATATACAAACAATTTATGTACAGATCTTGGACATTCAAAGGCCTGCAGAAAGAGTAGGTTTTAGCCATGAAAATAAATAGAAATGGATGTGGGTATGCTTACAGACTTAGGGAATCTCTGTTCACTTAAAAATGTGTTACTTGTGTCATGATAAATCTAGAGGAACTTGTGAGCAGCAGGCAAGATAAATAAGACTGATGGACTGATAGAAACTTGTCAGTCTAGCAAATCAGAGAGACAGTGCAGGAAAGTCAACATGTACTAACAAAATTTGATTTGAGGATTAAAACTTATTAATAAAGTCAGAAAACTCTCAGAGTTTCTCACCATAATGCTAACTGACAGCCAAGCAGTTGCAATTTTGTAGTAGGTATGTTAGACTATCACACTTCTTATCTCTTTAGCCAGACAGTCTCATAACCAGAGCACACTGCTGAAGTGAAACAACTCCCAGTACTAGAAAAGCTGCTATGACTGTGGATCTCCTTTGATTCACAGGACCTGACTGAAGGATGCAGGAATAGAGTATTACAACAGGTCATATGCTCACAGGTGTAAAAAAATCAACATAAAAACTCCACATATCTGCAACTTTCAGAATTAGAGGTAAGAATGGTAGTAGGCTTCCAATTTGATGAATGACAGCAGATGGTTTCTTTTTGTCATACCATAATCATAAATCTCCGTAACAGTAGAAAATCTGTAAGGACAGTTTGGTGGAAAGCTTTACAGAAAGTTTCTCACAGATTAGACAATTTTTAACAAAAAGGAAATAATGGGTGAAAAAAAAAAAACAAAACAAAAAAAAAAATCCCCAACAACAAACAGGCATAATAATGTGAACCAGCTCTTTGGATTTTAAGGATTAAAGATTAGGCATAGACTGTTAACAATGAGATAATGTGCAATGCCACACAGGTAACCCTGGAAAATATACCTCAAGGGTATACCTGAAAGCCAATTTATTGCCTACATCTTCCTTGTCCCAGAGGGAATTATTAACTCCGGTTCATAGTAGTAAAATTTTAGGAAACCCTGACCCCCAGCTGATCCCAGCAGTCCAGTCAGAGGGTTTTTTGTGCAAGAGGGATTGACTCATCTTCTGCAATCCCATCCCCCTTTCCCTACTCTCTGTACACTACCACAGAGGGGAGAGAGGAAGCAGATGTATAACCCTGCTGCTCCTGCAGGCTGAGTCCCAAGGCCTGAGTAACCTATATCAGGATGCAAGAAAAAGCCTTCACGCTCTTACTGGGCATGCCATACGCATTGCAATCTAGCCCCAAGAAATCAAGAGATAAAAGTTAGAACATGTTTTAAATGGATCTGAGTGAAGAATTTTTACTGAATTCATTTTATGATGGATGAGTTTCTTTCCTTCTTTCCACAAAATGTGGGGAGCAGGTTGCAAGTCACTTCACATATCCCTTCCTCGTTGATTTTTTTTTTTTTTTTTAAGGTAAGGGGTGTCAACTCCAAGCACAAACTCACTGTTCAATTGCAGTTGGCCCTGTAAATCACTTAATATTGTTACCATCCTCCAATCTAATGAACATAACTCATGGAATCAGCTTTGTGGTACATAGGCTTACAGAAAGCACATTAGAAATTCACTTTTCATAGTATTCCTGTGTGAGCTGAACATTTATTTTCTGCCAACAGTTACGCAATTAAAGTTTAATAATGCTATGAGTGCGCGCAGGAAATGACACCAAAAGCAACCCCAAGATGGCTGAAGATTTGCTTCCAAATTTGCACAAATATAAGCAGAAATTGTTTCTGCATTATTCATCCAATTTTAGACATAAAACTGAATATGTCTTGCTAGCAGCCTTGGAAACATATGAGGAAGTGTTTTAAAATTCCAGTAGATGTCACCACTCCTCCCCCAGCAAGTCCTTAAGTACATCTAAAAGAAGCTTTTGAAAACTCAGTTTGCACTACTTCATGAGTTGAGAAAGCAGTCTCATTTTGCTGTGGGTTACATCTATGTGTTTTGACACAAAGAGAATATAACCACTTTTCTAGTATGTGTCAATAAATTAATGAGCTTATAGAGCTCATGCCACTATTGTAAACCAAACCACATGCAGACTAGCTGTCAATTGTGACATCATTGTTAATACAAAACGGAATTAGTGTTGTATTACTTTTTCCTATGTCATTTGATATTTCATAAATATCAAAGTTTTCAGAGATACTTAGATTATAACTATAGCCCTGATTGTGACTGCAGTTGGTTTTCTAGCTATAGCGTTCATATCCAGTTGCTGCAACATTTGCTTGCTTTAGTTTCCCAAGTTCAAACAAGCCTCAGTAGTGTCTCCTTCCTGAACACTTGGGTACAATTCTTTTCAACTTTCACTTGCTGTTACATGAAAACGAGACCTCTGGTTTCGATTTACCTGGTTTTCATGGCTACATTTTTCTCCACACTGTGGAAGAAGGCTCATAATCCCTCTGGTCAGTTACATCCAGACAGGGATTCCTGGTACTTTCTCTTCCCAATTGCACACTTAGTCCCTCTGGGAGCATATATTCTTAAACTAATATCAGATTAAATTCAAGGCCATCTAAAATCCAGATCTTTAATTAAGGAGACACATCATCAATGGTTATTTATTTGCTTATACTGACATTGACATCTGACAGCTGTAGCATCATTCATTGTTCTCTATAAAATTAATAACTTCCCATCACTTCTTTTGCATCATAGAGAAAAAGCAAACACACCCAAAAATACTTACTGGTCTCTTTTAAAAGAAACTCAAATCCATCAGAACATGATAATATATAAAATAAACTTAAGAAAAACTTAACTTGCTACAGAAAATTGTAGTCTAAACTACATTTTCTGAACAATTTAATATTATTTTGCTTTAGAGACAAATTTTACTTTGGAGTGAGTTTTGGGGGTTTGGGTTTTTGTTGGATTTTTGTTGGTGGTGGTGGTTGTTTGTTTTAGAATATTGGAAGATAAAATTAATCCTTGACAATTCCCAGGGCAAGAAAATGTTTCTGTGCTTTGGTTTGTTCTTTTTTTTTAATGTGACCAGATGGCCCCAAGAGAAGCTGACTTTCTGTCTGCATTCATCACTAAATGTAGCCCTTAACACTTGGAAAATAGTTGGGAGGCATAGCAGTGCATAGTGTTCATATATTTCTGATGAGTTCAACAGTATTTTAAAGACATCAGAAAGGTTCATTTGCAGGTCTGTAGATGACAATCTTATTCAGATTTCAACCAGATTAAAAAAACAAACTGACTGGAGACATTACACATGTAAGGAAAATTGGTGCTTAAATATTTTAGGAAGTGAGATAAGATTCAAATGCATCACTAACGCTTGTAAAAATGTCCTTATTCATGAGACTGGGTCACCTGAATGAGTTGAAAAACTATCAAACAGTTTCTAAGAATATTTAAAACATTATTGTTTGAATTTCTTTCCCACCCAGCTGTAAAGGGGCCTCTAAATTACTGTTTTGTCAATGGGATTTGTAGAACAGCAGGCAGAACTAAAATGAGACGGAACAATAGCAACACTGTACTCCTTCAGAGAAAAGAAGTGCAGACTATGGTAAAACCTTGGGCTGCTGCATGAGGATTACCTCCTTTCAGAAGATCCTTTTGATTTCATTCTGCTTTATTTTAAATCGAACTTTTATGTTTAGCTTCTAAAATTGCTTCCTTGTTTAAAAATAAGTTAATATTGGAAAAACAAAACAAACCCTAATTTTTTTATTTGAACAGTTAAATGCAGTTATTGACTTGACTAAAAGTGTGTGACTGGAGGAGAATAACATGAGCCACTGTCCCTGACAAAATTATTTAATATATAACATAAGAATTCCAGAAAAAGGCTCAGTGTTAATAAAATAATGCTGTCTGTACACAGAATAAATATATTTGTTTTGTGGCCAGTTTGATTATATATTAGATATGTGGTGAGCTTTCTAGATTTCAGAAAAGCCTGTCATGAGCTAACAAATAGTAAAGAAGATGGTCCTTCAGTGGATAAGTTACAAATAAAGCAGAGAAAAAGAGGTATGCAGACAAAATCAGAATTATCCACAGGGCTGCAGCTCTCAGCTGTCCTGATGTCAACAGAAAGAAGCTACCACTCAAGAGGTTTTTTTGAAAGAGTAAACAAGTCCACATGGTACTGAATGAGGCCCAGAGACACGTGAACTCATTAGGAGCCATGGACCATTCTCCAAATGAAGACTTGGTCGAATCTTCAACAGGAGAAACCACTTCCACTTGATTTATTTCATGCACTGCCTGGTCCTTGGCCTCCTATATGAAACAGACCTTCAGTTTGTGAGCAATCATGTTCACATCTTTGTTGGTGACATGGACACTGGGATTAAGTGCACCCTCAGCAAGTCTGCTGATGACAGTAGGCTGTGTGGTTCAGTTGATACACTGGAGGGAAGAGATGGCATGCAGAGGGATCTTGACACACTTGTGAAGTGGGCTGATGCCAACCTCATGAAGTTGAACCAAGCCAAGAGCAAGGTCCTACACCTGGGTCGGGGCAATCCCAGGCACAGCTACAGGTTGGGCAAAGAAGAGATTCAGTGTTGGGTGATGAGAAACTCAACATTAGTGACCTTCAATGTGTGCTTGCAGTCCGGTCAACTGTATCTGAGCTGCTTATTAAAAGAAGTGTGACCTGCAGGTCACAGGAGGTGATCCTGCTCTTGTGAGACCCTACTTGGAGTACAGTGTATAGTTCTAGTGTCTTCAACATAAATACATGGAGCTGTTGGAGAAAGTCCAGAGGAGGGCCACGAGCATAAGGGGGTGTCCCATATGAAGACAGGCTGAGAAAACTGGGGCTGATCAACCTGGAGAAGAGAAGGCTACAAGATCTCATAGCAACCTTCCAGTATGTAAAGGAGGACTACAAGGATGCTGAAGAGGGATACTTCATCATGGACTGTAGTGATAGGACAAGGGGTAATGGTTTTAAACTTAAACAGGGTAAATTTAAGTTAGATATAAGGAAGAAGTTCTTTAGTGTGAGGAGGTGAGGCACTGGAATGGGTTGCCCAAAGAAGTGATAAATCATAGAATCATAGAATCATAGAATCATAGAATAGTCAGGGTTCGAAAGGACCTTAAGATCACCTAGTTCCAACCCCCCTGCCATGGGCAGGGACACCTCACACTAAACCATGTCACCCAAGGCTTTGTCCAACCTGGCCTTGAACACTGCCAGGGATGGAGCATTCACAACCTCCCTTGGCAACCCATTCCAGTGCCTCACCACCCTCACAGGAAAGAACTTCCTCCTTATATCCAATCTAAACTTCCCCTGTTTAAGTTTTAACCCGTTTTACCCCTTGTCCTGTCACTACAGTCCCTAATGAAGAGTCTTTCCCCAGCATCCCTATAGGCCCCCTTCAGATACTGGAAGGCTGCTACACAGCCTTCTCTTCTCCAGGCTGAACAGCCCCAGCTTTCTCAGCCTGTCTTCATACGGGAGGTGCTCCAGTCCCCTGATCATCCCCGTGGCCCCTTCTCTGGACTTGTTCCAACAGTTCCATGTCCTTTTTATGTTGAGGACACCAGAACTGCACACAATACTCCAGGTGAGGACTCACAAGACCAGAGTAAAGGGGCAGGATCACCTCCTTCGACCTGCTGGTCACATTCCTTTTGATGCAGCCCAGGATACGGTTGGCTTTCTGGGCTGCGAGCGCTCACTGAAGCCAACTCATGTTCATTTTCTCATCGACCAACACCCCCAAGTCCTTCTCCACAGGGCTGCTCTGAATCTCTTCTCTGCCCAACCTGTAGCTGTACCTGGGATTGCTCTGACCCAGGTGTAGAACCTTGCACTTGGCACGGTTAAACTTCATGAGGCTGGCATCAGCCCACCTCACAAGCACGTCAAGGTCCCTCTGGATGACCGGTCCCAACACCAATCCCTGAGGGACACCACTCGTTACTGCCCTCCAGCTGGACATTGAGCCATTGACCACAACTCTTTGTGTGCGGCCATCCAGCCAGTTCTTTATCCACCGAGTGGTCCATCCATCAAATTGATGTTGCTCCAATTTAGAGACAAGGATGTCGTGTGGGACAGTGTCAAATGCTTTACACAAGTCCAGGTAGATGACGTCAACTGCTCTACCCCTGTCCATCAGTTCTGTAGCCCCATCATAGAAGTCTACCAGATTGGTCAGGCAGGATTTCCCCTTAGTGAAGCCATGCTGGCTGTCACCAAGCACCTTGTTGTTTTTCATGTGCCTTAGCATGCCTTCCAGGAGAATCTGCTCCAAGATTTTGCCAGGCACAGAGGTGAGACTGACTGGTCTGTAGTTCCCTGGCTCATCCATTTTCCCCTTCTTGAACATGGGGGTTATATTTCCCTTTTCCAGTCATCGGGAACTTCACCTGACAGCCATGATTTTTCAAATATGATGGACAGCGTCTTAACAACTTCATTCACCAGCTGCTTCAGGACCTGTGGATGGATTTCATCAGGACCCATGGACGTTCAGGTTTTTGAGATGGTTTTGAACCAGATCCTCTCCTACTGTGTGCCCAAGGTCTTCATTCTCACAGTCCCTGCATCTGCTTTCTAAGACTTGGGTGGTTTGGTAAGAGCCTTTGCCAGTGAAGACCGAGGCAAAGAAGTCATTAAGAACCTCAGCCTTCTCCAAATCCAGGGTAGCCAGTTTCCCCAATAGCTTCTGGAGGGGGCCTATGTTGTCCCTAGTCTGTTTTTTATTTGCTATGTACCTGTAGAATCCTTTCCCGTTATCCTTAACATCCCTAGCCAAGTTTAATTCTAACTGGGACTTAGCTTTCCTAACCTGGTCCCTAGCTTCCCGAACAACATCCCTGTATTCTTCCCAGGCTACCTATCCTTGCTTCCACCTTTTATAAGCCTCTTTTTCCTTTGAATTTTCCTCAGGAACTCCTTATCCATCCAAGGAGGTCTCCTGGCCCTCCTGCTGCACTTCCTTCTAAGTTAGGATGCTCCTGAGCTTGGAGCAGGTGATCCTTGAATATCAACCAACAGTCTGGGCCCCCCTGACCTCTAAGGAGGTTCCTGAAGAGGCCAAAGTCTGCTCTCTTGAAGTCCAGGGCAGTGAGCTTGCTGCACGCTCTTCTCACTGTCCTGAGGATCTCAAAAACATGATCGCTGCAACCAAAGCTGCCCTGGAGTGTCACATTCCCAACAAGCCCTTCCCTGTTGGTGAGCACGAGGTCAAGCATGGCACCTCTCCTTGTCAGCTCCTCTATTCCTTGCAGAAGGAAATTGTCTTCCACACAATCAAGGAACCTCCTGGATTGCTTGTGCCGGGTCGTACCATCCTTCCAACAGGTATCAGGGTGGTTGAAGTCCCCCATGAGAACAAGGGCCTGTGAGCATGAGGCTTTTCCTATCTGTCTATGGAGTGCTTCATCCGCAGGTTCTCCTTGATCAGGCGGTCTGTAACAGATGCCCACAGTAATGTCTCCCATAGCTATATTCCCTTTAACCCTGACCCACAAACTCTCTGTGGACTGCTCTCCTGTCCCCAGACAGAGTTGCATACTCTCCAGCCTATCCCTAACATAAAGGGCAACTCCCCCTCCCCACCTGCCAGGCCTGTCCTTCCTAAAGAGCCTGTAACTTTCCATTCCAACACTCCAGTCATAGGAGCCATCCCACCATGTTTCTGTGATGCCTATTATATCATACCCCCGTAGACGTGCACACATCTCTAATTCCTCTTGTTTGTTCCCCATGCTACAGGCATTTGTATAGAGGCATCTGAGCCGAGCTCCAACTGAAGCCGGCTCATTGGCTGGAGCAGCTGGGATATCTCTACATTGCTCCAAGCATTTATTATAGGTTCTGGCAACTGACTGGGTGTGTTGGGATGGAATGATGCTCCCCTCCCCCAGCGCATCTAGTTTAAAGCCTCCTTGACCAGTCTGGCAAGCCTCCTACCAAAACTGCTCTTTCCCTTCTTTATCAGACCAGCTCCACCAGCCCCCAGCAGACCTGGCCTTCAAACTTGGGTCCCGTGTTCAAGACGCCCAAACCCCTGACTATGACACCACCCTTTTAACCAGTTATTAAACTGGCCAATCCTGCTAGCTTTTTTTAGGTCCTCCCCTGTACCCTGGAGAATTGATGAAAAGACCACCTGAGCTCCAGAGCCCCTAACCACCTCCCCCAGGGCTCTGTAGTCCTTCTTTATGTTCCCCAGGCTACTACTGTCTTTGTCCCTAGCACCCACATGTATCACCAGGAGTGGGTAGTAGTCCGTGGGACTTACTAGAGCAGGCAGCCTCTCTGCCACATCCCTGATCCGTGCCCCCGCTAGGCAACACACCTCCCTTGAGACGGGGTCTGGCCGGCAGACGAGTGCTTCTGTCCCTTTCAGTGTAGAGTCCCCTACTACTGCGACCCGCTGCTTTTTCCTGGCAGCACCAGTAATCTTCTTTACCAGTGCATCAGCCGGCTGTTTCTGGTGCAAGTGAGTTTCCTCCACAGCCCCCAGCAGGACAGCAAAGCGGGTCTGCTTGGGGACAACAGATTTAGGAGGAAGCCCCTTGCTTTTAATTGTCCTCTTCCTCCTTTTTTTGTTGTGGGTTTTTTTTTTTTGTTACTAATTCCCAGCTTCCTGGTTTAACAGCCTCCTTCTTTCCTCCATGAGCTACAGGGGAAGCTTGAGGCCCCTGCATAGTCTGGGCCTGGAGCAAGCATTTCTGCTTCCTCTCAACAAACGCTCCATCTCTGGCAGTGTTCAAGGCCAGGTTGGACGGAGCTTTTGCAGACATGATCTAGGGTGAGGCGTCTCTGCCCAGGGGGGTTGGAACTAGATGATCTTAATGTCCTTTCCAACCCAAACCGTTCTATGATTTTATGATTCTCACCTGTTTGGTAAAATCTTATGCAAAGGCAGATTACCTGGAAGTGCTGAGAGCCACTGGCCAGTGAAGTTGTTTCAGGACCTTAAAACAGTTTGTAACTGAAAAGTTTAGTCCACTAGTGCCAACCGTACGTTTTAGAGGAATTGCTAAGCTGAAATTTATTTAAATAAATACTTCATACTTCTAAAATCTTTACTTAGTAGCAGCTATATTTTATTCTGATTACAGCTAAGACCCAGAAATAGTTTTATATTATAAAACATAGCTTCAAAATCATTATAAAATATATAGCTTGTCTATTGACACTCACCAGAAAATGACCTGGTGTCATTTTTTAATGCAGCAAGACCCTAGAAAACAAAGCAATGGTTAAAGAATTTTTAAATGATTTTTATTTTGGCTCTCTCTAAACTAGTTTTTCTCTTCTAGTTAGATTTTTCAAATAATAGTGAAAGTCCATTTGTGTTGATTTTGATGGAAACATTTTAATTAATAATATTTAAACATTTTTAAATATTTAGACATTTTTAAAGAAAAATAAATCCATGTTTCTTTAGTGAAAGAAGTTCTACCTCAAATGTACTTAAAGTCTGAGATCCTGATATCAATAACACTTCTGAACCAAAATTCAGCTGCCTTTTCAATTATTGTTCCTATCAATTTACAACATTTAAATCAGAATTAAAATAGCTAAAATATCCCCCCTCCCCTCCCCCCTTTTTTTTGTCTTCTTCTGCTTGTGAAACTCAGAGAGGAAGTAAACTAATAGGTGCCATTTTCCAAATTAAGTTAGAGGTTTTATTGATTGAGGCAATTCTACATACAATATTTTGGTTATATGAATTTTCTCCTGCTTTTTCACATCCTCTCAAGGTCCTAGTAAACAGACTTATTCTTCTTTCACCAAGAATATTTTACGTTATTGACAAAGCAACATTATTCTCCTTTCCACTATTAATAAATTCATGGTGCATTAATATCTTTCTTCTTCTCACCATAATTCCACTACATTTTCTGGTTTCATTGTTAACAGGATAATGCATAGTTAATGTATCATTAGTATATAGTCCATTTAATGCTTCACAGATCATTCACATTTAAACATTGATAACTGGAAGGAAAAAAACCCAGATGAACTGAAGTTCTTACTCTTCAACTAAAACCAGATGAATTTATCTGCTCTATCTAGCAGTGTGATGAAGTAAAAGAGAACCAATCCACTCATAAAAACTATAGACATGTAATGAACACTACAGAGAAAATCTAAATTTCTGATTTACAAGGCTACCACTACAGAAGTCGCATGTGAACTTTCCTCTGAAGGCTTTAGTGGACTTGTATGGAAGCTCAAACTAAATTAATAGATGGATTTTAGCCTATAAAGAAAGATTAGCAACAAATAAGTCCTTTATGATGAATAAAACCCAAAACTCTGTCATTAGAAAAATATCTCAGATCTGGGGCATTTTTTATTGATACTCATAATGAGAAAAATGAACAAATTACGAAGGTTACGAATGGATAAATTAAGAAGGCAAAACTTCAATTGAGTATGAGAAGCAACAAAAGTATTGTCACATGAAAGGGGCATTCAGATGAGCTTGCAAACAATAGATGTATCAGTGGAAAAAATGTTTGAATTCAGCTGTTCTTTCTGAATGAACACTGCAGCTGAAAATGTCCTTAGACACAAAAGAGAACTGTCTCAGTTAAAACCATGTCAGATTCGTAACTGCAAAACAAGCTAAAAAGGCATTTCCACACAAGGAATATCATAGGGTCACAAACACAAAGAACATGTTGATACCACCAAAGGAGCTGGTCTTTGTATCAGCTTTTATTTTTAATATATTATATTTAAGTGGTCTCAAATAAAATGAGAGATCTTAGAAAACTTAGTATCATACAAAAAGATGTAAAAGCCACTCTACCCCTGTAGTTTTTAATCTACATAAGAGGTGCAATTAAAATAGAGTAGAAACAGTTCATGCACATTCATCTGATCTTTGTAGCAGCGTCCAGAAATTCCATGTGAGTGCATTGATCAGCATATACCGGATTTGTCTATGACCATAACACATTTTTTCCTATGACTTTGAAACGGAACATCCTCATGCAACTTTTCAGTTATCTACTTTACTAAGAAGCTGTTTAATCAGACCCTTGTTTCAGTATGTTCATATGCAGGAATGCATTTCTAAAGAGAAATCTCTCAGGTTTTTCAAATCTTGGCTTTGTATCTGTTCATCAGCCATTTTTCAGCCATTTTTCAAGCTATTCCTTGTCTTACAACACTGGCAAACAGGAGTTATCCTCTACTGCATACCAAACAAGAATATAATGTCTCAGTAATTTTAGAGGGAGAGTCAGAGATTGCAAAAATTTTGTTTGTTGGGAATAGTATTTCATCTGTAAACGGCACATGAAAGTCCAGCTGAAAAAGTACCTTCGTTTTATCTGCAGGCTGGGTCTAGAATTCATTTTACATGAGCTGAATTAGTATTTAGATGCTGAGTTATTTAGACAACTCCTCCAAACAAAACATCAGCACTCTTTTCCATAACCACTGAAAAAAAAAAGGTAGCTGTCGTGGTTTAAACCCAGTCAGGTAACTTGTTCACTCACTCCCAGTGAGTGGTGCCAAGCTGACAACAATCAAGGTCCGTGTTCGTCTCCCCCCCCCTCCCTCCACCGGGGCTCTCCCCTTCCCCGCTCCCGGAGGAACGGGGAGGAGGATCGAGAGAGTGCAACTCCTACGGGTTGAGACAAGAACAGTCCAGCAACAAATCACCACCGCTACTATCAGCTAAAACAATGATAAGGGAAAATAACAAGGGAAGAGAATACGATACCACCGGCCAAGAAAACGAGTTCCACCCGGAAGCTCCTGTCCTTCCGGGTAACTCCCAGTTACCCCCCACCCCGGGCATGACGTGCTGTGGTATGGAATACCTCCCCGGCTAGCCCGGGTCAGGCGCCCCGTCTCTGCTTCCTCACAGCTTCCCCTCCTCCCTGGCAGAGCATGAGCCTCACAGAGTCCTTGGTCAGGGTAAACATCACTTAGCAACAACCGAAAACATCGGCTTCACCAACGCTGTTCTCAAAACTAGAAGTCAAAACACAGCACTGCACCAGCTAACACAAAGGAAAAAACATGACTGCTACTGCTGAACCCAGGACATTATCCACCCCTTATTCCATACCATTCACGTCGTGCTCAGATCCCACATTTTCAATACACCATCGCTCTCCCACATATATACATCCATATACATACAGACCAAGAGGAAAAAAAATCATTTTCTTAGTGCATGGACCAATCCCTATAATGCTGCCGAGTCCATTCGGTCCATGATGTTCCAAGTTCATTCTCTGTTGGGATGATGGCTGGAGGGAAGTCAGGGCCAGTCGCTGGTGACCTGGAGACATCTAGTTGATGGGCTATAAAAGCATTACACAGCAGGCAACAGCATACAATTGAGTTCACTGGCTGTTTTCCCCTAAAATCAAATCCCCTTGAGGTATACATCGGACTTCCCCATCTTCCCGCATTACCCACCAAGTATATCCAGGTCCCTGAGCAAAAGCAATCCCACGAGTGGGTTTGCCTTTACCTGAAGCAGGAATAACCCAGACTGTCTTCCCCAGCAAATTCTTCATATGCACCACGGGAACTTTGTCCCCCTCTACAATATGTAAAAGTTCTGACTGGGCTGGGCCGGCCCTGTTGGCAGATCCTCTGGTGTTGACCAACCAGGTGGCCTTTGGTAAATGTGTATCCCAATGCTTGAAAGTTCCCCCACCCATCGCTCTCAGTGTAGTTTTTAACAGCCCATTGTACCGTTCGATTTTCCCAGAGGCTGGTGCATGGTAGGGGATGTGATATACCCACTCAATGCCATGCTCTTTGGCCCAAATATCTATAAGGTTATTCCGGAAATGAGTCCCATTGTCTGACTCAATTCTCTCTGGGGTGCCGTGTCGCCACAAAATCTGTTTCTCAAGGCCCAGGATGGTGTTCCGGGCAGTGGCATGGGGCACAGCGTATGTTTCCAGCCACCCGGTGGTTGCTTCCACCATGGTAAGCACATGGCGCTTGCCTTGGCGGGTTGGTGGCAGTGTGATATAGTCAATCTGCCAGGCCTCCCCATATTTATACTTCAACCATCGTCCTCCATACCAAAGAGGCTTTAACCGCTTGGCTTGTTTAATTGCAGCACATGTTTCACACTCATGAATAACCTGGGCAATAGTGTCTATTGTTAAGTCCACCCCTCGGTCACGGGCCCATCTATATGTTGCATCTCTGCCCTGATGGCCTGAAGTGTCATGGGCCCACCGGGCCAAAAATAATTCACCTTTATGTTGCCAATCTAAGTCCATCTGAGCCACTTCAATCTTAGCCGCTTTATCCACTTGTTGGTTGTTCTGGTGTTCCTCAGTGGCCCGACTCTTGGGTACATGGGCATCTACATGACGTACCTTCACCACCAGGTTCTGCACCCGGGCAGCAATATCTTTCCACAGTGCAGCAGCCCAGATGGGTTTACCTCTGCGTTGCCAGTTGCTCTGCTTCCATTGCTTCAACCACCCCCACAGGGCATTTGCCACCATCCATGAGTCAGTATAGAGATAAAGTACTGGCCACTTTCCTCGTTCAGCAATGTCCAGGGCCAGCTGGATGGCTTTCACCTCGGCAAATTGACTCGATTCACCCTCTCCTTCAGCAGTTTCTGCAACTTGTCGTCCAGGACTCCATACAGCTGCCTTCCATCTCCGATGCTTTCCCACAATACGGCAAGAGCCATCAGTAAACAAGGCATACTGCTTTTCACTTTCTGACAGTTTATTATATGGTGGGGCCTCTTCAGCACGCACCACCTCCTCCTCTGGTGACATTCCGAAATCTTTGCCCTCTGGCCAGTCCATGATGACTTCTAGAATGCCTGGACGACTGGGATTTCCTATTCGAGTTCGTTGTGTAATTAGTGCAGCCCATTTACTCCATGTAGCATCAGTTGCATGATGTGTAGAGGAGACCCTGCCTTTGAACATCCAGCCCAGCACGGGCAGCCGGGGTGCCAGGAGGAGCTGTGCTTCAGTGCCAATCACTTCCGAAGCAGCTCGAACCCCTTCATAGGCTGCCAGTATCTCTTTCTCAGTTGGGGTATAGCTGGCCTCAGATCCTTTGTATCCCCGACTCCAAAAGCCGAGGGGTCGACCTCGAGTCTCCCCTGGAGCTTTCTGCCAGAGGCTCCAGGTAGGACCGTTCTCCCCAGCTGCAGTGTACAGCACATTTTTTACATCTGGTCCGGTTCGGACTGGTCCAAGGGCTACTGCATGAACTATCTCGCGTTTAATTTGCTCAAAGGCTTGTTGCTGCTCAGGGCCCCATTTAAAATCATTCTTCTTCCGGGTCACATGATAGAGAGGGCTTACAATCGAACTGTAATTTGGGATGTGCATTCTCCAGAACCCCACTGCACCCAAGAAAGCTTGCGTTTCTTTCTTATTAGTTGGTGGAGACATTGCTGTTATCTTGTTGATCACATCTGTGGGGATCTGTCTACGTCCATCTTGCCATTTTATTCCCAAAAATTGTATCTCCTGTGCAGGTCCCTTGACCTTACTCCGTTTTATGGCAAAACCGGCTTTCAGCAGGATTTGGATTATTTTCCTCCCTTTCTCAAAGACTTCTTCCGCTGTATCGCCCCACACAATAATGTCATCAATGTATTGCAGGTGTTCTGGAGCTTGCCCCTGTTCCAGTGCAGTCTGGATCAGTCCATGGCAAATGGTAGGGCTGTGTTTCCACCCCTGGGGCAGTCGGTTCCAAGTGAACTGGACACCCCTCCAAGTAAAAGCAAACTGTGGCCTGCACTCTGCTGCCAAAGGAATGGAGAAAAATGCATTGGCAATATCAATCGTGGCATACCACTTGGCTGCTTTTGACTCTAGCTCATACTGAAGTTCTAGCATGTCCGGTACGGCAGCACTCAATGGTGGTGTGACTTCATTCAGGCCACGATAGTCTACTGTTAGTCTCCATTCTCCATTAGACTTTCGCACTGGCCATATGGGGCTATTGAAGGGTGAGCGGGTCCTGCTGATCACCCCCTGACTCTCCAGTCTACGGATCAGCTGATGGATGGGAATCAGGGAGTCTCGGTTGGTGCGATATTGCCGCCGGTGCACTGTTGTGGTCGCAATTGGCACTTGTTGTTCTTCAACTTTCAGCAACCCCACAGCAGAGGGATCTTCTGAGAGACCAGGCAAGGTGGACAGCTGCTCAATTTCCTCAGTCTCCAAAGCAGCAATACCAAAAGCCCACCGGTACCCTTTTGGGTCTTTGAAGTACCCTCTCTTGAGGTAGTCTATGCCGAGGATGCATGGAGCCTCTGGACCAGTCACAATAGGGTGCTTTTGCCACTCCCTCCCAGTCAGGCTGATTTCAGCCTCCAGCACAGTCAACTCTTGGGATCCTCCTGTTACTCCAGAAATATAGATGGGTTCCACCCCTTGACAGCTTGATGGCATCAGGGTACACTGTGCACCGGTATCTACTAGAGCCTTATACTTCTGTGGGACTGATGTGCCAGGCCATCTGATCCACACAGTCCAGTAAATCCGATTGTCCCCTACCTCCACCTGGCTGGAGGCAGGGCCCCTCTAATGGTCATCACAGCATTGGACACTTAAGTCGTGTTGAAAGGGATTATTCTTCGTTATCACAGGAGCTGGAGTAAAATCAGCTCTTCCACTCCATCTGGGAAACTGCTCACCAGAAACTGAAGCCGTAGCTCTCATGGGACGATCAGTCTTGGCCCTTGCTCCCCTCTTCAGTTCACTCACCCGTTCCTCCAAAGCTGAAGTAGGTTTTCCATCCCACTTTGTCATGTCTTCTCCGTGATCCAGCAGGTAAAACCATAGGGTACCCCGTGGCGTATACCTTCTGTATCTCCTCTCTTGAACAATAGGACGTCTTTTGTTAATAGCTGAGACGCGTGTTGGTACACGTGAGGAGCTGGATAAATCAGATACATCGTCCCTCAATTTGTCGAGGTCCTGGGACAGTTTTTTCACAGCTGAGATGATGGAAGGAGTGAGATTGTCTTCGAACTCTCGGAGTTTATGAACCATTTCATCCACTGTTAGTGGTACTATGTCATTCCAGGTCACTGTTGCCAATGAATGGGCATATGATGACGGTGCATTCCGTGTAAGTTTTCGCCACATGGGTCGTGTACATTCAACTTCATCTGGATCTATAGGTGTATCCCCGTTATTCGGCTTGATGTGATAGATCATCTCTACGATGGCCGATTCCCTCAGAGACTGGATGCCTTTGTCTATAGTAGTCCACTTGGCCGAACGACTCGTAACATCGTCCTTGTACGGAAACCTTTCTTTCACAGCTGCCAAGAGCCTCCTCCAAAGGCTGAGGGACTTTTTCTCTCTTGCAATTGCTTTGTCAATTCCCCCTTCTCTAGCAAGTGATCCCAGCTGCTTGGCTTCTGTACCTTCTAGTTCGTGACCATCGGCCCCATTGTCCCAGCATCGGAGTAACCAGGTGATGATGTGCTCCCCTGGTTGACGGGTAAAATCTTTTCGCATATTCCGCAGCTCGGTTGAGGTCCGAGGTCGAGAAGTTACCTCTTCTTCTTCTTCTTCGTCATGTGAGGATGACTCCTGATCAGATTCTGGACCGGGTGGTGAATTCATTGGTTCTTCATCTCGCTTCACCCTTTTTGCCTCCTTTTTGCTTGTTCTCTTGCGTACAGGGGCAACCGATATTGGTACGAATTGGTCCTCTGGTTTGGCTGCAGTGATTATCACTGTGGTTTGAGTAGCGACTGTACTTGTTGCTGGGGGTGGTGTAGCTACCGTGCTTGGAGCTGGGGTAACCGCGCTGTCTGTTGCAGTTGAAGTTTGAGCAGCTGCTGTACTTGCCACTGGGGTAGCTGCGCAGTTCATTGCAGCCAAAGTTTGAGTAGCGACTGTCGCTTTGCCCTCAAATCCGCCGACATTCTTTTCCTTTTGAAGGTGCTGGATAGTGTTGAACAAGGCCCTGTAAGCATAGGCCAAGCCCCAGCACGTTGCCGTGATTTGTCCATCTCTGGTATGGCCAGAATGACCACACACCTCATTTAAGTGTTTTACTAATTCTTCTGGATTTTGCAGTTGTTCGGTAGTGAAATTCCAAAATACTGGGGGGGCCCACTGACCTAGATACTTGCCCATACTATCCCACACACCCTGCCACTCATGGCTGTCCAGCCTCTGGGAAAATCTCTCGGTCCTCCTACATCGTCGTTTGACCCCAGACAAGACCCAAACCTGAATCTGCTTAACTCTTGAAATCAGTAGTGGGCAAAACACACTCTGTATGCGTGTTAGCATGGTGATTCCCATCACCATCAGCAAACAAGTCTCAAGAGCATTAAAAGGCCATTTAAAAAATTCGAAACTCTCAAATGTAAATGGTCTGGGGGGACGACTAGGAGGGTAAAAGGATGTCTCCTTCACAGGTTGAGCACCTGAGAAGGAGAAAAAAGATGTGTAATTGCTAAGCACCTCCATCATATACCTCCCAAAGTATAAAGGTGGTGACCACACTGGGAACATAAGCCAGATCAGTTTCATGATCAATGATTCTATTGTATTACAAGTCATTACCATAAAGTACAATGGGATAAAAACCTTAGCCCAAGCCCCACACTTGAAAAACACTAATACAGCCAATACCGGATGGACGTAAGATATGGTATACTGAAACTGTGAGATCAAGAGGAAAAACCTTGAGAGCCAATAAATCAGCATTGTGACGAGTGACTATCAATCCAGTCAGATCTGTTCTTATCTCAACCCCTCGTGCCCCACGTTGGGCGCCAAAAAAGAACTGTCGTGGTTTAAACCCAGTCAGGTAACTTGTTCACTCACTCCCAGTGAGTGGTGCCAAGCTGACAACAATCAAGGTCCGTGTTCGTCTCCCCCCCCCTCCCTGCACCGGGGCTCTCCCCTTCCCCGCTCCCGGAGGAACGGGGAGGAGGATCGAGAGAGTGCAACTCCTGCGGGTTGAGACAAGAACAGTCCAGCAACAAATCACCACCGCTACTATCAGCTAAAACAATGATAAGGGAAAATAACAAGGGAAGAGAATACGATACCACCAGCCAAGAAAACGAGTTCCACCCGGAAGCTCCTGTCCTTCCGGGTAACTCCCAGTTACCCCCCACCCCGGGCATGACGTGCTGTGGTATGGAATACCTCCCCGGCTAGCCCGGGTCAGGCGCCCCGTCTCTGCTTCCTCACAGCTTCCCCTCCTCCCTGGCAGAGCATGAGCCTCACAGAGTCCTTGGTCAGGGTAAACATCACTTAGCAACAACCGAAAACATCGGCTTCACCAACGCTGTTCTCAAAACTAGAAGTCAAAACACAGCACTGCACCAGCTAACACAAAGGAAAAAACATGACTGCTACTGCTGAACCCAGGACAGTAGCTCAGCGGTGTTATGTATGCTTTCTGTCTAGGACAGTCATCCTCAAAGAGAAAGAATTGCCCACTTTATGGTGTGGTCTACAGAAAGCACCAAACTTACTGCTTTGGACTATACTTACAGACCTTCAAAACAGGTAAGAATTCCCCTCCCCTAAAGTACACAATAGATTTCTTCTACTAGATATTCTAAACCAGTAAGTAGGCTATCTTATTCCACAAAGTTTTAGACACTCATGGAAATGACCACCTGTGATTCATGGTATTTAGCCACTTCCCTGTTGATCCATCTGTAAGGATGGGCTGAAGTTTTTAAATCACTGATTTGTAATAATTGCTGCTCTCAAAAGAAGTGTAGCCTTTTTAATAATCAGGCAGTACAAAACTAAAATGCCATGAACAAAGGGCATTGTACCTTGCTTTGCAAATGGAAGCAAATGTGTTGACAAGCACATTGCTTAATGTACAAAGCATATGTTTGCATTTATTACAAAATTTTGGAAGTAATTTATCCTTAGCTTCATATTGTGAGATCTTATTTCTTTTACTTCATGAGTTATATCTCTACAGTTCTAATTCTAGTAGGAATCTTGAAACCTGCGGATTAGCTCTGGCTCTAAGCTCTGGTTAGCTTCTTTTTTTACAGTGTAGGCACGCTGAGTTATCATGGTTTTAAAGAAGGTATCCCTGGATGATTCAGTCCTATTCCAGAATTATTCCTTTGGTGCAAGTGAAAACACATATGGCTCTTTTTTGATATACCTTTGTAGATCTTTTTTGACATACCTTTGTAGATCTTTTTTGACATATCTTCTCTATTTATCCTAAATTTTGCCTTACCTGATGAGCATAAATAGTTAACATATCTTGTTAGTTATATCCTTCTAATATCTTCAAAAAGATTTTTATGTTATGTGGTATATTATAAAAAGATCAGACTAAATTTTTATATACACCAAAATTAGGAAGTTACTTTGAAGATGTGCATTGTTAGGTCACATTCTAAAGGTGGTGGAGGATGTGGACAAGAGCTGGTTAGAAGACAGTGGTAATATCCAGAAAGTCTGAAAAAAAAGATGCAAGCAGTGAACCTTTCAACTAGACATTGGTGACATGAGTGATCACAACAGTGATAGAAAAGGTACGGTGGCAAACACTTCTTTCTTCACATCATTTAAGTCTCCTGATCCCTTTTAATTTTTTTACACTGGTTTCTCATAGGTTCCATTGTGTTCTAGGTGCAACTGAATTATTAAAACAAAACATCACTGATTGGATATTTAAAAAGAAATAGGAAAATCTTGACTTCCCAGTGTTTTGTCAGTAGGTCTAGTGGTCTTCCCTTATTAGGTTCAGTAATTATTTGGCAGGGGACTGATCAATTCACAAACTCTTACCTAGCAAGTCTGCTTATGAAAGTACTAATACCTGGAAGTAGACTATTATACATGTTTTCTCTCAAGTTTTCTGGAGAATACGCTGTTTCTTCCCCCTTTGTGGGAACAATAAATATTTCTTTTTATTCTAGGTGACCTAGAGTATATTTATTTAACCAGCTATTTTTGTTATTTAGTTTCTCTTCAAAAGCTTGTTAATATAATAATTATCAGGACCATACCTTAGAATTTAACTCTTTTCTATTCAGATATAAAGTATCTGAATATAAAAAATATAGCAATTGTACAAAAAACCCTCCCAAGAAGAAATTTTTCACAGCTAGTGAAAGAGGAGCTCAGACCCAAGAGCAAACTAGACAGCAGAGATAAGGATTTCTGTAAAGTATGTATCTAAAATAGATGACTTTGTGTTTTCCCTGTTCCTGGTTCTTCAGCTTTTCAAGGGCTGAAACTATTCACCCACCTTCCCACCAGCCAAGCGCTTTCACCTCAAATGAACAAATTCACTCTAAACTTGTCTTTCAATGCTCAATGTCATCTTCCCTCCCTATCTTTAAAAATGCAAACACTAGTGAATAATTTACAGTTTATTGTTAACTTAAATACAGTAAATTTAATATAAATTTGAACTGAAAATCAAAGCAGATTTCTCAAAATACAAAAGTCAATGTTATTTTGACTGTTCATTGCTGTTATTTAAAAGGAGATTGTGGCATTTCACGACTCGAACTCAAGTTGATGCAGAGACTCAAATTCAACTTTATTACAACCAAGCCCTTTTTAACCCCCATACATACAACATTCAATCTCATTGGTCCCTGTAAAACTCTCTAGGTAAATAGTCCAATCACAATGCTGCAGACCTTCTCACAGCCCCCACATCATCTGGCCTTCAACGCCCCAACTCATTGCCCCAGGTCTTGTCAAAGCACCAAGGCCTGTGAGCCCATTCCCAAACTGTTCTTCATGCAAATCTTATTGCCTTCACTCCCCACAGGAGATGGTCAACATACATATTTGGAAAAGCCATACAAAATACCAGAATCAGTCCTGGCAGTGTGATACCCTACAGACTAAGTGGTATATTTGCATACTAGCAGGCAGCCCTAAAAAAAATAGGTAAGACATCTTATTTACCAAGACATTGTAAATATCTTAACCCTTGTAGATACAAACATTATTTTAAACAGAACAGGCCAGACAAGTAACATTCAACAGAAATGATTCATGTACCAAACACACAATAAAATGAGAACAAATTTATACTATGAATGAAACATCTGGGACACTAATACCTGTAAGCACTTCTGAAGATGAAATTTGAACACACTGTCCAAAGTCAAAGGAATGTAAATTAAAGTTACAAATAATCACGCTGTTCACTGCACATTTGTCTAACATTTCTAATCTCATACAAATTCAAAAGTGTTCTGAAAAATTTAAATGAAACTACAACATTTCTGACAAGAATAACTTTCAGTTTTCAGAATGATTCAGCTAATTATCTAACCTACATGCATCTCCATAGCTCAACGAGTCCACATATATGAATTGATATGTAAACGTATTACACATACTCTCTATCTTGCTTTACTAACTGTATATGTATATACACAGGGAGTACAAAGATCAATCCACCAAAAAACATACTTTAGTCAAAATCTTTTGTTATGAAATATTTTGGTTCATATTACCTTGAAATCAAACATGTTTTTTCTGGCTTAAAATATTGTGTTGTCTTTTTTAAAAAAATAAAGCTGAAATTTCATATTCAAAATTAACATTAATCCAGAATTCATTCAAAAGTAATGAGAAAATAATATTTCAGTATTTTTAATACCTCTTTATTTCTAAGTTTATTAAGAGGAAAGGAAGTTCTCATAAACTTTAGCATATACAAAAATAAAGTGAATACTCAGGTAATAACAGGTTTGAACTGGCTCTTTTCAAGATATATTTTTCTACTACAGATATAAGATCCACTTCAATGGATTTTGCTTCTGTAATGTGAACAGCCACATACATAATATGTCTGCATGTAAACGGACAATGTGGGCCTAGAATTATGGCCATACGTTTACAGATTGAGAGTATCTGTAGCAAAATCAGCTGATGTTGATTCACATTATTCTAAATGAGAGCAAATTAAACTCATTCATTGCTACTGGCCTGCTCACTGAATATTTGACTGACCTGTTAGAAATGGTTTTATAATATTATGGGTCATAATGACATTTTCTTAATAGATACTTCAGTCCATTTTACATGTGTGAACATTTTTTTTAAATGAGATTTTAACTTTACATATTATGGGATAAAACCAGCCACATCTACAAATTCATATCTCTGGTGTTGCAGTTATCAGAACAAAGTTCAGTACAGCACATCCAAAACAGAATTGGACATGTTGTATTCTATTATCAATTATCACACTATAGCATGATAGAAAGGGGGCCTTATTGAATTCATTTTTTTATGAGATTTATGCATTCATTGTTTACACTTAGAATGTTGCTTTTACCATTTAAAGCCTCATGGTTCATATGTGTATTTTGGCTTAGTGAGGAAACTGTTAAAGTCCATCACTTAGTATAATATTTTTAAAGCTGCATAGTACCATATGTTTTAGCAATCACAGAAGTTTAAGGAGCTGTCTCAAAGTAAGCAAACAAAGCGGAATTAATCTCTGCTCTTAATACAAAATTACATCTGTGAAACATCTGAATCCGAGCTTATCTTTGAGTAACTGCTTATGACAGAGGTCATTTCTAATGGTTTAAAACTTCAGTCAAGATAGAGCTCACAGTTAAATGACAAGATCACAAGGAAGAAATGTTAAGGCAGAAACTTCTTAACTCATATGTTCAAGGGGAGAATAAAGTAGCCACTATGTCTCACCGCTTGAAGCAGGACAGATTTCTCAGACACAGAAAATGCAGAAGGCAATCACAGCTTAACAATTTCCTGGTGCCTTTCATCTAAACACCACTTAATACTAAACAGTAATGAATTAAGCTGGTTAGCATATCTACAAAGTAAGTACAGTAAAGAAGAAATGTACTTACGTTTTTGGCAGATGTCCTGGTACCCTAATGTTGACAATCATTTTAAGATCCAGAGCAACAGTTGCACGCTATCACAAAAAAAAAAAAAATACATATACTTTCCTAACCTAGAGTGCTTTGTGAGAAGCTGGAGGGAAAATACACTGAAATACTGCTGGTTGAGTAATTTTTAAGTTATACGGTTTTCTGAAAGAGGAATGTTCATGAAAAAAATAAATGCATTTTACAATCAATTCTATTCTTTATGTTGATATACATTGGTAAAATCTCCATTTGTCAACTTTATGAGCTCCTGAAAGTCTCATTTCACAGTTTTAGAAATACAGGACTAGTTAGAAAAACAGAAAAATGGAAATGCAAGTTGCAATTAATCTGTTCTGATTATTTAGTGTATGTATGAGCAACTCACAAAAGTAGTAGCTTGAATATTAAAAACATACTTGGACATACGTCCATTTCTTGTAAGGCTTGTAAAGAAGGAAAAATTATCAGCTTGTAATGAGTTTTAAGTCTTATGTGGATACCTTCACATTGATGATGTGTATTTGATTTCATAAAGATTTTTCTAGGATTCCCTTAATTTCTTTAGGAAATTTCAGTAAATGTAAACAAAAGAGTTGTCTGCAAGTGTGTATGCTCTAATGAAGCCCATCTTTACATGGTGTAAGAATGTCCTCTAACATCATTTCAAGCAAGTATGGAAAACTTTCTGACAAAGTCTCTCAGCTAATCACAGTTATATATTTTCATAATTCTACTAAAAAATAACAACATTTAAGAACTGGACTTGGTCTGTAACATCCCCTTCATTTCAAAGTATATACCATCAGCTTGAATGATTATTTTAATTCTAATGCAGCAAATGCATGAGACTAAAGCATTTCTCAAGAAAAAAAAACCTGCAAAATATTCCAAGGGTAGAAAAATATCAGCAACAAAAAGCTATTAGAAGCATTTATCATCAGAGAACCAAATTCTTGGCTTTGTTACCTTGATTCAACTATATTAAACAAGACAAGAACATTTTGTTAGATCTCAGCAATAAGATTTCTTGATGTGTCTTGGCAGGAAAATGAAATAAAAAATTTTGCAACTCACTGACACAAGTTCGTTCATTCTGTTTCTTTGCTCCTACAAACCACATGTTTATGGTTTTAAAATAAATAAGTCATAAATAACAACAGAACTAAAACTAAATAAGATCGTATGTGTATTATCTCATTGTATACCTATCATCTTGATTATTTTTAAAATGCTTTTGCCTCACATTTATACAAAGCTCTCTTCCATATTTGTGCATAGCAAAAAGGAATCCACAAGTCTGGGCTTCACTAGCTGCTGAAAATCTGAATCTTCAAGTCCATCAGGACTCATAACTGCTAGTCTCCGTAAGGCTGCCTAAAAAACAAAATGACACAATTGTAATACTGTTAAGGTTTGACAAAGTCTTCATTGCAGGACTCCATATAATTATTTCCAAATAATTGCCAAGACTCAAAACTGAATGCTGCTAGTCTATAGACTCTTCTGATTTGTTGATCTCCCATTACAGTCTTCATCTGCAAGATTAATTTCCCCTCAAATACAGCTATTAAATGACAGTTCTTTTTGGGCACATTACTCTTAGAACAAAGCAGCAGGGACAGCATGGTGCCAAAGAACACAGAGGTGAGAGTCAGAGCACTTTGATTGTAAACCTATCTCCAGTCTGCTGCACATCTCATGCTGCCTCTGTATCTCAACTCTCAGCTTTTGTCTTATTTATGAGAACTATAAGCCATCTGATTCAGAAAACATCTGCTACTGAAGTTTTACGCAATGCCTGTAACAGAAATCTTTTAGATACTAGTTTAGTAGAAAGAAGCCATAAATTTCAAACCATTTGGGAACAAATAAAACTGCCAGTTGTTCTGATTATGAGGCTGCACAATAAAAATCACATTGATGTTACTATTATCTTCATAAAATCTCCCCTTCTAAGAAGGTTGCATTTTGTTTTTTTTTTTTCTCACTGGTAAAAAATATACAACCATTAGATGCCTTCTAGGAACCTGACATGACACATGCAACTGAAAAGCAGGCTGGCTTTTCTCAAGAATAAAAATTGGCTTCTATTAGCAAGATCTGATAGTTGCAATCAGCTCATCTCTGTGCTGGTTGTCAGTGCAGCACTAACACAAGAGTTAATTATCTGCTTCAAAGAATACAAAAAGTAAACAACTAAGCTAAAAACACCAAATACTACAATCCCTCAGACTTTAGTAGCAACACTTATCAAAGCCTGAAGCAGCTAATGTCCCAAGGGCAATGTTTGTGTCACATGTTTATCAGAAAGTGTCATCAGGTAGTTACCAAATATCAGGAGAAGCAGAACTGGTGACACAGGCAGGCAGGTAGCATCGCAAGTGACAGGCATAAATTCAAGGAATGTGCAGCAACAACTTCAATGAGACAGAAAAATCACAGCCTGGTTTGCTGCAATCACTCTGTGGCCTCTGCTGTAGCCATACACAATTAACATGCCTTCTTGGCAGGTATGGAGAATAAACACAGCATTTCTTATGCTCCCATACTCTCTTCATCCTGAATGAATCCTACTTAAACAAGCAAAACTTCTCATGTGCTGGTACAAAGTCAGCAGTCAATCAAAGCTGCAATAACAAATTTGTACTTTTACATTAAAAATAAACAAGCACTGTCAAACAATATTCTTCAGTCTTCATTCATCAACGCCTGTCTCCTAACCCTACATCACCCATGCCCACAGAACACTTTTGTCTTGCAAAATGCTAGATGAAATTACTCAACTCTGAGAGGTGACTGGGGCTCACAGTCCATACAGTGCAGAGCCAGCAGCTGGGATCTTTCTCTCAAGCACAGAAAGTGTTAACCTTTTGTTGGCCACTTCTTGGCTGAACACTATATTGTCTTGGAGGCTCAAATAGATAAAAAGGAGGATTGTAGTGAAAGCAAGGCATGTCCTTTCCTCTACATGTCCTTTGGCCTCTACATATTTTCATCCATATGTGTGCATGCAGGTAAAGGGCTTGCTACCCCTGTGATTCAAGGCTTAATGCAGCAAACATATCATCATCAGAGAATGGAATTTAAGAATTACAGAAACGTTGAATTCTGAAGTGTTCCAGTGCTCACTAATGTGAAGATGAAGCCGTTTTTCCTTATGCACTTAAATCTTCAATCAGGGGATAAGTAACTGACATCGTACAGGACTACATTTCAGGGCAAAATTAAGAGACACTAGTATGAATTCATTCCTGAAATACTTATGCCTTTTGAAATCTAAAGGACTGGTTTTTTTCTGCATTTTTCAGGATAAGTATGAAATAAAAATTGAAATGTACCTACCAGACATGCCACTAAAACAGAATCACTGTTGTTTCTTTCGGTTGGTGATCTGCAAAGTTTAATTAGGCGAGGAATACCTGAGTGCACAAGAGTATCAGGAGAAATAATTTAGAAAACAAAGTCCTTATTTTGAGATGAAGTCTTGTTTTCTTTAGATGTTTTGTATATATCTTTCTTAGCAAATATGATATCTAATGCAAAGATGATACCTAAATACTCAAGGGACTGTCCACAGAGCTATGCAGTTCAGAGCAGACATAACTAATAGTTGTAATGTATAAATAAATACATACACTGTTTTTACCCACTATTGCTATTTCAGAGCGGAGGTTGTGACCTCCATTTCTTCCCTATGAAAAAACTCCAGCCAAAAGAATGTGTTCCTTCTTGTCAGGTTTATCACATCCGAACGTGCTGGGGTCCAAGTTTTCTGTCCACTAACAGGTGCTGCACAAGGGTTTAAATAAAGAAATGGAGTAGGCAGCACTATCAGTTGGCATAGTCTGCCACAGCTATGTATTGGGTGGGTGCTGCACCTCAGGTTCCTCTGGGAAATGAGCCAGAGGTTCATTTAGTGCGACCTCCTTAGTCACTCTCCGGACAGATTGTACAGTAATTTCTATTGCAGAAAGTGTACCAAAGGAGGCTAAAAATTAAAAAAAAAAAAAAGAGCTTCTCAATGACTGGCAGTTCCACCCTCTTTTTTAGTCTGCCATTAAGCTAGGAAACATCCTTACAGCTAAGTTTTACAGCTGCATCTGCCACTTCAGGATCTCGGCTGAGTCGTGCCAGTGTAACTGCAGATTTCTGCTGGACCCGCTCGCAAGCAGCAACTTCTGCTGAATTTCCTGAAGATGACTTTTCAAAGAGCATTTCCATTAAAAGTTGAACACCTAGAAGGATGTAAGAGCCATTGTTATCCTCTCTCCAACAAAAATACTCAGTTCAAAAAGGTAAAAGCAAAAAACAAGCTATGTAAAATACACACAAAATAAGGCATGACAAAAGCATATATATGGATGGTAATTTGGCCATCAGCATTCAGTCACATCTGCTCTGTGCATAAGTTTGCCTTCAGTAGGAAGTTATAGAATTCCTGGAACCAGAAAATGCACTAACTTCCCTCTTAACTTCTTGACTCTTCTACAATTTGGTATTTTAGATTTCACAAATTTATTTCAGTCAACTAAATGCAATTTTTTATTTACTTCTAAGCTAACCTGAAGGTAATCACTAACTTTAAAATATGAATGTTTCAGATGTTCACATGAAATTTTGAGTTGAATTAAAGGAAAGCAAAACTTTCTATCGCAGTTTATGCATATTTAAGCAAGCCTTCAAAAGTTCCTATCTCAGAATGTTTTAAGGGCATTTTAGAATGGAGAATCCTTTAATGAAGGAAATGATGACATTCTTCTTGGAGTTTACTGTGCAACTAACTCTTCACTTCAGAGGCCATAGTCATCTATGTCAAAATGGTTTCATTAACTTTCTGTTGCCTGTAGAAGTTGATATTCTTACTGTAGCACCACAAAAACAGGTGAAAATGTGATGATTTCTATTTTCTAGACTATTTAAAATGTAAGGAAAATTATGTGCTATTAGACTCCATATGCTATTAGGCATTCAGATTACTTCAGGTAGCATCAGAGGATTTTAACAATTAGAACATTTGCATACATAATTAAGAGAATTAGCATCAGAATCATGCAGCTAGATAATAATCAATCGACATACAAAAAAGTCAGAGTTGGGAAGAAAATATATCTAAACTCTCCAGGATTCAAGGATCCTTCTCAGTTCGTGAATCTGGCTTCTGACCAGCATCTGATTACCGCAACATCAGGCAGAAACAAAAAGCCTTTCTACACAAGATGAGTGTCAACCCTTCTCAAAAGCCTGGAGGCAAATGCCTCTGTGTGAGCTTCCATTATAGAATGCATACACAAACTTTATTTCATCACACTGTGCTTGACAATTCATATGTACACCTCCACATAGCGCAGTAGCTAGCATGAATTAGGCCTAGTTGGCAGAGCTGTTAGTATAATTTTATAAACTTCAATCAAGTTTCTGCCGTAGTAGAAATAAATAATATATGACCACATACCTGTTCCCCCAGTAACAAAACAGGTTTAGGTGTGCTCAAAGAAATAGACTTTATGGTTAACAAATAAATAATCTGTTAACCATAAAGGAGTGCAAAAGCTTCCAGGGCATGTCTGGATTGTGGGTATTAACAGCAAATCAGAAAACAACAGTACAAGTCAAACAGACTAACAGGGTATTCTCTACCCAATTCTACAATTACAGGCACCTAGGGTCTTGTCTGGGAAATGTTAGGGTCCTGCTAACAGTTTCTAGAAAATATTCTGGGTTAGGAAGTCCTACGTGCTTGCACCAAGAGGTCTGGGACCCGCTCTTTAATGTCAAGGAACACAGGGAGCTTGGACCAGAGGCATTGCAGGAACCAACATGAGGACCTGAGCAACCTCTCTCTGGGGCTGCCCATCCCTCCCATGTAACAAGGAGATCATATAAGAAATCACCATGCTAACCTGCCTTGCTCCTCCCCCTCACTGCACTGTCTTCTGCATGGGACAGGGAAGTCTGGTAATTTGCAAAATTACCTGTGATTAAATTTCTTCAGTATCCAGATCAATCCAACCTCAAGATTGTCACTTGGTTTCTAACTTCAACACCTATCCACCTTAAAAAGGACATCAAATGCACACTACCTCTGTGCACACATGGATCACATCAAGCAAATTAGTTGTGCCTGATCCTTGAAGCCATATTTGTGCGCATAGACCTCAAAGTTTCCATTGAAATGCGGGAAGTTTCCAAATCCAATATTACGTAAGAATTGGCCAATTCTATTTCAAGACCCACATCTATGTAGATGCTTTCTGAAACCCTTTCTCACCTGTAATCAGCCATGTCTGAGATTCAAATGAATACAAACCATTCCTACCCAAACTTTAATTTAAAAAGTCTGGATGGGATATTCCTAGGACAGAAAAAGCAACATGTGAAGCTGCACTGTAAGTTAGAATCTCCTGCTCCTTCCCCAAGCTCCTCCACCAAAAAAAAACAAACAAACAAAAAACCCTAAAAACTGTCTTACAATATTTCTTGGCCATGAATTTGCTGTATTAATAAGGCAGTTATGTCTTCCTTTATCCCTATCCACAGATTTATCAATGTAACTTCTCAGACTTCTGGTGGACCTGTAACACCTAGGGTTTCTTTTTTTCAATATAACAAATTTGTCATAATATGATATTTAAAGAAGTGTGGAAAAAACCTGATAACATCTGCATAGTAATAAAAATATAATGTGTCAAAATTTATACTACTTCTAAATATGAAAAAAAGTGGCACAAAATGCAGGTATGCATGGCTCAGGATCAGATGACATCTTTCAATGTGTAAGAATTGCCAATTTATGCAATGTCATTACCAAAACAAAGCTTGCTAAAACACTTTGTACTACCTTGCTTTATGTCTATGAATGTCACACACACAGAGAACATCAGCAGTATGGTCATACATACAAAGTTTTCTAAAGCAGTGGTAATTTATTTCAGCTACATAGAACTATCCCAAGCACTCATTTTGCATCCTGCAGCAGTGTGTGATGTCCAGCAGAGATAGGATGCAAAACCACCTAATTAACGAAGCCTTTCTCCTTTGCCTTGTAACCACTACTTTCCCATCTACGCACATTCTCCGCAAATACAGAATGTAATTCAGCTAAAATACATACCATTTCCTTGAATGATTTCTGAAGCACACTGGTCCAAGACAGACATGTTTGCCAAGATTGTTACCACCTGTTATTAAAAAGGGAAGAAAATATGAAGTATAGCCCAACAGTTCAGTAATATTAAATAGCACTGTGACAGAAATGTGGCAAGCCCAATAAGATTAAAAAGCATTCTTGTAGGTCAACCATCTATTCCCACCTTTGTGATTTCTCAGGAGTCTTTATCTTACGTATGACTGCTAACTGAAATCCAAACAAGAAAAGTAAAACCTCTTTTTCTCATGCTCCTATACTCATGCATAGAAATCTGTCATATAGAGATCTACACAGCAGATTTGTTCGCTGGTCAAATTGTTAGAAGGAGGAAGATAAAAATTTATAAATACCAACCAACTGAAAAAATATGGAGTCCTACAAAGAATTCAGCCAGGAGCTGCCCACCCTCAGGAAACAGTTCTGTAGTCACATTTCAGCTCAGGCGCAGTGCAGCAAATGGCATATATTCGGAAGCATCAAGCTATTGCTAAGTTTCTGCTTCAGGGTTCAGCTGAAATGCTGAGATATCCTCACAATTGATTTGAAGTTTTGAGCTTTGATTAAAGGGATAATTTAAGGAATATTTTTCTGTTCTATTGAAGCCTTAAGTTGTGTGTATGTCAAAGTATTGTCCCAAAATGAGATGGATTTAAAAATCCATTTATAACTTTCCTGAGCTAAGGCCAAAGCACATTTTGAGATCCTTATTTACAGAATTTCTTATCTAAAACTGCACTGTTTTCAAGACTAGGTGTAACTCAACCTGCTTACAGTCATGCAGAGAGCTGTTGACAGAGATAGAATCATGTGGAGCTGTTGGCTTTCAACCACCCATTTCCTTCATTGATATCCTATACTTTCTCTCATACATCCTGCAAGACAGTCTTTTTAACTTTATCCTCCAAATAACTTGCTTTCTGCATGCAAACACATCTCAGTATTAACAGCATATGTGAGGGACCAAATGATAAATGTTATAGAGCATTAGAAAACAAAATATAAATAATATTATTTCTTCAGAGGTTTTAATTTCTCTGTTCGAGTTAAGAAAAACTGACCAGCCTCAATGATCAATTTGAGACTGGTTATCAGATTTTTAACAGCACAGTGTCAGTTCAAAAACAAGCAGACTTCTCAGACGTAAGTAGGCATGAGATCAAACCACCATTCTGACCTCACTTTGCCATTTTAATAACAAGGATGACTCATTTTCATTGCTGTGACATAAAGGTCTTCCAGTTTGGAAGGTAGTGTTACAGTGTCATCTCTCTGAATAAATATACTTACTTAGGATGCAAATGAGTTGCTGAAACTCTACAGAGTGACAGGTAGAAATATGGTAACTCAGTGCATGTCTATGTATTTATTCCATATTAATTATTAGCTGTGTTTCAGGCAGAGTGTATATGTTTTCTCATTCTAAATTATATCCTGTTAATGAAAATTGCTTCCTCTATGCAGAATCTGTACCCCATGTGGCTCTCTAAGCCACAGATGAAGAATTCAATTAACCACAATTTGAATACATGCCAATTATTCCACTGCTTCAAGTTATTTTGTCTAATAAGTATTTTCATACATAAAAATATTTTGTGTGTGTCTTTTGACACCAAAAATATTTGAAGTTATATCTGTACTTCCTTTGCGTTGATTATGTGGCCCCTATATTTTGCAATGTATTTATGGACTAGCCTAACGGGTTTATATGCAACTTTCTCCAGAGGGGTTTATAAAAGACCCTTACCATCAATAACGATCAAGTTCCACCTACATTATCTTTTAGAAATCTTAATAGGACTTGAAAGGCAGTTAAAGCATAGATAGCTCTCTCAATATGGATACATTTTTCTTTCCTCAAAAAAACTCACATTTTCCTGTGATTCAAACAAAGTAACATGAAATAGCACAACCTAAACATGTAACAGACAAGCTGAACATGAGTTGTCTTTAAATGCTTTATTTTGCCTATACTTGCCTATTTTAAAATTCAGTATACATACAGCTTCCATAAAAATTTCTTCTGCAATACAGACCAAAGTTCGAGGAAGTTTAATACTAAGGATGAACTCTCTAGAGGAAAACACAAACTTAAATGTAGATTCAATTTGCTTTGAAAAGTAACACTTCTGTGAGCACTGGTATTAATGAAGTCTCATTTCTCTTGGATTTAGAGTTGATCAAAAACCATAAACAGAACTTTTCCAGTGGCATCTCTCCCTCAATAGATTTTTTTTTTTTTTTTGTCTAATCATACCTAGGCTCATGATGCAGTTTTTATCTCTCTTTTCCCACTGTTTGGCTTCAAATGTCATAAAACCTTAAGTAGTCTCTCAAAAATGAGTGTAGTCCTGTTGAATCTGCAAACCAGTTATTATGAGACATGGAGCCCCCAGATACAGATGAAAGTGACCACCTAAGCCTCATTTCCACCAGGAAAATAGGTGAAAATTATTGGGAAAAAGACATTCCAAAGCCTCTTTTAGAATTTTAATGATTTTAAAACCATTGAGAGACTTGAAAATATTTAACATGGAATCTCTCCCATTCAACTGTAGTATTTAGCATCAATTTCTTTAATGCTTCAACTGTTCGAGACATCGCCTGTAAAAATTACACTCCAAGATTGTGAAGGACTGGCACCTTAGACAATTTAAGATTCTTGCAGGTTTTCTGAATTCCTAAACCATTCACTGAATTTGTAGTTAGCTCAATAAAAAAGAACATATTGTGAAGACAGGACACATGAGCTCTGATCATCTGCCAACGCTATCATACCTTGCAGAAAGTCTGTGCTGTAGCCACCCACAAGTTCCAGTACACTAGTGATATCTTGATATGTGGCATCTGCAGATGTACTATTAAGCAAAGACTGTCAGGGATTTTCCAGAGGAAAAAAAAATACCAAAAAATGAAAGAAGTTGCTTCATCATATGTGGAATTTTTTAATGAAACAACTACATTACATTCTATTGTCAAAACTAATGAAGTATTTTTAGTGGACTGCCTTAGAAACTGTGTCTCAGGTGCTGCAAGGGCATAGTTCAGCATAGTTCCCTGACTCAGTGCCTGGATGTCTGCTGAACAGATCTGTTCTGGAGCTAGATCTAGATCCATGGATCTCCAATATCTGTATTCTGTGAGAGCTCTTCGATAGACTAACCCAGGCCAGTGCACACTCTAGTCTCTGTTCTCCATATCCATCAAAAATTGCAGGTGTTTCTCTATGTCAGGACTCTGATAAACGTGGTACCTGGTTTTCTGTGAGAACTGGCAGCCCTAAAACCACTGTAGTAATGTACACCATAGAAAAATAGACCTGATCAACAAATAATGAACTATATACATTTTTTGACACCAGATGAAAACCAAATTATTCAAAACAACCACAGGAATAGGCCTCTGGTGTTTATCCCTGTGTTCATCACCTACCTGTTAACAATATGTGCTATGCACTATTTACCTAAACCACGTGGTAGTGAGTCACAGTAAAACATGAAATGCCAGGAAAAGAATTCTGACCAGTTTATGGTTTAGCACCTTTTGAAGAGGCACTAACTTATCAAAATAATAACATTCAGACAGTTCCACTGGGACTACTAAGATTTTTCACAAGACGAGGAGACAAAGTAGTTAACTTTCAGAATGTAAAAACCATACCCAAATTAAAGAAGCTTTAAAAGTTCACCTTTAAATCACCTGTTGGTACACAAAGTATGCAGATAGATTTGAGGGGAAAGCATCCCCCTTCAGATCCATAGGAAAATTCCCAGCTTAATAAACCTAAAAATAATCGAGCTATTTCACACTTTTCAAATGTCAGTACAAATTCATGTTGCTATTCTCACAGATGCCCTGGAAATTAATCTAAAACCTAACTAAAAATTTTTATTTTTATGGGCAATATAAGTAAACAGGTACCTCCTTGTAGTGATGTTATCATCCATTATTATAAAATTGGCAACATTGATCTTGTTGGGTACTCCAGTAAACAAAATCTATTTTTATAACTTGGAAAGTGATTTTAGTTCCACATAGTTTGCTTTCACTCACCCAGCCTTTGAAACATACTGAATTTGTCAATGATGAACCATCCTTTTCAGTTCTGTAGTCTGCTTTGCACTGAACCATAGGAATTTCAGTTGTCAAGAGTGATTTAAATTCAAGAAACCATGGTTAATTAAGAACCTTTAGAACAGTTTTGTTCAAAATCCCTAAAACAACAGTCAACTTGGGAATTCTCTTGCTAAAAAAAAACATAAATTAAAAAATAAAGTGATCACTAACACTATAGTAAGGCTTTTCTTTCTAAACAAGTGATCACTAACACTATAGTAAGGCTTTACTTTCTAAACAACTGAGTAATGCTCACTAACCAGTCACAACGGTACTGAACTTTTGTTGCAAAAATTAAAACTGAATGAAAATGCTTTGTTACAAACTAAGATACATACACTGAGATTGTAAATCTCAAAAGCTTTATTTAACAAAGGGAAAGCACATAGGAAACAGAAGGCTTCTTTGGTAACTTTCCCTTAATGGGAGATTCAAGACTATGTAAAAGTGTTTCTCATTATTGTGAAACCAGCTACTCAGGAAGAAAGATGCAATAGGATTTGAAAGATGAAAGCACACATTTTAGCCAGTTAAAGGGGCTCTTGGAGGACAGGTTGGTGTCTGCAAAGCTGAAAGATGTGATGCTAGTATACCTTTATTGATAATACAGGCATATCGTTCAGTAGGCTTTCATTGACAGTTACAACATAAATAGAAGGACATACATAAAATGAGACTTAGCAAGTAATTTAACTGAGTAGCAAAGTAGATCAATATAGAACTGCTAATTCTCTTAGTTAATTACTCCTTTAATGCTGATTCAATGCTAAGTAAAATTCTTTTTCTAAATATTATTAGAGTATTTTATAATTCATTCAAATAAATGACATAAGGATGAATCAGAGTGTGTCTGTAAAGCTCCATCTTGTGAATGCCCCAAAAGGGCATCTGACAACTAATAGGAAGCAAGATGGAGCTTTTGTTTCTGAATGTAAATTCAAAACTTCTGAACTTCACAATTCGAGATCAATCCACACAGAAACAGCAAAAGAGCACATATCAACAGGTGTTTCTGTCACCTGATTGAAAGATGCAAACATCTCCATAAAATAATACTAACAGAGACAGAATCAGTTTGCTAAGTCTAGGTCTATTCTGGCACTGACAGGGAATGCTGAGGCTGAGAAGTGGAGACTACAACTAAAGGAATCTTCGGAATGGATGTCTTTACTACATTTTTATTTACTGAACTTCATATTGCTAATCTGGCTAAGAAATAGGCAGAAAAAACAGATTCCCTCATATTTTGTTTCGAAGAAGCATATAGGAAATGAATCCTGCATGGGTCTCCTCCCTCACTTCCAAGGACAGACTTTTCCGTCTTTCAGATGTAAAGTGGGGCAGGGGAAGAATAATTATCTATCAAACTTCCTTCACAGTATTAGAAAGCTTCTTAGATTTTGAAACTGACTCAATCAATCAAAGACACCTAAGACGTCTGGTCTCCCTATAGCCAAGCAATTCTGGCATAAACCAATGCACAGTCATAGGAAACAAGTCTAATTGGAACCAGGGTTTGAGTACGTGGGAGGAAACTTAATTACTACCATTTTAGAGGAGGCAGAAAGTGCAAAGAACTAGTAATTTCTGGTGCCTTCCGAGAAGAAATAGCTTTCTACTTGTGGAGGATAAATCAACAAGAAACTCTAATCTGTAGAAACACTGTTTACAAGCACACTTTCTCAGAACCAAGACCGAAATCACAGCCTTCACCTAGGAAGTGATTCTGCCTAGTTTTGGAAAAAAAGATCAGCAGCAAAACTTCACAGCTGTTTGAAATCTGCTCTCTCATATCCTAAAGGGCTGAAGACAAAAAGATGAAAAATGCAGCAAAATGCATACATAGTCATCTCTGACTTACAGCTTCATGATTGGTACAGCCTGCAATGACCTCTCTTGCTTATAGTTTCTGCAGTAAACAGCCCAGCACCAGCCTTGTTATACTGTGAACCTGGCAGGCAAGGGCAGAATATAACTGCAATTGTGCTGACAAAGGATGTTTCCCCCCAGTGAGACTTTACACTGAGTAACTGCAATGTTTGCCCAACTTTACAGGTGATTAAACAAAAATGCAAGTTAAACTGCTCCTTCAAAATCAGAGCAGCAGCAATATTAGGAATTGATCCCAGGAATTAAAACCTCACCACACTAAGCTAGGAAAAAACAGCTGAGTTCTTCAACTCAGATGAGATTTTACTCTTCCAACAGACTCTTTTGCTTTGCTGGTTGGAGCACAATGTCTTACCCTGCATCAAATCTAAATGCAAAAGGCATAATTGTAACAAAACAGGCATTTTGTCTCAAAAAAAAATGTAGTATTGAAGAGAGAAAGTCAGTTTTGGACACCTGAGATGTAATGATCTATAACACTGACCACATTAATTCTAGTCAATACTGTTACTTGTAGTTCTATATTGTTCAAATGTATATGCAAAGACTGAGATAACTAGTTAAAGAGAAAGAAAGGACATCAAGGAAGTGATCACACAGAAAATTAATTAGGATATAGATTATATAATGGCATGGTTAAAGTTCAGATACAGTCATGTGACTTTTGGCCTAATTTTCCTTTTCTGCATCTGTTACTGGGAGTCTTGTTTCTTGTTTAATTTCTTAAGATTTTTTTAATAACTTACGTTATTTATCACATCTCTATCAGTTGAAAACATATTTTCTCAGTGTGATCTAGTCAATACTGGAAAGGATCGAATAATTTTAAGTGTATAGTTTTCCAACCACAGTTCACACTGAGAGGGAAGGCAATTCTAACCACACATTTAGCCATCATTATACTAACATCAGAGCTGGATATTAATGGAGACCTGTGGAAGAAAACTGAGCAGATCCCTTTATGACCTAGTTGTTCTTATGTAAAGGCTTTGTGTTGCATTTTTATCCGCAGTATGTAAATCTAAAAACTGTGTTGAACTGCAGAAAGGATGTGTGAGCATGCATTTGAACCATTTGAGACAATCAGATATTACTTGCTGCTGATCTTGAAAATAATTTTCAAGAACTAGACAGGAAACTTAAGTCTACTGAAGTGAGACCTTTCAGGGGCAGACAGCCTGACTTTGCTCCTGACACTGGTTGCTCATGTAAAATGCTGTAAGTGATGGAGTCCCAGGGTGTCCCAAGCATTTCTTCCCTGAGAAAGACCAGCTGATGATGACCCAGCAGTGGAAGGGATATCCCTCTTCCGATCCAACTGGGAGATGGAGTTCCTCATTTCACACTACTTTTGTTCCAAGAAGAGAGGTTTCAAAAGCACAAATGAGGACTTCTCATCAGCTACCTTTCCCCTGACCTGCAGTGAGTTAGTCTAATACTTCTTGTCAGATGTAAGGAAGACAGGCACCTAACATGACCTGCACTGCTCAAACTCTACTTCAAGATTCCTGTTCTTTTTACCCATACTGTCTTCCCTACATACGGGAAAATCTGGACAGCAATTTAACAAAATGCAGTCAGAAATCCCACAGTCTTCATGACATCAAGCAGAGACAAAAAGCAGTTGGCAAGGAGTAATAAATTCCCCAGTATTCAAGAAACTCAGATTGAGAAGTAGTACTGCATGTACTTCTAAAAGACCCATTAATATTCTTCTCATTAAAAACATTGCTCTCAAAGTCTTTCACTGTGTATTAGGCAATATTTAAATATCAACACTTTTTTATGGTAAAGTAACATCTGTCTCTGCTCTCCTTTGACCCTACAATCTCCCATGTAAGACAAAAAAGGGGGGAAAAGCAAATGCCCTGAAAAAATGGAACAGCAGAGAAAAGGATGTGGAAACTTGAGGAATAATAGTATTAAGGGTTTCAAATCTTAAATGAGACAGAAAGTCTCAGCTTCAGAGCCTGCAAAAAATAAAGCAGCAAAAATTTCCATTTTCTCCTTCTGATTTAAAAGTTTTTCTCCACCTCTGACTTTTTTTGAAACATCATTTATTGATTTTAGACCTAGAAATGGATGTGTTCACTACACATTAATTCTTTGTCTGCCTGAATAACAGATCAGAAGCTATTAGGCTATACCTCCACAACTTCACAGGTGAGGTGAGAATACTAGCAACACTGAAGAGACAAGTGGGAATGCAGAGAGGAATATATTATTATACATAAACATACTGTGCAAAACCATACATATTTCATATTTTTCTATGTAGAGTCTAAGATGATGTTTAAAGTCAAGAAGGCCCTGAATGATAAGGGGTTTGGCTAAACCCTTGTTCTGACAGTGCTTAAACTCTACTAAGATGCCTGACTGTATATGTTACACTGGTGAATCTGAGCATGAACTCTTCTGAAAGGATACTTTGATGCTCCTTTTAAGTAGAAAACCCCAGGCTTATATACAGAAAATAAGTATCTGCAGCAACTAAAAAGAACATGGCACATTCATATCCATTTTGACCCCAAACTAGAGGCTATGTTGTTTGGAAATAATCACTTTATCTGATAACACTTACATAAAGTATTTGAATATAAAACAAAGCAATCTCAACGTAATACTGCTTGTTACAGAAGGAATACATGCTTCTATAAAAGGAAAAATTATTATCCTGTTTACAACTATGAGGAGCACTCAGTTCTAGATTTCTTACCTGTCCTAATCTGACACGCTGGGGAAATAAAAGAGGAAGGAGGTTGGTTTTCAGATAGTGAAGGAAGGAAAAGTTTGTTGTCATTTGCTTACAAAAACTTTTCAAAAGTCAAATGCAGAACATTTTTAGATGTGCTTGAGCAGGAAAAGACTTTGTCCAGGCATCCAGCTCATGGACAGAATGTTATTTATTTATACCATCATGGAGGGTGACAACTAGTCAGTGCTACCTGTCCTTAGAAAGACTGTAGAGAAGAGCATACTGTGACTTTAAGATGAGATAAAAATAGCACAATGGAAAACAAAATTCACTGCTTCTTTCTTGCATTTCAGCCATCTTTCACCCATTTTCAGTGAGCATGTTAATTTTCTTAAATCAGCAGAAATGCTAAAGCAGTAATGTATTTAGAAATACTGAGTAGTTTTCTATAATTGTGCTACTTAAAGCTCTGTATGAAAACCAGGGCATTGAAGATTTAGGGGTCTTTTATAATATTTAATAATAATTAGACTGTATTTTATCATATTTGCTATGACTCTCCTTTCATTTTTTCACTATTTAGTATAGCTTCATCCCAATTAAACTGTTTTACTGCCCAGGAAGACTTGATCATTCAGGATGGACATTAGTCCACAAAAATATATTCTACAGTGGTTGTATATTCCAAAACAAAACCTTGAATAAAAAAATTTCAAAAGCAAGTTGACTAATCTATGTCCTTAGGCAAATGTCTGCCTACTGGCTGGGACATGACAATATATATAACAGAAAAAGTTAGTAACTCTGTTATGTACCTAAAAGGAATTAAAGTATATATATATAAAAAGCTAAAATGGCAATTTAAAATACCCTTAATAAAATACAGCATTATAGTGTTGCTTTTCTCCCAAGCGGAAAGTTTTCTTCATTGCAACAACTAAGCACAGAGCAAATTAAAAAGCAATATATTCCATAAAACTGTCAGCATTGGCAAGTAGTGCCCCCTCTCACCATATAACAACTATGCTTTTGAAATATGAGCACTCTACTGAAATGCACGCTTGTTCAGGAGCTCGAAGAAAGGCTTCTCTTAAGGCTGTTGTATTACCAAAACTGCCTGCCTAACAACACTGATGGCTCTTAAAGATAAGATGAGCAGCACTTAGATTCCACCTGAACATCTGGTGCCCAGTCACAGAACACCAAATAAGATTTTATAGCCCCCAGTGCTGCAGAAATAACAAAGAGTCAGCTCAGAAAGTTACTGTAGACACCACAGAAAACATTACACCTTTCTGATCTAGTTTGTCATTCCAAGAAGGAATGTAAGTGGTTACTGGGCATGAAACCTTCTCAGTTCTTCAAAGGAAGCCATTCAGTTCTCTGTTCCTCTAGCTAATGAAATGTCCTACAAGCTACAAAAGTCCTGGAACTAGTCTATTACCTAATGAAGTCATGCATATTTCCTTAAATGTTTGCCTTCCTCATACAAAGAAGGAGCTTGGTATGCTACCCACAGAGAAAATGGCAAACTCACAGCTGACAGCAGAATTAAGATGAGGGCATAAATGAATAACAAAATCAAAACTATGAGAGCATACAGGAGGAATAAGGGAAAGAACATGAAGAATTGTAAACACATAATAATGCTATACAGCCATGTCAAACACTAAAGCTGATATCCTTGACTTTGCCCAAAGAGCAATGTAGTAATTGTGGCTTAACTCCGTATTTTCATAAAGGCTCCTGAGCTGGGAAAATACTGAGTGCTATTAATACAGACTAAAGCAGCCCTAGTAAGCCCTCCAGAACCAATAATCAGTTTTCAAGGTCCTGTGTGCCTTGATTTCCATGGCCTGGCTCCTGTTGGAGTACACACAGAGTTTTCTGTGGCAGTGAAGATCCCAGGTCTACCATAAATCATCTTCTGGCTTTCAGATGTGGGAAGAGGATGGGCTTGTGAGGCCTGAATTAGGGAATTTTAGTTACATCCACAATGTCTCATAAACAAAAGCAGGTTAAGTGAGAAGACTATCAACCTCCATCCCTTAGTAATAACTACTGAAACACTCAAGCCTCATACCTGTTACACTGCCGAGGCTATCAAATAAGTAGTGCCTCTGCAGCACCCACTTGCATGACAGTACCTGAGAGGAACAAAAGAATTCCCTCTATCTATGCATTAGCACACATGTGTCTATGAAAAAAAAATGGTGAAAAAGAAAGGGAAATGTAAAAGTAAATCAGCAGTATTTGCCAGTAAAACTTGCAAACAATTTACTATGCAGTGAAGACTTGATCCAAAGCCCACTGAGGTCAATGGGCTGAGGATCAGATTCTTAATTCAGCTTTTGGAGTTAATTCATCTTTGAACTGACAATTATATGTTTAGGCTCCAGTCTCCATGTATATCTTATTTGCCTCAAAGTTCTGTCCAGTCAAGTTTTGAATACCTCTGTAGGCAGAGATTCCATAGCCTCCTTGGGCCTCTGTGTCACTGTTTGGCCACCTTCATGATGAAAAAATATTCTAGTATCTTAGAAATATGGATATTTATTAAAAAGATATTAAAAGCTTTCATATATCATAATTCTCATAACAAAAAGGAACAGAAGCAGATAATGAAAGAGCGATATATCGAAAAGAGCCAAGAACAGATTCATGAAAGCAACTTAGGTTTGACTATATCAAAACAGAGCTGAAACCTGTTGACTTTTACACAAATATGCTCAGACAGCATCTTGCTGAGGAACTGCTCACCTGATCTCGGGAATATGGGGTATCCACTATGTGTCTGTCTGAACATGCTGCAAGAAGAATCTTCATTGCATTTAACTGGAGCAATATTTCACAAGACATGGTATCAAAGAAAGTAATATTGGCAAGAGCTGCTGAGGCCAGCAGGAAAACTTCACCAGATGAGGCTTCTTGGCACAATTCTATGAATGCAAAAATGAATAAAAGTCATTGCTTCATTGCAAAAAGCGTGGTTAGGTGTTTCAAGGCAACATTTAAGCATCTGCAACTTGTATGAGTAATCTTAGTATCTAAGACCAACTTCATAGTAATCAAGGTAAAAAAAACAAAATAAAACAAACATCTTTATTTTGTCAATTATATAATATGATATAATCCTTTAGGTTGGAAAAGACCTTTAAGATTATCAAGTCCAGCTGTTAACCTAACACTGCCAAGTCCACTACTAAACCATGTCCCGAAGTACCACATCTAGAGGAGGTCTTTTAAATACCTCCAGGGATACTGAATCAACCACTTCCCTGAGCAGCCTTCCCAAACGCTTGACAACCCTTTTGGTGAAGGGTTTTTTCCTAATATCCAGCCTAAACCTCCCCTGGTATAACTTGAGGCAATTTCCTCTTGTTCAATTATTTATTACCTGGGAGAAGAGACTGACACCCATCTCACTACAAACTTCTTTCAGGTAGTTTGCAGAGAGTGATAAGGTCTTCCCTCAGCCTCCTCTTCTCCAGACTAAACAACCCCAGTTCCCTCAGCTGCTCCTTCCTTATAGAACTTGTTCTATAGAGCCTTCACCAGCTTCGTTGACATTCTTTGGACATGCTTCAGCACTTGATGTCTCTTTTTTTAGTGAGGGGCTCAAAAACAAACACAGTATTTGAGGTGCAGCCTCACCAGTGCCGAGTACAGGTGAATGATCACTTCCCTACTCCTGCCTGCTGCACTGTTTCTGATACAAGCCAGGATGCTATTAGCCTTCTTGGCCACCTGGGCATATGTCACACTCCAGGGTGTAATTAACATAATTAACATTATGCACTTTCATTTGAACCACAAAACCAGGGAAAAATGGTAAACATGAACTTAGAAACCAAGCATTTCTTACATTCATCTAATCAACGAGGTAGTCTACCTGGTATAGCATTCTACAGGGAATATTCCACTGAATGCTGTTCAACATAAAGCTTGCTATAAATAAATAATATGAAATACAGGATGCAGAAGGCTAACAGAAACTGATCCGTAAGAGAATAATTCTGCTATATATCCTATTCTTTAGAACAAGATAGGTATATATGTTGCCTACCTCTAAACCTATTTCTCTACAGATCATTCTGCACATTTTTCTGATTTAATACAGGTGCTGAAGAGACTGCTAACTTTCGATTCCTTGCACACATGTAATTTAACTAAGATCTGAATCACCTGATAATTGGATTTCAGCATGGTCTAAAAATTAGACATGTTGCAGTAATTCAATTACAGAGTTACAAATATCACAGGGAAACTGGTGTGTGTTTACTGAAACAGCTCTTCCAAAGTTATACATGTTCTATTCTTAATGCTTATATTTCTTGGGAACAGTATATAAGCCTAAAGTTCCCATGGAACTTAAACAGTGACAGCTGGGGAAATGTTCCACCTGCTAGTATCTTCTGGATAGGCTGTTCAGATTGTCCCTTGACCATGGTACACAGAAATAACCTGGAAATTCCTCGGAAGTCAGGTTGGATGTCTCTAGCAGTCTAGCTACAGCAGAACCAAGCTCAGCACAAGTTAATTCCACCCACGGGATTCAGGGCAAGCTCAGGGCCGAACCTTCAACATTTGTTGCTGTACAGTCTGGTCATCAAGAAGAAATTGCTTCCTTGATTTCAGTACTAGCTCTGCATGGGCACATTGAAGAATATCTAAATAACTGTCAGATAATTCCCAGCCATCACTGGCACTACCATATTCTTTTATTGTTCTATTAAAGAAAAAGAACCCAAACAAAACCAAAACAAAAAAAAAAACAAACAAAACCAAATGAACAGAAAACCCGATAAAACCGAAAAAAAAAGAAAAACAAAAAAAAACAGCAAACAAAAAACCAATCCCAAAACAAAACCAACATACATGAAAATTGAAGTCCTGTAGTTTAACTGTAACCATTGGGCTCAGTAGAGAAATATTCAGATGTGTTGACCTATTATACATGAGAACTCAAATTCAATGACCTAAACTGTACTTTCTGACATAAAGCGCTGGGAAACTGAATTTCCAGATCAGAGAGGGGAAGACAGCACTTGACTGAAAGATTCTGAAATTTGAGAGAGATGCAGCCCTATGACAGAAATAAGAGTCCTTGCTTTACAAAGTCATGAGAAATATCATCTTGTCATTCTGAAGTATCCTCACTGACCCAGCTTAAGGAAACGTTTGCCATTACCTTTGCCTGATTTTACCATGGATCAGAGGCCTAGACAAGAAAGATAGATCTGTTATTTTCTCATAACAATGCCCATAGATTATACTATACTGTAGTTTTCCTCTGAAGTATCATACGAACGTAGATGCAGTGATGAGCTTGAGTTCTAGCATATTTAGAAAATACAAGAAGCATAATGTTTAGTAACTTAGCTGAATTTGTTATGTGGCTCTTATGGTAGAATTTTATACAGTATTATTTTGATAAATATGCATTAATTCTATCCAAATACGGACTGGAGTAAAAAAACTATATAATAGCAGAATGTTCTGATTCAGAATTTAAAATGACTGAGTTATTTTATCTGTTAAGGAAAAAAGGGAAAACATAATTTAGGAAACATTTCTAAAGTCCTACCCCAGCATGTTATTTTGACTAAAAAGACACAGAAGTCCCATAAAGAACTTACTGACAAGTGCTGTTAAAATTTCTTCCATATTTTCCAGGAAGCTGCTGAGATGTTGTGTGAAAGTGAGATGCGGAGAGGTGATTTGTGCAATTACTGCTGCTGCTTCTGCATGAGTAGCTTCAGAATGGCTGTTATCAGTAAGAATGTCAGCCAGGCACAGTATTCCATCAACCTATGGAAAAACAATAGGTACAAGTTGGAAATACTCCAGGAAATACTTTTGCAACTAAAGATGGGTTTGCAATTATTTTTTCTCGGTTGTGGCTAAACTACCCAGTTTATTTTCAAAGATGACTTGAACTTGTTGGCATTTATGACATAAGAAGTTTCAGTTTAGCAAATACAAATGAGTTCAGCATAGAAGTTTGTTGACCAGCAGTAAGCCTTGCATTTCCTTCCCCCTTAATGTTTCTTCTGAATTTATTTTGGTCAAACAAACAAGTATTTTCTGGCAAACATCTCAAGTTAAACATGAATCCAAAAATATGCTCTGATAAGCAAATGCTGACTGCCAATACGCCACAGCCTCATTTAAGCTCCTGTCTGAGTGTGTCCCACTGCAAAACTCAAGCCTGAGTGTGCGACAAGTTCTTCAAAGACTTTTTTTTTTTTCATTTTTTTCTGAACCTTTCACAAAGCCAATGCAGGATCAAAAAAATACTGTTTGGGAGAGACCCTGGCCAAACTGCACTTGATGAGCTTGCACAGCGCTCACATTAAAGCTAGGTCAATATATCCCTTGGTCACTTGGAAGAGAAACAGAAAAATAAGTAAAATCTACCTCAGTTTATGCTTTTAGAGTGTCTGAAGTGTTCTAAACTCATTCATTACACATTGTAGGCATGTATATCACATATGCACACCTTGCTCTGGATTATAGGAGACCCACTGACACAGTGAAAGACCACAGTAGAGCATAACCAAAGGCATAGTTTAAATTGCAAGAACATATCATCTGTTAACAACCACAACCAGAAAAGCAAGTTTCTCTGTAGGCAATGGCATAATCTGTAAACGTTCAAATTAACAGGACTGTGATTCACCCCTTGTTTAACATATCACTGAATGATTCATCGCATTGTCAAGCAGGTAGGTAGACATGCTTAGAGGAGACAAAACATGAAGTTTTATGTAATTAATTATGGATGTGCTTAAGTCAAATTCACATAAATGCACTAATTAAAATCTTTATATGAATAAAACTAATGTAACTATAGGGACAGTTTACAAATATGATCAGAGCTTTCACAAGCTTCACTGAGTACTTTAAAAACTGGACTTTATTTATTTATTTATTTGAATTTCTGAAAAAGTGTGGGGCCAATTGCCTTATATGTTGCTTGGACACTACCGATACAGAGGAGCTACAAAAGCTTGGCACTGAAATATACTGTTTCTGTCAAGTGAAAACAAGCCCACATTTGCGTTGTACACTAACCAAGACTATTTCTTATGTTTCTTGTTCACTCTGCATTCTCCTTCTATTCAAAGCTTCCTCAAAACATGCATGTTATATCCCACCCATTATCTCCAGAAAGCAAATCTCTTATTCACGCTTTTGTTATTTATTAATACAGAATGTTGAGTTACCATAATTACTTACCCTGCAGTGGGCATGGATTAAATTATTTGATAAGTACTGACAGTTACTGTATTTTACAAGAAAAGCTCTCAGATCAATGGGAGCAAAAATTAACCTCGGGAAGATCATTCACTGGGATGCACTTTTTAACAGGCAATAGACTATATCATTGGAACCCTAATAACAGAGATAAATACAAAAGAAATTTTATCTCTATTTTTCCTCAGATTACAAATGGGATTTAGTGTAGAAGCTTAAGTACTGGCAAGAAGAGGAGGAATAAATTTTCAACACTTAACTTTTTCTTGACAAGCTTTCAACATTAATCTACCTACAAAAAAATATTTCCTCCTAGTTATGGCAGAATTCTACAGCTTGAAAGAGCAGATTCACATAATTCACTTGGCTTCAAGGTATATTAATAGATCTTGGTGTCAAGAATTAATATATGTCCTCACAAGATGATTTAGTAGCCAAAGTGTGCTAGACTATCATAGGCAAAACCCCCCACCTTTGCCACCTTGAAACCTCCCCAGATCACACCTTGTGTGGGGTCTGAAGGATGCTAATAACAACAGTCAGTATAAAAAGTTAAATATATTCCAAGGTATTCAAAAAATACTTCACTAGAAATTTCTTCCAAGATCTGGCAACAGGATACAGCATTCTTCACCTCAGAATTTACAGGCTAAAATTCATTTGGCCATATCCCACTCCATGACCTTGACAGAACTATTTTAGTGTAGTTTTATGCTATTTCAGAACAAGTAATGTCTTATGAAAGACAGGTACAAGCACATGGTTAGATTTTTCCATCACCACTGTTTGTTTGTATCTACACTATAAAATAAAGGCTTCTAACAATACAGGGTTGTACTCAACTTTTAAATCAGATATTTGGGGGTTTTTATTTGCCAACTAGCTTTCTTTTTTTTTTTGAAATTGTGAGTTGCTGAATTGTAAGTAGAAGTGGATATATGTTTATATTCAGCAGAAAGGTAAAATACATATCTTTTTCCTTGAAAGCCAGCACTAGCTACTTTCATTTGTATTCAGAATCATGTAAAATACTATCAAATTCAGGCTAAAATTTGCTCTGTACACTTTTGTCTGCATTCTTAAATATAGAAAATAAAATAATTCTACTTCAGCGGGCAACCCCATTTATAAGTATCTAGCAATAAATTTTAAAATTACAAGGGAACAATCTAATAAAAGCACTTTAACATCCAAAAAGAAATTGCTGCTCAAAGCATTTTTATAATTAGCTTTCACACTGAAAGGAGCTTTGGATGGCTGCCCTGTTTTCTGTTTAATTTTGGTGAAGTAATCAGCTAAAAGTCAAATGTGTTCATTACCTTGGCAATACAAAAGAACCAGTTAGCCAGATAATGAAAACAAATGAATTCCATGAATGCAACAAGATGCTGTGGAGACCTTGCATTTGAGGAATGGCATTCAGTAAATGCTTGATCACTAAAATTTCAATATTGATAACTGGAAAAATGCCAGGAATTTACATCCTTATGAGCATAGCCCTGTTACAGAAACTTAATCCAATGACAAATGTGAGAGCACTTTACTGCATAGATCAAGTCTTCTGAAAGGAAATAATTCCTTTTCTCTGCAACAGGAATGAATGAGGTCAGGGGCAGCCCTCTTCTTTCTTCAGGATGCCTGTTCTTAGGCATCTCTTAAAGATACCAATACTGAACTTGAATGAACTGTATAAATTACTTCATGATTTTAAATGTTACACACAACAATCTTAAGTCTCTGCTTTCCACAAGAAGGTTCAAGGCAGGCTTTCCATGCCATGCTGGGAACCAAGACTCACTGCCTGTTTAATAATGCCTGTCTTCATTTGTGTGGAAAGCTGCTGAAGGCCTTTTCTCATACTATAACTTTCTCTAACATTCCTGTTTGCCCACTTTTAACATTTGATGATCTCTATGTGTTGGTAAGTTTTCTCAGAGTTTTGTTTTGGTTTTTTTGTTTGTTTGTTTGTTTGGGTTTTTTGTTTGGTTTTTTTTTAATTCTCTTTATTGATTTCCCAAAGAGGGTAGAGGAGAATTTCAAAAGCAGAGGCTGCATCAAGCAGTCATGAACTGACAAATCAAGAGTTGTGCTTTTTTATCCTTTCATACCTGTATTAGCACCTCTAACTTGAAACTAGGACAGGTTAACTGTATAGGTGAAGACATGAACATTAGTAGACTAAATAGAAAATGCATAGCTAGATAAAAATCCAAACACATTAGGATTTATTGGATAAGGAAGATGGAAACAGAGAAGGAAGGAAGGAAAAATTACCATATTCAGAAAATGTTTGAATCCCCTACTCAGCATTCTTTGAACACAATCTACTTCACTCCCAAACTGTCGCACAAACCATGGGGTCACTTCACTACTCTGCTACTCCATTGAAAATGTCATCCAGCAAAATCCGTATATTGATATTTTAATGACTTGTTACTCGTTAAATGAATTTCTGATCATCAAAGCTGAGGTATATCTTATGTCAACTTCTGTAACTTAGCCTGCAACTGTAGAAGGCCTGCAAGTCTCGTTTAATTTCTATGTTGAAAGAAAGGAAAGGAAAAGATCAAATGTATACCTTACACACAATTTTTCGTATTTGAACATTTTCCCTGCAAAGTGCTCTGCAGCTAAAAACTGCTTTAGCTCCACTGAGAACTTTGGTGATTTATACCAAATGAAGGTCTGGTCAGCTATTTTTAGAGTGAGATGGCATATTAATAGAGTGATGCCATTAAAATGTCCACAAATACTATTCCAAGTAATCAAAGCTACTGCAGCAATTTCATGGCAGCAGCAGTGACCAGTGAACAAAACTGTAATGATTTTTATAACTACTGCTGTACAACAGTGGCCATAGGACCTGATTTACGTGCCATATTGTATACCCTACAGAATAGTGTGGGGCTGGATAAAGGCTGAATGGTTCCCAAATCAGTAGCTTTAAAAGTGCTGGCAATAACCTTAGCTGTGTATCTAAATTGGCTGTGGGTGGGTGCTTTTTTCATGGCATCTTCAACTAAGGATTCCCTTTTAAACTCCCCTCCTTCAGAACATGGTCAAGCTAATGAAGAGGTATTTGTTTTGCTTTATGTTCTGCCATCAAGGGAAAGCATAAAGATGATCAGATCTATATGTGAAGTACTGTTATATGGCATGAAAAAAAAAAAAAACTCAACCTCCTCTCAAAAAAAAAACAAACACCAAAAAAACCACCTCCCCCCCAAAAAACAAAACAAAACAAAAAAAAACAACATTTGGCTGTATCAGCTTGAAGGATGCACTAAATGTAGCAATGCCTGAGTACAACCTTGCAGCCTTGCTGCAGGAAGAAACAACCTGCAGAGCAAGATGAAATAACAAGTTCCTATTTCTAGGCTGACTGGGACTGAAAATATAAATAGTATGTAAACTTTTTCTCTTTATTAAACCTAGGGAAAGCAGTCAAACAGTTATTACACAGTGCATGTTCTTCGGCACTCAGTGATACTCTGACACTCTTGCAGATAAAAAGTATAACTGCTTGTCAAAGAGGTAGTAGAGAATAAGTCATTTTACAGAAAGGATAGACAAAAATCAATAAAATCAAAATCTAGACTTGCCTCTTGTCTTCACTTCAAGGATTAAGCGAATAGCTGGCTTTGAACTCCCTCAGTTTTGAGGAATGATATGAAGGGTAAGACAGTCTTTTAAAGTATTATTTCTGTAGTTGATAAAAGAAACCAGGAACTGTACTGCTATTAGCCTATTAGCTCACATATTCCCACTCCCATAAATCACAGCTTACATTGCTTCAAACTACCCTCTACAAACATAGGTGAACCATGCAAGGATACGTTCAGCTTACCTGATCTCTTCACATGCCTTCAATTCTACAGGACAGTTGCTGAGTGGCTACAAAGGAGAAAAGACTGCAAAGGAATTCACTTGCAGTTATGTAGAAGTTATCTCTAGTACAGATCCTAACGCTCAACCACTCTTGGTGTTTGCAGAATTGGGATACATTAATGAAACAGAAGGAAAACTATTGAGCACAGATGAACCCACTGGCTTGGGAAAAAAGGCATTTTCAATTACCTTTGTATTCAACATTCATTAACGTTCTCTTGTTCTGTCACAACTAAAATAGAATCACGATAATGACTGTTATCTGCAATCTCAGCAGCATATAAGAAGAGGGGAGAACTATTTGGGTTCACATATGATAAAGTTAGAGAATAAATTCTTCAAGTTATGTGACACATGACAGAAGCCAAAGGTTTCTCAGATTCTTTTGCCCTATATTTTGGAGGGATGGATGTACTGACTTGGTTTTAAGTTGCAGGAATCTATTCCTATTTGTAGGATTTTCTTGACATCTGCATTACAACTTACAGAAAGTATATGCTTGTTTCTTTTAAATAATGGATAAGACTTTATATATTTTATTTGGGGTCTGAATTTCATTAAAATGAAGCTACACGGACACAAGAAGGCCTCAGCAACAAGATGAGAGGAACTGTCATGTGTTATATAAGAATGCTGAACAAGATACTGGGTTCTGCAGTCTGAATTAGAGAAAAACCATACATTAGTAGTTTTCCCATAGCCCTCATTTTTATTTACCCTGGGGGATCACAGTCTGAGAAAAAGAAAATAACACATCTCAACTATTCCTATAAACAAACAAGGGCTTCAGGCTTATGCATAGCAGGGCACTCCAGAAAATGAGATGTACTCACTAGTTTTAAATAAATAATGTCACACATTGCATTGCAGGAGGGCATATTCTCAAGTACCCGGTGTCTGGCATTTAAAAACAAGAACACTCTTGTGATATGTTTGATTACTTTGCATCATTCAGTTTTTGGTGTGACACCATGGATTTTATTTTCAAAACTGTCTATTCGTGTACCTCTTCACGAGGGGAAAAAAAGTCCTATGTACTCCACATTTTTAGAGGACCCTTTTCATCTATTACAATAATGAGAAAGTGCCTCTGTGCAAAAAGAGCAACATGGAGGTCACAGCAAATCAGTCGTTATCAGATAATCTAACTCTTCATAGTGTCTTTTTTTCTCTCAGGAAAAGTCTCTGATAATCTTCCTGCTAGAATTCTGGATCTGTTTAAGTCAATACTTTCAAACCTTACGACAATTATGCTAAATTTTAAAAAGAGTTTATCATTAATTATTACTGGAATTTCATGTACAACTTCTCTCATCAAATTAAAATTCTTGAACAGATCATTATACATGAAGTTATAAACAAACATAACCCTATCCTGTGCTTGAAGTATGACAATGAAACACCACAGGAGAAAGTAGAGTTACATTAGAAAGGCAGAGAGAGTGAATGACCAATGGAGATAGCACAGGATGTCATCTGGTTTGTTGTTATTTTAAATATGAAATGGATTCTTATGAAAACAATTTTCCTGCAAATATTTCTCATTTCAACAGTATCACTTGGTTTAGCCTAAAAAATATCCAGTCTCTGAAATGCAGGGCCTCTGCAGTATTTGAACCACATGTATACTAATTAAACACCATTAACAGTAGGATGTTTATCTAATATCATGTATTAAATATATACAGCAAATTTTTCAGAAAAATATTTTTATTTCTAAATTCACATAATTGCCAAAACTGTCTCTGTGTTTCACCCACACTGTTCTTTCTAAAACTTTGCTGCTTTTAAGAAAGCACCAAGCATTAATATAATTTTTTGCTGCATTCTTTACTTCACAATGGCTGTCCAATTATTTTAGTAAATCAATTTAAATAAATTACCTCCAGAACCAACTTTGTAGGTGCCAGATTTTTATTGGCAGAGAAGTTTTACAAGCAAGTTATAGAGCTTTATGATAGCCATTTGTAATGAAAACACTCACAGCACTTTAGCTATAAAACTTTTAGTGAGCAGCTCAATAAGAGTCCATTGGTGTTGTAGTAACAACAGAAGAAATAGCTACCCTTATTCAAACAAGAATTTCAAAAAAGCAAAAAAATTGCAGTTTTCATCTGTTGAAAACTGATGGAACATTACTGGATGCAGCAGACACAAGCTATTTGGTTCTAAGATTCCACTCCTGACAAGAAAATCGCCTTGCATCTCCTACGAACATTGATATATTTCTATGACTGCACTAGCAATAAAATAATTTCAGAATTGCTTTAAAACTAAGAAATTCAAGTTTAAGATCAGCTGTTTACATGGAATCTTTACGAGCAGAGGTCTACTACAAGCCATCAGGTAAAAAAAGATCTCAGAGGTTTTTCTGTCCATTAACACCTCCCAGTGCTGCTCCTTGGTCAAGTATAGTTGTTATATTGGTTCCATATTAGAAAAAATAAGGACAATGGTAAGAGGCTGAGAAATGGAATATTTTTACAAGCTGAATCTTTATTTTTCTTCTACTCAATACTATTTGCTGCCTTACCAGGTCTCACCATAAATAAGCTTCCTTATCTAGAATAACAAACATATGTGTAAAGTTAAGCTAGTGTTTGAATGCTGCATTGAAGAAGACACAAAACCATAAATTTGGTTACACTTTCAGTAGAGACTATTTTTTCAGCAAGACAAGAGATCTGCAACATGGTATTTTGAAAGAGGGGCAGTTCCAATCTGCATACCAAATCATATTTGCACGTCATGCTTATTTTCATAAGCTGGTCTTTCATCAGAAAGTCATGTCAGAACTCACTGAAATTAAATTCATCTAAGGAGCAGATTCCAGCTTTGATAGCCTGGGATCCTCTCCAGGTATTCTAGATGGAAAATGCGTGAGCATTATGTTTATGGTGAAGATAAAACCGCAACTTGCCATATTTTCGCTAAAATGTTGCATAGATCTGTAAAAATAAGCATGTTGCTGAGGAAAGTTCCAAATACTGTTCTGATTCTGTCATCCAATTACTGCCCACTTTTCTAATATTGTTCCTAATCTGTGAGACAGTTTGTTCACTCAAAGAGATGTTTTGACGGAATTAACCCAACAACTACCAAGTACTAAATATTGGACTTCCCCAATAACACTCAAGATTCACTTCACATAAGCAGTAAAAACTCCCATTTCATATTCCAAACCAACCCAGTCCTCCAGATCTGTAAAGCTAAGTCTGGGCTAGAAATTTCACATGATCAGGCTTCATTCTGCTGCCTGCCAGTCCATAAATAACACAAGAGCCACTGCAGCTCAGTACAGGGCTTCCCCTGGCTTCAGGAGGGGTTTCCAAAATTAGGACATATTCTCTTCTGTTTCAGAAGGAAGCAGAGATAATGTCATAGAATATCTAAAAGAGATACTATAAAAGTGTGACAGCTGGAAAACAGAGGTCTAAACATGTCCTCCTGCTAAACATGTCACTCTGAGATCAGAACTACTGAATCTTTGCGGCCAAAGAACATAACTTTAGATGAAAGTACATCAAATTTCTAAAAAATGTTCATATTCTTTTAAAGATCAAAGAGTCAGTCTCAGGGAAAGAAAATGCTGTTTTGAAGGACAGGTCCTTACTAGACACTAGGATGAAATAGTGGCTTACTGGATTCTCTCCTGAGACTTGTTTGCAAGGCACTCTCCCTTTACAACAGCACTAGCAAACAGAATAAATTGCATTTGCTTGGGAATATAATTTTACATTAATTCAAATCGTAAATAAAATAGTGAAATGGGAATACTTTTGCAATATTTCAGCTGACAAAGAACAAAGTTAAGAAATAACTGTGAACATGTTCATATTAGGATTGGAAGCTATTTCAGCCACCTTTGTACTGTGTCCAGCTTCACTGAGCAGCAGGTAGAGCCCTGGTCACATTCTTCTAACCCTTGGGGAAGCGTTCCAGTGAGACTGAGCTAGCACTGTAAGCAATGATAGTGATCGCTAGGGAAAAGCCAGTGCAAAGTCTATGTTACATCACTCCCACTATTTTTAACCAGAGATGAATTCACCATATTTTTGAAATTTATTTTGACTGATGTCCGATGAAGAAAGTAAGCTATGCAAAACAAGACAATATAAATGAATTATGCTGAATTCAAAGCCAACAAGGATCCTGGGAGGAAAGAGAATAATTATAGAATCATATAATAGTTAGCACTGGAAACGACCTTAAGATCATCTAGTACGCACAAATAACTTTGAAAAATAACCCACACATTTTATTCTTTGTTTTGTTCTAGATTAGTAGCTTCGCAACAAAAAGTTCAGACCAATATCTCATACATGTTTTCTTTTGCTGTCTACATATAACTTACTGAGAAGAGATGTTCTAGTAATCATTCAAAACTTAGTCTTGGACTGAGCCTCTGGTGTGCTAAGAACCACTGTCTCTCTCACTTTCCATGAACAAAGAACATGTACAAGCTTTGTCTCATAAAAATATGTGTTAAATGTGCCTTGCAATTCAGGCACATTAATCACATGACAAACTGAAGTCTTACCCTTCCCCAGTGAAGTTAGGAGCCACGAATAAAAGTCTTTCTACACGATCAAGACCTAGTTGAGCTAAGAACTGTTCCGTACCGCATATTATCCCAAATTTCAGGTCTTCATAGTTGTAAATACTCTTAGAGTGCCTAGATACTTAGATGTTCCACTCACAATTTCTGCTCTAAAATTCTGTTTAATAGCCCTGTTAAATTGAATAAGTGGGCTTTTCCAATATTTATAGAATTGTCAGCAACTTTTTGTATGTGTGTGCATACAATAGTTAGTATCATAGAGATTTGGTCTATGACTATGTTTTTCCCCAATATCCAAATCAAATAGCATTAATTTATTTCCGTATTGCTCTACATCAAATAATTTCCATATTATCAATAACAAAGATAGCAACACCACCATTGAAGTACTCTAATTAAGTGCTTTCACTCAACAACTTCGAACAGTTCTTTCTGAAAGCCTATGGACAAAATTTTTCACACCAGTGTGAAATTTTGCTAACTCCGAGATCTATTCAATATCAGTATATTTACTAGATGTGTATCTAACAGCTACATTACCATCCATATACACATGATATTGCCCTTGAATGTACACGAATTTTAAATTACTTTCCACCTTGCTTTTCTTTCCTGACACTGTTACATCACTCTTTGAAGTTACAATCACTGGTTGACACTTTTAGAGTACAGCTTTTACGTTTAACAGTCAGACACAAAAGAGACCATGTATGCTTATAACAGCACTCAGACTTCAGCAGAGCAATGTAGAGGGTTTTTTTTTAAGATTTTTGCTAAAATGCTTTTTAAACTGCTTTGTAAAGCATCTTTCATCATGCATCTGGGTAACTCTAGAAACATACTTGCTTCTACTTAACTACTGATTTCCACTTGGATCTCCTCAGATCCAAAAATCCATTCACAGTGAACTCTGGATATTCATTAGTGACATCACTGAGCAAATCTTTAGAGCTAGTTAGATCCAAACTACCTTCTAGATGGTCCTTGCCATAGCAGAAAGCTAAGGCTTCCCACTCCTTATGAACAAAGCCTGGAGGGTGTTACGTTGTCAGGTCTGCTGCTAGCCCTTTTGGACTAGTGTTGCAGCTGCAACAGAGATACTGTCTGGGCTTTTATTGACACCTATGGCTTAGATTGTTAGGTGTCTTAATGAAGAGCACCATTAACCAGAGGTAAAATACAGACGTCACTTCAAACCAAGATGAATGGCCAAGGTAAGTGCAAGACAGTACCTACCCTAAAGCTTGAAGTAGTTCAAAGGAAACTGCAATTGTATTTCTGTTCAGAACAGCAGGCCAGAAACCGTTTAAAAAAAAGGTCTAATCATTCATCTTTTAATGAGCTTGAACAACTGATCTTTCTTAATTCAATTGTAAATCTTAATTCATGTCACTTAAAAGGTCTTTGATTGTTACATCCTTTCCTGTCTCTATGTTATGTCTCTTTCCTGCTACTCTTAAATATCATTTACTGGTATAGGCTTACCCTGACTGCCTTCTTTTTAGGATTAGAAGTCAGCACTCATAGCTTTCTTTAAAAATTAAAAGGGAAAAGGAAAGAAAAAAAGCCAGTGTCATCTCTGCTTAAAATTACTTCCTTTTCCATTACCACTTTCAGCAATTGACATACTTTGCGTCGTTTTTTTTCTTCCTTTTTTTTGCTGTGAGAAAAATCAATTGTAATTACATGAGTATGTCTCAATTACCTGTCCTTTTTCAGGATGAAAGTCTTCATCTGATTAATTGGACTTCTCTGTCCTAATGCCTTCTCCAATGCCCTAGGTGCCTTACCTTCTTCATGCATTTTGTGGCAAGTCCTTCATTTTGACTAGTTCATACAAGACAGAAATCCTTTTAGTAGAGAAGTGGTAAAACTATGGCAAAATTGGATGCAAGTATGTTATTTCACGTTTAAAGGAGCTTGAGGGGAAGATGAACTGAAGAGGAATAGCACACAGGATTTTTTACTCAGAGTTACATCGATATCATTTGCAACACAACTTATGTGGCAAAGACAGTAGAGTGAAGGTGTAGCATGTGCCATAATCTGACACAGCAGCAGAGAAGTACCATGGGCTGGGTAATTCAAACACTGCCAGTTCCCTGGGGCAAAATTCCTCAAAAATCTTCTTCTGAGTAAGGCAAAAGGCAATTTTTTACAGCCTTTAAACACACACAATAAATTCTTCTAACATGAGCAGGAAGTCAGGGGACATATGGCTTCATCTGGGAGTATTTCCTAGGTGAGACCCTGTGACTTGTAACCCAGTACTTCCAGGATACAGGACGAGATGGGAGCAATCTTTAGTGAGGGACAAAAAGTATCTTATGCCTTTTAATAATTTTGCTTAGAAGAAATAAGATATCTAGCTCAAAAATAAATTACTAATCTATTCTAGCAGCCTTCTCTTTTGTTAGAATTTCTGCCTCAATCGAGACAGTAGTATAACACCATCCTTGGATCAGCCAAGAAGTTCACATCACACATTTGAGGCAGTTTCTTACTCCTGAGTGACTTAATTTTGCTCTCACACCCTGTGCTATAAAACAAAAATAAAAATCTAGTTACCTACAGCCACATAAAGCTTGAATAAATGCCATTGTAATGATGTTACCTCTTATCATTAAAATAAGCAGCCATTTCTCCAGAAATTGTGAGAGTATATCCTAAAGTGAATAGTAGCCTAATCAGCAGAAAGTCCTGGTGACTTATGGGATCACTTACAAAATACTGTAACAGTGACAGAGTATGTACTAATAAGAAGCCTCTTCTGCCTAATGACTTTTTCACCTCTGAAAAAAACTCCAGTGTACAAACTGGTCTAACTTATCATTCTCCTTTCCTTAAACTCTTTTTTGCCTGCAAAGCAGCAATTACTTGAGCATGCTTGAAGACCTAAAAAATTTCAGAATGGCCAAAATGCGAAAGCATCCAGGGTTTACAATGAAATGTTAATTGCAGACAAAAAAAAAAAGGCGGGGGGGGGGGAAGAACAGAGAGAGAAAGGGATGACAGAGGGTGCTAAACCATTTAAAGTTGAAAAGTTTCTAGGAATTCAGATCATCATCCTCATTAAACACATTTTTCTGATAATATTAGGTACTGAGTAGACAGGCAACCCGAAACTGAAATCTGAGCTCAATAACACTAGGTAGACAGGAATATTCTTTTAATTCATTCAATTCTTTCTGACACTGCAAGTCAGTCAGTTCCAAATCCCTGTTCACCACAACTATTTGTAATACATGACTCCAAAGAAAACAATAAGAAGAGGATGACATATAGCCTAATTCCCCTTGGAGCAGCATGCTGACCAGCCTCATAGTGAATAACATATTCTTTAGAGAAATCTGATATTCCATGCACATTGTAATATTCAAGGATGCCACATTATGGGGAGTTTGATCTGCTTACAGCTTATTAATATCCATTTACTTTTGGTGGGGCTGCTGTTAGCATTGCCCAGATTTTAAACATTAAAATACGTTCCCTACGGACTTCCTTACCTCCTACATGACACACGTCTGCCATTCCTCGTGTTCTCACTCCTCTCCCATACACCTCACAGACTATTCAGACTATTGCATCTAAGGCCAGCCAGTGACTGAATCAGAAGCTGTGCTTCCCTTCCGTTCCCCCCTTGTCCCTATGCACACACATTACTCTTCACTGTCTCTCCAAGCTTTTAGAATCATAGAATCATAGAATCAACTAGGTTGGAAGAGACCTTTAAGATCATCAAGTCCAATCATTACCTCAGGATTGCCAAGACCACCACGAAACCATATTGCTGAAGGGCTGATACTGTTACTATTCTGAAGTACTTTCAGGGTAGTAGGAGTAAAGAGCATTTTTCCTACACTCCCCATAATGCTCTTGCATTAGATGTTGTTTAAGGCTTTGAAAATAATGCAGCTAAAGCAGAGGGTACCCAGAGTTTGCTGTGAATAGACAGATAAAAACTCAGCCTAAACTTTTCAATTTAAAAGCCCACTTGAGAGGTAAAAGTTGTTGGTTTAGAGATGGCTTAGGGTGCGCATAGACCTAACCTTCTTGAGTCTGTGCTTGCAGTCCTAAATTCCGGGTAGATCTGGGCAAGCCTCAACAGCAGCAAGGGAAACTTTGCTGTAATTCCAGCCTCCACTGGGTGCCACTATTGCATAACGCAATGTGTGGGTTATGCTGCGTGAGTCAACAAGTTGGCAAAAACGATTTTCAACTTGCATTTCACTCTTGAAGTTTTCAAACCACACTCAGGGTTATTGCTCATTTTTCATGTTTTTTAAAATGCCATATGATAATCTTTTTAGAGACAGAAATACAAGGAGGATTTAATTCCTCCTAGATCACTGCAGCTAAAAAGGCTCAAATACAGAAATGCTCAGGTTCTTTCCAGATTTTGTACTTGAATAACCTTTTAGCTCTGAGAGTGGATCTGCTCCTCCATGCTGACTGATAATCAACTTCTCATCCTATTTTGACCTACCTTTTTTAACCTCTGAAGGTACAATAACCATACAGCTATGCGAAACCTGGTCTAGTAGATGTCCCTGATCACTGCAGGAGGGTTGGACTAGGTAAGTCCCTTCCAGCACAAACTATTCTATAATTCTATGATTCTCTGTCTAAAGTTCTTTGGTAACAGCTTAAATACCCCAAGAATAGAAACCTTACCACAAACCCGCAGGTGACCTGAAGAAAACTCAATGAATAATCTTAAACTGTGTGCACATCAGAAGGATGGCAATAACACTGATAATACATTATCAGCCAACTTAAGGCAATTAAATGTTAGTTATATAGAATTAATACAATTTCCACTTGAAGGTCAGTGGATATCCACAACTTGCTAGATGCCAATTTTCATTGTAGCGACTTAACCTGGAATCCAAAAATACTGAAGTTTAATATTAGGAATAAACTTACTTTTGAAAATTCTGGCCAGATATGTAGTCACCCTTAGTCTGTCTATTTCACATCATCCCTACTCTCAGATTATGCTTTGGATTTTCTTTTCCCAGGCCTCTGAGAAATAAATAAATAAACAAAGAAATAAATGCAATCAAAATTTCATTTCAGTCTTATCTAATGGTATATTTTGAGAGCTTACATTAAATAACAATTTCTTACAGGCAAAAGACTGTTATAAGGAGATTTCATGCTATTCTTCCATAGCAAAATCATTTGTCATACTACTCATTTGACAGAACTGACATAAACACAGTTGTTTCAAGTTGCTGAGGACATCGGAAGCAGTATCTCAGTGTTTATGAAGCCTACATTTAGAACTTTGGGCATTTCTTCTCACTTCTCTCAGCACTTGTCTGATAGACACTTGGCATTGATAAGTACAGAAATTTCTATAACCATTGATCTCTGAAAGGATTTTAGCTTTTTCCTAACAGAAATCCAAAATACTTTCCAAAAATTCTGCTATATTTCAACACAGGTTTTCCTTCAAACAGAAGCCTTGTGACTCTGCCAACAGTGGTTTTATTATCACAGAGATGGGCAACAAGAGAGAACATGTAAACAGTTGTCTGGCAGTACAAAGGGGCAAAGTAGAACAAAGAAGATAGAGCAGGAATAGAAATAAATAGATTATATGACAAACCAGAGAAATCAACAGAAGTAAACAGCAAGCAGACTGAATCTTAATCTGACCCACAGTTTTCTTACAGCCAGCTAGATCACTGGCACCATGCAGCAAAACAGAACTATGGTGCAGGTCTGAAGGCAACAGACAAGCCCAATGCCTTGCAGTCTGGCCAGTCCCGCATTGCTGAGAAACTCACAAGTACTTGTTTGTGGCTAAGGAAAAAAAAAGCAATTCATTTCATAAACTAAACTGCTAAGTTCAAGAATTTCACCCAGGGAAGGAAATAGAAACATTTGCAAAACAAGTCTGAGGCAGAGGCAGCATTTCACTTTGTCATACCAGCCCTGCTTTCTTAGCATGCAGGCTGTGATTCGTCAGACATGGCACACTGCAGGAATAACTATCACCCACGTAACTGCTCCCATTATGTCTACTTATTGAATCATATTAAAAACAACAACAAGATAAAACAACTATCTACCTGCTTTTTAAATTTTTACTTGGCTATTAGACATGTGTGCATGTGAACATAAAGGATATGTCACAGATGGGAAGAAGACCAGGCTTATAAATCAATTTGTGCTATCACAAAACTGGAAATTCCTTCTCTTTCCATTAACATCTGAACTGAATATTTCTCAGTAGAAGAAATGCCCAGCCCTACTTCCAGAAATCTAGAACATGTATATTTTTTCCTACCTCACCAAAGGCTGGAGAAACTCCCTGTTCACAGCAACCAGTACTTTCAACAGGCATCTTGTTCTGACTTCAGATTTCTTATAAGCAACAAGCAACAAGTAGTCAGGCTACCAGATGACATCAATCTCAGCATTGCTCTCTCATTTTACTTACATGCTAGGAATTGTTTTTTATTTTTTTCCTATTCTTTTAGATTTTATTATTTTCCCTTATTTCATAAACATTAATCAGGGACACTGGTTAGAAATAAAAGAACACTGGATGAATTTTATCTCAGCTAGACATAGCAAAATGGAGCATTATTTAATAGAGATGAAGATTTGTGGATAATAGACTGAGCAGAGAATGTTTTCATCACATGTATGCAATGATGTCATCACATGCAGAACTTGCATGGCTCTATCTGCTCATCTTCATGTGATAAAGTCTCTGGTGGCACAGGACTTCAGCTTCAGGCTTAGGAGCAAGTAGCTCTGCATCACCTTGTCAAATCAAGACTGTCACGCACTCCTTTCACTCTGCTCTATGAAGGTAGAGTCTCTGACTTATTGATACCTGTATGACAAATTTAAGCTTCCTGACAATGGTGTGCTTCCTTCTTTGCATTTTGTGCATGCCAGGGGCCTGGGACTGTATGCTGAAAATGAATGCTTTACTAGGATAGCAGAGATTGATGCTAAGAGCGTGGTATAAACGATGCCAGTATAGCTAGGTTTATTTTAAAGTGTCCATCAGAGATATACTTGTTTCTCAGAAAATAAACCTCCTTTCTCTTTTACTTCTTCATTTTCATCTGCCTGGGTCTGGAGGATGACAGCCTGTGTTAGCATAGAAAAACACACACAACAGGTTTATTAAGGACAGGTTTGTCACTAAGTAATGCAGCTATTACATGCTAACTGTCACCCTGCCAGGTAACAGTGCATGTTTTGACCTGTGTGCTTGGCATGAGCCAGAGGATATGGATGCAAAGATAGGCATGGAAGCTTAGCATAGAATCTGCAGAACCAAAGTCATTAAGATACAGCTCTCCTAATACTGAAGAAAGAGCTCCTCCTGAAGGCAAGAATACTGACCTGTGGTTCTAAGTTATCTGAACTTTCTATATGTTTGCATTGTATATGAGCAGATACCAGTAAGAACTCTGCCCATACCACTTTTTTTTCTCTCCTAAACAGATTGATTTACGTGCAGATTTCTCCATTATGACATTTTCACCCATTTATTCCTTTCAGGCCTAATCAAAAGACTGGATTGGATACTGAAGTAGTCACTCCATCGCAGAAGGCTACTAGGTTGGTCAGGCAAGACTTGCCCTTGGTGATTTACGTGCAGATTTCTCCATTATGACATTTTCACCCATTTATTCCTTTCAGGCCTAATCAAAAGACTGGATTGGATACTGAAGTAGTCACTCCATCGCAGAAGGCTACTAGGTTGGTCAGGCAAGACTTGCCCTTGGTGAAGCCAACTTATTGGAGAACCTTTTGTGCACCTTTGTGAGAGCAAAGTGACAAAGATGAGCTCTTATGAAAACGGGAAAGACTTACTAGAAAGACTTCTAATGTCTTAATTTCAGCTGATGGACCCATAGGGATTCCTTCTGCAAATCATCTCAGGTGAAGTTCCTTGTTAGATCAAACTTTTATTTGAAATCTACAAGCTAGTGGAGTTAAAACCAGCTATGCACAAGGCCTGAGACGATCTTCAGGACTCCAGATAACTTCCAGATTAAAAAATAATACTAACAACTCAGCTCAAACTTCCAGTTTAGGTTTATACCAGCCCTGATTAATCTGTAGGTTTTACGTACCTATCAATGCACAGTCTGGAGAGGAAAGCCTGATATTCTGTGACACGCAGCAAAGCATCTCTGAAAATTGAGACTGATTTTGCATATCTGTATGCCCTGATCCATACAAAAGCTTACTTATTCATTCCCAAGAGCTGCAGATGAATAAACTGAAAGCCCTCTGAAAAGGAAAAGCTCTAGACAATACTGGCAAGGGAAGGAACAGCCAGTGAAAGAGCCATTGTCTGGGAACTTAATGATAGGCAACAGAAGTTAAGATTCAGATAATATATGAGCAATGCTGTTAGATGTGGGTTTTTTTCAAAAACAGGATTATCATCTTAAATGGATGAGATTGTTTTTCCAACAGCTCTTTAAATGTTTTCAAAGGTGCTTTATGAAACATGAAAGTTTTAGTATAAATCAGGCAGAGTGCCAAATCTAAGTGGTTTCCTGCAAACAACCTAAGCAAAAAAAAACATTATACTGATGCACAAACATCACCTGCTGTTACTGTTTAATCTTCACTTTTTTTGAGAAATACAGAGAAATTTTGAGAAATACATACCATGGGTGAGCTTCAGCTGAGCCACATAGCAGCTGTTAGCTCAATACTAATGTGAGGTGAGAAAAAACTTACACAATTACTTCCTTTGGTTTTGTTAGGAGCACATGCAGGATACTTTACATGAGTAATTCAATACTTCCAGTCCGGACTTAAAACGCATATCACAAGTAAAGGATACTGAGTTTCAGCTAATTAGTCAATGAACTTACACTGGGTTTGATTTCCTCTGTTGCTTTTTTACAATTAACTCTGGGGACAAACTCAGCTTCCATAAGAGCTAGCATTTGGTCCATGTGACAGAGTCAACATATACCAATACTAATAAAAAACCCTGAGATAGCTTTGTGTTTATGGTAATGCCGTTCAGGTGGAACAATTAAACTATTAGTAACTCACTTAAACAAGCAAATCTACTGGTGGAAAGTTTAAGAGTGGCCACAGCTAGAACTGGTCAAAGCTGTTTTCATAAAAAAGTTTTGTGAATGTACTTTTTCCCTGTTTTGTAAGGTGTTTTCTCACTTTGTTGCAGTGATAGGTACTGGAAAGGAAGAAAGAAAAAAGAGGTTTTGAACCATGTATTTTGGCCATAATTTTAGCAACATTTGGTGAAAAGAAACAAAATCCACAAGCAAATGTATATGTATTAAATGAGATTTTGAAAAACACAAATTTATGAGTTTCCCTCTCAGTAACAATCTCCAGAGCTTGTGCATTTTGGGAGCACAGCTGGGACCAGGTTTGCAAAGATTCCTTAGTACCTGCAGCTAGAAAATTTCCCAGATAACACCTGCACTGAACACTGTGTCACAGCAGGCTCTTATAACTTCACTGTCTAAGCACGTGTGAACATTTATAAGTTCTGTGATGCAAGAGGCTTGTTAACTCCATATTGAACCGAAGGAAGGGTAGTAACATGAATGGGAATACAAGAATTATAAAAGTAGTTTTGGAAAAGAGCCAACATCTAAGTTGAGCATAAACTGAGGTTTATATATTTTGCTAGTTTGAACTATTACAAAAACAAACCCAAGGAAGTGGTCAAGATGAGAAGCTAATTCAGAATATAGATTTTCTTGTAAAGAGAAACAATTTTCTGCAGTGCTCTCAGGCCCCGACTTGTCACCCCAAAAGATGACCAATATTCATAACCAGATCAAAGTAAGCCAGTCACTCTGCCTAGAAGCCTCCATCTTGTTATTCTCTGGTACGATTTAGATCAGCTCATTTATGGATGAGTTAAAAAACTACAGCAGATCGATAAGCTATCCGTTTCCAACTGGCATACCCTAAAGAAAAGAAATCTAAATCACCTGGCACCAGGAGAATGATTTTTTATTTTTGGTCATTCAGTATTTCTGTAAGTATAGTTTTATAATAGTGAGGAATTCTGTAGCTTCAGTTAGATGAATGAAGAAAGGATTTTCTCCTTTTGCTTTTCAGTAATGTGACTCTGTGAGAGCTCAGTGTTTCAAAATTAAATGTGTGTAAAAATTTTGAAAGTCAATGTTATGCAAACAAGAATAGATAGACAAGGAGCCACACAGAGCACTAGAAAACTTCAAGTGTCATAGTTAATTCAAGCAAGAAAATAAAAGAGTCAGAAGCTTTAGAAAGGAAAATGCCAGTACTGAATTCTCAGGCTTCAAAGACATTTAAGTCCCTGGTTTTTAACCAAATCTATGTAGGTATGCTTTTCTTCAAAAAAGGAAAACAGTGGGGGCTTAGGCAAGCAGTAAACTCTTTGGACTTTTCTAATGAGTCACAAAAATCATCATCAGCAATACTGAATCATGAAGCCTGCAGTACAATGGGTCATTTGGAGTAGCATATCTAATTTCAGCAGAAATTCTGCAAGGGGGTTGCTGTCTCATGTGTCTGTCTCAATAAGTATTTTCGCTCGTCTCTCCTCACACTTTCCTGTGCTACAGCTATGCTCTTTAATACATACAACATAAGCACATTCTGCATGTGTTTACGTATGGATACAAATGCAGATATGCTGTGCAAGTTTCCTGCTGAGGGAGAAGAAAAGAAGAATTATGAAAGCTACTCAGCTAACAAGTCTTTCTGTAAGGCTCTGTCTTTTCACTGTCTTTTTTATCTCTATCAGGGAATATCAAGAGGAATATTTGAGGTCCAAAATAGCTCTCTCCCTGCACTCTTTTTAAATGCTTCAATTGATTCTCATTAATCTCTGCCTTCAGCTTAGGAGCTGAGTAAGCTTCTTCTTTCATCTTAAAATTAAATTTGCTTGATAGATTATTAGTATTATTATTAGGTAGGGAAAACCCACCTGTCATTTGATGTGTTGGCTTCTGTTCTTTCAGATGTCATTCGTGATCATTTGCTGCCCTGATCATTATCATCGCTTTAAGCAATATTTTAAATCATTACAAAAAAGTCATCATCTGGTGATTTCCAAATTATTTTTCATTTATAAAATTCTCTTAACATTCTGACTCCTGAAACATAAATTTAGAGCTATTTGGAGTGCTTTAAATAGAATACTTAGTCGAACATAAAATCAATAGATAGCATAAAATACCAACATAACCGACTGCAAAAACCTGTGTAAATTATATGGGAGCCAAACAAGTGCAGAGTGGTAACCTGGCACCTGCTCAAATTTTCAAAATTATGTTGGAGGGAATTGCAGCCTACAGACACTACTCCAATTTGATCTTGCACATTGAAGCACACACCTCAGTAACTTGACATAGTTTGAGGACATTCCTTTTCAGCTTTCAAAATCTATTTCAGTGAAACTTACCATTTTAAAACAAGAAAAAAAAAAAAAACAAACCAAAACCTGAGGAGTCTCTCTTCTGCACCTCAGCCAAAATAAAAGAAGTGTATAGAAAGGCAGAGCTGAGGGGATAGAAGAGAAATTGTTCCTCCTACAGTGACTGCGTCATATAGGGGAACCGAAAGCCAAAGTACACCTAATACTATGAGCTCTCTGCATGAACATTGCTCTGAAGCCATGAATGAAAAATACAACAGAGCAGTGATAAGATTTACCCTGAGCACATCACTGATAACATCTGAATGCCTCTGCAATGCCTCCTCCCGAGGTCTTGCTGAAACAAAACACCACACCACCACCCCCCCCCCAAAAAAAAAAAAAACAGAAAAACAATCAGACCACTCCCCCTCAAGAAAAAAAACAAAACTAACAAACCAACCAACAAACCAACCAAAACTCCAAACCCACAGAACAAATAAAACAGGGCTGCTTTGGTTGTTACAAAGATTTTGGACACGGACATATTATCCCAGGTCCATGCTTAGGCAATATGCCACTTTAAGCACAGGACAAAGGGTAGCAAAGCCTAAACCTGTGGGTGACAAGGAAGGATTTACACTGAAGGCAAAAGACTTAAAATGTTCATAGCTGGGTTAGAAGACAGCTTGTGCTTTTGTTAGCAATTTATAGACAGACTTAGTATGTCAACTCATAGTCTGCTTCTTGCACCCCTATTGAAAAGACAAGGTTTACCAGAAAGGTGTCATACCTGTTTAATCTGACTGAAAGTTTTGCTTTTTAACACAGCATATGTTCAGTGATCACCAAATGAATATTTACTCTGTGAAATTTATTATAGGCTGGATCCTGTCCTGAACAGATCAGATGTGCATCCCTTTTGACATTTTTAAGTAAGTGGTTTTCTTGCTTAAGGTTAAGTGCACGTGTATAAGTTTGCAGAGTCTGTGCCAGGGCTGATACCTAAATGAGGATCTCCTGATAAACAGCAGAATCTGTGTCCTCCAAAGGCAGCTATTCACCAGCTCCTTCACTAAGTCTCACATTGTCCTATGTTACCAGTATTATTGAAATGTTTATCTCCCTACACTTGCTGGCTCCTTTCTCTCTCTTCTAAAATCTATAATACAATTAAAATGAAACAAGGTTTGTAAGGAGAGGTAATATCTTTTATTAGAGCAACTGATACATATCCCTTTAGACCATCAGGGCTACAACAACACAACCACTATGATTTAATTAGTCATTTAACAGAACTGGAATAATGGCAGTGACCTCAGCCAGAGCATTTTGTGTATACTTTGATCTGGCAATATCCCATAATCCTGCACTAACATGTCTGTCTTTATTCAATTCCATGTCTCTTGAATAAGTCCATCAAAACAAACCACATTTTTCTCTTTGCATGGTAAAATAGGTACTACCATAAGGCAAACAAATTTTAATCTGCTTTGTAAGTGGCAGAAGGTTTTCAACAGACCAAATGATACTGCAGAGATTATCCATTATTGGTTTGGGGGTTTGGGGTTGTTTGTTGGTTTGGATTTTTTTTTGTTGTTGTTTGGGGTTTTTTATTTGTTTGTTTGGGGGTTTTTGTTTCTTTGTAGGTTTAGGGGTTTTTTCCTGTTATTTTCTTTGAGGGGGGGCTGGGGGCAGAGGAAGGGAGAACCTGAGGGGTGTCAGGTGGGCTTTGTTGTTTGGGGTTTTTAAACATGTTTTCATACTCATTTTTAGTATTTCATTAATATTTCCATGACTTCCAAAGCATTTTGCCCTAGAATTGCAGCCTGTCACAACTGATGCTGGTCAGATTCTGCAACAACCTAAGAAGTCTTGCTACTGGGATTGTGCTGAAAAAAAGCTGCATTTACTAATACATAGCAGTGTAATCAGGAGGTAAAACCTGAAACACCACCTAATGTATATGAAGCCAGCAGCTGAGGAAGGGCAGCTCCTGCACTCTCAGATATGATTTAATGAATCTTGCAGGGGCTTTGACAGAAACGTAATTTGCCAAACCCAGCACATTTTTCACTGCCAATTAATTAAACAGCTTTACTGAGAAGTGTCCAGTAAATTAAAGAGCTGCAAGCCTAGAACTTCACATTATCTAATTGTACCACAAATACAGCTACTGAAACAGATTTGCCTGGTTATCAAAAAGGATATGTGAAAAGCAGCATTCTAAAAGTGTTGCTCCACACATTATTCCCTTGTCTCCTTGTACATCTACATTCTTCTATGACCTACACAATTACTCAATGACAACATTGAGACACAGTTCCCAGTTACAACGACACCAAGTTTCATTGTGTTTTGCACTGCATGTCTAAAGTTGCCTGAATTAGTCTTTAAAAGGTTATCCTCCCCTCTCAAAATCCAGAACAAAAGAAATCTCTTTATCCATTCCTGCTTACCATTCAAAACTTCACAAGTGTGATTTCTAAGCCTGGCTACAAACTGCCATGGAAGATGAGCCAAAACAATGTTCTCTGATGGAAAAAGGTGCATTATGCAAACCGGAGGAGTTGACTCTCCACCCAAAGGGCTATAAAAGGAGCACATCATTTGAACTCTTTCCATGTAAATCATCTCACATGTTCTTATAGCACATAAGCCAATGTTCTGTGCTTTAAGCATGCAGAAAGAAAGTTTCAAGTCTCTTTCCAGCTGTTTGGGAAGCTTCACAATTTTCCTGTCAACAAGCAGTACTTCAAGAAACAAACAAGGACAATCCTCTTCACAAAACAGTGTTGAGAATGTTTGTCAACATGACCCATGAAAAACTTGGAATGAATAACTTTACATGTGACTTGGTTTTGTGGAAGGTAAGGGCCCCCTTAACAACTTATCACTTTCCATGGTAGAAAGTTGTTTCATCATATAACAGGTACTATGAAAATAACCCCCCTCATTATTGTGGAGCATTCACACGCTGTGACAATGAAATCCATGGGCCACCAGCTAACTTTTGTGTCCAGATTTTAGATGTGGTGACTCTCATACCAGGTCATTCAAGCTTTCATAATCAAAGCCTTCTCCATAATTCTCACCTCTGTGTCATACTGCAACTATACAAACTTTAGTGGTTTTAGTAGCTGAGATTTAAGGCAACACATTTAATCTGCAACAAAACTCAGTGAAGCTACATATAAGTTGTAGTTGCAGGTTCTGTAACAAACATTCTACTTAATTCTCACCAAAAGATTGTTTTTCAAATGTATCATTGACAGACTATATCTCTGCCATGCAGAAGTTATTATTGCATATAAGATAATGATTGCTGTTAAAAATCAGACTGTGTTCATCATGAACAATAGATTTAAGGTCACTCATGTTTAAAAAGTCTTTATGAAATTCATAGTTTCCCAACCACAAATATTGTACACTTTTAACCTGCTTCCTCCTTTCTCCAGATGCTTTTCCTGGAGTTAAGTAATTTGGTATAATACTTTTTAAATAAAGGATTCAAAGCAATTTCTAATCTCTACCTAGACAATTTTGCTTAAAGCACAGCGAGGAAAGCTGTGTCATTTGTTAAAAAGAAGGTTTTATTAATGAAAATAACAACTACTGTCATCAGTCTTTCCAGAATATCTTCTCTTTATGCATTGATTCCAGGTGTCTTGCTTTCTGAAGTAGTTTAAACAGTGTATACATTGCACAGCATTAATATTTAGGCAGCTGCTAGAATATTTGTTTGAATCATTATGGTTTTGTGGCAGTTGAGCCCTACTCAAGGTCCCAGCTGACTTGCAGCTTTTTAATGTAATAATGTTACACATGCATGGTGAAAAATGCAGTGCATTGCACTATCTCTTTGCTATTTATGTCTGAACTAATTCTACACTTTTTTTTAATTGCAGCAAGAAGCTTGCCTCAGTGAAAATCACACAACTGAGCTTCAGTGTAGGGCAAAAATTGGAAAGCCATCTAGCACCAGTCAATAAAAAGCATTATATGGACTAACGACTAACCTGTAGCAGAGAAAGTGCCACAGTCTTTAATGTCAGCATATGTATAAGAGACCCTCTGTTCAGAGAGTTCTGCAAAACAAGGACCTAATGCAGACTCCGGGAGGGAAAGGGCTCAAGAACTCCTTTAGGCAAACGATGTGCTAAAGTTGCGCAATTATTTCAAATACAACCCCCCTTTCCAGGCAAGGTTGCTTCATGTTGAAGACAATGTCTGTTAGATTGAGTGTCTTTACAATTAAAGCGGTACTTGAAGTACAATTATTCCAAATGTAATTAGCAGGATGTACATTATCAGACCATCAAGATTTTTTTTTAATTTAATCTTATTTTCACCTTCAGTTTCGTGAAATGCATGTTAACTTCTTCCAGCTCTTCAACAGTCGTTCCTACATGAGAAATGTTGCGGTGATTTAAGTTTTCAAAGTGCACTCATGAAGGTTCAGATATTCTTTGTTAAAGAAACCTCAACAAACAACTATGTTGAGAACCAGTCTCCTGCTACATCATTGTATTTCTGTCCTAAATCTCAGGGCTGAATACAAAACCAGGCCTGCATGTGCAGTACTAGCATTGTTCTTCTGTTTTCCAGTCATGCTAATATTCCCCAAACTCCTTGCAGTTCTGGTTTTAGTGATTTTAGCTATTTTCCTGTATTATCTATTACCTCTATTATATATTATCTCTGCACAAACTCTGAAATGCCTAGACAGAGAATAACCATCCTTTATGATGCAGTGAGCTCAAGTGCCACAAGCCACAGATAATAAAGCTATCTTGGGAACAAGGACGGGCAGCTACAGTAATAATACAAAGGAGGAAAATTCTTGTTGCTTTTCCACAATCTCTCCACTCCTCTGTGAAGTGGGACTGGTCAGGCAGCTGAAACCAAAAAACATTCTCAAACCTGCAGGTGCCACAGTGGATTATGAAGTTAAACTGTACCAAACAACTAGACATCTAAAACAGCTTGAAGCACCAAAATTACCTTGCGGAGCACAGCTTAGGTAGCGCAACATTTATTTACGCACCTGTTTCTTCACTATCTTTCTACTTTAATTGTATAATTTGTTACTGTTGAGATCCTGGAGTTCCGCAGTTCAGTGTACAACAACGTAGCGGTACCTTTTCAAGAGCCAGTAAAGTACTTGCAAGTGAAATAACAACTACTCTAAAACTGTCATTTTAACCAAGAGATTTTGCATTATTGTATACACAGCCAACTATATTCACCTAAAAGAGTAAAAGCTAGTCATTGCAATGACTACTTACTCATTGTAATTATAGCAAAGATCAGCTTGTTGGCGAAAAAGTAATAATGCTATTTTTAAGTGAGCTGGGAAGGGAGTGGTACATGTACATATTTAAAGATGTGTGGCTGGGAAGAACAAGAATTATTTAAAAAAAATTAAGAATCATATTTTTGCTCAAAATAGGCATTTTTTTACATCTTTAGAAATAAGCACTCAATTTTTATTTCCTTCATTAGTAAATGAGAACAGTATCTCCCTGTTGCAATCCAAAAAAATCGCTAAGACAAATGGTTTAAGCCCAGTATAACACCAGCCATGCTAAATTTGCACTAATTATAAAGAAAGTCTAACATTCAACTTTCTTAAAAACCCAAGAAAAACATGTTGAAGTACTCTCTACTCAGATTGCCTCTTAGGAATTACTGGCTTCCTTGCTTGGCTTTCTAAACAACCATCTACATTAACATAGATTTTCTTGTTGCTACTTTTATTGCTACTGAATTAGCAAGATAAAGAGCATTGGATAAATAAACAGTATTCCTGACATCTTTAGTAATTAAGCACTGCAATTGCCGTAGAAGGTATTCCACCCCTTTTAATTCATCTCCCAGACAAATATTCCATTAGAAAGAAGAGCTCTTACTGCTTTCTTTTAAGTGTTCTTTTAAATACTTTAATTGTTATGAAATCTAATTGAAAAATAGGGGGGGGGGGGGGGAGGGTGGTTTTGTTGTGTTTTGTGGTTTGTTTGTTGTGTTTTTTTTTTAATCTTGGATTGCCTAATCTGAATTGTTTGGAGGCCAAGCTTTATTTCTGTCATAAAACATCAAGTTCAAATTGCACTGATGTTTCAACGCACTAGGTGGCATAAAGATATTCACATTAGAGCAGATTAAATGCTTCACCACCACCCAGGATTTAGTTGGATAACAGAAGCTACCCTTTCTGCGAGACAAGAAGTTCTATGGTAATTTCTGTAATTATAGGGATGTTAATACTGTTAACTCTCTTTTTTTTTCTCTGCAAAAGTCCTTCAAATTTTGAAAGGGAAAAATTGTTCTTATGTAAAGATGACAATATATAAATAAATAATTTAAAAAAAAGGTACTTGTGGCATCAAAATACTGGTCATCTGTTCCATGCACTTTCCATAGTTTCCCTATGGTCAGAATATCTTGTTGCTTCTAAACAGATATACAAAAAGAGTGAAAAGAGTACAGAGAATAGTAAAAGTCTCTTGTTTACTATCCTTCCTCAACTCTATAAACTGGCAAACCTGTGATGTCACCAGCTGAAAGACTATTTGGAGATTACTTAGCATGATACTGATCTGTGTTGTTTAACTTCCATTAGCATTTAGAGGGACATTAACCTCCTTGCAGGGAAAATTTGTTTCTTTTGATATATGAAATATCCCATTCTCCCCCACCAGAAACTCAAGCATGTACTGGACCCATGGAACATATGGATCCTCAACAACAAAATTTTAGGCAAAGAGGTTAGCAAAGTAATAACCAAATACTCCCATCAGATCTGTCTGCTCTGTTCAGGTGAGTAGGATTAACATCTCACCCCTCATGTTGCAGACTTAGGTTTTGCAAAGATGTGATTTAAGAATTGAAGGTCCAGCTGAACTGAACTACTGAAAGCAGTGGTAGGAATTTTAGTTAAAAATCCTTTAAACCATACTCCAATCCTGATTGTGACAAAGTTTACTTGTGACCAACGTTAAAGTAAATAATTACATATGAGCTTGATAGTTATCACTTTTTCTATGACTCCTGTTTCGTCAGCTTTGATATGGGCCACATTAAATGCATGTTGATGCTGCCAGGAATTGGACCAGGTGAGCTGTATCAATCTTTTCCACTTCTAACTCTTAATTCCACTATTATAATGGAAATAATGAAAGATACTTTTAGACTGATTCTGGTGTCAGTCTGGACCAGCATTATGTCAAAAATTTAAGTCATCTTCATTTACTGTAAGCTCAGAGACTTGCTTTTTGCTGCAGATGTTGTGTCACGGTTTGCTTGAATTCTGGACAGTAAATTACACAATACTTCAATGTAAAGTGGCAGCAAAATCATTTATCTTAACTTGAAGAGGCCATTATTCAGCTGTAGAAGATGACTGTTTTATGAATACAAAGGATGAGATCATTATTTAGTGACCAGAAGAGTTCCTTTTCCAAAACACAGCAGTATGTGGCAAAAGTGAGAAAGGAATGGGGCCTAAGAAGATGATATAATTTTATCTGGATAATACTTTGATGTTTGCTGTCTCAGTTACAATTAGCTTTTCTGAGACTTGCTGCTAATTAGCAGACTTTTTCTACTGGCTAACTGCTGGAGCCATTTTAGCTCTTTCTGTGCAATTTCAACTCTGGCAAATCACTGCAATTCCACAAGCAGGTGCCTTACTTGAGCATCAGGAAAGGATTTAAAGAGGTATAAAGTTTTCTGTCTTTTAAGGTTTATTTAAAATATTGGAGTTTCTTAAAAAAAAAATCAGAAAAAAGTACTTTGGCATAGTCACTACTAACATGTTTACGTGTTTTATGAACATTATCCCCACTTAGAAAGCTTAATTGTGCAAGAAACTGATTAAGATAATGCTGTTACTGCAGCTAATTCTGTAAAGACTGAAGACGGTTCAGCACAGAAAAACTGAGCATAGTATGGAACACATTATCAAACACCACCAACTATCAATTCCTAGAACTGATTAAAGACAGCTCTTCTCTATTTTACAATGCAGTCAGCAAAGAATTCCAAAGTGCCTACCTTTTCCAACTGGTGCATCCCTTCCTCTACACAGCAAACAGATGCCAGTGTTCTCAGTGTCTGGGGATAAAGGCACCTGAAACAATCCTGGCGACAAATCTTAAAAAGAGCAACTACACCTCCTTCCTGCAGAGGAAAAACAAAAAAGTCAGGAAAGCAGCACTGAATATTTCTCTAGTATCAAAACAAGATGGGGACGGGGAGCAGATTCCTTTAGTAATTTATCCAAATTAGCTATCATTACAGCACCAACAAAGAGGATGTTAAGCTCACACAGAGAACTCAAGTTGATTAATGCTTATACACTAAGCAATGAAAAAGTAATATAGCCTCAGTGGGAGGTGTGCTTAAGTGATTGACTTTTACCAATCACAAGCACAATTAATGTAAACATGACATTCATGCAAAAATTACAAAGAACTATCAATAAGCAGCAATAAAAATGACACGTGATAGTACAACCATATGCTATTAGTTTAAAACAGATTTTTGTTAGCATATATTTCACATTCCTCTACATTTCTGAACTGCATACAATGTTTACTTAATGATAAAATATGAAAGAGAAGCTCATATGGTTGGAGAGCTACTGAAAATAAGGTCAATATAGGTGTTCCTATACAGTACTATGCAGTTACAATCTAGATCTTCACACTGTAACACATAAAATTTGGACTCCTAAACTTTTTTCTGTAACTACAACCATCATGACAAAGACTTGAGTATATATACATCCATAAAGTAGCTGTCCTTAATCATTTCCAACATGGGTTGTAAACATATATGTTAGCAAAGTTCACAATAAATAGATATCATTAAATACAGACAATATAAGCACTTCATGTGTTATTTGATTGGGCTTTTTATTGTTGTTCATTTCAGAATGTTATGCCATCAGGTAGACTACAGATGCCTTATATTATGTAAGATCAGACATATAATGAAGAGGAAAGAATTTAAAAAAAATAATGATAGATGAAAGATCTCAGACTAAAATATTAGGATGAGAGTAGTAAATTAAAAAGCTGAAATAATGGACCAAGTGTAATATATACCCTTCTTTTTAAGTCTGTTTCATTAGCCTCTATAAAAGTATTTTTCAGATTCACAGAAATAATCTTTTTCTCCTCAATCATTTGTGATATTTTAAAACTCAACAGGACATACCAATATAAAACCTCTGGACTCCAATTTAGATTCCATTCACTTTTCAGAATTCTACTACATTTTTTTTGTGCAACAAAGCAGTAAAGAATAATAGAGCAAGCACAGTAATCTGTTCAGCTTAACAAAAAGTTATGCCAATTTATATGAAAATTAGAATTAGACAAAATTAATACCTCTCTATATATTTTAAGATAGAAATTTTATATTATGTCTTTGCACATGTACATGCAATTTCTATGACGTCAGTGAAAGCAGTAGGCTTACTGAGGTTTGCTCAGAGTAGAATTTATTTCTGGAACTTTAAGAAGTGCACATGTATCTCTATACTGCTATATATAGCCTACCACAGAAAGGCATTTCACAGACTTTAAAATCAAAGAGATAGTACACTAGCAAAAAAAAAAAAATTGTTGTTTTTTTCTTCCACAAAAGAATATTGATGTTTCACCCAAGCAGTAATTATCTATGAAAAATACAGAAAATCAGCTATTACAGTGTTGTCCCCAAATCTAAAATAACTGGAGATTTTATTTATTTATTCTCAGTTTGAAAGTCCCCACAGATCAATGGAATCAGAGATTACCCAATACTCTGCTTTGGTAGTAATAAACAGAAGTTAATGCACAACACTAGTAATGCTCAAGTGATGTTGGCACATTTGCATTTGCTTAAAGCTTTCCGTATGACAAATGATGGTCTGTTTTTGCCTCTGATGGACAGGAAGTGATTTATTACTGCATTTGTCAGTAGTAGATCTAAACTGTTTATTTTGTGCCCTGTGTGCCATTACAAAGCTGTAAAATACTGATCATGAGCAATGAACCTAGAGAGCTAAGTATGGAATATGGAGAAAATGCCAATTGATTCTCTGGCTTGTCAAAAAAACTCCCCTCACTGGGATCTCTGCATTCCTCAGGATTTATTCACCTTTTTCAAGATTTGTCCCCTGTGTTTTCTGCAATGATGACAAAACTATTCCTTCTGACAGGGCTACATGAATCAGTCAAATGGGTTAACAGTACCAATCAGACAAAGAAACATTAAGAACACCAAGCTTTGCCTGCTTTGGAGATTAACTTGATCCTTTCCAAAAGCTATCAAGGTGTCTAAGCATGCTTTTATTTATCCTTTACAGAATATTTGGCATTTCCAAGTTTTGACCAAATGACAGATTTACATCTCTTGCTGTAATTCAAGTTTCATCTGGGACAGACTTCACATACTCTGTGAAGCGGTATCTGAAAGAGAGGCGGGAGAAAAGGCATCCAACTCCAAACCATAATATTTTTCAGTTTTAATCTGAAATGATTCAAAGTACAATAAATTCTTATCAAGCCTTTCCTCATGATGGAGGACAATATTTATAATAAGCTTGAAAGATGATCTCCAATGAAATCTTCATAGTAACTATTTTCTAGAAAAGGAAGTGACATAAAAGAATGCTAAAATATATTAAAAGCTTCTCATAGGAAGTGATCTCCTACACATCCATATGCAACTCAAATAGTCAAACATTCTCCAAAGAATCATAGAATCATAGAATCATTAGGGTTGGAAAGGACCTTAAGATCATCTAGTTCCAACCCCCCTGCCGTGGACAGGGACACCTTATGCTAAACCATGTCACCCAAGGCCTTGTCCAACCTGGTCTTAAACACTGCCAGGGATGGAGCATTCGCAACCTCCCTGGGCAACCCATTCCAGTGCCTCACCACCCTTACAGGAAAGAATTTCCTTCTTATATCCAACCTAAACTTCCCCTGTGTAAGTTTTAACCCATTACCCTTTGTCCTATCACTACAGTCTCTAATGAACATCTCTCCAGCATCCCTATAGGTCCCCTTCAGATACTGGAAGGGTGTCATAAGCAGGCAAGATTATTATCATTATCTTCATTTTTGCCTCTTTTGGGAGGCTGTTATTGTAGCATCCTGTTCAATATTAGACTCTAATTGTCATCTGTGAAATGGATTTCTTTACAAAGACTTTTTTTCTTTATCACTCTATGTCCCAGTGTTTACTTATTGTAACTCTGGAAATGATTTTTACTGTCTCTTCCGGTTGTTACAAAGAGAAATCAATTTAGAACTAGTCTACATCAAGTCATGCTAATTTTCAACAACTGTTCAAATCTACTAAAAAAAATACGATTTCTGGTTTTTAGTATCTTATGCTCTCAGAAAATGAAGGTAGGGTTTTAACAGCCAAGACTAATTTATAATTATATTATAATATGAAAGATCCTAGGATCAAAACCTAATAGATATAATGTAATAAAAAATACTTTTGTGAATAAATACCTGCAATCTACCTGGGAAAATGATACAGCAACTTAGTCACATTGTGTAATGCTTAAGTGTGTGTTGTAAGCCTTAACAAGGAAGTATATTAGCAGTATTTGATACCAAGGGTAGGAAACTGAACTGCAAACAGAAGCCTAAAACTTTTCCCTAGTAGTTGCAACAAATGCTCTATCACAGTATCACAGTACCACGGTGTGTCTTTTCTCATTAAGGTCTCCAGCAGCACACCAATGCCATACACTCACCAAATAAATATGCCTGTAAAGGACAGAGGGCCATAGCACTATGAAAGCAAGGGCAAATACGAAAAAAGGTGAGGACCTGTACATACTTTTCCATGATGTGAAGAGATAGCAATCCTGCACCACAAAACTGTGTTGCTCAGAGCCTTAGGGGAAGCAGGTTATTATTGAAACAAGAAAAAGCTAGAGGTGCAAACACTAATATTTAATTTTTTCTTTTTAATTTTATGGCAGTGAACATAATAAAAGGAATTGCAGAGCCACTGGAAACTTGTCAATTGCTTTGGCTGACTGTGAAGAAGTGGAAGAAATTTTTTTAAAGTGTTGTTCTTAATAATATTACCCAAACTTGTCAGCTCTTAAATAAACCCCAAACTTCTACCCCAGGAGTAAATATATTTTGGAATTAGCTTTTAATAAGGGGAAGTATGGTTTCTAGTGTACTTACCTTTCCACTATAGTTCACTGCCATTCTAAGCATGCTGAAAGCTGGCAGAAAATACATTGTTGGTGCAGTATGAGTGAGGGGCATCAAACCCAAGTTAGTATTCAGTTAGCCAAAACAATACAGATCAGTCATGTACAAGTGTTTATCTTCTTGTTTACAAGGCAGCATTATCATGACCATAGTTTTGATGGTTTTAGATGTTTGTCAGTGTGTGTTTTCTTTAATGATTAGTGGGGGGGTTGTTTTTTTTAAGCTGCGTGCAAATCACAGTATCACAGTATGCTAGAGATTGGAAGGGACCTCAAAAGATCATCTAGTCCAATCCCCCTGCCGGAGCAGGAACACCTAGATAATGTTACACAGGAATGTGTCCAGGCGAGTTTTGAATGTCTCCAGGGAAGGAGACTCCACAACCTCCCTGGGCAGCCTGTTCCAGTGTTCCGTCACCCTCATTGAGAAGAAGTTTCTTCTCAAGTTTAAGTGGAACCTCTTGTGTTCCAGTTTGTACCCATTACCCCTTGTCCTATCATTGTTTGCCACTGAGTAGAGCCTGGCTCCATCCTCGTGACACTCCCCCTTTATATATTTATAGACACTAATAAGGTCACCCCTCAGTCTCCTCTCCTCCAAACTATAGAGACCCAGCTCCCTCAGTCTTTCCTCATAAGGGAGATGCTCCACTCCCTTAATCATCTTCGTTGCCCTGGGCTGGACCGTCTCCAGCAGGTCCCTGTCCTTCTTGAACTGAGGGGCCCAGAACTGGACACAATATTCCAGATGCGGTCTCACCAGGGCAGAGTAGAGGGGAAGGAGGACCTCTCTCGACCTACTAACCACCCCCCTTCTAATACACCCCAGGATGCCATTGGCCTTCTTGGCCACAAGGGCACAGTGTTGGCTCATGGTCATCCTGTCATCCACTAGGACCCCCAGTTCCCTCTCCCCTACACTGCTCTCTAACAGGTCGGTCCCCAACCTATACTGGAACCTGGGGTTGTTCCTGCCCAGATGCAGGACTCTACACTTTCCCTTGTTATATTTCATCAAGTTTTCCCTGCCCAACTCTCCAGCCTGTCCAGGTCTTGCTGGATGGCAGCACAGCCTTCTGGCGTGACAGCCACTCCTCCCAGCTTAGTGTCATCAGCAAACTTGCTGATAGTACACTCAATTCCCTCATCTAAATCGTTGATGAATATATTAAATAATACTGGTCCCAGTACTGACCCTTGAGGCACTCCACTAGTTACAGGCCTCCAACTAGACTCCGCCCCATAGACTACAACTCTCTGGCTTCTCTCCTTCAGCCAGTTCACAGTCCACCTCACTACCTGATCATCCAGACCACACTTCCTCAATTTAGCTGTGAGGATGCTGTGGGAGACTGTGTCAAATGCTTGCTGAAGTCAAGGCAGACCACATCCACCGCTCTGCCATCATCCATCCACCATGTTATTTCCTCATGAAAGGTTAAGAGATTGGTCAAGCATGATTCCCCCTTGATGAAGCCATGTTGACTGCCCCTCATAACCCTCTTATCCTTCATATGCCTTAAGATGGCACCAAGGATAAGGTGTTCCATCACTTTCCCAGGGATGGAGGTGAGGCTGACCAGTCTATAGTTACCCAGGTCCTCCTTCTTGCCCTTTTTGAAGACTGGAGTGACATTTGCTTTCCTCCAGTCCTCAGGCACCTCTCCCGTTTCCCAAGACTTGGTAAAGATGATAGAGAGTGGTCTAGCAATGACTTCTGCCAGTTCCCTCAGCACCCGCGGGTGCATCCCATCTGGACCCATGGATTTATGGATGTCCAGATTGCTCAACTGGTCTCTAACCCATTCCTCATCGACTAAGGCAAACCGCCCTGTTGACCTGACTTCATCTAAGGTCTCAGGGGTACAGGACTCTTCAGGACTGCCTGCAGCAGAGTAGACAGAGACAAAGAAGGCATTCAGTAACTCTGCCATCTCTGTATCTTCTGTCACCAGGGCACCCATCCCGTTCCTCAATGGGCCTACATTGCCTCTGGTGTTAGTTTTATCTGCCATGTATTTGAAAAAGCTCTTTTTTGCTGTCCTTGACCCTTCTCGACAGGTTTAATTCTAAGGAGACCTTAGTCATCCTAGCTGCCTTCCTACATCCTCTAGCAGTAGCCTTATATTCCTCCCAAGTGGCCAGCCCCTCCTTCCATGACCTGTAAACTCTCCTCTTCCACTTGAGCATACCCAGCAATTCCCTATTTAGCCACGCAGGTCTCCTGGACCTCTTCCTTGACTTCCTATGTGTCGGGATGCTCTGATCTTGAGCTCGGAAAAAGCAATCCTTGAATGTCAACCAACTATCTTGGGCCCCTTTACCTTCAAATAGCCTTGCCCATGGGATTTCCCCTAGCAATTGCTTGAAAAGGGCAAAGTTTGCCCTGCTAAAGTCCAGGGTTGCAATTCTACTTGGTATTCTACTGGTCCTACCACACAAGATCCTGAACTCCACCATCTCGTAGTCGCTGCAACCAAGGCAGCCCTCAACCCTTACTGCTTCGACCAGACCCTCCTTGTTAGTGAGGATGAGATCCAGCAGCGCTCCTCTCCTGGTTGGCTCATCCACCATTTGCAGGAGGAAGTTATCATCCATACACTGGAGGAACCTCCTGGACTGTGGCTGGGTTGCTGAGTGGTCCTTCCAGCAAACATCAGGGAAGTTAAAATCCCCCACGACGACCACGGCCTGTGACTGTGAGGCCGCTCTCAGCTGCCTGTAGAAGGCCTCATCAACTTCCTCACCCTGATCTGGGGGTCTGTAACAGACACCAACAACAGTATCCCCCCTGCCAGCCTGCCCCTTAATTCTCACCCACAGACTCTCAACTCGCTCGTCATCTGTCCCTGGACAGAACTCGGTGCACTGTAGTTGCTCCCGCACATAAAGAGCAACCCTACCACCCCGCCTGGCTGGACTGTCTTTCCTGAAAAGGACATAGCCCTCCATGACTATATTCCAGTCATGTGAGCTGTCCCACCACGTCTCTGTAATTGCCACCAGATCATAGTCTCCTGACTTAACACAGGTTTCCAACTCCTCCTGCTTATTTCCCATGCTGCGCGCATTGGTGTACAGACATTCCAGGGAGCGAGCTGAGCACACCGATTTCACCCTAGGATTATAGGAGGCCTCCCAGTCTTCATCAATTCTGGAGCGCTGCCCCACTGGGGCAAGCCCAGCTACAACGCCATCCCCCTTCGAATCTAGTTTAAAGCTCTCCAAATGAGCCCTGCTAATTCGTGCCCCAGCATCCTTTTGCCTCTGTGAGATAAACCTTTCCCACTTGTCATTGTCCAGACTGGTGCCCTATAAAACCAGCTGTTATCAAAGAATCCAAAGCCCTGCCTGTAGCACCAGTCTCGAAGCCAATTGTTTATGGACTGAATCTTCCCATTCCATCCCACATCATCAGTGGAAGATGGAAGGAGTGAGGAGAAGATCACTTGAGCCCCAGACTCTTTCACCATCCACCCCAAGGCCCTGTCGTCTTTCTTCATCCCCCTCAGACTGCGGGAAGCAGCTTCCTCCCCACCTGTCTGGAAGACCAGCAGTGGGTAGCAGTCTGTCGGATGCACCAGGTTTGGGAGCGCCCTGGGGATATCCCTGATCCAGGCTCCAGGCAGACTACACGCTTCCCTATGATGAGTGTCAACTCTGCATAATTGGGCCCTCTGTTCCTCTCAGAAGGGAATGGCCTACTACAATGACCCTTCTTTCTTTCTTATCAGAGGCAGTCTTGAGGTGCAAAGTCGACCGCCTTTTCCTATGTGGCCTTGTAGGCTGGCCTTGCCCCACATTCTCACCTACCTCTCCTTCAAGATCCAGGGCCTCAAACCTATTACGGGGGGACACCTGGGGAAGCAGGGCAGGAAGGGAGGAGGGTTTCCCACGACGCCGAACTGGAACTCGCTTCCAAGCCTCATCGTCTTTTTGGTCCCCTACCTCTGCGCAACAGCTACAGGGCAGGGGCTGTCTCGGGCCATCCCCCTCTGTGTGAGAAGGCAGGTGGTCCTTCCCCCTTTGGGGGGTATCTCCCTGGAACTGTTCCAACTGGCATGGCAGGGAGTTACTCCACTTGGTTCTTTTGTCATATTCTCTTTTTGCTTTTAAAATTATCTAAACTGGTGGAGTTTTCATTATGCTGCCACCAATGTAGTTGCTTGCAGACAAACACCACGTATTTGGGTTCAAAACTCACAGCTCCACATTGGTTATTCTACTAGTTCAGAATTCACCCTTTTTATTAGTATTATTATTAGGCTTTCTCCCTTCATTTCTTATTTACCATTGCTACTATTCTTTTGTGTTAGAGAACTTAGTCTTCATAGTTCTGACAGCTCATTAGAACAACTAGCTGGCTGCCAGGGTGAGTCAGCAACATGACTTTCACAGAAGAAAAAAAAGGAGAAAAGAGAATGCCTCCAGGTGGAATAAAATTATAGATTACTCTTCAGCGTAAGGGAAGCCTTATAAGCCTTTTTAAATTTTGTTAAGATACTAGCAGGCAATGAGAAGGGAGGAGAGAGAATACTGAACCCCTTACCAAAATGTAAAGTGAGAAACCAGTTCCTATGATATTGTAGCTTTACAGTATTATCATGGTTCTTTTTTTGCATGTCTGAGATTTCTATAGTTTAGAGCTGTAATTTATAACATGGGACAGGAAAAAAGCTAACAACAGTGATCTACAAGATCATGCATTGTCAAAGACATCACTGTAAGACCCTCAAGGTTATGTGAAGAGATTTGTTGTGTTTTGCATTTACTGTAAATTAATATTCTGCTTCTCTGTCTAGATTTTACCAAAGATAAAATATCAACTCTGACAGGAACTCTGTACCTGTCGGAAGTTTTGTGATCTTTGCAAAATTTGAACCTATTCTCACGCCCTTAATGAGTGGGGCAGTTCCAGACTTCTCCCCTTCCATTACCCTGTACTTTCACTGTCATAGGTGATTACCCTACTGACTGAATTCAAAATTCTGGTCTGTTAAAATTCCCCAGCCACCTTGGTCACTGACGCAGATAACTGGGGCAATACAGAGGATGAAAGATGATGATGAGTTGGGACAAATGTATTTCACTGAGGAAACAGAGGACAGGTGATGCAATCACCACTGTAATTTGGCAGCCAAACACCACTTAATGTTCTTTGCCTAAGGGGATGCATTTCACCACTTGTAAATCTGCCACACATCCAGGTTTTAGCAGTAAATTAATTTAGTGGTTTATGGAAGATCAGACCTCACTTCTGCTAAATGAAACTGTTACAGAAGTCACACAATGATAAAAAGCACAAGACCAATTTTCCTCAATTTGCTAGTTCTGCACTTCCTCAATACTCAACATTTTAACTGTTTTCTAATACCACTGAGTGGAGCTCAAATACCAACTTAGAAAAAATTAAGCCTCTCATGTTGTCACTAGGATCCACTACACATTTTTGAATCTACCTCATTCACAGCCTTCAAAACAGAGTGATACTGTTTACAGTGCAAATATTCATCTAGAGGCAGATCAGAAGTAAACTGAATTAATGCATCTGGGCAGGAACAACCCCAGGTTCCAGTATAGGTTGGGGACCGACCTGTTAGAGAGCAGTGTAGGGGAGAGGGACCTGGGGGTCCTAGTGGACGACAGGATGACCATGAGCCAACACTGTGCCCTTGTGGCTAAGAAGGCCAATGGCATCCTGGGGTGTATTAGAAGGGGGGTGGTTAGTAGGTGGAGAGAGGTCCACCTTCCCCTCTACTCTGCCCTGGTGAGACCGCATCTGGAACATTGTGTCCAGTTCTGGGCCCCTCAGTTCAAGAAGGACAGGGACCTGCTGGAGGTCTCTCTGTAAAAGAAAACTAATGGATACAAAGTAATTCTAAAAGTACGTTTTTAATAATATCTCTAGCCTCTGTGCACACAGCTGAAGAGGACTTGCACTTTCTCTGTGTAGTCAGCCATATACATGGCCAATTGTAAAGTTTCTCTCCACTTATGTGGCTGGAATTTAAAAAATACTGTCAGGAAGATAAAAAAAATGCCCAAAGATGCTGAAAGGTGTGGTAACACTTCGGGTGGCACAGAGATAACCACAGTTAACTCAATGTCCAGAAGTATGTTGAAGTATACCATCCTTCTGCAGTTGCTTACACAGGCATTGAGCTTCATTAAAATTTAGAGAGTTGCAGCCCTTTTATTTCTTTTAATCTAATAGGATAATTATGGTAATAAATGCTGTAGCAGCAAAGGAGGAAAAAATAAAAAAGTTTCTCAGAGTAAATTTTGTTCTTTTACCTGGATTATTTGTTCCTGAAATACAGAATTTCATCTTGTACTGTAAATTACAAAATGCATAACCACTACTATGTTAAGTAGAATAACTCACTTGTATTACTAGTTTACTTTTGATTAGTCCATATATCCCCTTACCTTAGCTATGATGCGGCACAGATGAGCACCTTCTTGGGTAAGGCTGAATAAACTGCTAATCGCCGATGCAGTGATGTACATACTATCTGACAATTCTATTTGTCTCAGCAGGTTCTGTGTGACAGAAGATTAAATAAACATGATTTACTTTTAGTGAAAACCGTTAGTGTCACATTTAAAGGTAAGATGTAGCAGAAAGTCTAGTTCATTTAGAACATATCATCTTGCTTCTCACCCAGAAAAAGGAAAAAAAAAACAAACCCTATGGTTAGGAGTCAGACTGATAACACTGTAATGCATTTTAGCATTGCATTTGAATAGATATAACCAAGAATAGTGATATTTAAAAATAAATATGAAAAGAGAAAGAAAATGGGGGGGGGGGGGGGGAGAGAGAATATTTAATAAAGAACTCTTCAGCTACTTAAGTAAGTTATTATTGGATATGTCCTAGGATTGAACTAAAATTTTCAGAAGGCAATGGATTCTCTTAGTGTAGAAGTGTATCACAAAGTGATACAAGAATTCCACCTTATTTATAAGGAATATTGTTATATCCTTTCTAACACTACTTTCTAAGGCTCTGGGTTCATCACTATTCTGTGATGAAAATGTCATTGACAAATACAGAGAAATCTCAGAGGAATATAGTTTATTTTTCCAATGTATGAAATAAGTTAAATATTTTTATATTTGTAAATAGTTATCTTGCTTTTGTATGTGTGCCATTGCAACTTCACAGAAAAGCACAGCTGTCAAGAATATGAAGCTTATTTGACTTTTCTATTTCTGAGAGTACATACAATCATTAGAGGAAGCATTTATAATATAAGAAAGAAGGTAAACATTTTACGTTTAAACCAATTTTGAAAGAAGTGCAAGGAGGTGTCCCATATGTTACACTGTTACTTATACAAAATTCGATTAACTTTCCCTTTGGAGGTGGTATTCTTCCAACTTTAGAATTAGAAAAATGTTCCATAAAAGTCATAATTTATCAATTCACATGTTGATATGCACCTTTCTTGAATAGAATCCTGACGCACCAATTAATTAAAAAAAGCTCTTGAGTACAAAATTTAAGCTGAGAGTTCTGGCCTCTCGTGCGGGCACCTAGTCTGTTACACAGCAGCAAACTACCCGCAGATGCATGCTTCTTAGCATGTGGGCATGTAGTTTGACTGAATGGCTCAGAAAACTGTTCTTCAAAATGTTTTCATTAATGATCTCTAATTTAAGTCTTCTGCCACACAAATACACATGAGATGATGCAGAGTAATTTCAGGTGTATCAGTAGGTGCCAAAGTGCCCAAAGACAGAAACGTTAGCAATGAAGAACTGCTTTTCAGACTAAGCATCAAAACAACCACAACCTACTCACTGATATGGAATACGCAAAATTATATACACACTTCAACTCATATGTAGCATTTCATGTAGTTCTCATAAATCCTAACCAAAAGCATTAATAAGTAGCTTGTTAGTTTGACTGTAATTCTGCAAGTGCATGCTGGAGGTTCTCACCTTTTAGTAATAACCTTTTAAAACTACAAGGACTGTTTTAAAGAACCACAACTTTTTGCTATCTTAATGCATCAAGGTATGTTAGAAATTAAGCAGTACCATGCATTAATTTTAGTTTGTCATCACAGTGAATATTATTTAACTATTTCCTCTTCACTAAGGCTCCTATTTCCTCTTTTTCTACAGAGACAACATAAAATTTCAGCATAGCAGCAGCTCTAAAATATGGAGAAATTGAGCATAGTTACTTTTGGGGGTTTATTTGAGCAAGATTACATGTTGCAAAGGGATTTCTAATGAGATCTCAAGAAAGAAACCAGTGTAAGACTGTAGATTGGTCAAACTTGCAAGTTGCTACTATTTCAAGAATGGTCAAATGGACAGCATTTCATGCATTTGTAGGTTAATTACTCAGCATACTTACGTACTTAAATCACCACCAGAAACTATACATCATGAGTGCAACGATACAGCACTGTTTTCCAGAAGGTTACACACAAAACCTGTACACAACACTTAGGCTCTAGGAAGTAGTGATATAAGGCATGCACTAGTTAAAACATGTGCTGTGAAAGTATACTTGCTATGTGTACATCTACTAAGAAGTTAGGCTTTTAATGAGAATCAGTAAGAGCAGGAGAGATTTTTTTCAAGGTTTCTATAAAAAAGTGGTGTCTCTATGGAAAGAAGAGAAATTGTGTCCAAAGGTCTTATTAACAAGACATTGTCCAGCAATTAGACGCTTTGCACTGAAGGCGACACATCAGGAAAAGTAAGTAACAATAAACCACATGATCACTTTGTTTGGGATTTGAGGTTATTGGAGAATCTGAGAATACAAACACCTAAACCTCTTTGCAAGCTATTTGTATTACTGTTAAGTTTGCTGAAAATTGAGAGCTATAATTCTGATCCTGGTCTTAATGGATGCTTTCCTCTCAAGATGTGACACTTTTTAAATACTTTTTTAATTTTTTTTTTTTTTTTGACTAAAAGCTAACCTGTGCCTCATGTGTTAACAACAGCTCTATCAACTGGCCAAAATGCTGAACAACAGTAGTGAGCATTTCATTAATACAAGACTTGATGGACTTCAGTATCTGTTCATCTTCAGTTTGTATGCACCTGAAAAGAAAGAGAAAGGAAATGGATGAAAGCAAAAAAATGCAACAGACAATTATTGTTTTATCAAGCTGAGCTCTGTGTTAATAATCAGGATATAATGAGAATTCAACTGTTCATGAGGACACTGTCTTTGTGACATTATACCAGACTTCAATCAAAGCTTTTTCTATAAATAGCAAATATACCAAAGACAACAGTGGATATGAATTAATAATTTTGGGATCACAATTTATTTCACAGACTGCAGGCCAAATTTTGCCACAGATGTTGTGCATTTATACTGGTATAATTCTGCTATTTTCCATCTATGCTAATAGTTACAGCCACTCTATGTTACCCGCATTTCAGATGAAGCTGTATATATCCATTTTTCATGATGAAAGAAGCGCTTTCAATAATTTTCATTTCTTTACTTCTTTGCCATAGTTTAACATAGCAAGGTAAGGACCAAAAATGGATGTGTGTCCAGGTAAGTAAAGTCCATTTAAATATAAACAGCATACTCAAAAGTCAGATTTGTCCTTCTACGTGGAATGATTACATGTAGTGTTAGTATAACTATTCTGTAAGCAGTGATACTTGGCTGTAACCAAATGAGATAAAGATGGGAAACTTTATACAATTCAAATGAAATAACTTGTGCTTCCTCACAGAAATGCATTCATTTGAATTGTCAAAACATATTCCAACCAGGCAGGTCACTGTAACGGAAGATACAGTTTGATCAGGTTCTCTACCTACACAGTAGATTAATTTTTAAGCTTTACCTGACTTTCACCCATCTATATGAACTTTTTGTCAAACAGGCAAGGAAGGAGAGGTCTGATATGGGGCAAATACTAAAGATCAGAGCACTTATTAAATCAGTGTGTCTCATTGTAGTATATAAAAGTAACATCTGATCTGTGTGGGTTTGGCAAAAACTAGTAATGATCAAGAAAAGTTCTTTCCTGATAATTAGATGGTATCTCTCCCCTGATGATCTCCCAAGCAGAATGACTTCTACAGTGTTTAAAGTAAATCAAAAAAAGACTGAACTGTTCTGGAGGAAACAGGATAACTTATGTTAAGCAGAAGAAATACCATGAGAAGAGATTCTTATTTTCCAGTCTCGGCATTCTGGAGTGCACAGAGCTGAGTAAACCTACAACACCAGTTTAAAGGAATGTGCATATATTTCAGTTTGATTTACTAATACACGCATATGTGCATATGGGAACATGCACTATGATAGTCTTGTAATATAAGTTTTAACACCACCTGAAATCTTGGCTCCACAGAACTTCAAGGGAACTTTGTCACTGATATCATTAGAGACAGACATTCTCTGATGTCTAAAAGCCCTGAAAAAATGCACTTGCACGCAGCTCTGTGTCTATGCCAGATTCTTTGTGTAACAACACATCCCATCTTTCATTAGGATGCAGTTTAGATAAAAGTAACTCACTTCACCAACCAAAGACTACCATTTAAAAAGCCTTTCACAGCTTCAGCAGTCTAGTTCAAACATTTGAGGGTGTTAGTGTGTTTGTACTTTTCATTAGAAATCCTACAACATAACAAAATTAATATTTGAACTAGAAAGTTTATATTACCTTTCTGTGAATGCTGTAAATTCTGAACACTTGTCTAATAAAAGTTTTTCAAACTGCAGAGAGAGAAAGACAAAGTGGTTTTGAAGCAATATCCATACACACAATTGCTTTCTAAATAAATAATGCTTGTTTATGATAGTTAGATGAAAACCCTCCAGAAACATATTTCATATATAGACATCCTTTTTCTACTTTTCTGAATAAAACAAATAGAGATAAAAATGAAATTAACAAAAAAAAAAAAAAAAATTCTACTTCTAAGTAAATGCAAAGAAACTCACAGATGGGGGCTCTAATTACTTTAGTCCAGTAGTCCTCAAAACCAAAATTTTTTCAACATTATTAACATTCAGAATCAGGCCTATAGGATCCAAAATGAGTTAAGAGTGTTTCCATTCCTGAAAAGCATCAGAAAGTCTTAAACAAAGGACCAATATTGGTGTGTAAAGATTTCTTGCAGTTTTACTTATTGGAAATAAATAAATAAATAAATAAAATAATACACAGGACAAACATGACATCAAGTAAGGCATCCTACCTGGTGCATTTCTTCTGAAGAATTCCTGGTGAATGCATTGTATTCATTTATCATTGAACGCACATGGCAGTTGACTCTCACTGTCATGCTGTGGACTCTTTGCCATCTTTTTTTCTCCAGCTTTTGAGAAATCCTTGTCAGCTCTGTGCTTATGATCCAAGCTCTTTTTAATAGCAGCTGCAAGTTATCACATGTACTATATTGTGAGGAAAGCATAAGTTCATTTTGTTCATCCTTCTCAATGCTGATTGGCTTGGACTGGAGAATACACATGCATTCACAGTCTGTCATCAACTTCAAATCCTCCATCCATCTCTGAACAGAGTCCACCTGAATTAAGTGCATGCTAGAAGGCAGAGAAAGGGAAAGAAGAACAAGGTAAAACAAAATAACCTTCAAATAACTACCAGCAATACCATAAAGTTGCATCCTCCCAGGTTGCAATTCATTGACAAAAGACAGCTAATAGAGCAAACAATTTGCTTGTTGTAACACAGCAACACACTTAGTTTTCTATGCCAAACACAAGTTTTGATTTTCTAATCACCCTTACACCACATATTCTGCTATAAAATCACTTGTGAAAATCCATCGAGATTAGAGATAAGCAGAAGTTTAGACTACACTTCTAGGGGAAATGTTTCTTGTACGTTCAGAGTTTGATATGATGATGAGTGAGCAAACCTATAGGTGTGGTTGATAGTTATGTATGGGACTGTGTTGTCAGGGTTTTTTACACTTTGCCTATTATGCACAACAGAGAAATTTTTACCTTGCAGCATCTCTCCAGAGCCCTTCCACCCACACTGACACAGCCAAACCAAGACAGTGAAAGCTACGGTCAGCAACAATATCTGTTTCTGCCTTATCATAATCCTGTAAACCTCAGCTGCATTTTACTTTTCGACTTAGTCTTTTAGCTTCACACTTATTTTTCATTGCTCTCTGAACAATTTGCCCATCTGAATTCCAAAACATACATTTTGCTCTGCAGCAAATATGATGTGAACCAGTGAGGCTGAAAACCCCCTTAATGAGTATATTCTGACACAGGGGCAATGGGCTCGCATTTTGTACCCTCCAGGTAATAAAAAGTGGTACCCAAGAGCAGCTGTACTGAGCTGTTCTGAGCTCAGCTTTGTGAGGAATCCCAAGTTCTCCAGAGCCTTGAGGTAGAGTTCCCCAGATTTTTTTCTTATAGTGAGGTGTCCAGATCCTAATAAAAAAATCAACTGAATTCTCACCCCAACAATATACACATACAGAGCCAGGTTTTATTAAACATGACTAGTGTTATTAATGTTGTATCTAATGGTATATAAAGGTCAGGTATAGGATCCTAGGTCAGGCAGAGTTTACACAACTGCATTTATCCTTATATACCTTGTCTTTGCAGACAAACTATAGTTTCTACTTTAATTTAGCTCAGGGAGTTTCCTAGTGGCAGCACCCTGATCCCTTTGACTCTCTGGACATTTGCTCTCTCTAAGGCCTGCCTGGCCCATTTCTGCCTCCTGCAGTCTCTCAGACCATCTGCACGAAATGTAGGCTCCCCATCTCATACTTTGACCCTCTCCTACCACACCTACCAGTGGACCTCTGTTTCCCTTTGGAGAAGTGAGCTCCCCAAGGAAGGAGCGTCACCTCTGCCAAGGGATCCCATCTGACCCTTGCTTCCAAAACAACCACAGAACAGGCACTGTCTATTGTCTCCAGAAATCATCCATCCTTTTGTCTGGGGTTGTGTGGGTTTTTTTTTTTTCAGATTTAACAGCTCAGATATTTTCAGTTTACATTTCCACTCCCAAATCTTCTCAGGAGACCAGTTCCTATGGTAAATAAATGCATACAAAAAAACACTTTTAGCATCAACAGTAGACATAAGTATATATGTAAATACATGTATAAATCTAAGGGACATTTACATAGAGCTAAGGGGAAAAGACAAGTTATTGTTAAAAAGCCATCATATATATCCAAATTCTTTACATTTTCCTTCACTTAATGCAAAAGCTTAAAGTATTGTCAATTATTGTTGCTGAAATTAACCATGGTTGCAATGGTAATGACTGACTTTATCAATATCTGTGCCCCACTAGGCTCATTATATCCCCTCTCAATGCAACATCATTCATGGTAATAAAGCAAAGCGGGAGGCCAAGTGTTCAAAGTATCACTGCAAGTCTCCATGGCACAGTAGATGTTGATTTTTATAGGTCTAAAAAAGTTTCTGTGGAATTTATAAATGCAAGCATGACTAGCAAATGTAATATTTGCATACACACTTCCAAAAGGGGCACTTTACTCAGCAAGAATTTCAGATTTCTGATCTACAACTAATAAAATCTTTTTTTTCTGAGTTTTCACCAGCCGAAAACTGTCTTAATTTCTAGCAAGTTTCCTTAATATGACATGAAATACTGCAAAACCTTAGTATCTTTTTCTCTAGTGGAAGGTGGATTGATAATAAAAGGATTACAAATAATTAGAGTTGAAAGGCGAAGAAGAAATAAAATAAGTGAAAACAAGAGAAACTTGCCTTGTTTTCATCTGCTCCTCCTAATGGAAAGTACAACTGTAGAATTTAGGCTGTTCTGTCATTTAAACTTAGTATACTTTAATGCACAACAATAGCAAATATAACACAATTCACCTCTTTTCAGACAGAATAACCATAGGAAAAAGTCTCCCTACTCACTACATCAGATTTTCTGACACATTATTCTTTAAAATATACATATATCACGTGAAATACATAAATGATTCATTTTTATACACATCTCCTTGTGTTTAGATAAAATCTTCCTAAGCAGTCAACAGATGAGTTTGTAGATAATTTTTTTATAAATTAAGGAAAGCAAAAAGTGTGATCATTCCTAATTAGCTATTAAGAATCATATTTCAGACAGCATTTATGGAACTCCAAAAACAAGACGAAAATTTCCATTTTGTCTCCCATTACTGAAAAAGAAAAAAATCATCTATGCTTACAAAATAAAAACAGCTATAATGGGTCAGATTAAAAAAAAAGTATCTAGTCCATTATCCTGCTCCCAGTACGGCCATTAGGAGATGCATAAGGAAAGATTACAAGAGGCATGGCAAGAGCTGAGCAACTTCCCCTTCCCATCTTCTGGCAATTAGTGGTTTAGGAACTTCCTAAGCCAGCAGTTGTGTCTGAGCAGGATGTTTTTACAATCCATGAAACAAAAGTAGCCATTAAACCCTTTTAGAACTCAGTTAAACTTTCATCCCTTACATCTAGTTGCAGTGTCTCACATTATTTTTTTGTATGAAGAAGTGTTTCTTATTGTTTGTGTTAAACCTGCTGCCTGGAGATACTAACACAAGCCTTTTATTTCTTGTATGCTAAGAGATATCTAAGTGGTAGTTCCATATTCACCATCTGTGTAAATCATTTTATTTTTTGTGTTCTCTTGGTTATCTTGTTTCCAAGGTATAGAAACTCAGTCTATTTAATCTGTTGCCATACAGAAATAATTCTACTCTTCCAGTCATCCACTTACTTTCCCCACACGTTCAAAAAGTATTTTCCAGTCTTCCTATACCTTAAGATGTTGTCCTGGGTTCAGCAGTAGCAGTCATTTTTTCTCCTTCTTAGTAGCTGGTGCAGTGCTGGTTTTTTGACTTTTGGCCTGGGAACAGAGCTGATAACGCTGATGTTTTTAGTTACTGCTCAAACGTTTACTCTGACCAAGGACTTTCTGAGCCTCATGCTCTGCCAGAGAGGAGGGGAAGCCGGGAGGAAGCAGAGACAGGACACCTGACTCAAACTAGCCAAAGAGGTATTCCATACCACAGCACATCATGCCCAGGATGTAACTGAGAGTTACCCGGAAGGGCTAGTTCACTGCTCGGGCTGGGTATTGGCGCATGGTATTGTATTCTCTTCCCTTGTTATTTCCCTTATCATTATTATTATTGGTGGTAGCAGTAGTGATTTGTGTTATACCTTAGTTACTGGACTGTTCTTATCTCAACCCGTGGGAGTTACATTCTTTCGATTCTCCTCCCTGTCCCACCAGGAGTGGGGGTAGTGGGGAAGGAATGGAGGGAGTGAGAGAGTGATACTGCGTGGCTGACAGAGTTTAAAACACAACAGTTCTTTTGGCACCCAACGTGAGGCCCGAAGGGTTGAGATAACAACACATCTGACCAGAGTGTGTCTAATCGTATTGTGGGAAAGCACAGGAGATGGAAGGCAGCTATATGGAGTCCTTGACAACAAGTTGCAGAAACTGCTGAAGGAGAGGGTGAATCGAGTCAGTTTGCTGAGGTGAAAGCCATCCAGCTGGCCTTGGACATTGTTGAATGAGAAAAGTGGCCAGTACTTTTTATCTCTATACTGACTCATGGATGGTGGCAAATGCCCTGTGGGGGTGGTTGAAGCAATGGAAGCAGAGCAACTGGCAGTGCAGAGGTAAACCCATCTGGGCTGCTGCACTGTGGCAAGACATCACTGCCCATGTGCATAACCTGGTGGTGAAGGTACGCCATGTAGATGTTCATGTACTCAAGAGTCGGGCCACTGAGGAACACCAGAACAGCTATGTCCTGCTATGTAATACTTTTATAGCCCACCAACTAGATGTCTTCAGGTCACCAGCGACTGGCCCTGACTTCCCTCTGACCATCATCCCAACAAAGAATGAACTTTGATAGAACCAGATAAGTTCTGCAGTAAAGGAATGATCAGCATCAGCAGGCAATGATCCAACTGCATGGCTGACAGAGTTCAAACTATGACAGATGTGATGGCAAGAAATTCACACAATATCCAAAATTCAGGTAAATTACAGATTTCTACATTGGAATTACATTTTCTGCACAGTACCTGTTTTCCAGCAATTTCCCAAATTAATTTTGTTTTGCTTAAGTGTTATACACACAGCTTTCTTTTTTACCTTTCAAAAAATCTACTATTTTTATTTCAGAATCTCTCATCAGTGATAATACATAATTTAAATTTCACTATTCTATGTCAGATGAGAGAGATTTTTCTTCAGTTCCCTTCCCCTCCTCTTATGCAGTACTTTACATTCATTAACGTACAGTTTCTTCCAACATGATTTAGCATAAGGTGTCCCTGCCCATGGCAAGGGGGTTGGAACTAGATGATCTTAAGGTCCTTTCCAACCCTAATGATTCTATGATTCTATGACATTTTACATTTCAGTGTCTCAGTATTATGAGACTTTTTGTGTTTGTTCATTATTTTAAATTAACCTGACCAGTTTTGCATTAGCAGAAAGTGTTGTTGTCCTGCTATTACAACTATTTTTCAGATCATTAAATACATTAATCAAGATTGGATTAAGTGTAAGGGATATCACTGGTGTGATTTTTCCCAGTTCTGTTTAATTGAGCAACAGTAGCTGAGTAACTGGCAGATCCTGATGTATATAGCTGGTAACTCCCCACCAGTTAGAATTTCTGAATTTAGTACATCATCTTATACTGACAAAAAAGCAATTTATCTATACTGTACACTATAAAAGGAGCATTTCATGTAAAACAGTAATAAAAATAACTCAGTGCAAAATAAAAATTAAAAGAAAGTCTCCAGCATTTCTTCAAAGTCATCCTATGTTAATTGAGGTTGTAAAATATTTGATGAAGTTTTCAAGAGCACTCAACTGAATTTGCATAACTAGAAATTTGAATACTCTGGATTCCAGTGCACTTCCCAAAACACACATAGTCTTTTAAAAATTGTGTTTTGACAACATCATTTAGTGTCAGAGGCTCAGACCTATAGCACGTTAAAAGTATATTGCTTCAAAAGATGCTCATACTTTGTTTCCTTGGGCACCCATTTCTGCATACATCACACAGTGGGCAAATTTCATCCTGGAGACTTACCTCCCATTTTTTACAATAAGTAAAACTTACTTTAATCTGCAAGAAATCTTTACAGAGGCATATCGTATTCAGAGTTCATTACCAGTATTTCTCTTCATTTTTTGGTATTTTCTATCATCTCGTAAGCAGTCTAATGAATGACAAGATCTTTAGGATAGACAAGATGGACTGATATCTAGAGGATTGTGCTCTCTCATGCTGGTGTTACAGGAATACAAAAGTGAAGGATTAACAACTATATTATTTGTTTGACTTTCAGCCTGGAACTCCTTGCATTCACTTCTTTCTTTAAATTGCAAATGTTATAATGAAAAAGAGTTATGCCTCCATTTTAGCACTGAGTTTCACTAAGTGCAGAAGTTTCATCTTTTATAACATTGTGTTGAAGTCTGAGCTGATCAATTCATGTGAATAATTCCAGTGGTCATATTGATAAACTGTAAAGACTTCTGCTCAGTGAAGTTATGTCTTCAAGGTTTCTTAGCCTTTTTATCCATTTTCACCTATTTTGACAGATTTCTTGACAATAGCAATGGTAGTATTTAGTACAGCTTCCAGATAGGCCTACAGTGAAAGTCAGTGCCAAGTCTTACAACTGTGCTCAAATTCATTATTCTAATTACTAGTAGGTAATTAATTGGCAACAAACAACTTCTTGAATGGATTTAACCCTCTCCTTGAACATAAATCATCTCTAATTTTTTTCTGATTCATCTTTTGAAGATGGCACCCAATATACCCAGGGACAGTTCTACACCAATACAATGGACTGCAGAACTCAATTCTCTGTGGAAGGATTTAGTGAAGAACCATAGAGATGGCTCTTCACAGTATCACAGTATGCTAGAGATTGGAAGGGACCTCGAAAGATCATCTAGTCCAATCCCCCTGCCGGAGCAGGAACACCTAGATAATGTTACACAGGAATGTGTCCAGGCGGGTTTTGAATGTCTCCAGGGAAGGAGACTCCGCAACCTCCCTGGGCAGCCTGTTCCAGTGTTCCGTCACCCTCATTGAGAAGAAGTTTCTTCTCAAGTTTAAGTGGAACCTCTTGTGTTCCAGTTTGTACCCATTACCCCTTGTCCTATCATTGTTTGCCACTGAGTAGAGCCTGGCTCCATCCTCGTGACACTCCCCCTTTATATATTTATAGACACTAATAAGGTCCCCCCTCAGTCTCCTCTTCTCCAAACTATAGAGACCCAGCTCCCTCAGTCTTTCCTCATAAGGGAGATGTTCCACTCCCTTAATCATCTTCGTTGCCCTGCGCTGGACCGTCTCCAGCAGGTCCCTGTCCTTCTTGAACTGAGGGGCCCAGAACTGGACACAATATTCCAGATGCGGTCTCACCAGGGCAGAGTAGAGGGGAAGGAGGACCTCTCTCGACCTACTAACCACCCCCCTTCTAATACACCCCAGGATGCCATTGGCCTTCTTGGCCACAAGGGCACAGTGTTGGCTCATGGTCATCCTGTCGTCCACTAGGACCCCCAGTTCCCTCTCCCCTACACTGCTCTCTAATAGGTCGTTTCCCAACCTATATTGGAACCTGGGGTTGTTCCTGCCCAGATGCAGGACTCTACACTTTCCCTTGTTATATTTCATCAAGTTACTCCCTGCCCAGCTCTCCAGCCCGTCCAGGTCTCGCTGGATGGCAGCACAGCCTTCTGCCGTGTCGGCCACTCCTCCCAGCTTAGTGTCATCAGCAAACTTGCTGATAGTACACTCAATTCCCTCATCTAAATCATTGATGAATATATTAAATAATACCGGTCCCAGTACTGACCCTTGAGGCACTCCACTAGTCACAGGCCTCCAACTAGACTCAGCCCCATAGACTACAACTCTCTGGCTTCTCTCCTTCAGCCAGTTCGCAGTCTACCTCACTACCTGATCATCCAGTCCACACTTCCCCAATTTAGCTGTGAGGATGCTGTGGGAGGCTGTGTCAAATGCTTTGCTGAAGTCAAGGTAGACCATCTTATTTATCTTCAAGTTGCTTTACACAGTAATAATTGTGCAAGAACCTTGTAGCTCCATTATATTGTATTTGCACTGAGTTTAGCACAAATTTATAGAGTGAGCTAGAGTGCTAGCTTAGAAGATAAAGAATAGCTTTAAGATAATTGGAATCAGATTCATGATTTTTAAGCAAACACACTTGCTTTGTAGATAATTCCTAAGACAATAGACGTCTATGAATATCTGGTATTTGTAATTGATGCAGCAAGCAATGTGTTCTTTTTTTCTCCTTGGTTTTACGTTCTTTTCCAGTAGAACACCAGCACTCCAACTTCACTAGAACAGAATTTGGGTTTAGCATGGATTATTTAAACCTTTAGAAAACACTGATAAAAAGCAAATTAATTCCTAGTTTTTGAAAAAAAGTTAACAGGCTATATTAAAATGGTATTTTAATTTGCCTGACTTGAATGATTACTCGATCATTATACCTAAGTCTCCTGAAACATTTCTCAAAATAGCTTAAGGAGAGGTGAACTCTGTTCAGCTGGATATTCTGAAGCATATTGTGGAAGGCAGAACTCCTATTAGTCAGCATTGATCACCCTTCTATGCTTTAAAATTTCCATTTAATTTAGGAGTAGGTTTAAACCCCAAAGACATGCAGCAGAAGTAATAGAAGCATTACCACTATTTTCAGGAATCAAGCATGCCAATGGGCAGAATTAACTATTGCTAACAAAACCAGAACTATTCAAAGATGACAAGTAAAATATAAATGTATTACAATGGTGGTATTAACTTTTTTGCTGACTAGGGACATTTCAATATTGCTACTTTTCTAGTAACTGGTCTCTTCACCTGACCTGAAGCCAACAATGGCCTCTCCTTGCCACTTACTGAAACTTCAGCACCACCAGATTCAGTTTGGCATCTGCACTCTGGAATGATGGAGTTGCTCAAACCACCAGACACCTCAAAATCAGTGCTACTATAGATAACATGTTAAAACCACAAACGGCTTGTGCCTTGTTAAGCATCCACCCAGCTTCTGGAAGGAGATAAATGAAACCAGCCTACAAAACTTAGAACTAAACATTTGTGGTCAGGCTACAGCGTTTTGTGAAAACTTATGCATTTGCCAATTTAGAAACGTCTTTAAGGAAAGTAAAAATACCATAAACAGTTGTAATGTATAAGGTGTGATGTGTAAATTAACTAGAGCTTCATCACACCTATTTAAAAGTCCACATAAATCATTTAGTGCTAAGTGCTGCACCAATGTTCCCAGATCTTTGAGTTTTTATGAGAAATCCTCACTGTAATGTTGCCACTCTAAAAGTGTCTGGAAATATTTTACCATCACAGACTTACTGGCACACTACAGAACATAAAGAAGACACGATAAAAAAAAAAAAACAAACCAAAAAAAAAAACCCACCACATGAAAAGCAACCATCAGAGACCAGTTAAGCTTTCTGATTAGCTTATGTAGAATCTCAGATAATATATATTAATTTTATTTATATGGTTAGAGTGTAAGTAGAGCCAGGTGTTTTCCTCTGTTGACTAAAGGGAAGGTCAGAAGGTGAAATGACTAGTTCAAACCATTTTTATAGATTTTTAATTTGTGCCTGGTACATTACATTGCTAAAACAGTAGATATCTTAACATGCACATAAGCTATTGAGTTCACAGAAGGTAAAGAGAGAAGCAAAAGAACACCATTTCCTGACAGAAAGGCAGAAAATGCCAAATACACCCTGTTATCGCAAGTTAATGACAGTATAAGGCTGCTAATATGCCTGTTTACTGGCAAAGCTGAACAAACAGTATGTTAATGTCTATTATCAGCAACTAAAATATGTCTATTGAATTTATATTTGCATAGTACTATTAATTCCTACTTGCAACGAACACTACTGCATTAGTAGCATCATTTTAAACTAGTAAACGGACTAAAATAGCACCTCATAGCAGCCTTCCAGTATCTGAAGGGGGGCTATAGAGGTGCTGGGGATGGACTATTCATTAGGGACTGTAGTGATAGGACAAGGGGTAATGGGTTATAACCTAAACAGGGGAAGTTTAGTTTGGATATAAGGAAGAAATTCTTCACTGTTAGGGTGTGAGGCACTGGAATGGGTTGCCCAGGGAAGTTGTGAATGCTCCATCCCTGGCAGTGTTCAAGGCCAGGTTGGACAAAGCCTTGGGTGGCATGGTGTCCTCGGTTCAGCAGTAGCAGTCATTTTTCTCCTTCTTAGTAGCTGGTGCAGTGCTGTGTTTTTGACTTTTGGCCTGGGAACGGCGCTGATAACACTGATGTTTTTAGTTACTGCTCAAATGTTTACTCTGACCAAGGACTTTCTGAGCCTCATGCTCTGCCAGGGAGGAGGGAAAACTGGGAGGAAGCAGAGACAGGACACCTGGCCCAAACTAGCCAAAGAGGTATTCCATACCACAGCACGTCATGCCCAGGATGTAACTGAGAATTACCCGGAAGGGCTAGGGGTCTGCGGGGTTGGACGAGGTATCGGTTGGTACTCGGTTGGGTGGGGTGGGGTGAGTTATCTGTCAGCTCCTGCTGAGGAGGTATTCTCTTCCCTTGTTATTTCCCTTATCATTATTATTATTGGTGGTAGCAGTAGTGATTTGTGTTATACCTTAGTTACTGGACTGTTCTTATCTCAACCCGTGGGAGTTGCATTCTTTTTGATTCTCCTCCCTCTGGGAGTAGGGGGAGGGCAAGAAGGGGGGAAGTGAGTGAACGAGCTGCCTGACTGGTTTCAAACACATGGTTTAGTATGAGGTGTCCCTGCCCATGGCAAGGGGGGGGGGGGTGGAACTAGATGATCTTAAGGTCCTTTCCAGCCCTAACTGCTCTATGATTCTATAAATTTCCAAATCCAATTAGCTTGGTGAACCCTGTGATATTGGCATATTTAGACTTAGTAAACTGTTATGGACTGAGATCAGACTTGATGGAATTCATCCAATTTGATGAATCTACCAGACTTAGAAGCAGGCAATTTCAGCCACTCCGCTATTTGGACAATATTATTTAGGTGGGGAAAAAAACTGCTCCCCCATTGACCCTGCTGCTTGAGAGTCCATGTTGAAGTGCGGTGTGTGACTGCCAATATAAATCCACTGTTCCTAGATCCCTTCACCCAAATGTGTTGGTATGAGTTACTGACATGCTTATATTTTTTTTAACCTCCATTTGACCGCTGGTGAAACTAGAAATGAAGGTGAACATCAAATCTGACAAGTGGAACTCTGTGATGGAGCACTTTAAAAAAAAAGTATTGGCCTATTTCATTCTGTCTATGAGTAAGAGAGTCAGTTACTAACTGAAGGTCAGAGATAACACATTTACGGCAAGACACTGAGTATCACCTAAACTCTGTTTTTCTCTAAGTTCATTTCAGCAGTAGTATGCACTCATCAACTACACTGGCTTGGATGTTCTCTGGGCTGAGATTTTTCACCTAGCCAAATCTGTCAAACTACAGGGCATTTCTGTGTTCTGCACAAAGAAAAACAAACTTATACATTGACCTAAAAAATAATCTGCTGACCAAACTTTGTGAAGGATATTGGTTCTTTTGTTCAGCATGTTACTTGATCATTTGTTCTGCAGTGAGTAAGCAGATTCCCTTAGTTCCCCAAGCAAATTCTCTGATGAGAGAGATGAAATAGCTATTTCCTTCATCTGAGGTTAGGTCCTGAAAAAAGAAATTATTCTGCAGTTCAGTTCACAGACTAAAGCACTGCTGAAAAGGCAAGATCCCACCACTCCCATTCTCTTTGCAAATGACAGCCTGGGTCTTGCAAAACCATGAAAGTTTTGTTGTTTGGTTTTTTTTTTTTCCTGAAAATGAGGTAGCAGAGCTGGCAGGTTTTAGCTGTGGGCACAATGGCACAGTCCATGACTTCAACTCTATATAGTTCAATGCAAGCAGAACAGTATAGCCTGATGGAACATCACAAGGCAGATCTACTCAGAACACTTTTACTGCTTTCAAGCCCAACTTGCTAACTGCAGTATGTCAATGATCTTGAAGGGATGTTGCCGTCAACATAAATTTAAATTGCTAATTACTGAATACACACAAAGTTCTCACTCCCATAAATAGCCGGGTATGTTTCATGCATTGTGTGACAGAAAAGTCAACAAGGCCATCAGCAGGAGAGAATATGATCAAGATATTAATCCGAGTTCATCCCAGTTCATTGCTTCTTGATTCTCAAGCTACACTTGTAATTGCAGAGGACAATATTCCTCATAGCCTTATAAAAACAATATGCTGTAAGAGAGAAGTCCTTATACACGCTTAGGAGGGAGAAACAGAAATGAAAGAGAGGAGAAAAACAACACTGGAAATAATTTGGGCCACAGACCATGGCAATGCTTATTCACAATCACAAGCGAGGACTAATTTGGAGACTAACATGAGAGTCCATGAAAACAGTGCCAGTGCCTCACTGAACTTTTTTTTTTCTCTTCCTCTGAATCTGCTTTAATTTCTAGCTTAATAACAAACACTACAACTCTCTGCCATTTTCAAAGGAGTTATGACATGCATTATGAGCAGCACCATTAGCCTTTCACCCTTTACTATTTACTCATTTAAGGTCCTAACCCTACTGATTAAGTAAAGCCTGGATTGCCTAATGAGGGAAACAAGAACCATTTTACAGGGAGTTATGAGATCAGTACCACTTAGGAGACTACAGAAATCTGGGGACCCTCAGTCTCACCTATTGCATTGCAGTTCCAGCTAAAACTGTCTAAAAAGGGGTAAGAAAAGGTTAGCCTGATGTTGGCTTTTCTAAAATTCACGTTAGAACATTAATCTTTCAACAGAAAAGTTAAAAAGGTGAAAACTAGCAACTGTGTCACAATTACTAGAATGAGTTGGTAAAAATACCTAATAGGAGCATTCAAATAAGAAGGCTGTTTCTAATCAAACAAATTCAGTGTTTATGCACATGCTTATATACTTCAGAGGACTGAAAATCAAATCTTATATCATCAAATCCACTCTCTGATACCAGAAGCAGTCATATCAGATAATTAGTTCCTAAATGGCTTAAAAAAAGATAACTCTAAAACTAATTTATTGTGGGCTCAAAAGTGTTCTATTAAGTGGCTATTTCAGAATTGTACTGCTCCAATGGTTAAAAGTTTCTTATTTCTAATCTAAAGTTTTTAAAAGCTAGTTCATTACCATTTTGATTCATCTTTCCTTTAAAATAAGAATTAATCTTCCAATGCATTTCTAGAAAGCAAACACATCTCCTCAGCTTCTGTTCTGCAAGACCTAACAAGAAAAAATGTTTAGGTTCCTTTTATGAAACTACGCCTCTTTCCACTACCCCTGCCCTAAACAGCCTGATAGATCTGTAGCTGCTGAAAAATTAATTTTTTACTCAAAGACTTGGTATCATGCTTTAGAGTAAATGAAGTCTCACAGTAGCTTGAATAATGACATTAGTACACCCTATCTCTAAAAATATTTAACTTCATATAGTCTAGAAGGATCTTGATGACTTCATCATCACATCTTACTGGCAAAAGCAGTCACAGTCATCTCATTATCAACTAGTATACATAGGTCCTTCCCCTAATTTTGTTTTCCATTGAGTGAGCTACAGATTGTTGCAGACGTTCTTGTTCTCATCCCCTAAATGCATAACCTTGAGATTTCAATTACTCATCCCTTCAGTACTTGAAGTCTACTTCTAATACCCTGCTTTCAAAAATAACCTTTGCCATTACCCTTTCCCATTTTACCCTTTGCCTAATAGCTACTGTTTTCAGTATTTACTGGTAAATTACTACATCTATAATCTCCACTGAATTTTTTTATTAAAATGGAAAATAGGGGAAACAAAGTTATTATTCAATACAATGCGTCTTTGGCAGGTTCATGTTTTGTCATCCCTTTTCCTGCTTAATGCCAAATCTTTTGCAACTCTTTACTGAATTTCTTCCTTTTCTTTTTCAGCTCTGTCTTATTCACCTTCTCTCACTCCTTAGATATAAGCACTGTTTTGCTACTTTCCACTTGGAATTGCTATAAAAGTTTGATAGCAAGTTCAGCAACCTGAGTAATTTTCCTGCCTTTTGAAGACTGAGTTATGCTTTGCTTCTCCCTCAGATACATTTCTTTCTCTTTCCATGCACTTGACAGTCAAAATTAGATGTTTAATGTTCCTGTCTGTACTAGAAATTAAGTCTTTGTTCAGTCAGGGTATTATGACAGTGTTTAACGTCTACTCCTTACTAATTACATAAACATTTCTTCTTTTATTTTAATCGTCTCAGTTATTGAATTCAGAAGTATTCATATATATCAAATTGCTTTTCTGAATAGAAGTCTTATTGGAAAACGCATAACAGTATGCTAGACTAGAGTCCTAGATAGTCAAATCACCTCTTAAGAGGTTATTTAATAAACACAGACCTGCTATGTTAATCTGTCCACCTGACCCTTCCTTATACTCAAATTAGGGTACAACAACACACTTTGTGTGCATATGTATGTGTGCACATACACATATGACATTTCCTTCTCTACACACTGCATCCCTCCCAAAGAATGAAGAACGCCTGAGGTAGAACAGTCTCATTAAAATATAAAATCCAAAGCAATTGGATTCCAAAACCTGAAAAAGACAAGAGTTCAGGAAGGTTCTTCAAAATGATGAATGAGGCAAGGAAACAACCACAGCCTGGTTTCCTGGTGAAAGTAAAGATGAGAGGGTTAGGAATCCTGTAGATTGCTTGCTCCTTGGAAATAATTCATTAGCGAGGACTTTTCACCTTACTGCTATTCACAGCAACTCCGGCAATCCCAGATGTAAAAGAGGAGCAAGGGAGAGAGCAAATCTTGCTGCCAAGAGCCCTATTGCACAGGTGTCAATCTCATCTTCAGAAAAGAGCAGGTGAAAAGAAATACATACCATGGAGGATAGAATCAGGTGGCTTTTACAGGGACTGAGAAAATATTATAAGTAATGGTAAGAAGGGAAGACAGAATAAAAGATCTCTTCTTTTTCCACCTTCTTAGGGAGTAGAATGAAACAGCATATCTATTTATTCCTCTTCATTTAGCAAGAGCAGGGTTTGGGTCACTGTCAGTGAATCTGGAACAAATGAGTTATCCATGATTCATAAGGGGCTGCAGGCTCCATCTCCTGCAGTACATTAAAAACAGGACAATGATGTTTTCCAAACAAAAAAAAACAAACTTCATTCTAATATGATTGCACAAAAAATAAGTCAATATCCGTTCTTGATTATTTATTTACCATTAATAAAATCTTACTGGCTGTGAAAGTGACCTGGGAAACAGCTAATAGAAGGAAAAAAGTGTAGTGAACACCACTGTTTTTTGCAATAGTACATCCCAGGTTCACTGAATTAGCCTCTGGCACGAAACATAAATAAATGGGTATTTTATGTGAGTACAGCATTTTGCATTAAAAACAATTAAAGGATAAGTGGAACTAGGTTTTTGTCCTGCTGTAATGCTTTTTGATACCTCACAGTAGACCAAGCAAATTGGATGTGAAATCGTTTCATAAATGGAAGCAAGAAACTATTCCATAATATTAAGTCTATTATCACTACCAGCCTTAACTAATTTTTCTTCATACAAATTACTGTGGGACAACAGAACTTTACAAATGGAAATATGTGTCTGATAAACAAAAAAAAAAATAAGTGGCTTATTCATTGGATAAACTCTTTTCCTTTGTCAGACTATTATGAGAGTAAAGTGTTCAGAGGAAGGGAAAAAGCTCTTAAAGTGTCTGATTAACAATCCTTTCCTGGTGCCATCATATAATCAGAAAACAAAATAACTTCCTTCACTGTATAGAGAAGCAAACACAAGTAGATCCAGTTTTCTATGTGATTTCTACTGTTCTACTGTTCTACTGTTTTCCAGAGTTCACGAATAAATCAATTTAGCTTAAGGATTTTCATCACTTCATAAAATTTTCAAAGCACATGCTCAACAGTTTCTCAAGGTCTACCAGTTCTAGAGCAGAATGCATTTTCTGTAGCTGCAACTAATACAAAAATTCAGGCAGGAATCTCAGTGCTAACTTGGCAGACTGTCAGCAAGCAGAAGGCTGTACAATTCAGATTTCACCCTTCACCTGACACCTGTTTCTGGAAAGACTTAAACAGTACCTAAAAACCCAGATCCTAAATCTGAACATTTGAAACAGGATCAAAACTGTACATTTGGGGCCATCTCTAACATAAAGAGAAATGGAGTTTCTCTCTCCAGACCCCCCCTTGTGCAAAAGTTTCATTTAACTAAATTATTAGACTGGAGTTTATGCGTAAAAATCAAAGCAGCTGAATTTTCCTCCAGAATATTCCAGAAATTACTAATTTAAATAGATAAGCTCTTCAAAAGGCACTGACCAGTACCTCAATTCTCTGTTACCAATGAAACTGCTATAAATCACTACCACCACCCCTCCCAAACCAAAGAAAGTGCCCCTGCTTTTCTGCTTCTCACTACTGCTATGCACAAAAGGTGAAGACAACCCATTTCCAGGGGACAGCAGAAAAGAAACACCAATAAAGCTTGTCAAAGAAAGAGGCATTTGCAAGTGTGAAGAGGGCAATATTATAAACAATAATAGCTCACTAGAATTTCCCATTACATTCAATTACATTTGATTACATTCAGTTCTCTATGTAAAAGGAGGGGGATAATAATCAATGCTACATGCTGCAAACTTACTCTAGCTGAATCAGTGAAAACAACATTAAATATATTCTGTCTGTATTTTGCCAGATCTGTACTGACAACAGAAATTATATTCTTACTATATTCTTATATCTTTGCTTTTCTCTTCCCTTTCCACCTTTTACCTACTTCCAGACCTTCCAGACATCTGACATGAACTCAGAAGTTTTGAAGACTTGAGATCCTCAAGACTACTTGGGTTGCGGAGGGATGGCACTGAATCCTTTTCCTGTATTCAGGAAATACCACTTTGTCTTAGTGCACACTTCATCTATTAAGTATATGGCTGGATTTTCTATTGAACAAAGCCTTACTGGAACTAATCTTTCCTGTACTTCACAACTGCCTGGAAAGATGGCAAGTGATAACAGGAGTGAAACTATGACAGGGCAATATGCCAATTAAATCATTACCTCACTTGTGTCCATATTGTATGTATATGCTCACTTGCAGAAACACATAGTTTAAATCAAATCCCATGATATTTCAGACAAAAAAAAAAAAACAAACCAAAAAACAAACCACACTAGATCCAGGGGACTACAAACCAAATATCAAAATGCCGTAACACATCAGATCTAGCAGTTGCCAGACATTTTCTGAAGAGGTGTTGTGTTTTCTTTCTTTTGTTTCTCTCTTTCCCTAATCATCCCTTTCTTTTGCCAGAAAAGTTTTACATACCAGACTTAACTTGAAGTCAGTAAGGAGTACATATACGCAACCCATGCTAGTTAAAACCACAGCACCCGTGGGATGCTAACAGGACAAATATGACTCAGAACACAGAGCAATTCCTTTAACACATTTTAACTTCATATTCCATCTGCTAGCTCTTTGTTGTTCTAACATTAGTCTCATGCAATAGATTCTGCTGGAAACATTTGCCTAACAATATAGATTAAAAAAAAAATTAGAGCATTTATACTGAACTTTGGCTCACTTCAAGGGATATTTCTAGGCAATAGAAGCTACCTGAGAGATGTGAAGATCTCATTCTGCTGTTTTCAAATGCTTGATTGGAATAGAAAAGAAACATTATCTTTGCATAAATATTTTTGAAATCTGAAATATTCAAACAGAAAAAACTTTTCTCAGCCAACTGCAATCAGAATTCTGATCTGTTGCATGACTTCAGTTTTGAGAAAAACAAATGCAAAGATGTGATAAATGGTCCTACACCACCTATTTCCCTTCCATTTTATTCACAGACTTAAGCTGATGTGAAATAATCATCTTTTGCCTGCATATGGGATTCATTCAACTGTTTATCTTCATATTTCTTGAGAACACTGCAGAAGTGTTCATTTTGCTGCCTATTAGCAAAAGCTTCGACTATTTCTGGCATAAGAGAACGTAAAAATTCTAATGTCTTCTCTTATGTAACCATAGCAAATTATCTAATCTGTACCACATTTATCTGCTGAAAGTGCAAAAACTTGTCCTAATAAGATGCAGAGATGTATATAGACCTCTGATGATAATGGGCTGTTTTCACAGTTAAAGCTTTTTGAGATATAAAACATAACTAACCTCACTTCTAGTTATTAGTTTCTTCAGGATCTAATCTGAGAAGTCGTACTGCTGTACTCCAGCACAAGAGCTATTGGAGGCTATATATATGTTACAATAAAGCGAAGGTTAACATACCTGCAAAAACCATGTAAGATTTTTGTATTACCTTTGTGAAATTTTATGCCCATTCCAGCTTATCAGTTTGATCTTTCCTGATTCAATGTCTAGGTGAGAATATTTTCCAAGGGCATTTCTTCAGAATATAAAATGGATAATCAGGGTAGAGGCATATGAAAAGTATTGAGGGTGGCTTTACCTGTTCTTCATATGTGCTCCACTTAAGCATGCTTTTACAACACCACATCCATGTACAAACACACATCAAGGGAGATCCAGATGAGTAAGGGGAGAAAGAGTGACACCAAGTATATAAAAAGCTAATACAAATAGAGGGGTGACCTCTCCACATAGTTTTGGTTTTCTTTGTAGCCTTTGTAAGCAATTCCGAGAAAATCTCTAGTGTCATTATTAAAAGCATCATGTATACAAAATAGAGCAGTGACACCAAAGCATTCCTTGAGATACAATGGGGGGACAGCATGAGAGAGAGTTGTAAAAGATAACAGTTATAAGCCTCAAAGAGAATGGATCATTCAAAAAATGCACACAAAAGATAGAAGTAGAGAGGACAAAGAGAACGGCAACAAGATTTTGAAACATACGGGGCCCTTTCCATTTCTCCAAATGCAGATTAAGCATCTTCTGGAGACACAAGATCCTGCACAGATTTGCTAGAGGAACAAACTGAAGTAAAATTTTCTGTGCTATTACACTATGAATAGACTGTGTACTAAATGTATATCGTACATGTCCCCATGTTCTGTTAAATTAACATGCAGATAGCCAAATGCTGTCCTACATTTTAATTGAAAAAAACAGAACTGTGTGAAGAGCTTCTCTGTGTGTCCCACAAGCGCTCACACACACACAGAAATTTAATTTGTAAACAAGGAGCAGTATCATTGTTAGATGCTGGAAAGTTCACAATGGTAATGGGACAAATGGCTTGAACTCATCTACCATTATGAAGAGAGTAGTAAAGCTTTATTTTCCAGTTCCTCATGAAGACATTGGGCATGATTCATCCTACCTAGCACTAGCAAAGGCTGAGAGTGGATGCAACTGCAGTATAAATCTGACCCTACTGCAGACAAAGCAACTGTCAGCCTGGTTGAGATTTCAATTCCGTTACCATAGTCCTTATAGCACACACAGAGCACTGGTGATGCTCTGAGCCTGCAGACTTCTTACACCATGGTTTTCTGGCACATATACTCTTGGATGTTATACCGCACTTACAGTCCTATGAGGCTGGTGTTCTGCTGGCTTAATGACCCCCTGTGTGAAAAGTGTTCAGTGGGTAAGCTGTGGAGGATTGGCTTATGCAATACAAACTAAGGAGCTGTTGCAAATGACTAGCAAAGTCCCTGTTTCTCTTGTCACAGCAGACATTTAAATAAAAAAAAAAAATTCTGTGTTTTGATTGTGGCATCAGTTGAAGAGGTGTTTAAATTGTTATTGAAGTGTTAATTTAAATAGTAAAAAATGCTGAAGTTGATCATCTATTGAGGAGCTTGCATTTGCAGCAACTGGAACTAGAGTAGAATGGTGCTGAGTCTAATGCACACTTTGAAATATCACCCTCTTACAGTAGGGCAACTGTGTGCCAGTTTACTCAGTTGGACTGTCTTCACACTTTAGAAAGAAAAAGACATATTTTAAAAGTCACTGAGATCAACTTCTCACCCAGCAGCTGAGCACAGAGCACGTTGAGTGCAATGTCAGACCCTCAGAGAATAAAATGCTTGGGGAAAGAAGGGAGGGCAAAAAACAAAACAGAACAATCTTTTTCCTCTGGCAGTTCAGATGACACTGGACAAGAACTTTTTGCTCTGTAGCAGTTTCCAAAAGGTTGCTTTCAACAATCTTGCCATCAACTGAATAACCTCAGTCTACTTTGACACCTTTTCCTGGTTCTCCCCTTTTTCCTTTCATAATTTGCTCAGATTTCCCCTGTTTTGCTCTTACTTAATATCTATTCTCAGCTCAGTCTTGCTGCCATTCAAGTTAGTGAAAAAATATTACTATTAGCTTTAGCTGGACAGAATACTATGTTCTTAACATAAATATTTCCTATATTTCCATTGTACGCCTGGAATAACTTCAACAATAAGGTATTCAACAAAAGACCAGGTAAAAAAAAAAAAACAAACCAAACCTGAAGCATCATGCAACATAACAAAAAGCTTTTTTATTTTTTCCTTTGAACACAAGTAAAACATTATGTATCCATAGTCTTTTAGGCATACGACCATAAATAACAGATACATATACACAGACATAAATGCTTCATCATATTCTCTAAAACACTGTTAGAAACAAAAAGGATCAACTGGTACTGCGAACAATTGTATTTCAGTTTAATATTAAACTCCTGTAAGCATTTCACTCCATCATTCCAAATCCCTCAGGGCTAGTATGAACTCAGAAATCCAGCCTCTAACAGACAGTAGCAAATTTAATGAGACTAAAAATGGGGTCAGAGCAGCACATTTCTTAAGATCATGATACTGAGTGCCAAAAAGAGAAAAAGGCAAAAAAAAAAAATTTACAAAGTCATAGCATTGTTCTGCTGCCTTTATAAATTTGCTCATTACAGGTTACAGAACAACTGATTACAAGATCCGCCCACCATCCCCAGGCAGAAGTGAACCAGATTAAGAGAGACCAGACAATTAAACAAGGAAGAAATATTCAGGAAATGTGAACTGATGCAACAAATACTTTATTTAACACAGTATGACATTAGTATTTCTAAAATAAATAACTGAGAAGACAAGTCATAGTAGGATCATTAAAATATCCTCAATGAAGTTATCTATTTTTAAAAATCTGACTGCGGGAAAACACCTCTGAAATAACAAGGTATGGAAAATTAACCATTATTCTCTGCCATAGTGTCGTGGTTTAAAACCAGTCAGACAGCTTGTTCACTCACTTCCCCCCCTTCTTTCCCACCCCCTACTCCCGGAGGGACAGAGAGGAGAATCAAAAAGAATGCAACTCCCACGGGTTGAGATAAGAACAGTTTAGTAACTAAGGTATAACACAAATCACTACTGCTACTACAATAACAATGATAAAGGAAATAACAAGGGAAGAGAATACATCACCTCACCACCAGCTGACCAATAACTCCCCCCCCTAGCCCGACCAAGCACCGACCCATACCTCCTCCAACCCCGCAGTCTACAAGCCCTTCCAGCTAACTCCCAGTTACATCCTGGGCATGACGTGCTGTGGTATGGAATACCTCTTTGGCTAGCTTGGGTCAGGTGTCCTGTCTCTGCTTCCTCCCGGCTTCCCCTCCTCCCTGGCAGAGCATGAGACTCACAAAGTCCTTGGTCAGGGTAAACATCACTTAGCAACAACCAACATATCACCCACACTGTTGCCAGGCTGGAAGCCAAAACGCAGCACTGCACCAGCTACCACAAAGGAGAAACATGACTGCTACTGCTGAACCGAGGACACACAGATACAGTTATAAAGAGTTTAGTGAACTCACTTGCCAGGCAACACCACCATGAAAACAGTGAAAAGATAACATGTAAGGAAAAAGTTTTTGTGAACAGAAACACACTCTTCAAATTTTCTGAGAGCACCTGCTAGGTGATATTCAACATCACCAATCTGCAACAGTGCAATAGCATGATGTATACATCAGGCATAAAAAGACATAGCACATTCAGTGAATCTGCTGTCTTGAGAATTAGGATCCCTTCATTGGGCTGATCTCTTTGAGTTGCATGAAGAGGTAGACCACTTGGTTCTCTTCTTCTTTACTACCTTGTGTGTCACAGACATATCATAGTATTCTGATCCTGTCATGCTCTACTATTTCTTACACTGTACTCATTTTTCCTGTTTAGCCATACAGTTGCTGGGAAAGGTTCATTCTATATACCACTTCCCCACAGTTAATACATAGGGTTTGAAAAGAGTACACTTGCAGTTCAGACTTAGTGTTCTTTGATGGCAGGCAACTCACACAGACAATACAGAAGCCAAGAATGTGGCTTCTTCACCAGCTACCCGCAGCTGAAACAGTGTTATATAACATAACATTACTGCACAACAACTCAGTCAGAGGAGCTATTCAACTGTTATGGTAGGTTTTAGGAGGCCTTTCCTAAGCCTTCGTGGCAAATAAAAAGACATCTAGATACTTTACTTCAGATTATGCCAAAAATTAACTGAAAACTGTTAATGATATAACAGGTGCCAAGTGTAAGTCATTATAATAACAGGCAGGGAATGCTGAAATAGTATTCCGATTTTGAGGACTAAGATTACAATATCATTACTTCACAATTGAAAATTTCTATGAGCTTCTGATATTACAGCAAATATATCCTAAACTTCCAGAAATCCATCTACACTACTAGCAGACTTCACAAAGCAGACAAGTATCAAATTGCAGTAAAAACATTTGGTAGACTAGAAGAAATCAAAATATTTGTGTCAATTAATGCATCGTTCACATTGCTAGATTCACAAACATAAAAGACGACTCCCATGTGCAATATAAAACCTTAAACACAGAAACAGCTAGCAAGACTCTTCTGAAAACAGAGCACAGACATCCAACAGGACTGGTAGAATATTTGTAAACCTGATTAGCTTCTCTTTTGAAATGTGCTACAGAAAAACAAGTAAACAAAACAGACCACAAACAACACTGAATTCTTTGAAAAGGCTTTGCCTAGTACTAGGGAAGATTTGCAGGCAAGCACGAACTATGGAGTCAAAGCCATAAGAAAAATGGTTAGAAAAGCTAACCACAGGGTGTAAAGTCGACAGGATTAGTAATTTGGTTCTACTGCTGTTATTTCAAAGACATTAACCCAAGGGTTCTTTCTGAAAAGGATACCAAGTCCCAGACACAAGATACTCATTGGGCAGATGGGGACTGCTATTTCTGTAATACACAAAAAGAAAAGAGACTTTTCTATAGACTCACACATTTCAAAAATAAGAATTCTGAAAACAGAATATGATAGGCTATACCACCACTAGCTTGACCTCCTTCCATTGCTTTGTGTGTCACATGCTACGAAACATGCTACAAAACATGGTACTGACCTTGACAAGAGGGATTCAGGATGAATGACGGTGCTTGATCTAAGGGGAAATCCTGCCTGACTAATTTGGTGGCCTTCTATGATGGGGCTACGGAACTGAGGGACAGGGGTAGAGCAGTTGATGTCATCTACCTGGACTTGTGTAAAGCATTCGACATTGTCCCACACGACATCCTTGTCTCTAAATTGGAGAGACATCAATTTGATGGATGGACCACTCGGTGGATAAAGAGCTGGCTGCACACAAAGAGCTGTCGTCAATGGCTCAATGTCCAGCTGGAGACCAGTAACGAGTGGCGTCCCTCAGGGATCGGTGTTGGGACCGGTCTTGTTCAACATCTTTGTCAGTGACATGGACAGTGGGATCGAGTGCGCCCTCAGCAAGTTTGCCAATGACACCAAGCTGTGTGGTTCGGTTGATAGGCTGGAGGGAAGGAATGCCATCCAGAGGGAACTTGACACACTTGTGAGGTGGGCTGATGACAATCTCATGAAGTTTAACCATGCCAGGTGCAAGGTCGGAGCAATCCCAGGCACAGCTACAGGTTGGGAGGAGAAGAGATTCAGAGCAGCCCTGCAGAGAAGGACTTGGGGGTGTTGGTTGATGACAAAATGAATATGGGCCGGCAGTGTGCGCTTGCAGCCCAGAAAGCCCCCCCAGAAAGCCAACCATATCCTGGGCTGCATCAAAAGAAGCATGACCCGCAGGTCGAAGGAGGTGATTCTGCCCCTTTACTCTGCTCTTGTGAGACCTCACCTGGAGTATTGTGTGCAGTTCTGGTGTCCTCAACATAAAAAGGACATGGAACTGTTGGAACAAGTCCAGAGAAGGGCCATGAGGATGATCAGGGGACTGGAGCACCTCCCATATGAAGACAGGCTGAGGAAGTTGGGGCTGTTCAGCCTGGAGAAGAGAAGGCTGCGTGGAGACCTCATAGCAGCCTTCCAGTATCTGAAGGGGGCCTATAGGGATGCTGGGGAGGGACTCTTCATTAGAGACTGTAGTGATAGGACAAGGGGTAACGGGTTCAAACTTAAACAGGGGAAGTTTAGATTGGATATAAGAAGGAAATTGTTTCCTGTTAGGGTGGTGAGGCACTGGAATAGGTTGCCCAGGGAGGTTGTGAATGCTCCATCCCTGGCAGTGTTCAAGACCAGGTTTTACAAGGCCTTGGATGATATGATTTACCTTAAGGTGTCCCTGCCCACAGCAGGGGGGTTGGAACTAGATGATCTTAAGGTCCTCTCCAACCCTAACGATTCTATGATTCTATGATCATTTAAAGAAGTTCACAACTAAGAGCAAGTCACAAATAAGAAATTACAGTGTTAATGAGAAAAGATCTAGTGAGACCAGTTGAACAGATTTTTAAAACTCATCAATTTTTTTGCATTTTAGTCACCATAACTTCACAGTTATAATGAACAAATTCAAATTTTCTTTGGGTTAAAAGCCAAAATTCTCTTCTGACTTCTAAAACTGAACATCAAACAGTTTACAGCATAGCTCTGGAAAGTAGTATAATATGTTTCTACAGGATGTTATAGAACTGAACATACAGTGATAAAACTATCATAATGAAAAGGTTCAGAAAAACCTTGCATTCTGGCAGAGGTGCATTATTGTGGAAACTCCTTCCTTTCTTTTGTAGTACTCTCTATTCCTACAGGTTACTGCAAAAAGAGTTTTCTCAAAGGAAAAAGAAAAAAGAACTAAAAAGAAGAAAAAAAAATATTTTCAATTCCCCAGCAAATATTCCATTCTTAAGTGTTTTTTAAAAACTCTGAGAGCCATGTAAGCACACTGAACTTTGAACTCTGGAATTCTACAGCTCTAGCTCTTGTATATCAAATAACACAGTCTTTCTCTGAATGCTTTAAAAGAGATGTAATAAGAGTTCCCAGTATCTTCCAAATAAAAGGGATTTAGGGAAAGCAGGATTCAAACTAGCAAGGAAAGATTTATGTACAGTAAGTAGTCTAAAATACAAACTGAAAATACAGATGTTATTTACTACTTCACACAGAGTGTTTGTCAGACAGGAAGTCAAGTTTACAGATGTAGGTAGGAAAAGCCAGAAATACAAAACAAGTTCTTGCTTGTTAGCAGCAGACACTGTAGGAAACCATGAAATAGAAAGCATTCAGCACTTAGAAGATGTATAAAAAGTGAAACGACAGTCACTGATTAGACGAAGCATTTAAGGCACTTGTACTTTAACACGTTTTATGAACTTAAGCACAGAGTTATGCACACTTACAAATAGATTGCTCATTCTTGAGGAGTCAAAATGTTATAAGAAAAAAGGAAAACAGAGGCACATCTTGTGAAGACAGGCACTAGTAACAAAAGGGGAAACAAATTGTAGAAGCCATGCAGATAAGAAGTACAAAGATTAAAAAAAAAAAACAAAAAAAAAAACAAAGATGGTTAAAAAAAGAATAGAGCAGAATGAGATAAAAGGGAATAACCTTTATTCAGGTTAGTTCACAGAAGTCACATTGCTAGGAACCATTCACTTGAGAGTTTGGGTTGATTTTTGTTGTTGTTGGTTTCGTTTGGGTTATTTGTTTTGTGTTGTTTTGTTGTTTTGGGGTTTTTGTGTTTTTTTGTTTTTTTTTCTTAACACCTCTTCCTTACTAGGAATATTTTTTCAAGTTTGGGGATTTTTGGTTTTGGTTTGTTTTGTTTTTTTTTAATAGAAATTCAATTTCTATTAAAAAAAGTAATCCATTTTAGACTTCCATATTTTTTATCTCATGTGTCCATATCTTCCATAAAGTTCTCCATGTTTGTAAATCCTGATTTGGCAGAGAAACAAGTAAATCTTGTTCTCTGCAATATCAAAATTTTTAGTTTCTTTCTTTTATTTCAAGTCTCAACTTTCAAATTTTGGCAAACATTATGTGTCAAAACATTAATTGATCCCAAACAAATAATTTTTCTTCCAGCTTCATAAAGGTTTTAGCATCATTTCAATCAATACCTCTTTCCCGACTGGACAAGCAGCAAAGCACTTAACAGAATTGTGAAAGAGAACATGATGCCCAGCATTTCATGGATGGAAGTATCCTATAGGTCTAGAGGTAGCCTTAGAAGTTTTGGTTTACTTAAAAACTGAAAGTTATTTTGAACAATTCATAGATTCATAGAATGGTTTGGATTGGAAGGGACCTTGAAGATCATCTAGTTCCAACCCCCCTGACATAGCCAGGGACACCTTCCACTAGACAGGTTGCTCGAAGCCCCCCAGGGATGGGGCAGCCACAGCTTCTCTGGTCAACTTGTTCCAGTGCCTTACCACCCTCACAGTCAAGAACTTTTTCTTAATATCTAGTTTAAATCTCTTTCAGATTAAAGCCATTCCACCATGTCCTATTCCTGTACTCCCTCATAAAAAGTCCTTCCTCTTCTTTCCTCTAGGCTTCTTTTCCTCTTCTCAATGCCCCACCTGTACCTTTGCTTGGGATTGCCCTGACACACATGCAGGACCTCACACTTGGCACTGCTGAAATTCATAAGGTTCACATGAGCCCACCTCTCAGCTTGTCAAGGTCCTTCTGGATATGAATTCATCCAGAATTCCCTGAAGTCTGTAACAAGATGGTATTTCAGTTTATATCATCTGCACAGAAAAAATAAACGGCTTGGGTTCTCTCTCACTACAGATTCTTTAAATCTTTCAGTGTTTTCCTTGGACTTTGAAACCAATCAATATTTTTTTCTCTTTTACTGCAAGTCCTCACTCTATAACCCCACCCCAAATCATTCCCCTTTCTCCCTGGATCTAAGTGGACAAACACATTGTAAATTTCCACATACCAATTTCATGTCTTTACATATAATCAGACAGGAAAATACAGTTGCGGAAAAGTATTTTCTCTCAGAACCAAGAAAAAGTGATCTCAAATTTTTATACCACAAAATTTGGTGGCTCCTCTACTTTAGCTTTCTGTACCTTACACTACTGTTAATTCTAGGGCCATCAATAGGTGTGTTGCTAAGCTTCTGTGTCAGCTATGTAGGTGGCTTCTCACACAGAACTTCTAAAGCCCTGCTCTTGCTGCATGTTAGAGAAGCACAGATTATTACTTTGGGAAAAAGTTTCAAATCTGAACTTTAAGAACATACTGATTTATGTGTATGACACTGGCAAACACCAACTCCCAGGTTTTGTTCTGAGCTTTGGGGGGTTTTTGGTTGGCTGGGGGAGAGGGGAGAGGAGTTTGTGTTTGCTTGATTCGGTTTGCTTTTTTTTCTCTCAGTAATTTCCATCTCTTACATAGTGTGCAGATCACACATAGTTGCTACAGCTTGTACAGCTCTTTTCACCAGAGTGTGCGTACACAGTGAATAGATCTCCATGCAGATATGGAAAAACAGCACTGCAAGAAATAAAAAAAAAGCTTAGGACAAACAAAGTAGGTGGAAAAAAAAAGAACAAAAAACCCAAAAGACATAATGGAATGAAGTCAGATTTCTTAGGAGATGATAGATACTCTAACAGATTCTTATTGACAGAGGGCACATAGATCTTGATTTATATAATGGGACACCTAAGTAGATCCTCTGGAAAATTTACAAGAACACCTGCCTGCAGATACATAGTACATTTGAAAGAGTAATATAAAGCTATAAATACTCATGGCATGACCTCATTCATATTGTTCTTTCATAGGACTCAGATCTTTAGTTCAACAAATAAAGGAAGAAAGTGACAAAAGGAGGAAGGACTGTCTTTTGGTTAAGAACTGGAAGACAGGAAACCTGGATATTATTTTTGCCACTTCCACAGAAATCCCTTATGGCAAACTTTTCCTGCATTGGGGTATCCAGTTGAGGAAGTGAGACTGAGAGATGAAATGTTACAAAAGACTTAACCACAAGTACCTAGATTTGAAAGGCTTGTCTACTTTCTCTGATTCATTCCCTTCACCTGAAGGAGTGACAAAAATTCTCATCTATACCCCAATGATAATGCAAACTTATACCAGAAAACCACAAAATTATAGCACTGAAATCAGGGAAAAGGAACTATAGACACCTCTCTTGGGTTTATCTTCCTGGTCCTCATATTCAAAGTATTGACCTTTCATGAACAATCAAAAAACTCTCAAACATTTAAATAATCAGCACTGCCCTTTTAATGCAAGTTGAAATCATAACCACCAGTATCATCATTGATTTTTGAAGCTCTAAGGATGCCTAGACAATGTATTAAACAGTCCAGCAGCATTGCATTTCTGACGATCAGGAAGAAAAATTCACTCTGCCCCCCTGCCCGCTTCATTTCTGAGAGTACTCCCAAGACATACAGGCCAAATTTCAAGCTCTTTCATCAAGAGTAAGGTTTTGTGCTTGGTTTTTTGTTTAGTTGCTTGGTTTTCTTTGCTTGATTTGTTTTTGCTTAGGTTTTGGTTGTTGGTTTGTTTGTTTTTTTTTGGGGGGGGGGGTTGGTGTGTTGTTTTTTTTTGATTGTGGCAGTTGTGGTACTTTTTTACTTAATTTCCATAGAAACCTTTATTCCTCTTTAGAAAATGTCTCATCATACTGTATTTCTCACAATTGCCACACTGAATTTAACATGTAATCCAAGAAGCAAAAAACTGTGTCCTATTTCACTTTGTTATAAGCACTTTTTATTTAGCTGAATAACTTCAGATTCAGCACCCCAAATGCTGAGTTTACAATCCAATCTAGAAAGTACAAGAAACCATGACTACAGTGAAAATCAACTGTGCAAATTACAATTTCATCTTAAAGAAAACAAAAAAGCCAAATAACTTTTATTATACAAGAGGAGGGGCAGGGACAGAAGAGAAACACAGCTTCTACATTGGCTTTACATCTGGAAAAATTCACCAGAAACATGGAAAAACAATACTAATAGAAAGATGTGAAGAAAGGGTCACAACATTTTTCAGAAGCTGTACTGAAATAGCTGTACTGCAGAATGTGGATATATATGCATACCTAAGGAAAATATACACACTACACATGCTATAGCGAACTGGCCATCACTGATGGCAACATTATCTTTCATGGTCCTGCAAAGTGCTCTACACAGGACTACTGACATTTTCTGGAGAGTAACTAGATCAATTTGTTTCAGAAAACTGATTTCCAAATGTTTTCTCTCCTGAGACACAAAACTATCACTGATTGTAAGTTCTTAACTCTTTGAAACAGGAAAATAAAGTTCCTATAACAGTAATTTGGTTGGATTTCTTTTCGCCTCCACCAGATACTGTGCAGTTTTAAATACTGTATCCATAGCAATCTAGTTGCCCATTAGAGAAATTAGGTCTCTCAGTACATTAGAAAACCACTAGAATAGTGACTCAGTACTCTAGAGGCTCTCCAATACAAGCTGTGAATTCCCACAAAATCTGGGCATGAAGAAGAGCATAAACAACAACTCATGCAGCAGAGAGATTTGGCTTAAGGCCTCAGTTCTAATTTCCTTATACAGACAGGATAACTGTTGACTAGAACTGCTGTGGAAACACTTGGAATCAGTTTGTGTACATATGGTACACTTTTCATTTGGAGACAGGTATTCTTTGGGGATATGTCTACTTCTGAAACAATCTAACCTAAACATGAAACAAGACATGGTTGTGATGCTGCACAGGACTAGAATCAGTTGGATTGGTGTTAACTTTTCCCTGTGACAGAACACAACAGTACATGCCTTCAAGTCCCTCTCACAAAAAGGAAGAGCATGAACTGTAATTCTGGGACAGACATACATTCTAGGCTTGGTTGCAGGATCAATGAAAATATATAATACTTGCATCTTGTATTTTGAAACTTGACATGACCCTTTTAAATTCCCTATAGGAACCATATCACACCTTTATGTAATCCAGAGAAACTTAATCTCACATAAATCCCATTTCTTTGAAAGTGCTGTTATGTTGAGTGTTAAAAAGAATAATCAAGAGAAGCATTTCGTACAGTTCCTGGATTTTATTGATCTAGTCCACACTATGTCCTTTCTGAAAAAATCAGGGTAAAACCACATTTCCACATTTTCAGTTCCAGCCTTCCCTGTGCCTTCACACCCGTGACCACTGACAAATTCAGTCTGCACATTCTGTTGCATGGGCTTTCTCTGAAACAGCCCTCATCAAAAGGCAAAAGGATTCTCTTTCAAAACACATGTAGAAAATAAGAAGTTTATATTTTCTTGGGGGTGGGGAACTGTATTTCTTTATTTTTAAATTTTACCATATAGAATTGCCCTGATGAGCCAACCTGTTTGCCAGAATATAGTGCTTACTACATAGCACTTCTCCAGATCACTTCTTGTGCTAAGATACATCATAGTGCAGAGTGGATGTAAGGTGAAATGGTTTTGTTCACGTAGTATGGCAGAGTTCTGCTTCCCTGAATGTAGGAGAACTGACCTGAAGGCAGTTTTCTTTTCCAGAAATCTCTAGCTTACATAATACAGTGCTTTCAGTTCTGTGCTGCTAACTTTAAGAGCTGCATACTACTGCACATTTCCAGTCTGCAGCTGACTTCCCCATTTTTTGTATTGGCACACAAAACTGGCCACCTTCAACCCTTGCCATTGACAGGACCTACTGCCTTTAGTTCTGTTTGCAGCTAGTTTTCTACTACAGTAAGAGACTTCACTGGCCCTTTTGCCAACCTATATTCTTGGTATAGCAGTTGGCTTTAACAGTTTCTTTGACTTTTTACCCAGGATTCAGCTTCTGGAACCCAGTAGAAGCAAGCAGTTAACCTGGATGTCTGGCACTTTATCTGACTATTGGATTAGCCTGAGCATTTCCACGGTAAAGTCATTAGTCTTTCTTCTCCATTATGTGCATCTGAAGTAATATTCCATAGCTCCATCCCATGAACAAAAATTAAACTCATAAGTATAATAGAACACCTCATTACTGTTTATTCTAGTCCACTCCATGCTTGGCTGTTCAGGACTTCTAGGACTCACTTATTTCCAAAGCAAGTTTTGGCTAGAATTTAATGAACACTACCAGTTACAGTTATAGCTAGATCCTAATAAACAGTACCTTGGCACCTGGGATCCCAAAACTATGTTCCTCCACATAGCATTTCTTCCAGAAGGCAATACACTCATGCAGTCTTACTTTGACTGTGAGCTTAATGGCATTACCAAAGTATCTGCTAGAAGACTTGGGTAGGAAAAGGTGGAGAAATATAAAATACCTGATGAAGAAAAGCATCTCATTTTGAGACTGCATGTCAGCAGCCAGTTAATTACAATAAAATATTACAACCTGACCTGGGAAAAGACTAGAAGAAAGACTGAAATTTAAATCCTTTTTATTTCTGCATTCAGTAGCCATACACCCCCCCCCACAAAAAAAAAAAAAAAAAAAAAACCAAAACAAACAACCCATAAGCAAGCAAAAATAAAATAAATTGAAAAAAAAAAGCCCAACCAAAAAAAACCGACACAACACAAAACCAGTTGTTCCACACATGAAGTCTGTAGTTCTATGAGAATGCAAAAGGTTATTGAATTATTTTTTTCTTTTCATGGAATGTCCATTTTGCTAGAGTGAAAATATACTCTGCAGATACAGCTACTAGATGCCAACCAACAGCCAGATTTTTAAAAACAGTTGATTAGTAGAATCAACAATGTCTCTGGTCCCACCAGGGCACCAGAGACTGGAGAGATTATACTATAAACATCATATCACATACCATATTGTATACCTGAACCTGAAGAAAGTCATCCAGGTTAAAGAAATTTTTATTTATAGTGTTCAGCAGTTTTCACAGAGTACAGTAAGTTCCAGTGATTTCCATCATGACAGAGAACTGATCCAGTAAATAGAACCACATCTCTACTGCAAACATCCATTTAAAATGATGGCTGCATATTCACTGTCACAACTTACCAGACTTCAGGTATGCAAATTTGCAAATGCCTAGAGAAATGCATTCCAGATTTCCACATTAAAAGTGAGGTTTTAAGCATATTTCGATCCTCAAAGGAAAGTGCAGCTGCAGCCTTAGAGACATTTAAGCGCTCGAGCCTGGATGACAGAGTGCACCACTTACCGCTGAACTGGTAATGGAAGGGAATCTAAGTGGTCCTCAGCCTTAAATGCCATATTTATCCTGTTCTTACATGCACTTCTCCATAGGCTGGAATCTAGAAAGAAAGCAAACACTTGTTTAGTAAACATAGGGAAACTCAGGCCTCTTCAGTCCAGGGTGGCATGGCATTCTCCTACTGATCTGTGGAGCTCATTATAAACAATTCAAAAGCCTCTCCCTCAGGCTACCACACAATTCCAACAGATAACAAAGGCCATTAAGAACATAAGCAACACAGGGTCCACATATTCCTGAACTTCCTGGACTACTGCACAGATCATAGCCATCTGGGCTGAACATTTCTAAGTTATTATTTAGCATCATTTATTTTGAATTAACTTGAACTATTAGCATGATTGTAATTCTTCAGATTATTGTGATAGAGACTGCAAGAGAAAGCAAGTGTATGCTCATGTGAATTCAGGATCATTTAGTACTACATATAGAGAAAGGCCCTTGATGTCTAAGTCACTGAAGTATGGGGTCCTTCCACGTTAAACAAGTTTGTTTTTTTCTATCAGTTTGAAAAGCTCTATACATCTCTCCTCCATGTTTTTCCTTTCTACCTGGTAACTAAGAGACACATCCAAACACTATTGTCGGAGAAAGAGGCAAGAAAGGAGGAAGAAGCTCCTCATTTTCACGCACACATAAAAAGTGCCATCTCTCTCCCTCTACTTTTAATTTGTCTGTCTTACATTAGGGCCTTACTTACTATAGGTCAATGTATATTCTCAACACAAGCCAGAGAGGATTTATTCTACTGAGAAAGGTGAAGTCATTCCCACTCACCTACCTGGCCAGAGGAAAACTAATGTAATAATAGAATATATTTGAAGGAAAAAGATTAATCCATGACTCAAGAAGAACTAAGAGATGAATGAATGAATTTGGAGAAAGAGACAGGAAGAGTGGGAAAAATTCTGTTTTCGCAGATCCAGAGAAAAACCCAAGATCAATGGCTCTCACTCTTGAAGAAAATACTTTACACAGGAAATTGATGCTGTTCGTGTCACCAGCAAGGCAGAATTTTTTGATGTAGCCACTACTGAAATTCTGTCATTTGGTTATTGTCTACATTCTGCAAGCTGAGTCAGCCAACATTTAAGATATTTGCCACCCTAAATTGTTCCTAATTGACACAAGCTGGTCCTCAGTGTCTCTCCCAGCAAACTGATCTCGTTGTTAATGTATGTTCTTGTCCTTTCTCCCTGCCCCGATCTCACAAACTGTCCTGAGTACATTAAAGTATTACAACCAAAGTTATGCATTCACATGCTCTGTCCACTGACACTTGCTTACTTCTGCACTGGTGTTACCCTGAATCATCTTAGTCCATGCATCTTGTGAAGCAGTATATTGAAATCTGTGAGAAGAATCTGTTTAGATAAGAAAGGTGGTGTGTTACTGAATTCTCTGATTTAACAAGATGGCAGATATTTGATAGATTTTGCCTGAAAATTCATATGCCCAAGTATGAAGGTATTAGGATGTATCCTTCTGCTCCCATGACACATCAAGATCAGAAAAGCAAACTTACTGTTCTGATGCTTTTTTGAAAACATTATCATGTGATGTGGAGATTTCATTAACAACTGGAATAAACAGGCTATCTCCATTTATTTTTACTATTAGATTTTTTTTGTCTTTATAAAAAATGCTTAAGATGGGCTACTTCCAATAATTATCATGATTACCACTGTCTTCATTTGGAGAAGATACCATTAATCAAAGATAAACACATCTGCATAAAATCTTAACCTCCAAGATGAAGTTTCCTCTCTTAAATCCTAGTGTGTAAAGGACTGAGTAAACAGTCTTTCAGCCTGCAGAAGTACAGACTTCATTGACACTAGCTATCTTTTTCTGCTCAGCATCAGGCACAGGATTTACCTTTTTATGCTACCAACACAAAATCAACATCTTCCCTCTGGCAAGCTCAAGCTACTTCACTATTAGCTCAGTTTACTAACAACTTCTATTCATACAAATCAAAACATCTGCTTGTACTCCATTACTTGTGACCAATGACAATGTACACAGACATAAATTATATTATTGCATGTCATTGTTCCCCATAAATTAGAAACCTGACAAAAATGCAGTTTTTTATACACTGCCTTCCCACAAAACACACATTTATATTATGGCCAAGAGCCTTTAAAACAAGATCAACTCCTACTTAGAGTCACTTATGCTCCAGGAACAATAACAAAATGCTGCACCAGTATCTTAACCAAACAGCTTACACCACAATTAGATATTAGCTCAAATATTTAAGCCCATGGTTACTGTTGACAACATGATGAAATGCTCTTCCCAAGCACCTGGAAGTCTGCCAAGAGACAGAAAAGTGCCACACTAGCCCACCTAAACCCGTGACTACAAAGGAGGTTGGAGAAGACCCAGTGACTGATATGGTAACAAGCTTCTGGTCATGTTCAGAATGGCTCCTGCATATGCTGGGAAATCATGGTGCTCAAGTGTGCAGACAGTGTTCAGTTTTCAGTGTTCTCATTCACCTTTCCCAGTAAGAAAAAGGCAACTGTATTTCCTAGTAAAGATCCTGACAGGACCGATGAACCCTTCTGTTTACTTAACTTTGCTTTTTATTTTATTAAAGGTCACAACACAGTGTTGAGTTCTAGACAACATTCCTAAAAGGAAGGTCTCCTAATATAACTGACTATTTAGGTTATTTCCTAAGCACCACCTCAAACCAAACAAAAAAGCTTTCAGAGTATCAAATATTTTGTCTTCCACAAAAACAAACAAACAAACAAGAAACCCAAACCAGAACAGGTTGTATGCACTCAAGGTTACAAGATTGAGACATGTCTTAACCTTTTCCAGTAGCTGCTTCCTCACAGATGGTGGAAACAGCGTGACTGCAAGCAGAGCCACAGATCTGAAACAGTGCCTGAAGTCAGACACCTTGCTCCTAATGACCATTTGAAAGATGCTCCTCGGACTTAATTGCATAAAAACTTATATATACTCTTTGTTATATGCTACACACATATATACATGCGCTCACATTTATGAAGTGTATACATACTAATAGCCGATGTCAGCAAAGTTGTCCCGGAGAAGTTCATGGTTATTTCCTCTGGCTTCAGTAGCCACTGATCAAGGTACACAGCTGATCAGAGATGCTGTCCAGGTAAACTTGTACAAAAAAATAATGCTATTTGTAGTTCACAATATTGGTCATTTTGGTACAAGCCTTGGTGACACTTAAGCTGAAAAAAGTCACTCTTGGACTATTATAAGGGTTTTTTTTAATATCTTACATAGAATTTTACATAAATTTTTGCACATAGACTTGTACTGAAATTATAGATAATGACTTATAATTGGTTTAACTCTTTTCATAGACAACCAGTGTGTGTATGTGGAATTAGAGATATTCAAGGCAATCCCAGGCACAGCTACACAGCTACAGGTTGGGCAAAGAAGAGATTCAGAGCAGCCCTGTGGAGAAGGACTCGGGGGTGTTGGTCGATGAGAAAATGAACATGAGCAGGCAGTGTGAGCTCACAGCCCAGAAAGCCAACTGTAACCTGGGCTGCATCAAAAGAAGCATGACCAGCAGGTCGAAGGAGGTGATTCTGCCCCTTGGTTCTTGTGAGACCTCACCTGGAGTATTGTGTGCAGTTTTGGTGTCCTCAACATAAAAAGGACATAGAACTGTTGGAATAAGTCCAGAGAAGGGCCACGAGGATGATCAGGGGACTGGAGCACCTCCCATACAAAGATAGGCTGAGAAAGTTGTGGCTGTTCAGCCTGGAGAAGAGAAGGCTGCGTGGAGACCTCATAGCAGCCTTCCAGTATCTGAAGGGGGCCTATAGGGATGCTGGAGAGGGACTCTTCATTAGGGGCTGTAGTGATAGGACAAGAGGTAACGGGTTCAAACTTAAACAGGGGAAGTTTAGATTGGATAGCCTTTGATAATTAATAATCACCAGAATGAGAAGAACATGTTACCTATAAATAATATGGTTAACCTGAGAATAAGAAGTCATTAGCTAAAAGTCATTTCAGACTAGATATCACCTGATTAATATGAACAGCTCCTGCCTGTAGCACAGGACAATCTCTGTTCAGCCAAACAGTGCCTGTCCTTATTTTATAATTCTGGGAGTCTGGGAATTGTTAGTTATTATCCTCCTGGTACACAGAATAACTGATAATGGAATATTACAAATCAAATTAAGAGCAAAATTCTGACAGCTTTTATGTGACAGGTCAGAAAGTAAATACATACACTCTGTCCTTCAGCAACACATCTGGTCCATCAGAAGTTTTTCACACTAACCATTTCAGGACTCAAGATCCCATTGCTGTTTCGCATTATAACAGGCTTATACAGGCATGAATTAATTACAGTAGTAAAAGCCAACTCAGAATTAAGATGGGTGTCACAAACCTAAGCAGATATAAAACCAGGAGTAAGAAATAATGAAGAGTTCTTAAAATGATGCATTCAAATGGGTTGTATTAGCATGGGATCACATACACAGATGTATGTACCACATTCCTAGAATGCAAAATTAAAACTAGATGAGAAAGAGGTGGGAACAGGCACTACCTGCATAATTCATTTTTGGTAGCTGCTGTTGCAGAACCAATAATCTAAAGGAAGCACTGCTGAGTAGTTCATGCCTTACACTTCAATTGCAAGCTGAATCCATTTTCACTTATACAGGGTTTTATTTTTAATGCATATTTCTTCCTATTTTTTCTCTCTATTTTCTGAAGTGAGAGGAGCTCATTTTAAACAAGTCTATCTTTGACAATATCCCTTTTTATATATCACAGAATGACAAAACGGTTTGGTTTGGAAGGGACCTTAAAAATCATCTAGTTCCAACCCCCTGCCATAGGCAGGAACATGTTCCACTAGACCGGGTTGCTTAAAACTCATACAACCTGGCCTTGAAAATATACATATATATAAATATATATATATGTGTCTGTACTATATTACATAATATAAATACACATGTCATTTTAAAATATACATTCATGCAAACTGAAGTCTGTACTACTTTGGTATCCTTTTTTTCTCATCTTTGCCATGCTGTACACAGCTATATCTTAGAAACATACAGGGGAGATGGAAGAGAAGCAAATAAAAACCTGTCTCAGTTCAAATAGATCATCCTGAGACATAGAGATAAAAAACATTACTTTGTAAATATTAAGACAGAACAAGTGCAACATTTCTAACTGCAAATACTGGGTGGGAAGAGGGGAGGAAAAAAATATAAAAAAAATAAGAAAGATAGCTGAAGCCAGTCCTATTCATATGCATACAGAGTTTGATTCCTTCATTTACTTTATGGTTTTGGAGCCTTCAGAACATTCTCCTTGAATGTATACAATTTTTAATTTATAATAACCACAATGCAAAACACTGCTTTTAAAGCAAAGGATGTTGGATAGCTCATTCAATTTCTTTGTTTTAGCAAGTGGATCATATGCAAACACACTAAGTAGAATATCTGCAATGCAAGCAGAAGATCTAATTGAACTGGGACAGGAAGCATAGACCCTGTTACCCAGGTAATCCAGTTTTCTCCATGACACAGATCAGGAATGTCATCATATGCATTACAGTTAGTCCTTTTGCTAAGGCATGGGTTTTCTTACAATGTATCTCTAGCAAGCTTTCCCATTTAGGTATAAATTTCTAGAAAGATAGCATTTACATTATCACAAACTACAGTATGAAAATATTTAAACAGGTAATAGAGAAGGGCATTACAGATTTTAATCTTTCTCCCCTTCCCCCTTAAAATTATTTTTGTCAAAAAGCCACTGGACTCAACACTTAGTTGACATCTTTTTTAAAAACAAAAATCTTATCAATGAAAGTCTTTAAAATCTCCCCATCTGGAGGTGGCACACCAATTTAAATAGATGGCAGTATTATGGAAGCTAACTGATTAGTGGCCACATTTCTAGCAATTAGCATTTTAGAGGCAGTTTCACTGGAAAAGAATTTGCTTTTGAGGTTCAGGAACTGAATAATAGGTGGCAAGTTGGTGCACTCCAGAGCTATATTTTATCTTTTATGTGATACAGAATAATCACCATATAAAAATGTTTATTGGTGCTCAGAGCAGCATTAACGCAGCTTGCTACCCTGAAATGCTGAGAAGTACAGTTCCCTGTATTTACACTTCCCTTGGTTTCTGACAGGCTGCATAGTGCTTTCCCTCTCCCTTCTTAAAATAAACCAAGCAGCAAATTTAATGTCGCCTGCACCAACATAAATCTCAATTCAAATGCTCACAGTAGGGGCATCCCTGTTCCTGGTCACGACCTCTTGGTTCCAGAGGTGTTTCTGAAGAGAAACAGACAGGCTTTAGCTGTTTGATTTGCGTACTGGCTCTCTTCAATATGATCGCTCTCAGCCATGGCGGCACCTGCATCAACAACCCCTACGTGGTACAAGGGTTTTCCTCTTCGAGACACTCAGCAGCTGTCAGACCAAAAAACAAGTCCCTCCCCTCTCTACTGTGTATTAGGTTTTGTTTATTTTTCTCCGCACCAACTAGATATAAGGCAGCAGCAGGGCACACACCAGCTGCAGGTTCGTTACCTCACAGGTGTGGCTCTGAGGGCCTGCCCACCACATGTGAGGGAACCCCCAGCTGCTGCCACCGGTTGGAACTGGTTCCAGACAGCCCTGAGGTAAGCCCAGCCAAAACTGCACAAACAGGGCAGCAGCCTTGGGGCTGAGCCCAGGAGGGGTCTGAAGCCTCCGCGAGGGGGGCTGAAAGGAGGCCGCAGCCACCCTGAGGAGAACTGTGAGGAAACGACTGCCGGCATCACCTCAGCCTCGAGGTCTCCCCGAAAACAGTGGCTGCTGAGGACAGATTGGAAGCTCCATCATACTTCTGCCAGCACCTGTGTTATGGATCAGAGGTTTGTGTTGATTGCCCATAAATAAACTCAAGTGAAAAGCCTCTGATTTGGTCTGATTTCCTTTGACACCATAGCTGCATGCAAACAACATCCAGTCTAAGGGATTTCATCTTCTCAACAGGAGGTAGGATCTTCTGTCTTGCCAGTCTCTGTGTTAGATCAGAAATAAAAGGGCTGTTTTTTCAGCCATTATGTAGGGCACAAAAAGATAGTTAGCGGAGATCGTTATACAAGCCTTTACAAGTGTAGACTATACTGCTCAGAAGTGCCAATAGAATATCAGGGTTTTTTCTTGTTTGTTAACTTGAGGCTTCCAAGTGTAATGAATCCTGGGCTGTAACTGCATTACTTCCCCTACAAAAATAAAAACAAAATCCAAAAGGAGCTTAAAATGAAAAGACAAAAGAAAATCATCTCCCTATCTAGGCAGGAAATAGAGAAACAAGAAGTTGACTTACCCAAAGTTGAATGTGAGACAAGTACAAATTGAAACCAAATATTCCTAGTTCAATACTAGGAATACTAAATAAACACATCGAGAAGACAACAATATTGTTTTCTAACAACTTCAGAGAAGGGAAAAGAGTAAGGAGATACACAAGTAGCTCAGTTGTTGCAAGGAAATACATTAATAATACCTTTGCACATGACTGTATATATCTCTTTACTGTAATGGAAGGATCATATCTTTCTTAATACCCATTTTATTCAGACAGGTAGTCTAAAAAACATCTTGACTTACACTGATACTCCTCTAAAGAACAAAAGAAAAAAAAATCTGACATTTTAACAGAGATGAGCAAAATAATATTATTAATTCACATCACAGCCCACACTAACTGAGTCTCTATTGGAAGTACCACAAGGCATTGAATGGTAAACAGTGGTGATATTTTCACAATATTTGCCATTAAGGTTTTCATTTTACAGAGTTAATATCCAATTGCACCTTTTTTTGTCATAAATCTGAAGACCTTAAAACCAGCTTTAGGCCAACACAAACACATATTTACCTAGAAGTAAACATAAACACAAAAGGCTAAGAATAGGTGACTCTAGTCATTGAACATGCTCTCTATATGAATTACCAATAAACTTGCTACTTCTACCACTAACATCTCTCATATTTTTCCCCTTTCCTCTACATATTGGGGAAAAGAAAGGAAAGGACATCAGAGCACTATATAGAAAAGTTAGAGTGTAAGAAAGGAAATAAGTGATATCCAAACTATTGCCTGCTGGCAAGACAACCCAACAGAATACAAGCACAGGATATCCATTTTATTGACAAGTATACAAGATGAGCCAACACACACCAAGGAAAATGTAAAGTAATCCTCTGATTCAGTGAAAATGGGAATTAGCAAGCTTCAGGGTTTGCCGCTTGCACTCAGTACAAGTTCAAAAACAATGTAGAGCAAAGAGCTTTGTGCTAGGCCTTGCATTTAAAATCCACCTATGCTGTAGAATCAACACTACATCCTCCATCAGCTTATAGCAATACTAAGTAACTGAATCACAGAATGGTTTGGGTTGGAAAGGAAATTAAGATCGTCTAGCTCCAATCCCCTGCCATGCGCAGGGACACTTTCCACTAAACCAAGTTGCTTAGGGCTCTGTCCAATCTGGCCTTGAACACTGCCAAGGATGAAGCATTCACAACTTCCTTGAGCTGCTGCTTGCAGTACCTTACCAGCCTCACAGTAAAGAATTTCTTTGTTATAGTTAACAGATCTCCCCTATTTTACATCGTAACTCTATTATACATTATCATTCCTATAAATATTGTAGCTCAATGGACCTGCGTAGTTTGATTTAAAAAGTGACAATCTACACGTCACAGTACTTTTACTTAGTAAAGCTCCAAATTTGGAAGGTATAAAATTTATGGCCTGTATCTCCTTTCTCATTAGTAACTCCCAGATACACAGCAAGTTACTGGGGACCAGCAACTTTGCATCTGTCAGTTGAGCTATAGTACTGAGCTACAGTAACTGACTGTGCTTCTCAGCTGATGTTCAGTAGCATTTTACACAAAGGAACTAGCACGCAAGTTTTGAGTACACAACAAACTCCAGTCTGTTCCAGGACAGCTGTGTTATTTGTTCTTATGATTTTCTAAAAAGTGATATCGAAGAAGATAATTTGTTTTTTAAACAGTACTAGTTTCAATGCAGAAAAAGGATAATGTTTTGATAAATATTTCTCATTATTATTGTGAGTTTTGGTAGCAGAAGTAGATACATACACCAGAATTAGTTGGAAGTAAAGGTCCTAGAGCCAACCTTTTGTATTAGCAGCCAAATTCAATTAATTCAATTAATTCAATTAATTCCTAATCACAGTGCTCAGATTCCAGACTTGATTTTTCCTCCCCACATCAAAATATAACTGTGACCATGGGTTTTTTTATCAGTTTTGGCTTCAGCCTTGCAGAACTTACTCATCAGTACCTCACCGAAAGTCAGACAGATACATGTTAGATTCACATTTGGAAAGCAGTCCGTTCACACCCTTCCAATACAAGCCTGTGCACTACTAACTCTCCGGGCACATAGAATCATAGAATCATAGAATAGTTAGGGTTGGAAAGGACCTTAAGATCATCTAGTTCCAAGCCCCCTGCCGTGGGCAGGGACATAAGACAAGTAAAACTCAAGGACATCTTTAATCATCAAAGTTCTCCATGAACTTCCATTCCCAGAAATCTGGTGTTGACCATTTCTTGTGCAAATGCACTAAGACTTACCAGAGCTCACTCATTGCCCTAAAAACGTCAATCTTCAGGCTTGTTTCTGTTGTTACTTCTGTTATGTGGGCTGTGAGGCAGACCATCTCCCACTTGCAAGAGTAGCCAAGTCAATTCTAAATATCTCCAGAGAGCTCACTTCACTATTAAAATAACAGCATTTTTCCAGCTACCACCTCTAGAGAGAATTTCACTTTTGCAAGTTTCATACATCTCAATTTTTCATGGTCAGCCTCAGAAAACTCTGCTCATCTATAAACAACCATCATCTTCCAATATCGCCAAATGCAGCCAAAGCCAGTAACTGACCTCAGCAAGAGAACATAGACGTATGTGACCCCTCATGGGGACAGAGTGTATATTCCGCGTGCAAATATGGTTTTTGTTACTTTCAGGGTGCCTAAGCTTAGAGATGCTATCAACTATCCAACATTTACATCAACTGGATCCAAAGAACCACCTGTGTTAATTACACTTACGTTATACCAGTAAATACTTGAGGGCCAGGCATGCCAAATAACTTGGAAGATATTGCCAATACCCATCTACTGATGTGCCTGTGCCTTGGCATCCAAGAGGAAAGATCTGCCATCTGAGCAGTCAGGGAAACACTCTGCCCCACCTTCAGTAGGGACTGCATGTGCATGCAAGTACACATTATTTGGACAACATTCAGCACAGAAGTTTCATGGGGACAACCCATGACCTCTCTCAGTCAGTGCTCAGGTGAAAGAACAGGATTCCTGACCTTACATACCACCTATATTCGTTACCACAACTTTAATGTTAAGTAGGTAACTTGAGGCCTGTGTACATGGGCCAGCTATGGTAGCTACTGTCAATACAGACCTTAGTGAAAAACTGTCCTCAAAAGCAGAATCAGAACTTCCACAGCAGTCCTAAAAAACAAAATGTATTTATTTATTTGAAGAAGTAAGAGCTATGGCCAGTGACACATGCATGCAAGCAAAAAGTGACATCCTAAAATTGGAGGAAAATATTTAAGTTCCTGCAATGGTAAATGTAAATCAGTTCTGAGACCCAGCCATCTAATTGTCCATTAAGATATCAAAAAACAGATTCTTCTTTTAATTTAATAGTCTTCTAAAAGAGAACCTAAGAAAATGCTAAGCATTACTCATGGAGGAACTACAGGACAGAGCTTTCAACTCATGACTCATTCAATAAAAGTGAAAGCCGTTCATAAGCAGATTCTGAAAAGTTTCAAAGCAGAAGACGAATTTACCTATAAAAAAAAAAAAAAAAACAACAAAAAAACCCCCATACATTTCAGTAAGAAGTGGAAAAAAATGGTTACTGGAAACATAGGGCAATGATTACAGCTAGTGAATGAAAATAAGGATATAATTCTGCTTTCCACAAGGTTTGTCACCAACTTCCTCCCAGCCAAGCAGCAAGTTATTTAACCTCTCCATATTCTGATATCAAATTCTATATCAAATTTTTCTGCTCTCCTCAGCACAGTGGCAGATTAAATTTGCAATAATGGGGGGTCGGGAAGGAAGGGTTTTTTTTTATTTACAGCCCTTGAACCTTAACTTGATTTTAAAGTATCTGCCCGAATCTAATTCCAAGAAAATAAGAGTTCATATGTGTGAGTGGAATTCCTAGCGCACAGAAAAAAAAAAAAAAAAAATTAAAAAGTGAAATAGTTGACCACTGACAGGAGATGACTAAGAACTCAGTAGAGAATAAACGTGGAAAAATAGGTCAGGAACCTTAATGTTGTAGAATCCCTTGAAGATTAGAAGAATAAAACAGAGACAAGTAAAAACTCTAAGGGAAAGGCCTTTTTTGTAAAAGATGTGCCACTTGTTCCCACAAAGTCACTGAGACGCAGAAGCTGGTATCAGAGAATGTTGAGGTTGGAGGGACCTCAATAAACTTCAAGAAAAGAACATTCTTATGGATAATATGAACTACCAAAATGACACTTAAAATAATTTTTAAATTAAGCCTGACACCTCAAGGCAGTTGCTACCTCTATTGAGTCATCCTCTTAGATGTCATTGAAAGTATGGCTTCCAATTTTAACTGAAAACCAACCTTTTCCAGGATAACAGGGAATTGAATGAAAGAACTAGATGGGGCCAGGAAGGGTCAATGAGAAGGACAGATGCATTGAAGCACCTGACAGACCTGAGACTGACTTCAGCCAAAAACGTATTGTACATTTAGGAGTTAAGATTGACAGGCATCTTTCTAAAATTACATATACAAAATACCAATTTCTGGAAATAATTATCAGGTCATATACCCATAAAAGTCAAGAAAAGATATTTTATTACCTCTCATCTTACTTATTTACGGAATAGAGCCAATATTAGTCAGCACAAGTAGCTGCTTGCAAGCAAGAAGTCTTCAATCAGAGAGGACGGAGGTAATTAAAACAAGGGAAATCCAAAACACAGTTCTACCTACTAATTATGTTATCTAAATAGTACTATTTTATTCATTAAATTAAAGCTTTGAAACAAAGATACCATATTTTATGCAAGTTCTCGATTACCTTTCTGCCGAGGGAGCATGTAATTTACAAGAAAGAGAACTTAAAGCTTTAAGTGCCTCTGACTTAATTCAGCATGCTGTATTGATGGTTCCATTTAGATGATTCCATTTTAGGCCCCTCTAACGCATTAAAGGCATGACTTACTCACATCCATTTGGCTAATGATCCCCTACTGCTCTAAAGTAAATGACAGCTATTTACAGTAAATTATTCAATTAGATAGAAGGAAGTGCAGTATTCATTTTATATTGTTTGACACGGCAAAACAGAAGTGTGCAAGAAGGCAGGTGGGGCATTTTAATCTTTCAGAATCAATTGTTTAATCCACAGCAAGAGAATAAATATACTCCACAATACTTGTCAACATCAGATTTTTATTGTAAACATTCTAAGAGAGACTGAAGTGTTGCAACTCCAGATAATACAATTCTACCCACTTCATAAGTAAGTCATCATACAATGCAAGGAATGCTGGTTACTAACATCTTCTAGAACTACTTTTTTTTAAGCAGGATTTCAAGTAACACAAAATGACATTTGTTCGATGGGTTTTTTTTAAACACACAATAAAAATACAACAAACAAACAAAGAAAAAAACAACAGGAACCAAAAAAAAAATTGACACCAAGCAAGTATGAGCAGTTCTGATTCCCACTTATTTGCAAAGGGATTTATCCTACCAAGTGCCTACCCCACTTTCAGAAACAGGATTGCATCCCAAAAAAAAATAAAGGACAAGCTAGAGAAGTGCAGGTTGGGACTAAAACAGCTTAGAAGGGAGAAGCATGATCACATTCTGCAATAACTCAAACAGAGTCTTAGATTTAAAGAGCTATTCACATATTCCTCCATTTTTTTCAAGGGACTGAAGGGTGTGCTTTCATGCATGAACACATGTTAGAATCCCTGCTGCATACATGTTAGTGTGACCACCATACCTAGACGAAGGCTGACACCATGACTTTGATGTCCACTGTCAAACCCATGCCTCAAAAAACTAAATAAAGAAGTAGTTCTCTCCTTTTTATGGGTACAAACATGAAGTCCAAGGTGCAGGTAAGGCTAATTGTGCATCCAGAGCCTGCCTGTGACCATGCTTTGCAAAGTTCTCAGGCCTCCTAGTGTTTAATACAGAGAGGAAAAAGGAAGATGCAATTTGTCCAAGCTCCTGGCTAGGCCTGATTTTGGAGCATTTCTCTTTTCTGCAAGCCCAGAGTACCTCAAAATGAGTGCTGAGCCCCCCAAATAGAAGAACACTTTCCTCTGGCTAACCTGCCAATGCATTTAATTTTCTGCAGGCAGAGGGCCAAGTTCAGTCAGCACAGCTCCTGCTAAGTTTAATGCAAGTTGGACTTGCCTGTGCCAGCAAATGAAGTTTGCCAGGGGTCTGCAAGAGACACGCTACAGAAAATACAACTGTAGCCAGTCTGTATTTGAATCATACATCCGACTGGAGAACTCGGGGCGCGGGGAGAGGGGGCGGGGAGGAGGGGGAGATTATTTTTTCTTGTTTCAGTTCTTCTAAAGCTTCTGCATAATGAAACCCTTCACACACTCAGTATGTATTCAATTCATTCACTTCCATGAGCAAGGATTCCAGACTGGCATTTTGTAGTCATGAATTTAGTCAAAAGGCCAGCTTACCAGAACTAGGCTATTAAGCACCAAATGACATTTAAATTCATATATACCCAAAAGTGCTGGACAGATTGTTCAGAAGATCTTCTACACATGTGGCTCCTGAATTCCTAAAGAAAGTTTGCATTTCAAAGTCTCCAGAGCCTATTTTCTGCAATTCAACATTTATTGTTTATTTTGCTAGCTACCTTCTCCCTCTTATGAAAGTTTTATCTGAATAGCTATCTCTACCAGAACTAATTTTTTTTAAGCAAGTTTTAGTCTGGATTCTCAGTGGCTGTAAGCTGTGGATGCTATCAATTTAATAGGCAAAGATTATGCCATTATTGTTTACATGAATTCAAAAATCCCCTCCCTTTGACATATCTTTTAGAGGCTATGGCAATACAAGTAGTAGTACAGTAATAGCAATACTCTGGTGTTTCAGTCTCCAGTGGCTATCTCTGCTTGACCTGCACCTCTTCATACAATGTCTCCCTTGTCTGCCATCCTGCTCTCAGACTAAACATACTTAAATCTGGTGCACAAGCAAGCAACTGGGACTTAACATTCTTTAAACATGCAACGATCCTCTGAAATGATCCACAGTTAATTTCCACTGAAAAATTACCTGCCTCAAAGGCATTGAATTAAACCAGATTGCAAGCCAATCCTTCATCTAGTAAGAAGAACAGTGAAAACACTTAGCATGGCACTTGAAATCAGCCAGAAAGCCCAAACTATAAGAAAACCAACACCCCAACACCACCCCCCCCCAAAAAAAACCACCACCAAGTATAATGTGAATTTAGATTCACATTTTTAACAGTTTAATTCACTAAGATAGACTTCTCTACACCAAATAATTGACATTTATATTTTCCTAGTTCTGAAATCCCCCAGCCAGCCAAACAGGAAAGTTCAGAGCAACTGGGACATTCAAGATACATTGCCAGTAAAGCTGCTACACATCATAGATACACTGAGCAGTACTGAAAATTAAATATTGAGTGTATAAAATATTACGCATTTCTGAACAGTTGTTCACAATAAAGCTGGAGTGGCTCCACTGAAGTTGAAGAGGCAAGAGTCAGTGTTGCACTGCAGTTTTTCCCATAAGCTCTTCCCAGAGAAGCCCTTCCTTCCCAACACCAGGTTATGACGGACGGATTAGCTGCCCACACAGTGGGCCACTCACAGCAGCAGTGACAGCATGGCCAAGTTGGCCTAAAAATCTAGCTAATACCACTGCCAAGAAAATATAAGAGCAACTATTGGAAGGAATGACTTGGCTGATGGTTGAGGCCCTTGACATCATCTTATTTCAGATGGTACAGACAAGAATGTTGAGGCCCAGAGACTCGCAATTCCCATGTCCTCGTCCCCATTTACTGCCAATCACTGCTTTCCCAGGCAAGAGTACCGTACCTATTGGGAACAAGTTTCTCCAAAGCAAGGACATTAACCGCTTCAACTGGACTTGATTTAAAAGTATTATTTACAGAGCACAGAAATACCCTTGCTGAGAGGCAGACCATGCTAAAATTATACCAAAACAGAGTGCAATTTCCTTCCAACTTATGCAGGTGCACTACATTTTCTTTCATATTACAATTAACAGACATTATGGGTCAGGTGCACACATCAGCTAGAAAATGGCATGATGATTATTTAGCTCAGCCCTGCTGACATAACATCAAGCTTTGCTTAGTTTTAAGGCTTCCTCCCCCACCCTCAAAACCCTTGACATTGTTTTCTAGCTATGGTAATACTTATATAAATAAAATAATGGGCAATATTTATACAAGAGATATTGAGTATATCTCCCTATAATGGCCTCTCTCCCCAATTTCATAATCTGTAAGTTTAAATTTTTACAAAATATACACAGAGTAGTTTTAATTAAATCAAGCACAAGGTAGAACAATTCCCTGAGGCTTTCCAGGTCTCCCACAATGCCAGCAGCTGTTTAAAACATCTCTGTAGAAATGGAAGTCCAGCAATTTTTCTTCCTTTTTTTTTTATTATTTCCTTTCTCAGCAGCCAGAGGTCATCTTCTCACAAGTCCTATGAATGCTCTCCCAAGTCACACACATAGGAGCCAGAAATGAGAGGAGAGCAGCAAGAGCACTCAAACACACAAAAGATTTAAGAAAAAAATAGACATGAAAAAGATTTGCTCTAGGGAGGCACTTGCACTGGAAAGGACTATGACCTGGTCTGAAAAATAAGCACCATGAAAAACTCTGATTACATCCTTTGTTTTTAGCTTAGCAAATCGGTCTGTGCTGGAGACAGCAAGTCCCTGGCATGAGGCAATTCTTCAGCAATAATGGGATTTTATATTTTTCACTCATGCATCTTTCAAAACCAGACAAATCATGTTGGATACATTTTTCTTTTGTAAATCAACGCAACTTAGCTCTTCTAAAATTCCTCTTACTTTTCCTTCATTTAATGATTTCTCCAGAAGTGCTTAAAATCGATGACATTGAGAACTAAATTACAAAATCTGGTGTATGAAGACTCAAATTCCTATAAATAGACGAATATCCCATTTTCCAGGATTCCAATCAGCTTCTGCTTTTTATTTCATCCTTATTAGGTGGCAATCTTCAGGGCATTTTATGACTGGTGAGTATTCATGCCTGCTTTTTCCTTTAAAGAAAACCTATTGATTGACTGATTTGATAACTCACAAAGTGCAGGTCCCAGGAGAAAAAAAAAAAAAATAAAGTGGATATAAAAATATCAAGGTTTATATCTGGTGAGGTAGAAGGATAGCAGAATTTCAACAGCAGATCTCTGCCTGAGACAACTGTAAAGCTCTGCACCTCAGTGATCATACATTGGTGTCTATTAGCGTTGGCCGCATTCTAACATTTGTAGAGAAATCCAGCTCCAGCTTTTTTCTACCTCATGTTCACAGATGATCGACATTTTCTCAGGATGAGAGAGACCGATAACATGTTCATATTAAACTGCTACTGTAACTCAGGACTAGCAAGAAGGTCTCTGCTAGTTACAGAAAGCAGGGTGAATAGAGCTCTGCATGTAACAAGACTCTTCTGTCTGGGTTTTGTACCCCACTCTGCTGCTGGCAATTGCCCCTCTGACCTCTTCCAGCTGTCAAACCCACTCACTAACACGACAACGGGACCAGTAAGAGTAGAATCTGGCTTGTGTCTGCCCAGACACCACAGCAGCTGTGTCAGGGAACTGAGCAGTACTGGGTCCCATCTGATGGCATTATCAGGAGCCCTGTCCAACGCACAATTATCAAAGCATACACTTACCTGTTCAGTTATGAGTTCATGAAAATACGAAATCAAAACAGACCATTTGTTCATACCCATATTCCTTTGAGTACCTTATATAAAAAGTGAGATGAAAAGCTACCACACAACACACCTAAAGTAATCTTACTTCAACTGCACTTTGGCAAATAGCCTAGACAGCAGCAAGACTTTTTTCCCCTTTCCCTGGCAAACATGTCCCACTTTCTACTTTTTTCCAGGGCCCACATCCACCTATTCAACTATGATGTTGGTATCAGCATTTATAGTTTTCATATGGTTAGCATTCCTAAGGAAACCGCTTCCTCAGTGTAGACAGTACGTTTTGTTATTTTCCTATTAGTCTGGATTTGGCAGAATACTTCTAAAGTGTGGGAGCAGAAGGAAGAGAGACAGCAACGGATAGAAACCCAACCTACGAAAATCAAAGCTAAGGGTGTTTCTTAAGACGCAGTAGAACAAATACACAAAATCACCACAAAATTCTGTTTCAAGCTCACTTTCTCTCTTCTCTCAGTACAGCTATCACAACTGTTCAGATCTTTTCTGGTGGGATTACACGTAAATGTGTAAGCATTGTGTGTAGAAGTACTAAAGCAGATGGAGCACTATTACTATTTGGCTAGGTGCATCTAGCTCTGCTTTCGTGGGAAGCACAGTGCCCTGGAGAGAACACCTGCACTTTCCTTGGTATTACACAACCTTCTCAGTATCAGCAGAAAGCTCCAACCACTTACGTAAATGCAGCCTCGAGCACAAACTACACCTTGGTGTAGTACATATCATTGTGAGTAGCTAACAGAAGCAGCAAAAGACACCAAAGCCTCCAGCACAGATAAGATATTCTTCAATTTTCATGTACATTTTGTTCTAAATAGCTTAGAAACAAACCCAAACTAAAACCCGTTCCAACAGTCAATGAGTAAAATTATGGTTTCAATACTAAGTTTTGAAACAGCATTTCCAAGATCAAATATATGTAAACTCTTCAGGCTCTGAGACAAAGACTAGCATTAAATACCGTGGCCTTTAAGAAAATATAACCGCAGTCCTCAGCTCACCCTGGTATTACTGGCTACAGTTTCCCAGAAGTGGGCTTTTGCCTACCTGAACACTTTACAGGTCAATGTATTAAACTGATACTGACAGACACGAGTCTGAGAAACTCAAGGGCACACATTTCAGTCTGCCACTGCTGTGGCAGGGACTGACGTCAGCCATTGCAACTGCTTGCTCCATCACATGATACCAGAATGATTTTTTTGACACATAATAAATACTGCCTTCAAAAAAAAAAACCAGCCACCCACCCTGAAATATCTCACCTGGCCCGTAATAAACAGAAGTCAAAAAATGAAATACCAAAAGGTCAGTCCACTACTGGTACAATCAATGCCTTCAAACTCCCTTGCATTTGGGCTAAAAAGAATGTTTAAGTAGTATACGCAATATGCTTAACAGTATGGTTTCTTTATATGAAGAAAGCTGACATTTGCAAGTTAGTCAGACCTTGATCTTTAAGAAGAATTTGACCTAGTTCTAATGCTTCCTGTGTTTGATGCTTTGAAGAGGCTTGCTTTCCCTATTGCAATGCCTGGGAAAATATATAACCCAGCCAGCCCTCAAACATTGCTCGCAATACTATTTTCTAATAGTTTCTTTCTGTAAACAGAAAAGTTCTTGCATACATACTTTCTACTTGTTCAATCTGTTGGTGGCACACCAGCTATTTTCTGAAGCGATCAATAGGCCATTCAATTCTAGTGAACAGTTTTTAGGCATTTCTTTTCTTCTCCAAATGAAAGATCTCATAGAACAGACCATGAAGAACAAAATCTCTCGAGGCATGAGATTTTCAAATAAAAAAATATAACAAGATTCAGAAATCTTTTCTAAATATGATGAATACTAATTTTCTGGGTCAAATAATGGATTCCAGGATATCACAAACACACATCTGACATGAGCTGTAAAATTAATTTTCTGAAGCAAAATATAAAGTTGAAAAATAGATTCATTAGGAGCATAACCAACATCAAATCAACAGCTTCTGTTTTACTGGAGGATACCCTGAATGCCAACAGGAGATGTCAAACATGGAACAGTGCCAGGTTTCACCAGCTGAAAATATGGCTCAGCCCCCTTGCCACAGAGTTAGAATCTAGGAATACTATGTTATGAACCATAACACATTTCCAGCTATCGCACTTTCTCCAAAAATTTTATACTCCATCCTAAAGTAGGCAATGAACTATAATTCAGCATATGCAATGCAACAAACAACCCCTGGGGAAACACAACATCGCAGGGTACCCTACACAGAAAACTCAGTTGTAAATGCTGTGCTTCCTTTCCCCATACACTGGTCTTAATCTTGCAGCATAGGGCCAGCAAGAAGAAATTAAAAGCTGCTTTTCTGCAAGATCAGAGCACAAGCTGAAAATGCATGTTTCAGATAATCCTCTATAGGATATATAATTTAAATTAAAGTATTAAGAATTTATCAGCACCAAGCTAGTTAAAGGAAAATAATCATTTTGTTATCACTACTAACTAGAATATATAAATAATAATTTTTAAATCAAAACAGCTTTAAGAGATGTCACATAAAGCCAGAAAATATTTAGCTGCACTTCCGAAAGTTTTGCAACTTTATCCACAATTTTTAGAAACTATTTACTGTGATCCATGTACTAGAAAGAACTCAATCACATAAAGCATTCAACTAATAAATCAATTGACATTTCATGATTAGTAAACCACCATATTAATTACTACCATAATTAAGAGTCTGACTTAAAGAAAATGAAAATTGGATATTCTTGTCACTATGACCAAAGACAACATTCATTTCTAGTCCAAGACTGAGATTTGGGTTCTTGTGTTCACCTCATCTTGAAACAGTTACAAGCATGTTTAAATCCATGAAATATAAAAGTAATCAGATGACCCAAACATTGAATAAGAAGAAATCCTTCCCTTTAAAAGCATAAACACAAAGATGCTCACATTAAGGCTTAAAAGTAGTTTTCAAAAGTATAAATCACGAACAACAAAGAAGCCAGCATACTAATGCAATATAGACGTCAAGTTCAATTTGTTTTTCACAGCATAGTACTTAGACATGACATTTACTTTTCTGTCTTTTAATTCAGCTTAACAAACAAACAGACATTTATCCTACAAGCCACTTTTCAAGTTATCTATAGGGCTGTTAAATGCGTTTCTGCCCACTACAGGTTTGCAGAGTGAAGAGCAGTAAATGCTTTAGCACATTGCATGGGCACATTGCATCTCTATACTGCATTCAGCACAGACACACTTCTAAAAGAAAAAAAAAACAAAACCTGTATATTGCTGAAGAGATTGCTACATCTTCCACACACTCCTGCTTCAGTAACCTCAAAAAAGACAAACTAGCAGAACTAATGACATTTACCATCGTTGAATTAATGGACTTAGGAGGAAGGGGATGGATGGTGCACAGCTGTACTTATTTTACAGCTCATGTGAATGCTAGTCTACCTACCAGCTTGGATACCACTGGAATATCAGATATTATGCCCCATCCCTCAATGTGTTTAAGACAAAGCTCATTGAGGTTTTGAGCAGCCTGGTCTAGTGGAAGGCATTCCTGCCTATGACAGGAGGATTGGAAATACGTGATTGTAAAGGTAGTTTCCAACCCAAATCATTCTATGATTCTATGAATATTAAACCAGAGTCTTGGCCAGCAGTTGTTACAATGCTGAAAGTAGACTCAATTCCTTTTACTTCCACTGGAGCAAGGAATAAAAGCTGAGATCATGTTTTGCTACCAAACGGAAGTTTTAGAAGAGAAATGAAGGGGCCAATTCAGCCCTTTTGAAAATCTGCACAACCGCAAGATAAGTCAGGTCTGTGATGTAATTGAGGCAACTAGTATCATAATCTGGCGGCAAACTTATTTGGTATTATTTTGGAATTACAAGATCACATCCATCCAGCTAAAGGACCAGCAGTAACGGTTCTCATTTCCAAAAGATCAGCACTTATTTGTTAAAAAGATATATAAATTTTTTTAATTAAGTAAAATTATTCCTGAAATCATATCCCCTTTGGTTTCTTCCTTGGCCCAGCTTTCAGTACTGGAAACTGCTGAAGTCCATCTATCTCTGTCAAACAGACTCATTAGCTGGGAAGACAAACTACTTAAAGCTGGGACAAGATGCTTCTGCCTGAACAGTTTCCCTCTGTACTGAAAAACTGCTCCATTTTGCCTCCCTTCAGGCCAAAGGAGACCCTCAATCAGTGTGTAAAAATCTGTTTTAGAAGAACAGGAAACCTGCAAACTACAACAGCACAAACTGGGCAAGAGCATACCAACTCCTGCTGCCTGAATCGCAACAGCTCTCCCAGCTATGGTTCAGCTTTCCTCCCATCAGCCAGAAGGAACATGTGCTGTTCTCTGCTGGAAAGTCATTTGATGGTTATTAGCATTTAATTCAGCTAGTTTATGCTAAAAAATAATACCTTTTGAAAAATTCATTGCATACGGTATTTGCCATTTAGCCTCCCAATTCCTTCTTCAACAATATATAAAAACAGTATGAAGAAACATTACAAAAGAGAAAGGTATCGTCACCGAAGAGACACAGAGGGGCATGTAACGCAATCATGAAACATAAGCAGAATCAGGCTCAATAGCACTCATTTTCTAGTATAACTAATACATAATTTATGATGGTTTGCTGTCAGCTGTGAGTTGTTACCTGAACACGTTTTGTTTCAAAGGAAAAGCATGAGCTCAGCTGTTATTAGATGTTCCTTTTCTTTGCCTTCATGCTAAGTGCAAATACACCTTTCAAATTCGCCTCTTTTTTTGCAGGACAGAATGCAAATAATTTCTTCTCTGTAATGACTTATTTGACAAGATTGCAATTCCCTCTATGGACAGTGTCAAAGCTCTGGAAGAGGAGTATTTTCTGTTGATTTTCATTTTGAGGGATGTGGTGGGTTTTGTTCAGGGTTCTTTTGTTTGGATTATTTTATTATTATTATTGCTATTATTTTTTGCCTTTCCCCCCTCTGCAGTCTCTTTGTACATGCTTGGATATCTAATAGCAAGAAAACACAGAATCTTAAATGTTATAAAAACTAGTACAAAAGAACAACCAAAAGGGAAAGAGCAGACCTCTGCTATATAATTTAAGGAAAAGCTACAAATTCAAATATAAATTCATGCTTTAACTTACACCGCTTAATGTGCAAAGATATCCAGGGTCTCAGTGCTGCCAGGATCCCAGTCCAGCAAAGTACTTATGGATGTTCATAGGAACCAAAATGAAAAAGCTCACGTTTACAACCTGACACCTGCTTAAGTGCTTTGCTACATTAGGGCCAGCAACCTCAGTGCTTCTCAGCTAAGCTGCTTTTGAATCTTCACTGAAATCAGTTACACTGTCTTTGTTTTTTGCCTTTAACTTCTCCAAACACCCCATGGTTTTGAGCATGGGCCATCTGAGGCTCGCCTCAGCACAGCTGCTGTTTCTCCATTAAAATGCATAAATAAAAGTGGTTTCTAAGCCTTTGACATGGCTCTTCAAGAAATTAAAAGAGAAACCTGGTACAGAAATTTTCAGAAAGACCAGTACTGAAAAAAACATGCTCCCCATGCAATTACTTAGACTCAAAACATTGTTTTTAATGTGTCACAGGGAATGCCTATCTTAAGGTCTATTTGGATGCAGCTGCCACAATAGTTCATTTGGAAGCGACACCTTCTTCTGGACCGTCTTCGGCTTCTGGTTAGAACACTAGTCTGATTCTGGCCCTGTGTCCCACACAGCCCAGTGAGTTACACCCTGATTCAGCAAAATGCATGTCTAGCCAGGAAGATATAGAGCATATGCTTAAGGAAAATTTATTTCATTAAGATCTGAGCATGTTCTTTGTTAAATAAAGGAAGTTTCTTTTTTTGTTGTACTAGAGACTTACATTATGTTTTACCAAAAGAAAAAATTAAACAGCAGAGGGCTATTCTCCCATTTTACTTGGCTTTCTGTCCTGCCTATTTAGTCAGTAAGCTTTACCAAAATGAAACTTCCTTGGGTTTTTCCTTCATATTTAGCACAGTCAGATGGCTTTCAGTACAAGCTTCTCAGTGCTGTTACATGGTCCACCTTCACACTGAGTGTATACAGTAGGTTCCTTACTGATGTTTAGCTTTGAAACATGTTCTTAAAGACATTAATACTTGGCCTTGGGGGTTTGTTTATTGTACAGCATCTGAAAGTTTTGGTTTTCCCTTCAAGCTTCAAGAAGGCAATTACTGCAGTGTATTATCTAGCAAGGTGCTCTTGCTGAGCTGATACAGAAATGTACCTCCCCTGAGTTGCTTCAGCACAGTTATGCTTTTGACATGCTGGCACTTGGACAGAAGCTGTGTCCTCCAATCACTCTAGATCAGAAATAATCACATTTGTCTCATCATTTCTTGCTTTACACTATTCTTTCATCTTCCAGTGGCCTCAACAAATCTAGTGCCTAGTTGGCAGATTTGACAGATATGCAAGACACTCAGAAACCTGTATTTTCTGGACTGGATGATAACTCATCAAGTTCAAAAATTTAATAGCTCTGAAAAAAAAAAATTCAGTCTATTTTATCCTCCATTGTGTGAACATAACTCTCAGTTAAAGACCATTAGGGTAAATTGAGTAACTCTAAAATAGAAAAAATTGGCCAATGCTTTCTTTTAGACAAATTAAGTATACACATATTATAGTTGGAAACCTATTTAAAGTGATAAAATATGAGACACAGTAATATGCTGTACAGACTTCCACAGACTTTCATGCTAGAAACAAAATGTGTAGTAAGCAAGTCTTTAGATGTGTGTTGAAATGAAGAAACAGTGCCAGAAATACATAGTTGTAGGCAAATGATGGTCTTGCAAAGGATAATATATATTCATGCAGAAAAAGTAGCACAAGAGTAGAGAGGATATTGTGAATAAGTTGTACACAGGACAATGATATCACAACTCAAACTCAGATAAAAATTAGTTGTTTAGAAAAAACAAGGGATGGCAAATTAAGGCTGCTTTTGGTTATATGCAAGTTTGCATCATTCTCTGCCAATACTCCAGTAAGTCCCTGCGCATACTCTAGTTTTTGGTAACAAGGGATGATACAAGGGCTACATGACTGTAAGAAGGACAATGTTTTAACACATGAAGCATCAGCACACTGGGGATGCCACAGCATGGTGGCTGACAAGCATCTGCCTTCTCATCATTCAGCCTCTCATCCACTGAAATACTGTCCTATACATAAATTAGTTCCACAAATAGGTATTTTGAACGTCAAAAAACAAAACTTGCTCTATCAGTAGAAAGCCAGGTTACTAGGAAAACAAAAACAACATGGAAATATATAAAATTGTCTCCTTCAGTTTAAAAAAAACAAAACATAACAAAAAAAAATAAGCTAAATGGGTTAGCAATTAGCATAAATCTTCCTGAATACACAAGCATGTCTCTGACATCAGCTGACTGATAGACACCACCAGAAATTCCCAGGTTCTAGTGCCAAACACATGTATTAATCTTTACCTTGTAACAAAACTCCCAAACCCACACAGGACAGATTTCCAAGTATAAAGTAGTAATTCACTGTGCACAGAATGTCTGATGAACTTCCATCAATTTAGGACCCCCAACACTCAGTAAGACCAATAACATGAAATACTCCAAAATTGTTGGTCATGTGCATGTTATCAGTAAGGCTGGAAACACAAGTGTAGCTCTACCACACACACAGCAGCTCCAGCACTTTGGAAGTGATATCAGTACATCAGATGCAGTCACAGTGCTTAAAATGCAATAGTCCAAAACTTCCTGGGAGCTTCAGACTTAGTGCAAGTGCACAGAACAGCACAAGTACATGCATGTGGCCATGAAATCTCAGATTGACATATATTATTCCCATTTAACTACCAACAAGAAATGTCATCTTCAAATGAGGGACAGCATTTCCACTGTAGCAACCAGCCCTGCAATGCTCAAGGAGAACTTTGTCCCATGCTCACATCCCAAAGGAGCGATAAGGGCTTTCCAGAATAAATACAATGGTCCACTATTGTGAACTTTATTTACCAAGTGAACCTACTGAGTTCTTGTCAGCACAAGCACTTCTTTTCATCACCAAAGGTTTGTCAGACCAGAGAACATAATTTTGACACTGCAACATAAAAAAAAAAAAGGAAAAAGAAAAATAAAACCAAACAAACCATACCTTGCATTTGATCTATTTATACTACAGCTCACTATTTCTAGTGGCACTTTAAAGTCTGTTTTACTCTTCTGCAATAGCACTGTAATGAGCTACACCTGTGTACAGTGAGACCTAACAGTTCTTATAGCAGTACCTTAAGCTTTCTTTTAGCAATACCTTTTCTTTTTAATACTATAAACAAGGACTGCAATATACCTATACTGATCAACACTGTATTATGACAGATTCCTGAAAATACTGACTTGCCTTGAAGTTCAGCCAACTGCACAACATTCAAACAGTTGAACTGAAGTCCTTTTCTAAGATGCATCACTTTTTTCAGAAGAATACTTTATTGTGGACCATAAACATATCAAAAGTTCTCTCACTGATTGCTTTTATTTTAATGTATTTGTGTAGAGGTTTTGATCCATTTGCACAGTATTTGAGGTATATATTGCAAAATAGTACTCATTTTCTGAGGAGGGACTGCGCACAACTACAGCTCAATCAGAGCCACAGCTAGCTTCTCTTTGTTCTTGGTAGGAGAATGGGCAAAGCTACTTTTTTTGGCTAGATAAAGGTAATTCCCCCTCCTGCTTAGCAGACTTCATAAACAGAGAACAGGAGACAGAGAGGGTCTTTGCTGACTCCATGCACACTCTGTGCTTGTACAGAAAGGCAGTAACTGATTTTATTAGTAACTGCCTTGGAAGCTGCTGGTCTTCCTGGTACCACACTCGCCTTCTCAGAGATTACCATAGAATTGATACACCAGACACTTTTGTGTTGTGCATCAAGCATAAAACCTTTCAGATGGCTCTATGAGAGCTTTTAAGCACCCAAGAGATTAAAGAGATTAGACATACATACAGAACTTGTTTCACACATAGTTAAATTTCTACTACAGACCCTTTTCATTATTTTATCAGCAAATTTAGCTATTAACTTGCCATCCACCAAAATTTTATAAACACATTAAGAAACCACTTCAAGTTTAGCTAAATTCACGTGAACATATTTATCATTAACTGCATAAATGAATTTACAGAGCAATTAATTTCAATCTCTCACACCATTCAAGGCAACACTAAAGCCATTTTAAAATATAAGTTTGAGATTGTGTCTTGGTCTTTTCTCATTAGTACTACAGGCACGCAGAGCACTAACACACTATTTAAACCACTACTCAGGCAAAACAAGTCAGCTTGTACAAGTCCTACATGGGTGGCTGCCTCATTTGATTTATTACAGCAGAAGCCATGTAAAACGCTTGTGTGTGGTCTTTGGGAGAGGTGGGTTTTGGTACCTGTGGTGCTGCTGTGGAAAGCGGTTGTAGCTCCTCCCCCCCCCCCCCAGGTGAGACACAAACATGAACAAAGCCACAGAATACGCTAGGACAAACATAAATAGATCATGAACACATTAGATACGGGAAAGCAGATTGAACCCAAGACAGGCATGTCCCAAACTTCAAAGGACTTTGAGGAGGAGAAAAGACTTTCTATATTAGATGGGCTGCCAAACAATGGTCACAGCCAGGCTTCAGGATTTTATTTCCCTGGTGCTTTTAGTCAATTGTTCCCCAAAACAACTCTACAGTTAAACAATAAGCACATCCAATTCTACCCTTTGTGAGGAGTAAAGTAAGTGTTTACCAGCTGTCCTGAAGCCATGACAGGCTCAGTCATGAGGAACAAAAAAGAAAACTGAAGCTCTTGACCATCCCAGTACATCAAGCTATCAAAGTGTTTGAGCATGGTCATTATTACATCTCTGTTAACAAAAAAAAAAAAAAAGATCAGAACAAAAACCAATCGTCACCTTGTACTACAACTGTATAACAACCTATTAATCAAAATCCCTGTGCAAAGTTCAACTCTGACCAAGAACAATTATCTCAACAAATTAGCCCTGCAAGAGTAGAAGGCTGTGAGACACAAAAGGCTGTACCATAGCTGCACCACACAGATTTTGGAAAAAAAAAAAAAAAAAAAAGACTGACGTAACTTTTCAACTTCCCTAGTTAATTCAACAGTAAAAGGGAGAAGAATTTATAAACTTCTTGCATAGGTTGTTATTGCATCTATTTTTTCAGCAGTTCTTACACATCCAAATCCATCTGTAAATACCCCTCAGTCTCCAGAACACTGAAGCCGTCAGGAACCCAGAGTATCAGAGATCAGACAATGACAAAACCCCCATCTTTCCACTTGCAGTGTGTCATATACAGATTGCGTATTTCCTGAAAAAAATAAATAGCAAACCCCTGAAAAAAAGCTAAGATAGGGATTTATTCTTGCTTTGAGTTTGAACTCTACAAATTCCAGGAAGCCAAAGAGCAAATCAGAACAAAAATACCAACACAGCACAATTTTCCCAGGTTTGGCACTGCCAATCTGCTGGTTTAGCAATTCCTGTAGGAAGTGGTCTCCTTGCACAACATTCTTAATTTCAGTGTTTGAGACCATTGCTTACTTAGAAAAATATATTGGTCCTTCTTGACTCCTGGGCCCCATTCTCATGTATGGCTATGACTAAATAAGACTTGGGTATTCACTAACTTTTATTTGCTACAATTTACCTCATATTTATCTTCCTACACATATGTAGGAAGCACTTATAAATGAATAGCTGATGTGAAGTCTTCCTAGGAAAGGTATTGCAGTATGTCCAACGAACAAATTGTGCCTTCAGACACTTATGAAAATTTGGTTTCATAAGAATAGCTATCACAGAAACCCCAAATATACGTTTCCCTACACTCTCCACACCACTGTCTGATGCACCACAGCCATTTCCTCTTTCTGAAGATGCACATAATTGTGGTATCTTAGATAATGCAGTAAGCACAGAGAAATGGTAAATTTTGAAATGGAAAAAGGATAGTTTGCACAGTAATTGCAAGCTATCAGAAATGCCAGAGTTACTTAACCACAAGACAGAACAGAGGCTGGCCCCATTTTGAGGCCATTTAAGCTCCACTGCAATCAAAATAAAAATAAAAAGCCTTTGTCACAAATGTACTTTTTCATTTTTACTGGAAATCATAAAGCAGCTCAGCCTCAGTGAATCAGAGATTGAGCCAGCCAAACTACAGCTCTCCGCTCTGTGAAGACTCTGGTCTGTGTCTCTCTGGACAGCTGGCACTTTGAGGAGGGAAAAGGAAAAAATATAGAGGGAAAAAAAAAAAAGGAAACAGCACCAACTCAAAATTTTCTTGCCCAAAGTAGCAGTGACAGCCGGGTCAAAGGGAGGCAGGCATTGCTTTACAGAGACCTGGAGCCATTACAGAGTTTGTCTGGCATCTAAAATATGATCTCATCTCCACTGATGGGCACTGTGTTTATGGAATCAGATCCATAACGTGTAATTAATAGATTGATTTGGCACATAAAGTCACACTTAATTATTTCTCAAAAATCTAGTTATAATTACTTATATTTAGTATACATAATAACTAATAAAACACTTCAGTTAGTACAACCCAAAGGCTAAAAGAATACTTATACAGCACTGTGATGGGTCACTTCCTTCCTTCCCACAGCATTATTCCCTCTTTAGTAATATAATTCCCTCTTCCACATCCCCATCTCATTTTCTTCAAAACAATTACCCCTGTGCCCATTCCTTTAATGAATTTTAGAGATGCCTTGACTGGGAGTAGGGAGAGAAAAAACAAAGTATTTTAAATTGAAAAAAAGCTCTAGACAACTTGAATACATTTTTAACACAGGAAATTTGAGGCAGTGTGAAAAACTCTTTACATATTTTTTATAAGAACTGTTCTCCCCTGGTTAGTTCCCTGGTCTTATTATTCAAATTAAAAATGAGTTCTACCTCCTTACTCTTTTGCACCCCTTCTCTCTGACACAGTGTATTTGCTTTCAAAAGGAACTGGGAATTTTGAGCCTTTTCTGTACCTGGTGTTCTAGCTGTTACAGAAGCCTTTCGTTAGGAGATTATATAAATGGTACCTAAAGCAATAATGATGCAAAACAATATTCTAGGGGAACAATTTATTCATGTATTAAGAATTGCCTTGTTTATTTTCCATAGAAATAGGTCTGATCAATGTTTCTATTTTCAAAGCCCATTAAACTGTAGTTTGCCTTTGGCAAATAGTACAGAGATTCACAGTGCTAAACAATATTTTTGTTTATGATAGGTTTTATTTACAACAATTTTATGACATAGCTTCTTGTGCTTAGGTTTTGACAATGCCAAATAAAATTTTGCCAAAAATAGAAACAAACAACATGATTGAGATGAATAATTCCACCTTCCTAGCTGTGTCCAGAAAAAATGCAATATTTTAGAGATAAACTGAAATTACCTCATACAGCATAAGGTGGAAGAGCTCCCAGTCAGGATCATAAAGGCAGAAACTCTAAAGGAGAACTCAAAGTACAGGGACCCTGATTAACCCAAACTCTTCCTCCATCTGTCCTTTAGGCACAATTGCCAGCCTCATGGTGGTAATAGCTCCAAAATCTGCCACCAGGTGTTTGTGAAATAACTTCACTCTAGGAAAATGCACGCTTTATGAGCACCTTGTTTAGATGGCATGTTTATCCATGGAAACCCCCAAGAAACTAAGAGAAGAAACAGAATGTTTTCTAATTGAACAATATTATCTACATCATGTCTGTCACAAGGTAAATTTGAGCATGAAGGGGGTTTTGATGAGAGATGGAATAACAGAGCGCCAGCCCATGATCTCTAGCGCTGCTCTTGAACACTACAGGGTGAGTACCTGTCATTTCCCTTACAAACTATGATTGAAAAGAGACCAAAATAGCATTTATGTTTTGCAGTTTATTAATAGGATTGCTTTTAGAACATGATTTATAGGAGTATGAAATCCTGTTTTTTTTCCACCTCTAGAACATGGCTCTTAGTTTTCTTTGTCTTAAAATAATCTCCCAAAGACAACCAAACTAAGCTACTTTGTAAAAAAAGTAAACTCTTCTCTTTTGCTTATTAGCACAGTAACAAAGTACGCAATCCTTAGCACCTAGAAAGCAGCCTTCCACCTTTGGCTTTAGTTTGGAGAAGGAACTGTGCTGTAACGAGAGCCTCTAATGTGACAACCAGCGTATTTCTGTAAATCTTCATTGAACCTCATCTGAATTGTCAGCATTAAGATAGAGATGGTGGTTCAATTTCCACTCTTCATCATGGAGGGAGAACAGAGGATCCAGAAAAATTAGAAATTTACATTATCAAATTGAGAAAAGTGACATCTCGGTCCTCCATATTTTGCATATTTGTCTTTTTTTTTTTTTATTAAAAACAAGATGTAGCAGTGGCACATTTACAGCTTCAATCAAACTGTTTTACCATTTTTATACTTTATTATAAACAAACAACACTAACAGGTTGGCAAAGGGCTTCATAGTATTCCTGGCCATTTCCAACATAACGTCTTTCTGCTTTCACATCTGTCGAAAGCATCACCATGATGCTCAGACCAAAACAAAGACTATTTTTGTCACCTTGCCACTTTTCAACACCAAAACACTTACCAGTGCTACAGTTCACTGTTACATCATTTTGGATCTATCTGTAGTACCCAGGCGCATTTCACTGTTGGCCTCGCTGCAACATGCGTTAGGTCCTGCAGTGTATTATAAAAATAATTGTCCAAATCTAAACTTTTGCTAGAGCTGAACAGATCCAACATTAGAAAATCTTCCTGTACACAGCTATTCTGAAGGTCTCAGTGGGAATTCATGCACTTTCTGGATTACCAGATAGCTGGGGCTTGGAGGCATTTTAGAGACAGAAAGGGAAAGCAGATTTGAGGGGACTTAAAGGAAGTGGAGGAAAGTACAGATTTGTACATTCAGGAGAATACTAACTAAGTGCTTACTAAGGAAGACACAGTATTTGCTGTCTGACTGAAATGAACTCCCATAGGGCTTAAATGTATTAATCCCAACACACACTTAGGAACACAATTTTATACTCATGGTATGAGCCAAGATCCTGGTTTTAATGGTTGGGCTTTTTCTTTGGTTTGAGTTGTTTGTTGGTTGGCTTTTTTCTGTCTTTTTTTTTTTTTGGCGGGGGGGGGGAGGTGTTTGAAGATGTGGAAGAGCTTTCTGGTTTGGCTTTTGTTGTTTTATTGGGGTACTCCATTCCCTCTTTCTGCTCCTCCACCCCCAAAAAAGGCAAGCATGTAAAAAATGACCCTGCCTGTAGCTATCCCTAGCTATAAAACCTCAGTTGTAGCTTGCAAATACAAATGTATGTTCACACATGTAGTACACAATCACAAATACCAACAGCTTGACTTTCAAAGTCAAACATATTCAGGAGGTTCAAAATTGTCTTGCCAAATTCTGCATCTCACAGCCAGTTAACTGCTTCTCCATTTGTAGAGGACCCTAGAATAGGAATGAAAGTTTACAGGACACTTTCCCAAATAGCATGTTTAAGATTTATCCAAGTTTCAGAGACATTATTAATTTCAAAATGATACTTTGGATTAAAAAAGTGGTTTGTGTTACTTTGTCAAATCACCTGATGTTGCTTGTCCACCTAGTTGGGATTTCATTTTGTTTTATTTTCTCATGGTAACCACTACCAGGATTCCTACTTCTTTGTACAGATGTTGCCTCTGCAGCAGGGCACTCCGGACCATCATATTTAGTGTCAGGTGCCTACAAACATCACTTTTCTGAGGAACACAGCTAGACAAGGGAAACACAATCTTAGTTACTAAGCCAGTTAATCCTTAACACACAGAACAGAGAAAGGTAATTCTCCAGCCAGAAAAGCTTTCTCACAACTGCTTGTAGAAAGCCAAATTTGAATGATGAGTATAAGGTGGTGTTCCAGCCAAGAAAGTTGCAAATATTTTAAATTAGACAATTTGAGGATGCTGACGTTTTACATCTGCTCCTCTGGGGTATTTTTGTAATGCCCTAAACCCAGATCTAATCGCTAAGGAGACCTATATTTTTACTAATTCATATATGGAGACTATAAGTAGTAAAATCTCTGTGTCAAGGACAAAATTCTGCAATAGCCTCACTGTATGTAAAATGTGGTAAATCATACTGTATGGGCTTCTTGCTCTAGGACAGAGACTGTCACAGGAAGCTCTAAATAATATAAAGTTAAGAGAAAAGTTTGAGTTCATAAACCACAATTTGTTTAAACTTTAGCAAGTGTTCAGTTGCCCAGTTCTAGTAGTCCTGGAAAAAAATGAATAAACTCTCTGCAAAGCTGCAGACAGGCACCTTCTACCAACACAAGGAAACATTGCATTTGCCTAAGTAGTGACTGTGTTCACATCCACAAGGAGTGGCATGGACCAAATTTTACCAAAGTTTTAACCATCTTTTGAATTGCGTTTCTTATTTCCCTAATAAAACAGCAAGGAATTACGCCAATTACTTGCCCTCATTCCCACGATGGCACTTAACCATAAAAGAATTTTCTTTGTTTCTCTAGGTTTATTTTCAAATAATAAATGCTGAAACATATCAATTGCTCATGCATTTTACAAAGTGGTTATCTGTTGTTGTTTTGGTGTATGTTTCTTCAGTTATACACTTAAATACACACTTTTATTTACATGAATTCAACCCTAGATCTCTTGAAAATAAAGCTATCCCTTTTTCTTTTTTTTTAATATACCAATTTTGGCTCATCATCCACCTGTGCTTCCCACCTGGGCAGTGGCTTGGACAGACAATTATTCTGCGGGCTCCAGTTCCACTTGAAAAACCACAAACCTGAGCCATTGTTGAGAAAGTCAATTATTCAAAGCTGCGCAGCTTAATGGCCACAAAGTACTGTGCTTAGGGTGAGGTTTCACCATGGCAAATTCACCCATCCATGCAAGCAAATTACAGCCTTAAAAGCACATCTATCAGATACATCCAAGAGGACCTTCAGCACAGAATCTAGAAAACTGAACCAACAAAACCAGAACCATTCCTTTGCCATTAAGGGATGCTGACTGCAGGGCAAGGCCAAGCACAGGTCTCTGGATTTGAAGTTTTCAGGCTTTTCCTGACACATGGAGAGATACACGTGTAGAAGACAGAAATGTATCTGTCATACATACACAGTTTCAAAGCTCAGTCTGACTGAGCTTTGAACAGTATACTGGAGATGCAACTAGATTTAAATATCTCAAAAGCATTCTCATAGATATCTCTTTCAGTTACTGCAAACACTTAGTTTAGAGCGCACATTAGAGTGCTAACAAAGAAAGATTTTGGCCCTGAATCTCCAGCCTATACAGATCTCAAGACAAAGACAAACTAAATGCCCAGAGAAACAAGAGACAAGCTCCCCTCTCTACTTCCACAGCCAGCAAGGAGAAAAGCTGATCTCTAGGATAAAGCTAATGTAGCCTCACATAACATGCCCTTAGCAGCTTGCTGTCCCTTAGCTTCCTCTGGCAAAGGCTCCTACAATAAACCAGTGATTCAGGAGAAGTTTGCAGAGCTCATGGAGGATTGCCCATAGGGAAGAGAGAGCCCACAGGGCATTTCTGCACTGCTGTGGAGATATCTCCAAACAATATTGAGCAAGAAAAATCTCAGCTGCCCTGAGAGCTGAGCACCCAGTGCCCTCAGAAGCATCATCAAGGAGTCTTCCTCACTTTACATGAGAGGAGCAGCTAGTTTCATACAGTTTTACACCAGAGCCAAAGGGTGATGGTTCATCACCATCATCATCATGCAGTTCCACATAGAGGCTTGGTTCCAGCTTAAAAAAAAACCCAAAACAAAAACAAACATCACCGCAGAGTGAAATCCACAGAAGCAATCATACTTATACAACCTCCAGTTTCAGAGAAAAAGAAATGGCCGTCCTCATACTGAAGCTGCCACTTTCTTTTCCTAGCTCAAAATGCTCTTCACCATGATGGTTGGTCAGTGACGTGCACTGATTTCCTGTTTGTCAAACATCATTTAAAAACAGCACTCCATAAGCTGGTGAAGTCAAAGCCCAAACACAAGCTTCTGTGTGAAAAACACAAAAAAAATGAATACTCCCATCACCACACACCCTCAGATACTTTCCAAGCTTATTAGTGTAAATCTAACCCACCTGTGCAAGCTGGTAGAGAAACACAGGCTGCACTTATCAGCACAAAACAGCACTGGAAGGCGAACAAATAAATAAAGACAACAGAAGCTAGGACAAAGAAAAGCTGTTCTGTTTGCAATCAAGTAAATGGCAGAAGTCCCAACAAGAAGCAATGCTGTACCCTGCATTGGCAGTGAAGAGCTCAGTGCAATAATCTTACTTTCCCCGCACCTTCCTGTGAAGTTTGCTAAAGAAATTCCAAGTGCATTCCTTACACAACGTATCCCTTATCTTCTTAATGGAAACAAAAGAAAATTCCCTGCCACCAGACCCTGTGCTGTAACACTATCATATTTCAGTATAACTGATAAATAAAGTCTTACATAACCGTCTTCATTCAAGACACTTAAATCTGCAGCTTTAAATCCACTTTACACACTTCCAGTCACATAAATGTAAAACACTTTCCCCTAGAAGAAAACTAAGGATGGTAGAAAAGGCCATGTATTCTACTGGTCCATTTAACAAATGAAACACTTTCTGTTTGGTGTAAAGTGAGAGCCAGCTCATTAGATCTGACAGTGATCCTCCCAAGAGGATTTCAGTGAGCGAGTCTCACAGGTGAAGGTCAAAGCAGCAAAGGAATTAAATGAAGAGAGGAAGGAAGCAGCTTCTTCTTAAGGGCAGAAATCAGCTAGCAAAAAAGCTGTTCCTGATGCGGCCCTTCCTGGTTAGAAATGCTCTGTTCTAGGGAAATGCTTCTAAGACACTTTTTGAATTTAGGTTTTTATACCTGACCACCAGCTCCCTGTGCTGCAGGTACAGCCCCAGTGCAGCTCTTTCCTGCAGCTAGGAATCCATGAATGCAGTTTGCGCCATGTCACTGCCTGAGAAGGATAATTAACATGGGATGATCCACTTTTAAGACAGACACAGCCATGCTGTCTCAGTGAGTTTTAACTCCCCCACCAGGCATGCACAGCTGGCTGCAGAGAGCTGAACAAGTTGTCTGGCTGCCCTTAGCAGACCTTCAACACCACAGGGGAGCTGAGAGTTTAGCCAAGAGAGGATCAGTTGTCACAAAGGTTTTTCTATCACTCCTGCTTTTGTTTTCCTGGGTCCAGTAAGGCCCACAGCCTCCCTGCGGCACTGGGACCTTGGCAGCCGCTGCCCCACAGCAGGAGATGGAGAAGGAAGTTTGCATCCCCATAAGCACAGAACTGGTGACAGACGGTGTAGGTCTGGTGCATGGCTCTGGAAAGCAAATGGGATTTGAGCCCTGGCAGTGTAGGAAGTCCTGCCTTAGGTGAGGTTTGTTGTCCACTTGTGACAAACTCCTAAGGGAAGATGGAGCACATCGTGCCTGGACGGTCTGATTTTTGTTTCTTTTCTGTTTGCTCTGCTGTGAAAATAAAGCAACACATTTTTACTAACCCTGACTCCAGTGGAAGGAAAGGCAGCATATCTACATTCCAGCTAATGCATATAGTTAAACCGAGGATGTAGGTGCTGGTGCACCGAACCTGGGCAACTCAACAGCCTGGCACAGAGAACACGGGATGGCTCTTGGCCACCTCGCACTGTGCCCAGCTCCAGGGCAAGCCAGGTTTGACTTCCAAAATCTGTGGATGCTTTGACTGGGAAAATAGCAAATTACTTTGGTGTGAGCCATTCCTCAGGGTCCCCCTCAACCAGTGTGTTTGTAACACCTTCCACACTGTAAGAGAGCAGAAGAGCAGCTGAAAGCACTAAGCCCAACCTCAGCCAGCACAGTCCCCTCTGGAAACCTCTTACTGTGAATATTTCAGCCCCCTTCCAGCACTGGTTTTAACTCCTTCCAACCAAGAACTCAAAAAGCATCTGAGCAAGCAGTTTCTGGCTGTCAGTGACCCATCACCTTCTGGGCATTCTGGATTTTCCTAACGATTCTTGGAGGCAGTGAGGTGCATTTGGGTTTGCAGGGAGAGGTCTCTAAATGAAATCTGACCAGAGTGCCAGCATCTCTGGTTGTAATCTTGGTGCTCTCCTGGCACATTTGTATGATACAAAGTCACAATTATATTTTTCTTCTAAGCTTTCACTTAGTTAAAACGACAAGGGTTTCTGTTGGCCAGAGACAAATTAGCATGGCTCCACTGACTACATTAGGGCTCTACCAGGGTACACAGTAGGGGGATGTGAGCATATGAAAGCAGCATTTCTCTAGAAGTAGCTTTTCACCGGTGTGTGCTAGGTCTGACAAAAAAAAATTCTCAGTAACTCTATTTATTGAAATTTTGATGAGTTGGAATTCTGGAATCACAAATTAGCACGTGCAGCTCCATGTAAGAGAGCAATCAGGACCACAGAAGCCAAACTATTGTCACTTGATCTAACTGGGAATGAAGGCCCAAAAATAAGAATTTTAGAGAGCAAGTTTCAATTTCTGAAATACATCATGAAAGTAATTTTGTCTATTGAACACTGCTGTCACTTTTCAGAGCTAGGAATAGTATACAAAGGGCACTTGACCTTTTTCCTTCTAAACACAAAGAGAAAGAAGTTAAATGGGTTACTGGCTGTTTCCTCTGCAGTCAGGATGGACATGATGCTCATTTAGGCCACCAGACATGGCACTGAGGTCCATGTGACCCCATGGGAGCTCACACAAGAATGCTCCCAACCATTTCTGGCTGTGCCACATGTTTTTCCCACATGATGGGAGAGCTGGGCAGGTTTACTTTCACAAGATGTTCTAAGTCTGCTAGATGAATGAGTGACACAGAGCAGGTGTATTATCCCCATGACTCAGCAAAATGAGAATCAAAAATCCAACTTTCTGACCCTTAGTCCTCCTTCAAGCCACTCTTGGTAGATTCATTTGAGTGGGTTTGCCAGACTGTTAGTTTTCTATTTGGCAATACCTCTTTCTTATGCTAACAAGATCAATACAAGAGTGTCTGATGGAAGGATGTGAAAGGTATTCTCAGAAATATGCACATAGAAAGACAGGATCTGAGAAGTGTGGCTTAGCCATGAAGGTTCACAGACTCCCACGTCTTTCCATCTGATCTTCTCCAGTTGCAATCAACAGTTTCAATCCTGACACTCTGGGTAACACATCTCCGTGGAAGACCCAGGGGAAGACGTGTATGTAATCAAAAACATTCCTTGGCTCCACACAATTTCTGTGAAATACTGAAGAAAGCCCCTTGCATACTATTCATACTTAATATAGAGCACCTACTCAAATAATCATGCTGAGGTAGAAATAATAACTAATGATAACTAATGAACTAACAACCAGCTCTAATCTTTCAAAGGTCACAAGCCTGCAAAAATGTTTTCAATGCATTTTCAAGTATGAGCCTACCCAAACCCAGTGGATCTCTTTCATTCTGCTGGGTTCCCAGCATAAGGTACTTTCTCTCCTGTGGAGCTTCACTTGCAGTAGAGGACTTCCCAGGACTTTTTCTTTTGACTCTGAGGTCTGCAGATTGAGCATCTTCCATGACATCACCTGCTCACCGCTACCTCCCACCCTATTGATCTCTGCAGAGGAAGAGTTGGAGTCCAGAAAACAACTGAGCTACTTGACTTGCAACTAAGCACAACCCAGTTAGAATCCAATTAGAAAAGCTATGGCTACTCCCCACTTGAGAGGGGAAAGGGAGAGAGGAAGAGAAGGCGGAAGGGACAGAGGGAGGAAGGCAGGGAGGGAGTAAAAGAAGGAGGCAGGCAAAGAGGGAAGCATGCAAGGAGGGAGAAGCAAAGAAGAAATCTCCTTGCTTAAGATATAAGGAAATCAATATCTAATCCCAGTTTAAGTTTTTCCTTTTGCATTTAACAGAAGCTTACTCCATTGGGTCCTCTGTGCAGCTCTCCCAATCCAGTCTAGCTTTCACCTGATGACCTACGTTATCCAAACCAATCACGAAGAGAGCACGTGTACTCATGGTCTGAATTTCTTTTTAGACAGTACTCTGACACTCTCAGGGACCCCTACAAAGGGCTACCAGGCCCCCTGCACCACAAGGCATTTCAATATGGACCAGGGCCACTCATTTTACAGCCCATTAAAACCAAATAGTCATCGGGGGAGATGACTGAAGAATGAAGAATGGAATTAATTGGGCCAGGTACACAGGAGGCAAAAGAAAGTTGGCACGCAGTCACTTGTGCTACTCTAGCTGATTACACTGGTAGTAAACCTTGCACTGTGAGACCACATTTGCTTTCTAGGCCCAAGAAAAATATGTGCTTCCTCCTGTGTTCGTTAAGTCAGTATGAAGACCGGTACGCAACTCCTACAAAACAAAAAAAAGGGAGCTTTCCATGGCTGTGCCATCCTGTATGTGCCTCTCCAGCAATTTACTTCAAGTCCATTTTATTTCCTTTTTCATCACCAGAACTCTGTGCCAAAACTGACTCAGTAAGTACTTGGCATTCAAAAACAAACAAAAAAAAGGTGAATGGGGAAAACCCACATCTGTACAGAATGATGGTTGTAAAGAGAGCAAGAGTCATGTCAGTGTCCTTTGGAAAAACAATTTACATAGGACGACGGATGACTGTCAATACATATTAATACTCTTTATTAGATATTGCATATCTTAATTCCATTTCCCTTAATGCTTTATTACACATTTTACCTTGTACAACACTGATGGAGTTTTAAAGCTACCTCAAAGAGTACAAGGGTGCATAAAAGAAGCAAAGAAATATTTTGATTTCCTCTTTACCAAAGAGAAGGAAACAAACTAGTGAGGACAGTAAAGTGTTAAAAATGTACAATCTATTTTTCAGTCTTCCAAGTATCCTACCTACCTACAGTTATACGGACCTACGAGATCCATGAAGTATTTCATTTTTGTAACCTCCTACAGGTGCAGCACAATTTCAGCCTCCAACACAGTGTACAGATTTCTGGGTGAGATTTTCAGCAAACAAATTAAAACCAAACTGTCCAGGACTGCAATATGAAACTGCAAAGATTTCTGAAGTGACTATTATGCTTTTGTGTCAACCAATTCCAGTAAGACTCATCTTACCATTTACCTGTATGCATAAATCTATAAAATATGAAAACCTGGATAGGAGGCTTTTTACACAATTTATATAATGAAAATTAAGATAGATCTTATGTTACTCTAGCATCTGTCAGATTTTAAACCACATGCTTCATTTAGTTAAAGAGAAGAGGGAAAGAAAAAGCAGAGGATGAAAAGGTTTTGATGAAAATGGCCCTGTTTTAGGAGGAACCTGGCAGAACTGTCTTTACACTGCCAACACACTTCCACACTCCATCTGGATGTAAACCACTTTAAACAAAAAGCATAGATACAACATTACAGCTTTTTTTTTTCAGTCTGTCTGTAGAAACTGCCACATATGCAACTGAGAAAAAATATCTAATCCAGTAATAGCTTTCCCTTTCCAATAGGAAAAATTTGCATCAGTATATGCAAGTTTTAGAAATACAGAAATAAGTGCCTAAAGGCTGAGCTACATTCATTTTCCACAGACTTCAGAGATAGGATCATTGACATAAAAATGAAGATACGGTTAAAAATAAAGTAATGACACAAAAATACACAGTAAGATACAGAAACACAAGTCTTGAAAAACAGAAAAAAGAACTCTGAATCACACACATTCATCTCCCTTTTTTACATTCAAAGCATATGAAAGCTCCACTCCAAAATGCATTGACAGAAAAAGTTGTTCAGCTGCCTAAATATCACATTTAACACACTCACTGCTCTTACAGGATGTTGGTATGGATTCAGTCTCGCAGGCAGCTCAGAAGAATGTGAACAAATAATATCACTGATAACAATTACAATTTATTCTCATTTTCATTCTGTATATACCAACAAATACGCTTTTTCTGCTTTTTCAACGGAAGCAGCCCGTTACCTGCTGTGCATTCTAAGCTCCCATCCACATTCCCCAGGAAACGGATAACATGCCATGCAGCAGTGAGGAGAGCTCTCTTGGATGTAAAATAATTCAGAACTTACTCAAGTAAATTCTCCCTACTGCATTCACAGGCTGAGCTATATGTTAACTGTATTTATTCACCACTGAAAGACTATATGTTGCAGTTAGAACCCTGGTGAATACTCAGCATTTAAGTATTCTACTTAGCCACACAAAGGGGTTTTATTCTTTTTCCACAGCTGTACACAAAAGAATAAAGTGCCATTTTAAATCAAAACTCCTGAAGTTACTACTTACCAGCTTGTGATTATATATTCAGTAAGCCAAATGAGCTGAAAAATTTTGTTGCAGAAGACAAAAGTTACAAAAAAGCTGGCAAACTTAACAAAAATGAAGGGAAACTAGCAGAAATCCTCGCTTCATTCATCTATTTAAATGTTCCTGAAGACTGAAAAGGACCTCAAAGAAAGTGCTCTCAGCAAAGACTACATCCTCTTGTCAGTCAAACCCTGCATAGTTTCAGCTAGGCATCCATCCAAAAAGACATGGAATTATTCTATTTTTGTCTCCCAGTGCAAGTGGAAACATTTTCACAGATTTGCAGTGAGGACTTCAATTTTTGTAGTGGTCAGCTAGTAAAGGAATGTAATTAAAGACCCTGTAAAAATGTAAGGCTGTCCACAAAAGCGGAACTGGATAAATCTGGAGATAAATAACAATTCCATTAGAATACAGTCTGATATAGAAGCATGATAAAAACTTTCAACAATGTTAGAAATCCAGATGTGGTTTACTGGAAGAAAGTTGTAAAAAACTTTTCTGTTTTTTTTACCAGGATTGCTGTCAGGAGCAATGGGAAAACGCCACACTTTCAACAAATGTAGGCTTATCTCTTTTAATGAAATAATTCTAGTAAAAAAAAACTTTAATGATATTATGTGGAAAGCTAAATGTTTCTCTTACCCCTCATGTTATGTCTGGTATGTTACTGTTTTTATTCAACACAGGTGTTTCCTTACATGTACTTTGCATTTTGCCTATTGCTGACTTCTAAAATAAACCTTCTAAACCTCTGACTTTGTAAAGTATGAAAACACCTTGGAAATTATACATTTCACTTCTGTTGCATTTAATATTTACTCTTACAATACCACTAAGAATGTATGGCCATTTCCCGAGTACATTCAGTCTGGAAGCTGACACTGAAACTCATTGGAACTCAAAGTACATCTGCAATGATCCCTTGAGCTCTCCAGTTTGAGACAGTCCTCACAAGGGAAGCTTTTAGTTCAACTCTCCAAAACTCTGTCACCATCCAGGAGACTGAACTTCTGTCTCTGCTGCCTTCTCCTCTCTGCTCCAGCTTCCTCACCCACTGTCCCTTTCATGCTTGCTCATTATTCTGCTCCCAGCAATGTCCCTATGATGTCCTCCATCACTGCCCTTTTCCATTATGCACTGATACCTCTTTTTAGTTCTCTCTGTAGCTCAGAGTCCCTGGTCCTGCTCACCCAGTGAACACCCTACCCTGCCTTAGGCCTTCTCCAGCCACTTCTGCCTGTGGGGCTACTTTCCAGGCTACTCTTTAAGCGTAGAAAGCTCTCTTCTGAATTAGTCCATGAAGTAAGCTGGTCCTGACTGTCATCATCCCTCAGGTCAAAGCCTTCACCCACATGCACAAGCAGACATGAGTCAACCATAGCAGTAAGTTGGAGGGTTGTAAGGAACAAACAGTCCCTTTTTCACCAAAGAAGAAAAGAAGCACTTGCAGCCCCACTGTTCCCTGGTTCTCCATTTTGCTTTTTTGTGCTGATGTTTCAAGTTTCCTTTTATTGTGAATGTCCTTAGGGTAGGAAATAACTGTTACTACATTTTGAATTAGTCACTAGTATAACAGAATCCAATCTTTCTATGCTGCCAGGCATTATCGCAAAGCAAGCAAGAAATAAGCTTTAAAGTCTTGCTACTTATTGTCTTCTTCCTCAAATCAAAACTCTTGCACGATGTAGCTTCAACTGAATAAAGATATTCATTTTAATTTTTGGGATGAAAAAGGGAGAGAAAAAAAACCTCTGTGTAGATGGGTGCACATTGTAGATGGGTGCACACATATTATCAGAGAAGACAACAGGCTATTCAAATATCAGCAGAACAAGAAACTTGCTTCCCTTTGAAACATCTCAGGCACATTACTGTTTGAATTTCCCTAACCAGGAACATAACATGCTATCATCCCATCCTTCAATTCTCATGTTTGCTGAGAGTGGGTGAAGAAAATGTGAAGGAGAGGAACACAAGCTGGGGCACAGGAGTAGGGACAGAAGGGCAAAAGGAAGACCTAACGGCCAAGGTGAAGCTCTGTTTAGATTAAATGTGGGGAAACAGGGTAAGGATAAGGCAGGATTATCTTTATTAAACTTGTCAGCCCTTTTGTTGCTGACATAGCAACATAGCATGTTGCATACATAGCATTTAACCCTTACATACAGGGATCGCTGATAATCCTTCACCACTTGCCATTGCAATAGGCAAAAAACGTTTAACTCAGGTATTGCCACGGGGACACCCAGGAAACCACAAACTTTCTTCCGCATAATTTTTCACTCAGACTTCCTGAATAATGACAGCTTCATCCACTCCCAGGACCTACAAGCACTGCCTGGTGCCTACTGATGGACTTTTTCCATTTTTCTCTTCCTAAGGAGTTAAATTTGAGTCCAACCTTTAGTTCAGTCGTCTGGCACTCTCTCCCATAGTAAAACTAGCTATTTTTACAGATTGCTGCTTCCCAGGCAGCCTTTCTCACTCAACCTTCTGTGAGCATGTTGGGCACAGTGGCACAGTCCTTGCATCAACCAAAGTTCCATCTGCACCTCCTGCAGTTCCACCTGCACCTGCACCTCCATCTGCACCTGAGAGGATGGCACCTTCCAACCTGGGCCAGCACAGAGGGTTTGATTTTTCTTGCAGCTGCTCAAATGTGGTGCCATCTAAAGGATGAATGGTGCCCACAGGATGAACAAAATACTATGATTTAGGGAATCTGTCATTTACCAAAAGACTTGTGTATTTATATGTTCAGCATGAGTAAAAAAGACTCAGGGTGACACAATCTAGAAGCTAAGAGTCTCAAACTCTTTCACAACAGTGAATAATTTGCTGGCATTTCCATGCCTTCTCTCTGCAGTAGACAACCCAAAACAGATAGCCAGCACTGATTCAGATTGCTGTTAAACTCCTCTGACAGGACCTAATATTGACTGCATTTCCCAATCTTTTTGATATCCAGAATTTCTGATATTCCAGAATTCAGGAAAATAGTCAAGGCTTTGCACACACACCATTATTAATGTCTAATTAACATCACATTTCTTGCTGGCTGGCCATCAGCCACTATTACACCAGTATGACACTGACTTTTAAAACAGAGATGCTTTATGGCACCTATTGCTTAACTGTCTTGTTCTAAAATTGCCTGGTCTCCAAAATCCATCCATTTTACGGAGCTCTTGAGAGGCAAAAAGCTCTGGATTAAGATTACTGTTCCATTATTGGTTAGAGTGTTAATTTCCTTCCTGTGATACCAGGCTGCTCATCATTTTTGACAACACATTTAACTGCTGTTGCAACCCTCACAGTTTTTTCATAGGTGCTGTCAAGAACATTTTAATTAAAATAGTATCTATACAGAGGTTAATGAAAACTGGGAAAAAACTCCAGCAGGAGTTCGTCATCTGCCACACTTCATTAGCAGGTTCATAAAAAGCCAAATTCCCACAGTCCCTGCGACTCATGGAAACCAAGCAAGAGTAGGAAAACACCTCTGGATGGCTTCCACAGAGCTACGGTTCCTGCTCATTCACTCTGCCATGCAGATCCAGAGCTCTTTCCACAGAGTAACCCTCAGACAAAGTCGTTGGTATACAGCCCATTTTTGTTGTTCTCCTCAGAAATACCAATGGCCATGAGAATATAAAATTTTCCTCGTTATGTCAAATGCTGCTTTGATAGCACCATAGACACAACCCAGGATCACTGTATTTTATGAAAGATAAGACTATTTAGCATCAAGAAATGCATTCCTTTTTCTACATTTTAAAAACAACTAAATGATACCATATGTGGGAATCCAATGCTTCCAACAGAAAATGCACTCAGACAAACACACCCACTACATCTTTTTTTTAAAGCAGACTAGTCTCTGCTTTAAATAAACCCTGCACATAATTAGACAAATCGATACCTACTGAACAACATTTTTCTTCTTTCAGTTAGCAACCCTCACTTAGTACTAAACCGTATCTCTGCAAACTGATAATCTAGCAAATTACAGGCTTTCAGTCAAACCAGCTCAGTTTGCCTCTGTGTATGGTTACAGTCCTCAGACTTTGCAGGCTGTTTCAGTAAAGCTTCTTGCAGTAACACTCATGAGTGTATCGCTCACTTATTAGTAATTCTTCCTCCATTTTAATTACGATTTACTCACTGCTTGTGTGTCTTTCTTTGTGTGTAGGTGACAACAGGCACATCAGTCACGTTGTACAATGCAAAGCAATGCCTTTGGAACCAGTTGGCAATAACTTCAGGCTCCTCTTCTAGCCCAGCTACTTGTTTTTTTATGGTCTCACTTTCTGTCCTGCGATCAAATCATTACTACCAGTTGTTTTGTGTTTGAAAAAATCGTCACCTCCCCTGATGACCCACTTCTGTGCTGTGAATGAATGCACACCGTGACCCATTGAGGACAAACTGCAAAGTCCATATCTCTGTAAGAGCAGAGTCCATATCTCTCTTTTCCTGCAGACTTCCTTGCTATACATAATACTTCCTCGTCTCAGCTCCTTACTATGTCCCACATTACACCCATGATGCCCTGCTTCCTTCTGACAGACTCCTTAAGTTCATCTCCAGATCCCAGTGACTGGCATTTTCTGTAAGAGAGCAGCTAATTCCTTACCTTTCCCCTTGTAGGAAACCACCTGGAAGCTGATTTTGATAAAACCTGTAGGAACCTAGTATTTATGAGATGTCAGGGTTTTACAGTTTTTCCTTTTTACTCTAGCTGTCAGACATGCTCTAACTCCTACCTGTGAAGTGACCACCCCAATGTGAGGATACTAAGCATGGCTGACAAAAACTCATACTCCATTCTGGAAAGCAGAACTTTGAATATCATGGGATAACACAGTAGAGCTGGTTGAAACTTCTTAGGACTTAAAATTGTGTTATATACTGCTCATGTAAAAACCATGCAGTTGTTGAATAAATTCTGATTTAGTACCAAAAAACCCTGGGAAACAAACTGGAAGAAACCCCTTATGAGGGCAACATTTCTCCTTTTCATCAAGGGGAAACAGAAAACCAAATGTCTACTGCAAATGAGGAAATATCAGTGGGCACAGCCCTTAACAGAGAAATTTTCAGTGAAATTTTGGCCAAATGACTGATGCACTGAACACATCATATTCCCCTCGTCCTTCCTGCAAGCACGGGTGTTGTTCTGTTAGTGGAAGCATTTTTTTTAATGTAAAATTGTCAAACATAAATCAGCCTTGAATAGGAATAATTAGAGCAAGTTTGAAGATTAAAACCATGGGAACAAACTGAAATATGCAACAACTTTCCTGTAGCTGTGATTTTCTGCGGGGGAGGAAGGAGATTCTTGTTCTCTCTCACTCTCCATCGGAGCATTTTCTAGTGAAGAGACAGCATTGTCTCTCGCTCTCAAACTCAGATTTGCTCATGCCTTTTTTGTGACTGTGATGATGTCTCAAAGCCTTTTCTATTAGCCTTTCCCATTATAAACCTTCTTTAGCTTGTAACAGTTCAGATGCTTTCTGCTGCAAGGATAAAAGGAGCTCTTCAGTCCTCACACACTGCAATGATTCTGATTACTGGGAGGATATTTGAAATATAATATTGTGAGGAGAGGTACAATTATGTCTGTATTTGAATTGAGCTATTCTAAGAGGCTTTGCAAAGGCAGACTTTCATGGCTGCTATAGGCCCTCGGGGTCAAGAAGTTCATTAGGAAATAATCAGGACCTGAAAATAGTTTGGTTGTTTCTTGGATGCCTGGCAAATTCTACCAGCTTCTCTGGAATCTGGAATTAATTGTTCTCATTGTACACTCAGACTGGTCTTTATCCACTGGCATCAATACCAGTGCTCCCTAGCACTCCTAATAGTACCACCACCATGTGCTTTTTAGTTTTCCTGGCTACCAGATATGGTTGCATCCTGCAACTGCATTTATACACCAAAACCTACCTTTTCTCCTGAGCCTGGATTTCTTTTTTTCTCTTTCTCATTTCATCCATGTCCTGGTTAATTTTCTTCCCAGTACCTGGTACAGTCTTGTGCTTTGGATTTGAGATGAGAATAATGTTGATAACACACCAATGTTTTAATTGTTGAAGTTTAGTAGTTGATATGTACTTTTCAGCTCCTCACCCTACCTCATCAGCAAGGAGGCTGGGAACACAAGAAGCCCTAAGGAGACACAGCCAGGAAAGCTGGCCCAAACTGGCCAAAAGAGATATTCCTGAACATGTGGCATCATGCTTAGTATATAAACTGGGGGAAGTTGGTTGGTAGTTGCTGCTTGGGAAGTGGCTGGGCGTCAATCAACAGGAAGTAATTGCATAGTGCATCACTTGTTTTTTATATTCTCATTTTCTCTTTATCATTATTATTATTTCCCTTTCATTTTCCATCATATTAAACTGTCTTTATCTCAATCCACAAATTTTACTTTTTTATTCCAATTCTCTGCCCTACCTCACTAGGGATGGAGGGAGTAAGAAATGTCTATGTGGTGTTACCAGCTACCTCCTCGGTTAAACAATAACAATCCAATGAAAATTACACAGTATCCTGAATTCTGATAAGATTAAGGCACTTTACTTGCTCTTTACAGCTTATATTCAGAACTGGCCTCCAAAAATCTTGGAAGGGAAAAGAAGCAGAATAATCTTCCCTCTTTGAATTTAAGGTTTGAATTTTAGCCCTTTCCATTTTAACCCTTCCTATTTTACTTTTTCTATATTCTTACAGATGTGCATTCTCAATTCATGCTTAGCCTTGCTCTGTCTTGCCCCCACAGTAAGGGAACTATTGTCAGTGCCTACAGTAAGGCACATAGCAAAGTCCTTGTACAACTGCGACTTTAATTTGCTATTAATCTTCTGACTCAAAAACAGGAGCTTCCTTTCTCCTTTGCTGCCTCCTTCATGTGTTTATTCCAGCAGCTTAATAATGTAAAATGTGCTGTACAAACAACGGATAAAGCCACTGCTGTTAGAGGAAACCCAGCTTTCTGCTTCTCAGACAGCCTGACCTACCCCGACAGCCCTCAGGAGAAGGCCAGGTTTCTTCATGCTCTTCCCATCCATGCAAGTACGGTGGCCAAAATCAAAAAGTTTAACAAGGATTTTTTCCAGGATAGCACAAAGTCAGCTTTTCTGAGAAGTCTTCCTATTTTGTCTTGTTCCTGGCCACAGCACTCAGCCAGGTTCCTTCATCCTAGTTAGAGCTGCTGGGTGCAGAGCTTCTTTGGAATCTGGCCTGTGGAGTGAGCAAACAGGTTTCAATATCTTCTTTTTTTAGAAATACTACCAGTCAAACTTAAGCAAGCATAATCCTCTCAACACAGGTCTCAAGGGAGGAACAGAACCAAATTTGGGCCCCTTGGGATCACAAGCTGCAAGCAGCATTAGGCAAGGACAGGCTCAGAAGAGTGCCTGTAACCTCAAGGGCCATTCATGTGGGATTTCCATGAGCTTGAGTTACAGTATCTTGGGAACACATAATAGTGTTCCCAGAGCAGCCCAAAGAAATGCTACAAAAATCACATAACCTCTGCCAAGGTCAGTTTAGATGCATCGGTCGAATGTCATGGGTCTCAGTAACCACATCCAATCATACAACAATGCCAGCGCCACTGGAGTCCTTCCACAAAAAGTGGGTAATCTGCACATTCTAATTTCTTCCATCACAACACAAAATCAAGGCTTTGCCATCCAAGAAAAATAAGCTGAATGGCTGGGTGGCTCATGTGCAGAAACATCTGGACTGAACAGGGAATAACACACAGAAAACAGCCAGCAAGAGTGTCAAAAGTTCAGCAAAGCAGTAACAAAACATCATCCTGTTTCAGTCCTATAGACAAAGATATCACCAAAAAATCAAGTCAAAAATCACAAGCTTGCTGTGCAGGACAGGTCATGAGTACATAACTTTTTAGAATGAATGATTTCCCATGGCTCTCCCTCAGTGAAATTCCCTATAAATTATGATCTCTTACAAGTCAAGCTCAGAGAATCAAATACCAAACCCTGGTACTGTAGACAGCTCCAGTCATCAGGCAGACAGAGGAGGCCTGTGACAGTGGCAAGTCATAAATATGTATAATTTCAAGGAAACAGCGCTAGAACTTTTCCATCCTCTGCCTAGCAACATGGTCTCACCAAACAGAGTTAGCAAAGGGCGTGTGACTATTTGTTACAGGAAATGCAAAGACAGCAGTTTTCTGCTTCATGAGGTTGATAATATTGTATTAAATCAAAACCTGCATTTTAGGACTAACCACGTATCAGTCTCCTGCAAATTACTGTCAGGAAAAAAAATGACTTTAAGAAGAGTTACATACCCCAGTAGCCATGTACTTACATACTGAATAGCAAAGCAAATAACTTTTTAGCTCCTTATGACAAAGTATCAGATTACTTTGCTAAACTTTACTCGAGGATTACAGGCATCTTAATAGGCTTTATTTTCCTTCTAATGAATAAGAAAAACATAATAAATTATAAATTAATTTTAAAACACATTGGAGGATTAAAAAAATTAAATATTCTGTGCCATTTGATGGTGAAGCAACATCTGTACCTTGTCCTTGGGGAATTTCAACTATTACAATAGCTCTTAGCAGTAACCACCATCAGAAGGAAACCAAACATCTAAAATGGGAGTTAAATGAATCTACATATTCCTATATACTTGGATTTTATATTAATATCATGTTAGAAAGACATTATTTAAGATAGGAAGTCACATGCGGGAAAGCTTGAGTACTCCAGCTTTTCCTTGACTCATTATTGCACAGTTCAAAATGCTACCCTGACTTACAAGCTTATATTCTATTTTGTCTGCAAGGTTCTGCCTCACTGAGTACACAGTACAGATGACACTCAATTCACAGTATTTTGTAACTCCTCAGCCCTCATGGCACTACATGTTTCTCAAACCCTGTGGTATCACCCACTATTTTGCTCTTGGATTTTCTTATAGCACTCATCACCACCACGTTAAAGCCCAGCAGAAATCTGAAATGACAGCATCATTCTCCCTACCAGTAGTTTTCTGCCCTGAGCGGATACCAGCAATCAGACTATTATGTGGTAACTTATTTTGAAAGCTTCATAGCTTTCACCAAAGTTTGTAACAGGGCTTTTAAGAACAAACCTTCTTTTGGGAAGATGGGAGGGTTTGATTCCAAATTAATTCTGTAGAGAGGTTTCTTCCTCCTTCCCCCCATGTAATCTTTCCTCCAGAGCTGTTGATTGAAACACTGATTGACTCACCACCACTATGAGCAGGCTTCAGCAGAAACTCCTTCTCAGCACCATCCAAAAATAAACCTCCAAATAGTTTTTATTTGAAAGGCAGGTTCAGTTTTATAGACACCATCATAACTTCCTTCACTCCAGCTTCTCTGTCCCCCACTCTCTTCCCCACTCAGTATATTAAGACATCACTGATCATTATTAAACCATGTCAGCAAAAGTAATACCATACCTCAAGACACCTACCTTTCTGATGAGGCTGTACAGTTCCTCAGCTCCCAAAGACCAGCTGGGAAAATGCTTCATGGACTAAAATTATGTTACTAGTATGCACTGATTTTTGGAACTAACTCTGTGTTGATGCATTCTGTGTTCCTGTAGTCATCTGTAACATCTGTTAGGAGGCATCATCAGATTAAACCCAGCAAGCCTGAAGATGTGCTTCTCTTTAAAGATGTGTAGAAATCCATTGCTTTTCAGCAAAGCTCTTGAATGTGCTTTTAATTTTAAATCCACGGCATTAGAGTATGCACTTAACTGGGGTTTTCTGGAATTAGAGTGGCTATTTCCAGATGAGCAATGGACAGTTACCAAGCACAGTTGTTCTAGTTCACTTGTATAAGACATTCATGCCTACCTGGGGAAACAGGTCAGGTGTACTGCACAAGCAGAGCTGTGCTTTGTGCTGCACTCATCTTCAGGGGTTTCACTGTAATAACTCTCTCTGCATCATTCAGCACCCAGTAAATAATTCAGTGGGGTTTCATTACTCCACCAGTCCTGTTTTGTTTACTAGAATATCACCCCATGGTTCAGCACCCATCTGGCTTCAGGCATACAACCTGTGTAAAATGTAGAAAAGTTCACAAAGGCTGAAGGGAATCTTTCATGCTGGAGTCCTACAAACTCACAGTACCTTTGATTCTGAGTTTGAGAGAGAGACAACTGACCTGAGAAACTCAGTATAAACTAATCTATATGTAGATCTTGTTTCCTTTACAGATTGTGGCAAAGTTAGGTTCTCTTACTTTTTCCAAAGATCAGCTCAGGATGCTGTGTTCCTCTTATGTGTCTAGGGTAAGCCCTGGGAACTCTGTTCTTAGAATGCAAAGAAAGTAAGGCTTTGTCTATACTGCAAAAGTTTCCCAGTATCCCTCTCATGCAGGTGTTACACTAGTAGACACACGGATTGTAACACAAAACACAGCAGGATTTCACTGTCACAGAAATACTGTATATGGGGTGAAGAAAAGTTACCAAATATTTTGACAGACCAGCTAAACAAGTGAAAATCTGAATTCTATTGTTATTACACTCAATAGCAACAGTCCTCTGCCTATGAACTTATCTTTGACCTTTTCCACTAAAACATTTATTAGTAGTTCTCTACTTAATGGTAAACAATAGGAGCTCCTGCGGAATATAAACTTATTACTAAACTATTCTGGATTAAAAGTAGGAAGCATATATTAACATCTTCATTTAGATAATAGCAATACAACTAATTGATTTTCCTTTAGACCATCAGCAAAACTGATAAAAATCCAGAAAGGTATTTCTGCTTTTTGGTCATTTCTCTTTAGGAAGAGAACAAAATCAAACTGAACGTCAGTAGCAAGTGCCACTTTACGTGAAAAGGACAAAGTTAGAACTCTGACTCACTCACACCTCTTGATAACCTAGTCATACCAGAGACTTTCCGTGTCTCCTATGCCCTCTAGCTTCTGGAAGATGTATTTACCAACCACTCGCGAGCACATTTATACAGTTTTAACTTCTATGTAGTCACTAAAAACTTACTCAAACAGAAAGTGAAATGCCTTCCCCTTCTTCTTCCCAGATATGATTATTAGCTGAAACTGAAACAAAGATATGACAATATTAGTCTAGATTCTCATTTTTTGTTAAAGGCACTTCACAATTCTGTGGCAATAGAAATGGGTTTTGTAGGTACACATTATATTTATATCAGTTTGGGTCCTCTGCGAGTGCTGTAAAGCAGATTCAACCAGAAATGTCACCTGAACTCCAGGAATTGGATATACTGATCCTGAGAAAAAAAGTGAGTTGTGAGACATATGGGATATTACTTCTTAGTCTGCCCTAATTATAAAGTTAAATAAGGTCATTAGACGGTATACAGCAAAAAGCACCTGATATATGAATCACTGCATTTTCTAATCAGTACTGCTGGAGGCTGTACTTTGTGAAGCCACATCAGGTTGAATTCCTGAATTGAGAATAAAACCTGGAGAGGGAGAAGGGAAAGGAATTAGCTCATAAAGATAACCCAGGTGTCCACAGCTAGAGATCCTGCAGCCTGCCTCCTGCAGGAGGTTTTCTTGCACAGTTTAGGAGGACTGATGGAGCATGATCAGCTTAAAGCCAGCAGGCTGTGACAGACAACCGAAGTTAGCTTTCATCTTGACATAGTGTCAAAAGCTCCTGAACTAGAAGTGTATTTCACCTGCCAAATCACTAGCATTTGCAAAAGGAGCTTTACCTCAAATCCTACCTATCATTAGAGTGGCACCAGTGGCAGTCTGCAAAGCATAGCTTCTGCAAATGTTGCAAGGAATAGACAAAGAAGGAATAAAACTTTTAGTGAGGGGAAATAGTGGTGACTACAGTGAGAGAAAGGCCTCAGGGAACCTCAGAGTACCTGTGCTGTTCTTTCTGTGAGTGAAACAGTCTGGCAACACGTGCTACCAAGAGATGGGACACTGTGCTAAGGCTTTTACTTACCAGAGCTGCAGCTGCAGATGCTGTTGTGATAATGTGGTATTCCACCATCTTCCAGAAAATCACTGGACTAACTGAATAAGGACACTAAGCCTATCAAGAATTTCAATCACAAAGACTTTTCAGTTAGTTAAATAATAAGTACCTTCAGTTTTAAAATACATGATTATAAAACCCGTGCTTTGACACTTGAGGAGGAAGGTAACACACAGCTCTGTCACTGTATAGTGGAAAAAGGTACAAATCAGACATATTGTCTCTTCTGAGAACCTTAGTGAGGAAAGAGAAGCAAAAGGCAGCTTCATATAATGCAAAAAAACCTCTTGCACATTGAAGTGTGTAACCTTATCAGGAACAAGCCTGAACTAGAAGTAATCAATGCATAAAGTTTATGAAAAAATCTTTCATCTGACTGTCAATACACATTAAGTGTTTCAAATTGCTTGGTCTCTGATCTGCTTATCTGCAAGTCTTTTAAATGAAAACTAAGGCAGTTTTTGTTTAAACTCCACAATTCCAGCATTTGAAGGTCAGATCTATTTCCTTTTTCCATTTAATTCTCTGCTTCTATTACATTAAGAACACAAATCAATATTCATTTTCATAACTAATTTAACTCTTAGACAGTATCTTTAACTATGGAAAGATAAAGCAGAATTTCCGCACCCCCACTCGCCCCCCCCCCCCCCCCAGAGGAAAGGACTGCATTAACTGAAAGTAAAAACTCTGATCGGAAAATACACACACATTCAAAAACATCACTGGCAGCACAGTCTTCTTCTAGGAGAATTGACATGATAAAAAAAATGTCTAAGCTACTAAGCCTCTTCCCTAGATAAAATCTGCCTGTGCACATGAAAGCCACTGCACTGGTGCTGTCATCCTTCCCCCTCACACACTTGCTTGGGATTCGTTTGCAGTAACAGGCCATGCCTACCCTCTAGTAATAATAACTATCATGTCATTCCATATAAAAACATGCTTATATCATGAGCTAAAAATGAAATTATAAACTACCTATGTAACTACTTCAGGAACATATGCTAATTAGAATAATTGGCTCCCTCCATAACAAGAGACAGAGAACAGCCTTTCAGGCATGTCAGCAGAGTAATGGGCAAATTAATGTGAATGATATAATTGATTTGGACTTTCAAAGTGTTTGTAAAGCTATGAAGAAGCTATAAAGACTCCATATAGCCAAAGAATGAAGTTCTTTCATGAAGCGTTGTGGTGGGTTGACTCTGGCTGGATGTCAGGTGCCCATCAAAGCCACTCTCACTCTGTCAACTGGCCAGGGGAGAGAATATATAACAAAAGCCTCATGGGTCGAGATAAGGACAGGGAGAGACCAGTCACCAATTACCACCACAGGCAAAAAAGACTTGACTTGGGGAAATTTATTTATTACTAATCCAATGAGGGTAGGATAATGAGAAATAAATCTAAATCTTAAAAACACCTTCCCCTCACTGCTCCCTTACTACTGGGATCAACTTTATCTCCTATTTTCTCTACCTTCTCCACTCAGAGGTGCAGGGAACAGGGAATGGGGATTGCAGTTAGCTCATCACACATTGTCTCTGCTGTTCCTTCCTCCTCACACTCTTTCCCTCTTCCAGTGTGGGGTCCTTCCCATGAGAGACAGCCCTCCATAAACTTCTCCAATGTGCATCCTTCAACAGGCTACAGTTCTTCATAAACTGCTCCAGCGTGGGTCCCCCACAGGGTCACAAGTCCCACCAGCAAACATGCTCCTGAGTGGGCTCCTCTTTACAAAGGGCCACAGATCCTACAGAAGCCTGCTCTATCCCCTGGGCTTCCCACAGGATCACAGCTTCCTTTGGGCATCTCCCTGCTCTGGCATGGGGTCCTCCATGGGCTGCAGGTAAGTATCTGCTCCACCATGGACCTCCATGGGTTGCAAGTGGGTATCTATCTGCTCCACCATGGACTTCCATGTGCTGCACATGGGTATCTGCTCCACCATGGACCTCCATGTGCGGCAGGCAGGTATCGACTCCACCATGGACCTCCATGGGCTGCAGGGTACAGTCTGCCTCACCATGGTCTGCACCATGGGCTGCAGGAGATTATCTGCTCCAGCACCTGGAGCACCTCCTCCCCTCCTGCACTGACCTTGGTGTCTGCAGGGCTGTTGCTCTCACACATTCTCACTCCTCTCTCCAGCTGCAATTGCTCCTGGGCAGGCACCTTTTCCCCTTCTGAACTACATTATCCCAGAGGTGCTACCACTGCTGCTGATGGGGTCAGCCTTGGCCTGCAGTGGGTCCATCTTGGAGCTGGCTGGTATTAACTTTATCAGACATAGGGGAAGCTTTTAACAGCTTCTCACAGAAGCCACCCCAGTACCACCCCTGCTACCAAAACCTTGCCATACAAATGCAAGTATAAATGGTCTGAGAGAGAGTGAACAAAAAGCAAGCAAAATATCTGGTTTTCTAAACAGCAAGTGCCCCTTACAATCATGGTTTATGACTTGCAGCAAAGCTATACAGGAATACAGCTGATTGTGGAACAAATAGGACAGTGGGACCTACCAGGATGGGGACAACTGGGGCCTCCAGGCTGTCTCTGTCAGCTCTGAGAGAGAAGGCGGCACCTTGCAGCATGCCCTGTGCTCTGGGCCACAGATGCTACAAGAGGGACAGGAACTGGTGAGAGGCAGCTACACAGCATGGAGCTACACTTGTCCTGCTGCTATGACAAGCACCTCAGGAGATGAACAGGCCATGCAGTAGGAAGCAGCCTTTATATGCCTCTCTCCTGGGGGCCGGGAGGAAACACTCTGGCCACAGTGCAAAGCTGGGGAGGAGCAGAAGTTAGCAATCCGGCTTCCTTCTCTGCAGAGGGGCTGGGGCACAGCCTGTCCCTAGGGCACCTGCCAGCCCTTGAGCAACCTGCCCTGAACCAACCTGCGAGCTCCTAGCACCTGGGACATCCAACCTTTCTGACCTGACTGACAGAGGGGACTCTGAGGTATGAGAACACCAGCAACACTTGACTAGGGCTAAAAGGAGACAAAACATCATGTTACTCAAAACAAAGTAACACCGAAAACACTACTCTGACTGTCTTCACCTTCCTGTGTTCTACTGTGAGCACCTTCCTGTATCTACTTTAACCTCTGGCCTCTCAGGGCAATGCCTGGGGTGTTTGCAGCAGCTCACAAACAATGCTGCTTACTGCATCTGCACTTCATAATTACACAAATTGTTTAGTGTTAAAAGCCCTCATTGCTTCCTCTCATTTGCTTCATTCCAAAGCAATTTCCTTTCTATAGCACAGCTACTGGCATCTCAAGTGCTTATGTTTGCTGGTAACCTTGGGAGAAGTTACTTAAAACAACCTTGGTAGGGGTTACTCAAGATCATTGTACCTGTGTCTCCACCATACACAACTGACGCCTACAGACAACCACAACTTGTGTAAGGAGAAGTCTTGCTAGTAGACTCTCAAATAGTAATCGGAAAATCAAACGGATTTCTTCCATATGTGCTGTAGTTCATGGACACTGAATAGATTAATGAAGTGTCAAATTACCTCATGTGCTAATGTTACAAGATGTTATTAGGAAAAGACATTGAAAAGAAGAAGAAATGTGACACAGTAAAAGTAAACAGAAAAGCCAAACCAGCAAAAGTGTAATCATCTTGTGTGAACAGCCAATATCAGTGTAATGAAGTACTAAGCCTGATCTGTATTTTCTCATACACTGGGGGAAGGGGAAGCCTGCCCAGAGGTATACATTCAGAATTTTAAAGGCAACATCTGCTTCCATGGAGGTGACACTAGCAAGTCAGCTGGGATCTTACCTCAACAGCAGCCAAAAGAGCAATTGGTGAAAACAAGAATTGTCATAAAGCCAAGAACAGAAAGGAAAGAAAAGAAAAAAGTTACAACTGTTATTACACCAAGGATAGATTTGAAATCTCCTAGAAAAAGTATTGTGACATTTGGCATCATTTAGAAATGGGAATTATTTATTTTCTAGAGAAGAGAAAAAGAAGAAAAAAAAAAAAAAGAACAATTCTGTGCAGAACAGAGCAAGAATGTGGTGCCTTTTAGAACAGTAAAGAGGCAGCAAACACATACACTATGAAGACCCAGCAGACAGGGCAGCATGCGCCTGATTGTCAGAAGCAGTGAGCATGACAAGCTTGGAACAAAGCTGCCAGCACTCAACAGGGACAAATCAAGGTTGGAATGCCCAGTTCATCTCTAACAAGTATTTATCTGTTCTGAGATAGTTGAGTCTAGAAAAATGCACAGACTCGAAGTCTCCAGCATGTTTTAAACTCGTCACCTTGCAGAGATGTTCAATCTGCTAATTAGACATGACAATGCTGGATTAGATAACCAATACCAAAATTTACTACTGCCTGCAATAAGTTGCTTTTGGCAGTGTTCAGTGTCAGAAGCAATAGCATTAGCACTGCTCCCTTCTCACACTGCAGATAATGGAAGCTTTCAGGAAAATGAACTAAATCCTACTAAAAGAAGGAGAAAAAAAAGGATCTAACTATCTGGAGAGAGCCATAGTGAAAGTTCACTTGGGTTATTGCAAAATGATGCTCTTTCAATACATGCAGTGATGTCTTGGTGGTGATCCTGAACCAAAAACTCAATTGCTGCTCCCTCAGCAAAAACACACAGCTGAACAGCTCCTGCATTTCTATTTTGCCTGCTGCAATGATCCATGGGGACATACGTTGGTATTAGCTTAGCATGCCTGTTATCCATCACCTGGTACCACACCAGCTGGCCCAATATCCCATGTGGTGCCATGGCCCTGCACAGTGCCTCTGGGGAGCCCACGACACCCTCCTGCACCTCCCCATCCCCACAGCCCGCTCCTGCAGGCAAGCGGGTGAGTTTGCTTCATGGTATTAGCCCAAGCGGCCATCCCTGCTCACCCACCCCATGCCCAGATGAAGGCTGCACCCACTGGGCACCCCAGAAGTAAATGGGTAAATACCTCACCCGAAAGGGATCCCTGTATGTCCTCACTGTGCTTATTTACTGGCCACAAGATGGTGCTTTTTTACTTCCCTTAAACTCGGAGCAGAGGCCTGGGCAAAATTCGTAACCCCTGCTGGGCCCCCCGAGAACTTGTTCATACTTGTACTGGAAAACCAAACCACTATAAAATAATCTGCAAAATTAAAGCCCCAAAACTCTATAATGACATGAAGACAGTCTACAAATTATCCTCAAGATATTTCATTCTTGTAAATTTCTCCACTGTACATTCCCAACGTCTTCATTCAGTCAGCCGATCGGAGCTAGCCCAGCTAAAGCCGCAGCCGGCACGCTTCAGCGACCGCGAGGGTCAACGGAGATTAGGAAAATCCGAGGGGATAGCGCAGAGACTCCGCGATTCCCGACAGCTCCCGATCCCCGAAGCCCCAGCAGCCCTTGCGAGAGAGCGGCTGACGTGGCGGGGGGCGTTCCCACGGTGACGGCGACCACCCCCCTGCCGCTTGCCTTGGAAGAGCCTCTGAGAGGGCAGCGCCGTGTCACTGCCCGCCAGGCGCAGGGAGGAGCAAGCCGGTCGTGTTGCTGACCCTGTTGCTGGTGTCCCAGACTGCGGACCAATATGGTCGCCTCCAGAAAGAGAGCTTGCAGTAAGAAGACTGCAGCAACTCAGACAGAGACCCCGTCCCAAACCGTGGCTGTTCAGGTCTCTGGGTGCAGGGAGTGCCAGAGCCTGCTGCTGCCGCGGGAGGGAGGACAGAGTTCCACCTGCGTGAGGTGTGAGCAGGTAGAAGATCTGCTTAGCCTGGTGGCAAAACTTAAGGAGGAGGTTGAGAAGCTGAGGACCATCAGGGAGTGTGAAAGGGAGATCGACTGGTGGAGTAACTCCCTGGCGTGCCAGTTGGAACGGTTCCAGGGAGATACGCCCCAAAAGGGGGAGGACCCCCTGCCCTCTCAGACAGAGGGGAATGGCCCGAGACAGCCCCTGCCCTGTAGCTGTTGCGCAGAGGTAGGGGACCAAAAAGACGACGAGGGTTGGAAGCGAGTTCCAGTTCGGCGTCGTGGGAAACCCTCCTCCCTTCCTGCCCTGCTTCCCCAGGTGTCCCTCCGTAATAGGTTTGAGGCCCTGGATCTTGAAGGAGAGGTAGGTGAGAATGTGGGGCAAGGCCAGCCTGCAAGGCCAGCCTACAAGGCCACATAGGAAAAGGCGGTCGACTTTGCACCTCAAGACTGCCTCTGATAAGAAAGAAAGAAGGGTCATTGTAGTAGGCGATTCCCTTCTGAGAGGAACAGAGGGCCCAATATGCAGAGTTGACACTCATCATAGGGAAGCGTGTAGTCTGCCTGGAGCCTGGATCAGGGATATCCCCAGGGCGCTCCCAAACCTGGTGCACCCGACAGACTACTACCCACTGCTGGTCTTCCAGACAGGTGGGGGGGAAGCTGCTTCCTGCAGTCTGAGGGGGATGAAGAAAGACGACAGGGCCTTGGGGCGGATGGTGAAAGAGTCTGGGGCTCAAGTGATCTTCTCCTCACTCCTTCCATCTTCCACTGATGATGTGGGATGGAATGGGAAGATTCAGTCCATAAACGATTGGCTTCGAGACTGGTGCTACAGGCAGGGCTTTGGATTCTTTGATAACAGCTGGTTTTATAGGGCACCAGTCTGGACAATGACAAGTGGGAAAGGTTTATCTCACAGAGGCAAAAGGATGCTGGGGCACGAATTAGCAGGGCTCATTTGGAGAGCTTTAAACTAGATTCGAAGGGGGATGGGCTTGTAGCTGGGCTTGCCCCAGTGGGGCAGCGCTCCAGAATTGATGAAGACTGGGAGGCCTCCTATAATCCTAGGGTGAAATCGGTGTGCTCAGCTCGCTCCCTGGAATGTCTGTACACCAATGCGCGCAGCATGGGAAATAAGCAGGAGGAGTTGGAAACCTGTGTTAAGTCAGGAGACTATGATCTGGTGGCAATTACAGAGACGTGGTGGGACAGCTCACATGACTGGAATATAGTCATGGAGGGCTATGTCCTTTTCAGGAAAGACAGGCCAGCCAGGAGGGGTGGTGGGGTTGCTCTTTATGTGCGGGAGCAACTACAATGCACCGAGTTCTGTCCAGGGACAGATGACGAGCGAGTTGAGAGTCTGTGGGTGAGAATTAAGGGGCAGGCTGGCAGGGGCGATACTGCTGTGGGTGTCTGTTACAGACCCCCAGATCAGGGTGAGGAAGTTGATGAGGCCTTCTACAGGCAGCTGAGAGCGGCCTCACAGTCACAGGCCGTGGTCGTCGTGGGGGATTTTAACTTCCCTGATGTTTGCTGGAAGGACCACTCAGCAACCCAGCCACAGTCCAGGAGGTTCCTCCAGTGTATGGATGATAACTTCCTCCTGCAAATGGTGGATGAGCCAACCAGGAGAGGAGCGCTGCTGGATCTCATCCTCACTAACAAGGAGGGTCTGGTCGAAGCAGTAAGGGTTGAGGGCTGCCTTGGTTGCAGCGACCACGAGATGGTGGAATTCAGGATCTTGTGTGGTAGGATCAGTAGAATACCAAGTAGAATTGCAACCTGTTTGCTGATGACACTAAGCTGGGAGGAGTGGCTGACACGCTAGAAGGCTGTGCTGCCATCCAGCGAGACCTGGACAGGCTGGAGAGTTGGGCAGGGAAAACTTGATGAAATATAACAAGGGAAAGTGTAGAGTCCTGCATCTGGGCAGGAACAACCCCAGGTTCCAGTATAGGTTGGGGACTGACCTGTTAGAGAGCAGTGTAGGGGAGAGGGACCTGGGGGTCCTAGTGGACGACAGGATGACCATGAGCCAACACTGTGCCCTTGTGGCCAAGAAGGCCAATGGCATCCTGGGGTGTATTAGAAGGGGGGTGGTTAGTAGGTCGAGAGAGGTCCTCCTTCCCCTCTACTCTGCCCTGGTGAGACCGCATCTGGAATATTGTGTCCAGTTCCGGGCCCCTCAGTTCAAGAAGGACAGGGAGCTGCTGGAGACGGTCCAGCGCAGGGCAACTAAGATGATTAAGGGAGTGGAGCATCTCCCTTATGAGGAAAGACTGAGGGAGCTGGGTCTCTATAGTTTGGAGGAGAGGAGACTGAGGGGTGACCTTATTAGTGTCTATAAATATATAAAGGGGGAGTGTCACAAGGATGGAGCCAGGCTCTACTCAGTGGCAAACAATGATAGGACAAGGGGTAATGGGTACAAACTGGAACACAAGAGGTTCCACTTAAACTTGAGAAGAAACTTCTTCTCAATGAGGGTGACGGAACACTGGAACAGGCTGCCCAGGGAGGTTGTGGAGTCTCCTTCCCTGGAGACATTCAAAACTCGCCTGGACACATTCCTGTGTAACATTATCTAGGTGTTCCTGCTCCGGCAGGGGGATTGGACTAGATGATCTTTTGAGGTCCCTTCCAATCTCTAGCATACTGTGATACTGTGATTTGCACGCAGCTTAAAAAAAACAACCCCCCCACTAATCATTAAAGAAAACACACACTGACAAACATCTAAAACCATCAAAACTATGGTCATGATAATGCTGCCTTGTAAACAAGAAGATAAACACTTGTACATGACTGATCTGTATTGTTTTGGCTAACTGAATACTAACTTGGGTTTGATGCCCCTCACGCATACTGCACCAACAATGTATTTTCTGCCAGCTTTCAGCATGCTTAGAATGGCAGTGAACTATAGTGGAAAGGTAAGTACACTAGAAACCATACTTCCCCTTATTAAAAGCTAATTCCAAAATATATTTACTCCTGGGGTAGAAGTTTGGGGTTTATTTAAGAGCTGACAAGTTTGGGTAATATTATTACGAACAACACTTTAAAAAAATTTCTTCCACTTCTTCACAGTCAGCCAAAGCAATTGACAAGTTTCCAGTGGCTCTGCAATTCCTTTTATTATGTTCACTGCCATAAAATTAAAAAGAAAAAATTAAATATTAGTGTTTGCACCTCTAGCTTTTTCTTGTTTCAATAATAACCTGCTTCCCCTAAGGCTCTGAGCAACACAGTTTTGTGGTGCAGGATTGCTATCTCTTCACATCATGGAAAAGTATGTACAGGTCCTCACCTTTTTTCGTATTTGCCCTTGCTTTCATAGTGCTATGGCCCTCTGTCCTTTACAGGCATATTTATTTGGTGAGTGTATGGCATTGGTGTGCTGCTGGAGACCTTAATGAGAAAAGACAGAGAAGATACAGCTGGATCTCAGGATATGAAAGTAACTATTTCTTCCTAAGGGGGAAAAAAGAAAAAAAAAAGAAACAACAAAAAAAACTCAAGCAAAGCAAAAAACACATATCAAAAATTTCATCCAGCCTTCCTCCAACAAGGACAATGTAAAAACCAGCACCAAGGTACCTAGAATCTCATTTAAATCTTAGGTTTGTGATCTGATGTGGATCATTAGACTGAAGAAATCCCTTTGGATGACAGAAAAAAAAATGCATGACTTTGTTAAACTGAAAAGGATTAATAGCTTTCAGAAGTGTCGTGGTTACTGAGCCACTCAGCTGCTTGCTTGCTCCCCCCCTTCTTTCCCCACCCCTCCTGGAGGAGAATTGAACCAGGACAATAACCAGGACAAGAAGAAATGGATTCTATGGCCAACATACAATTACATGAAGCTACCTCAGGTGTTAATAGCTTGCCTGAGCATTTAGGCTTTAAAGACAGAAAAGGTCCATGAACATTTTCTAGCTTCTTATTGAATATGAACCTTGAATTGCAAGTATTCATCCCAATAACTGTGCTTAGGCATTTTATCCTGAGGAAGATTAAGTGGTTGGGTGCTGTAGTAGGGTACAAAAAAGACAACCAGCCACCTGGGGCCAGACACATCACAGTGAGAGCTAAAGCTGTTACTGAGATACCCAAGCAACCTCAGCATATGTCCTCCACTGTGCAAAGGAACATGGGGGAAAATTCCTGAAACCAGGCAAAAAGTGCTTCTGAGCTCCAAAACTGGCATTTGAGCCTAACCCAAACAGATTAGGCAGGTGCCAGTGGTTCACCATGAGAGTACAGTACACTCACTTGCAGCCAATCCCAGATACTTCAGAGGAAAAGGGAAAAAAGCACTAGACTATCTCTGCGCGACCTCAGATTTGCACGCCAGGTCTGAACATCTTTCCTTTGCCCATAAAGGCACTGGAACTTTCCTTCTGAACCAGTTTATATCCTCTACAAAGTCTCCTTTGTACACTGATTTACCAGGGCTGAAATGTTCCCCAAGGAGTAAAACCATAGCTGTGAATGGTATAGAAGCATTACCACTGGACGGCCTTACTGGCTACGTCTGCATCTGGTTGAGCATGCTTCTCTTTTTGCTATTACACCTGTGGCAGAGACAGACATCATGAGAGCCTTAACCTCTACTTTGCACAGTGAGGTGATCTTCATCTGATGAAGCAGATTTTTGAGTCCAGCTGTGGAGCACAAAACAAATCCAAACAAATATCTGACTCAGCTACTAAACTGAAACAGCAGCAGCTTTGAGGAAGTTGGTAGCACCACTTAGAAGTCCATGGATTGCTGCCAGCTACCCTCTTCTCCACTCACTCTAATTAATTATCCCTGATCCCAAAATAGACACTGCCTCAGAATTGCTTAAAAGAAACGTACATTTCCATACCTCCTTTTCCTCTTCCTTTTTAATTCATATTTTTGACCTTAGGCAAAAATCTAAGTTTCATCTGAACTGCATTCTGTATAAAGACTTCTAGTCTCAAAACCCACACGGTGACATTTGTCTCTATGATTTTATTAAATGTAGCTGTGACTTATTTTTCTAGCAAAAGTCTTGCTAAGTGGTGTCTTTTGGGGGTTTTTTGACCTACAGGTTTATGAATATACATATAAAAGGCAGCTAGTCTGCCTGTTCTGAACTTCTGACTCAGATGCTAGTATTTATAGCTAAAAGGACTGTAGCGGATCAACGGGGCACCTGATCTGCCATGATACTGGTTTAGTACCAAGTGTTTCCATAAGTGGGTTCAAATGAAAAATCAGTTTCTCAATGCAAGTGTATCTAAAATACTTTTTTTAATTTTGCGTAAATTCAGAAATGATACAATATTGAAGTGTTGTTCTTTTCTCTTTTTTTCTCTTTTTTTTTTTAAACATACGGTACAATCAGGTTATTTCAGTGTTTTACATCAAGGCACAGCACACTGTATAACACACATATGCCTTGCCAGGCAGCAGTTTTAGTATAATCCCCGAGTTGTGGCAGTAGTGCCAGGATAAGTAGCATGGATCACATAAGCTGGAAGATAAATAAATAATAGATGCCGTCACACTTTATTTGAAATAGAGTTGCATATAAAAAGAATATACAATAATTTAATAACTAGATTCTCTTGTACTATATATAACAGAAGTGTTTTCATTTGTAATAAATTAAGTATTTTCAATATTAGGATGCAAAATTAATCTTATTTTTCTCTTTCTTGATTTATGGAGAGGAGTTGCTTTCATTAAAAATTAAAGTTGAATTTTCAGTTTTCATGGCAATCTGAAAGAAAGAAAACCAGAGTTACTGGTAAGTTGATAGTGAAATGTTACAGTAAAATAAAGCAAATAGTTCTAACCAAACTGCTGCCTTTAGTTAAAGGACTATGCAGCTAATTATCTAAGCAGAACGTCTACAAAAGCTCTTCACAGTCTAAACACACTACCGTTATATTTGCACCATCTTTTCTATGCTGTTACTTGCCCGGCTTTCTCAGAGATTGTCACCATAGGTCTGTTATTCTTCCAGGAAAACTAAAATTCCCATAATACCACAGGTTGCCTGCACTGCAGATTCTGTTTATTGCAATGTATTTACCATATCCACATTAACATTCAGCTTCCTATATTTGAACGCTTCTTCTTCGCCTGCCAAAGGCCTTGGATCCCACGTTGGTTGGTACAAAGTTGTTCTTGCCCACTCCTCCTGACCTGCTCAGGAAGTCTGCCAGGCGGTGGGTCACACAGGTTGCTGTGTTGCATGCCCTCTTCTGTGCTGTCACACTGCTTTTCAAAAGGAAAATAACAAGTTAATTCCCAAAGTATCTACCCAGCACACAATGAAACATCAGTGAGGGATGCTATGCCTATGAAAGATTCTTCTACAGATAAAAAAGCAGGCTTGCTGTGCAGCAGGCACTTGTACTTTTTGTTTGAGCAGCTTACAAATTCTAAAAGATGTACATTTATGCTTTTCTAAGTGTCATGCTCAGTTTACAAAAGGTGGCTGAGCCCTTTGTTTCTTGGGCACCTGGGCTGAAGACTAAACCAAGCCAGATTTTTAGCAACACCTGAGCCATTGCCTGCCTCCATCATGACCATGATGGTGATGAGAGGTACTGAGGAGGTCCAGGTTTGAACCATTTAACCAATCCCCATTCCCTCCAAAAGCTCAGATCTGTGCTGTGCTTGTAGCGCTGCTGAAGGACTGTAATGTCCCACTTCAACACCTAGGCTACATAGCAGCCAGAAAACACATGAAACCCTAGCACAGGAACTGCATTAGTGACTCTGGTAGTGCTGTACAGAATTGACCAGTTCCTTCCAGAGCTGAACCACACATAAATATGCTTTTTCCCATGTTCCCAGGGAATCTAGGAACCCCTCTTTCCTGGAGTTAGACCTGTCTGCTACAGCATTTCACAATGCTTGAATAATTTTTTCCTAAAGCAACTAGCCTCTTCTCAGATAAGCATTAAATGACAGTTTTGTTAATGTTAACAACAAATACTCTTTGTAACATCAATGCCAATTTTTTGGAACAGGCCTCTGATTAAAAGATAAATTCAGTGCTGCAACAGAAGAATTGTAAATAAATGTGATTTTGTCTCTTATGATTCACCTAAATTGATATTGATACAAATACTATAAAGATACCCAAGTTTAAATTATACTAGTGTAAAGACCTATTGTAAAGTAAGAAGGAAAAAGGGAAATAACACAAAATTCTTACCTGGAAGTGTTCAGTACCCAGTTTTAAAACTGGTTTACATTTCTAGTTTGCTTGAACAAATCTGTATGAGCCTTTCCTGATTCCTTTACTTCTCAGGATCCTTGCTAACAGTATTACACACATGTCTGATTACATTAGAACCTTCAAATGTATGTGCATAATTTCAATTTCTAAGTTCTTCTAGACTGTCCAGAATTAGTAGCATTGCCTCTCTTGAGCACTTAAACAAGAACTTGTATGTTTTTTCTAGCCTTACCTAGACATCTCACATTCTAAAACAAGTTATTAAACCAAGCAGATCTAATCCTTATAGAAAAATAGGTTTATTGAACAAATGCATGGGCAAGCACAAAAGAAGAGCCTACTTGTACATTTAGCAGCCAGAAATGAAAAGCCTTGTTTAGATTATTTTCTTTTAATCAGAGTCTAAGAAAATCATTTGAAATGTCAAGGAAGTGCTGTTCATTTTTATTAATTTTTTTTCCCCTTAGATTGGTATGCATGTTACGTTCCCTGTCTTCCTAACATTAGGTCCACCTCAAACATTCTCCATCAAAAACAGAACCAAAAGAACATAGCAAAGTTAGCAATCAAAGTTAGATCCACATGCATCAGGTTAAAAAAGGGAAAAGGGGAGAAATAAGCATGTCTAGTTGTCTCCCAGGGGTTCCCCATATTTTGCATAGCGTTCGTGTTCCACGTCACTCAGCACATTTCGTTTCTTGCCAGGAGTTCCAGCCCCGACGTCAGTGCGAGGATAAGTTTGCAATTTGTGCAATTCTTGAGACAATTTGCCCAGCACACAAGTACTCAGACTGGCACAGCGTTTGGAAATAGGTCTATCCAGGCTGCAGGGGGAAAAAAAAACATGCCCAAAGGAAGAGAAACCTCAAACATGCACATTCATGCATTTCTTCCCTAGAGAAATACATACATACAGTTAGTAAACTTAAAATAAAAACAAAAAATAAACCCTCCACATCACATTCCATGCAAGGAAAGTTCATACAAATGCAGTCTGAAGAAAAACGCTGTCTTTCAATGAATTCAACTTTGTTGAAAAGCAAGTTCATTAGCCTTTTGGATGCTCACAGTCAGAGGTCAGTTTTACTTCCCATGTATTCAGCATGCTGTTCAGCCTCTCATACATCACCATCATGCTTTGCAATACAAATCCTGCTAGGATAACGCAAATGCTCTTGCATGCCTTTGGTCTACAGGGGAGAGCAGCGCTGCGTGCACTGGGAGGAACACATCCCCCCTGCCAGGGACTTACCATGCCTTACAACAGCATGCACTTTTGCGACAGAGAATCCAAGAGTGACTGAATGGCCCCTAGCACTCCCACTAGGAAGACGTACCTTTTGCTGTCATATTTTAACATAACCCTCTCATTCAAGCTCAAGTCGCCCTCCACTATCAGTTGTAAAAGACAGGCAGACATAGGTTAACTGGATGGAAGCCGTTCTCCTGATACCAACGTTAAGATGTCTCTGCAGTATCATCCTTTACCAGTTAGGTGACCACTGTTAGCCACAACCCCAAAAAAAAAAGAAAAAAAATCCTGACCTGCAGACCATCTGCTCAGATTGCTCTTGCTAAGTACAAACCATATAACATTCTCCACTGCCCTTCTTCTGCCTCAGGACTGCAGTCCTTACCTGTTCCCTTCAGAGGCTTGCTCCAGCTCTTCTGCTGTCATTTGTATGAACTCTTTCACCAGTGCATTTAATAATCTCCGAGCTTCGTAATCACTGAGCGTCACTCGATCTGTTATGGACTCCAAGCCAGGTCTAAGCAGAGGCAAACAAAACAGGGTGAATAAAACCCAGATTGCTGCAGAGAACCACACACAGGAGAGAGGGGTTTGTCACACAGTATTGCATGTCATTGACAGTGTCTTTCACAGGTGTGAATATGGAAAGCATCCTCATGCACAGTATCAGATGTTTTATATATTAAAAAAAGCCACAGTGCCAAAAATGTCATCAAAGAAGCCAGCTCTCTCTTTCACTGAAGTCTATACCCCTCTTAGGTGTCTAAAGAACGTCAAGTATTTTCATACCATTCAGATACAGCGACAGGACCAGCTTCTTACCTGACTGGGGCTGCCTGGAAGCTATCCATCTGGCACACCACCAAGGCATAAACAGCAAGGAAAGATGAAATCTTCAGCACAACCATGATTTCCTCTCTACAAGAAAGAGGTACATCAAGAAATGGCTGTTTTCCAACCCTCTCAGTCCTGCAAGTTCCACCAAAGAGGTCATCACTTCTTAGCCATGAGTAACACAAATATTAACAGCCTTTTTTTAGTATTCTTAAATATTACCTTTCCATTTCTTTTGAATAGTGCTATTACCAGTCAAAAGTAATCATTTGGGTTTTGGTCAAAACCAAAAACTTTGGTTTTCTCAAAAAGATTAAGATAACTTAGCACTATTACAGGGGATATAAATGCAGCTTTCCAGACCTGCGGTTCTGTACAGCCATCTGCATTCAACTTACTACAGACTTTCCCTCAAACCGATGGAAAACACGTTTCTCTGATTAACTCTTGCATACAATGTCATAGTGCATCTGACATGAACAGGTATAGCGTTGGGACACAAGTCACATCAGAAAATAAAGAAATTGTCAGTATTTAATATTTTTAAGAATGAAGTGCCACTGCCAGCACCTTACCTGAACTGCTTGCTTCCTGGCAAGGAATATCCCAGTTCAGATTATACTATGAGAATTACATAGTTTAATTTCAATAGCTATTTCTACTCTGAGGCCAAAACCAGAATAAGTTAAAATCTAGTCACAAGTACAAAACCTATACAAAAAGAAAAAAAAATATCTGCTTTGAGATACACCTCTTTATCTCACAGCATCAATGTCTTAGACTCTGATCTAACACAGATCCTTAAGTACCAATCACACCAGGTTCCAACCCTCGACAGGGCTCACCGGCACGAGGCCCCTCCCGAAGGACGCCCTGCTTTCCCACGCGTCCCCCGCGAGGAGCACCCGGTCGGGCACCGGGGTTAGCTCTGTACGGCGAACCGCCCGCCCACCCAGAGGGACACCCCACGCCGTGTCGGCTGGAAGAAGGAACAGAGAGACCGAGGACCAACTTTGTCCCACGCTCCTTGCACACGCGTGCACAAACACACGAATGAAGAAGGCATTACGGCCGCGGGCAAAGCTCCGCATCCTGGGAGGGAAATAGAACGGGACTTACGCTACCTGCCGCAGGCAGGGAAGCGGTGCGGTGCGTTGCTTACCGGCGGGGCGGAGCGTGGCGGAGTAGGAGGCCGGTTGAACCGCGGATCCGCCGTACCACTCTGCGCCCGCCCGCTCCGCTTTATACCTGCCGCCGCTGCAGCTTGCGTGGGCGCCCGCGCGGGGCCGCCAGCCAATCACCGCCTCGGCCGCCCGACGCCAAAGCCCGGTTCGGTAATGACGTCATGCTCCGCTCCACGAAGGTCCCATTCACAAAAACACCCCGTCGGGGGGGGGGGAGGCACTGCGGAGGAGACTGGGGGGCCATTCAGGACGCAGGGCTGCGGCCCGGCCCCGCTCCCCGCGGGATCGCTCACGCGTGGCGACCTCTGCAGCAGAGGGACTGCATTGCAGAGCGGGTGCGCTCCCTCCCCGGGATTCCCCCATACCCCGCCCGCCCAGCAGCGACTTCAGCGGGGAACCCGGTCGCACCCACCCGCCCCGACAGCAGCTGCGCTTGGGCGGGCTGGGGTCCCGCGGGAACCGGGTCCGGGCAGGATGTGCTGCCGACGGGGACACCGCACAGGAAGGGCTCCCGGCAGCCGCCTCCCCGGGGCTGGCGGAGCAGCTCTGAGTCCTGCCTGAGGGGCGCACCCCGGGCTCCCCGCTTCTCCGCCAGGCTCGCGGCCGGCATTCCGCCACTCCGCCCGGAGCAGGGACCCCTGGCACCTGCGAGCGGCCCCGCGGCGGCAGCGAGCTGTTCCGCGGGACCGGTCCTTGGCGTACCCCGGGGCTCTAGGACCATTATCATCACAACTCCAAGGGCAGGTGCAGCGCCTTTCCGCTCACGGAAGAGGCACGGGGGAAGGGAGAGTCACCTCCCCCCGGCGCAACGTGCAGCCCCGCTGGCGGGGATTACCGGGCAGCTGCCCGCCGCCCATACATCACCCGCGGAGGGCCCTCTGTCACGGCGCAGCGGCGCTGCACCTGCCGCGCAGGATGTTTGCCCCGGTGGCCTGTTTGCCCAGGAGCGGCAAGTACCCGCCCGGCGGCGGGGGGGGCGGCAGTGGGGAGATGCGACGCGACATGGGTGGGAGAACACAGCTGTCAGCCGAGGCGGGCGGGGGCAGGGGAAGGGAGCTGGCCGGGCGGGCTGCTCTGCAGAGTCTGGAAGCAGAAAGCCCTTCCAGCGGCCCGCGGGAGCCGGGGGTGCCTTCCCTGCCCACCGTAGGGCGTTTGCCGAGGACGGCGGCATCTGTATGAGCCACCGGTGAGAGTCCCCCGGCCAGGCCCGGTGCGGCTCCGCCCGTCCCTCGCTCCCCTCCGCAGCCGTTGGATTTCCACGTCCCCGGCTGCTGTGGCACCACCCGGTGAGTGCTGCCCGTGCCGCTCCGCTGCGGTCAGTGTCGCCGGCCCCGGCGGGGATACCGCAGCAAGCGGAGCCCCACGCGCATTGCGCGGTCGGGTCGTGCCTCACAGTGGGGCAGGTATCGAACGCAGTTACATTGCTCGTTTCGCCACTTGAAATGAATTGGGGGGGCTCTCCCGGGGAGCCCCCGGCGTTTTTTCGTTTTTGCTTTGCAGACACCGAGGTCACGGGTGGCTCCCGATGGCAGGAGTTGTGCGTTTCACCGGGAGGTGAACAGCCGCGGGGGGAACCGCGGGGCCGGTGCCGCTTTGTTGATGCGAGTTTAGCTTTGAAGTTTAAAAAGGAGCACGGACATAGTGAAAACGACACCGCGGGTCGCTGATCACCCCGTGGGGGTCTCTGCTTCCTTCCTTGGCTGTGCGCTTCTAGGGGTGCAGCAGCCGCTGCCGCCTGTCTCCCCGCCCCACCCCAGGCCGGGGGCGCCTCTTCTCCGCGCTCGGGTTGCAGAACGACGATTGCAAAACCGTTTGGGTTCTCGGGGTTGGGGTTCTGGGATTTTGTCTGTTTGTTTTTCCAGGTGACGAGTAGTGGTTTGTTATTGCCTAACACATCTGAGTACCTTTCATGAGTTACAGCCCGCCGGGGTGGGGGCGTTCGTGCGCTCCTACCTGCCGCGCTTTCCCGCTGCCGCAGCGATGGGCGGGCGGGGAGGGCGGTTGGGTGCCCAGGGTGCGGACTGTGACGGGCGCCAGCTCTCCCCGTGCACCCAGCACCATTCGGAGGCTGTAAGTACAGTGCCCGCCGCGGTGCGGGCTCGCCCCGAGGCTCCTCCCGCCCGCTGCCCTGCCTCGCCGGAGGGTCGCCGCTCAGCTGCCCTCCCTGGGAGGCTTCCTCCTCCCCCCGCACTGGCAACTTCAACATTTCGTTGTGAAGAGCAGCTCCATCGCACGTACGCTCACCACGGGAACCCCCGGGAGAAGCAGTTTAAGCATTTGATTTTAAATCTCCTGCGTTCGCACGACTCCTGCTCTGGTTTTCAAGCTTGTTTTTCTGAGGTTGCACTTACAAACATCAGGTGGCACCTAAAGAACCGGCTCAGCATCGCTTTTGCTGTTTTCACTTGACTTGTACAGCTACACCACCAGAAATAAAGTGTAGGGACTTGACTAGGCTTCCCGTCAGATATTTATCTCTAACATCACTGTCCCTTCTCCTCATCCTGTGTTGTTAATCATTCGCATTCCCTTAGGGGATTTAATTACTCTTGTCCACATAAAGTATTCCTGATTTAACCTTAAAAAATGCAGACGAGTCTGGTGTAATAGCATGTTTCGGTGCTTCAGGGAGGAGAAAGTGAAATTTCATCTTGTGGTTGATGCCAGGCAGTTCAAGCCCTTATCTTGCCAGTGCGACTCAGCCTCGGGCTGGAGCCTGCAGCCATTACAGTTTCAGAAGCTAGTATTTCCACTTTTTCACAGACAAAAACCCCAGTAAATTTAAAGCAACAGGTACGAATGCCACTTCTGTGCATGTATAGATGAAATAGCACTTGGATGTTGGCAAGCACTTCTGCTGCTTCTTGCCAGAGCTCATGGAGGGACTCCCAGCTGGAAGGCTTGTCCTGTTTGTTCCCCTCAGCTATACGTCATCTGGTGTCACCAGATATATTTTCTTTCTGCAAACCTCTCTTCCTTTCTACATAAGATGGAGAAGAAAGGCATTTGATCAGTTTGTCTATTTTTGAAGCTGTAGAAAAGACAAAGATCAGAGTCACAGGATAATGGTCTCCTGTTGATGGATGAATCCAAAACTAGAGGTTAAATATCCATGGGAAAAGTAGCACAGAGGGATATTTTGGAGCACTGCACTAAGAAAGCAGGACATTTACAAAAACAATCTGCTCCAAGGAGCTTGTTCTGCTCAATGTATCAGGTAAAATAATCAGTGTGTATAGGTTCAAAGCAGATAAAATGAAGAGCTACAGAATTACTGGATTTATTTATCTGTTTATTTATGAAATCAGATGATCTAATGCAACCTGCAGCTCCACGTAAAAGGAATTTCCTCTTCAAATAAATTTATTTTAATTTGTACGCAATAAGAAAAAGCTGTCCTATTTTAAAGTTACTTTTTTTCTCTACATTAGATACAACTTCTTACAGTATTCTACTGTTAGATATTATTTAACCAGTACATTTTAAAGTGCAACCATTTTTTCTACTGTAAATATTGCCATTCTATCATCAAGCCATAGACTCTGCAGTGAAGTTAACTGTTTCCAGCTGACGTGCTGTTAAACAACAACAAAAACATTGCATCTATATGTTGTATTAAGATTTTTTGTTCAATAATAAAATGTAATTCTTCAAGATAGACAAGACAGAGAGCTGCATGGACAAAATTTCTCTTCCCAAGAATGGTTTATATCTGACAAGAAGGGACACTACAGAAAGGAAAGGGTCAACAGTGACAATGCTACAATCCATTGACACAGTAAGTTCTTCAAGAGGGAGGTAAGCATGATTCAGTTCTCTGCTCTCTCTAAGCCTGTTCTTCACAGTACATAATTGCACCTTTTTCAGATAGGGACAATTATGATAAAGGCAGCTGTGAAAATCACATGGTTTTACTTTATGAGGAAAAGCTGGGAAGTTACTTATAGGTGTTTCTGGTGGATGCCTGGGGTGTCTAATTCAGGATCTTGTCTCCTCAAACAGCCAGAAAGCACTGCCACGTAAGAAGCCTCTACAAGCTACCTGGGGCAAAGTGAGCACTGTTGAGCTCCTGTGAAAGCATCCTTCCAACAGATTATTTCATTGTAATCTGCTCTGCAGGAAATTATGTAACTAAGGCAGAGTTAACAACATGGTGCTGTTATAAAAGCAAGCTGTATGTTAAACAGGAGTATCATGCTTAGGGCCCGAGAGGTAATCCTTACACTCTGCTTGTTGCAGTAGGATCTAGACCTGCAAGTGTCCTTTGTTCAGGACAGCATGCCAAAAAGACTTCGGTGAGTTGGAGAAGCTCCAGAGAAATGCCAGTAAGAGTTATCAGAGATCCCATAATATGATTTGGAGAACAAGCTCAAAGACTGGGGAAACAATGAATATACAGAAAGACTATGGGATAACAAAAATAGAAATACTTGCCATGAAGCACTAATACTTTACACTATGGTACTAGATTCAAAATAACAGAAATACATGGGCTTAAAAGGCAACAAAGGAGATGCAACAGATTAGAAAGAGCTTTCTACAATTGAGGTTAATTACATGTAAGAATAGGTTGCATTGCAGTTACGGCATATCTTGCACTGGAGGGTTTTATGGCATAGTAGTGTAACATCTGTCGGGAATGACAGGTATAGTTGATCAGCTCTAGGCAAGGAACATAACTAAATACGTTCTCTTCATATCTTTGACCTCCAATTTCTGTAATTCTGTAATTTTAATAGGTAGAGACTGGCTTAAACTCTGAAATACAACATAACACCTTACTGATCACCCAAATTTTTGTTAACATTTGCTTTTGCAAAACTTGCATCCTTAATTGGTCTAATCCTTTCCTTAATTCTGCTTCCGTAGCATCCAACAGGCCATCTTCAGTTTTACAATAAGCTCACATTGAGCTTATCAACACAATTAATATTTTACCTGTCTCTCTTGTAGTTCAGTTTGAATTTGGCCCAAAAAGGAAAGACTCTTTTTTTATAAAAGTGCAGTATTTCCCTGAGAGCAAGAATGATGATGTAGATTCCAACACTGAAGCATTTCCTTTTTAATGGACATTAAATCTGGGTTTAGGCTGCTCCAGTGACTACTTCTGAGAAAGTGAAACAGCTGCTGAACTAATTACTGAGGAACCTATGAATCAGTCTGGAAGCACATTTTCTTCCAAAATGCCTTCTAAAAGCTTCCAGACTGATGTACGGGGGACATTTTCAACAGAAGATCAGTGTTGCACTGTTTTATTCTCATTGAAACATTTCCACTAAGATTTTTTTGTTCAGTAGCTTTTGTAGTAGTTTCCTGTATATACTCAAAATCCAGCACAGAATAATCTCTTAAAACTGGGCCACACTGTCCTGCACTGAGGTTTGCTTGGCAAGGCAGAAGGGGCAGACCCACAGGGAAACGAAGCTGGCTGTGGCTTAGTTGTCTTCTGTCCCACATTACCACAGCTCAGTCTCCAAGCAGGTTCACAGAGGATCAAGCCCTATCTCATGTTACCTGGCAACACTCTTACACCCTCTAACAACTGCCAAAACAGCCATGCTCCAGCCTGACCTCGTTCTTTCTCAGGCTGCACCTCCAACAGGCTGAAATGGGGGATCCCTCCAGAGGAACTCACAGCTCACCAAATACAGCCAGGGTGAGACCTGTGGCATTACCAGGGTAGCACAAAGGGGATGAACTATGGAGAAAAATCTCACTTTGAAAATATTTGAAAACTGGCATCTATTTCCACTTTAGTTTTATGCATTCTGAAGGTGAGACAAGAGTTGAACAAACTCCTTATCTGGAAAACAATCTCAGAATAGAAAACTAACCTTGTTAAGCAATAGCATTGTTATAAAACTTGATTGCTTGCACAAGTGTTATGCTACTATCTTATACATCATCAGAGCATGTCAGCAAAAATAGGTGAGAAATTACATCTTAAGTCCTTCGGGTGATCCCATGCTTGTTCTTTACAAGATATAAGAAGGGTGGAAGATCTCATGTCATCATTTCATTCTTTCTCTTGGTAGTACTGAGGTCTGCATAAGCCACAGTGTAACGGTGTTCTTCCCAGTCCCTTCCAGGATCATTCAGTTGTCCTGGCTTTGTTAGGTACTACAGCAGTACATCAATACATCCCTGCTGCCCTCTGCGTGAGGAGGACCAGGTTCAATTGTTTCCCAGCTGGCTGAGAAAGGAACTTGTGCAGGGGCAACAGTTTAGCTTGTACCTTCTGCTAAATCCAGGACCAAAAAAAGATGTCTCCCCTTTCAGTGCTGGTAAAGAGTACATGAAGGCAAAGGCTATTACGACATAATATTCGCTAATCTACTTACAGCAGTTTCTGGGAACCAATAGTCGTATGAGACTAACAATTAAAAACATAAATTTCTCAATTTATGCATAAAATTGACCTAAATATACTCCGAAAGAGCCAGCAAATAAAATACGCCCAAACTCTTTTGAAGCTACAATTTTTAAGCCAGTGTCATAGCTTCCTGCATCTGCCTGACAAAAAGAAAATGTTCAGGCACAGTAGGACTGTGATTGAGAAAAAGAGCTTTTTTTCAGCAACTGATCACCAAATTCACAAGGGAAAGCATTAGATGTGGTTTTCTGTTTTATCAACTCTGTAAAGCACCAACATTATCTTAGTCTTAGCTAAGGAGATAATTGTAACATAGAAATTGATTGTTTGCTATGATGATAAAGATGTGTTATAAAGAGATAACATAAGTGTGATAGGTAACATCTACACATGACTCTAAACATGTCAGTAGGCTTATGAAATTAGTTTCCTCACTGAGAAGCATGCTTACTTTGGATATAACTATACAGATCTCTTTCTTTTTCCTGCCCTACCCTCAAAGAAAAGGAGGAAAATCTTTACATTTCTGGCTATAAAGAAGTTGTTTTCTTGTATGACATTACTTCACTGGACAAGAGACATTGTTACAGGAGTGGAAAGCACTTCATCCTGATCAAAGCTTACCTTGTTTTCTACAAGTGCAGCAACAATGTCAGCACTAAAAAGTAAGAAAACCAAAGCCTGATTCAAACGATAGCTGAATAAAAGTTTGTGAGATATTTAATGGAATTTGGGAACTAGTTAATTTTTCTCCAAGACTGCAAGATAATAACCATCAGGATCTTAACACCATTACTAAAAGAACAGCCACATTTGCCAGTTCATTTCTTCAAAAGTCAAAGCTATATACATAAATGTGTAGTCACTCCCCATGAAATAATTGCTTTCTGCTTTTCTTGAGAAGGCAGGAACACAATCATTTCCTGTTACTTGACTGTCTCCAACTTCTCCTTATAGAATTTACAATGCAAAGTCATTGTAAATCTTGATGACTAGAATGTTTTAGCATTTAATAAAGATACCTGCTTTGATGGCTTTTTTTTTTTTTTTTTTTACTCAGATATAATTTTTATAATTGAAATCAAAAAAACTTTACACATCCTACAAGTTTGCCATTTGATCATCCATGACTAAGATGAGTAAAACCTTCCCAAAGGAGTAATTTGGTACAAGCTGCCCCCACACTTGGGATGAGAAGCAGCACACACAAAAGGATCAGTCAGAAACTGGCAAGGAATCCTGCCCTTGAATAGCCATTGAAGTCTTGCATCCCTAAACCTGCATTCGTAAGTGATTTCATCTGTCCACAAGGGTTTATTTATCACTTACTTTTGACAACTTTGTCATATTTATCCATGCTGGTCCTCTTTTTTCTCCATTTAATCATGCACCCTTTAGATGTTCCTGGATCTTTAAACTTGGCTGATTCACCACCTTTTCCATTTATCTTGACCAAAATGGATTTCACTGTTCTGCAGTCATGCTCTTCTGTTTCTCTTCCTCTGTTACAATGGATATCACCACCATCTCTTCTCCATCACTAAGGCTCAAACACTATAGTAATGTTAGTGGTGACTGTTCTCTCCCCTGCTTGAAGATAATTGCTAAATCTTGTCTGCTTTTTCCCCCATACAAATCTATTTCTTCCATTCTAGCCAAACATTTGGACTTTTCTTCTGTATCTTTTTTCCTCTTGGGTCTTTCATATGCTCATTTTTTCCCTGTTTTTCCCCTTGAAAACACTTACTGCCAAAACTGTCAATCACCTTTCCTTTCTTTTCCTGCATAGACGCAGTGGAAATCATGATCATTTAAAACTTGGAGTGCATGCTAAGTATTACACACTTAAATGACAGAACATTGAAGATAAGCAGTAAAACCATCAAAGCGATAGTACCTCTTCTTATGTTTCCTCAGACACTTTGGAAACTATGCAAGTATCTTTGAGGGAAGGATGAGAGGATAAAGTGCCAACCTCTTTTTTCCAAAGACAGGAGCTTATCTACAGAAAGTTTTACATCCTTCTAACTGAGACTGCACTAATAACAGTATGCATGTACACCATACTTTAACCTTAAATGCACCAATAATCTGGCACATTAATGTTTCTACTCCAGTATAGTCAAGAGCAGTTTAATCTCACAAGTTAATTCTGTACAATTGTCTGTAGGCTGTTAGTCTTTCTCACACTGTTTTGAAGTGTTTTTCTGACCAGCCAATCTGTGTACCTCTAGTCACCTGAATATGCTGATCTAAAGTGTTTGGAAACACCTCTCTTTGTTTAAATGTGTGTAAGTAATCAGGTTTTAATCTATCTGAGTTTGCCTGCTTCAGCACAACTTCTTAAGCACATTGTGTGTCTTGTTTCAATCCTCGGCCATTTCTCCTTATTATTCCTCTGGCTCAAGCCAAGCTGAGGTCCTAAATCTCTTGCTCTCTGGTGAGAAATCTTAAGGCTCTGATATTGAAATATTCACATTTCTTGCAAATATGGCCCAAGTAATTCAGTTAAGACACCCCCTAACAGTATCATACTGGAAGAAAGGATGAAGAAATAACATGGGAGAAGAATGAAATAAATCTCTGGCAGTGCTCAAGCTGCTTCTTTGTACTCTGACAAACTGGGTAAGATTTGGTAAAGGAGGCTGGCACTGACACATGCTTTACAGGCATTTGGCAGCTGGGACAAAGAAAGATGCTGAGGCAAATAAAACTATTTGTTGCATGAAGATTCACCTGAAAGTTAAAGATTGTCTCTTTACTGGCTTACAGAAACCAGCACAAACGCTGGTCCAAACAACTCCATGTCAGTGCATGACAACACAAAGGCATTAGCAACTGTGGCTGAGGAAGCTGGGTCAGCATTGTCACACTTGCTTTCATTAAAAGTTACTGGTGTATTGTTCTGTAACATACATGTGACTTTTATCTTTCCTTCTCAATCTGCCCAACCTAGGCAAACATGAGTGAGTACACTCTTTGAATCCTGTTCTGTCTTTACACTTCATACCCTCACACTCAATTTATTCAGCAAGTGCCCAGATAGCCAGATTGACTGCCCTGAAGCCAGATTTCCAGCCAAAAAGCTGTACTTTGTCACTTCCCAGCTCCCCTCCTTGTTCTCCTGTTGCACCCACCACTCTTACCTCCTCTTTGTACTCCCAAAGTGACAGCCTTCACTGTTTGTGTTCTCAACCACCTGCCTTCTGAGCAGCACCTTGGGGTCCTCCTCAGCTTTTGTGCCATGTGCTCGCAGGTCAGTACCACCACATCTGAAGCAGAATGTCCCATCACAGGAAGATACTGGTAATTAAGGATTCAGTGACTAGATTATCAAGTACATAGTGCATTTTCATCAGTCAAGTTATTACCGAGCTTCATCAGCATAAATTCTTTATCAGTTTAGATCTTATTAGCATTCATATGAATCTATGTAGGGATACTGAATTCAACAAAAGAAATCTCAAGTTGGAAACTCATAGCATAGAAATTTTCACAGGGCAGAAGTGCTTCTGTAACATAAAATTGCTTGTAAAACAGCACTACTGTAACAGCAAAATCAGAAAAACCTAAGTTTTGCATGAAAAATTTCAGCAGGATGTCACACTGCATAGCAGCATTGCTTCCTTGGCTCTGCAATAAATGACCTTGGTCTCATCAGCAGCTCAAGCTTTCTTTCCCAAGGCATCATCCCACTGAGTAACAATAGCCCTTACATATTATGTATGTGATTTTCTTGCTGCTTGATCACATGAATTGGGAACATTTCCTCCTGTGCAGGGAGGCTGGGCCCGTTTCCCCCTTCCTGCCTGCTGCAGCCCTCCAGTACTGCTGTTAGCTGGCTTATAGGGCCTGAGGACAGGCTGTGCAATACTGGGAATGATGGGCATGATGTGTGAAGCTGCCACACACCCGCCTTCTAGCAGAAATCGGTCAGATACACAGATTTCCTGTGCTGTCATTGGAGAGGGCAGAGTGGGAAACAGACAGTGGGATGCCTTGACTCAAGGCCACACAGGCTCCAAGAGGCTCTGGGAAAGACACCCCAGAACTGTGGATTTTTGCTTCCACAGAGACTGAACAACGAGCGAGTAACTTCTAGTTATTCTCACTTGTCAAGGTCAACACATGCAGCACGCAATCAGCAGCGCTTCTTCAGCACTTCACAGACCCGAAAGTAGAGACTTTAACATGACTCCACAAAAAAAAGAGCAAAGGCAGCCCGCGTGGATACGGAGACCTGTTTTCCGCACTCGGCAGGCCCCAGAAGCCAGCTCAGCTCAGCTCAGCCCAGCCCGTCCTAGCCCGTCCTGTCCTGTCCTGTCCTGTCCCGTCCGGTCGGGTCGGGTCGGGTCCCGGCCCGGCCCATTAAGCTCCGCGTGCCACCAGCTGCACCGCGGGCCCGAGACAACCCACTGCCGCGCCCCCACGGGCGGCTCCGCTAGCCCCGCTACCCGCCTGACGCGAGGGGCGGAGCTGCTGCGGGCCAATGAGCCTATGGGGGCACTGCCAACGCCCAATGAGGCGGTGGGTCGGGGGCGGTGCCTGGAGGAAGCGCTGTGGCGGCGGCGGCGGCGGCGGCGGCGGCCGGGTCGATGTGGCCGGCGAAGGAGGGTCCGGGTGCGGCGGCACCGGGCAGCGGCGCCTGCCTGCTGCTCGTGTCTCTGCTGCTGCTGGCGGCGGTGCTGCTGGCGCTGGTGGTGCGGCAGCTGCTGAAGCAGCGGCGGCCTCCCGGGTTCCCGCCCGGCCCCGCGGGGCTGCCCCTCATCGGCAACATCCACGCCCTGGGCGCGGAGCAGCCGCACGTCTACATGCGGCGGCAGAGCCAGATCCACGGGCAGGTACCGCCGCTCCGGCGGCGTCTGCCGCCTCATCGGGGCCCCGTGGAAAGGGAGCAGGGCGGGCTGGGACGGGGCAGGCAGCGCTGCCCGCGGCAGCAACCGGGCGGGCTGTGCCCGTCCCGGCCGTCCTGGGGTTGCCGCGGAGCCCTGACCCGCACCGGGAGCACGGCGCGTGCCACCGCGGGAGCTGTCCCGCCGCTTGGCTCCGGCCCGGAGGGGGTCAGGGTGCCCACGCCCCGCCGGCGAGCGGTCAGCAGCGCGGGGCCGGGCAACCGGGGTTGCGCCGCCCCGGGGACGTGGCAGCGGTGCCGCTGGCGGAGCTCGCCCGCTTCTGGCGGGAGCAGAAGGCCCGCACCCGGCCGGTAGCGGGTCCGGAGCGCCAGGCTCTGGCAAAACTTGTGCTGCGGTCAGCCCTGCCTGTGGGAAAAGGGAGAGACGAGCGTCAAAGAAGAGTTGTCACCGTTCCGAGCTCCCCGGTTAGGCAGGATGGGCGGAGTGGAGCTGTCCACGAGCCCGGCTCTGGAGTTTATGTCATATTTTGGTACAGTGCTTACACTCGTGTCCTGCTGCCAGTGGAACGACCTCGCTTTCATATCCACTAGCCTTGGGCATGCCGAAAGGGCTTTAAAATTAATAAAAGTACCACCACCAAATAGCAGGCACTTGAATAAGGCAACATTTTCGCTGAAAACACATTGCACCTTGAAGGTGCCCTCAGTGGAGTATTTGGAATACTTACTTACAGTCAATGAGTATAACTACATGAGCATAGAATTTTTCTTTCTTATGTGTTTCTTTTCATCAACTGGTTTCAAGCAACCGATCTGTTCTTATAAGCTTCATAGAAGTTAAACCCAAGACAGGGAAAGGCAGGGACATGCTAGCATTTGTGTGCGTACACCTAACAGAACACACACAGACACAGTGCACACAGCCTGGCCAGCCACTCAGTGTGCCTGTACATCTTCAGACTGTTTATAACACCTGTGTTGTTTTACTTAGAAGGATTATCACTGGAGGTGTGTGAAGGACTGAGCTTTGTGGCCAGCAGGCAATGGTTTGTTAAGGAAATCATGTCCTTCAAACTGCTAGAGGTGTTTAAGTATAACACCCCTCACAGGCAAATAAAACTGTTTTGAGAACTTAAGTCTGTCAAAAGCTTTTGTCCAGATAATTTATGAAACCTCCAGTAGAAACAGAGTAAGTCACAGTCTTGGCATGAATGAGAAGCCAAGAAAAGTGCCTGAATTAAAAGCCTGCTAAATAGCAGAAACAAAAGAATAGGATTCCCTTTTGTTTCATTTATTTTGGCAATAGAAAAAAGTAAATGTATTTCAATCAGAATACTAGGGACAAATAGAATGGAAACCAGCAGGAAAATGTGTCAACAAATAAACTAAGCTTTCTATTTGCCTGGAATGCTATATATAATTCTATCACCTACTGTCAGAAAGGATCCTGCAGAATTTGAGAGAACTTGAAGGTGGCATATCAGGATTTTGATGGCTCTGAAAAAAAAACACTGAGAGGATTTTTTTTTTTTTAATTTTGTATGACATAGGAAGAAAGATAAATAAGCTATGATCAAAGTATACAAATAGTTTTCAGAAATATATTGGGACTGTCTTCTTGTCCTGTAAAAAAGAAGAGCCATTATAACACTGAATATACAAAGTTTGCTAAAACATAAGTCATAGAATCATTTAGGTTGGAAAAGACCCCTAAGATCATGGAGTCCAACCATTAACCAAACACTGCCGAGTCCACCACTAAACCATGTCCCTAAGTACCACATCTACAGGAGGTCTTTTAAATACCTCAGCCACTTCCTTAGGCAGGCTTTGCTGTTCCAGGGCTTGACAAACCTTTCAGTGACAGCCCAGTTGTCACAGAGTGTTTAAATAGGCTAACTTTATTTCATATTGTGGAGGTCAACAGCTGAGATGAAGAAAAAACTAGAGACTGGTGTAGGTAAAACCTACAGATTTGTAACGCTAAGAGAAATATTGAACAGGGCACAGGATTTCAATCTGGAGTTTAGCCTCGGTGTTAATTTTTGAAACTTAGGTTAAGATTTTCATTTTGTTTATCCTGTATGTGCCTTCTGCAGGATATATTGCATCTTTCTCCAAAGCATCTAGTGCTAACCACTTCTGGAAACGGGAGATGGGACTAGCTGGGCTATGCTGTCATAAGTTGGCTGTCATCATGGCTCTCACTTCTATCATCTGATGATTCTTTGGGAGCCTGTGCAAAGTAAGCTGGTGTCCAGTTTCAGAGGTAGCAAGGACTGGGTGCAGCTTGGTTGTTTTCACAACTGAAACCACTTCTGAGTCTGCCGTTACTTAGTGACATGTTGGAAGTCTTCATGGTACGAACTTACAGCTTCAGTCGTAGTGCCCTTAACCAAATTAAGCTGTTGGAATTTACCTTTACTCAGCCATGAAGGAGCAGCTCATACGGTAGTAAAGATTTCCTCCCTCCTGTGGAAATACTCATGGCAAATTACCAAAGTAGACAATATATGCACTCTATTTCTAGTTCACACATAAAACTATACCTTATATCAAATAATGTTATATACTTATATACTGATACTAATACATACTTATCTATGCTCATCTTAGGACACAGTACATTTTTTCAAGAAAATGCTCACTGTTGTGCCAAATTCACGTTTTTTTAATGACTATATGAAAGCATCCCCAGTCTTCACTTTGGAGAGCTGGTCACTTAGGTGTACAGCAAAGTGCAGAATGTAGTGTGGGCTGATTTCCTTTATCTTTGACAGAGTAAATTAGCTCACAACAAACTCTGTTTAATACCACAGTTGCATCACCTCTGATTACCTGTATGCCTTACTGAAATTTATTTGAGCCTGGTTTGCATTCGTATGTAGTGTGGCTTCACATTTTTATTACTTGTTTTAGTTGTTTTCATTATTTGTTCCTGAGATTTGGTTGCAATAGCATTTTATTATTTTTTTCAAGATCTTCAGTCTCGATCTCGGAGGTATATCTGCTATTGTACTGAATGGATATGATGCAGTAAAAGAATGCCTTGTTCATCAAAGTGAAATTTTTGCAGACAGACCATCTCTTCCCTTGTTTAAGAAGCTGACAAACATGGGAGGTAAGAACTAATATCTTTTATATAAAAATGTAGGTTTTGTCCAATAGATGGGCTTGTGATCACGTGAAACATTTGCTTTACTGTTTTCTCTACTTCTTTATCTCCTTTTGTAAAATACTGGGTGCTTCTTTAAAGTTATTGTTTGGAAAGTACTGTCAGTCTTGAACTATCCATAGCAAGATGTGTGTAATTTTTTTGTCTTTTCTTGTCTTGTTAAATAGTTTTATTATCTTATGGGGGGAAAAATAAACACTGCATAAAACACTGTGTCAAAATATTTTTTTCAGGCTTACTGAACAGTAAATATGGCAGAGGATGGACAGAACATCGCAAATTAGCTGTAAATACCTTTCGAATTTTTGGATATGGTCAAAGGTCCTTTGAACACAAAATTTTGGAGGAAGCTATGTTTTTTCTTGATGCCATTGATACATACAAAGGCAGACCATTTGATCTAAAGCACTTGATAACAAATGCTGTTTCAAACATTACGAATTTGATTATTTTTGGACAACGTTTTACGTATGAAGATACCGAATTTCAGCACATGATTGAGATTTTTAGTGAAAATATTGAATTAGCTGCTAGTGCTTCTGTATTTTTATATAATGCTTTTCCTTGGATTGGTATCTTGCCATTTGGGAAACACCAGCAGCTGTTTAAAAATGCAGCTGAAGTCTATGACTTTCTTCATGACCTTATTGTACGTGTCTCTGAAAATAGGAAGCCTCAGTCACCTCGACATTTTGTAGATGCATATTTAGATGAGATGGATTGCAATGAAAAGGATCCAGAATCTACATACTCAAGAGAAAACTTAATTTTCTCTGTTGGAGAACTCATCATAGCTGGGACAGAAACCACAACAAATGTTTTAAGATGGGCAGTGTTATTTATGGCTCTTTATCCAAACATTCAAGGTAAGAACTTTGGTATTTTGAGGAACTGAAACACTTTCCTAATGCAAATTTAAAATGCTTTTTCAAAGTGGTGCAGTGATCCATAGTTGTAACCAAAAAGAAAGAAAGGGTTATATATATTACTCTATTTACCAAACATACTATGGGTAGAGGTAAAAAGCCTATTTTATATGCAGGTGGAGAGGACATCAAAAGTTAAGTATAGTGATAAAATTTTTGCGTATTATTTTGTGAATATATTTTTATGAAGCTTTAATATTTTCAATAAAGTATTTCTGATATATTTAAGTTTAGTGTAGTGATGCATAATATTGATTGGTAGATACACTAATCTGTGTAGCTAGTAAATAATAAGCAAATGCAATTAAATATGAAATTAATAAAATAAGAATTTAAAAATATCAGCAAAAATGTAAATCAGGTTGTGGTTAACTATTTAGGTGCCATTTCTTCTTATCCTTAAGTGTCTCAATTCACAATAGATTTATGTATTACAGACATGTATATTTATAGTTTTGGAAGAACAAAAATAGATAGCATTTAAAAATAAAAATAGGAAGATGTTGCAGTCATTCAGAGGTAAGACAGCAATAGATGTTTGAATGTCAGCCCAGATATTTTGTGTAGACATTTGGATTTTAGAAGTGAACGGTCACGTTTCTTGTTTCACTGCCTCCACTTTGCTTTTCCTATCAAAACTTAGCAGGACTTAGTTCAACTGGAGACGTTAAGTATTTGGAGAAAGAGCAGCCTTAGATAACTTGGAAAGTTACTATTTATACTTTGACAAAAAATACTGCTCTAACATCAATTTCACCATTATCATCATTTCAGAATGGGGATAACATTATTACCTGTAGCTGTAAGGCTCTTAAAGATCTGAAGTTCTACATAGGAACCAGATATCTTTATGTAGGAAAGATTATATTTCTTCTTATGGTAGACAGGAAGCAATTATTATCTTAAAATTGGCGGTGAAATTTTATATTTACATTTAAGGTAAATACAGCTTTACTTAAAAAAAACCACCAAAATTATGATGATAATATATGTCAAGGCCTGACGTGCTATAAGCAGTGAAAATCATTCAGTTTAGATAAAGAAGTTGATGACAAAGCTTTTTCATTGCTGCTATTACCATTATTATAAGTCCCATATTCACTGAGCTGGTTTAAATATCTGGCTAAGCAAGTAGAACTAGCTTTGCAGTCTTTTCCTTGTTTGTTTAGTTTTAAGAGCTCCAGAAAAAAAAAGATATACAAGGAAAAAAGGTATGTTAAAACATTATTTTACTGAGAAAATTACTTCTGAAATGAAGATTACTTGTATATATATATATGCTAGTAATAATTCCTTCTAGCAGGATAAGGAATGTATAGTCTGAATTTAAAAACTTACGGTCTACTATATTTTATATATTTCACGTTTCAGTATCCTTCATAAAGTATATATTTTATAGCTTAAAAAAATTACACAATAAGCATCAACTTTTATTCCTGTTCCTAACAGGGCAAGTTCAAAAAGAAATCGAATTAGTCATCGGCCCAAGCAAAATGCCTACCTTAGAAGAGAAAAGCAAAATGCCATACACTGAGGCTGTTCTACATGAAGTTCTAAGATTCTGTAATATAGTTCCACTAGGTATTTTTCATGCAACTTCGAAAGATACTGTTGTGCGTGGTTACTCTATTCCTGAGGGCACTACAGTCATTACAAACCTTTACTCCGTTCATTTTGATGAAAAATATTGGAGCAATCCAGAAGTGTTTTTTCCTGAGAGATTTTTGGACAGCAGTGGGCAATTTGTCAAGAAAGATGCATTTATTCCTTTTTCACTAGGTAAGTGATTCCTTCCACTGTTCCTTTTCATAAACCTAGAGACAAATAACATAGAAGTCATGGCAATAAATCGGGAATGGACAGAATGATATAAAGTATCCACAGTTCTGATGAAACAGCTATTTTAAAGATATTCAATGTAATGTACTCTGGACATAATATATTTTAGCATAATATCTTTTATATAGATGAGCTCATTATTATATATAAACTAATAAAAAAGACAGCACAGTGTCTTCTGAGGAGTCCAGACATTTTATATCTTTGCAGCACGTAAGTGTTACTCATTTCACAATTAACAGTAATATGCTGCTAAGGTCATTACATACAGGTGATTTAAAAAAACAGCTTTCAAATTTCAGCATTTATATCAGCACCAGAAACCGCAGACCTGATTCAGAACTAGCTTGGGAGTCAGCATGCAGCACTTCATTCTGCCCTAAGGAAATACTCCTAACAGTCCCGAATCATTATGGATTTGTCTTTTGATGCCTATAAGAGTGAATAATTTGCTTCACATATGATTACCAACCTAAAAAAATAGTTTTGTTGTCCTGGTTTTGGCTGGGTTGGAGTTCATTTTCTTCCTAGTAGCTGGTACAGTGCTGTGGTTTGAATTTAGTCTGAGAATAATGTTGATAGTACACTGATGTTTTAGTTGTGGCTGAGTAGTGCTTACTCTAAGTCGATGACTTTTCAATCTTTCATAGTCTGCTAGTCAGGAGGTGCATAAGAAGCTGGGAGGGAGCACAGCCAGGACAGCTAACCAAAATTCTATACCATAGAACATCATACTCAGAATATAAACTGGGAGGAGTTGGCCAGGATCACTACTCAGGGATGGTTGGTGTGGCACTTAGTTGCTGGCTGGGGTTAAACCATGACATCTGTATAGGCTAACTGCCAGGGCTACCTCTGCAGACCATAGAAAGACATAGCCTGCAGAGAAGGACTTGAGGGTGTTGGTCAATGAGAAACTGAACATGAGCCGGCTTCAGTGTGCACTCGCAGCCGAGAAAGCCAACTGTATCCTGGGCTGCATCAAAAGGAGCGTGACCAGCCCCTCTGCTCTGCTCTCGTGAGACACCACTTGGAGTATTGTGTGCAGTTCTGGTGTCCTCAGCATAAAAAGGACACGGAACTGTTGGAACAAGTCCAGAGAAGGGCCACGAGGATGATCAGGGGACTGGAGCACCTCCCATATGAAGATAGGCTGAGAAAGTTGGGGCTGTTCAGCCTGGAGAAGAGAAGGCTGCATGGAGACCTCATAGCAGCCTTCCAGTATCTGAAGGGGGCCTATAGGGTTGCTGGGGAGGGACTCTTCATTAGAGACTGTAGTGATAGGACAAGGGGTGATGGGTTAAAACTTAAACAGGGGAAGTTTAGGTTGGATATAAGGAAGAATTTCTTTACTGTAAGGGTGGTGAGGCACTGGAATGGGTTGCCCAGGGAAGCTGTGAATGCTCCATCCATGGTGGTGTTCAAGGCCAGGTTGAACAGAGCCTTGGATGATATGGTTTAGTGTGAGGTGTCCCTGCCCATGGCAGGGGGGTTGGAACTAGATGATCTTAAGGTCCTTTCCAACCCTAACTATTCTATGATTCTATGATTCTATGATTAATTTATTGTGCATTCTGTTTCTTTTTGCCAGTTCGACCTTACCAGTTCCAGATGTTGTTACCCATTCATCTGTGTCTTCCACATTTATTCCCTGTAACTAGTTATCCATAGAATGGGAACTAATATTTAAAGGTATTATCCAGATCTGTTTGATATCTTTCTGCTTCCCAAGTTGTAATTATTGCCAGGTAATAACAAGTGACAGTAGATGTAATTAACAAAATAGTAGGGGACAAGGGCTGAAATTCACAGTATCATTTTTTAAAACATCTTCTGTCTAGATTGCTACTTCAAGACACGATCAAGTAGCTGATAGCTTATCTAAATAAATTTGATGTAATTTGTGTAGTAAGAGGAACAAATTGGTTTCTTGCTGTAAATTATCACCAATCCTCTCCTACAGAATACTGCAAATTTTGCACAGCTTCTCTCAGAACACAAAAATTAACCATTCTTATTCATTATAACAGTGAAAATGTAATTAAACACATTTTAAGTCTTTCTAAAACTGTTTTTTCAATCCAGGAAGAAGACATTGCCTTGGAGAACACCTAGCTCGAATGGAAATGTTTTTGTTTTTCACTTCATTACTACAACGATTTCACCTGTGTTTTCCTCATGGCATGATTCCAGATCTCAAACCAAGATTAGGCATGACATTACAACCACAGCCATACCTCATCTGTGCAGAAAGACGATGAAGACAAGGATCTAGATTGTCAGGTGAAACACAGTGTTCCAAGTTGCAGCTGAGGATCTACTTTGACTTCTATTTCTAAATGTCTTCATGTCAGAGGAACAAAAATTTAAAGGACTTGCAGATAAACTCTGATTGTGCATAAGTAAGTTAATAGTTTCTTTTTACTTGTTTTTCACAAAAAAAAAACACCCTGAACCAAGATCATGAAACACATCCTGTGTTTAAAGTTCACGTTTTCACTCCAGAAGTCTTCTTTTAATTCCCAACTTCTTACTCAGCTTTTAAATATTTAATTATCTAGCAAGTCGTTTTATTTTGAGAGGATATTTTTATAAGCATGGAGAATATGGCTCAAAATGTTCATACTCAGATTCATCCATGAAAATCTCGTTTACATTATTCCAACTAAGATGTTCTTTATAATTCCCCATTAAATTTACATAGCTAAAAAGTTTTCAAAGGCATCTATTTAAATTTCTGTAACTCAGAATAAGCTGTCTTTTCCAGCCTTAATAAATTGTTTATTGAAGGATTTTAGTCCTTCCTTCTTTTTGCTCTATCTTCCCAGTTGGTCATAATTTTTCTAGAGAATCAGATGACTCCGTGAATTCACTTTTGAGCTCTTTTATGGTTTGCTTCTTATTTAGCAGCATATAGTGTTCAGTTGTTGCCATACTCCTGACAGTCACAGCAATTTTTTTTGCCAGTTTATTGCATTACCAGAGTATGGCCTCCACTGCCTCCCAACACTAAGCATTATGTAATGATTAATCTCTGCCTAAGTAGTCTGGAAAAAAGAGTGTCTGTGTTATTCATATGCCCCTGTACTATGAGTAAAGAAAAAAAGCTGCTCCTGAATCTGACCAGAGAAGAGACCTTTTGGCAGGGGGACTGGAATAGGATGAGGAAAAACAGATCTTAAATGGATTCCAAACACAAGTTTTAGGCTTCATTTTTTATTCTTGACAGCTATTGCTTTATTGGTAAAGATTTATGCAGGCTTTGCCAGAGAATCTGATACTCTAAGTATGGTATGATAGTTCCCACCATGTGGGGAGAAGTAGGACCTCAGAATAGGGTTCAGAATAAACCATACACTGAGCAAGCTGCTCTTTAAGGCAGGGCTAATTATTATACCTTGTTCTTTATACAGCTTATGCTACAACTTGGAGCTGCAGGAAATGTTAAAGGCAGGAATTAGTGTTTTTCTGCTGACCTGATGTTTTCAGCTTATGCTGAGCAGAAATGCCTCCTTTCTTTTGAAATAGCAAAGAAGAAGGATCAGAGCTGGTACCAGTCCACTTAGGTAATAGTGTAGTGACTTAAGATGGAGCAGGTCCAGATTAAATATCTCTGTCTGAGGGTAGTCAGACCCACCTGCCCCACAGAGAACATCTCAAACACATGTTCCTGCTGCTCTGAAGAGGGTTGTCAGGCTGCTCCTCTTGCTGAATAACTGACTTTCTGTAAAGATTTAAGATTCAAAAAGCAGAGGAAGGTGATAAGCCTAATTGCTGTGCATTGGGCACACCATGAAAGCTGCAAATAAATAAATATTGGCAAACAGTGCTTCTTTGGAGTCAATATTGAGGCTTGAGTAAATGTAGGGTACTTGTGAAATGCTTAAGTAAAAATTGGGGAATCTACCAAATTTAAGTGCCTTCGGTATGAAGAATACCCAACAGGAGGGTTCATTATTACAGCTCTAGACTCACGGTATTTCTTCCTGTATCCCACCCTGTGCTCCTAGATGATACAGCTAGAGTTTTGTTAGAGTCTAGGCTTGCCTTCTGGGTTGCAAGAACTCTAGGACAGCTTTTCATTAAAACATAATTCAAATAATCCTGATATAAGTGGGAAGAGAGTTATTTAAAAAAAAAAAATAAAAAAAACACATCAAGAACCAGTTCTTGCAGGGGCTACTCTCAAAATGCAGCTGACCAGTGATAATTCCCTTTTGCTGGGGTTTTCTGAGATCTAACTCCTGGCTAGTCTTTAATCCATTTAATGAGAACCATAATGATTATATGTCATTCTGGTTTATAAATCAAAACACCTTATAAAAGCTGCAGAATATCAATCCAAGCTTTTACCATTACCTGCCAATTTATGGCATCATTTAAGCAAATACATTTGACAAACTGTCTTTTCTAGAAATTGATATCAGTATTAGTTATATTTACATGTTTCATTACCAACTTTTTCATTATTTTCCCTCTGACTTAGAATTATCCTAATGATTCAGTTTAATAATTTGAAATACTGACATAGTAGTTTTTTCCAGTCCTCTGGAAATTCTCTATTGTTTCAAGATTGATTAGTGATGAACATCAGTCAGTAGCCAGTCAAATGATCAGAATTTCCTGGTGAGTTTTCTACAGCTGAGATATCTAACATAGCTGGCTGCTATTTAACATTGTTCAGGGATTAAAGGTTGGTATATTAACCAGTATATATTTTTCTGGTTGTAGATTTAAGGATGAAAAAAGACATTATTTGTTGAGGTAATATTGTTCCTATTGGAACAATATTGGAGGGGACTGGAGCACCTCCCATATGAAGACAGGCTGAGAAAGTTGGGGCTATTCAGCCTGGAGAAGAGAAGGCTGTGTGGAGACCTCATAGCAGCCTTCCAGTATCTGAAGGGGGCCTATAGGGATGCTGGGGAGGGACTCTTCATTAGGGACTGTAGTGATAGGACAAGGGGTAACGGGTTAAAACTTAAACAGGGGAAGTTTAGATTGGATATAAGGAAGAAGTTCTTTACTGTGAGGGTTGTGAGGCACTGGAATGGGTTGCCCAGGGACGTTGTGAATGCTCCATCCCTGGCGGTGTTCAAGGCCAGGTTGGACAGAGCCTTGGGTGAGATGGTTTAGTGTGAGGTGTCCCTGCCCATGGCAGGGGGGTTTGAACTAGATGGAACTAGGTTCTTTCCAATTCTAACTATTCTATGATTCTATTTGCAGAAGTTTTTCCCATCTAGCTTTGAAGGTCTTAATGTTGTGGATTAAATCAATGTGTCTAAATCCTTATGGAAAGATTTCTTGAAATTTAAGTTGTAACATCTTTGTTTCTGTATGTTAATGCCATTTGTTGCGCTCTTGGTTTCACAATTTTCCCAAATTTTATTCCCTCAGGTATTTTGTCTTTTGCAGTAAGCTCTTTGAACTAGAACTGGAAGTACTGTTTCCATATACAAGTGTATCACAACCACAAGAAGAAAATTTCATATATCTTATCTGTAACTCCAGTCATTTCCAAAGGCATTGAAGGACTTTTTGCTGTAAATATAGCTAAAAATGTGTATTCAGCTTGCCTTTGCTGCTCTCGATCCCTGTACAGCTTTGAATCATTCTCTTTATCTAGTTTGCCCTGTTAAAAAATATCCACTTTGGCTCTTTTAGCTTCCCGTGAGATTACTGCAATGTTCTTTGCACTGGTTTTTCAGACTTGTTCAGTATTTGTAAATGCAGACAAGATTCAGCAGTCTTTCCTAAGGAGCAAGAATGTTGAGACTTGATGCTATATTCTTTATGTAATTATTTTAGTTTCTCTTTGAGCAATAACTAGTTGTCTTGTCCAAGTATAAGCACAGAAATTCTGCTAATTGGAGGAGAATACAGTCACCATTGTCTTAGTTTGCTATATCACGTTCAAAGATCTCCACAGCCTTCCACAATATAATACTAGTAGGAAGATTATGAATTGCTCTGTGTTTCTCCTACATCTGTTTTCTCCACCTTGGCTCTGGTTTTGTGTACTTGCTTTAAGCCAGAAACTACAGAAGTGGTTCTGTGCCTTTGCTCTTTGCGCCATTTCTGTACCATGAGAATGGGTGCTTTCTGCCCTGTTTCTCAGATAGTCTATTCCTGTCTCCACTCCTAGACTTAAGGCCAGGCCCAGGGTGATGCATCTTGCTATCCAGCAGGAGATTCCCTTCTTAACACTGAGGCAAGAGCTTCAGTCAGTGCCACCATAGTATCTTAAATCCCCCTTTCTAAAACTCTGTCCTCGAATTTAAGGTTTTGGATTAACCTTGACCAACTCAGCATCCGCAGAAACTGAAAAGGGTACACTATAAGCATGTCATATATGACACTGAAAGAATGCCAAAGAAAATTAAGCACTTAATTTTGCTTAACTTGCACTAGTTTCTGTGATACTGGGGAACTTCAGCTTAGTGTGAACCAAATGCAGGAAGGTTCATTATTTTATGCTCTAATTTATATTAAGAAATTAACTATACAAAGTGGTATTTCATGTAAGTTCAAGAAACATGGCTACTTCTCCAAAAGCAGATAGTTTGGATTTATTGTGATACATTCTTTATATGTATCCAGAATATGTTTTGATATGATGTGAGAATCATAATAGTGCTGTATTGTGGTTTGCCAATACATACTAGAAGTAGTTCAGCTAACTTGGACTATATTCTAGGATGTAGCTGCATCTTTTCTCAGTGAACAGTGTCTCATGTCTTAAATCTCAAATTCTCTTAATAAGAGGTTGATAAAATAGAAACAGGGAAAAGGGGAACATTCCAGCTGGTGTTTATGCATTCTAATGTTATGTACACACTGTCAAATTTGTAATGTTTAACTGGGATCTAATAACTGTCCAGAGAACTGGTCATATCTGGAAAAAAGAGAAAGCCAAATAAAGAAAAAACTTATAAATAGGGACAAAAAGAGTAGATTGAAAGCAAAAACACAATGGGTTCTAATTCTTGCAGTTATTCACAAAACAGTCTGAAGCATGAGTAGTTTATCTGGAAAAATAATTACAGTTCTTTTAATGACATTTCTGGATAGAACTGGCAGATTTTTTCAGACTAAGTACCAGAAAATGCTGTATCTGTAGCAGCCAAAGTGCTGTTTCAGACTGGAGTTCACAAAGAGCCTGTTTCTTTCACCCTTAAATCAAGTAAATCATAAAACCGTGGTAATTTTTAAAGCTGTACAGAATCAGGGTTGGAAAGCAGCAAAACTTACATTTAAGATCTGTAGTGACTTAAGAGCTGAAATACATCTGGAAGATCTTCCTTGTCTTTGGTTTGAGCATCACTGCAGGAAACATGAACTGAACCTGCAAGGGAAATGGACTTTTCATTGGGCAGAACCAATAGTTCCTTCTGCTATGGGGATATGTCACTGTGTTACGGGTAAAGGAAAGCGTAGTGCCTAAAAGCCCTAGAAATCTATAAGGACAGCAATGCAAATAAGCTTTCTGTAGACCCAGAATAATTTAGGTTATGTGGGACCATGATGTGGCAGTAGCTGAGTGACCTTCCTTAAACAGCCCTGGAGATCTATGGCAATGCCATCTTTAGCCTGTGGGTGGCTGGACAACAGCTGAGAAATTTTCAGGTGTTTTGTGAGGATAGCTGTCGCCACACGGACAGAAATGCCTCCTTTGTAGTTTCTGATAAATGTTGAGAGAACAGGCATGTCAATCAAAATAATGTGTTACCAGCCAGTCCGAAGTCCCAGTTGTTCAACATGCTATGGACAGACCAGGCAACTTTGCACAAAGATGTTTAAGGTGAGCTAATTTCTTTGCAGATCATATTCAACAGGGATTGTTGAAGCAAATGGTCTAGGTAGAATATCAGATCAGCTTCTAGTAGTGTCCATGGTGCTTTAGAGATGTACAGGCTTTTGTAGAACTGCACTTATTAGACTGCAAGGGAAGAGAAGCCTGATTGGTACCTGCTTGTATAATAGACATCTATTATACGAGCAGTTTCTATTTATATAGAAATATATATTTATACAGAAATATATACTGTATAATAGACATCTATTATACAAGTACTAATGCAGTTTTTCTGCTTATTAACCCAAACTACCCGTAAAAACCATTCTGCATATTTGTGGACTCATTCTCCTTTCTTCTTCCTACAGACATGAATATTTGCTGAATCTAAAACTGCTGAACAGATGTGCATGTCTCCCTTTCCTCTACACCTGATTTTCTTGCAAAGAAAACGTCAGTGTACTCCAAGTGGGAGAATTATTCTGCATCCACAGTGTAGGCAGTGTTGATGACTAGTATTACAGTACAGCACAGGGTATTCTGACGTGCACTGATTTCATGCTGCAGGAATTTAGCAGTCTCTATTCAGATGTATTCAGCACCTCTCTCCAATTGTTCCTTGCCCATAACTAGACTCAACCAGAGTTTGAGGTGAAGTCATGATTTTTTCTGCATTTGTTTTGGTGATCCCTCCTTAAGCATCATCATTGTGTGTGTAATTTTCTAATACAAGATCACTCTATTTTTTTTAGTAATGCTGAAGAAGATATAAAATGGTAATTCTAAAAAGAACTCAGTTCATTTTCATTCATTTCATACACTCACACTATAATCTGTTCATTTCACAGACTATGTTTTTTGACCTCATGGGCCAGATCCAATATCAATAGAAAGGTCTTTCATTTGGACTCTGGCCTTTTTGGACATGTCCAAATATAGATTCAGATGTCTGTGAGCCAGTGACACAGAAAACAGGCATAGGATTAAGGAAATCTATATTGAAAAGCTGTAATTCTGAAAAAGCTTGGGGTTCCTGGTGGATTGTTAGTTAAACATGAGCTTTAACTCTGCAGTCATAAGATCACAGGATTTAGATTGGAAAGACATTTAAAATCAAGTCCAACCATTAACAGATTACAGAAGCTATACATGTGCTGGCACAAGCATTCCCTGCATACTGTGTCCTGCTCTGCTGTTTATAACTGTTAAAAAAAATAAATAATAAGGTAGTGTTCCTATAAAGCCGTTAAAATTACAAAGACTTTGTTTATGCTAAATATTCAGAATTGCTGCAAGGAAGTACTTTTTCTGATTTATGAGCTGACCAAATAGTATGTGATTGTGTCAGGGCAGTACTATATCCAAGCCAATACGCTCCCACTTCAGAATGATTTATTTCAGACTTTGTGACACACTGGCGCTGTTAGACAGTTTTTGGTAAGTTGGAGGCTTAAACATGTTTCCAGAATATACACCACAGAAGTGTGCTATAGAACATACTGGCCAGTGACACATTCAAGACAATTCAGTTTATTCAGAGCAGCTCTGCAGAGGACTTGGGGGTGTTGGTCAATGAGAAACTGAACATGAGCCAGCTTCAGTGTGCACTCGCAGCCCAGAAAGCCAACCGTATCCTGGGCTGCATCAAAAGGAGCATGATCAGCAGGTCGAAGGAGGTGATCCTGCCCCTCTACTCTGCTCTCGTGAGACGCCACTTGGAGTATTGTGTGCAGTTCTGGTGTCCTCAACATAAAAAGGACATGGAACTGTTGGAACAAGTCCAGAGAAGGGCCACGAGGATGATCAGGGGACTGGAGCACCTCCCATATGAAGACAGGCTGAGAAAGTTGGGGCTGTTCAGCCTGGAGAAGAGAAGGCTGCGTGGAGACCTCATAGCAGCCTTCCAGTATCTGAAGGGGGCCTATAGGGATGCTGGGGAGAGACTCTTCATTAGGAACTGTAGTGACAGGACAAGGGGTAATGGGTTAAAACTTAAACAAGGGAAGTTTAGGTTGGATATAAGGAAGAAGTTCTTTACTGTAAGGGTGGTGAGGCACTGGAATGGGTTGCCCAGGGAAGCTATGAATGCTCCATCTGTGGCAGTGTTCAAGGCCAGGTTGGGCAGAGCCTTGGGTGCCATGGTTTAGTGTGAGGTGTCCCTGCCCATGGCAGAGGGATTGGAACTAGATGATCTTAAGGTCCTTTCCAATTCTAACTATTCTATGATTGTATTCTATGATTCTATATTGTCATTAAGATGGCACACTCACCTGAAAAGCAGCAAGTTCTGAGAGAACACAGTAAGATAGCCAAATCACATTGCAAACGGACTGAAAATAAGATTAAGTAAAATTTGCAACAATGCATTAAATGGGAAAATATAAAGATTAAAGATAAACAGGGGGGAGTCATTACAGTGAAGATACAAATCAGAATTTATCTATTTGATGGAATAATGAAAACACAAGATAACACAGCCAAGTACTATTCAATATAACTATTCAAATGTCTGAAAGATAAACTCCCAGTATCGGTCTGTGAACCTACAGACATACATTTTCATAGCAGCTAGATGTCCGAGGTGGTTGTTAGTTTTTTTTAAGTTGGCCTCATAAGTCAAATGCTTTGTGTAACCAAGATCAAAGTAAACTTCTGTTCTGGAAATACCATTCCTTATTCTGTCCTTTTATACAATACAATTTGAGAAACAGAAGCTTCTTCAATTTCTAGATTATCCTTTTAGATATTTTTGAAGGCTGTCACCTATCTAGATGTCAGTGTTATGAGAATTAGGCAGAACCCATACTCAAAGTGGTAATTTCTTCGGACTACTGCCAGACTTCAGGAGACATTACATTTGTTACATTCTTCTGAACATATAACATTCCAAATAAACTAAATCCATTAAAATAATGAAGCATATCAGGAATATGCAATCTAATCTAATAGTTTACTGTTACCATAGCAGATGGCTGCTCGCCTAGAATTTTACATGTGATGTATACCAGCCTATAGTAATATACCAGAAAACAGAATAAACCTACTATTCATCCTGTTCCTGGTTTTAAGTGATGACTTCCTTTCCTATGCTTGTACTAAAAATTTTAAAAGAAATTTTTTGATTTGCATAAACTATGACGTACCAGAAGCATAAAAAAAGTTACATATTTAAAAAAAAATAAAAAGGAGTTTTTTACATTGTAGCTAATTTGTTAGGATGCTTAACCACATTATTCCCACTATTAGGCTTTAGACAACAGTGTCCACACTGTATGCCCTATGGCCACTCTTATACCCTCAGTAAAACAAGGGAATAAAGGGTGGCTCAGCTGTTGTTCGGGTCCTTGACTAATACAGGTAATCCAGGCAGGGTTTCATACCAGTAAGGAATGAAAGTTAGGTAATAGAATCACTATGGCTCAGTTATTCTCAGGTAATTCAATATCATTTCTCCACACACATCCCTGCTTAAGGGGTCCAAACGCCCTTTTGGTTCTTTTCAGCTTGCACAGTAAGCTTAGGATGATAATGCTGCTGAACATGCACCACAGCAGAATTCTATAAACCTATTTTTTCCAGAATAAATATATGTACTTATGACCCTTGTGCCTATACAGGTTAGGAAGTTAACAGGTCTTTTTGGAAGCATAAAGGTTGCTTTTTAAAACCTATTCAAGGCATCTTCAGATCTTGTTCCATTGTGGTTTACATTGTATAAGGATACACTGTTTTTCTCTCAAAGAATGTACAGTCTAAATTGTCACAGTATAGAGGGAAATGCAACATTGAGTTTACCTCATCACAAATTGTAGACAGTCTAGAATATTCAAGTTCTTCATGTCATAATCAGTGTCACAATCATGTATTTGAAAAGTGCAAAAATAATCCATAGTTGATTGCAGTAAAACTCAGTGCTAAGGGCTAAATTTATCTAAAAATCCTTTCCTGGTTAAACTAATCCTCTTTGTAAGTATATGAATTACATCATCTTCAAAAGCATCCAACACCTCCCAATGTGTCAAGTATGTGCTTTCTTAAGATCTAGAGAGGACCATATAGTTTGACAAATAATTAAAATATAGTAAGCTTTAGGAAAGTAACTTTATGCAATCTTTTTTTTTTTTTAAACATTTTGGAAACACCATTTCCATTTATTCATAAGATGACAACTAATCAGAATCTGAACTCTGGCTGAGCTTCAAACCATATCTGTTTTTTCAAAAGGATTCTAGTTCTCTCCCTCAGCAGATAAAAAGATTATTTCTGGTGGGAGATGCATTACCAGTTAAATATTCAGTAAATTAAAAGTTTTTAATATTCACTGAATTTGAGATTAAGTTAGCACATCCAGTTACTGTTGTTTTAATGTTATTATTTTACTATTTTCTATCATTGTGCACATTTTCTTACTGCCATTTAAAGCACTCTGTACCAGATCTCTAGTCCTCGTATTTAAAAAATGGGTTCAGAAAGAATCTCGGCAAGTTACATAGTTCACTCATCTAATCCAGTAATATGTCTTTTTCAGACTGTGTTTTATTTTAAAGACTTACTTAATACTCCAAGGCAATATATTTCAGTGAGTCACAGCCGTGGTGGGCCTGAATCTTATTTCTTGCAATCTAAAGCTGTTACTTCTTGTCCTAAACACTATGAACACTGAAAGCATTATTCTGATTAATTTGCTCTTTGAAGCAGCCTTATTATTTAAAATGTCAGAATATCTCACTCAAGTCTCATTTGCTCTAGACTTGGAAAAATCTCTGGAATTAATTTAACATTTCTACCTCTCTTTAGGCTATGTCTTTCATAATTCTGGTCAGTCTCACTACCCTGTACTGGAATTCTACAATCTGTCTAGTGGACAGATACTTTTCTTGGAGTGTGACATTAGAAATTAGAAACATTATTTTGGTAATGCCTTATTTCTCATGAATAGAACAAAATTATCACAAACCCAACTTCTCAAAGATAAATAGGATGACTTTTTCATTCACTTCTTTGAGAGAAAGCTTAGTTAATATATGAGTCAGATAAATTGGCAATACCTTAGAGATTAATAAATTCTAGTAGGATAAACATCATGATAAAAAAAAGAGGAGTATACTAAGTCTATTTGAATGACCACATATAGGACCAAGTTTTCACATCTAACTGGCATAGGTGACAAAGTCTGCAGTCTGCTCTGAATGTGCAATAAGTAATATCAAGCTTATCGTTTGGATTTTTTGTATAAAACTTACATTTTAAGCTAAGCATTAGACTTTATTTTATATTCAAGAAAAAAGAAAATATTTTGATCTCATGGTAGGTGCAAAGGGTTCTGCTGATCTAGAGAGATGAGTCAGAAGTGACTCATCACCTGTTTTTTTTGGCAAGATATTTAGAACATGGACAAATCACAAGGTTAATGCTAGGAATAATTAGAAACACTACAGTCTCTCACCATTATTTAAAGGCTCTACTGGTTTAATGTTAACGCATTTCTATTTTTCTGAAACCTCTCAGATAAAGCAGAAGGCAGAATGTTTCTCCTCAGTATAAGATTTTTACTCTTAACTTTGGTTTCACTGATGTGAAAGCCAGATACTATCACCTCTGGTCTCTTGAAGTAAAGAAACCAAAAGATGATTCACAGGGTACAGATTCCAAAAGAATCCTTCCAGTCAAATGTTTCTGACTGTGTTGTGTCCTTTTCAAAGAGTGTCTGTAGTATCAGATAGAACCAAGTAATTGTCAATCCCTTAAATGCATTAAGCGTCTGTTAGTCAGTACCCTGATTGTATCACAACAACAGCATTTAAAGTCAGCCAATTTCTGAACAGATGTTCCAATCTCAGTAACAAAGGAAAACAGTTTCTTCTTTACTGGAATCACTTTCTGTAGCTTAATGATATTATTAACTATAAAAGCAATTGCTAGTTACTCTTTTTTTTTTTTTTCTAATCTTGAGTGTTGCAGGTAACCAGAAGTATTCTTTCCAGTCTAAGCCAGAAATGTCTTAGAGAAATGTGATTAATGAATGTCCAGCAAAACCACTGAGACAGAAAAGTTCTGTATCTATTAGGTAGATTCAATCAGATGTGGGGGATCTATACTATGCCAGGAGGGTCACTGCCAACTGGAAACTCAAGCACATTGGAATGTTTGTTCTATAGCAGCTTACTCCATAAGCATAATTTTCTCTTTCTTCTGAAATATAAGACTTTATTCTTTCTCATTTAGCAGAGGACAAAAGTACTAATTACTTATGGCCCTATTAAATGAAATCAGGTAGGGACTAGTTTACAGATGTTCTTTTGCCAGCTTCATCTCTGAGAGTCTGCGGTATGATTCCTATAGCAAGTTCAAGGCTTCCTTCAGAAGATATTAAAAGGAAAATTATTTGCAAAAATGAAAGCAATTCATAACCTCATTTGCCTTAATACAGACATAAAGCAGCATGTTGTCCAGAAACACAATTCGGAAGAAAGCTGAAGAAAAAAAAACCAAAAACACTCCTTTGATCATAATTTTTGTACCTCATTTTACCAATGTCATGTATTTATTTTCCCTCATCCAATCTTTATTGGTGACAAAAAAATAAATGTTCTTAAACTTGCATTACAAGTTTAAGAAAATTTGTTATTAGTAGTATAATTTAATTTTAATTTCTATTTTCATTTTAATAATCCAAATATTCTTACCAAAGTTATCCTGTTTCCACATTCTATCGAAGACAATAAACTGGCTGGAAACAATAAACAGTGTCTCTCTTCTGAAGAAGAACCATGTGTGAGTGTATGCCATCCTTAACATCTCCTTTCTAATTCTTATCACTAAACCAACTCCATCCTTTTACTCCAAAGCATGTCTCTCAGATGGGTTCCTGATCTCACACTCATCAGTCAGTGTATGAAAACATGTTATTTTATTATATTTTTTAAAATAACTTCCACTTCTGCACCTCTCAGACCTTCTCAAATGTTTTTTGGACAAAAGGGAAAGTACTGCACTGTAAATGTTAGTACCACGAACTGGATTACCTCAAATTCCGTGTAAACTTTTAGAGGAACCAGAAGCCCAGCCTCAACTATGCCTGCCAAGGAGGAAGCACCAATGTTAAAAGTGATTTCTTGTATTCTGGTAACTCCTTCTGTTGATTTACCTGCCACTGGTTGTGGCTAAAATTGAATCCAAGAACAGAAATGGTTCTATACACAGAGCAAATCAGGTCTTGCAAAACTTTGTTAATTTGGATTTACCATAAGCAATGTTACACCAGTCCTTTCATTCTGAATCTTAGACTTACCAATCAAGTTTGTCATGGAGGAAGAATTCATGGGAAAAGGATCCATGTAGTTAGTTTTGACAAGTTCAGCACCAGATCTCCAGAGGCACGGAAGGAATTAGGTCCTTACAGAAAACTTTGTAGTGAAGTTCTGTATCCACTCTATGCATAGAAGCAAGTAATCCAACACACATTGTAAAAGGCAATGAGGTGATGGGACATTTTTGATAGGAAAGGGGCTAAAGACTTTACTTAAACCTGAGAACGTTATCCATAAAAAGTATACACTGCACAAGTCCATGGGTCCTGATGAAATCCATCCGTGGGTCCTGAAGCCGCTGGCCATCATATTTGAGAAATCATGGCAGTCAGGTGAAGTTCCCAAGGACTGGAAAAAGGGAAATACAACCCCCATTTTCAAGAAGGGGAAAATGGGTGCCCCGGGGAATTACAGACCAGTCAGTCTCACCTCTGTGCCTGGCAAAATCTTGGAGCAGATTCTCCTGGAAGGCATGCTAAGGCACACGAAAAACAACAAGGTGCTTGGTGACAGCCAGCATGGCTTCACTAAGGGGAAATCCTGCCTGACCAATTTGGTGGCCTTCTATGGTGGGGCTACAGAACTGATGGACAGGGGTAGAGCAGTTGATGTCATCTACCTGGACTTGTGCAAAGCGTTTGACACTGTCCCACACAACATCCTTGTCTCTAAATTGGAGAGACATCAATTTCATGGATTGACCACTCGGTGGATGAAGAACTGGCTGGATGGCCACATGCAAAGAGTTGTGGTCAATGGCTCAATGTCCGGCTGGAGACCAGTAACGAGCGGTGTCCCTCAGGGATCGGTGTTGGGACCGGTCTTGTTCAACATCTTTGTCGCTGACATGGACAGTGGGATTGAGTGCGTCCTCAGCAAGTTTGCCGATGACACCAAGCTGTGTGGTTCGGTTGATATACTGGAGGGAAGGAATGCCATCCAGAGGGACCTTGACACGCTTGTGAGGTGGGCTGATGCCAACCTCGTGAAGCTTAACCGTGCCAAGTGCAAGGTCCTATACCTGGGTCGGAGCAATGCCAGGCACAGCTACAGGTTGGGCAGAGAAGAGATTCAGAGCAGCCCTGTGGAGAAGGACTTGGGGGTGTTGGTTGATGAGAAAATGAACATGAGCCGGCTTCAGTGAGCGCTCACAGCCCAGAAAGCCAACTGTAACCTGGGCTGCATCAAAAGGAGCATGACCAGCAGGTCGAAGGAGGTGATCCTGCCCCTCTACTCTGCTCTTGTGAGGCCTCACTTGGAGTATTGTGTGCAGTTCTGGTGTCCTCAATATAAAAAGGACATTGAACTGTTGGAACAAGTCCAGAGGAGGGCCACGAGGATGATCAGGGGGCTGGAGCACCTCCCATATGAAGATAGACTGAGAAAGTTGGGGCTGTTCAGCCTGGAGAAGAGAAGGCTGCGTGGAGACCTCATAGCAACCTTCCACTATCTGAAGGGGGCCTATAGGGATGCTGGGGAGGGACTCTTCATTAGAGACTGTAGTGATAGGACAAGGGGTAATGGGTTCAAACTTAAACAGGGGAAGTTTAGATTGGATATAAGGAGGAAATTCTTTCCTGTTAGGGTGGTGAGGCACTGGAATGGGTTGCCCAGGGAGGTTGTGAACGCTCCATCCCTGGCAGTATTCAAGACCAGGTTGGATGAGGCCTTGGATGATATGGTTTAGTGTGAGGTGTCCCTGCCCATGGCAGGGGGGTTGGAACTAGATGAAACTAGTTGGAACTATTCTATGATTCTATACTACTGTAGCAGCATAAACTTCAGAGCAGGCTAATTCATCATACTTCAGAAAAAAAAAAAAAAAGTATTGCCTTAGAAAGTATTTTAGGTGTGTTTTGCATACTTTTCTGTGCTCCTTAGCATCCCTTGGTAGCTGCGAATTGAAGTGTGATCACAGATGTAGATTGGTTGTAATATCTCATTGGGTTGTTACCAGAATAAGTGATATGCCTTATATGGAGATGTATTATTGTTGACAACAGCTCAGTCAACATTCAATTGACCTTCCATTATTATTTCTGAACAAGTAAGACACTTTTAGCTACTGTTACATCCACTTCTGCAAACATGCTCTGAACCAACCTTTGATAACATTTGTACATTCTTTTCCACTTGCTCGTAGAGTACCAATTAGTAATATATTCTGTATACAGAAATAAATATTTTAAGGTGGATTCTGAATACATTAATAGTTAAATGTATCTTTGAAGCAAGGTATTGTAACTTGAAAATATCTAACTGGAAATATGTATCAGCACTACATTTTATTAAATAAACACTGAGTTTTGCTACTTTTTTCTGAATTTTAAAATTGCTTCAGTATTTCTAAAGAGTTTAAGGAAACTCTGAGATAAAAAAGTTGCTGGCAAAGTTGTCACCAGATATAAATGCTGCCAATGCTTTGGTAATAGATAAAATGTTATTTTTACCTTCTTATTTTTTCTTTGTATTAGTTTTAAATATTCATTTTTAAAAGGAAACTAAATGGAAAACTTTTATGTAGAATAATATAGCAGTAACTTCAGACAAGCTCATTTGCATCTTTTTTCAGTTAAAGTAGAATGAAACTAAACAGTTATAAAGTGAATTTTTTTATACACAAACACAAAATCTACACACAAAATGCTGACAAAACAGCATACTGAAACAAGCGTAATTTCTGTAGACTTCAAATTTTCTGTGAGGAAAATATACGAACAAGATAAGTAAAATACAAGTGAATGATCAGTAAGTGCCAGCTTCAGTAGTGCAACATTTTATTAATGACAGAAATACCTGTTTTTTAACACTGCTTATGTTACAAAAAATGCAGTGATAGTAATAATGGCAGCAAAGGGGGATTTGGCACTGAATATATAAAATAGCAAAAGCACATCTCAGTGGTCTTCTAAATGGATGAACAAAAAGCTTATTAGTAGAAAATAATAATAATAAAAGAATTCCTTTCAGTTATTTAAACTGGCCAATCAAAGAGCAAAATAAAAATTTGTTTGTGTAACATAGTGCAATACAATTTACACAAGGTTTTCTTAGGATTGTTATCTTTTTTTCAAGTCCACTGTTGTAAATGTAAACACAAATATGCTAAGTTTAGGAATTGCATTTGTTTCTATTCAATTCGACTGCACAACCTATAAAAGTTCAGTACTAAAAGGTGCACTTTTAAAACTAGTTTAGTTTGTAACTTGCTTGCATACCTGTAGCCAAATTTATGCCTTTTTTTCTTATTATTTAGACTACAATGGTAGTGTTTCTAAAAATACATGTGTGGAATGTCTAAGTTTTATTTAAAAACTCAACAATCTAAAATTTAATATAAGACAGTGATGTTTATCTTACTATTAGGCTTTACATGAAGTTTTCACCAACTGCTTTCCATTTGAAAGCAATATAATGCAGGGCACATTAAAATACACTAGCCATTTTGAAACAGTAGTTTATCTTTCTTTTTTTTTTTAAAGTTTAATTCTCCTGAAGTTTTACATATAAAGAGTAAATGAAATACGATCTTATTTCCTTAAAATTTAATACCGGAAATTGGTGCAAGGTAAAAATCTACAATGTGGTTGACTTGTTTTTAAACAGGAACCTGAGTAAGGGCAGGAATTATAGCATTAGACTTAAAGAATAAAATTCCTTAATAATTTAAGTAGCAGAAAAGGTTTTTAATGTTCTACCACAAAACAGCAAGGCAACAGATGATAACGGCCTTGTATTTGACGAATTATCATGAACACCCACTGCAAACCTTAATATTTTCTGCAAAAATAAAACATCAGGTTATGCACAATAATAAAAAGCATCAGAAATAGATGCACCTGGATTATTATTGTTTTTTTAAACCACAAATGTCAGAACTCAGCATTTATGTCACAGTCATTGAACAGGTGCTGAGGTGACTACATTAAGCACACTACTGCACTAAGTAGACACCCCACAACAGGCTTGCACTGCAATGATAACATAGTTTTCTTAGAGGCACAAACTTTTTCTCATTTATGTTCAAAACCAACATGAAATAAACAACTTAAGACAATATTAGGATTCATCCTAAATTTCCTTGTTAGCGAAAAGTTCTTGCCACTTTGGTAACAGAAGTCACTGAATGCTTTTAAAAATTGCAGGTACCTCAAGAAAAATGAGTTCCATATTCGGCAAGGCAGCATTTTATCAGGATATTTTATACCAACTAAGGCATAAAGAACTTTGCATCAGGGTATACAATACTTAATCTTTGAATAAAGTTTCATATTCTGTGTGGCAAAAGTGCATAGGAGTGGGATTCCACTAGAGTAGAAAGAATCCTCTCACAGTATTAAGGCCTTTCAAATTTTATGTGAAATGTGTCAGGCTAAAGTCAGCACAGTGGAAAAAAAATAGACTATCATCATACTGGACACCACTGAAGATTTCTTAGCATGTCTTGTCTTCTAGTTGTCGCTCATCATCTTCATCAGCTTCCTCAATAACCTGAATTTCATCTGCTTGAGGTAAAGGTGAGATCTCACTCAGCAGTTTAGCTCCTTCAGCTTTTATTTTTTCTTCCTCTTCAATCATTTTCTTCCATATTTTGTGATTTTCACTGAGATGATGTATTAGCTGGCAAAACACTCGTCTACCTTTTTTTCTTTGAACTTCTGTAAAATTATAAGCATATTTGATTGTTTGAGATTCAAAGTAATTGTATTTAACACACAAAAAAACAATGGCACATTTTAACACATGGATGCTTATTCAGAATATTTAAATAGTGACAGGGCGAAGGATAACAATGAGTTTTTTTCAAATTTCATGTCTCCTGGTATTAATGAAATTTTATTAAAAAACTTATTAAAAATTACAATATTTGTACTGTACAATTTCAAGCATCTTTGCTATGTTTGAATCTATTAAATGACAACCATAGGCACCAACTGAAGTACAGAAACTTACTGAAAATAAGATCATGTTCCATTTCTTCATCATCACTCTCCAACTGTGCTCCATCATCATCTTCAGTACTTTCTTCATCGTCCTCTTCATCAACCCATTGGCCTGGAAGCAATCCAGCTGCATCATAGGAATTACAAAGGGGGCCAACTATGTGAGTGATGAAAGATTCTTGCAGTTTTGCAAGCTGTGGAGAAGAACGATCCATGAAGGGGCTTATAGGTAATCCAAGACTTGCTTCTTCATCACCCTGAAAAAGAAGTGAAAAAAAATGATCAGAACTTCTCATAAAATTAGCTTTAAATGTTTATTTGAAAGATTGCTTTTAAGGAACCAAGTAACCATCAAATGGATTGTATCTTTTTACTAGATGCAATAATAGTATAGACTAAGTGAATGAAAATGTAATTAGGCCAATTTAAAATAAAGACACACTATGGTTCAAACTTGCATAGCCCATAACCCTCCCTTCAGCTTTGCTGTGAGGTATTCTTCTGCATAGATGGAGACCTAGTTCTACTGGAGCTGCTATTCCTCTGCCTTTATAGGACAGCTTCAGGGTAGGCAGAGATTTTCAATTGCTGAGCTAATGAACAGAGAAAATGAGAAAGCAATCAGTAGAGTAAGGCATTGTAGTAAATGGCTTCCCCCAAAAGTCACAGAAGAATGAAATGAACTATAACATCTAAAATAAATTGTTTGGTTTACGTTTTTTTCCCATTTTATAAATTGGAGAAGAAAATATTGAACAGTTGCTCATACACAACTCTGAGTTATAATCCCTTACACTTCTGTGGACCTGAGAGTTTTATAAAAAGGTTTTTCTTAAAGGAGCAACTTAGAATACTACAGTCTTACAGTAAGCGTAAAGACTTCTGATTATTATTGCTGTTGCTTAAATCTCCCAAGTGATTTTGTTGTTCACTTTTATCTTCCTTGTTTGAAAAAAATATTTTTCAATCCTTGCTTTTTTGCCTCATGAATAGTTAACTCCTCAGAAAGTTGACTATGGGAAAATGACAGAGTGAAAACATAAAATATATTTAGGGGGCTTACAGAAATTGTAAAAGTAAAAATAGGCAATGAATTCTCAGACTTTTTCCCAGTTAATCTTGATAGAATTATTTACCAAAGTTCCACTGTAAAGTTCTTGCCTACATTTTAATACTATTAGTTACTAGTGTGCATTTTTAATATTTAATTTTTAAAGTTTTGAAATATTTTCTGTCTTTGCACTGTGTTAGCCGAATATACATTTCCAGTCTTGTGGATACTATACGTATTGTTTCACCTAGAGACATACCAGTTAACTTCCCAATGTAGAAGTTATTTTGGTTTATCAACATCATCCCACAAAAAAAAAAAAAAGAAAATAAACTGATATGTGAAAAATGGACAACATTGGCACAGAGCTTGTTTGCAAGCTTCTAACACAACTGATAGCAAGTAAAAGGTCATATTCATACACTATCTATAAGAAAAAGTTTTCAGTATTCAGAAAGAGAAGACAGAAATACCTTACCTTCAGATTTAACACTAGGAATGTTTGGTTTAGTTCTATATTAGGTAATGCCAAGAACTGTCATTAAAAAAAAGAGTAAATTGCACTTTCCATACCCACCTGTTCATAAAATTCATTAACAATGCCTTCTGTCCATTTCAGATGCAGCTCTCTGTCTTTTGCTGGGCCATTAATATCTGCCAGTTTGATGCATATTTGACAGGCCAGTAGGCGATCATTTTCATTGCTCCATTCTATTCCATGACTGTTGATATCATTGACCTGGATTGAGAAAATACATTTTTAACAAGTTAAAACAACAGACACTTGCATTATTTTTTCTATATAATTTTTTATCTTATACAGTAAAAAAAAACAAACCAAAATCAAAACTAACACAAGAACCACCAAAAAACAACCACCCAAAAAGCCCTCATAAAAAAAAACATAAAAGCCCAAACTAATTTACTATCTCTCAGAAGATGGAAGTGAGAGGTATGATCAATGTCTCCTGGGGGTTCCTATGTCACATCTTCTAGGCTTATTAAGCAATTTACAAACTACAATTGGTTTGTACAAAGGAAATACTTTATTTGCATTTTTTTAGTAACTTAAACTTAAATAATATAAAACTTTAAATGCAAGTCATTAATATTAATAACTACTGATTAGCAAATCTAAAATCAGTATATTGTGACCAGCTCAGTGCAGACACTAAAATGTAACAAACCTTGGCATTAAATTCTGCGAGGAAATCAAAATGCTTCTTGAGATCTGTGGCAAGGATTGCTTCAATCACTAAGAAACGAAAGTGCTTGAATTCTACATGATCAAGATTTGATAAAAAGTTGTATTCTGGTCTTGATAAGAAAAGATTCCAGGCAGAAGCAGCATGGTGATTTTCTAAGACTGATCTGTCATTGTAGAGAACAGCCTACAAAAAAAAAAAAAATACAAACCCAAGAGAGTCATAAATGACAGACTAAAGATTTAAAATTATAATAAATATGCCAAAGCTTAAGAGCTAGTCAGAAATTAGTCTTTAATTTAAAAAAAAAAAAAAGAAAACAAGCATTGGCAAAGATGTCTTGCCTTCTAGTTTTGAGAGTTAAGATGAAAGAAAAATGGCAGATGAGGATAAAAAAGAACAATGAAACTATACAATTAGTGAAGTTTTTTTCTTTCCTGAGAAGTCCTTAATGATATCCTAGTGACGTCTACATTCATACTGCAAATACACATAAACAAACCACTTAAAATATAAACCTTGCACTCTTGGCAGGATTAGGGGAGCACACACCCTGACATTTATAAAAAAAAAACTCAAATCAAACCTAAACCTGAGATCTAAGTATATGCTTTTAATTCTTCTTAATTCCAGTATTATTAAAAAAAAAACAAACCAAAAAAACAACCAAAACCAAACCCAAACCAAAACACATGAACTCCAAAGCATATAAGTACTGTGGTTAATAGGAAGTGGTGTGAAGAATCACTAGTTTTCAATGTACTACATTTAATGCTGATGAATACATTTTAACTGTGAGTTAACTAAAAAATTAAAACAGTAGGTTTTACGCACAACTCCCATGTTTACACAAAACATCCTAGAAGATAATTAATTTAATATAGATTACATAGGACCTGAAAAAGTTACTTGGAAAATGGCAAAATAATCTTTATGTTTTGAGGAAAGGAAGACATCATTAACAAAATGAATGTATTTCTGAAAATCAGAGATGAATGTCTGTGTTGTTTGTTGTTTGGTTTTATTCTTCGTTGTGTCTGTTTTTAACAGAAATATATAACTGCCTACATCCTAAACGGCTTTTTTTTTTTTTTTTTTGCAATGAGCAATTGTTGAAAACTGAATGAAAAGTTCACTTTTAAAGCCTCCATCTTCTGGCAAACTGTACTGGTTTCTGGTTTACTACTGTGGTGCTGTTATTAAGTTTTCTGCCTCTAGTTTATTGAGAGATCTGAACAGCCATTCTTCCCCAGATACTATTCCACTCTAGATAAGACTATCTCACCATGCAGTTTAGGCATCTTTTCTGCAGTGCTTTTCCTTCCTTCCAATAATTCCCTGCCCCACCCTTTTTGTTTTTTTTATCTGCTATTTTGTTTAGCTTTATCCTGTTTTACCTCTTGCCTTAGGCTTTTAGAAGCTGAAGAGCACAGTATCTCCCGTCTTTCTACTCTCTGTTCTAACAACAAAGTCGAATAAGGGAGATAAAAACAAGGATGCCTTGCTTATTTCTTCTTATTTCACTCACCCTCCCTTAAAGGTAATGCTTATTTACATTTTTACAGTGATTGCAGACACCACTATGATTTCAGAGGACTCCCAAAATGTAAGGTATTAATGAATTAGCTGCCTAGACAGTCCTCGGGCCAGCTCTCTACGAAATAAACTTTCACTCTAACCTTCATTGCTTTATATTACTTTCAATTTTGCAAATTTAAAATTATTTTCACACACATACAAAACCAATATGGAATTTATCAGGCCAAATAAAAAAAAAAAAATAAAAATAGAAGTACTGTACAAGTTAAGTACAAATTACTTTCCCCATTTCTTAAATTGGCTAAATGATCCTGAACAGGCTACAGAAGGGCTATAGAAGAGAAATCATCATTATTCTAATTTCAGATACAGACAAGTAATTTTCTGGTTAAAGAATTTCTTACCTGAGGTGCGTTTGTAGCTACTAGAAAAGCATTTGTACGACCAGGATGATCATAATCGTGCATGGCAGCTGCTACATATAAAGCCATCAATTCCAAAGCAGGAATATTTGATGCCAGACAACCATAACTATCATCAGCAATAAAACAACTTTTTGAAGAAATGTAGCTGACTTGAACAGGAGAAGTACCACTAGCTTCATCTAGAAAATTTAAAATACAAAAAAAATAAAGTTTTTTTTTTAATATTATTTCATTCATATTTTTATAACATTTTATATGACTCAGCTAGATAACTATCCTGAACATAATCTTAATACAGTTATCCTTGTAACTGTGGAGCTGAATAAGTGGCAAAGAAAAACTTGTACCTAAAAAAGAAAAGTCACACTCTTTTTTATGGATAAACTACCAATTCTGAAGAAGTTGAAATGCCAGGAAATCATAAATTCATCATAGCCACACAGGCTGTACAAAAGAGGAGGGCGGGCAGCTTTACAAATACATAAAAATCTTCAGCTATTTCATGACATTAGACGAGGAGGGCAAAATCCTACAGGATGTTGTGGAGCCTGTAAGAAGTGTCCCAAAACTGGAAAGTGAAATGCGGCCGTTCTGAAACCAATTCTTTACCTAGCACTGCATAAAGATGCACCTTGGGATCAACTTTTTTGGACAAGAATTTGCATTACAATGCTGACAGATAACTATCATTCACACAAATAAAGGAGACTTTCAGAAGAGCTTTGAACAGTCATAATCAGGGAAAAGAAGTATTTTTAATACACCACAGTCAGAGCTCACTCTTGCCATGCAACTTTAGAAAAAGAAATAGACTTTACAATTCTGGCAATATTGTATTGTGGGGCACAAATCCAAGCTCCCTGCCCTCATCAAAAGAGGAGAGGAAGGGAGAAAATTTCATGTTGGTCCTTGAAAATCCATGGTGCCTTAGAAGACATAAACCAGATGAAGTCACTCTCTTTGCAGTTACAGTTCACTCCATGATGCACAAGGCTGGTTCAGAGGAATGTTTCAGCAAGCACAGAAGGTAAACTAGTGGAGCAAGTGATACTGCCATCTAGTCTGTGCCTCTTAACTGCAGTAGAGTTGTCATTTAGATTAGAGAGCAACCATAATAATCTAAGCTTTTAATTATTAATATGCACTTGTAGGTATTTGTGCCATGGGAGGGAATGAAGAGGATAAAATCTAGCAAAAATGTACATCTCGGAATCCAAATTACACATCTTGGGAAATCCACATGGATACAAATGGCTCCACATTACTGTTAAGGTCTATCACTTTTTTACTTTCCCCTTACTGTCATGATGTTAAAGACCTCCTGCTGTTATGTAGAACTGGAATTTCATTGCCTTCTTAAAAATGACGGCACTAAAAGTGAATTCTACAATTTCTCTCCAATCTCAGTAAGGCCAATAAAGGATCTAGCAGCATCTCCTGTAGTATTTCTATAATTTGCCCATTTCTTGAACTGCAGACCTATAAGAAAACCTCAGGGAACAGTGGAAACTACTGCAAAAGGAACTAAACCCTTTAAGTTAGAAATATGTGCATGATAAGGAGATTCACAGTTTTATTCCCCTCTTCTTCCAGACAAAATCACTGCTTAAAAAAAAAGGGAAAGAAAAAACAATAGTGCTTATTTTGTCACTGCATAACAAAAGGAGGCCCTTTTGCCTTAATAGAATAAGCGAGGATTAAAAATCCTAGTAACACTGACACTGGAAGAGTTCCAAAACAGTAAGAATATATATTTATTATTTTAATGTACCTTTTTTTTTTTGTAAAAGAAAAAAAAATTATTTTTATCATTTTTCTCTCCTCAAGTCAAGTCTCCAGTCCCAACCCTTTTAGAACACTCAAAGGAAGAAAATGTAATAGGGTGCAATCAGTGCAATCAGTGGGTATTGATAAACATAGAAAACAGAGAAAAGTGACAGCAGAGGGGGCTAATTAGCAAGGGAAAAAACCCATATAGTGTGCGATGTTCTGTACAGTTCACAAATTACTTCTTAAAATTACAGACCCATCTTGTCTTTTTTTACTGCACATATAAATCAGAGTTCTTAGAGAATGCTTGATTTCCCCGTATTATTTTGATTAAATACATAGATTTGAATATAAAAGTGTATATATAGAATTACTCTACTTTACTTACAGTATACATTTTAGTAGAAACTACAAACCTAAGCTTAAAAATTAATTCCATGAAATCACAGACAACAGAAAAGTAAGCTTCATTAGAACTAATCTCATGCCAAAGTTGAAATCTTTATTTCTCTTTAAGGGCTGTTATTGTTAGGGTAGTCATTTAAACGTCTGCATGTGATACCTAATACAGGATTCTGAAATACTCATTTTTACACTAAAACCATTAAGCAGAACTTAAATTACATACTTTGACTTTGGTATTTTTTCTTTGGTCTAATTAATTTTCTAATTGAGAAATATTAGTCTAATGTATTTCAAATACCAAAAATATGCTGACTGTAGAAATATACAGGAGTTTCATTCAGCACAGAAAATTTAAGTGAGCCTGTATTCTTGTCTGGCAAACTCAACATTACTCATCTAATAATTTATCTAAAAATCTACTGCATGGTATTTCTGAATGGTGCATACTAACACTGTGATATTTCTATTGCCTTATATTAAAATACAAAGCAATAAAAATTTAGAGTTATGAGACTAATTAGATATTTTCTTCCAGAGCAATTTGTTTTACCTATTATAGTTTCATTAAAATATTCTTATAGCAAAAAAAAAACCATAGCCCAACCTATGTGAATACATACCCATATTACTTTCCATTATATGCTCATTAGGAATTTGCTGGAAGCCAGGAATAGGCCGTGTTGTCAGATACCATACTGCATGAAGAACATCTGTTGCATGTATGCGATTATGATCTGAAAATTATCAAAATATAATCAAAAATATTATCTGAAATATAATCAAGAGGATCAAAAAGGGGAAAACAAAAGAAAAATAAATTCAAAACAAAACCAAACCCAGAAAAACAGACAAACAAGAAAACAAACAAAAAAAAAACCAACCCAAAAACCAGAAAACAAAACAAAACAAAACTGCAAAGTACCAAATAAGGGAGATTTCGATTAAATATAAAGGAAAAGTTGAATTTAAATTGTTACTGGGGGCTGTATCAGCAAACGTTTAAGAAACAAGCTAGATAACCATCAAACATCCTCTAAGCATACTTCACATCCTTCCTAAGAGTCAGGAAGGGATTAAGTAGCCTTTTAAATAAGTGGTGGTGAGCCACTAGCATTGCTTCTAATCTAATACCTACAAGCACATGGTATGAACATCTATGACATGGGAGCTGGAGGGTCAAGGGAAGGTGGAGGGTGGTTTTTTGTTTCATTTCCCAATAAATTTGTCTGCCCCAAACGGCAAGATGAATAATTATGGTCAAAATTCTCTATTTTCTTATTATTCTATTATGGGCCTAAACCAAATTTCTATTAAATCAGCAATTCACTCACCGAGTTCAGTATGTTTGATTCAACTACCCATTCAAATTCAACCTATATATTAACAAGTTCAGGTATTAAGTCTACCAAATTTTTTGTTGCAATTCACTAATCAATTCTAAATTCTGAAAAATTAATTAAAAATATATTAAGTTCATATATTGTCTATCTCTGTATTAAACATCAAAATAATAGACACATGAAAGGAGACACAAATATAAATGAAAAAATTATATAATTGGATAGTACTTACAGGGAATATCTCGGTAGCCATTTTCTAGTGCACGGAAGTAATTCATGAATTCTTGAGTTGGGATTTTGAAAATTTCAAACAAACCAGTGTCTTGAAATAAGGTGTAAGTTACCTAAATATATATTAAAGTGAAGTTTAGTTTGAAAAATATACCTAAGCATAGTCTGCTTTTTCAAGTTTCAAAACGTTCCTGTATTTAAAATTTTCCGTGCTGATAAGAGTCAGAAATTACTGACATTCCATTAAAGATTATTTGAAGCTATTATTAAAGAGATACGTTTAATGATTTTTTAATCACCCTTGCATACACAGAATAATAAGTTTTACTTTATTGGTAAATTCTAAGCACAATTGATCATTTTTAATAAAATTCTGCCAAATTTGCATAATACTCATACTTTATTCCATTAGTGACCTAAAAAAAAGCAAAATCTAAATTCTTACTTATTAAAAACCTGAAATTACTAGAGAGCAAAGGAGAAGACATCCCTCCTTCCACCTGTCCCAACCATCCCCCTTACACATACCGAATCTGAGAACCTTACAACTGATGAAAACATAGGTTTTAATTGCCTCTTGACTAAGATATGTATCAGATGCTTACAAAGCACAATAAACAAAGGGACTGGGACAGGAGGAAGAGGATGTTGCAGAATGACTCTAAGAGCAGGACCATAGAGCCCTGGAGGACTGTGCGAGCAAGGCAGGGGGTGGCCCCCACAGGTAACCGGAAACGGGACATGGGAGGAGAATGTGGAGAAAGCTGTGTGGGGCTAACCAATACTGTTGTGCCAAGGAGGAGTGGCTGAATACCACTCCTATATATATGTGAACTGCGTCACAAATAAAGTAGAAGTTTGCTTATCACCCATATTGGGTTGGCCTGTCTGCTTCTCCTCGCCGCTTACAAGAGGACAAGTAGTACATATATATATAACATCAGGAAGAGCTGATACAGAAATACTGGTAGAATTAAGTAGAAACCTGCACACTGAAGTGCTTACAGGTTTGAAATATGCCCTATATTACACAAATTAAATGCAAGCTAATATGAATCACAGAGTAATAGTATACTACAGTAAAAACACCATTCAGAATTGGATTGTCACATTCTAGTCTGCATATTAACAGTTGTCACCAACATGATGAAAGACCTGCAAGCATTTGAGCAAACAAGGTTAACTGAAGATTTAAAACAACACCCAGAATATTGTATAGTATGAAATAAAAAACCAGTGTCCAATGACAAAATATTGTCTAATGACAATATTAGCCCCATTATTTTTACCTTTCTTCAGTATAGGTGCAGGCCTATGGCTCCAACTGGACCCGAGTGCTTCTAACCTGCTTAATTCCCTCCCATCAATTGTTCTCAACACTACCCTTGAACAAAGTAACATGCATTCTACTCCAGGGAAGAAACCTAAGATACTGGCAATAAAAATATTTTGTGGTCAGATCAGAAGCAAATCCAGCCCACACTATGATTGTTAAATGTCCATGATTGCTAAATCCACTACAAAGAAAGAGACAGAAGCTTCCAGATGACATTGATGAATGGGAGAGGTTGGGGAAGAGCAAACAGGATTATACTTTTGCACCTGCCAATGGATTTGCTTCAGCACAACATGAAACTGCACAAAAAAACCTTAATAGTACGTTAGAAAGAGATAAAAGGGGTTACTACATGCAGAAAGCAGCATGGGAAAAAAAATCCCATTGTTTGTCTGATCAAGAGGCAAAAGACTGCCTAAAGGATCACTTCTCTTCCCCCACAAGTATAGCGTTGGGAGAAATATTTTACCAAAATAAAGAAAAAAGAAATGGTTGACAAACACAGTAGTAATTCTGAAAGCAGGAGACATTTTTTCATAGGAAATGGCATATTACTACAAAACCCAGTAAGTGTGAATCTAACCTATTTTTACATTGAGAATAAAATTCAGAAAATTTGGATCAAGTTGTCTGGAGATCAATCACTTTCTATGGTTTACAATGAGATGGAGTACATGAGAAATGACATCTGCACTTTTTAAGTTAATATTCATATATATTGACCACAAAATTTTTTCACAGTTTAAATAAAATATGATAGCCTGACAAGCTTTACACACCCTCCCACATATAATAAAAGACAACAAACCTGGCTAAGGATCCTTCCAGACTGGGCTCCCAGTTCTTGTACAAGGTCAAAAATTTGGAAATTCCAGTTGCTCATTTTCTCCATTAGTGAATCATGGTCTAATAACATTAGTTCTAATGCAGGACTCTGATCCACCTGTGTGAAAGTAAGGTACTTCATCATCCCTAAAATAGCAATGAAAACTAATCTTTCAGTTTTATTGGCAAAAAAAGCCATGAAAACAGTAAATCATTACTGAACTTATTGAATAGTGTTGTAACTATCACTATGAGCACATAATAAATCAGTAGTACAAATACCACAGTTAGGGCTTGACTTTTCATATTTTGAGGCAACAGATTCCATGGCTCTTTGAGACAGCGCTATACTTTCATTCTTACTCCTTTTTTAAACAAAATGAGTTAATAAACCAAAGGAAAAATATGCATAGGCTTACAAAACATTTACTGAGGTTTAGCAGCTCATTAATTAAACAAGCTTTAAAAAACACATCTATAAATCTAGAATGTTAGTAAAGCTTAAACCATTCATCTCCCTGTACTTCCAATGTACTGCAATGTGTGAATGTTAATTTATAAGTCTCACTGAAACTGCCACATCTTTCATAAATTTCCAAGAGAAAATACTAGTCAGTGAGTGTTTGAGCATTCTATCAACACTACATCTACAAAAATCGGTTTTGATCAACAAAAAAAAATTAATACAATCACCATCGTTCTTGTCATTTGGAAATAGAGTTTATGCAAGCTGGTACACAGCTTGTTAAATGAAAATTTGAATTCAAATGATGCACCATTTCCCCTCAGAAATTACAATTCTTAGCAATGCAATGACTTCTTTACAGCATGTTAGAAGTAATAAAGGAATACTCTGTTGATAAAAGTTATTGCAAGGTTTTTTTGCAATTACATGCTTACAAGCAGATTATTTTGTGTTTGATCGATCATTTCCTTCGTTTCAACTTTTTTCTTCTCTGTATGGTGGAAAGATTCTTTTGAAACACTAGCACTTCCAATTTCACCTTAAAGAAAATACATACATAAATACTACATCAATAATTTATTTGTAAATTACTACTGTCTAGTAATTCTTGAGCTGATCATACAGATTATTCACAGAAATATCTGTAATAGCTTTTTTAAGTACTTTTTAAGATTTCCAAAACAAAAAGTTGCAAAAGACAAAATCTATTAGCCAAAACCTATTTGAAGATTGAGAAAAGCTAGAGGCATAATTTTTTACTTGCAAAAATTTGTTCAGTGATTAGGTTAGCTGAGATGGCAGAGAACTTGTCTGATATATGGATTACAGAACCACAACATTGTGACTAGAAGCCTGTTATAAAATCCTTACTATGAAGCAGGCAATATTTTAAATTATCTTAATCATCCTAAGTCACAAACTAATATAGAATATATGCATATAAGTTACTTAGGGTATAGGAAAATAAAAATGTGTAGAAATATAAAAATTTTAATGTCATTGACTTTTTAAGAAAAAAAAAATGCAAACCGATATCAAATATTTGTCTATTTTGAAAACTCACCTGATTTCCTGTCTTTATACTCTGCAAATTCCGGTTCTGGCGTTGGGACAGGCTTGAATATCTGACGTCCACAGCTTACAGAATACATGAAAAATATTTACATTGAGTAATTTTTCTTTTGCTACAGCTCTGTTGTACTGAAAAATACCTGTAAATTTCTTTAAAAGACATGCTTTTGAAGGTTCCTCTGTAAAATTACCTTAGTATTTTTTCCTAAATTGGGCACATACAGGTTAAGCCTGTAATTAGAAAATAGTCAAGCAACACCCCTCATGGACTCATCTCACTGAATTAATAAAGTAGAGCTAATTATTTAGAAAGCATTCAGAAATACAGGATACAATTCCTAGGTAGGAAGTCCTCCTTTTCTAAAAGTTTGTAAAATATTGTTACTCTATAATAACTGCTGCCTTTGAAGATGAGCTATTTGAAATCAGTGGCATACATACAGCATTCTTTAGTCCCCTCTTGTCCCCTGGACAATATAGTTTCAGATTATTATGAAATCTTTTTTTTTTTCCCCGGTATACCAGTAGCTGTATAAATCTTGTTCTATTTTTCATTTTAATTGTATTATTTTCAACACACATGAAGTTACTAAAAATGTAACAATTTACAGTACCTGCTACACATATAACCTACAGATGTTTTAACTTGCTGCTGAAAATCTGGAGAACTAAATGTGTATCCTGGAGGCTTATGTATATTAATGCTTGGTTTTGTAAGAAAATCAGCAGTATCAGGAAATTCTACAGGTGACCAGCAGCTGAAAGCCCCACTGGAAACAGATCCATGACTAGGTGAACCCACAGGACTCGGGCCAGAAGATGCACCTTCCAAAACAAACATTGCATGGCGTTCAGATTACAATAAAAACATTGCTGCTTAGAAAGACTGAAATTAAACAACAAAAACCTTATATGTTGTAAAGAATGTGCAAGCTGTCAAGACACAGTCTCTAGTTCTCACTGTCAAACACATACTAAATACCTAAATCTATTCCAAGTTTTGAGATCTACAACTATGTAGCAGTCTAGACTACACGCCTGAATGAACAAACTATGTAATGTATTATAACATCTGGATTTCAAAGGTTTGATTTTGGTTTTAGATTTGGCAAAATTAATCAGTAGCTAAATCTTCCCATATTCCTTTCTGATTCAGGACAGATTTTTTAAATTTAAAAAAAAAATCAAAAATCATCAAAATCAATTCTGTATTTATAACTGATCTAGCTAAAACTCTTACCGCATCATTTTTCAATAGAGAAAATTGAGACCTTTTTAAAAACAAAGTAAAAACCCCAGAATGGGTAATTACAGATAAATAACAAAAGCAAATACACTTTCATCAAAAAGAATGAAGTGCCCATGAGGAAGAAGAGTATTGCTATTAAATAAGGAATGCATAGATAATACACTTCATAGGCTACACTGACTTGACTCACACATCCTGATAGTAGTATATAATTGCATTTTCTTACAGTAAATGACAAGATTTTTCAAAGTTCTCATTGCTAGGTATAGAGACAGAAGTTTTAGAAAGCAAATGTCACTTCATTACTGCAAAGAAAGACTAGAAAGTTGAGAAGAAATTTGTAAATTCCCTTCCAGAACTTAATCAGATTAATACTCTAATGTTGGTTACTTAATTTCATCCATTTTACATGTACAAATTCAGCAGGTTTTAATGCATAACATTACACTTTATTGCCCAAAAGATTAAGTGGAAAAAAAGCAGAAAGCAGCTCAGCTTTTATGAAGACAGAAACATTAAGAATATGCAACACTGTGTTTAAATGCAGATCTGGCCTGAGTTCGTACACTTCCTGGTATTTAGAAGACTGAAAGGGAAACAACCAAACCATCAGTAAGTAATACAAAGAAAACTGGTCAAGTTTGGGGTTTTTAAAAAACAACAACAACAACAAAAATTAGAAGTGCATTCTCCTCACTCAATCCAATCTGCTTATTTAAACTTTTATAAAACAAAATTATTATACAGGTTTATTTTTAATCATGGTAAAATGGATAGGCAGAGATGTCAAAAGAATTATCAAGTTTTCACTGGCAAACAGACCAGTTATAATTTCTGAAATACTGATGTACATATTATTTTAGCACTACTGCTACGGTATTTACTAGCTTATTACACTGACAGAATAAATTCTATGCCAAATCCTTCCACAATTTTTATATTCACCTCAGATGACTATCAGGTCTTTAGGAGTGTCTTACCTGATCGTCTGGGACCTATATGATGAGCCAGTGCCATGGAAGATAATCTTTGTTTTGGTATTGTCAGCATATTTGCACCAAAAGATCCATTTGAATGAGATCCTTGGCTGAAAGTAAAACAGAGTGTTGTTTTTTTTTTCCTACCTTGTTTTCAACTTTTATTAAATAAAATGCTTATAGAATAGCCAGACTGCTCTGTTACAGGCCCACTGCCATTCAAGAAAAAGAGAGTACAGAAAGAAGTAAAATTGAAGATCAGCTAGAGAATATATGTCAATTATAGGGAATAAAAACTGTTGGGTACTGAGTAAAGTTAAGAGAAAACTTTATACAGTCCTAAAATGACACAGTATATTTGGACAACGTGCCATAGGTTTTACTGTCTAACATGGTTTCCTTGAGCATTATAACAAAGCAGGTTATTTTCTAACAGATTTGAGAACATGTAAGATTGATTACTTTGGAAACGCTATGACAATCTTACACAGCTATGGCTTGGCTTTTTGAATCAATTTCTCATATTTAATAATTTTATTTATTATAATCTTTAAAGCTGGTTTTGACCAAAGGCATACTGTACTTCAGTAGCTAAATCGTTAAACTCTGTTAAATTATGCCATCTGCTGTTCTAGCCATGAAATTGCACTCCAAAATTTCAATTATGTATTTCCTTTAGTAAAAAAATACGTAATATGCAATTAAAAATAACTGTATGCATGTATTCTAAACTACAAATATTTTATGTAAAACTAATTCTTTCATTTTGGTGTGGGAAAACAGTATTTACCAAAACAGATTTAACCTTGTTTGATCAGATTTCAAACAGAAGTCAAATACGGAAATAATACTTGATCTCCCATAATTTGTTTAAATATCCTAATATAGAGAAATTAGTTAAGTAATAAACATAGATTTATTCTTCTGAAGACTGATGATTCTGATGTGTTAGTCAACTTTAAAAAATGTTTGGGTTGACAACTGGGAGAGATTGAACTTTTTGCTATTTGTACACTGTTTAGCTATCACAGCTTGCATGTATTCTTTTAACACACATAAAAATGCTGCAACAGTGTTTAGTGTAGGAAGACTATATATTAAGCAGGGTTAGTTCATCTTGAACTAGTGTTTGAACAAGAAACCAGATCAAGAATTTGCATGCAAATACAACAGCAGCTCTCAAGAGTCTTTTGAGCACTGTCTGGAGATATAAAAAACTAAAAATCTCCAAGACTTTTTGTAGCAATATTAATTTTTTATTCCATTATTTAATATCTTATCTTTCTCAGCTAGAAATCAGTTGAAATCAGTCATTAAAAGTAAAAATATTTTGACTTTTTATAAGCTTTCCTATTAGTGAACAGTTTGCTGTTTTACTCTCGCTTTTTTCTATTAGCCTGCTGCTTTTTGCTTCTCTTCTAACATTCATTAAATCCTTCACTGGACTGAATCAGCTTCCCAAGTCAGGAAAAACTGTCTTTTTATTGCTGTTATTTTTCTCCCAAATTAAGGCTCTGACTCAAGAGCCAGAGCCAATGGTACTGAGTGCTCTAGGAATGCAGGACTTCATTTTTGGCAGCAGGAAGAGCTATGACAGTTTGGCTATTTTATTTCACCTTACCTGTAAGGTAAGCATCCATGGCAGATTTTTGAGTTGATTACGTGTTAGAAGTTAAAGGGAACCTGGTAAGAACTATCACTGGGAGATGCAAGGAGATGGGGGCAGTGCAAGTGTTGGCAAGTACTCCAAAGGGCAGGACACAAATCACAAAAAAGGCAAATGCATATTCTAGGGCTCTATGGACGTGACAGGAGCAGGGAAAGGGAACATGGCTAACTAGAAGTACTGGTCATCAGGGTCAACAGATAATTTAAAAGTAATGGAGTATGAGCAAGGTTGTTTTCTGTATTGCTACTTTCATCAGGTGAGCCTGAGTAGGTTCTTCAGAAGCTGCAAGGAAACTCTCCGCAAACACGTGCTGCATCTGCACCAGCAGTGCTGAGCCTCAAACTGACATCCAGCAGTCTGTTTAAAGCAGTTTCTCTGGCTGGTTATTTCTCGTGGCTATAACTGGGGAGGTTCTTTCAAACACTGGTAATCAAATCAGCATGAAAATACAATCTTTAAACTACTACTACTGTTACTAACTAGTATCTTCAGTTATATTTTACACACAAAATTAAGTTTTGCTATGTTAAAACTTGAACAGCATATTTTACCAAGAGGAAAAAGCTATTGGCAAGGGCTAAATTATTTAAATGGTTCACTTCAAAATTAAACAATATACTGATATAATAAATTCTTGGATGTGTATTTATGAACTTTTATCCACTGCTAGTATCAGTTATCAGCATAAGACGTTTTCTTTTAAAGAATGCCCTTATGACCTATGTAAAACCATTAAAATCTTAAGAAATACCAAGTGTATTAAAAAAAAAAGAAAAGGCAGGAAACCCACACACATTTTAACGTATTTAAGCTGTAACACAATTTCAAACATCTGTTGGACTTTTCTTAGTTGATATTAAGCAAAGCCATACACATTTACACATTTAAATAAAACTAAATATGTGACATTCCACTCATAAGCCACATTAAACAAGAAAGAAAAAATGTACTATTATTTTAATCCTAATTTAACATGTAATCTTAATTCTGGAAAGAAAGACTATTTGCACCATACTGACTAATAAGTAGAGAAGAGATGATTCTCTTAATCTACTTTACTGTTTGATTGATGACCATAGGAATAATAAATGTTGCAATACACACAACAGTGGCTACTAAATGAGAGAAAGTTATGTCATCTTTTTTAATTTAAAAAAATTCTTTTTAGTTTCTTTTTAAACTAAAAATATGTTATAAAGGAAAGAAATTTTGCAGCATGTGGAAGTTGGAAAGAGATAAAATTTTAAGTAAAAAGGAAAAGAAGGAAGTCCATAAAGGTTTAGAAGTTAAATAAGTCTGTTTTGCAACAGTGTATGTTGAGCTTTTTTTTTTTTTTCTTATTTCCTACTAAAACTGATAGGCATGCCATTCAACCTCAGAATGACCTGATTTCTACTTGAGATCAGAGCTACAAAGTATGGTATATAATTAACTTGAAACATTCTTCCAGTTTATTCTGGCAGAATTTGGAGACTTGATTTATAAGATTTTACACTAAACTCTTCTGCTACCATGTTCCAACCTTGCAGACATGAACATTTCAGAAAGGCTGCATTTATTATTGCCCTTAAAATATGGTTAAGTGCTTACCTTAATGTGTTATATTCCTGATGAGATCTCTTGCTGTTACTTCGTTCCCATCTAGATGTTGATTCCATAGGTGGAATACCAGAAACTCCTGAAGTTCGTCTCAGCGGTGGTGTTGGCAGGCTATTTCTGCTATTTAATCCCTGTTGAATAATTTAACTATGATTAAAATCTATGTAATTAAAAGCAGACATTAAAATTTTATTTATGGTTTGTGAAGACTATTTATTGGAATTTTTTATAGTGAAACAATAAGTACAGTATCTCACACTTACTCATTGCTCAAGAAAATAAAATAGATGCAAAGTATTTTGCATACTAGGAATAATTATTTTTCATATCTGGTTTTTTCTTTCCCCAAATTAAAATATGTAAAGATACTTGTGATCCAAATTCCATGTGGTCCAACAATTACTCTTCAGAGTTTTTAAAAATGGAAACCTTCTAGAGACAGTCGCAGTAGGATTATGGATTACTTTTCTACATATCACAATCACACGGCTATATAGTCAGCTCTCAAGATAGTATCTCAGTTATCAAAATCTCAGGCTAAATACTGACAGTGCAAATATTGTGGAGCTTCTGGAAAGGACGAGGCATAATGCACAGATTCAGTTCTAGTCCATCAAGGCTCCCTCTCTGCTTCCATACAGCTTCCATACCACCCCCACACCACCCAGAAACCTTCCCAGGCAACTCACCACTCCCACCCTGGACACTGTGTTAGTTTAGGCACACTGCAGCCCAGGCACTGGGAGTCATCATTGTACTTGAACACAAAGACCTCTGCAAAGCAGGACAATGTACTCAAACAGCCCTTTATGGAAATAACTCAGGACTTACTAGCTCTGCTTTACTGAAATACCCTCAGAAAAGTATATCCATGTTTAAATAACAACTGATAGAACCTAACTAATAGAAAGGACAGGATCACTGAACTGAAACTGAAAAGTCAGCTCTGGCATATCTGCACTCCTTGCATAGATACTGTATTTTAAACAAATCTATTTAAAAAAAAAAAAAGAAAAAATCATCTCTAACTGCATTCAATCCACAATCCACTTGCTAACACATTCCTAGATTTGGCACTCAGCGGAGGGAGGGGGGATGTGTGCAGGAGGGAAGATTCTTCTGCATGGCATAGACCTGAATAAAAAGGATGCCAGGAAAAAAAAAAAAAAGTTTAAAACAAAAATCCAGAGCAATATTTGTAGTTTTGGGTAAGGTCTGCAGGGTTGTCTGTAAGGACAAGTGACCCTTGGATACTACCATTTCAAAAGTCTGGCAAGAAATGACTTTGCAATTTTAAGCTTCTTCTGATGCTCAAAAAATCACACTTACCTCACAAAGCTCTCACATATTAAAAAAAAAAAAAAATAAATGAAGGCGTTGACACAAAAGAATACAGTCTCTTAGCCTGAAAAATGAGACTGCTTTGGGTCCTTGATATGGGACGTACCTCTGCTTTGCTGCAAAGCTGTAGTCACATCCAGTAAGGTGGAAGTGGACAGGCAGAATAAGACCACCATACCACCCACAGAAACATGCAGCAGTCCTTAACCAGCCCTACCAGAAAGAGAACTGGAGGAGCCTGTTCTGTTTGCTATCACGTAGTGGGGGAGCTTTAAGGCTGGAATGAACTTCAGCAGACCATATCAATCTCACCTTCGTGCTCTCTACAACAGCTGAAAATCCCCAACACTGGAGGAGAAATGTTCACTCCCTGAAACAAGTGCACTCATTAACATCGTGTATGGAAAGAAGGCCCCAACACCTGTACTTATTTTTTCTTCTTCCTGGCTACTCCAAGAATGACGGAACAGAGAGGATATGACAAAACTCCCCTACTAGATAAAGAAGCAGAGAATAAACAAAATGTGGGTAGCAAAGGACTAAGGAACTCCAGAGTGCTCCGTGCTAGCAAAGTCACTGGTAATCACTATACAAAGAGGAAAAATTGCTCTGGAAACAAAATCTAAACTGTGCCAGAAATCAAAGTTATTATGAAAAGAATTTCAGTTACCAGCAATAGCAAGGCCAGGAGACAAGGGGTGTGGATACTCAAGTGTTTGCTTAGACAACTTTTGTTTGCCTGAAATATGAAAACTGTTAACATCATGTCTGTTGATAACACCAGAAATCCACCAATCTGGCAAGTATACTGTCATACACTAGAAAATCTGGGGACAGTTCTGTCACGATGGAAGTGAAAAGTCTTTCTATTGCAGAGGAGTTCTGAGATAGTTTTTCATGCAACCAAGATTTCCTTTTTCTTTTTAGGAATTTAAATAGACAGATCAGTGAATAGCACCAAAAGGGCAGTTTGCACTTACCAAGAAATTCAAAGCAAAGAGTTATTATCAGACTACCAGTTATTGCTTCAGTTTCTTTCTTTTCTTTGCCTCTTTTTTTCTTTTTTTTTTTTCCTCTTTATCATCAGAAGTAAAAACAAAAAAACCCAAACCATACTTGAATTCACTTTGGAAGCCAGTCAGAGAAGAGGAACAACAGTATACATATGAACCTCATCAAAGAAACAACTTCTTTGAAATATGGAGACTTTTTCTATTCCAAGTCAGGGAAAGAGAGAATGAGAAACTTTCAATACAGTCTGAGAAGTTCCATTTCGAAAAATACTTTCTGTGGTGTATTCTAATCTGGAGTTTACCCCTAAACTTACATCAAAGTCAAACATTCAATGAATGACAGTGACAAGCATGATTTTATCCATCTGGTAGACTAATATAAAAAATAAACAAACCCCCCAATCTTAAAGAAAGAGTTCCTTTCAAGAAGGAGGAAAAGAGAATAGCTGTGAAAAAAAATGTAATCTTTCAAACTCACATAATCTTTATGACCAGTATTCAGCAATTAATATTTTTCAGTTTAAACAATTCTGACTAGCTGGGTAGAACTAATTTAAATAGTTAGTTAGATTTTCACATTCACATAAATGACATTTTTCGCATTCGTATACCAATCCTTAGCAGTAAAGAAAAACGTATGCTGAATGATTATGATCCCTACCTAACTGATCTCTGCAGATATCCATGTGAAATTCCAAGTAATTTCATGCTGCAATAACCCTACAGGATCTTCCACAAAATGACCTGTAGACACTGAGCTTTTCCCTAAAAGCCTTTGTTGTGACAATGGTTCTCAACAGGTATTTCACAGGATGAATCTGGCTCAAAGCAGTTTTCTGGCTCCAAAATAGCAAGCGAGTTTGGGACAAGCTGCCCACTGTCTGGATATGGAAGCAACTACAGGGCAGGCACCTCCCAGACCACCCTCCAAACAGTTTCATACTGCTGATACTGGGTTTACTCTAGCAAGTAATTCTAGTGCAGGTACACTGCACCTAAGTTCCTATAGATGAATATTTTTCCACCACATTCTTCAAGATGTCATATAATAACTACATTCTTGCTTTCACTCATGGAGCAGTGACAGTAGATTTACACACCAGTCCCATAATGGGATGTGCTGCACAGAAAGAAGAGTTATTTCTCCTTTTACATAGCTGATTTGCTTCTGTCTGATGGCTAGTTTGATGCTCACAAAAGTAAATTCATTTGGAAAAAAGGCCAATGAAAAAGCCACACTGACAGTAATTGCTTGATCAAGAATGTGGAGGAATAAAGGAGAGCCCTGTTTGTGCCATATCATGAGAATATAACATCTTCATTTTATTTTTTGTTTTTAGCTTTTTTTAATCCTGTGTTTATTTTGAGGAATCATACATCAGCGTGTAGGCCAGTGCTTTTACCTGTCTATCCATCAACCCCTTAAATTTGCATTTTGGTACCTGTCTACATTCCACTCAATGTGTTTTCACAGCTGCTCTCTTTTGACCTCAAACAAAGTTCACAGGTACTCAGTAAAGAAGGTACTATCCAATTCTTTCCAGATTAATTTTCCTTCTTTTTTTTTTTTTTTTTTAATTGCAACACAGACATGAATGGGAATTAAAGTCATTTGACCTTGAGCAGCTTTTGATCTTTTTCGGCAGGATCCTCTATTTCAGGGCAGGGGAAGAAACCAGGAAATGGTGTGAATGGACTAGCCTTTGGCCTGCATGTGCCTGAGAAAGCACCAATCAAGCTATTAATGCTTCGAAGGGAAGAAATCACTTGTGGTGGAAGGGATGGGTCAGTCAGGAGGTCTGTTAGCATGCTCCGAGCCTCATTTAGTACTGAAAGATCAACTCCATTTCCACTGCCAGCATTCTAGAATAGATGGAAATGTTGCAAACTATTAACATGTCAAAACATTTCACAGTATTCTAAGATTTAAATAAGCATCTTATCCATTGCAAAAGTAAAATATAAATTAAAAAAATAATGCAATGTACTTTTCTTTTGAAGAAAATATATACCTATACACATGTTTACACACCATTTTTGTGGGGTTTTCCCACACAATAATATTTCAGAATGCAATATTAGCTTTCAGTTTATTTTTCTCCATTGAAGATAAAGATTTGGTGTCAGTTTTTTTGACTTACATTTTCATTACTTTCTTTCAGAATTAAACTTAGTATTCTATCTCTTTCAATAATATCAAAAGAAATTTTGGTGGCCTAACTGTCATAGGCCTCTTACAGAGGTGCAATTTCCACAGCTTCATTACTTTTATTAACTCTAATTCTAATGAAACAAATCCTAACAATTCTGTAAAAAAAAGTGATTAGTTTGTATTTGGTATAATTCTGTGAACTTGAACAGCATTAGCTGATTAGATAGAAGGTACAAGAGAGAGGGGGAGAAACAAGCAATCAAGAAAAAAGGTGAGAATCTGACAGACCTGCACTTGGTGACATTGTTGGGAAATCACTCCCTAACTTTATGCTATTGGATATTTCAAAAAACCCACTCCCACCTTAGTTAGGTTTGAGACTGTTCTCATATACACCACAGAAAGAAGACCCTTGACAACTTGGTCAGAACTGGTAAATATCAAGCCTCTCTTACACAGAGCTAGAATGTACTAGGCCAACTTAGTTAAACAAAACATCAACAGAAAAAAATTGAAACATGACAGTTTACAATGAACTCTGTACTCAATCATATACTGACCTGGTAACAGGGCTTGTACCATTGCTTCAAATCCCAATCCCAAAGTATCATCTGCAAAGATAAAAAAAAAAAAAAGATGATTAATAGGTGATATGGTAATGCTGTAAACCAACAATGGAATACATCTGGATTATGTCATGCAGCAGAAAACACTTCTCTCCACATATAACTTAGGCCGTCTTCTCAGTTAATGCTACCCCAGTAAAAGTCCTAAAGAGTCTGAAGAAATTGCATACAACAGAGACATCTTAATGACAGAATTATTATATGGCCTTATTTATTTCACTATTTCTGGAATGTTTATAAATCATGTAAAATGTTCATTAAATTAGGTGGTGACAGTGCTTCCCTGCTTCTATTCACCTCAACATATAAAAGCAAATCTATCTCAAAACCTCCAGTATATTTAATAAATATTTTTCTTTCCAGAACCATTCAAATAGTAGCAATTTTACAAATGCAGTGCAGAAAGAATTACATTAACATAATTTGGTATTTTAAAAGGCAAAAAGCTCCCCAGGTTAAAACCTGATAATTTTAAAAGCATTTTCTTGCAGGAGGTTGTTAGGTTTTGCTTGAATATGGTTACAAATCTACATGTTCTCAATAACTTCACAAAACCCACCAAACCCACAAAAGAACATCAGCAACACAATCTGAAGATACTATCAGCTTCAAGTACATCAACAGCACTAACTTTATTTCAGTTCTGCACTGACAAAAAATAAAAACAACATGCCAGAAATAAAATTAAGTTGCCTGTTTTGCTTCAAAAGTATTCAGTATTCCTAATTTGACAGGTTCTTATTATTCTCTGATAAATGAACGCATTTGCACAACATGTATTCAAAATTAAACAAATATAAAGATAACCTTTTTTTTTCCCCTCTTTTCCATAACTACAGAGCATGAATAATGTGCCAATATCCCACTTGGCAGTTTATATTCTTAAGTCCTGTATGTTTTTCTGCTTATTTTTACAGGTAAGAGCTATGTTTGGTTTTGTTTCTTCCAGACTAACAGCATCTTCATGGACAAAACATAGTGTTCCAGACTGTCACCTTCTTACCTGCAGAAGGTGCAGAGTGTCAATAAACAAACACAGGCTGACATGTCAGCAGTAGCCAGGCAAAGGCACCATTTTATACAATTTTAATTAAAAAATTTCACAGGTTGGATTCATGATTGAAATTTTTCTGTTGTCATTTAAACCAGAATATTTAAGCTTCTCTGCTGATACCAATTTTACAGCAAAGAAACTAAAATAGTTTTAAAATAAAGAAAACTTAAGTTTACCTGTATGGTGCCAAGAGTATTTTTTGGGTTTGGGGTTTTGTTTTTTGTTTTGTTTGTGTTTTTTTTTTTTTTAATTCACTCTACATCACCATTAATTTGAAGTCATATCCCCTGAAAGAAGACAGGGGTAGTATATTAACACAGCTGGCTGGCTACCACAGTCTATATTAGCTGTACAATGTTCAGAGCTCATTCCATGTGCCACACACCGAAGTGGTCAAAATAAGCTGATGAAAACTTTAGGCACAAAGTAGCAATCTCTTCTACTAAACAAAAATGAAAAAAAATGCAGATCACTATACAATGAATATTTTCCCATGGTAAATACAACTCAGTTACTTCTCTACCCTAATCAAATCCTTACTTACAGGTTAATAAAGAAAAGGGGGTTATTACCTTGCCTTAGCTGCCGGCAACGCACCACAAGATGGCACTCAAGTCCAGAGAGCGTCCCCCACAAAAACAGTTTCGGGAGAAAGAAACAGAAACCAGCAGCATATCCCTTAGCAGAACTTCTGCAGAATTGAAACGGTTTGAGGGACGGGGGATGTGTGGGGTGCGTGTGACAGTTTTAAAGGTTAAGAGCTGGTAAATTCTGCTTCTTTACAAAAACTTCTTTGTTTAAAGAATTTACACTCTACCATGCTATTCAGAATCTAACTGTAAAGAAACCACACTTTGTTTTTCGCTACTAAACAGACTTAGTTTCATTAGCCTAACTTCATGCCTTACAAGTTAAATCTGGAATACTAAAAAAGCAGCATTTTTGGCATTATTTTTGTTAAGAGTTTGGCAAAGCCTTAATTAATTCTGGTGGATCATTAACAAAAGTTAAGAAGTATTCCTAGAGTTGCATGAATGTTGCAACAGGAGTAAAAAGGACACAGTTTACTTTTAATGTGAATAGACCAACAGACCTTAAAATAGGTCTTAGGCAGAGCCTTGGCAATTTTTGATTTTGCAACCATAAAAGTTGTTGCAGAAAGATCTGTAGTCTGTAACACTAAGATTTTGTAATCCACTGCACATAACGTTCTTCCTCGCCTCCTCCAACAAGAAACACCTGATCTAGGAGGGAATTGAGTCACAGAAGTTTCAAGCTACAGCTTAAATCTCTGCTTAGCAACTCAAACACTTTTAAGCATCCATTGTCAGTGCTAACATCACAGCAATTGCACATCTGGGAAGTACTCTGAAAATAAAACTGCAGTGGGCTCTGATACTGCAGATGAAAGGTGAAAAGTGTATAGCCTTCTCTGCATAAGCACATATACCAAATTACCAGTCAGTTTGGAGGAAAAGTCCTCTTGTCAGCCTGACTCTAACCCTAGAGTCTCCCAGTCCATTCAAAGAGCAATGATCACACTTTCATGATTTTTTTTATGATAAGAATTTTGGAGGACAATTAATGAAAACCAAACCCAAACCCCATGCATAACACAGAGCTATGCCTTGCTGTTTAACATTCAGGAACTGTTAATGTTTATGCTTAACTACAATAATCGAACCTTTTAGCCTATGAAATAAATTTCAACATAGTTAAAAGAAGACAAGCCAGCTTATGAAAACCCTTTCAGTGTAAGTCACATTTTGTGATTTGGCCGCAGTCAGGCAGTGACAGGTTTAGTTCAAACTGAAACATGTCGCTCAAAACAGGCAACGAGTATCAACAGAAGGAATTTACATTACTGGAAATACATTTTTTTAAAGGCTTTAAAAGCTGTTAAAGCTCAACAAATCCTCCAGAGGGTTGCTATTCTGAAGAATGACAGTTCTATGGGTGGTTAGTCAAATCTAAGAAGATTTTTAAATACATATAACTTACTGGGAATATGCAGAAAAATTGACAATAGACATCAGATATTACCTTTTGTTTATATTTTCTCAATCAATGAAAACAGTATTTCCATATACTCCAGAGGCATTGCCATGCAATTTGAACTTGAGGATTTTAGAATCAACTTCTCTGACACTATTTGTAATGCATCTATTCACTGGGGAGGAGGGGGCGGGAGCGGTGAGAGGAGTAGAAGAGGCGAAGGCCCTGATTGTTGAATCAACCCAAGAATTACCAAAACTTGAGGCTAGCACACATTGTCAGCAACATCAGAAAAATTTGTTTAGAAAATACACAAGGTAACAGTAATAAAGGTCTTCCATAATATAATACACCTTATAGATCAGACAGCAACAAGAACAAACAATAATAACTTCTACAAAGAAAAAGGAAAAAAGTGCTCCTGAGAACTTCATAGACTTAATAAACTAAAACCAGATGAGAAAGAGGAGAAGACAGTCACTGAAAACCAGCTTGGTTTTTAATGATTTTTCTTAACAGAATGTTATCTTTCCTATGATGGTGCAACCAGTATTTTCCAGGGCCTGTAAAAATGTGCCTTTCAGAAGTGAGTTGATGCCATGGAGGGTGAAGTTCTTTTGGATCTTCTTTGTGCAAGTGCCATAGCTCCATTTGGCTAAAGTCACACTGAGTAGTATTTTCAACTTCTAAAGGTTTGAATGCAATAAAAGCCTGTAGGGTTTAATTTTCTCAAGTTACAAACCACTAGAAGTACTATAAAAGTAAATTAAGCACTTTAATACTTTTTTTTTTTACTTTAGTGCTCAGCTTAAACTATATTTTGCTAGATAATTGTGTACTAATATTTTCAGAATAATTTAACTTATAAAATACAAAATTTTATCATTTTAGCTACCTGAGAATTACTTGTGTTTATGCAAAGTTATACTAAGGACAATATTCATACTTATGCAGAGATTTAAACTAGATGGCTACCAAAAAATGTTTCAGAGCTAAGAAATCTAAAAGTCAATTTTAAAACTAGAATATAATTAATATTTACTCTATAACCTAAGCTGAAATGTGCACACTGAGGCCATACACAATGTAGTATCATTGTTTGATTGCCTGAACTAGGTAAGCGGAAAGTTTTTGTTCCAATGATGATATTGTTCAGAAGATTCAGCCTGTGCTTCAATGCTTGTTAAGAAAACTTGTCCTACTTGCCACCGCCCATTCACATTCCATGCTCCAAAATTTTAATGGGGAGAAAACAAGTGCAAAAATGAGCTTCTGCTTCTGAGTGAGTCTTTCATTTATCAACTATAAAAGATTTCTAGTTGCTAGTAGCATCTGTTTGACACCATTAGGCATTAGCTCCGAAAATAAGTATTTCCATAGCAACCAAGCATAGAATTAACTAAACAATGAAAGCAACACCATAGCAACTTGATTCAGAAATCAACTCTGTAAAACATCACCTCATTCAAAAGCTAAATTCTACAACCAGATGAGAAACTAATTTATTGTGAAATATGAAAAAGGTAACCTCACTTATCCCTTTCTTTTCGTGACTGCCTTTCAAATGTGACTGATGGTAGATTCATTGATTTTACTTCTAAATTAGTCTTTTGTTACAGCTTACAATCAATTAGCTTTTCTAATCCATGTAATTTAATGACACAAAACCAACACAGCAGTGTACAACTTAGAAGTCTTGATTTTATTTATTTCTGGGGGTTTCTCCCTCTCTCTAAAAAAGGTAGATTTTAAAAAACAGTATGTTATTAAGTAGTTAAGTTGTATTCAGTAACTAAGGTGATTCAACCAAAGATGACTGTCAAAGTAGAGATAGCATTATTTAGATAACACAGACAACATACTGTTGTGAAATCTTGCAGACCAAGACAATAGCCACTAGAGTAAATTATTGTAATCAAGACAAAATTTAGCACTTGGAAAATGATACTTATGGCATTTAGAGTCACAATATTTCTCCACTCAGTAAACCTTCCATGAAAATAAATGGGACAAGAAAAAAATAGGATATTTTTTGAGCCTTACTACTTATCACTTCCTGACTCTATACAATTTATTTATCCAAGGTTGCAAATGGCTAATAGGTTATGAAGTCTGCAGATAGCCACAATCTTTTAACAGAAACTAAGTGTTTTCATGAGTCTAAGGTTTAGATACACGTACTGAAGGAAACAGAGGTATCCTGCCCTAGATGCTGTTTTTGACTCTACTGGACTCTTTTATGAAAGGCATTATCTTCAATTTTTTAGGAAGTCTAGAATCTTCCTTCAAAAGAAAGAAACTTACTTCTACTTTATTGCTTTAGTTAATACTATTCTATACATTAAATAGTTCCTGCAACATATTTGGCCAAACACATAAAAACAACACTGGAACATACAGGTGTCTGGACACCATAATGTTTCCACCAGACTCCACAGTATTCTGTTCTTCCCTGGAAATGCAAATCTTTGACAAGAGCTGCACCTAAGTAAACTTTAACAAATCACTTTAGAGTGTTCATGTATTTAGTTACTGTTTTCAGTAACTTTGTCCTCAGCAGAGGTATAAAAGCAGAGCAAAAATGTTCGACTGTTACGCCTTCAGGAGGCTTATTTTTAAAGTTAATATTTCTCCCTGTGAGCTGAAAAATATTTTTTGGTTGGTTGGGGTTTTGTTTCTTTTTTACATGTTTGTTTCATTTGTTTGTTTTTAAAAAGCCATGCTACTTCTGCTTTTGTAACCAGGAGTATCAAGCAGATCAGCTTCTACTTTTTCTGCTGTAGGAAGTTTTATGGGGTTTTTATTGCTTGTTATGTTTGCTCTGATCTTCCTTTAAATATTTTTATTTTAAGATCTTCAAATATTTCAAAAAGTTTCTAAAAGGTGTTTTGCCTATCAAGGGAATGTAGGATGTTGGTTGGGTTTTGGTGGTGGGTTTTTTGTTTTTTTTTTTTTTATTTCTTCTTATGTAGGTAATGAAAAAATGGCTAAAACCACACTTAGGTCATTTCCTGTTCCTTCTAGGTTTTGTCAGACTTGCACGTCAGACTAAAGGCCAACCAGTAATTTATGGCAAGTGGGGGAGGGAGGCCAGAGGAAAAAAGCCTGCTATGTGCAGATACTTTAATTGCCCATTATAAGCATTTTCCTTTGGAGCCTGTGGTCCCAATCACCAACAAAGACAAGAAATAGTGCTAGGTGGATTACTGCTCTGACCGAGTACAGTTGCTTTGGTGTTCCGGCATTCTGTACTTCTTTTACTGTCATCCAAAACCTAAAACCATTTTTTAAAGTTGTGTTTATTTTACAAAAAGCAAAATCTAGAAATTGCTCCCAAAACATCCTTTTCACATTTACCTATTGGATTATTTTACAGTTACACATAATAAAATCCTTTACTGCTGTGTTGACACACTGTCAATGTATCATATTGGAACAGAAGGAGAGAGCAACCTTACATTTTGTCTTTCTGTAATAGAAGGATAAGCACAAATCTTATGCTGAAGGATTTTACTGTATGCTGATATTTTCCTCATGCAGTAACTAAAAACACTAGAGATGAACCAATTTCCCCTCTATTTACTTGAATTTTTTAACCAATGTTTTTTTCTGCCTCTTACACTCATTCCTATAGGAATGAGTCTCAAGATCTTTTTTTCCTCCCAGCAAACAGAGAAACTATTTCATATGACATCAAGTTGGGTTTTTTTTCAGCACTGAGCTGAAGAAAAGGAGATACTGAATTTTTCAAAGATTTTTATAACAGCCTTCTCTATAAAAATCTCTTTACAATACTTACATTTTTCCTCTCCTCCCAAGTACCCCTCAAACAAGCAGCATAAAATTAAGATGTACAACTCTGTCAGCCAAAAACTAACATGAATGTGAGAACAGGTCACATCAAATGAATTAGACCAAACAATCATCTAGACCAACCTCAAGATAAGAATATTTGTAAGTAAACTGTGTTAATTCTCAGAATATTTGTCAGCCTCAGCAACAAGGAGCCCTAAGTTGTATGCCTTGCATATTACAAAGGTCAGTAGATTTTTCATCTTTGCATTTCTCTGATCATCTTTTCAGAACCTATGTGAACTTCTGGCAGATACAGTATCATACACCAAGGCATTTCACAAGTTAAATAAGGATTATACAAAGTGCCCTTCCATTCTGAATCTGTCAGCACTAAATTCCTACAGTGGGGAAGCAAACAATCAGCAACACTTTCATGAAGTCTATTCACTGAACAATTTGTTTTTGCAAAACCTTACAGTTGTTCCCCAAGCTAACTTCAGGCACAAGACACTATTTTTCTCAGACCATGAGGCTGTATTTTCAAATCCCCCAGGCTAGATCAGAGACACAGCACCTTCAGAGTAACAAAATGACTAAACACTGCCACTTTTTTATTTTATTGCATCAACTGTTTTCTTAAGAATTTTTACAAAATCGTGACAAGGTACAAGCTTTACACAAAACAGTTTTGTTTTCTTTATATAACTTGATGATGACCCAAAAAGAAACATTACAGGGACCGAAGTTAGGGAAGTAAGCTGAAAGAAACTGGTCAAGCAGCCAAAGAAGGTATTATGTCATAAATGAAAGCAAATATTGCTGCAGTGCTGTGGTTGGAAGTTATGCATGGGAATTGAACTAACTAAATTCTCAGCTGCTCAAGCTAAAGAATTAAAAGCAATAATTTAAAAACAGAAGAGAGTATAATTATGAGTTTGATTACAAAATCACTTGTTAGTGAACGTCAAATCAGTATTGAAAAAAAAAAACCAAACTTAATGGACATGTTTCTGGTTGAAGTGCCAGGAAATACAAGATGAGATCTCTTGGGGGAAAAAATATTGAAACTCTGAAGAACGTCATACAGATTGCTGTCAGAAACAGAGAAGAACAAGGGAATGCAAATTGCTGCATTCTACAGAAAGTGCCAATTTGCTTTTCTCTAATGTATTCATATTAAGTAGTACTTTAGTTGGCAGCTGAGGAAAAAAAAAGAAAAATCAAACAGCAGCAGAAACAGAGAAAATTATTTTCCACATAGTAATGTGATGCTGCTCTAAATGGGAAAAAAAAGGAAAACCCACAAACAACCCAAAACTTGATAAACTCATCCATCCAGGTAGAGAGTATGCAGTCAGACCGCTGTGGTAGTTGTTCCTACTTGCTAATCTTGCTATGAAAAGGCTATCTACGAAAAGATTGAGGAATGAACAAGCTCAGTTTTCAGTTACAAGATGGAAAAAGAGTTCCCAGTACCATGAAACTCCAAAAGTCCTTGTGAAACGTGTTGTTTTTTTTTTTTAATAACATTTAATAGCACATCCTCCTGAAATGTACCCACTTTATGTAGATATACGCTGAATTTCACACTTCGTTAGTATAGTAATTAATGGTACACTTCCAGGAAAGAAAAATCATCTCTGTGCCACAATCAGCATCTCCAAAACTACAGCTTCTTTTCTTCATTGGCCTCTTCATCAGTTATGTTTTATTCTGCTGTTCAAACTATCACTGCACTCTCCCTTGGTTGAAGACAAGGCATACTGTATAACCTACTACATACAAAGGTAATGTATGTATGTAGTATCCTATCCAAAAACCTGTTTTCATTCCAGTGGCTTACTCTCTAAGCCACTTTGCTGCCCAGTTCATGAGCACAATTTACCCTTAGGTGCAACATTCTCATTGCAAAGGTTTCTGAATACAGGCATAGGAAATTATAGTTGACTTGCTCCTTATTCTAAGTAACCTACTGACTTCTGCTTCTCTAAGTGGTTACCCTAAGATTTCAAAAAGTGATACCCCCCCCCCGAAAAACCTCAAACCTTATGATAAATCAAGTTGAAATGATCTTAAAAATACCCAGACTTCACTATTTTTTTTTCTTTTATTTGATAGCACGGCTGAAATGGAGAAACTAATATGAAAGTAGAAGGTCAAGATGTGTCAAGTGTCTTCCAGCAATTGTAAGACTGTAAGACTAGCTCGCCAGTCTTTTCTATACAAGCAGAACATTGGAATGTCTTTTTAAACTGCAAGACATTTTTGACAAATTCATCACAATAGTGAACAACACTGCCAGTGAGAATATCATTTGCCATTTGGGACAAGGATTACAATAAAGTTGCAGTGTAGCATGCCCAATAAATCTATCAAATATTATAAAAGCATGCAAAGTAACTTTTCCTTGGGGAACACGGCTAATTTTTTTATTTCTCAGCCTTTTACTAATAGCCTTTAATGTGTTTTCTATGAAGTCTCTTTTAAACTGTGTTTTCAAAATAGCTATTAATGAGATGAACCTAACAAAAACAAGTCCACACTATCTGTGACTAATTCTGTTCCTACCAACAAATTCAACTCTCAGCTAGCATCTCCTCTTGCATATGTTTTGACTTTATTTTTTTTTTAAGTAGAAAAGATGAAAATACCTAGAATTTAAAACTAACACTAACCATAGAAAAACTATGGGATGCCAAGATTCCCAGCAGTATCTAACTCAAAAATTATTGTCCCAATGAGGCAAGCAAAAAAAACTTTTGCAACATTAATCAGACCATTGTAATTGGCTGTTCCATGTCATAAAGATTACGAGTCTTTCAAAAGGCAAATGGTCATATAGCTGGGGAGGAGGGTGTTTAACTGAAATCTAGGTACTTCATGCTTTAAAAACAATTTTTTTTTCATGACAGAAATTATAGTTTTAATTCTAAAATTAATACATATATCCTCTAAAACATTTAATTACAATCTTTACACTGAAATGTAACAATTAGAATTTTTTTTCCTCTGAGTATTTTAATGTATCAGTTAACTTATTATATTCAAAATGTATATATTAGTCAAATACCCTTGTAAAGTACAAACTAAATAAGGAGATAAACTGGCCAAAATATATAATCAAATATCTAATCATGCCTGATCCAACTCATGAAAGATAAGATTTAATTATAGTAACCTTCAAAGGAGTAAAATCTGTATAATGCGGTATAACCAATTAAAAGCTGTGTGTTGTATCACAGGACTAGAAATTAGCAGCTACTACATCAGCTTCTAAAGAGATACAGAAGAATGTGGGGAAAATGTCAGAGGAAATGGACAGAAACTGGGAAGGTGGAAGGAGAGAATCCCTGCAAAAGGAGTTTATAGATGCATCATTTAAATGACACATTGACAAAAATCAGTAGGATTTTCATATGTGGATACCGTGGCCAGCAAGTCTACTTTTGAAATAGATTGCACACAGCAATAGAAGTGAACCAGTCAACCGGTGTATTTTGATCTTAAACAAAACCAACAAAAATCTTAGACACAGTTTCCACTTAACCTCCCTGAAGAAATCGTATTTACATGGGAAGAAAAAGATGGCTCTCCTCTGGGTTACTAATTTATTAAAACATAGAACGTAAAGAATAAGAGTAGAAATTTCACAAAAAGAAAAAAAAAATAAAAATGGCCAGTAGCACTTCATCAAAGGCTCAATCTGGGATCTATCTTAATCAACTCAAAATGAACTGAAAAGGCGAGAGAAGTCTGAAGTGTCAACATACACTGATGACACAAAATTCCTGAGGATAGTCAGAAATAGATTTGATCGTGAAAAAGCATCAATAGATCTTAATATAGAGAGTAAATTGGCAATAAGACATTGCTGAAATTCAGTACTAGCTGATGAGTAAATGCTAAGAATAAAAATAAATTTTAAACTAGTTATATAGAAAGCTGGGCTTATATTACATCAATAGCAACCAGGAAAGAGATCTTGAAGTCATTTGCATCAACCCAATTCTCAACATTAAATGAAATATTAGAGAAGGAACGTGAAACAATACAGAAGCGTCACTGCATAAATCCATGCTACACCCACACTGAGTGCTGCCTGTAGATCTATCAGCATAGAAGAAATAAAAAAGGACATGTTATAAGAGAAATCAAAGATTCTACTGTGAGGAACTACACAGACTGACATCCCTCTAAATGTGAGGAAAACACAGGATTGTAATAATGCTCTGTAGTTACCAAAGTTATAGAGAAGGTAAATACAGAACCGTTAGTCACTGCTCACAAGCACATGAATGAGTGCCATGTAATTAGATCATCTGGCAGCAGGCTTAAAACAAATCAAAGGATAAATCTCACACACCACATAATTAAATTATTGCAGTCATTGCTGCAGGTTTTAAAGAAGCTAAATGTAACCAAAGGTGTCAAAAAAGGTTCATAGATCAATCCATGGCTATTCAACACAGCCCAGACATATCCCTCTAGCTAGGACGGCCAAATTGTCATTTGTCAAAACATGTTTGAGAAGCCCAGAGGGAAAAAAACCCACAACACTTCATGAAAAAACTGGGTGGACCAGTTTGATATTATCTCCAGTTAATGGAGATGATGGGTCCAATTAAATAGGCCCATTTTAGCAATTTTCCTAGTTGCAGCAAACTGTACTATCCTTTTATATCCTTAGGAAGTTTCCTTCTAAGGCCTGGTTATGGAGTGGCTCCTCTCATCCATCTCTGTTGAACTACAGCTCTCCAGTGCCTACACACTTGTAGCCGGGAAGCTCTCCTCTTCCCTCCACTCAATATGTTCCAAGGGCAGCAGCAGTCTCCTAGTCCCGCCAGAGAATTCCAAATGACCCAGTTATTCCCTTTAAAAGCAATACAGTTTTAAAAAAATACGTACTATCTACCAGATTTCTTTATATTATAGCTTAAATATGACAATCCATTTGTACCTTTTGCAGAGTAATTGACATTCATTCTTGGAGCTCTCCTCCACAAACAACTAAGTAGGTACCTTCTTCAAAACTTAAATACAAGGCAGATCAAAGAGCTTGGAAAACCTCTATTACATTTCCTTTTCAGACTTCCTTAATTTTTATATACATATGTATGTATATATCTATACATTTTTATACAGATATATGTATATACACACAAACTCTACAGAAATGGGTATATAAAGTAACTAAACCCATTATGAAAGTTTTTTAAAAGATATCATTGAACTAACAGTATTGTCACCTCTGTCATAGTAGAGCATTGGCAAACTAACACAACAAAATAAATGAAGAAACACCATCCTGCATAATGCTCAGAAAATCCATTGAAAAAGTAAGCCATAAAACTTTTGCACTTTCATTTAATGTATCTCAACTTTACTTCTCTTTACACTTCCAAAATGTATCAGGCTCGAAACTAAAAATAATCAGGAAGGTTCACTAGTGACAAATAGGGAGAAGAACAGCACTTACAGTGGCTTAGATCTCCAAATAATAGACCCCCACATGAAATATTAAAAGAAACACAAAACTGAACTAAACTGGAGATTGCAATCCAGTAGAGCTGAGAACTTCCTTACAATTATACTTAACTAAACATACTGCTGAATCATTTATCAGCACATCCAATTAGAGCCTACATCTTGAAAACCAGATTGACCTGCAAGTCTAATCTGAAGATGGCCAGGTTGGACTGTGCCTTGGCAATATGGTCTAGTGTGAGGCGCCCCTACGCATGACAGGGGGACTGGAACCAGATGATCTTAAGGTCTTTTCCAACCCTAACCATCCTACAGTTCTATGACAGGCACTGTCACAATCATAACTATACCTGCTTTAAAAGTCAAAATGCATACCCCTCTAAACTGAATATTGTATAACCAAATAAAAGAACAACAATTCAGGAAAGATGTGTAAGAACTCTTGAGATCAGCACTTTCCTTAAAACTTGCTAGAGAACTTCAGAAGTTGCATTTGAAATTTTTAATTAAATGATGTTAATTACCAACAAGTCCTAAATGAAAACATGCTCAGTTCCTTCACATTCTTTATCCTTCAATAGGTTTAATATTACTGGTGCGAGAGAAACTAGGTGAGCTTGAGGGCGGAGAAAGGAGAAATATGGAAGGACTAATATTCTGGCAAGTTTCTAAATTGCCATTTCTTAGCTTACTATTTTCTTTCAAAGTATTACTTAATATTTTAAATGCAATTTCCAGACTGCTCAGCTTGTCATACAAAGGCCCGTGATTTGTTCAATCTACATATTAGGGGGCTAATGAGGAAGCGTACTCGAGCCAGAAACAGCCAGCTGATGCACTGCTAAAGAAGATCTCTACTGGTGCTGCTAGGAAAAAGCGGCAGGTCTTTAGGGGACTCTACACTGAAAGGGACAGAAGCACTTGTCTGCCGGCCAGACCCCGTCTCAAGGGAGGTGTGTTGCCTACCGGGGGCACGGATCAGGGATGTGGCAGAGAGGCTGCCTGCTCTAGTAAGTCCCATGGACTATTACCCACTCCTGGTGATACATGTGGGTGCTAGGGATATAGATAGTAGTAGCCTGGGGAACATAAAGAAGGACTACAGAGCCCTGGGGGAGGTGGTTAGGGGCTCTGGAGCTCAGGTGGTCTTTTCATCAATTCTCCAGGGTACAGGGAAGGACCTAAAAAAAGCTAGGAGGATTGGCCAGGTTAATAACTGGTTAAAAGGGTGGTGTCATAGTCAGGGGTTTGGGTGTCTTGACCATGGGACCCAAGCTTGTAGGCCAGGTCTGCTGGGGGCTGGTGGAGCTGGTCTGATAAAGAAGGGAAAGAGCAGTTTTGGTAGGAGGCTTGCCAGACTGGTCAAGGAGGCTTTAAACTGGATGTGTTGGGGGAGGGGGCGTCATTCCATCCCAACACACCCAGTCAGTTGCCAGCACCTATAATAAATGCCTGGAGCAATGTAGAGATATCCCAGCTGCTCCAGCCAATGAGCCGGCTTCAGTTGGAGCTCGGCTCAGATGCCTCTATACAAATGCCTGTAGCATGGGGAACAAACAAGAGGAATTAGAGATGTGTGCACATCTACGGGGGTATGATATAATAGGCATCACAGAAACATGGTGGGATGGCTCCTACGACTGGAGTGTTGGAATGGAAGGTTACAGGCTCTTTAGGAAAGACAGGCCTGGCAGGCAGGGAGGGGGTGTTGCCCTTTATGCTAGGGATGGGCTGGAGAGTATGCAACTCTGTCTGGGGACAGGTGAGCAGTCCACAGAGAGTTTGTGGGTCAGGGTTAAAGGGAATATAGCTATGGGAGACATTACTGTGGAGATCCGTTACAGACCGCCTGATCAAGGAGAACCTGCGGATGAAGCACTCCATAGACAGATAGGAAAAGCCTCACGCTCGCAGGCCCTTGTTCTCATGGGGGACTTCAACCACCCTGACATCTGTTGGAAGGACGGTAGGGCCCGGCATAAGCAATCCAGGAGGTTCCTCGATTGTGTAGAAGACAACTTCCTTCTGCAAGTAATGGAGGAGCTGACAAGGAGAGGTGCCATGCTTGACCTCGTGCTCACCAACAGGGAAGGGCTCGTTGGAAATGTGACACTCCAGGGCAGCCTTGGATGCAGCGATCACGAGATGGTCGAATTTGAGATCCTCAGGACAGTGAGAAGAGCGTGCAGCAAGCTCACTGCCCTGGACTTCAAAAGAGCAGACTTTGGCCTCTTCAGGAACCTGCTTAGTAAGGTTCCATGGGATACAGCCCTAGAGGGCAGAGGGGCCCAAGACTGTTGGTTGATATTCAAGGATCACCTGCTGCAAGCTCAGGAGTGTTGCATCCCAACCAGAAAGAAGTGCAGCAGGAGGGCCAGGAGACCTCTTTGGATGGATAAGGAGCTCCTGAGGAAATACAATTGAAAAAAGAGGCTTACAATAAGTGGAAGCAAGGACAGGTGGCATGGGAAGAGTACAGGGATGTTGTCCGAGAAGCTAGGGACCAGGTTAGGAAAGCTAAGGCTCAGTTAGAATTAAACTTAGCTAGAGGTATTAAAGATAAGAGGAAGGGATTCTACAGGTACATAGCAAATAAAAAACAGACGAGGGACAACGTAGGCCCCCACTGGAAGCTCTCAGGAGAACTGGCTACACAGGATTTGGAGAAGGCTGAGCTTCTGAATGACTCCTTTGCCTCAGTCTTCACTGGCAAAAGCTCTGACCAAATCACCCAAGTCTTGGAAGGCAGATGCAGGGACTGTAAGAATGAAGACCTTGCGCACACTGTAGGAGAGGAACTGGTTTGAGACCGTCTTAAAAATCTGAACATGCACAAGTCAATGGGTCCTGATGAAATCCATCCATGGATCCTGAAGGAGCTGGCAAATAAAGTTGCTAAGCCGCTGGCCATCATATTTGAGAAATCATGGCAGTCAGGTGAAGTTCCCAAGGACTGGAAAAAGGGAAATATAACCCCCATTTTCAAGAAGGGGAAAATGGATGACCCGGGGAATTACAGACCAGTCAGTCTCACCTCTGTGCCTGGCAAAATCTTGGAGCAGATTCTCCTGGAAGGCATGCTAATGCACATGAAAATCAACAAGGTGCTTGGTGACAGCCAGCATGGCTTCACTAAGGGGAAATCCTGCCTGACCAATTTGGTGGCCTTCTATGATGGGGCTACAGAACTGATGGACAGGGGTAGAGCAGTTGATGTCATCTACCTGGACTTGTGCAAAGCATTCGACACTGTCCCACACGACATCCTTGTCTTTAAATTGGAGAGACATCAGTTTGATGGATGGACCACTCGGTGGATAAAGAACTGGCTGGATGGCCGCACACAAAGAGTTGTGGTCAATGGCTCAATGTCCAGCTGGAGACTAGTAACGAGTGGTGTCCCTCAGGGATTGGTGTTGGGACCGGTCTTGTTCAACATCTTTGTTGGTGACATGGACAGTGGGATCAAGTGTGCCCTCAGCAAGTTTGCCAATGACACCAAGCTGTGTGGTTCGGTTGATATGCTGGAGGGAAGGAATGCCATCCAGAGGGACCTTGACACGCTCGTGAGGTGGGCTGATGCCAACCCCATGAGGTTTAATCATGCCAAGTGCAAGGTCCTACACCTGGGTCAGAGCAATCCCAGGCACAGCTACAGGTTAGGCAGAGAAAGATTCAGAGCAGCCCTGTGGAGAAGGACTTGGGGGTTTTGGTTGATGAGAAAATGAACATGAGCCAGCTTCAGTGTGCGCTCACAGCCCAGAAAGCCAACCGTGTTCCAGGCTGCATCAAAAGGAGCATGACCAGCAGGTCCAAGGAGGTGATCCTGCCCCTCTACTCTGCTCTTGTGAGACCTCACCTGGAGTATTGTGTGCAGTTCTGGTGTCCTCAACATAAAAAGGACATAGAACTGTTGGAACAAGTCCAGAGAAGGGCCACGAGGATGATCAGGGGACTGGAGCACCTCCCGTATGAAGACGGGCTGAGGAAGTTGGGGCTGGCAGCCTGGAGAAGAGAAGGCTGCATGGTGACCTCATAGCAGCCTTCCAGTATCTGAAGGGGGCCTATAGGGATGCTGGGGAGGGACTCTTCATTAGGTAGAGAGTATTTGTCTCTTCAGTCCAATTTTATTACTGGAGCAAATAATACAGCAAATAACAGCAAATAATCTGTATTTAAGTGAGTGTCTGGGTTTCAGGCAGAGTGGCTGCATGGTACTTAGTTGCCAGCTGGGCTCAAACCACTACAGTCAGAAATAAACAAATTTCATATAGAAAAAGTTCTATTTATGTTAGTGGAATGGGAAAGAAAATCACTGACATATAAACTTAAATGTCATGGATTGAAAGTAAAGATACCTTACAGATCAAATATTTCAAACAAAAGATTACAGTCAGGGAGCCATGAACACAGAAATGCAAAAATAGATTGAAAGAGCTTCTCTGAAATACATGGCAAGAAAGAATGATTTCTTCTGTGTTACCATCTTTGCCTTTTTTGTTTTTTTTTTCTCTCTGGTCATACGGTTTTACTTTTTTGTATTTGTTTCTGCCAAGGACAGTCAGCTGGCCTATAAGGGCAACTACATCTGCAAGACATAGGCTAATTGACACACATATTACCAGGGATTCCGACCCAGAGATCAGTCAGTAGGAAATACATGGCAGGAAAAACAAAAATCCCCCAAATCTCTCCATAATTTTGAGGAAGACAGACAAATTTAGCAGGTTAACACAAAGAGGGAAGATATTTTCTTACTTTGGAACTCTGTGATGGCAGTTGCCTGGGTTTCCTGTGCTTCAATTATGCCACCAATTGCCGAAAGTATCATTTAACACTGAAGAAGAGCAGCCAATGTAAGCTTCAACAGCAGAAGATAAAACTGGTCACACTCAGTCAAAGTTATGAAATATTAGGCCCAATGGGACTATTTTTATTTGTTACTTACATAGCACAGAGCAGATTGCAGTAATTTCTGCACCCACCCCATAACTACCAACTGGTTTACTCTGAAGCCTATTTTTATAAGAATATCTGTGTCTTTTCACAAAGCCTATTTCAGTTTAAAGAGAGTACAGGTGAATGAATGCTTTAAATATCTTCTCTACATTATGTTATATGAAGCCTAACAGAAATGCTTTAAATCACCTGATTTCTATGGACTATGTGGGAGCACAGAAAACACATTCGCCCAAAACCAGTGTGACTAAAAAAAAAATTAAAGAAAAATCTGATTTGAACACTTAGAGCAAGAGATAGTTCATACTTATTTTCAGATTCTAACTTTCTTCTCTTCTTGAAGTGAATACACACATACCTAAGGTATCTTTTGCACATACAAAGAGGAGTTATACAAGTTCAGTACAGCAGGAAAACCACCGTTATATTTCAGCATTTGCTCTCAGAAGCAAAATGAACAAATGTGGCATTTCAAGAAAAGTAAAAATTGGTGAGGAAGGGGGAATCAGACACTTGTCATAACCACAACAGCTAGACTATTTACATGTTTTAACAACTAAAAAATAATTTATAAATAAGAGCACAATAAAGACAAACAGACTTTGGCTCTATGGATATTTTGTAAGTAGAGCTGCTATGCAGTACTTCTTTAACTGTAAGGCAAGAAGACAATGAAACACAAAGATTTAACAGTAGCCCACATACACAGACAGCTTGGACCAATATTGTAGATCAGAAGCTCTGACACAGCTCAACTTAAGAGGACTGTTTCCCCAGGGAAGAAAGAAAAACTATTTTCTCCAAGTTAAATTTGGTTAGAGACCAATTCTTCTTCAGAGGCTATTTTTTCTCTCCTTTATAGCATGTCCTAACTGGCCCTGACTTAGATTAAGAAACCTTCCCACCTTGCCACCACAGCATGAAAGCCTAGGACTTCACTGGAGGAAATTATTGATGTTTCCTCTAATAATCCTTTATTTGCTTGAGTATGAGTCCAAATCAAATATCACATTTCTCAAATGCATGCCTTATTGCAGAGATGTAAACAGAGACATGAATTTCAGAAGCAGTCTCTATGGCAAAGGTGATTCTTAAAGCCCACTGGAGGATTACAGGCATGGTCAACAGCAAAGAAGAATCTCTAAGTACAAACTAGAAAAGACTAAAAGTAATTTGCTTTAACAAAATACATCAGTACCGGAGCAAAAGAATAATCAAACGGCAAAAGTAGTAAATTGCTCTGGCTTAAAAGTGCTGTGTAGTTTTTAGAAATGATGATTCTAGGATGAAATTTTTGGTTTACGATGGTGTGGAGATGCATAGAAAGCCAATGTTAATTTTATGAGTGTCTGTTCATGGGTCCCGCTCATGCAAGAAATTTTCCAGTTTCCAGAGCAGCAGTATGTGTGCACCTACAGGATGAACATATGGATGGAGAAGCATGACAATAGAATTCTTAACTACAAAAATATTGCACAAGTCTCTTACTACGCTTTAGAAGTAGTTTTCTAGAAGTTTGGCTATTAAACTTCCACATGGGAACTCTGAGCAGAAAGTCCAGAAGAAAAATGTTACCCACAAATATGTCTAAAATTCTTTAGTAGAATATTGACATTTTCCCATCATACAGTATTCCATTTCCTTTTCAGCTACCACCCTTAAAAATGCTCATACTCTTATGATATAAAGTGTATAAATTCTCCTTTCTCTTTCTGATATAAATTATTTTTTTTCAGAACCTTCTTTCACATAGGAAAAAATCACTCATGGTTCTTAATATAATTTAACATTTTCATGCTGACTACATTGTAGTGTCTGTACTACCCTAGAAGTCTTTCTAAAAGTAGAGATGATTGTAAAGTGTGCTATTTAGAAACTTACAAAAATATTTAGCAGGGCGTACAAAAAAGACCCCACTGTGAAATGTCATCTCATCAGGTCCCCTCTCACAGAACGGTGTGAAAAAAGTCCTAATTTATGGGTGCTTCTCTTGCAAGCCATCTGCCTCAAGCAAAACAGCTGCCAGTGATGCAAGCTGGGAAAGTAGCCAATCTGGCTCACATGCAACCATATACCCAAGAGAGCAATTAATAAGTCACAAAACAGTACCCGATTATGCAAGCATTTTTCAATCTAGGGGCTCAGAACAGGGCTGAGAGCGTATGAGACTGCCTGAAGGAACTCCCAGCATTCAACTCAACCACAGTATATGGATGCTGCAGCACCACCTGACCTTTCTTTTTTATCAGCTTTTACACAAGATAAAGTGGGAAATTACATTTCACCTAAAGGCTGGCAAGCATTTTTAAAAATATGAAACCAGATGACAAGATTTAAATTGCAGGAAGGTATCTTACATAATTGCTTAAGTCTCAAGACTCATGCAATGCTGTCTTTCATTCAAGATCACAGGGGACTGTGATTCAAGAAAAGGGCCAATGATTATAGAGTGACATTATTTTGCCCTACTTATGCAAGAGAATTAAAACAAACATTATTTCCACTGTCTTCTTTCAAGTGCTACCATCTGAGTTTTGTATCTTTCGGGTTTTTTTTTAAATTGATAATTTAAGAATGTAATAAAGATACCCTCTCCAGCCATGAATCAAAAAGCAGCCATAGATTTTTTTGGGGGGGGGCAGGTAGCAAGCAAGAGTCAAGCTGAGCACATCTGAGTTTTGACAGTTGTAACATATCGAATTAATTTTTTCAATGCTCTTTTGTTCACAGCAAGTTTTCACCAATTGTCAAAATATATGAAAAGGAAGGACTGCACAAGTTTCAAGTCTCTAAGGGGCATTCTCTTTATCAAAAAAAAAATTAAAGACTATGTTAGAGCTAAAAACATTAGTCCACACTTTGTATTTTGACAGACTAACTGCAGAAATTATGTATTAGGATACTATCTCCAGGCTCATAAAGAGAACACACACTAATCCACATGCATAATAGAAAAAAAAGCAAAACAGAAGCATTATTAAACATGTAAATATGCCTTATTTGGTGGTGGGTTTCTGTTTGGTTTCATAACATAGCAGGAATAGTTGTTTGCCAAAATATTATTACAGTATCACTGCTTGGCAACTGTAACTACTGTGGAAGATATTCTATAATGAAGAATAAAACTATAACTCTGCTACAAGCCCTATCCCAACATAACTTCCCCAGAAAAGTGTATAAAAGTTAATTTTGTTTTCAAGAATAGAAAAACTAGGGAGATGCCTAAATCAGTCATCTTTCTACCTTCTTCCCTTCTCCTTTCCCCACAAAATAAAAAAATTATTCATAAAGCCCAGTAATTTATTTGCACTTGTAGCAAAATTAAAAATAAAAAATAAAAAAAAATTATAACTGCACTTAATAAAGCAGTATACTAGAAAACATAAGATCAAAATTAGTTTGGTAAATTTTAGTTCCAACAATATAAACAACTTCAAAGAGGTACATAACAGTCACACACCTACTCAAACTACTTGATTTAACAAGACATTTAGAATAAACAAAGAGCAGGTGGAGTAAGACAGGACCATAAAGAACTTCACATCTTTAGAAACCTCAGGATAACAAGGCAGAAGGGAAACTCCTGCTTGCTTACCTGGTACCTGCACTGAAGTTAAAGATTTACAGAAAGGAACCCTGTTCCTCATAATTTCAGTGAATCTTTTGCAAAGGACTCACTATTGAAGTGCGAAAGTTTAAAAAAAAACAAAACCAAAACGCCAAAATGCAACGTGAATGCCCCTAAATTAATTGAATGAAATCATGTATGGAAAAGAAGCAAAAGGGAAAAACTTAACAATTTTAAATTTAAATTGAAATTAAAATTGCCATTCACTCAAAATGTTTGTGAGGTCTTTCTCAAGCAGGTAATCTCAATGAACTACTAGACCTCACACAGAAGCTTACAATGAAATCCTTAATACCTGCAACCCCAACAGTTAGAGTAACTGGATCATTAGTAAAAGAACTACATTTCTAACATTTTTTGTGAAATTGTGCACCAGGTTCGCAAGCTAGCAGGAAAGAGAAGAGAGCTGTACAGACAAATACAGACAGCACAAACACTCTTGCATCTTCCTGTCTGTAAGGCAGAATCATCTAAGTTTCACTGCCTTTGGAAACTGAGCTATAAATACATATTATAGCTGCAATACTATTTACTGAATAAACTTACTTCTTCCTCTACAGGAATTGCTCTTTCTGCTCTACTAATTTATAAAAAAAATAAATATAACATTTTAAATCTATTGCACAAACTTGTGAATGACATAATAAAGTGTCAGGCAACCTCCCTAGGAACATTTAAGGAATGTAAAGGAGCTGCAGTCTCCATCCTGCCACTAGACCCTCTTTCAATTCCCGTATCACAGGGAAATGCTGAGGCCATTTAGTTACCCCTCAGATTCAGATGACAGCTACCTTCGACCTCAGCCATAGTACAGTTTTGTTGCTTGTACCATCCAAAATTTAGCTTTGTAAGCCTTTGAATACATTTCAATACAATGCGCATTGTCAATACTTACAAACACGTTTGCAACCTTTAAGCAACCCAACAAAAGCAATCAAAACCTTTAAAGATACTTAGATAGATAATAACTCTATAAACTTTTATGACACAAGATTTACACAGCTAATAACTGATTTGAGAAAAACCTCCTATAGGCATGCAATTACTTTATTATTTACACAGATAGCATAAACACTTGCCAGGAACGGCAAGTAAATGTGATAGGACAGGCATGCATGTATTGAGGCCTGCCCTTTACTTAACAAAGTAATAGCTGTAATAGAATAATGAAGGATAAGCTGAGGAGTGACCATTTTAGACCACCTAACAAACAAGAAGCTATTCGTCAGACACTAACATACTCCAAGCGCTTGAAGGGACAGATGAGCATTTTTAGACAGCCATTGCAGGGCACAGCTATGAAATTTTCCATTCTGCTTCACAGTACTGCTGATTTTATGGGTGGAGGAAACCCATAAATAATGATTTTGTATAACAATAAAAGAAAATGCATTTTTATGCAATATAAATGTGGTTAGTCTGATCTGTAAAAAGATTTTGGGTTTTGTAATGAAGTCCATTTGATCAAGGATCAAGCTTAACTTAAAAAATGAAAAGAAAGCTACATGATTCACATGTAACAACTTAAGCGTATAAAATGACTTAAGAATTGTTTTCCAATAATTTTTATCTATAATGCAAGCTCCTGAGTTCTTTTTGAAACACCCACCCACCCAATGAGTACTTGTGTGTTTAAAGAAGTTAAACAGTGTCAAAAAGGCATTTACAGGAAAATCAAAATGCTACAAACTGAGGAAGATCAAAAGTAATACATCAGAAATTAACTTTATTCTACAATGACACATTTTAAGCCTATTACACTTCAATAGAAACCAGCTGAATAAACTCTATCAGTTAACTTTTCAATGTAACAGCCAATATATTGAAAATCTACAAGTTCAGCTGTATCTTTTGAATGCTGAGTTGCCAATCTTCCCAGAGCAGAACCACCAAAATTTATTCATTCTTAAAATAAAGATTTAAGATATTTAGTAGTTCTGCATTTCTTCTCTACCTATGTTATGCTCGATCTCCATAAGAAATAATGAACAAAATAAGATCTTTAGTCTATTATTAAAAAAAAAAAACAACACACACCACAAGAACAGCTTTCGTATTATTATTTTCCCCAGACAAAATGCTATATTTAGTTTAAGCAATCACTTGTTATCTGGAAGTAGTCCTGGGTGACTGAAACTGGGTGGTCGGCTCTGGGTGGCCCTGCTTGAGCAGGGGAGTTGGAACAGATGCTCTTCAGAGGTACAGTCCAATCTCAACCATCCTGGGACTGTATGAACTTGTCGTGGTTTAAACCCTAGCCAGACAGCTCATTCACTCACTCCCAGTGAGTGGTGCCAGGCTGAGAGCAATCGAGGGCCCCCCACCCGCCCCGGGGCTCTCCCCTTCCCTGCTCCCGGAGGAACGGGGAGGAGGATCAAAAGAGTACAACTCCCACGGGTTGAGACAAGAACAGTTCAGCAACCAATGTACAACACAAATCACCACCGCTACTACCAACGACAGCAATGATAAGAGAAAATAACAAGGGAAGAGAATACAATACCACTGGCCAAGAAACGAGTCCGACCCAGAAGCCCGTGTCAACTCCCAGTTACCCCCCACCCCGGGCATGACATGCTGTGGTATGGAATACCTCTTTGGTTAGCCTGGGTCAGGCGCCCCGTCTCTGCTTCCTCACAGCTTCCCCTCCTCCCTGCAGAGCATGAGCCTCACAAAGTCCTTGGTCAGGGTAAACACCATTTAGCAACAACTGAAAACATTGGTATCACCAGCACTCTTCCCAGGCTGGAAGTCAAAACACAGCACTGCACCAGCTACCACGAAGGAGAAACATGACTGCTACTGCTGAACCCAGGACATTATCTACCCCTTATTCCATTCCATTCACGTCATGCTCAGATCCCACATTTTCAATACACCATTGCTCTCCCACATATATACATCCATATACACACAGACCAAGAGAAAGGGATCATTTTCTTAGTGCATGGACCAATCCCTATAATGCTGCAGAGTCCATTCGGTCCATGATGTCAGGTTCCATCTCTTGTAACGATCTTTCAGGGCAGGAAAGGCTGTGTGCAGTATTGGATTGTTGCCTTCTGATGCTGGTCGTTCCTTTACCGCAGAACTCATCCGGTTCTATCAAAGTTCATTCTCTGTTGGGATGATGGTTGGAGGGAAGTCAGGGCCAGTCGCTGGTGACCTGGAGACATCTAGTGGATGGGCTATAAAAGTATTACACAGCAGGCAACAGCATACACTTAAGTTCATTGGCTGTTTTCCCCTAAAATCAAATCCCCTTGAGGTATACATCGGACTTCCCCATCTTCCTGCATTACCCACCAAGTATATCCAGGTCCCTGAGCAAAAGCAATCCCATGAGTGGGTTTGCCTTTACCTGAAGCAGGAATAACCCAGACTGTCTTCCCCAGCAAATTCTTCATATGCACCACGGGAACTTTGTCCCCCTCTACAATATGTAAAAGTTCTGACTGGGCTGGGCCAGCCCTGTTGGCAGATCCTCTGGTGTTGACCAACCAGGTGGCCTTTGGTAAGTGTGTATCCCAATGCTTGAAAGTTCCCCCACCCATTGTTCTCAGTGTAGTTTTTAACAGCCCATTGTACCGTTCGATTTTCCCAGAGGCTGGTGCATGGTAGGGGATGTGATATACCCACTCAGTGCCATGCTCTTTGGCCCAAATATCTATAAGGTTATTCTGGAAATGAGTCCCATTGTCTGACTCAATTCTCTCTGGGGTGCCGTGTCGCCACAAAATCTGTTTCTCAAGGCCCAGGATAGTGTTCCGGGCAGTGGCATGGGGCACAGCGTGTGTTTCCAGCCACCCGGTGGTTGCTTCCACCATGGTAAGCACACGGTGCTTGCCTTGGCGGGTTGCCGACAGTGTGATATAGTCAATCTGCCAGGCCTCCCCATATTTATGCTTCAACCATCGTCCTCCATACCAAAGAGGCTTTAACTGCTTGGCTTGTTTAATTGCAGCACATGTTTCACACTCATGAATAACCTGGGCAATAGCTTCCATTGTTAAGTCCATCCCTCGATCACAGGCCCATCTATATGTTGCATCTCTGCCCTGATGGCCTGAAGTGTCATGGGCCCACCAGGCCAAAAATAATTCACCTTTATGTTGCCAATGTAAGTACATCTGAGCCACTTCAATCTTAGCCGCTTTATCCACTTGTTGGTTGTTCTGGTGTTCCTCAGTGGCCCGACTCTTGAGTACATGGGCATCTACATGACGTACCTTCACCACCAGGTTCTGCACCCGGGCAGCAATATCTTTCCACAGTGCAGCAGCCCAGATGGGTTTACCTCTGAGTTACCAGTTGCTCTGCTTCCATTGCTTCAACCACCCCCACAGGGCATTTGCCACCATCCATGAGTCAGTATAGAGATAAAGTACTGGCCACTTTTCTTGTTCAGCAATGTCCAGGGCCAGCTGGATGGCTATCACCTCAGCAAACTGACTCGATTCACCCTCTCCTTCAGCAGTTTCTGCAACTTGTCGTCCAGGACTCCATACAGCTGCCTTTCATCTCCGATGCTTTCCCACAATACGGCAAGACCCATCAGTAAACAAGGCATACTGCTTTTCACTTTCTGACAGTTTATTATATGGTGGGGCCTCTTCAGCGCGCATCACCTCCTCCTTTGGTGACATTCCGAAATCTTTGCCCTCTGGCCAGTCCATGATGACTTCTAGAATGCCTGGACGATGAGATTTCCTATTCGAGTTCGTTGTGTAATTAGTGCAGCCCATTTACTCCATGTAGCATCAGTTGCATGATGTGTAGAGGAGACCCTGCCTTTGAACATCCAGCCCAGCACGGGCAACCGGGGTGCCAGGAGGAGCTGTGCTTCAGTGCCAATCACTTCCGAAGCAGCTCAAACCCCTTCATAGGCTGCCAGTATCTCTTTCTCAGTTGGGGTATAGCTGGCCTCAGATCTTTGCATCCCCGACTCCAAAAGCCGAGGGGTCGACCTCGAGTCTCCCCTGGAGCTTTCTGCCAGAGGCTCCAGGTAGGACCGTTCTCCCCAGCTGCAGTGTACAGTACATCTTTTACATCTGGCCCGGTCCGGACTGGTCCAAGGGCTACTGCATGAACTATCTCGCGTTTAATTTGCTCAAAAGCTTGTTGTTGCTCAGGGCCCCATTTAAAATCATTCTTCTTCCGGGTCACATGATAGAGAGGGCTTACAATCGAACTGTAATTTGGGATGTGCATACTCCAGAACCCCACAGCACCCAAGAAAGCTTGCGTTTCTTTCTTATTAGTTGGTGGAGACATTGCTATTATCTTGTTGATCACATCTGTGGGGATCTATCTACGTCCATCTTGCTGTTTTATTCCCAAAAATTGAATCTCCTGTGCAGGTCCCTTGACCTTACTCCGTTTTATGGCAAAAATGGCTTTCAGCAGGATTTGGATTATTTTCCTCCCTTTCTGAAAGACTTCTTCCGCTGTATCGCCCCACACAATAATGTCATCAATGTATTGCAGGTGTTCTGGAGCTTGCCCCTGTTCCAGTGCAGTCTGGATCAGTCCATGGCAAATGGTAGGGCTGTGTTTCCACCCCTGGGGCAGTCGGTTCCAAGTGAACTGGACACCCCTCCAAGTAAAAGCAAACTGTGGTCTGCACTCTGCTGCCAAAGGAACTGAGAAAAATGCATTTGCAATATCAACCGTGGCATACCACTTGGCTGCCTTTGACTCTAGTTCATACTGAAGTTCTAGCATGTCCGGTACGGCAGCACTCAATGGTGGTGTGACTTCATTCAGGCCACGATAGTCTACTGTTAGTCTCCATTCTCCATTAGACTTTTGCACTGGCCATATGGGGCTATTAAAGGGTGTGCGGGTCCTGCTGATCACCCCCTGACTCTCCAGTCTACGGATCAACTGATGGATGGGAATCAGGGAGTCTCGGTTGGTGCGATATTGCCGCCGGTGCACTGTTGTGGTCGCAACTGGCACTTGTTGTTCTTCGACTTTCAGCAACCCCACAACAGAAGGATCTTCTGAGAGACCAGGCAAGGTGGACAGCTGCTCAATTTCCTCAGTCTCCACAGCAGCAATACCAAAAGCCCACCGGTACCCTTTTGGGTCTTTGGAGTACCCTCTCTTGAGGTAGTCTATGCCGAGGATGCATGGAGCCTCTGGATCAGTCACAATAGGGTGCTTTTGCCATTTCCCTCCCAGTCAGACTGATTTCAGCCTCCAGCACAGTCAACTCTTGGGATCCTCCTGTCACTCCAGAAATATAGATGGGTTCCACCCCTTGACAGCTTGATGACATCAGGGTACACTGTGCACTGGTATCTACTAGAGCCTTATACTTCTGTGGGACTGATGTGCCAGGCCATCTGACCCACATAGTACAGTAAATCCCATTGTTCCCTACCTCCACCTGGCTGGAGGCAGGGCCCCTCTAATGGTCATCACAGCGTTGGACACTTACGTCATGGTGAAAGGGATTATTCTTTGCTATCGCAGGAGCTGGAGTAAAATCAGCTCTTCCACTCCATCTGGGAAACTGCTCACCGGAGACTGAAGTCGTAGCTCTCATGGGATGATCAGTCTTGGCCCTTGCTTCCCTCTTCAATTCACTCACCCGTTCCTCCAAAGCTGAAGTAGGTTTTCCATCCCACTTTGTCATGTCTTCTCTGTGATCCCGCAGGTAAAACCATAGGGTAGCCCGTGGCGTATACCTCCTGTATCTCCTCTCTCGAACAATAGCACACCTTTTGTTAATAGCTGAGACGTGTGTTGGTACACGTGAGGAACTGGATAAATCAGATAGATCGTTCCTCAATTGTTTGAGGTCCTGGGACAGCTGAGATAATGGAAGGGGTGAGATTGTCTTCGAACTCTCGGAGTTTATGAACCATTTCATCCACTGTTAAGTGGTACTATGTTATTCCAGGTTACTGTTGCCAATGAATGGGCATATGATGACAGTGCATTCCGTGTAAGTTTTCGTCACATGGGTCGCGTACATTCAACTTCACCTGGATCTATGGGTGTATCCCCATTATTCGGCTTGATGTGATAGATCATCTCTACGATGGCTGATTCCCTCAGAGACTGGATGCCTTTGTCTATAGTAGTCCACTTGGCCGAACGACTCATAACATCATCCTTGTATGGAAACCTTTCTTTCACAGCTGCCAAGGGCCACCTTCAAAGACTGAGGGACGTTTTCTCTCTTGCAATTGCTTTGTCAATTCCCCCTTCTCTAGCAAGTGATCCCAGCTGCTTGGCTTCTGTACCTTCTAGTTCGTGACCATCGGCCCCATTTTCCCAGCATCGGAGTAACCAGGTGATGATGTGCTCCCCTGGTTGACGGGTAAAATCTTTTCATATATTCCATAGCTCGGTTGAGGTCCAAGGTCAAGAAGTTACCTCTTCTTCTTCTTCTTCGTCATGTGATGATGACTCCTGATCAGATTCTGGACCGGGTGGTGAATTCATTGTTTCTTCATCTTGCTTCAACCTTCTTGCCTCTTTTTTGCTTGTTCTCTTGCATACAGGGGCAACCGATATTGGTACGAATTGGTCCTCTGGTTTGGCTGCAGTAATTATCACTGTGGTTTGAGTAGCGACTGTACTTGTTGCTGGGGGTGGTGTAGCTGCTGTGCTTGGAGCTGGGGTAGCTGTGCTGTCTGTTGTAGTCGAAGTTTGAGCAGCTGCTGTACTTGCCACTGGGGTGGTTGCGCTATTCATTGCAGCCAAAGATTGAATAGCGACTGTACTTGTTGCTGGGGGTGGTGAAGCTGCTGTGCCTGGAGCTGAAGCAGCTGCGCTGACTGTTGCTTTGCCCTCAGATCCGCCGACATTCTTTTCCTTTTGAAGGTGCTGGATAGTGTTGAACAAGGCCCTGTAAGCATAGGCCAAGCCCCAGCACGTTGCCATGATTTGTCCATCTCTGGTATGGCCAGAATGACCACACACCTCATTTAAGTGTTTTACTAATTCTTCTGGATTTTGCAGTTGTTCGGTAGTGAAATTCCAAAGTACTGGAGGGGCCCACTGACCTAGATACTTGCCCATACTATCCCACACGCCCTACCACTCATGACTGTCCAGTCTCAGGGAAAATCTCTTGGTCCTCCTACATTATCATTTGACCCCAGACAAGACCCAAACCTGACTCTGCTTAACTCTTGAAATCAGTCGTGGGCAAAACACACTCTGTATGCATGCTAGCATGGTGATTCCCATCACGATCAGCAAACAAGTCTCAACAGCATTAAAAGGCCATTCAAAAAATTCAAAACTCTCAAATGTAAATGGTCTGGGGGGAGGACTGGGAGGGTAAAAGGATGTCTCCTTCACAGACTGAGCACCTGAGAAGGAGAAAAAAGATGTGTAATTGCTAAGCACCTCCATCATATACCTCCCAAAGTATAAAGGTGGTGACCACACTGGGAACATAAGCCAGATCAGTTTCATGATCAATGATTCTATTGTATTACAAGTCATTACCATAAAGTACAATGAGACAAAAACCTTAGCCCAAGTCCCACACTTGAAAAACAATAATACAGCAAATACCAGATGGAAGTAAGATACGATATACTGAAACTGCGAGATCAAGAGGAACAACCTTGAGAGCCAATAAATCAGCATTGTGACGAGTGACTATTATTCTGGACAGATCTGTCTTTATCTCAACCCCTCGTGCCCCACGTTGGGCACCAAAAAGAACTGTCGTGGTTTAAACCCTAGCCAGACAGTTCATTCACTCACTCCCAGTGAGTGGTGCCAGGCTGAGAGCAATAGAGGGCCTCCCCCCGCCCTGGGGCTCTCCCCTTCCCCACTCCCGGAGGAACGGGGAGGAGGATCAAAAGAGTGCAACTCCCACGGGTTGAGACAAGAACAGTCCAGCAACCAATGTACAACACAAATCACCACCGCTACTACCAACAACAAGAGAAAATAACAAGGGAAGAGAACACAATACCACCGGCCAAGAAACGAGTCCGACCCAGAAGCCTGTGTCCTTCCGGGTAACTCCCAGTTACCCCCCACCCCGGGCATGACGTGCTGTGGTATGGAATACCTCTTTGGTTAGCCTGGGTCAGGCGCCCCGTCTCTGCTTCCTCACAGCTTCCCCTCCTCCCTGCAGAACATGAGCCTCACAAAGTCCTTGGTCAGGGTAAACACCATTTAGCAACAACCGAAAACATCGGTATCATCAGCACTGTTCCCAGGCTGGAAGTCAAAACACAGCAGTGCACCAGCTACCACAAAGGAGAAACATGACTGCTACTGCTGAACCCAGGACAGAACTGCAGTTAAAATTAGTGCACATCAGGTCTGTAGTCCCAAATGAGACCCAACACTTCTTCTAGATTTTGAGCAAGTTCCAATATTTCTTTTTCATTCATTATATTGTTTTGTGGAAAAGTTCTAATAATTTGCTTGCATGTCCACACCTGAACACACTGAATAATTTTAGAACCAGGATAGAAATGGATTTCTTAGGATCTTTTTTTGCGGGGAAGGTGACAGTCCACTTATGAAGTCACACCACTGAGAGAGAGAAAGCGAGAAAGAGAGATAGTTTGCATTTTGTCTTGTTTGCTCTTCTATACCAGGCACTGTATTTTTTGAAATAAAAAGGGGAGTATAGAAATATTCACTATTAAAACACAAAACAAATAGAACTACAAAACAAATAGAACCAATAGACAGTGGTATGAAAACATACAGAAAAAGTCTACCAGATGATTTCTCTATCATTAATTGCTTAATAAGAAATTCCAGTACCTTCTTCCATCATTCATTTCCCACTATTTGTTGCATTGGTCCAAATCACTGTAATAATAGCACTGTGCTAGTCATCAACTTGTGCGCAACTACTGAACACTAAATTCAAACAGCATTGTCATTTGAAACTTCTAAAGGTCTAAGGATGCCTCCTGTTTTCAAGCTACCATTCTGACAAACTATCTGAGATACCAGAAATTAAATAACTCATGCAGCTTAATGTTCCCTCTGGACCCATCCGTAATGTGCTACAGCTACAGCACTGGGCAGACGATGCCCTAAGGAAACTAATATTGCTTCTGCCTTCGCTCCAGCTCAGATAACAGCAGATTATAAGCCATTCCTCCTCTGAAGCAGCAGAAAAAAGTAAACACATTTAAAACCTTTTACCACAACTCTATCATTTCAGATGTATATCACCATGGCTATTAGGTTATTTAAAAGTACTTCAAGGTTCCCAAATCTATAAAGTACCCAGTTTTACACTGGACTCTAACATAAAGGGCCTTGAATTTAAAAAATTGTAAATCGATTATCTAAACAGTACTTCAAACCTGTGGGAATGTTTCAGGGGCATGATGACACAATGCTTGATTTATTCAACAGCTGACAGCTAAGAGCCAATGATCTCACTCTAGAGTATATATTCAGTAATTCCTCCATAGCATTATTCTAGACTGATCATGCATAATGACTGTCAAACGTAAAATATTTGCTCTGTGAAACTACAGGATTAGTTAGTAATTACAAAAAAAGTTTATGCACTAGAACAGTTTGACAAGTTGGATTATGGAAGAAAAATAACCACTGTGTGCATTAAAAAAAAAAAGAAGGAAACTCCTTTGGCTGGAAAATAACTTTATAGAAAGCACCCCCCACCATGTCCCTTGGTATTGTTTGTGGCAATAATATAAACTGTCTCTCCGCTTGAATTGCTAATTTTTTAATTTATTTTTTTCTTTTAAGACAACCTGTGCCTTCTTTCCCTGAAAAGCTTACATTCCCAAAAGAATTCCTTAATATCCAGTATTAAACTGAGAAATTGCAAGAAGGATCACATAAGCACCATCCTTTCTGGCATTTGCAGACATGCTTCCCCCCTCCTCAGAAGCCATTTGTGAGTTACATTTTATAGTATTATGATAATAGAGACTACTTAAGTGGACAGATTGACTGATAAGAGAAAATAAAAATGTTTTTTCTTTTAGAAGACACCAGTCTGCACTTGGACAATACCGAAAGCCACTGCCAAGCAGAAACAAGTTTAGAGATCAAAAAACAAGTGCCAATGATGCTATCTTGAACAATAATCACTGTATCCAAAGAATGCTTCTGCTGTTGCATTAATATTTCTTCTATGATGGGGGAAAAATGCAGACTGAACCTCATAGGACTGCCAGATGTCCTGTATAATTAAGAAGTTGTGTTCTAGTGGTCAAATCCAATACATTATGAAAAGTACATATGGTATGGCTTTTCCTGTATTTCTGTGGTGACAGGGTTTTTTCCAAACATGTAGAAATCAAGGATATGGGCATCTAGAGAAAGTGGGGTTTATGCAGATAAGTTGTACTTTCCATGGACAGCTAATCTATGTATACACAGTTTAGTTCTCTGCCATTGTCCCAGATTTTAGCATCTAAACTCTGACAAGCCTAAAACACTGACAAATTTCTAGAGACAAAGAAAGAGTTTGTTTCAGCTCCAGATGCGATTGTGACTAAGGAGCTACTTCTGACCTCCTTCCTCTCTCCCACTGACCTTGGCAAAATACTTGTAAAATGGAGCTATTTATATTCATGAGTTGCCCTCTCATAATTAGTTCATTACTGCATATTCAGTCTGTATAGAAAACAATTACTGGTGGTAAAAGATGTAAATTTGACTTTTTTTATTCTATTAAAATGCAAATGTTTGAACCGAATTGCCACAGGCTGGTGGGAAGGGAAAAGAAGTTAAACTGCTGAGAAATCAACATACTACACTGAGCAGATAAAATCTGTCATTCTGAACAGCACGTTTACACATTATAGGCAGTTAAAGACTGGGAGATTGCTCTTCACTCACAATTTAGATAAATGGGGATGGCATGGAATGACTGAAACTGCCTACCACAGCAGTGGAGACAATTCTTCAACTAAATATTCATTGGACTTCAGCAATTTTAACCGAAATCTTCATATCCAAATTGCTGAAATATTCTCTAAGAGAGCAAAAAATATGAAAAACAAAACAACACAAACCAAAAACCAAAACCAAAAAAAAAAAACAAACACCCACACACAAAACCAACAGCTCAAAAAACATTTATCATCAGTTTTAAACTGTCAGTCAGCATGTGAAATTATAGGTTCAAATCAAGGGGGTAGAAATTATGTTAACTGAACCTGTACTCAGATTAAAGATAAATGCTGAGATTCCCAATAACAATGTTATAATAAATGAAATCAACCCATTAAACATTCTTACATCTGTTATGCAAGCAATAGCCCTAATTTCTTTGTAGTTTTGTAAAGAAAGTGCAAAGTAAATTCTTGAAAGTTATGAATAAAGTAATAAAAACACTAAAGTGTTTATAATCTTTTGAAGCAATCTGATAAATGCAAAGCTCTCAATATATATGCCTCTTAACCTAGGAAATGTGAATTGACTCGTTTCTCAGCTAATAGAAATAGGTTGATAATGTATGACTCAAGATATGAGAACCTGCTCTTTCAGGTAGAGTTGAATCTACCCCAGTGAATCGGAACATTTTTCTAACCATTAGGCCCTCTCAGACCCATGCATTAGACAATTAGTGTGGTGCAAGCTGCCACTTTTCAGCTGCTCCATCTGAAGCCTCTTATGGTTTTTAAAAAACAAAACACTTCAAGTTATCACCCCTCAGAGAAAACACACTACTGGGAATATATTACTGCACTGGAAATAAAAGCTAATCCATTGGCAATTACTGCAGAAGAGCTGATGTATCATGAACTAGCCAAGCCCTAGTATCATACCCACCCACATGTCTAAGTGATTATAAGATAAAAGGTTAACTTAGACCATTTTAAGTAAGGAGACAATTCAGTATTTCTTTCTATTCCACATATTTATTGTGACCTTATATGTTCTTTACTATAAACCTTACAAACCTTTACTGTAAATCTTAAAAACTGTGAATCAGAATACAAATTAGTTTTTATAATGAATTTTCTAATGTTATTAAATAATAATAATAAACTTCTCCATCTTCTCCAAGATAGATGAAAGCATCACGATAAATATTTTAAAGACAGAAATACAACTGGAATAGACTGGTTCTAAGGATAACACCACAGCGTCAGACAAAGATTCTTCGTCATTCAGCTGTTACAAGCTCAAAATGATCCTTTCTCATTATATTTTCAACCCTGATACAAAACCAAGCATAGGTCTTTAAAAGGTCTTACCAAGTATAGAATTTATTACATCTCTAATTACCTACAGTAATTATTTTTTCTGAACACATCCAGCCTGTACCTGGAGGAAAAATAAGTGATTGCTGGAAAAGGAAAGGCTCTATAATAATCACATACAATGGAAGTGAATTGAGGGCTATTACTAACATTTCAAGCAAAACTGCAAAGCATAAATACAGATGCTTTCTTAAAAGATCACAGTACTTTACATAAGAATCCTATATTTGAATTTAAAAAAATCTGCTATTCAATACTATATAGATGTATATTATACCATATAACATATACAAGGGGGACAAGGCGGAATAGGTTTAAACTTAAACAAGGAAAGTTCATGTTAGATGTAAGTTCTTTACTGTGAGAGTGGTGAGGAACCGGAACAGGTTGCCCAAAGAAGTGGCAAATCATAGAATCATAGAATAGCTAGGGTTGGAAAGGACCTTAAGATCATCTTCAGATACTGGAAGGCTGCTATGAGGTCACCACGCAGCCTTCTCTTCTCCAGGCTGAACAGCCCCAACTTTCTCAGCCTGTCTTCATATGGGAGGTGCTCCAGTCCCCTGATCATCCTCGTGGCCCTCCTCTGGACTTGTTCCAACAGTTCCATGTCCTTTTTATATTGAGGACACCAGAACTGCACACAATACTCCAGGTGAGGTCTCACGAGAGCAGAGTAGAGGGGCAGAATCACCTCCTTCCACCTGCTGGTCACACTCCTTTTGATGCAGCCTGGGACACGGTTGGCTTTCTGGGCTGCGAGCGCTCACTGAAGCTGGCTCATGTTCATTTTCTCATCAGCCAAAACCCTCAAGTCCTTCTCTACAGGGCTGCTCTGAATCTCTTCTCTGCCCAGCCTGCAGCTGTGCCTGGGATTGCTCCGACCCAGGTGTAGGACCTTGCACTTGGCATGGTTAAACTTCATAAGGTTGGCATCAGCCCACCTCACAAGCATGTCAAGGTCCCTCTGGATGGCATTCCTTTCCTCCAGCGTATCAACCGAACCACACAGCTTGGTGTCATCAGCAAACTTGCTGAGAGCGCACTCAATCCCACTGATTAAGATGATCTTAAGGTCATTCAGTCCTTTCCAACCCAATGCATCCTGTAATTCTGTACATTTGTAGTAAAGTTGTATAGTATATAAGCAGCACACAAAGTGCTCTAGACATGAAAAATCTTATGGTTAATGTTTTAGGTTCACAGTACCACTGCCACATGCTGATATATTTTTAACAAAAATTTCAACTCATGACTGACAGAACATGTTCTGTTATAGCAGAACAATTAATTAGCTGTCACATTGCTTTTTGGTGATGCGTGTAATTCATCATCATTTATTCAAGCGAATGGAAACCATTCTGCAAAACTCAATGTAGAAAACATATCTCTGAAATTCTTAGTCTCATGAGGTAGCCTGAAGTTTGATGCAGTAGTTAGGCTTAGAAAATACCATGGCAATGTGTGTAGAAATGGAACAGCAAATACATATCCCTGTCAATATACAAACATGTCTTATTTTTAAGGGATTTGCAGATAGGTAAATGAGATAGAGATTTTGTCCATCAACAAGGAATATAGCAGTCGAGCTATATTCCAGTTGTGAGCTGCCAGTTGTGAAAGACAATAGATCACGTGCACAGAAAGAGCACAGTACTCTGCTTCTTTATTGTCCAGTGTATGGCTCCGTTCTTCCTGAATGTGCTTCAAAACTACTCAACAATAATTTTTTTACTTCCTGTGGCTTTGGTATAGTGCTTACATGATAATACCTGAATATTCACAAACATTCTTACAAAACTAGTTACAAAATACTTGTAAAATATTGAAATATTTTACTGATTAGTAACTCAAAAAATGATTAAAGATGATCTTGCCAAATTTGCATGTCTAACTGAATCTTCAGTTTCTTTCACCACTTACATACATTTTAAGTATTCAAACTACTTTTGATAGTCTTTGGCTACAGCAAAGAGTGGTTATCATTACTGCAAAACACATCCATAGTCTCAAAAAAAACCAAAAACCAGACACAAACCAGAAGACACGTACAATTAGCAACCACTCGGGAAAAGTTAGATTTCAGTGACTCACCAACAATCTCACACACACAAAGAAATTTCAGTGACAAAATCAGAATAAAACTCAGTTCTCCTCTGTAGTGTTCAACTGCCTCAAGCCTATGCTCATCTTTTCTTTTTTTCTGACCTGTGACTCATTCTTTACACCTCCTTGGGGGCATAGAATACTGGGAATTACAGTGACAAAACAAAGCTAAAAGATTTGTCATTGTTCACTGTGATGCACCAAAATTTCACGGGGGGGGGGGGGGGGGGGGAGGGAGAAGACAGGAGAAGTGCGTGGAATTATAAAATTAGAACGTACAAAATCATAGGCACTTTTATTTCCAGACCTAGTTATTTTAATTCCTTCAGAAACAGTCCATTTTCACTTTTTTTGTGCTACTGCCTAATTGTTCTGAAGAAAGTAAAGCAAAACTTCCCAATTCCATCACGTCATCACCTTGATGGACTGACACCACCAAAGGATCTCTGCTAATGGAGCAAGCAATGGTAGAAGTCAGGTTAGTATCTTTTATTGAGATTAATATTAGAAAGCACAGAGAGCCTGTCTCAAGTGCTTGCTTGCAGCAGAGGGAGGTGGTGTCATTCAGAGTCTGGTAACATTTTTTTTTCCTCAAAAAAGTCTTTCGTGGTTTGTTTTACACAGAGATTGCAAACCAATAAAGATAAGAAAAACATGAATAAATACTGAGATGGGGAACATTTGACAAAAATAAACTTAGATCTAGAACTTGGATACACAAAATATTATTTTGTCAAAGTATTAATGGAACTCTGTAGCAAATTTACAGTAATGGATAGCTGTGTAGCTTACTTTTGAATTCAGGTTTGGTTTGAGAAAGTTACTCATCATCAGGGATAACAGCCAAAAGATTCTTTATGATGTTAAAATATGGTAGGTTATATTGGGAATTTGGTTAAGGTTTATTTTTCATTCATGTAAGTTAATAAACGACCAACAAACAAACAAACTAAAAAAAATAAAAACAACAAAACCACCTCACAAGCCAAAAAAAACCCCAAATATATTATGACTGTAAAACTTAATTTACCTGTGCTTTCTTCCCTCCTTTTCTGTATACAATTACAATCAAGAATACCCACTTCAACTACAAAAGAAGAGACAAACATTATTCTACTGGTTGAAACAAGAACATAAACTAGTGCCATGGTTTAAGCCCAGCCGTAAATCAGAACCACACAGCCGCTCGCTCAGTACCCCCTTTCCTCCTCCCACTCCTGGAGGGATGGGGAGGAGAATTGAAAGAATGTAACTCCCATGGGTTGAGATCAGAACAGTCCAGTAACTAAGGTATAACACAAACCACTACTGCTACAACCAATAATAAAAATGATAAGGGAAATAACAAGGGAAGAGAATACAACTGCTCACCACCCGCCAACCAATACCCAGCCTGACCTGAGCAGCAATCTAGCCATTCCAGGTAACTGCCCTTAGTTTATATAGTGGGCATGACGTGCTGTGGTGTGGAATACCTCTTTGGCTAGCCTGGATCAGGTGTCCTGTCTCTGCTTCCTCCCAGCAGAGCAGGAGACTCAGAAAGCCCTTGGTCAGAGTAAATATTATTGAGCAGCAACTAAAAACATTGGTGTTACCAGCGTTGTTCCCAGGCTGAAAGTGAAAAACACAGCACTGCACCAGCTACTAAGAAAGAGAAAAATGACTGCTACTGCTGACCCCAGGACAAGTAGCTACCCTGGAACAGATCAGAAACCTGTCTTTGTCAACAGAAGATTCTTACAGAGTAATAAAAAAATCTGTTCTCTTGAACCTTCCCAATAGCCAGTGATGTGCAGTTCAAGTGCTTCCTCAAAGTGGCCCTGTATTTAATCACTCTCAATAAATTTTCTTCCCTCAATTTCTGGCATCTGTAATGTCTTATCAAAATAATTTTTACAGCTTAAATTACACACAATCTCAAGCAGGCTCAACCCTCTGATACCCCTAGCCTCTTATAGCTTTCCCTACGATTCATGATTCACAGACCACTGTCATATCCTCCCTATACCCATCCTTTTCCATGCTGCAGTCACAGCCCACTGCATTGAGTCCAACTGGGATGGAGTTAACTTTACCCACAGCAGCCTGCATAGTGCCTTATATAAAAGGGTTTCCAATAGCTTTGGTTATCCCTGTTACTATTTTCTCTTCCCTTTTCTAATCTTGCATTTTAGAAATCCAATCAGGCTGTATCAGATGGATCTTTATTATCTACAAACTTGCTGATTCCTTAAAAAAAAATTGTCATTTGTTTGATGCAAGACTCACTAACAAAAGCAGTGTTGACTTTTACACAAAACATTATCCTTCTCTGGGATGAGTAATGTTAAAGTTTGTTATGATTTCTCCCAATTTGTTTGCTATGAAAATTCATAATTATTGGTCAACAGCTCTTTAGAGTTCTCCTGGAAACTTTCCATTAAGTGACATGACATCAGCCAACTTGTAGTCAGCTGGGACCTAACTAATTTTAAGTAAAAAGTTTCACGTTACATTTAGCAATTTGGTTGTTTCATCCTCAAGCTACTCAAGATCCTTGGGCATGTGTTATCTGGTCCTGACATTTTGCTGGTGTCCTTTAACAAATTTCTCTTACAACACTTAGATTTGACTTAAACCCTCTGAAACACTGCCTGTAAACTTCCAGCACAAGAATTTTGCCCAGGTTGTCCCACAGCAAACATCAAAAAGCATCTTTTCTTTTCATGCTGACAGCTTATCTTATACGGATTCTCCTTCCAGTTCTGAGAACTTACTAGTCCTACAGGCATTCTGGGTGGCTTCAAGCTTCCAATGCATTTGTACAAATATTATTAATAATTATGTTTTCTACAAGTAGCTTTACAGATTATTTTTTATCTGCCTTGGACTATTATATTTAACTTGTCTGTTCTAGATACAAGCTCAACTTTTTTCAAGAATGCTTATTTTCCTATGAGCCAGTATTACCATTCTGTTTAATTATGGCATCTTCCTTTTCATCGTTTTATCTTTTTTTGATACATGGCATAGCACTTGTCTCAAGTTTGCAATATGATGTCTTTGAATAGCCTCTATGCTACCTGCAGGGATCTACTTTATTTATTTTCCTTTTTATTTTAATATTTTTTTCTGAGTGGATCTTTAATTTCCATTGCTCCAATATGAATTCTGCATTATCACTGACATTGCCATCATCATTACAGAAGTTTTCTGATTATTATTTTAAAGCAGATCCCAAATATTCTTCCTGGAAGAAGCTAAGAGTTGTGTTTCCTTTTCTGGTTTCTCTGTCTGCTTTGGTATACAATCAAATGGTACCTGAAGAATTAATCATGCAAACCCTAAGCAATCTACAAAACAACGTATTTCATTAATGTAGTTTTAAAATTCTAAAGATGCCACAAAATGCAAGATCTCTGAAGGGAGAAAAAGCCTTGCTGAAAGACTTTAACATTTAATTTGCTACCACCACCTTTTGAAACATAGATTTAATACATGCTGATAAGGTTACATTAACACAGTAAACTAACAGACTGTTTGAGGTATTGGTTAAAGTACCTCAAATGCTCTCTAGTTTTTTGCAAGTTTAAATGCAAGAAAAGAAAGATAGGACATGCAAAGTCGTAGGGCCTATTTCTACAATGACAGAAGAATTACGAGTAGTAGTCAAAACTGACTCTAGTTCATTCAACAGACTAGCAAGGAATATGCTAGAAAACTCCTAGAGAACTACAAGCTAAAAAACCTAGGTAGTACTAGCTCAGTATCTAGAGTGGCTGGAGTTCAGCATTGATGCAGTACTTAAATATTTGCTCAGCTCCTTTCCCAGGATTCATACCCTGAGAAAAAAATACATGCTACTGCAAATATGCCCTCAGCAGTACCTGAACTAGTTAGCTACATCTACACAAAATTTCACACAAACAGGTACATAGTCTTCTAGGATAATTCCATTTGAAAGAAACCTCAAGAGTAGTTGTACCAAAAGGAGTAGTTGCCAATTTTATTTCCCTTGTTGTGCTAATTTCCATTTCAAGCCTCATTTCCACTCAGGTTACAAATTCACATACTAACAGGCGGTTAACTTTTTACCCTTGCAACTGCCATAAGCTGAGGTAGGATGCTAACTATCAGCCATTCAGAGTAGTTTGTGGATAACTGCTGTACAACACCTAAGAGAACCAACTATTTAGCTAAAAAAGAATGGTAGGTTTCTGAAAGAAAGCAATGAGGCAAAGTTGCCAAGAGCAGAAAAAAAGCCAACTGATATTTCACAAAATATTCTATGAAATCACTTTAGGGATATGTTAAAGTGATTGCCTCCAATAAAGAACAACTCAAAAGAAAATCACAAGATAAATTCTATGTGCCCAAATTGCCTTCAAAGACTAGATGAGGCATTACTATATTTTAGTTGAAACTAGTCTTTTCAGACAACGCACCTAGTTTATCTACAAGCCTTTCCTTTTCTTTTTTTTTTTTTTTAGCCATATGTGAACTATTCTTCATAGAAGTTTTTATTCTGGACTACAAAGAGACAAAAGGCATCTTCACCACTTATGTACAAACAGATTTGATTTGACACTTCAGAAATGCACCTTATCAGCCAACTTTCCTATTAATTGCTGTATAACACATGATAACTTTAATGCTGTATAACACATGATAATATTAATTGCTGTATAACAAAATAAAGCTATATTTGTTGAAGTCTCCTAGTTTTTCAGGATATTTCTGAAGACATTAGCTTTATACTTGTTTAACTTTATATGTGGAATAAAAGGAGAGGTGAAATGATAAGTTGGAAGAAGAAATTTACAGGCTTAAAGTTTGATCAAATATAGGTTTTCATAATCTTTGTATAAGCAGTGACCAAATCAACAAAACCTTACTGTAACCCAATTCCCAGTGAAAGATTATTCCATTTCCAGCATCTCATACTAACATCATACATCTTTCCAATTTATTCAATTTCCTTATTAAAACTGAATTTTGTAAATGAGCAAGAGTTCTGAAAATTTCTGTTGACTCTACACTGTGCTTCAGACTTTTAAAATTGTAGTTCCCAATTTAAGATGGATTGAAAACCTATGAAAAAAATCTAGATGATAAAATAATGCAGCCTTAATATGTTATGACACTGCACTGAAAATACAATTTTTTGAAAAGTAACATTGAACTGCTAAGAATAACCCATCAAACAACTTACCAAAAAGTTACAAAGAACCAGCATGGGTATTTCTTGCAAGTCAAGAAAGAAATGCTTCTCAGTTTGTCTATTATAAATTTCCAGAGAGAAGTTTTTGGATCAGAGACCAGTTACAGGTTTGCAAATTAATAGAACATACAGAGTGGTAACTAAGAAACCTGAGACAAGAATGGTTGCTATAGGTTGTATTGCAATTAGGAAATGTAATAAAAGCCTGTTGCTTTGTCTCAATTTAAGGTAATTATGGCTAACTTACAGGTGTTCTTGAAAATTTCATTTCAATATTTTATGCCCTTAATTCAAGGGGGGATTATAGCAACTGTTTAAACCATTTAATAAATTAAGTGGGTTCACTTAAAAAAAAAAAAAACACAATATAAAAAATATATAAAAACTCAATGTATTTTGTAACATATCCCAGAGCAACAGCTTTTAAAATATGAAATAGGAGGACAGTTACAGGAATATAAGTCATAAACAATAAGCTATTGTTTAAAAAAAAAATAATTTATTTTTACTGATAACACATGACCTAACAAGGAAAGAGTGACCTTTCCCCTGTCTATAAGTTATATTTTGGGATCTGTTGCGGCTGCCCTTTGAAGTCAGTGACACTGAAAGAGTAATATTCGGAATAATTATTTATTTACAAAAACATACAAAGTTGCAGAACCTGCAGAACAAATAGTTGTAAAACCCCAAACCACATGTCCAAGATGCGGTCATTTCTAAGTATGCAAAGACAGATATACTAATTGCAACTGATCTCACACAATACAGAATCAACAACTTTCCCCTGCAAAAGGGAATTAATGTAATAGCATAGTATGATTTCTCAGTGACTAGATTCGCTCTAGGTGTTTTGCAGAATAATATCCACTATCATTGTTCAGAACTTTGAGTGGCATCTTCCTGCAACAAAAAATCCTGATTGCAGACAGTTATCAGCCTCCACAAAACAGCAAAACTATGTATTACTGCAATATATTCAGTCTAAGAATATACAAAGTCATGAACTTTGACATATCAAGCTGGTCTCTAATATCACCTTAAAACATTTTTTAAACATATTAGTTACTGTCACTGTCAGTTGCTACACTGAACTCATGATTGTTGCAAATTCTGCCTAAAAAAAAAAAAAAACTGGTCAAAGGAAGTTGTGGATGCAAGAAGTTTAAATAATTTCAAGGGGAAACTGGGCAAAGGAGGAAGTGCCCATAAATTGAAGGGGAGACTGAACAGGCACTTACAACTAAATAGCTAAACAACATTAGGAAGCTGCCTGAGCTGAAAACAGGTGGAAGCTGAGAGAATGTAGGAAGGTGGGAGGAAAAGTCATACTTTTATTTTTCATTGGACTCTGATTATGGCTGCTTTCTTTCCTCCCTCATGATCTTTAATGCATTTAATTGCACATTAGCCCCTGCAATGGATGGGAAGATGATAAGCAGTGACTTATGATTACTGGTTTTATTGATTTTTTTCCCTTGGTGTGCTGCTTCTGGAGGCACTGCAATAACCGGCAGATGCATAGGACAGATAGAAAAGGTTCTAACCCGCATTTTGGTCCCCCAAAAAATGTTTACTATGCCATCTTCAAGTCAAGGTTGGAAAAGATAATTAACTGATAATAGATGTTAATCTTGACCTTCAACAAAAAGAGATTAGAGTCAGAGTAGTAAACTAAATAAACCCTTGATCTGTGCCATTTTTATGCTTTTATAGTAATGAAACTCTCAACTTACTTCACCATTTGTGTAAGAATGGTTTACCAAATTAAGTGTAAATTCCTAACTCTACCTCTGCTATTGAAAGCTGGAGAAAAGATTCTTAAGAAAATACAGTTAAGGGGAATGAAAATACAATAAAGACCTAGAAGAAGCAGCAGTAAGGACAAATGACTGATAGCACCTGCAGCTACTTAACTTTCATTAACCTGAATTAAAACCCACTGTGTTGTTCTGAACAATGAAAGTTCCCAAGACGTGTTTACAAATGATACCAAATTGCGGTAACCAGATGGTACATGCAGGGGCAGGGCTGCCATCCGGAGGGACCTAGACAAGCTGGATGAATGAGTGAACAGGAGTCCTATGAAATTCAACAGCAATATAACAAAGCCCTGCATTTGGGAAGGAAGAGTCTCCTGCAACTATACAAGCTGAAAGCTGCTTTTCTGAAAAGGCTGAAGGGCTGAACACAAGCATGTCATGTGCCCTGGCAGCAAAGGTGGTCAACAGTATGCTGGTCTGTATTCACAGAGGCCCAACCCATCAGACCAAGGTAAATGACTGCCCTGTCTGCTTAGCATTTCTGAGACCATACCTAGAACAGTATATCCAGTTCTGAGCACTGACAGACATGATTAAATGGAGCAAGTTCAACAGAGGACCACAAGACTGGAGAAATCCTGTGAGGAGAAGCTGGGGGAGCTTGCTTCGGCCACCCTGGAGAAGAGATGGGGGTACCTATCAACAGTCTGGCAGTGTCTAACAAGAGGCTATCAAGACAACAAAGCCAGGCTGTACCCAACAGTGCCTAGTAGGAAGAGGAGGGCCAAATGTTGAAACAAGAGACATTCAGACTAGATATAAGGAAAAAAACATCTCACTATGGGACACACAAGCAGTGGGACAAGGTGAAGCAGAGTGCCCAGAAAGGCTGTGAAGTCTTCATCTTCAAGGGTTTTCTAGGCCAGATTGGACGGTGCAATATAATAGTTCAGTAAATGGAAGAAAATTGATCTGGACTTCAAGACCAGACCAGTAAGAACATCACAACAGCCACATTCAAAGTCACTCCCATTCAGCTTGACCTTTTCACTTTTATGCTTGCTAACCTCCTCTTATGTCCCACAGGCACTTTCTTTAATTTGAATCTAATTTAAATTAATTTGGAGCATTATCTCAGCTTCATTTAATTCTGAATAATGCTGCCTCTATTCTTCAACCTGAAGAAGAGATTCTATATTTGTCATTTTTCTTCCTGCTTTATTAAGACATCCAGTACTACTATTTCCTGAAGGTGTTTAGCTTCACTCCTTGGCCTACCATGACTGGAGTCCCACAGCTATTTCCTTTACTTTCACTAAAAGATTTTCATACAAAGAGGTTTTGCTACAGGTAGCTTTTATTCAATAGCGGTGTGCTGCAAGTATGATCAAGGACAACATAAAAATTCACAAAGGTCATTAAGCCAGCTCCACTCCAACTCCATCTGACATAAAGGTATGCAGTAAAATATTCCAAGAGCATCATTCCAGTGTTTCCAAATGTATAGACTCTGGCCAAAGGTCTCTAAGTAAATATGTTTCGCTTGATCTGGAAATTATATGCCTGCTTTTATTTCTAATATTCCTATTTCTAACCTTGAGACCAGATATGTGAAAGCTTTACGCTACAACACATACTCCTTTTGAGTTCTCATTCTAACTGTGCTATAGGAAAGAAATAAAAATGCTACCACTTTAAAGCAACAGCAAAGAGACTGTGTACCACTCCTTATCGTCTCCTGCAAGCTAGATACTACGGCATATGCAACAGAAGATACAACTGCTAATCAAAATAAAACCCAGAAAAAGTAAAGTATGACATTGCAAACAGCATGTATGCTTATTTAAAGCAGCAATCTCTTTGGCCTAATCTAGTTACATACTTTCGTCTTTTCTAAGAGTCTGCCCACAGCAGATAAACACACAAACCTTCTTCTGCTGCACCAGCTGACGTCAGCAGTCGCTTAGGAACAGCATTTGGTGCAAAAGTGGTAGTACCGAAACTATGTTTACAATTGAAAAAGAATGACAGTCCGCAGTGCTCTCCAGTGCTTCAGGGAAAGAGATACAAATTTAGAAATAAAAACTGCAAAAGATCTTCTCTAAAACTTCATGGGATTTTAAAATCGTGTTTATTTGCTTATATATCTTGCAGCAAATATCAAGAGTAATAGTTTTTCTCTATTTTAAATAGTACAATTTCCATTCCCACACACACCCACCCCTCCAAAAAAAAAAAAGTCAGTAGTTTTGGAATGCAAGCTTTGAGCTTCTTTCACTTCTGTTTAATCTGTAAACAAAAAATCCAATCCAGTAACAACTTCATTGGGTAACTGCTTACAAGGACAAAGCCCTGTTGTCCCCACAGCAGGGAAAAGAAAGATCTCACAAAACAACCTGCACCAGTAGAAATAATCATCCCATCACTATTTTCTAAATAGTCAAATGTTTAGAAAGTTTAACATTTAAGGAACTTAGAATTGCTCTACTTTAAATAACCCCATACAAAAAGTATTCTGAAGACCCTCAAGAATAAACAATATAAAACTATACAGCTGTTATTGACAGCTTCCCAAATAAACTTCATTTTACAGTTGCAGAATTTTAATTTACAAAGAACGTATGTGAAAACTGTGTGTACAGGTTTATTTATCCATTGAGAGTAATTTACAAATAAAGCCCAAATTTTGAGTAGCCTGATACTTTCCGTTCCATAGCACTGTATTATAAAGTTCTAACCACATCTTACGCTTCTGGAAATCTATTAAAGAAGAGGAAATAAAAAAACAAAAAATCATTTAAAAAAAATGCATAGTTTGCAAAAGTTCAAACCCCATTATTTAAAGTTAAGTGCTAGATTTATGTATTACATTTCTAGTAGACATCCTCCAGTTTAAGGCTATGGAAATTAAGAAGTTTTCTCAACAGATCTGGGCCTAATAGGAATGTGCTGTAATGTTAGAGATCATAACAGAGAGAGTCTGTACCCGTGCACTCACATTCCTCCTGCTGGCTCTGAGGAAACAAGAAGGAAAAAAAAGAACACTGCAGAGAAGAAAACTGTCAGTACTACAAAACCCAGAGTGCTTATTCCCATATTCTTTTGACAGATTTCTGATATGAAATGTCATATTCAATAGTCACTCTTAATCCCTGAACTGTAATTAGTTACTGAGACATGCAAAACTGTGTATGCATTTATCACAGTTTTTTGCTGTGCACATCTCAAAAAAAACCAAAAACCTCTTCCTTTAAGCTAACGTAAGAACTACTATAAATTTGGGTAGGCTAACCAGAGCATAAGTTATATCAAGTGGTAGTGATCAAAATCAGAAACATTCCCTCTTTACCACACCAAAAGAAAGCCACCATCCATATGTAAAATGGAAAAACCATATAAAAGACAGTAAATAGGGATAATCCTCTATTTCTAAATATTAAATTCCTGACATGCAAATAGTTTTACACAATTCATCCCCAAATTCTCTAAAACCAAGACAAGGAAAAGGAACATTTGATCTGAAGCAAATAATGTGTAGCTTCATTTATCTTAGTAGTTTTTTTGCCTGCTGAGTGGAAGACAGCTGTTTCTGTGATTTCAGTGTACCCCTAAAGAATATAGTTTCTGAACAATGTCTAGACGTAATCTGTGCCAATAACAGCTATTTGACCCCAAACTGAAACATTCTGACACCAGCCAAAGGTCTAAGTAGTTTATCTGGAAGTCAAGAAGATCGTAAGAAAAAACTGGCTCTACTAAACTCAGCAAAGCCTTCCTCATTGACTCTGGTATAGCTCAGAAATTGCTCTGGCTTGCTTTTTGATTTATATTCCTGTACATGGACTCTAAGTCAGCATTTCCAGGATTCTGAATTTACTTCCCATGACACCTCCTACCATGACAGCCAAGAACTGGGCTGTCAGTTTTCTAATACCCTTGGGGAACAAGGCATCATTTTTCTGCTGCTGTATCTGGAAACTATCAAGGTGCCGAAGGGAACAGCTAGCTGCTCAAACTGCTACACTTCAGGAATTTTTGAGTTCAACTGTGCTTCAATGGACAGCACCAGCAGTAGACTCTGTTGTCCAAGGCTCATTGCTGGTAAATATCCCATAGAGAGACTTTCAAAAGACATTTGGATAATCTCTTATATATAACTTGTAATAGGAAGCAAAGAACCAGAAGCAAATATCCAGTTGTTACCAAAAATGCAGCCAATGCATTAAGCACAGAATTCTAGTTAGAATTATGCTCCTTACAATGCCAATTTTGTATCCCATAAAGAGGTAAGACTTACTGGGAGGTTGGTTTTGTTGTTATTCTAATAATTGGTCTTGGAAATGACCAAGTTTTAAGCGTCTTTTTACCTTTTTCAACCTCTCCTTCACAAATGTTAGCTACTTAATTAAAAAACAAACAAACAAAACTCCACCTCACTGCTGAAATAGACAACATAAACAAAATACAAACAAACAATTTGATTAACATACAATCAAATCTGCAAACAAAACATGAACTTGGAGATACAATGAGAAACTTTTCTTAAACAAGAAAAATAACTTGGAGCATCAGAAAAAACTCAGAACAATGAGTGGGCATCAATGATAATAAACCCTTAGGCTTTCTGGTCATTCTGAAACAAGAAATTCTATGAAAATTCACCTTTTCCCTGAAAAGCAGGCTTCTTCACTACACCCTTTTATCTGCTGTCCATTTTACTATTCAGGCCTCCTCAAGAATACGCAGTGACCTATTCTACTTTCAAATAGGTACAACACAAAATAAAACACCAGTGAAACAACTTGCTTTCACATCCCAGCAACAGTGGTAAAGCATGCCTCATACTACGTCAAAATTTGTTCAAGAGTCTCCTTCAAAGAATGGCTGTTGCCATTCCCATTTAGTAGTCTTTTACAAGCAAAAAAGTTATAGTCTACTGCAAGAAAGGCTCAGAGCATAAATAAATCAGCCAATGAGACACCATTTCATTTATATCAGAGCTGTCATCACTAGACAGCTTGTTTTTGTAACTGGTAAAGACTGAAGAACAGTAAATTAAAACCTACAACATAAGAGGAAATACACTGTGATGTTTCACTACATAGAAGATCATCTTCCCAAAACTTGAGTAAAATACGCCAACAAGGAATATCAGAACAGCAAACACACTTTTTTGTGTTTGAAAAAGGGAGAAGTAGCTTTCTGAGGATCACAAATGGTGAAAGCCTTGGAACTTTAGTCTTATGACTAGATTACCTGGCAACTTGGAGCTGCAAGCTGTAAACGCCCCATTTTCCTCTAGAGTATTCGTTCCCTCTGCCTTTCATGCCTTCTTCATTTTTTTGGGTTTGGGTTTGCTTTTTTTTGTTTGTTTGTTTGTTGGTTCTTTTGTTTTGGTTTGGGTTTTTTTTGTAAAAAGGGTGCTAGTAGAGTCTCTTTCTTCTCCTTGCTGGCTACTTATTGTCATAAAAATTACAGGAAATTTATTATTTGAGATGATTGTCCTCTGTCAAATAAGCCAATGAATTCAAAGATACTAGGGATGATCATATGACAAAATAGTAGTTGAATTGAACTGTCTAATGTGCGCACACATACACATGTGCATGCACATACATAAATTTGTATATTTTTATAAAATATTAGGGTCATAATTTAATACAGGGTTATATTGCCAATAGATTCATCTATGGAAGTACACCCAAAAAGAAAGTCAAAATAGCCACTTCAGAAATTACCTGAAAAACAGATATCTGTGGTAAGGGAACAAAATTATTTATGAAGTCCAGATATTTGACAGCATGAGACAGCATCTTTTATTAGTATTTAACAGGAAGATAAAATAGGATACAGGATATTATTTCTTAAACACTTTTTGTCCTGTAACATAAACTTCAGGGATATATTTGTGTAGCTAAAAGACACGTTAGCTACTTGTGAGGACTGTGATTGCAAGAAGAGGCGCAAGTTCAAGACTAAAGCTTTAACAGTGAAAGATAATATTGAGAAAGCTCAACTTGGAATTCACAAAAATGAATTGGTTAAGACTAGAAAAGCTACTTCTAAAAAACATGCTGATTCATTTGCAGAATGGAACAGTTCAATTGAGTTACTCTTCACTGAAAAAAAACCCAAACATATTGGTGCTTAAAGAAAAAAGTGATGTGGAAACTTGTTATTACAAACATTGTAAGACTGACTCACACTAGTATGTTTAAATAATGTTAACTCTCACTATCATTCTTGAACAGTTTTAATTAATTGCCTCAGGACACAGAAACTGAGCCACTACTTTGCAAACTAGAAAATGCAGTTTCTCAGTGTGTATAAATGATTACTAAAAAATAACTACAACAGCTTAAACAAAAGCATACTGTACAGTTCATATAGGTTATGAAACTAGGCAGTATAATAAAATGTTTTAAATGTAAAAATGAAGACACTAATTAAATTTCAAAGTTTTTTGATGGTATTTTTGACATTAATAATTTTGCTAATATAAAGCAATTGTGAAGCTGCTTTGAAGTTATGAGATTTTGGTATGACTATACAGGGCATTTTACAATATCACACTTCTTAACAAGTCAGTCATTAAATACACAGATCTGAAAAGGGGGTGGGAAAACCACATTATATGAATGTTAAGCATTCCATTTCCTTTGTTTCTTTTTATACAAAATTATAATTTTGTGGTATATGGATTTGCTTTTTCTTATTTTTATTTTTACCTATGAAGTAAATGTTCTAACAATCATTATTAAATAATCAGCACAGCAGAATGCAGCAATCCTTCAATCAAATAAAAACAATAAAGCTACATAAATCACTTGCAATAAACTATGGAAAGAACAAAAAAAAAAAAATCCACATCAGTTCGCTAAACAGTATTCATGATAATCTCAATATTCTTTGGTTTCATATTGAAATTTTGAAACATTTTGTATATGCTGTTGGAGTTTTCTGAAAAATAATCAAAAGTACTATCTTTAAGCATTTGGGCAGAATAAGAATTTTTAATAAGCATTATAAATGTTTCAAGAAATAATGAACTCTAATAAATACAAATGCATTACAGCTTTTTTAGCATTTTAACACAGCAACAAAATCTGTAATCTTATTGTGAATCATGCTATATTAAATACCATACATTCAAACACCTAAGAGATTCTGAAATTGCTTCTGCTTAATGTATGTTTCTGACCAAGTGATAAAAAAGTACTCTTTCATTTTCCTCAACCCATACAGGACTGTAACCAATGTAATTAATTAATTAAATCAGCACACAGTACATTTGCATTGAGAACAAAGCCTTCAGCGTACAAGAATGATTAGGTTTTGACTGGAGGCCCCCACATAATGCAGCATAGAAAATAAGGCAAGGAAATTGGATTAGAATTGCTTAGTCTGGCCTTGGGTTATATCCCTGTCAGCATTGACTGTTTACAGAAAACACCGGCTAAATTTCACAGAACATTCAATTTTTGACAGCTTGGGCAAAATATTTTAGCCTTGTGGGCTACTTTTCCAAACGTTCAATTATCAAAAAGATTAATTGCAGAATGGAAGTCAACACAATATAGTCTCCTCCATGTTCACCCAATTTCTCAAGCAGGTTTCAGTGTGCTGCAAACTGTCTCACCTCTATCATCAGCAGCATTAGATATAGCTGTTTTAAAGCCATCACAAATAGTAGTCACTATATCCCTTTTCTTGAGATGTTGTAGGGTCATTATATCTTTTTTCCCTCATTATAGTGGATGACTGCTAAGGGCCCCTCTTATGCTCTTCAAAAGTGCTTGCAAAACTGTCACCATCAATGAATAATTCCCTTCAACTATTTTTTACAATATATGCCTAATAATGTTTTCAGTTGAAAAGTCTTTGTACTGTTTTAGCTCTGCAGTATATTTATGCCAACTAGCCATACTTATAAGGGCATATTCTGGGAATTTCAGTGACAGAAGACCCTGCACATCCTTCATGCAGCATCATCTAGAACAGATTATCTTCTACAATCACTATCAAGTAGATAAAGCCCTAAGAATTGCTAAATCCTTATTTTGACATAATAATAAATAACAACAATAGTAGTGTTGTAACTCCATCTTCTGGCTAGGAATAACTGGTGGAAGACAAAAAAAAATTATCAAGCAAACTCGGCATGACATCAAGCTTTACTTACAAAGCTTATGCTTTTATAGCTGTGTTTCTACTTTATGTGATTAAAGTTCTCTCCAATTTATCATTCCTTTCACTTCCCTCTCACTCCTCCTGGGTTAAATCTTTGCCAAGCATCTTTATAATTCACATTTTTTGTTGGTTTAAAAAAATGTGAACTTAATTAAGGGCAGACTTCTGCTTTATCATCCTGAACATTATATTATTTAAATAAAATAAAATATGTGATGAGAAACTGTCCATATATTAGAAAAACATTATTAGTTGCATGATGCAAGATCTAATATTTCAGATTTTTTAAAGGGATAGAGCTGACAACTCAAAGCAGCAGGACTGCAGGTGTTTTCACAACATCTTCTCTCTCATCATAAACCTCCAACATCTCGTAGAAGAAAATTCAAAAAGTTCACAACATAAACAGATGCCTAATGTCATTTGTGGGTACTCCTCAGCAGATTAATTTATTCAAAAGCTGAAATGGGACATGTGGTGTGCCTGCTTCCATTTCTCCACTCCCTACCCCTTCTGCAAATAATAATCATTGTGGCTAATGCCTTTTACACTGGTGAGTACTGGGATCATGGATAGAAGATAGAAGCAAACACCTCTATAAAATGAACATACCACATACTATGGGTTATCATGAAAGGAATAAGTTACATGATTGGATTGCACAATTTCATATTATAGGAAGTTGTAAACCTGATAGAAGTCTGAAGCTGGCAGGAGCAAAGTCATGGGACCTATTTGTCCCATGAAATTGAGTCTGGTCTTGAACTACCAAGAAAACCCCTGTCGTTTTAATCACATTTTCCTTTTTGTTGCTATCACATGTGAATTTTCAGCAACATGAAAATTAAGAGCCAAGAAGGGTTACTGCAAAGGGCTAGACTGAAGTTTCCTAACTTCAGCAACTTATTTTATTGTAAATCTCAGGTACCCCCAAAGAAGTGGGCAGAAAAATCATCAGAATACCTCTTCTATGTTATTACATATTTAGTCCTGTAGGTGGAAGCACGATGGATTGATGAGAGTCCAAGATTCATAAGGTGACTCACAAAAGTGTTATTACAGTTTTATGATATTTCATTTTACTCAACTCTGAAAATAATGAAGAATTTTCACAAAAACAAAGCACTGTTTTCAATGAGTGCCAAATACCCAGATACTAGGAAGAACCTGATTCACGCGTCCTCTACCCGTTCATTCTGTTCTCGCATATGAATGCAGTATGTTTTTGTCTGTTAACACACAATTGTAAGTTGTTTTTTAAAAGAACCCTCTGCCCCATGTACTGTACAACTCTAACTTAAATATCCAAATTGCACCTTTCCATTCAAGGTCTTTTGTGAAAACTTTGTGTATAATGTTATATGCCGGCATGATACCACACCTGACTGGAATTGCTTAATATCTGGCATTTTAAGTACCTATTTGCCATATTTCTGCTATCCAATGTTGAAGTATTCTGTTCCTTTATCCTCGAGCAGACAAATACAGAATATATAGTACACTCAAGTCATAAAAAAATATAGAGGCTTTTGCATGTGAGGGGATGCTATTTTGACTGATTTATTGGGACATTCTAACACATCCATTCTTTACACTGCAGTGCCATTAGTTCTCTTAAATCAGCGCAACTTGGCATTGCAACAACAAAGGAGCAGTCCTGCCTTCCCTCAGCTGCTCATTCCCGTCCGTCTCACTCCCTCCCTCATGCAGCGAAAGCATTCATGCAGACACGTGGCAAGGAGCTACAAAAAGAACTGATTACTTTTAACATGGATTAGTTCCCCAATTTAGTTCACTGTGTATCTCATGAATGCTTGTGTCAGCACAAAAGGGGATGGTGTCAGGGCAGGAACGAGCAGGCAGTGCTGGGAAGGACCACTCCTTTCAGTGGAAGTGCCACAAAGCATTCAGGGAATTGGAACATTTGAGTAGGAGCATTCAGATTAGAAAGGATATGTCCAAAGGTCAAAAAATAAAATAAAATTAAATTAAAAAAAATTCCTTTTCTGTGCCTACATACCAATTGCTTTAAATTGGACACAGTTCTTAGCATCAGAAAATTATCATGCTCTGTCCTGAGAGCTCAAAATTTTAATCAGGACTTACACTGCAATTTTGCCTCCCAGTACACAAAAGCTGCTGTTGCACCACACATTTTAGTTAGCTCTGCTGCTGGTATTATCAGGAAAAAAAAAAAAATAAAGCCGGTGGGGAGGAAACCACCAGAATATCAAGGAACAATGAGAAAGACTGGGGAAAAAACCAGAAGATATCAGACAGAAATACAGAAGCTCACCATTCTAAAATGAAATAAAAGTAGGGAGGTGTAGAAAAGTTACTGATATCACTGTATCACTTGACTTCAAAAGCCACTGAAGTCTTGGCCTCCAAGGTGCATCTTAGCAAAAAACATTTCTTCTAAACAGCTACAGTGCACAGAGGACAATGTTTTAAGTCAGAAATGTTTATAAAAAAACTACCCCAGAAGAAAAATATAAGGATGTATGAAGATGGAGAATAATCACCTGAACTAATCTAAGGCAATGAAAAGAAGAAACATGCTCTTCATTCCACAGGATTTTAAGGAAATTTACATTCCGTTGATTAAGGACTCAAATTCTATGTGGATACCAAACACTGACAGAAAGCCTGACAATGAAGAGATTGGAAACAAGTTACTTACTTGGACAACAAATAAACAGTGAAAATCACAAAATAGTAAAGGGAAGCTTGCAACATGCCAGAAAAATTTAGGGATGGCTAAGGCATTCCTCTCTGTAATTTCCCCTAGCTGTTACCCTCTGAAAATCCAAAACAAAGAAAGAAGCCCAAAGAGGTTTACTGCAGGCTGAAGCTGTGATGTCCTAGGGAGGAGCTGCAGAGAAACTTCCTATTCACAGGAAAGGAGATTTTAATATCAGGAGAACAGGGCTGGTGAACAGAAGTAAGTCTACATCATTTCATCTATTGATCTTAATGATGACACAGAAACAAACAAACAAACAAACAAAAACAACAAAAAATACCATACATTACTGGCAAAGATGGTTTTAAAATAAAAATACTTGGAAAAATGCTATTCAAATTAGACAATGGGAATAATACTGTTTTTTTAAAAGACTGCCCATCTTAGGTGATTCTAATGATCATTTAGGTACATAATTATATGATGAGAAAATAAAACAAAGAAAAAAAACCCTTTGTGTTGCACAGAAAAATATGAAAATATTCCTGATGAATAAAATTATCTATGCAAGGTGCTCTGCCTGCTGGCCATTTTAGCTACATGCATAAAGAAGCAATGGACTATCAGACACTTTCTTGATGTTTTCAGTGGAATTTTCTACAAAATATTTCTAGCGTAAGAGTTGCAAATAACATTTTACTGATTTGTTTTTAAAAATCAAACCAGAAGAAGATGGAAGAGACCTTAATCCCTTTTCTCCTTCATAGCACCCATCTACCTGGTTCTAAAAGTTACAGAACATACAGTATTAGAAGAGTGGATTTAGGAAGTAAGGAGACTTCAACAAATATAAACCAAACGTTTCCCGAGAAATCATACAAAACTTCAAAAACTTTGCTGAAAAAAAAAATGCAGTCCCTTACTGCAGTGCCTGAAAGATTAAAAAGCAACACAGTGTCCTACAATGCTGCAGTTCAATCTGTTACTACTGTCTTGTATGAAACATGTATAGATACCAAATATCAGTACAGACATTCAAAAAGGAACAACTGAATGTTGTCAGCTCATAAAAGCTCTTTGAAAATAGCTAAAAAGTGCCAGAATGAAGATTAAATTCGGATCATTAGACAATATCAAAAGTATAAAAAAATGAAAAGTATGTGATCATGCCTGGAGAAGAGAAGGCTGCATGAAGACCTCATAGCAGCCTTCCAGTATCTGAAGGGGGCCTATAGGGATGCTGGAGAGGGACTCTTCATTAGAGACCGTAGTGATAGGACAAGGGGTAACGGGTTCAAACTTAAGCAGGGAAAGTTTAGATTGGATATAAGGAAGAAATTCTTTCCTGTTAGGGTGGTGAGGCACTGGAATAGGTTGCCCAGGGAGGTTGTGAATGCTCCATCCCTGGCAGTGTTCAAGACCAGGTTGGACGAGGCCTTGGGTGACATGGTTTAGCGTAAGGTGTCCCTGCCCACAGCAGGGGGGTTGGAACTAGATGATCTTAAGGTCCTTTCCAACCCTGACGATTCTATGGTTCTATGATTTAATTCCCATTAACATCACTGAAGGAAAACTGACAAGGCTTACAGGCTAAAATACTAAATGAGGATAAAACAAAATATTCAACATGGTTAATGCATCTGTGAGGGTAGTGAGGCACTGGCACAGGTTGCCGAGACAAGCTATGGCTGCCCCATCCCCGGCAGTGCTCAAGGCCAGGTTGGATGGGGCTTGGAGTAACCTTGTCTTTGTGGAAGGTGTCCCTGCCCCTGGCAGAGAGTTGGAACTAGATGAGCTTTAAGATCCCTTCCAACCCAAACCATTCTGTGAATCTGTGACTCTAGTACATAACTTGCAGCATTGCCCTAACAAAAATGGCAAAGTTACTGGATGTACAGTCATAGAACCCAGCAGCAACCTAATGACACCATAACCTCCATTTTAATGTCCAGAACTGAAGGGATAAAGAAGATTCAAGACAAAATTCACAGTTAAAAATTGTGATTTCCAGAGCTTGCTGTGTTAATATTTAAATCCCAATACTCATTGACTTCAATGGTAAAAATTCATAACTTGCAATTGAATACATACCAGATAAAGCACATACCATGCAGGGGTCACATTCAATGATGTGTTTGTGAGGTTGGACAAGTCAGTCAAGCTATTTTGAACTAGCAGGAATACATTTACTCTTCCTTTCAAATAGCATCCCAGTGCTATTGGGATGTGGGTGCATCTTCACCCACCCATGATTTTTTTCTTTATTTGTTTTTTGGTGTAGGTTTTGTTTGTTTGTTTAATAAAATTGAAGACAATGCCATACAAAGATCCCAGGCCATATAGACAGTGATCAGCATTTGGAATGCAACCCCAGTGACCAGCTAACCATGACGCTGGCCTACATCATGAAAAATGTCTTAAATATATGGGCTGCCAGAGTCTTACAGCCAAGTTAATCTATCAGAAATGTGCAGAAGCAGAGATACGCAATCTTTCTAAGCCTTACATTCGGGGGGGGGGGGGGAGGGAATGGTGATGGAGTGGGATAGGGAGCTTGGTTTGGAGTTGTTTTTTAGTTGTTAGAGAGGGTTGCTTCAGGGGTTTTGAGAGGGTGGGAAGATTTGGTGACTTGCTTGGTTGTTTTAATTTTTCTCCAGGAGCTTTGCATATAGGCTTCTGATACTAACACAGCTCTAACAGATGATCTGTCAAAGTTTTTCATTTAACAAGGAAAAAAATGTGGGGCTTTTATACAGAAGAATTCTTCCAAAATAATTTGAAAATCCTAGTATTCAAATGCTTAAAAGTATTCAACTAAGTTTCACACAATCATAGGAACACAAGCATATTCTGTATTAACCTTGACACGTTAACAAGTTTAGCCTTTAACTATGTACTATAATACTAGTTTATTAAAATCTAAGTTTATTCATGTGTTTGCCTACGTAACAAAAAAAAAAAAAGGTAAAAACACAAACACTTTTGGTTTAACCTGTTGGTCATTGCATGGCTTTTCCCTAAAAACTAACTAGCCATAGTTAGCCATAAGGCAATACCCACAATAATAACACACATCAATATTAAATCATCTACTATGAATTTGTTTACAGTTTTTAAGTGAAATGCAGAAGACATGATGATTTTCTGAGATAAAACACAAACACCTTTCAACACTAACTGGGTTATAGTAATGACTAGGTAACCACTGGAAGTTTCTGAATTTTAATCAATGCAGAAATAAAGTATTTAGAAAGACAATCACTTGCTTTAGAGGTTAAACCTCAGGTAACATTAATTTTGAAAACTATGTTTTAATAAGTAACACAGAAGAATACTTCAGTATAATTGCTGGAAAAGACAGTGGTATCAAACAGGTGAAACTTCCACAGTACTTAATTATGGTAACTAAGGAAGATCATTTTCATACAGATCAAAAAAGTTTGATTATAAGTGTTTCAGAATCAAGCACAACTGCAATGTTATTTGGGGAAGTAGGCTGGAGAGTTTAAATAATTTTTCAATTTATCCTTAAGTAGCAATTTGCAAATTCTCCTGTGCGCCACAGCCACAGTCACAACTGAACAGTTTGAGCTGAAGCCAGTCTTTTCCTTTGTAACAGTAGAGTTCAGCTTGCAACACTATCAAAAATAAAAGAACTGTAAGCTAATTGCTGGCAAGTATGACGCAAGCAGTTTCCTAGGTAACAGGCCAAGTTGCTGAAGTGCCTGATCCAGCATTTCCTCATCTGTTTGCACTCACACCAGCAGTCTGACAATGTAGTCACTGCATCCTGTTTCACTCAGCAGCCAGCGAAACGTACTGAGCTTAACCCTTGACTAACATCTTTGCAGTTAACCTGCCCTATCTATAAATTAACTTTTACAGTGACGTTTTGTATATACACTTTTAATTTTCTCACACCTTTGCAGTAGCTCTCTACACTGCATTGTCTTTTTAATTAAGGAAAACATAAGAAAGAAAATATCTTCTAAAATTAAAATATATGTAACAGATCTTTTAATTTGCATTTCTGCTACTGAAAGTGTTTGCCACAAATTAAACTTAAAGAAAACAAAACAAAACTACTAGTCACCTGCAGATTTTGAAAAAAAAAAAACAAAACATGGAATTATCTGTAGCTCTGATTTTAACTTTATAGCTCCAGAATCTTCCCGATTTTATACTCTAGCCAAAGTAAATTAGATACAAACATCAAGAGGATCTATCAAACTACTTGTCATTCACTTCAAATAGGTGTGTATTCATATATAAGTAGAAAGCATGTTTTAACAATGTATCACAAACCAGTTACTGCATACAACAAGGAAAATAAAAATTTCATTTTGAGCTGAAAAGATGCGGAGAGCATGGATCTCATCAGTGAGCTATCTCGCACAGAAACTGCAGATTCTAGAGCAAATAAAATTTATCACATATTAATTTAAACAGAAAAATGCAAATTATGTCCTTTCTCTAAATATATTGCACAAAGAATGATTTTATGAGTTATTTTTAAATATTGGTTTGAATTTGGTCATTTCAGGACATGAATAAACATGAAACAAACTATTTCCAGCACAGAGCTTTTATGTGCTGACATCGGTGCTTATCTGGTATAAAAAACAAATGTTTTTCTGTACCATGGAATGGTTGTGGGGCACAAACAAAGCAAAAGGGCAAGACAATTATTTTGCTTTAAAATTCTGGGCAATGCTTCACCAAGGCAAAATGTGCATGAAATTTACTGCTGAAAAGAGTCTGCCACCTTCACTGACTCATCTACTCAGCGCAATTTTTAGTGGGAAATCCCCCAAAGTGTTCTGAAAGACAGACGACAGCCAGGACAACCTGTCACAGCAGCTTCCTGACCACTAAAGAGAAGTAGGTATCAAAAATGTGAAGGTGCAAATATGAGGTGATGTTACGGACTTCTTGGAAAAGCTTACTAACTCAGGACGCCAGTTAGAACTGCTCTAAAAGGAGATCTAAACCAGTCCTGATTTTCCAGTAACTGGAAGGCTCATTCTTTCAAATACCTCACGGACTCTCCAGTTTCTTGGGAAGCCTTCTTGGCCAAATCTAGTATCATAACTTATTCATATCTCAAAACATAAAATGTGAGGGTTTAGGCCAAAGGCTCAGGGGTCCAGACAAACAACTGGCCCGAGTTAAAACTCAAAGAAACAGCATGCAGGTAAGCACTGGCAACTATACTTAATGCAGAAAATAAGAAACAAAAAAAGGACTATGTATCTATACAATATGACTGATGCTCTGGCTTAGTCAGCAATTAACTACTTGCTATCATCTCAGTGATGTTTTTCTATACATGCAGATGTTCCCATCAGCAGGCTTTTCTACTCTATTAGTAGTTTCCCTCTGCACCATTTCCTCCCATACACCTGCATTCCTTTTTGTTCTGATGTTGCAGTAGGCATATAATAGGTAGGAAGGCAGAGAAAAAGAAATGTTTTCTTCACCAATAGACTATTTCCCCCAATTGAATGAAAAGCCAGCTGCTCAGGAAAAAAAAAAAAAAAAAGAAAAAAAAATAAGTCTAGTATGTGGTCATGTAAATTCAAGAAAGAGATCAGGAAGTTTCAGGGATGAAGAGGCAACTATAGGCAGAAAACCTGTGATGACATAAGGCATGTTGTGGAACCCAAATATCACTGTAGGGGAAGGAAGAAAACCAGCACAGTGTAATGAGACTACTCTTGCAATGTTATGCTGGCTTATAAGAGATTCCCACCTCAAATCTATTCAGCAATGGATCAGGGAGTCCTGAGAGTAATCATGAGCCACATGACAGCTTTAGGTTATGGGATCTAAAGTTCAGACAGGTTCTCCAAAACTGAAACTTTAAATGGTTGCTGAAGACACCTTTGAAAAAATGAGGTTTTAGATGCCTGGATTAGAACCAAGTGGAAGAACATCCACATACAAGTTCTGTCAGAGACCACTAAAAAATACTTAGATCTAAATATGAGCACAGGCACCAAGTGACAACCATTTCAGTTAAGTGACTGATGTCTAACAACATCATTTTGAGCAGAAAGCTAGCCTCTACAGGGCTTGGAAGTCTACCCAAATACTGATGATTGAGTATTTTTGCAATGCTCAGAATTGTTATCTGTTTTATAACAATCCACCAACTACAGGATCCACCATCACAACATACAAAAACTCCAGCTGCCTCCTCCTATACTCTGACTGGGACACAAGAAGAAAAGTACAGCTCTGTTCACCAAGCTAGACAACTCCCAAATGATGCTCATAATGATAGATGCAGGGAACTCGGGCTCTTTTTTTAATCTGGCTTTTCTTGGTTTACCCCTCTTCCTGAAATCTGCAGGGGTACCACTGCAGAACATCTCAAAAAGTGAAGCACAGCTGATGAAAAAAAAAAAAAGACAGACCTGGGACAGAGCTGGTAATCTAACAGACACACTGAGCCAAAGTATTACTCAGACATTGGAAATAAAGTTCAAAATTAAAAAAAAAAAATTAAAAAATCTGAAGAAGTCCAGTTAAATTTGCTTGCTCTTGGAGATAAAGCTCAAACTGCCTCTGCTCTTACTGACCCTGTTACAACTCACACTGTAATCAGAATGAAATGCCTCAATTAAGTTTGTACATTTTTGTTCATTTGAACATCAGTATTATAAAGATCAGGCAAAGCTTTCTTGTAGCTCTCAAACAACCCAGGAAGGTACATTGCCAAATACAAATCCTCTAATTCTTTCCCTCTGTTTTGAATGGAGAAGAAGTAAAAGGAAGTAAGATGTTCATCATTTATTTTTTCAGGCATGGTTCATTCCCTCTTAGCACTGGTCAGCCATCTACTCAGGCTACAACTGCAGCACTTGAGCTAATATTACTCCTATTTCTCCCTCATCACTTGCTTACAATAGAGAAGTGTTAGGCAAAATATAAACAAGATGGCTAATGGCTTAGTCTTCTAAGAAAACAAACCAAAAGAAAACCAACAAAAACAAACCCCCCCCCCAAAAAAAAACAAACAAAAAAAAACGAAAAAAAAACACAACACCTGGAAAACCTCTGTCCCCTCTATCCAGGAAATAAACAGAAGGCTGTTTTGAGCTTTGCAACAAGGAAAGATATACAGATTGTCTTTGGGCAGCAAAGAAAAAGCTACTAACTACAAAAGCCTACAAACTCAGATCTTAAAAATAAATTTGCAATTGTGCTTATGCAGAATGAAGCTGGTGAATAAGTGCCTTGCATCTAACTTGCAGAACTACAAGAACAAAGTGAGAAAACAAAGAACTTTACAATATTGTCTAGTATCAAGGTAAAAGATAAAGTCTGTATGAGTGTGACACACCTTTTCAAAATCAGTCTACTTGTGTATAACTTTTAAATAATGGACGTTTACATGGCACTGAAGTAAGAGATTCTAGGAACATTTTTATGCTGTAAATGCAAAGACCTCGTTATTCTATTTTACAAAACATATGTTACTAAATGTTCTACATTTTTTTAAAAACAATAATTTGATTGCTAGGTTTCTAAAAAAATTAACTGTTTTCAGCCAGACCATTTTTATGCCTTTGCTGAAAGATACTTGTAATTTTGGACCAAACTAGGTTACTGATCTTGTAACAGGTAGGAAGAGAAAGAACACACCGATAGGAAGAGGTGGTAAAATTACGGTAAAAATAAGAACAAATAAGGACAGAATAGAGAAAAAAATATATATTAAAAAAAAAAGAAGAAGAAAAAACCACACGCAAACAAGTAAGCAATTTATTATTGAACACTAATCTCCTGTGAAATTATTTTTCTTGTCCTTTCAAGGCTCAAATAATTAAAAATTAAGACATGCTTTCTAAAGGCACACCAACCCTGTCCATCACCAGTCAGGTAAAAGGAACACAGCTTTAAGAATGTATTCATCTGAGATTGTTAACACTTGCTACTAGAGGACTAAAGTTATAAATTACATTAAACCCTGTGAATATTTAAACAAGTAAGGTCTATAATCCTGGTCCTTAAACAGTGTAAAACACATGTTCTTTTCCACTTGAAAGCTTAAGTGTTCTGCTGACTCTAGGGAGTTCCTACTAGAATAAGTGTTAAGAAAAGTACAGAAGATTTACAAATCTTTAGCAATGAGATTCTAACTAGCAACTAGTCTTATACAAGAAAAAATACATAAGGCTAACTATGTAACTTTATAGGTCTATTATTAAAGCCGTATTGACTCTTGCAGTTAATTCTGAAATGGCATCACTAGTATATGAAATACAGTTTAAACCTTTTCTAAAGTTGTGAGATACTTCCCTGAGCAAGCTGTCAATTTCATACTTACAGATATAACATCAGTTTCTAAATAAATTTGTCTTAAAATTTTATCTTTAATGCTGGGTTACTCAAATTTCATATGCAAGCACAGAGTTTTATTCAGTTTTAAACAAGATTGTTTGAGGCCTAGGGCCCTTTAACTAGTTTTTATTATTCTTCATTTAAAAAAATACTACCTTTCACATATAGACTGAAGTACTATTTTCTTCTTCAGAATATTCTGCACATGTCTCCGATATGACGGTCATTGTCCCCAGGGGTTTGAAAACACATGTCACACTTAAAAGCTATAGCCAGCATCTGCCTCCACTCAGCTACTCCTGTTTTCTTATTTTCATCTTGATATCACAGAAAATCACAAATCTATATTTTTAAGCTTCTTTAAAAATCATTTGGAATGTAACAAACAGGGTGGCAGTTACAAAAAATAAAATAATTACAGCAATGACAAAAAAGACTGGTCATTAACATGAACTCTTTTTTCTTAACCAATTTGTTCAACCAGAAACCCCAAATAGAAGGAAAAATTAGATTTTCAATAGTATAATGGCATGGAAACATTCTATGGTGAATAAAAAGTAGTAGGAAATCCTGATACAGATTCTAATGAATGCTTGCCATAACTGCATAAAAATAAGTTAACAGATATTTGTAATCAAAATACTTTCAACTATGCTTTGCCATAGCAGCACAGATCTGTCATTTACATTATGGTAATCACTCATTTTAACTTCAGATAGACATACTTCATTTCTTTAATCATTAGAGAGATCCTAAGTAACATTCCTCAGCTTCTTACTATTAAAAAAAAAAAAAAAAAAAAAAAGAGAGAGACTAGAAGATGCCTAGTTAAACATGTGTATGCATCATGAACTAAAATGCTACCATTGTTAATTTCATTTGAAAACTGCTTTGGAAGCTGCTTCAGTGATCCCCAAAAGGATACTATGTTGCCCTGAAAATGCAGCTAGTTGAAATAAGGACAGAAAGGGGACACATACAGGGTGGACAACACAAGCTTTTTAAGATGTGAAATATACTGCTTTATCCTATACTAAGATGTTAGGAAGAACCAAGCCACTGTCATCATTAATGCCTGTGCTTATTTAACCCACTCTATAAACAGTAATACACTGTAGGTACATCTGTGTTTCAGTGCACTGGTCTACGGACAATCTCAATGGAAAAAGTATAACCCAGATCAACATTCACCTTTCCCCAAGCAAAAAAAAAAATCCTGTTTCTTGCAGGTCCAACTAGCAAAGAGTAAAACTCTGTGAGTGTGCTTTTAATTCTTCCTGTTTGAGCCAATTCCTTCAGGGCAGTGCCAGAGCAGATGGCATTTCACAGGCACAGCAGGATCTAAACTTCTTCAGTCTTGTAATCCCACCTTCGGGTTTCAACACAATTTTCCCTCCCCTACTATCAACTAATAAGACCACCAAAACCACTTGTATCTGCAAAAATGCAGTTTAACTAAAATTTAACTTCGTACTGTCTAACAAGGATAATTCTAAGGGGGTGAGAATGTGTACTATACTATGGAATTGCAAGAGGGGTTTCAAAGAGCCTGTGAGTGCATTTACACATCACACTGTCTAGGTGGCAAACAAAATGAAATGAGGGCTATTGCAGGCATTAATCAAGACAATGATCACTTAAGGCTTCTCACAAAAATATTCCTTTCTTTTTAAAGTTAGCATCATTAAACTATACACAACATTGAATTTTAGTAACTACTACTAATGTTTTACAAATACAGAGATCAATCCCTACCTCAGAGAAAGCTCACAAATGTCAGTTCACTTCCACAATTACAAGCCCAGCTCAAAGGCCATCCACTTCTGTAAAGCATGAATATCGTAAGGTTTCTTGGTAACAAGAAGTCTCCCACAGAGGATAACAAGATTAGTGTTTATCAGTCATCAAATATTGAAAATCAGCAGGTGCATCGGTAGTTTGTGTGAAAGGATAAACTGTTCTGGAGAGCCAGAAAGTACTAGAAAAAATTCAGTGATACCTGGTCATAAAAACACCCTGTACTTCTTGTCCTATATTAATAATTTAAGAGTGCCCAGAAATTTAGAATTCCTTTAAGAGACTCTACTAGACAGAAGGAACAAAATTATATTCCTGAAGTGGCAAACAGGTATCACACAACAATGCTTGGGGGGGGGGGGGGGGGGGGGAACAAAAAAAAACCCTCCATATAAATTATGCTGCGATTGAATCTGTAACGTCAAACTTACTCTTAAGAAAAATAAAAATACCCTAAATGTAAATACAGGCCTTTAATTTTGGGTCACATTGGAACACAAATCACGCTAATCCTCTTAGTGTTAACAGTTAGCCTAGTATTTTTAGCCTCTGGTTATCTCCTATCCTGTTAAAGGGGTTTAATCTAATAAAAAAGAAAATGTAACATGACTTTTAATAATGAAGATTAAAAGAAACACTCTAATACCATAGTGCCTATGCAGAGAGTCATATTTCAGGTTTTATTTCAATAAAAGCTGATAAAACTTACCTCTGCAAACCTTAAACTGCACACGCTTTTGGAAAAGTTTATTCTGTATTATGAACTTTGCTGATAAAACCTTACTGACAAGAGATGCAACAGGCAGGTGTAATACAGGCTTGCTGTATCACCACCTAACAGTGGCACAGTTCCTTTGGGGTGGGGGATCAGCACTGTTTGTTTGGGACATACTGAAAGTACTCATCCCAGATTAAATCCCATGTGTATTTCTCAATTGCTCTTACCAATGTGGATATAGCTAAACCAACATACCTATATTGCTAATCATACCAAAAAGTCTGGAATGTTCCTCATAAAAGGGGAAAGATCTCTCAAAACCAAATCCAAAGCACCCAAATACAGCTTTACATGGTACATTTTCTGTGGTATCTTGAATAGTTTTAAATTACTACATTATATAGGAAAAAGATCATTTTAACATTTCATAAAACACACTTTCATGTAACAAATGAACAAGAAATGGAACATTTGCTGCAATTATGCCTTTAACTTAGTGAAGGTACTTGGGTTTGCAACTCAGTACTGGGTAAAAAAAAATTGTCAGGATTACCATTCAATCAGTCATTTAATTGGAAATATGCCAGCTTTTTCTACACCTCTTGTCCAGTGAGGTTAGCACTGGGACTCATGATTGTTCTGCATAGCAGCACTGGTTTTAATAAATATTGGACTGTCAAATACACAGAAGGATATAAAAAAAATATTTTCATATCTGTGCCCTTTTCTGTCCCGATCCCAGTAAATATGCAGTTGTTTCAAAAGAACACGCTACGCTAAAAGCTAAGAAGTAGGGATGGCCCATCACATCCAAACATACTTCTGGTCACCATCTGTCCATGTGTATGAATTATGCCCTTTCCCAAAGCTGCACGGTCTGTTTTCAAAGGAGAAATGCTCTGAAAACTATAATTTTATTTCAGCAGTCATTTGCTGTTATGCCATCTCTAGTTCCTAGAATACATTATTTTGTCACACTCATCACTAAAGCCATTCACTTAACTTGGTCTTCCATAAGGACAGATCCCTTCAAATATGTTTCTGTGACATTTCCCATTCCCAAACACCATCATCTGTCAATTCACTGGTTACCCTGTGAACTCTAATTTATTAACATCTGTGGTTCCTGTCTGTTTGGAAGCCCCTAGTACTCTTTTATTTCCACTAGATCCTTAAAGTAACTAATCTTCTTTATGCTTTGCTAACATTCTCTCATACATTACACAGTCAGCCCTTACCAATCCAAGCCCTCACTTTTTAACTTTTATAGTGCCTGCTACAGAGTTGCAGAAAAGTGCCGCTATTTTTTTTTCCATTAGAATTTATTCTGTTGTGTCTTTCTATCTTGTTAAGCATTGTTTTCACCCAATGAAAAAGTCATGGTGAAAACTGTATCCTTTCAGTCCCCTTTACTCTCATCTTAAACTATTCTTTTGGCTCTCTCTCCACACAGTTTTATAATGGAAAAATTGAAGAGATTTCAACAAAATATTCTATGGCCTGCCCTCCCTTCTCATTTGGCAGGCAGAAGTTTCTCATCAGTTTTCCCCAACAAGATATTTTATCAAAAACAGAACAGACTACATCTCCCAGTTCCCCTGCCTGTAATCCTCATCTTTGCACAAAAGTACAAGATCTACTTTATTCCATCTTCAGCAACTAGTATCTGAACATCTGACCCAAGAATTATGCTTGGTTTTCTTCAGAGATTTGTTTGAACAAAGGTAAGGCTGCACAAAGTTTTCATTTTTAGGTATCCAAAGCCAGAAGAAAAAAGTTTTTTAAAAAAATATAATTTTCGTATCAATTGTCAAATAAGGCATGGGCTTTAACAGAATTCCTGTCCCCTGGTTCTGGTATTCACTCATGACATGAGAGACACTCTCATGTGGATTCTAAGAGTTCAGCTCACACTGCAGACTTGCCCTGTGTTAGGGCATATTCCATTTACTTCCCACTCACCTTTTTCCAAAAAAACTTGCTGGAATTTGTTATCTTTGAAACTTCTGAGGCCATAATATTGAATCGGTTCAGTTGGTCAAGTTCAACTATTAGAATAGTACTGTCAAGCATACACATACACAGACATACACTGTCTCAAAAGATGAGGTTTTTTCCTGTGAGAAAATATACCCGACTCCTTGTACTTCTCTTTCATTTCGTATTTAACTTTACAGAATGTACTGTTCACAGACCACAGTGTGGAGGCTGTTCCCTTTGCTATTCTAGACACATTCCTGGGCACCTTTTTTCCTTATCTCTAAAATCTTCTTTCATGAGTTTCAAATGTCTTCCTAGTCAAAGCTGAAAATTAGTGCATTATCCAATAAATCCTTTAGTTTTCTTTGACACAGCCAATCACACAGTTCTTGGAACCTTCTCTCCCAACTTTCTCCATTTCTTTAATACTGACACTCTGGCCATCCCTTTAATATGCCACCCTCATCTTCCTCCAAATTTCTTCATCATTTCCACAGCAGCTGTCTCCCTCCTTTCTCCTTTTACATTATCTTTCTAGGAAACCACACCTGCAGAAACAGTCAACCCCTTTGCTACACCGACTGGTCACTTTGACAGAGGACACCATCTTGAACGCTGACCATTGGTATCTATGGGAAGACCATGCCCAAATCATCCTTTCTTTGCATTATAATACCTCAGGAATATAACTTCAGGATTAAAAAAAAAAAAAAAAAAAGTAAAAAAAATAAAAAAAAAAAAGGATGCAACTCTTATCAAGAGTCTCATTTGACATTTCACCTTGTGCAAAACATTTTGACAAGGTCAGACAGAACCAGACATCCTATAAAACCCAAATACAGATGCAGAAACAGTTTTCCAAGACTATTCCTTTCACCGTGTAATCCTTCTTTTTCTAAATTCCACACTCAGTTGTATCCCATTGAAACTGACTACATTCACAACTTAACACACCCACATTTCTACCTTGATTTTCTCCATGAGACAAACAATAAAACCCGAAGAGATACAAAGTCTGTTAACAACAGGAACAAACTTTGACATGCAGATACACTTGTGGCAACAGTCATTGTAATCATTAGAATATTTGACATTTCAAAGAGCTAGTTTGTCAAATACACAGCAAGAGGAGTTACATTTTATGTTATTGGTTGCAAGCAACAAGTAAAGGCTGATATGTTTCTAGGCTGCAAACTGTATCCAAATTTAACAATTTTAAGACACTATAAAATACATATTAACAGACAGGCTCTGCACTAGAAAGTTTATACCTCAAGTACTTAAGGACAGAGTGTAATTTGTTTCAAAAATAAGTAACAGACAGAAATAACTTGTCTGAGAATAGGGAATAGCATTAATTTCAAGCTACATAAATATTATAGACTCTTGAAATTGAGTCCTCATCTTTCTAGATGATAATGCATCAAAGGTACAAGATAGCTTGCGAAAGAAACTGGGGAGAAGTGGCAGTCAATCTGACAACCTAACCACAAGACGATTCTTCCTGTAATTAACAGTGTGCAACATGAAAGCAGTCTTTATCCATGAAATATCCCAGCCACCTTTATATTTGAGCCGAGTCCGGTAACTAGGAAAATTATCAGCTCTGCTTGCAGATTGTTTGGGCCAAATATCCTGTGTGTTTAGTTACAAAGGCCTACTCTTTACTCAAGGAAAAAAAATTTCTGATACAGAGTGCTTACAAGATCTCCAACAGTGAGAAGCACCTTGTAGATTCCAAATTCTGATTTGGTTTTCATGTGGGGAAAAAAAAAATAGAAATCCAGTGCTAAATATGCAACTGTCAATGAATACAATCTCTTTGATACCAGCAGCTGTAGGTACAGCTAATAGATTGCATCCAATTAATACTTGCAATCACCTACACAAAATTTGTACTGCCAATCAAAACTGAAGTCACACTGCTAATAAGCAATTCCTCTTTAGGGCCAAGATGAATACTGAGGTAAGAATACAAAAAGCCCATTTACTGCTTAAATGATATGAATCTCTGTGAGCAGAAGTATTAATATGATAGAACTCAGAAAAGATATTGCATTTGCATCATTTTTAGCCTTAATCATAGTGGTATTGCTTCCTTCTCTGTGTAGTTATGTATTTTTACAACAGCATTTAAGTATACTTGCATCAAAAATCTATTCAAGACTCTGTCCTCCCACCTCAAACTACATTGTGCTTACAGGATCCTGCTCACAGTCCTCTTTCCACTTCTACCCCAGAAAACAGCAATAGCTCCATCCAGTTCCAGTGTGCGCTCATTGCTGGTCGTACATACCTCTGTCATGTGCTCTTCTCCCCCACCGCATGCACACAGACCCCTTAGAATTGCTGGCTTGAACTTATTAATGAAAATACAAGCCAACTTGATATCATTGTTTTCTTACGTATTTAACTAGACAAAGAGTCTGCAAAATTTCGAATCAACAAATAACCAAAAACTTCAGGCCAGTACTAGCATTCCCTATTTTCCTCAAAGAGTAACTAAAATCTGCACAAGAGGAAGATTTTTCACTATTGGAACAATCAGCCATTGGAATAACCTCCCCAGGGAGGTGTTGAAGTGTTGGATTCCCCAACACTGGACACTTAAAACTGAGCTGGACAGGGTGCTGGAACACCTTGTCTAGACTGTGCTTTTGCCAGGAAAGGGTGCATCAGATGATCCTTGAAGTCCCTACCCACCTGGTATTCTACGATTTGATACATCTGGATTTTTTTTGTTCTTAATATGCCCCGGCTTGCAGAGGTTCATACAAACCTCTACATACAAGAGGTTTACAACAATCATAGAAAATATATCTAATGGAATCACAGTAGCAACTTAGCTCTCAGTCATCAAAATATTCTTGTCATGATGAACCTGTAGCATGTATTCCACTGATCTTCCAAACAGTGCTCATTAAACTCACTCTTAAAATACTAATACTGGAAAAGAAACACTGTAGTTTTTTTATAAATAATTACAAAATATCCAATTAGTCCTTAAAGAATATTTACACCATAAATGTTCCGTGAAAAGCATCAAGTGTGTACATTCCCTCTGCTTCAAGAAAACCCTATGAAAACCTTGTCGTGTTTACTCAAATAAAGTCACACATTATGGGCTTACTTCTCTCTCCCCCACCCCCAAACAATCGATGTTTTATCAGCTCTGCAATGTTTGATCTCTCTCCAAGTCACACAAGAGTTTGGAAGATTTCACCTGTGTTATCCTTCTAAAATCATATATAAAATACTGCACAAAACACATACCTATGAATCTCATTTAAACTGTGCTTAATAAAGCATAAATATTTATTGTAAAGCATACCAGACTATTAGGAAAATAAAGAACTTGAGATCTCTGTTATTTCTGTTCATTTCTAGAGATAACAAAGATATCAAATTCTGGAAGTCTACCAAACAGATACATTTTATTACGAACACGTATGATTTAAGTGCTGCCAATAAATTCTACGTCTTCAGTTATGGTTGACGCTTATGATGTTACTTAAAGAATAATAAATGCCTTAACTTGAAATATGTGCATGCCTTCAGGAAGTGAGGCAAATACCAACGGAAGCATTTAGTAACTTGCATGAGAACAAATATCTTCTATCACCTAGGAACGTTAATGAAAATGTATTTTCTGGGAGTTTCATACTGCAGACAAATGGGGGGGGGGGAGGGGGGAAGAAAAAAGGAAAAAAGAGAATACTCACTATCCAGAAGAGAAAGTAAATTATTATACAGTATTCCCTACGTATCTTAACTGCTAGTACAATATTTTAATGTGTCTTTCATAGTATGCATTTGATAATTTCAAACTTATTGAATGAGTTGTTTCTGAAGCCTGTTACAGCATACTTGCATTTCAGCCTCCCAGGCAAAAACAATTACCACTGTATTACTCTATCGTGCAAGTGCAGGGAGAGAAACGCTCGGAAACTACTCCACCGTTTCAGATTCACCTCGTATTTTCTCACACCTATCTCACAGTCAATCACATCAAGTGCATTACGGAATATATATCAAAGGAAAATTAGAAAATTTAATTTAGTAGCCATCAATTTCAGCCACAACAGTAGTAGATGGGGGGTTCTGTAGCAACAATCACTTCCCAGAAACTGTTCGTTCGCAAGTTTAATGAATACACTGTCCTTATTCTCCTTCCTATAACGGGCTGATAATTCACTTGCAGCAGCCTCGGGCCAGTTCCACCACAACACAACTCGATGTTCCTGCAGTTCACGTGCAAGTTCCCAAATAAAAACAAACCTCGCCCCCTCCCCCCCACTACTCCCCCTCTCGGGGTTTACACTACAAGAAACAAGACTCATTGAAAAGTTTTCCGGGAGGTAGAAACCAACAGAGTTCCATTCAAGAAAACTGAGCGTTTCGGGCATCCCTCCAGACTCTACTGAACAGCTCTCTCTTCAGTAAAAAAGGAGTTTAAATCACACCAACTCAAACCCAGTGTTAATTTATGTGAAACGAGGAAGAGAGACAGACAAGGATATCTGCAAGGCAGAACAGCTGCTACTTAGACAACACCACCATTTGATAAATCATGTCCCTCAAAGCCTGGTATTTCTTAGGCACTTAACAATCATTTTGTCGACAGAAAGCGGGAAGAACCAGTTGAGAGCAGCTAGAAAGCTGTGGTTTCTTTCTCAAAGTTTGTCAGAAGCGGAGGAGGTGGGCTTTGGAAAAGAAGCAATCAAAATAACAAGGTAGCTGATAGCTGAAGATGTTTGGTTTGGGGTTTTGCTCCAATCAATAAGTATTACTTTTTAATATTTAAGATCGTACAAAAAGCGAGCGAGCTATAGCAAGCATTATTATTGCTTAGCTTCTATAGAGACATAAAGTATTATATCGATTCTACAGAACCGAGATGAGAAACCCGCTAAGGAACTAACATTCCTCTAACAGGAGCTTGTCAGTTAGCCAGATGTCCAGCACAAACACAGCGGTTAGGAAAGCGAGTGGCGCTCACTCCTCAGAAAGTTTTTTCTTCCAGTTTCGGAGACACCTACCTGCTCTCTGGAAATGCAAGGCAACGAGGGTCTCCTAAACATTTTGCAGCTGCCATAGTAGCTGGCTGAAGTCTCCCCTAAGGATACGCAGCTAGATCTTCTCCTGGGTCTGATCACAGGCACTTTTTCCTCCACGCTGGGGAGCCGTGAGCGGTGATGATGCTGGTGGTGCGCTCCTTGTCTCTGAGGGGAGATGCCGTGCTCCCCGCCACAGAGTGCCAGGAGGCAGCCTGCCACCCCGACTGAGCCGGCCAGCAGAGGTCTGAGGGCGGGGGACACGCAGGGAAGGCTGGTGAGCGACACCAGCCATACCAAGCTGGAGAAGACCAAGACGAGAAGGCTCCGGCGCAAATTCAGGGAGCTGTGCAGCAGGGTGAGCGCTGCCACCGAGCCCAGCACTGTCAGGAGCCTGCCTAGGACCATCTGCTGCTCGGCGGGGGACTGGGGCTCCTCTTCGTGCCCCTCTGCGGGCACCAGACACTGCAGCGCCACGAAGTCCCCAGAGTAGCAGCACACGGGAAGCGCCAGCAGCCACCAGCGGGTCGTGCCGCCGCCGTGCTCCCCGCGCCTGCCACCGGCCAGGGAGCAGGTGAGGAAGAAGAAGGCACAGGCGATGCTGAAGAGGGGGCTGAGGCAGCGGGCCAGGCACAGCAAGGCGTGCAGAGCCCGGGTGTTCCGCCAGCTCCTCCCGTCCTGCTGACCCCCTTCGCTGTCCCAGGATTGAAAGGCCAGGAGTGAAAGGACAACGGCGGTCAGGGCGCACAGGCAGAGCAGAGCCCGGCAGGAGGTGGAAAAGGTGGCGGCTGGGAACAGCAGCAGGGAAAAGAAGCTCTTCGAAGGGTCCTGCCTCAGGGGAGTCGCGCAGCTCTTCACGTAGCCGTTCCGCAGGCTCTCCAGACTGTCTCCGCCGCCGGGCAGCGCCAGGGGGGCAGCCGCCCCGCCGCCGTCCAGCTGCTGGCAGTGCTGCGGGGGTCGGCTGGGTCCGTGGTGGGAGGCGGCCGCGGGGGCTGCGACTTCTCCCTCTTCCCTCATGATGGTTGGGAACAGGGATGAGGCGCGGGTCGCGCTAGCTCCGGCCCAGCCGCGCCTCCCTCATCTCCTCAGGAGGAAAGCGCCGGGCTGAGCCTCCGCTTCTCCTGCGCGGGCAGCGGGGTCCGCAGCATGGTGGGCGAAGACGGGAAAAGAGAGAAAAGGTAAAAGTCTCGCCCGCTCGTCCGCGTTCCCCGAGCGGATCCAGCGGCGGGACTCGCTGTCGCCTCCCAGCGTCCACCGACGGCGGCGGAGCCCCGGTGGGGGTGAGAGAGAGGCGGTGAACAACTCCCCCACCTCCCGCCTTCTTTTCTTCTCTTCCTCACTCCCTCCCGCCGCTGCACACGGCGCGCGCAGAAGCCCTTGAGGCGGCACGCGCCCGGGGGCGGTTGCGCTAACGGCCGCGGGGGAGCGGGGGCGTGGAGGCGCGCGGGGGCGTGGAGGCGCGCGGGGGGGCGGAGGCGCGCGGGGGCGTGGAGGCGCGCTCGCGCTCCACGCCCGGCTCGCAGGCGCCGGCTCCTTCCCGCCGTCCCGTGCCCGACGGCTGCCGGCCCTGAGGCGACCGGCGGCGGCGCGCCCGGGTGCGCTTCTGTCCCCAGAGAGATGTTAGGAACATGCGCCCCTGTCCTCCGCCGCGGGCAGCGCGCCGGGAGCTGCCAGCCTTCCGCTGCGGGGAGGGGTGGCTGGACGAGAGCTGTGGAGACAGGGACGCTTGACGGGCTGGTGTAACTTTGTGCTTCATCTTGGTTTTCTGCTTCGAGGTGCCACCGGACTGTTGTTAGCGCACAGTGTGTGGAAGTATCTTCCCTCTTTGTTTTGTTTTGTTTTGTTTTGTTTTTTGGACTTGACAAGTAAGTATTCAGTAGAGTAATTCTCTACACTTGGGGTTTATTTCAGTCTTTGTTAGGTAATTTACAGGTTAGACCGCGTTGCTCAACAGGTTTGATTTTTTGCACAACTAATCCCTTTGGAATGGAGCAAAATATTAATTTAGGACCTTTTTAGACTGCTGCGAGTGAAAATCGGCAGCTAACGGGATTTTGAGTCATTCCTTTCCTCATTTATCCCGTTAGTTTGCTTCTCGAAGAGAGACTGCTGAGCACTTTTAAAACTGTGTATCTTTACCTCATTACTTAAAGTAAGTGTCCTTTGAGCCATGTTTCTACATAATATTGTAAGGCTTAAATTGATTTAGAAATGAGATCGGGTAACTTGGTGATGGAGGTTTTGGCTTGCTTATTGAAACAAGGATTTCTTGAAATGTACTCGGTGCCATTGCTCGTGATTTGCTACATTTGAATAGCACTCCAGCAGCGGTTGCTTTGGGGAAGCTGTAGTGCAGCAGGAAGTGCTGCTGCTGAAGACTACGGGCCTAAAAGTTGACAATATGCACAAACCTTCTAGCGTGATTACTTACAGCAAACACAATATGCCGTGACAAAGTTACTCTGTGTAACTTCCATAAGAAGATGGAAATAAGTATTAGATTTTTTTTTTTTCCTCCTGACAGATCAGATTGATGGAATTTTAATACTGCAATACACCTTCCTCTGTTAGAAATACCCCTCCTTACGCACTTTCCCAAAAAATGAATTCTGTCCTGAATTGGTACACGTAGTACCAACATGATAGTACAGAACCCATGTAAAAAAGTTTTCAAAAGGGAGAACGTGCAGTTTCTCCGGGGATTATATTCTTACATTTAGTCCTTTTCATATGTTAATGATATCAATTGGACCACAATCAAGTATATATGCAAATGTTTCCAAGACTCAAATGTATCTTGTTAGTATTTATTTGTTGATTCCTTTGAACTTTGCTATAAGTAAATACATTCCTGAAACAATTAGATAGTGTAGTCTTCATTAAAACATCTTATTTGAGTATACATGTCTGTAGCAGTGGACACTAGAACGTGCCCTTAATACCTCAAATGGAATCATTTGTGGCTTTAGTGCTTTCTGAATCAGAAGTGGTGTCTTATTTTTGACAGTTCTCAGTAGATTTTTATTCCACAAATTTGCCAGATCATACACTTTTTAAGTCCCCATAGGCTTTTGGCATTTGCAGGAAGAGGTCCTTGCTTAATGAAGTTTGGCTATGCATTGTTGAAATGTGGGGTGGTTTTGTGGTGGTGTTTTTTTCTGGGGGAGGGGGCTTTTTTGTGGGTTTTCCTGGGGGGAAAGTTATTGGTTTTGTTTGTTTTGTAAGTTTCCTATCTGTCTTTGCTCATTTTCCTAGAAGCAATGAACAGTTGCTCTCTACTCACCTTTGCTCTTCAGTTCATGATTTTCTGTATTTCCTCAGTCTTGTATTTCCCGAGCTGGAGAGCTTTAGTCTATGCTTTGGGAGATGAGGAGAGCAGGAGTTACATACAGTATTCAAGACATAACAGCAGTCAAAATAATGTTTTTTTTATGTTATTACCCATCTCTTTCTTTGTAATTCCTGTAATTTATTTGTTTTGTTTGGTAGGGAAGTGAGAAAGTGGGTGAACTGAGCATTGTTCAATGTTGGCCTGTTCAATGTTGAACAGATGTGGAACCTTGTCTTCATAGCATTAACTATGTAGATTCCAGGATCTGTTTTCTGTCTGTTAACATCTACATCTCCTAGATAATTTTAAAGGTGAGGTGGCAGGATTCTTTTTTTTTTCTGTGTTTACATTATGATTATCTACATTAAATTTCACCTGCTTATGCACTCCGGATTGTGAAGTTATATGCAGATTCCCTCAGCCACTTAGCTTCAACAGCATACTTCACCACCATACTGTTTTCAGATCATTTATTGTGATTCAAATAGCTTTTATTTCAGAGGTATGCCTCTGCAAAAACACCCTGAGGGAGTATATACACAGTTCATTCAAAAATAGCTGTTCTCTAGTATTATCTTTGTTGACTAATAGTACTCTTCCTGGCATATTCCAGGCCCATGTCCTGAGTAGTTTACAATCTGATTGTGAACAGTTTCAGTATAAAGAAAAGTTGGTTTGAGTAGTTTGGAATCATAGAATGGTTAGGGTTGGAAGGACTTTAAAGGTCATCCAGTTCTAAGCCCCCTACCATGGGCAGGGAACCACACTAGACCAGATTGCCCAAAGCCCCATCAAACCTGGCCTCGAACACTACCAGGGATGGAGCATTCACAACTTCCTTGGGCAGCCTGTTCCAGTACTTCACCACCCTCACAGTAAAGAACTTCTTCCTTATATCTAACCTAAATCTCCCCTGTTTAAGTTTTAAACCACTGCCCCTTGTCCTATCACTCTGTCCCTAATGAAAAGTCCCTCTCCAGCATCCTTGTAGGCCCCCTTCAGGTACTGGAAGACTGCTATGAGGTGTCCATACAGCCTTCTTTTCTCCAGGCTGAAGAGCCCCAGCTGTCTCAGCCTGTCTTTAAAAGAGTATTAATTAAATTTCTCCTAGTGACAGAATAATTTTTAGAATAAAACAATACCTTTTCATGTACTATTCTTGAAGCACATACAGAAAAATATAAAGTGTTGCACTTAAATTGGAATGAAAAAATAAATTTCAGGGTGATGTGATTTTTTTTTGTCATCTTATAATTTCACTAACAAAGAAGATGGGTAGTTTTGTGATTTGGGATGATTCTTAAAGTACCATATGACAGAATACCTGAACCTGTGTAACAGTTGCTATTGATGCCATGGCCTTGAAGTACAAACAAATGTCTTCAGTTGCTATTTGATAAGTTTAGAAATGTTATAGCCCAATTTTTATTTAAAAATACTGAGTTACTGTTGTCATTGTTCTCTGTTCAAAAACAGAATAACTAGAAAGAACAGAGAACACAACCATGACTCTCTTAATTCAAGGCTGCAATCTGGGCATCTTCTTTGTCCAGTTTCTCTCCTTGACCTACACATCCAGAACATGTCTAGATCTTACCACATCCACTTGAATATTTCTAAGTTTTAAGCATTCCCTTCTGTTTGCAGTGGACTTTTTTCTTTCTTTTTTTCTTTTTTTTTTTTTTTTTTAATGCTCTGGCTATTTTGTGCCCTGTAATCTCGGAATTCATGGGGACCACCCCTGTTCCAAATTGCCATGGTTTTCACCTCAAAGTACCTTTGCTGTCTCCTGTTCTTCAGACACATCAAATGCAAACATTTGTTTATTCCTTCCTAATTTAGTCCTGCAATTCTGATCACTTTTGAACCATGTGAACAACTTTTGCAACTCTTTAATAACTTTGGACACAGTTGTCCATCCCTTCACTTCAGAAAACTGTTTTGAGCTTTCCTTTGTATCAGCACAGAAAGGTTTATCAAATTCTAGGAAGTCCTCTTCAAAGTTTCTCTTCAAGCCTTCCATGTATTCAGCAAAGTAATAATAATTAGATCTAATGATTATCGTATGTAATTGTGCCCTGACTGTAATACTTGCCCTTTTTACATGGTGTCTAACTTGGAAACTTTCACAGGGTAGTATTTCGGAAAGCTATGAAACACATCAGTCTTCTTTAGGTTCTCCTTTTTGTGTAATTTTGTGACAGAATTGTCTCCGATATGGTTGACAGCTTTCTCAAGCACTGAACTTTATCTTGGCCAAAATGCAACTGTTCTATTTCAGATTCATTTTTAATAATGGGCTTAGACGTAATCAACTTCTTTAAACAAAGTATCCTTTGAAACTGAAAACAAAAGAAATTTCAAGTAGCTACATGGTTTAAATAGCTTGGCTTTCTAATCATAATCTGGGATTATTTGTGTAGAAATTCTTGTGCATGACTGAAGAATGGGTAAATTGATGCCTTGTTCTGGGAACAATATTCTACTACCTGATTACTGGTGTAGTATAAAGCATATGGGGAAAAAAAATACAAACCCACCACTCAAGAAAAACACCAAAAAAGAAAACCAAAATAAAAAAACCCAAAGGTGGGATCAGAGAACATACTTTACCTTGGAGTTTTACGTCTGAGTTAACAAATTACTGCATTTGCTGCTTTCCTTTAATTCATATCCCTAAGAAAGTTGATGCCCAAATACCATGTTTTTAATTATTTTTCCTTTGAATATTAGAGTTTCAGCAATTATTTTGTCAATTAATATAAAAACAGTTAAAGTGCAGGCAGTAACTGTCTGTGTGTACCACAACTTTGTTATCAGTTTTACATTAGACGCTTGTATAAATAAAGAAGTGACATTACTACAGCTACAATCAGCAAAAGAACCCTCAACAAACAAAGGCAATATTACGCCTCCAGAAAACCCATATAAGTATGGTTCACTTATGGAAATCAAGTCTTAACCAAACTGGAATTAACACTTGAGGAACACCAGCATTACATGCTATCTTTATAAGTTTGCATTGCGGCAAGCACTGCTGCTGCTGTTTGGTAAACTGCAGAAGTTAAGTGCTGCAGCTAGCAGCTGGAGCTGCATGGATGTTCTCATATTTATCTGTGGTTAATATATTTAAGGCAGGCTATGATATCAACTGCCAAGATGTGCAAATGTCTTCAGCCCTGAAATCCTAGAGAGATCTGTGGTGGTCCATAGGCAAGCAGGCATAACAGATACAAGTGACTGAAGGGTACCAAGATGCAGTTACTAAAGAAATTTTAAAAATGCAGGTAAAAGAGGCTTTTTGTGCAAGTGTATTCACTATGCATGGTGTCAGTATACTTGCAATAAGGTGCTGTTAATGTATTTGACATGTCTAAGGATGGGAGGAGAGAGATCCAGCTGTATCCACATTAAGCAAAGCATCTAATTTCAAAGGTAAGTCATGACATTTTCAATTTCCTCATGTAGCAGCAAAGACCAAGTTACTACAAATTATATCTTTTAGTTCAATTTGTCAAAAATGGGCACATGGCAAAAAAAAAAATGGAAAGGAGTAGTGGAAAAAAGTTGTTCCTTGTATGATAAGATGTCTCTAGTGGACATAGTGCTTGTCAGGTTAAAAAGTATTAGAAAGATGGAGCTGCTACAAATGCCATTGTTAGATGAGATTTCTTATTTCTGGTGAAGACAAATATGGGTGCCATGATCCAACCTGTAGATCAGCAACAACAAATTTTGAGGAGCAATCTGTAAGTAGCAGAAAGATTGCATCAGCCTAGTTAAACACTAACTGTTCAGAATCTAGAAGGATACAAATCTTTAACTGATCTCTCAAGTTTTTTCTAATGTTCATATATTTGTATTTATGAAGAGAAGCAGTAGTATGCTGACTTCTGGTACTGTACCCAGATGCTTCTACTACTGTATTTTTTTAAACCTAAGCTATCACTCTCCTCATCTGAACAAACTTGTCTTCTGAAATGGACCAACATGTGCATCTCCAGATATGCATGTAATGATGTACACCTCTTCAGCTGAAATGTATTTTCATCATACCCTAGCTCTCACTTTAATGGTGAAATTGTCAATAGACAATGATTTCTAATGTTTTACAAACAGGATGCATGTGTGCTGTGTGTTTTCAATAGTCAGGCCACGTATAGTCTACATATTCCATGAAATAACATTAATAGTGTAACACTTCATATTAGCTTTGTGGAAAGTTTTAATGGAATTGTATAACTTTTAAAAACATAATTTTTATGCAATCTATAATTAAAAAAAATTTGTGAAATTATTCAGAAATTACACATTGAAATAAATGAGGATGTCTTTGGCTCAACTTTTTTCCCCAAGGTACCATGAATTTGTCTGCTAATTTCCTAATAAAAATAAAGATAATGAGCTATCAAGTTCAACAAACAGCTGTCAAAATTCTGGCTTTAAGATATTAGAGAACTGTGTAATTATACATGGCAGTGACTTTTTTACATGAGCTTATTTGGAGAATAGTGGTTTATTTGAGTACGATTTGTCATCCTATGGTATAAGCAAAAGTGATTAATAATGAATTAATAATAAAAGAGTAAATAGGTGACTTTCTTCATATGTGGCATTTCTCTACAAAAAGTTTACTTTATGCTGAATCATGTTTTATTATAAAATCTACACCTTCAGTTAAATAGCATTAAACTTAAGAATACATACTAATATTTCAGTGGCAATTCAGTCCTTAACTTGCTAATTGAAATTTCTGTTTTGAATTGAAATAGAAGCATTTTATGGACTCTGTTTATTATTAGTGCTAAAGATTAGATCTAATAGGGAGCTGGTTTGGTTTTTCAGAGAAGTCTGACTTAACACATAAGAATCAGATGCATAAATATATCCTGAAAAAGATCAGAATCAGTCTGAGTCAGGTCATTTATTGCGAGGGAAGGAAAAAAAAAAAGGTGAGCTGAATCATTCAGTCAGCTTCTCTTATTTCCATGTCTTTCAGATACCCATTTTATTTACCCTAAATCATTAAGAGAAGTCATTGTTAATTAATATTCATTTAAATTCTGTTGAATTGCTAAAATTACATTATATTGTCAGCAGGCATGAAACAACCCAGTAAAGAAATTGTGCTGAGTTAGACCTCTTCAGGGTCTGGCCTGTGGTGTTTCATCACATGCTGGAGTATCATCTCAACTATTCTGTTTGCCTGTATTATTTCATTCCATTATGTGTATGAAACCCCTATGGGTTTAATGCATCCCAAAGTTCTTCAAACTTAATGCATTCTTATGGTAAGCATTGTAAAAGCCTGGACCTAGAAGAAAATGATATTACATATTCATTATTTGTCTTGTTCATAATCAAACTGAAACCTTTGACTTGAAGTATCAGGCTGCAGATGTCTGAATAATAGTGCCATGATAGCAAATATGTGGTAATATGTACAATATCTTACCTCTTGAATTAAAAAATAATATTACCTGGAATATTAAGAACTCAAAGATTATCATAAAGTATTATATACCATTATGTTCACCTCTGAAATGTTTGGAAATTAATTTCATTTTAGCATGCAAGATCGTGATGGTGTAATGAGAAAGTCTATGAAGGCAAATCTCCAGAACAAAACAGGTAAAGATAACAGAGAAGCCTAAGTGAATCCTGTAATTGTGACTTAGTAACTATTTCTTCTGGAAATTCAACATGACTTTAAAAGAATAGCATCATTATGCAATTAAACTAATTAGCTCATTAATGTGGAAGTATTTTGTCATTCTAACTACAGAAGGAATTCATCTGAGTAAAAAAGCAGACAGGAATAAAATGTGGTATGAGACAGAAATTGTCTGGTTTTAATATGATAAATGTATGTGGTTTATGTCTGTCCTCTCAAACCTAAGCACTTTACCAGCACTTCTTAGATTAATTTTATTGTTCTGAATTGTTAAGACCAAATTTTTCATCACACATAACCTGAGCCTTTGTTGTCTAGGAATTCATGACATGCAGTGAAAATGTTCCAGTTTCATCCAACTTGTTTAAGTAACCTTTCCTATTTAAGTCTACTCATTCAGCTAAAAGTTGCTTTTCTTCCTCATATAATGCAATAGGAGTGTTTAGCATTCATAATCAATACTGTGTACAATTGCAGTAATTTATCAGCCTGCTCTTGGTATCTCAGCTGAAGCTCCCACTGCCTTTCAGCATCCAGAGTTTATTGAAAGCAGTACCCATTGTGTGTTTTGGGCTTAAGGCAACTCAGAGGCTGAACTTACAGCATCCAAAACTGCACACCAACTAAAGATGTGAAATGATTTTGTAACTGATAGGTTTGCTGCTTTTGTCTCCTCTATGTGGTATAATGATACATAGTAATTATTTACAAACATTGAGGGATTGTATTTAGTTGTCAAAGGCAAACAAATGTAGGTAAAACAGCAGTTTTACCAGATCAAGTAACAGATAAGTGCTTTGATCTTTTAACTCAGCTATTCTTGTGCTCAAAACTAGTGGGGATTTCACTGAGGCATGATGTTACAGTAAGAGGAGGAAGAACAGTCGGATGTGAAAATGTATTTAAATATTTCCAAGATGTTATTTTTTCTTAGTTGATGTTCTTTATGAGTAAGAATACATAGGATATTTTAGAAAATACTGTTACTACATGGGGTTTACCCAAGCAGCAAAGACTAGTCCATCTCTCCCATGTTGTTAGCATATATGTGTTAACATGTACGAATTGACTACATAAGCAAAAAATGAGGGTATGCTGTGGCAATTTTACAAATTCCAAATCTAGATAACAAGTATATTAACTTCAGTTGATTAGTTTTTATGCACTTACTTGTAGCTAATATGTGTCCAGCATACTGGGGTACAAAGTAATGGTGTAGAAGCAATCGGCCATGTGGACCTGTTGGATCTTTCTTGCAATGAAAGAATAATAGTTGGCCTGCAAGAATGAAAGCAACACATTTAGAAGGGTTCTTTCATTGCTTTGGAGTTTTTGTGTTTGAATTAACAACAGCCTGAGAGGAAAGGACCTTGAAAGAGAGCAAACTGGACATAGCAGTAGGTTTTACCAGAGCTGATTCATGAAATGCAGTTTATGCTATGATATATTTGCACTTATGCTCAATTAGTGACAATTAGTTAGGAATGACTAATTAATCTAACAAACACTGTATTAGTGAAGAACTACATTTAAATTTATGTTGTTAACTGATTTCTTATTTATCATGTACTTGCAGGATCATTTATACCATTCTGTAATGATTCCTGTTGTTATTCTTTAAATTATGTAAGAGTTTATGGAATAATGGGAAAAAAATCTTGAGATTTTTTTGAGACCTGAAAATCTATATAGTTCAACCTTGACGGAATTATAAGTCTAGAAAAAACTGTTATATAAATTGCGAATTCCATGAAATACATGTATCTTATTTTATTACAACTATTAGCATAACATTGACCATGAAGTAAGTTAGAGGGTTTTATTTATTTAGTGTTTGAATATTTTTCTTTTCAAGAAGAGTAGATATTGCATAATAAATTTCACTGATACAGTGTTCACAAGTGCTGATCTACAACAAACTGCAGTACTATGTTTACTTGATGATTTATATTGCTATATTTGAAATGTCATCTTTACTAGAATTAGAATGTTCATTAAATGTGAATATTTTGCCAGTATATTGCTAGAGAAAAAAGCATAGTGCACAAACAGTACAATTAGTAAATTAAGTGAATATGTACCTGTATTACCGCTTATTATTGTTTACTCACTTGCGAATTCGTAAAATTTGCTACTTTGTAATCAGATTCTCTCTGACTGCTGCTAATTACAGAGACTAAAATGCATAATAGTTGCTACTTAGTACTAATGTGGGCTTCATAATGGTTTTAAAGTTTGTGATTCCTGGCTACTTTGAGTTTTAGTACTTAATTATTGTAAGGCTTATTGCAATGTTGTAGTTTTATAAATATATAAGTCTCCTAGATGCATACAACCTTTGGGATCTAAAACACTACATACCAGTTTCATTATCAGCAATGTAAAAATTACAAAAAAAAAGCTATGTATCAGGGGGTTAGCCAAATACAAATGAAACTGAGTGACGTACTTTAACTGAAGTTGTTTGTATCATATAATTAAATTGCTAATTCTAGGGCACTTTTGTAGAAGTGAATATCAGATTTCTAGTATTGTTAAAAGTTGGGTTTAAATAAGATTTTATGTTCTTCAGTTTTGGCCTTGATTACTTACTGAGAAGTTACATAAATTAGTTAAAATATTATGTACTTGGCATGTTTGATTTCTTTAGCAATGAAAGTGAGGAATCTATTCTTTACAAGTAAATCTAGTTCTGCTTTTATTTATTAACCTGTCCCCTTCCCAGGATTGATGCATTCTTCATTCAAGTTCTGAAAGGGGCGGAGGGAAGAAGGAAAACAGCACTTTTTTAAGGAAATGTTTAGTTAAACTGTCAATGCTTTCTGATACACTAGGGGAAAAGAAAAAGATAACCATCTTCCGGACTAATTTTATATACTTCCAAGTGTAGGAAGTGTACATAGGGTGGTTGTGGTGTTAGTTGAAATGCTGGCAGGTATTCTGTTTAATTAGCTCCCTAGCCAGGTCTCTTACACAGATAGGTCTGTACCAAACCTAATAGTGCCATTAACATATTTCTGAATGGAGAAATGTTGAATTTCTGTAAAACATATTAATCTGGCATGTAAATTAATATGACTAAGGAATTTTCAGGTTTTGAGTGGAGAGGCCCAGCAAAATAAAAGAGCCGTAGACAGGGTAGTCAGGAATGCTGCTTTAGTATGTAGGTTTTTTTATTCTGAGGCTTTAGGCAATAATGATCTATAACCAGGATCATGCTTCTGAGAGGCCTAGCTAAAAGCCTTTGCTTTTATAGCTGATACAGGAATATATTGACTTGGGACATAAATGAAATTACTGTATTATTTTACTATACGTAAGGTAACAAGATTCCAGTTGCTAGAGCAGTATGAACAAATGCATTTCTGTTTCTGTTAATCTGAAATATATATAAACTATATTTATAAATGGACATGACATTTTAGAAGATGTTTGTGAAGTCAGTCCGTGCTTTCCCAGTTAACTTTGAAGGTTAGTCTTAAATGACAAAATGACTTGCGAAAATTTAACTTACATGAACCTTAACCAATAGAATCAGGTACTTTCCATGTATTTTAAATTATTTAATCACTGAACGTTGTTCACAAATGCAAATGTAAATTTTTTAGGGTGCAAACGATATGTTCCAAGAGTTGAAAGCCATTTCTTCTGATAATAAATGTGATCTCTTTTTCATCCTTCCTCACCTTTTTTTCCCCCCTTTTCCCACCTCCTTCCATTTTTCCATATGGACAGGCTATGGGGCTTTCTAAGGATTAGCTTCCCTAAAAAGCTTCCTTGCTGATTAATAGTAAGCTAAGCATGCTTTGTTTAAATTAGGAAAGGATTCAGTATTCTCTTTATCAGCCAATCTATGTTTATGTTCACCTTGAGAGCATATCTTTACTAGTACTATAGGTCAGATAATTTTACTAATGACAGCAGTAGGAGCATGCATGACTATCAACCCCTTGCATAATTTCCATGTGAGAATAAGCAGAGTCTTCTACTCAATTGCTCTTAAGTGTTTACTGAATCAAAATGATTCCTCTTTTCATACATGTATGTGGAAAGCTGACTCTCAACTTTGAAAGTTTTAATTTTTTTTATAGCTAAGAGTTTTAACTACTACTAGTATTTTTATCCTACTTTGTTTAGGCTCTCCTTTGGGGTTTTGTGAGGTGCACTTATCTTCGCAATTGTACCTTAATGTCAGATAACCACTACCATTGCTTTGATAGCCCATATTCCTGGACAAATTTGTCTTTTTGCCCACTGAGATCATTAGCACTAGCTTTGGGGGTATTTGTTAATTAGGTTTGTGGGTTCCTCAAGAGCAAGTAGCATCAAAATCCCATCAACACAGCTAGAGAATTGCTTTTGAGCACCCTATTTCAGTCAGGATGGGACAGAGCTGTACTCCAGACAATACCTGGGACCCTCTGATTCCTGAGTAAGACCTTAGCAGTGAGTCAGCTCCATGACCATGGTGGCAGTTAGAGAAGCTGGTCATCACGCTACCTGTTTTTCAGAGCCCTAACACAGTCTATTGCCATATTACCATGTTCTTAAGGGAAAGATTTTTTTGTGGTCTATATCTTTACCTCCCCTCAGTGTTTCCTAAGTACTTTCCAAGGTTATTTTGCTAAGAACTTCTGAGTTACTTGTGCTCCCTAAAAGACTGGACTCTTCAGCCTCACTCCAGTTCCACATTTGGAATTATCTTGAGTGCTTCTCAAACTATATCCACAAGATCTTTGACCATCTGGTGACCCTTATCATATTACTGCCCAAAGATTTTTGCCAGAAGTTTGACACTCAAATTACTGGTCATATGTCATCTACACCAATCCTGCAAGCCTCACTTGATGCAGCAGGGACAACAGCCTGTGCTTTCACCTCCTCCTTATTGCTTAAGCAGTTTTCTTGGCTTCTGTGTTCCTAGGAAGAATAAAGCAATTAGAAAGAGATTCTTTAGCGTGATTCCAAGGGAGCACTATGGACCACAAAGTGGTGTGAGCTGGAACATCGTGCCAGAAGCATGCAGAAGCGATAGGAGATAGCTTACTCTTCTAGTGGCTGTTTAGTATAGTTTTGCCCTTTTTTTGAAGTACAGACTTCTTGTGGCTGAGTCTGAGTAACATTAGAGTGTTCTAATTACCCGTTCTCCCAGGTCTTTATAACAGATGCTTGCTTTCTTGGCTAGAAGTTGTTCTTGGGTGACTTGAGATCAGAAGGAGGTATGCTGTCCTCCCCAGGAGTATAGTATAGCATGTATCAGACATTTCTGCTAGCAATCTGCCTGGGTTCTTGAATGAGCTGGAAATCAGATTAGGTCATTTCAAGCATCTGTATCACAAGCAGAAAATCCATGACAATATTCTGGAGACTTTTCTACAAGAATATGGTTAACCAAGACCTTTTCTTCTCATAGATGTGAACAGGAAATGCCATCCTTTTCACTCCAGAGTGTCTTCCAGACCCTTTTGTAATCATGTTCAAGGGGACAGAGGCATTCATGTCAACTATATGCATGTTTCCTAATCTTCAGATTTGCTTAGAAAGATAAAATAGGATAATCAGGATCATTCTGGTAGCTATGGATGAATGTAAGGGAGATCTGACATAATTTAAACTTTTCTGTTGAACTTTGTTCAACTTCATTGTTGAAGTTTTGGGGTTTTTTTTTTTTTGTTTTCTTTTAATCCCCAGAGAATTTTGTTTCCCTTCAGAGAAATACCCTAATTAATAGAAGAACAAATAAAAGGCAGATATATTTGGCCAAGTAGACTTAATTTGCCATGTGATACACAGAAAAGCCGATTTTCCTTTTCTTGGCCTCTTGGAATTCTGCTGTATTTCCTGGATAGCACTGGGTTCCTCTATAAGCTCGATCTATTTGACAGCTGTTTCAGCACTGTGCTTCCAGGCTGGAGGCTTCTTTGGTTTTGTTGACACTATAGTAATTGTATCCTGAAAAGTTTGTTTGTTAGTTTTTTTTCTCCTTTATGTACTAGTTTTCAAGTAGGATCTGAGTATCTTAGTTGTTTCCTTTGAGTCGGAACACTTTTTGAGTGGTCAAAAATGGTACTTGAGCTTTGAAGTGCCTGTGAATGTTCATCACAAGTCCTCATAATTTATGTTACTCTTGGAAAGGGTTATGTATTAAGAAAGAAAAAGAACAGAAGAACACCATATGCAAAGGTAGATATATATTAAAACTATTATCAGCTATTTAAAGAAAAGACCTTAAAATGGTCTTTTCTTTAATGGATAATGGTCTTTTCTTAAAATGGACAATGCATACATGCAGCAGTAAAATTTGGAAATTGAGTTTTCTGAGGTGAGAAGCATTCTCATTCTGTGAAATTCACGTTCACTTCCCTTTGTAAAAGTGATTGTATAATAGCTAGAAGCCAGAGAAAATTGGTCAGTTTGAGAAACCATTTCTAAGCTATGAAGTACTGCTATCATTTTACTTGTATGCTACAGTTGCATAACGCCGTATTATTAAAACCATGTGTAAAAATACAAACACGTTATTCTGTCAATTCCTGTTACATTTTTTAATTTCTTTCCTTCTTTGTGGCTAAGCAGTTTTGGGCCAAAATTCAGAAGACCATTCACAAATATGTTGCTGCAGGCTGAGAATTGCTATCTAGATTAATCCTTTAAAGTCACAAGGCAAATGCTATGATACGAAATTTAGAGATATACCCGTACCCACCAGCTTTCAACAAAGGGAGAAATAAACTATATATAATTTCTTAGTTTGATTTAAATTTGACAGCACTGACTCCACATTCAGGATCTAAGTAAGAGCATGGCTATACTGAAGTTGAAAAAGAAATTGTAACTCGGAAGCTGGATTTTAAAACTGTGGTAGAATATATACTGAAGAAATGTTTAATTAGTCTGCTTTGCACTAGAAATATATATTGATATCACTTCAGTAGAGAGCTACATTAAGAAAGGGCAAACTGTATATTTGGGTGAAGTTTGGTAATTATAGATAAGGAAGCAGTGTCAGAGCATATTTCAAATTAAATTGTATAAATGGGGTTTGGATAAGATCCAGAACAAATTAACTTAAAGTTTTGCTTTACTGGTAAGAAGACTATATTTGTCTGAAACTAATGTAAATAATGTGTGCTGACTGTTGTGTAAAGTTAATAGTGAGAATACAGAATTTGATAAAAGGAGTATTCTCCTTGTCAGGAGCTTATTTTGTAGCTTTTACCTATGTGATTTTGCACAATATTAAAAAGAAATACAAATCCATTCATATTTGCTACTCACTGTGAAACAAGGAGGTACCCAGGGCTTTCTGGTAATTGTATTGCCTCAATGCACTTCCAGTTGCATAACAAAAAATTGATAGCCTCTATCACTGGTCACCTTTAAAAATCTGAAGGTACAGATTTGATTTCCCACATGGAAAATACGTCCCTGATTTTATTAATTATTATAGCACAGTTGAAAGGGTCTGTATTCTTCAATAGTCTTCTGATTTCACACATGCTCTATTCTTTTTTTTTTTTTTTTAATTTATGATTTCCAAGTATAAAATCTTCCATTTGGTAATACCTTTTGTCTGAAGAATTATTATTCCTGTTCATTTAATGTGATAAACACAGCTTAAAGATACTTTGGTGCTACAGAATACTTAGGTGCTCTATTGTGAATGAGACATCTGTAGTCACAAATTTATTTGATATATACTTCTTAAAACCAAAAAACATGTGCAGATGTGTTGACTGCATAGTGATAATGCTAATAACTACTGCAGAGATTTTTAGATACTCACTAGTTAGTTTCAAGTCAGGTTTATATACAGTCGGTCTGGAATTAATTTAGAGCCCTTCAGGCCCATCACTGAATTCTTCCATGAACCAGACTTAGAAGCCAAGGGTTGTGCCAAATACTCTGGATTTAGAATTATCCTTACATCACTGGAATTTATTAATAATTTAAGCATGTATGATGCACTGTCTGAGCTCAGTGATCTGTCAGAACGATTGCAGACAATGGGCATTACATTCACAGGCTTAGATTTCTGCTTGCATTGTTGTTAGTTTAGGAATATGCACAATAAAGATGGCAGTGTCAAATGAAGTTTGTACTATAAAAACAGGGATATGCACGACAGCAAAACTGTTAAAATTAATGTAGAAAAATTAGGAGCTTGGCAAACAGTATAAAAAACCCTGGCTAGTGACAGCAAGACTTCTGAAGACGAAAGTTTATTCAAACATTTATATTTTTCCTCCATATTAATCCTGTACTATAGTTTTCCCTGCTCAAAAACTGAATCCATGCTAAGAATGGGCTGAGCCACTTTTTTAAAAAGTGCAATCCACAAATAGCAGAACTGTTGCCTGAATAGTAACTGACTATTACAATAAGTTTTAACACTCCCATAGAACTTGAAAATGCCTGTAAAAAGATGTGTTGGAGAAATCCCTAATATCTTGATAGGAGTAGCAAGTTGTTCCTAGTTTTTCTCTCTTTCTCTCAGTACTTAGTTTAATAGCCTCTGGCAAATACTGTATGTGAATGTATTTCCATTTTTCAAGCAGAAACTTCTGGCAACATTAATGTGGCAGAAACATTGTGAACATTTTATTGTATGATCTACATGTAAGTACTCATTGTAAAATATTTATGCAATATAAATGCATAACTAAGAAGGTAATACTTTGTCTAACTATTATATTTGACAATGATGTCTGTCATAAGGAAATAGGATCCATTAGTGCTCTCAGGGATTACAAAGGCTTTATTTCTGTATCACTATCTATTACTTCCAATCTGTGCTGACAATTATACTTGATACTTTCATAGGTAGAATTTTTGAAAAATTTCAACAATAATATAACTGATATAGTATTCATTCATGAACTTGTGCATCATTCATAGATGTCTGCCTCAAAATGTTACATATCCACTGCTGAATGATGATGCTTTGGTTTAGATTCAGGTGTACTCAGACAAAAATGATTCCAGTAATATGCATCAACAGTAGCGATTAATAGATTTGAAAGAGCTTATGCATGTATATGCACACTGAACTTGATCTTCTCTCCTCAGAGACTTAAAATAATAACTGCCATTCTTCTTCATTGAGATAAAAAGCTTAACAAATTTTCATAAATTTCTCATATATGCCACAATACTCCCATTACTTATGATAATAGGTCTTCAGTTATCTTTTGGTGACTAAGACAATACTATGTCCCCCGTTTCAGTCATAACTTCTAGGCTAGCAAGCAGTTTATTGCTCAAAAGACCTTTTTCTTATACAATTAATGTATATTATACAGAAACCCTTCCTCAGAAGAAAAAAAGGAAATTTCAGGTCCAAGAAATAACTAGCAATAATATCCATGTGAATTTCTCTCTAAATATATTTTTGTTTTATTCAAACAAGAAATTACAAATAAAAGCTATTTCCATGACCAGGCTATGCTACAACAGCTTTATTCTGTTGAACCTTGTGCCCCTTGTTTGCTCCAGGCCTGGAGAGAAAGAGTCAGACTCTTTTCAGCAGTTCTCTTTCCACAGGGGTTATTTTAGCCGGTTTTCAGCACTGCCTGGTCTTTCCCAGCCAGCTTTGATGATCAAACAAGGTTAGTTGCCCTGAAGGCCTGTCCTGAAAAAAGACAAATTATGGCAGTTCACAAAAGTGATAGATTTTTAAAAATCAGGAATAGGCTTTAAAAATTTCTTAATATTTTTCATGACAAAATATTCGAGTGTTTCAAACTGGTCAGTAGTTTGAAAAATGCTGCAGCCTTTAGCAACATCACTGCAAGGCTGTCATAGGGAAAGAAATGCCTGCACCTCTGCTGAGAGTTTGAAAAAGAATAGGGAAGGAATTTGGCATCATTTATAACGACAAGTTATTTTTTTCCTATTTACAGTACTAAATGCAATAGATATTTTTTCTTTGTGAGCACTTCTGAGATCATCTTTAAACGATTCTAAAGACAAGTATGTGTTTTTATAGCAGCTGTCAAGCTTTTGTTCTCAGTCTTAACCTAGTTGATGAAAATATCAAATATGACCAATGTCATACATGAATGCCTACATTGAAGTAGTCTTTTCACCTTATAAAAATATCTAATAATAAATTTATTACCTGAATTAAATCCTAATATGGACTGTTCATGTTGTTGAGAGAGTAAGGCAGTTCTCAAAGAAACTTAGTCAAAATGTTCAGTCCTGAATGTATTACAACAATATCCAATTTAATCTTAACTACCCTTATTTTGATGAAACCAACACGAAGCTGAAATGTTTGTATGTATGTCAGAATGGAATAAAGTTGTTTGGGCCATTTAAATCCAGTTTTATTTTAGAGATTAAGATCCAGCTTTGTGACATTAAATGAAAAGACACAAGTCAATGACTCGAGAAGTGTAAGAGGCACTTAATGTGAAATGATTATCAATCATGGTGACTTGAGACTAATTAGGTTTAAATGTCATCCAGCTAAATACAGCATGTCAAACTGAAGGGTCTTCTGAAACAAATTCTGACCTTCAGTATTTGTAGGCTACAGTGGACAAGGTGACAATTTTTTTGGCCTTTTTTTTTGTTTGTTTATTTTAATTTTTTTAATAGAGGAAGGAAGAACACCATTTTAAGGTCTCTCTTCAGCAGTTCATTCTCCTGATGATAATTTTTAAGAGTCTTGTACTCTGTTCCAAAGGAAGGTATCCACCTCCTCTTATGTTGGTCTAGATGACTCATCATCTAATAGACATTCACCATACAAAAAAGGGAGCAAACTGTAGAAATTAAATTATTTCTGTCTCAGGATTTTGCTGTCCTTAGTTTCTTAGTGTCCCACATTTAGTTTAAACAGTGATAGTATCAAACCTAGTATTATGAAAAGTGTTACCACTGGCCCCAGTGGAGAAAATCTTTACCAAAGAAACTCTGTACAGCTACAGGAGTATAGTACATAGCAACACAGTTGTTTTACACAGATGGATGATGAGTGGTATCCCAGAAGGGGAGTTGAAGGAATGTTGTTTCCTTTAGTGAATTAGCAGAAGAGGAGGCATAATGGCCTTGCCTTCTAGTTCCTGTATGTTAATCTCTGCAGAGCAGTGCCTGACATTGCTCAGATGTCAGATGCTGTTTATAACTAGGCTGGAAACTTAACATAGAACAAAACAGTATCATTGATTTCTCTTGAGACTGTATATGCATGTTTTAGGTTAGCTGTTTTTTCACTGGTGCACATAGTACAAACGTTGTATCAGCAGCATTGTAAGGTGGCTTGAAAAGTAATTTTATCCAAGAATTTGTCCAGCTGCTCTCAACCCATGACCAAAAGACCACAAGGTGCAAAGGTTTTCACAGGGCAAGCATGACATGTCTCGGGAAGTACCACCATCTTTGCTTGATCCTGCCTCTTTTAATGACACCCAATACCACCGTCGGAGGACAGAGAAACATTATCTATTCAGCATCTCCATGCCAATTGTGATTTGATGAGTGTTCGTCACCTTTCCTTGTTTCCTGGTATTTGCACTGAAGACTAATTCTACTCTTTTACTGCCATTCTTTACATGAAGCTGTTCCATAATTTGAATAATTCTTTCCACTTTTCCTAGGGTCTTAAGTACTGCCACATTGTTTTAAGGTGGGAAGCAAGAATCACAGAAGTATTCAAGTGTGAACTGTGTCAGAATAGGTTGGGTGCTTTTTAACACCAATGCACTGAAATGTAGTCAGAAATATATTACAAACCCAGTGACTTTAGCACTGCCTACACAGGGCTCATACAGAGCCTGAAGGGCAAGCAGGAGCATTCAGAAGGAAGTGAATGACTTCCTTCCCCAGTAAGCATTTCCCTTTTAAGAGATTATTCCTGCCTCTGACATCCTCTTGTGCTGCTACCTTGGGAATACACTAACAGTTGTCCTGCCTCAAACACTGGAGAGCAGCTGGAACTCCAGTCCATGCCACTCTTCCTGCCATCACATGGCCTGAACCCACTTGCTTTAGAATAAATTTTTAATAGCTGGACATCTGCTTAGTTTGGTTTTGAATATATTTTTCTTTCCATATAATAAAGGATTAATAAAGGATATTATTTAATAAATCTATACAACAGTACATTTAGCTTCCAAAAGTTCTTAATCTATACAGCTTTTACCAGTTTTCTATGTGAAGTTTCACAAATCCTACCTTTTCATCACTAAAATTGTGGTTCCTAACATTGCTTGCTGTATTTATACAGAACAGTGTAGAGTCTTGGCATAGTTCAGCATTTTATTAAAACTAACATACTTTTGCCAGAAGAGAGGAAGTATCTGCCTATTGTTCTGTTGCTGTAGGTGGAGTAAAGGGATCTTTAGGGAGTCCTTGATTGCTCTAGGAAGTTATTGCAGGATGGTGTTATAGCAGAGACTAAGGGACTATCTGCTGAAACTTCAGTGAAGTTCGAAAGCTGTTCAGCTCACTTAATAAAATGTTTATATATCCTGTTTCAGTGCACACTGAACAATGTTGAAGAAAGGAAATTACTTCAGATCAAATGAATTTTTATTAATCAGAAAGCTTATAAATAGCAAAACAAGTTAGATAATTTAAATGTGTTTTTGTTTTTTTTTTAATTTATTTTTCCTGGACAACACTGTAGCCCTCTCCAGGGAAAAAGAGAAAATTGTACAGTGGTAACAGAAATGTGTCACTGGTCTGGCGGTTCAAAGGGTGACTGGATACTAGTTTGACTTTAAAGACTGACCTCAGCAGTTGGATACTTTTTTAAAAAAAAAAAAAAATGAGTACAGTATTTTTGTCTTAATGCTTGAGTCATGCAATCCTATAGAGTTCTCTCACCAATTTTTAACTCACTTTTCAGTTTTAAATATATGAGTACTTCATATTGTCCAAAATAAGAGCCCCAGTAAGCAATTAATTCTTGTTAAGCGCTTCTAGTTTTTTTATCTTTGAGAGCAAAAAGACACATTTAGAAATTTAATCCCATCTTAGCTGTAATTAAGAAAGACATAGCACTATTTTTCTAATGTAATTTACAATAGTGCTTCTCATCTGGTGACATAATTTTAGAGACTTCTGCTACAAAGGATTTCCATTCTGCTACGTCTAATTAACAGTGGCTGTTGTCTTACTACCACCCAACTGTCTTAATTTGGTTTTCGTTTGGCTTTTTTACCCTGAACTGCTTAAGCTCATAAGCATTATGATCCTGAACACTGTAAGAAAACTGCAGTATTTGGGAGCACACCACTTCACAAACTGCATGCTTGTGAGAAAAGGGCAACAGCCCCGTTACAGCTTTAAAACCTTCTAGTGGTTTTAGAGTGTGGAGGGTTGGGCTCTGGAGCCTCCTGAAGCATGAGGTGCCATTCTTGTGCTGTCTGCACAAGACTGGTGCAACGTACTTAAACTCTGCAAGGATGCCTTTTCCTCCATAGCAATGGCTTTTGCCTCAGAGTGGAAAAAATGTGAGGAGAAAAGCAATACAAACCTACTATTGATGGTTCTGCAGTACCTTTCCAAGTGCCTGTACACATCTGTGCACAAACTCACAACGCTCCAGTTGGCAGTATTTGGGCTCTTTAATCAATTTTTAAAAGGTACCTGTGACTGAATTTCTCCATACGTACTCTGGCTGCAGCTAAGGTTTTCATGTAATCTGATGCTATTCGTAACAATGGCTGGAACGTCTGTTTGTTCCCATGCTCTCTTCATATCCTGTGAATGTGAAGAACAGTTTTCCCAAAGAACAAAGAAAACGGGATAATATCAAATGATCCTATCTTATGTCAGTGGCTTTATCTTCAGTATGTTTAAAAACACTACAGATTCTCCAAAACCAACAGCTCGAGTTTATTGATAAAAACAGATGAATTTCAAATTCCAAAATGCAAGTTTTCCTCAGCTAACGAAACTTTTCTATTGCACGCAGGAACCTGAAGAGACACGTTGCGCTGTTTCGAGGGGCAGGAGCGCTGAGCAATCACAGCCTCCGGGCAGAGCAGGCTCAGTGCCGCCGCTCAGCACTTTTAGCACAGCGGCTCCTGCATTTCGTTTACCTGGCCATGACCAGAACCGCGGTTGCAGCGCCTCCGCGTCCCGACATCCTCCGCCGGCCACCAGCCGCTGCGAGTCTTCCCGGCACCGCGCATGCTGCTGGGGCGGGGCGGGGCGAGGCGAGCTGCCGTGCGCTCCATCGATGACTCGAGGTGCGACTAGCACTGCTTGACTGCTTCCAGTCCGGAGCGATCGCTGCCGGAGCGGTGTCCTCTCGGTGCCCCGGAGCCCGTGCCGCTTTCGGGGGAAGAAGGATGGTGAGAGGGAGCCGCGCCAGGCCAGCTCGGGCCGGGGCACCCCGCGCTCCCTGCCAGGGCTGCGGAGCGAGCTCCAGGGGAAAGGGGAGGGCGAGGAGGAGGGAATGGGGCCGTGAGTAAGCAGTTCCTGGGCCATGCGGGGCCGGGCTCGCCGCGGGCCGGGGACAGGCCAATGGCTGAGCCTCGCCGACGGGGTTGCTCGGGGAAGGTGGAGGTCGCGCTCCCCTCAGCGGGGCTGGGGCAGGGAGGGAAGGAAGGGGAGTGCGGCGGCGGTGGTGGGGCTCGGCCCGTTTGGCCCACCTCAGCGCGGCGCTGCCCGGCCCGGCTCGGCCCGGCGTGACGGTGCAGAGCGGAGGGTCAGCGCTGCAGGCGGCCCCCGGAGCTGGCCGACCAGCATCGTTCACCCCGGCGCGGAGCGGGACAGGCAGCAGCCGTGGCCCTCCCAGCGTGGCACCGGGGTCTCGCGCCCCTCATGGTCTCGCCATGCCCTGAGGATGCTCCGGGACTCGCGTTGCCAGCGCAGCGCATGCTCCAGCTGCAGAAGGGATTTGGCCGGAGAGCGGTCCCTGCCTCAGGCCTGGGAGCGGATGCGTCGTGTAGGGGGCCCTGTTACAAAACGGCCAGAACTTGAGGTTGGACAGGGCTTGGAGCAGCCTCATCTAGAGGAAGGCCCGTGGCAGGCGATTGTAACTGAATGATCTTTAAGGTTCCTTTCAACCCAAACCGTTCCATGATGATTTGCTTGGGAGTACTCTGCCAGTTTATAAAGCCACTAATGGATTTTATTTTGCTTGTTCTAGTTTCGCAACCAGTATGACAATGATGTTACAGTTTGGAGCCCACAGGTAAAATCTTTGTAAGCTTGCTAACAGACTTCTTCCTAGCTTTTTGGTTTTCTTCCACTCTAGCAGAAGTGGTATCGCAATAGTGTAGATTGTGTTCAAGTGCCTAGAGCTTGCCGCAGTCTGCTCCCTCTGGCTTTGTAGGCTGCTGCTTTCTACAAGGCCATTAACACCTCTCTGAGCTTCTGGTGTATGAACCTGAGTGATGCTTAGGTGGGCCATGTTACCTCAAAGTACTTAAGGCCGTTGTTTTCTGAATGTACCTATGAGGTACAAAATAGATGTTATCATTGGGGCTTGGAAATAGATGATCTTTAAAGGTCCCTTCCAGCCCAAACCATTCTGTGATTGTATGATCGATTTACAGACCTATAATGAAAAATTAAGTAAGATATGAAAAAGCATGAAACTGAGCTTAAGTCTCCCTAATGTTAAAGCTACTGCTAGGTCATTCTCTCTTTTTTTCACTAGCTAATATTGGAAAGAAACTATTTGGTTTACAGTTGGGAAGAACTATTTTTTTTTTAAGAGCTTTACTGTATTCAGATTTTTCAGAATAAAAATTATCTGTGGCTTTTTTTCAGATTATCTTTGGTTTTATGCACAATTACACAATTTTTGTAGGCTTACAGTAAGCCCCTGTATGAATGACTGTACCCATGTGGCAGTCTGAAATGTGGAATCTGAGACACTGATTTTTGTAGTATGAATTCACAGATCTTAATTTTTCATAATTGAAATGGTTAAAAAACGTCTGCTGAGTAAGTTCAATGTATAAAACTTGTAATGATAATGTTGAGAGCTAGAACGTGTGAGTGGTTAAATGCCATTTTATAATGCAGTTAACACTGTGCTTCAGGTATGAAGTCTGCAGCTGTTTCCCATGTTGTTGAATGTCAGGGAGGCTTCACACTATCTCTGTCTTCAGGATTATATTGAGATTTACTCCTAAATTGGAAATGTTATTACCTCCAAATCGCTTTTTTATTGTGTATTGCTATTAAAATATATCTGGTGTGTTCTGAAACTCGCATAGATTGTGTTGGCTTCCAAATAAATATTCTAGAGGTTTAAAAGCAAGTGTCAGTTCAGGTGTTTAATATTGCCCCCTCTCTTGGTATGGACATTTTAAGATAGGATACTAATGGAAAAACAGTCTTGAAAATTGACTTGTTTCTAGCGATAGCAAAACTAAAGCTTTATTTTAAATGCAAATAGTAAATTGTATTCTTGTAAAAATATAACCTTAGTTTGTGGGTTTGTATTAATACTGAAAATCATGGTCATGTAGTAGTATTGTTTAAAGATACATTTTCAACATACGTTGTAATAGAGCATGTATCCTACGTTTCATCCTATATGAAGACAACCTTGAATATTGGAATGTTTTTTAGTCAGTACCATGGTGTCTGTAGATGGCTTTGAACTGGTTTATCCTTCTTAACGATGGTGTTTCTCTGGCAGATTCTGTATCAGGAACTTTTATTTTTTTCTAAATCGATCTTTAAAACTTTAAAAATTACTTTTAAAACTATAGCATTCTCTTAACACCTTAAGTAGATATTATGAAGTCATCAACATTTTTTTTCCATAAGTTGCCTTGAAAATTTGGATAGTGTTGATACCTTTTGTAAAAAAGACATTCGAAATTGCTGGTGTGCTGCAATTACTGCTCCATACTGTCCTGTAGGTGAAGCAGTGATATGATACTGCAATAATTCTTAATACAAGAGCAAAGAATAATCACTTTCTATTGGGAGAGGTTTTAAAATATTGTTATAAAGAAAAGGAAATAAGAAATTAAAGGCTAGAAGGGATTTTGCACTTTTACAGCCTTGCAAGTCATTCATGAAAGTTGATAAAGAGATGTTGGACAGTGTTCCATACTGCTGGACAGTATTCACAGTGATTCCGTACTGCTCTTGGGCAGGAAATATCCTATGTTACTGAAATTTGATTTATAACTTATGGATGAAATGAGATGGTAGAGTATTTTAAACTTCTAGCAGACTTTGCATTTCTCTAGAGAAATTAAGTGAAAAGCCTTGTACCAAAAAAAAACCCCAACAAGTTAATAGAAGGTGATTTCCTGTAATCTCGTATACGTTTCACTGTAGGAACTCCATCACAACTGGTGAGATGCAACTGTGTGCTGTGGTCAGTAATTCTAGTACTTGCACATCAGCAGTGAACATGCCGACTATTTGACGTAGGCTGGCCAACTAGAGTCTAGAACATGGGTTGTATTGCCCTCAGTTGTTGCATTAAAAGGACATTGTCTTATTTTCTTCCAAAGCTCTTGGCTGCCTTTGCAGAACTTGTGGGGACTTAAATGTCTTTGAGACCTCTACTCCTCTTTCAGACTTTACTGCAGTTGACTAATAACTTGTTTAGAAGTTATTAGGGAATGGATAATGAGACACAACAATTGCATAAGACTTATTTCTTCATGAAACTCGATTAAACGTTAAGCATCCAACTTCAGCTGGAAGGTCTGTCTTTGAATCACACTTGGTCAAATACTGATTCCTCTGAAGACAGTGACAGAAGTCTTATAATGGCAAGATTTTTTGCCCTTTTTTTGGCCAGATTTTTGGCAGTTAATAGTGGGGTGTTTGTGGAAGTTAACTGAGGAAGTCTATTGTCGGTTTAAACAGTTATGCAGTAAATTGGGGTGGAGGAATGAAATGTTTGAAAACCAAAAACTGTTGAAACTTGATTCAGGTTACTAACATTAGAATGATTACTTTTGATTTTATTCTCTAGGGCCGAATTCATCAAATAGAATATGCCATGGAAGCTGTGAAACAAGGCTCAGCTACTGTGGGGCTGAAGTCAAAGACTCATGCTGTCCTGGTTGCTCTCAAGGTAACATCAAACCTGTGTTCTCAGGACAGTGATATTAGTAGAAAAGTTTTGATTTGGCAAATCAGTTTTGCGCAGTCTGAACTCTTATGTGAATGCAGTCAATCCCAGCTTCCTTTTGCTTGTGTATCTGTATCAGACTATGAATATTTTCAGTGCCTATGTAAAGCAGATTTTCATAAAATTTTGAAGGAAGTGAGTGAAAGATTTTACTTCTCTTTAAAAGATGTGTTCCTCTTCTTTTAATCTTTTATTTTTTTCATTAATTATTAAGTGGTAAAACTACTTCTTTTCCGAAGGCTTGAGTGTCTGTTGTTTCTTTCATTCTGGCAGTTTCCTGATGAAGTGGAAATAGGTTTCTGTTGCAAGTTCATAAATTTGTTTGTTTTATCGTATCATGATCATACTCAGTTCTTGCTGTAAATGTTAGCAGATTTCTCCACAGTGCTTTGCAAACTGTTCAGTTTGCCACATTGCTTTTTCCCTTTATGCATAGAGAGCACAGTCTGAGCTCGCAGCTCATCAGAAAAAAATCCTGTATGTTGACAACCATATTGGTATCTCAATTGCTGGACTTACTGCTGATGCAAGACTCTTGTGGTGAGTATCTTAGTTGTTGACATACATGGTTCTGCAATAATGAGTGAAAGTTCATTTGTACACTATTGCAAATGAAATTTTCTGGTCAGCTAAGGATTAGTATTGAATTGCTGCCGTATTGTACTATGCCAAAGACCTCAGCATGAAATTCTGGCAGATGTTTAACTAGTTGGCAGAAATCTCACTTGTTTGGCCCAAAATTTTGCTCTTTGGTTTTGTTACTAGTACGACAGTCCTGTCTGGTTTCCTCAGTGCGATGGAGTTTCCAAGCAGTCAGAGAAAGTACATCACTTAGATCCCGCTAGCAGCTGCTTCTGTGTATGTACATTTAAGAAAGTTATTAAAAAAGTACACTGCTGCATGTCTCAGCTTCAGAGGGGCTTGCTTTTTACCTGCTGGCCATATAGTTTCATCAAATGAGGTAAATGTACACAGAAGGAGGAGTCTTCCTCAGTTTGATAGGAAAGGGCTTAGAAGAAATTTCCGAAATAAATCTAAGTTGCTGTAGCATTACAAAGAAGTGTTACCGTTTCACTGTGGCTTTTTTCCAGATGGTGTCTGTTGCCTGCGTGAACTTCTACCTTCTTTGCATTTGTATGGCTGAAATACAATAATACTCTTTCAAACCTGTGGTCAACTTTAAATAACAGTGATAGGTCATGATGAAATGAAATTATGGAATGCCTTTGACTGTTTTTCTCAAGGAGCAGAGTTGAAACAAAAATGCTTTTATTAAGAGACAAGTATTGAGACAGAAACTCATTGTGACTTTGATCTCTGCATTGGTTTGATTTTCTTTTTTCCCCCCTTCCTTCTTTTTTTTTTTTTTTTTTTCCTCTTAGCAATTTCATGCGTCAGGAATGTCTGGATTCTAGATTTGTGTTTGATAGACCTCTGCCAGTTTCTCGCCTAGTGTCACTAATTGGAAGCAGTATCCTTTTTTTACACTTGTATCACTTTTATAGCTTTTTACTTGTTCATATATGTTCATAAAATTATTTTCCTATATCCCAGCTTAAAAGTCAATTTACATTAAAAGAGTTAATTCAAAGTTTAGTCACATAGCTTGTGTATTCTTTCAGAGAATACCCCATAATGTGCACTGAACTGATAGGGAAGCAATAAAGTGCTATGCAGCATTTAACATGGCACTGTTTTTTATTGTTACACAGCGCCATGCCTTTGGAGGTGGGGGAGAAGAGGTGACTGCACCATCCAAAATAGGATAACTTACTGGATTGTAGTTGCTTATTGGGATACATATATATATATACACACACACATATATGTGTTTTTTTTTATCCTGTGGCAACTTCTGTCTCTCTGTGAAACACAGCTGAGGCCTTGTATTCTGATGTCAGGTGCCTAGAAAATGCTCAAAGAGATAAGAAATTAAATGAGGCTGTGCAGCATCAGGTGAGGTGTTTGTATTACTTGGTTTAATGCACCACTGAGTTATTTCAGAAAAGCTAATTGCTAAATTTGTTCTGATGGAAAAGAAATTGGTATTCCAGTACATTGTGAGATCTGGGGATTTTTTTGAACATAGTCTTCACTCCTCAGGAAGGTTTGCTAAGGCTGTATAATGATTTTGGTGTATCTTTGCTTGGCTTAGGCAGATGGGTAATTAGCATGTTATTTTGAGATTGTTTCCTTAGCTTTCTTAAGAAACCCAGATACCAACACAGCGTTATGGCAGGAGACCGTATGGAGTAGGACTGCTCATTGCAGGTTATGATGTAAGTAAGCTTCAGTAGTTACTACTGATCTAGAAGAAAATGTGCTTAATGCAGTTCTATACAACAAATACATGTTAAGAGGGGAAGATGGAAGAGGCAGACTTATCAAAATTCTCAGAATAAGTAAATAATTTTCTGTATCTTGACCTAAAATATAACTTTCAAAATGCTTCTGAATAGCTAATTCTGTGTACACTTATGAAATGTACATTTGCAAAAATGAACAACTTTTTACTGCAAAAATTAGATTTGTGTTTTAAGGGATCAAAGTGTTGATCCCACAATTATAGTAATTATTTTACTATTGATTGTGAAGATTTGTGAACTAATATTTTAAATGTTTTCAATAAAAAATGTATGTGGAAATCATTGCTGGCCTCTATCTTACTTGTTTAGCAACAGCAGTTTGCTTAATGCAGCACACACAGAATCTCTGACCTCAAGAATTTTGACGTGAGAAAGGTTGAAGGAAATTGTCATCTTGCCTGAAATCTTGCATGGGATGTTTAAGCCTACAGCAGGTTTTTAGTTCTTTGCAGATAAGATGGAATGTGTGTGAAATCCCTGCTGCAAGCCACAAAGAAGAAAGCATGCGTAAGCATCGTACTGTTTAAGGAACTGTTTAAGTGACAGCTATCCTGCCCACATAAAAACTGCATTTTAATGAACAAAGTGAAAGAAAGAATTTTTTTAATAGATTTTTTTTTTTAGATTATTGCTTTTTTTCAGTAGTTTTGAAGGAACTGTATAACAGTGATATGATAAGCAATATAAAATGCATTTATGTGCATACATATAAACTGTGTGATATGCCATGAAGCAAGACTGTTTTAGAAAATACCATGTGTTCCAGTAGCAGGCTTGATGTGAATTTATACATTTCTTTTATATTCTGTGTGTTGGTTTTCTTTCTCTCTTTGTAGGATATGGGTCCTCATATCTTCCAGACTTGCCCCTCTGCAAACTATTTTGACTGCAAAGCAATGTCTATTGGTGCTCGTTCACAATCGGCACGAACTTACTTGGAAAGGCACATGACTGAATTTACTGACTGTGAGTAGTGAAACCCTGTCTTTCTAATGGTATTCATCAATTATGCAGTTTGTTTTCTACTACTGCTCCATTCTTTCACATTCTGGGAGCCAAATTTTGGTGTAAGTGCAAATCTGCATGAAGACAAAATTGTAGAGGAAAGTTACAAATTTTCATGTCTTAACTTTTGTGTGCTTATTACATCTAATGAAAAGAGTTTTGCTCAGGAAAGCAGAGAAAAAAACAAACCTAAAAGGCCTCTGCCCTGTTTAACCCAGGGAAAGGACAATTCTGTCCATATCGGAGCAGGGATAGTATGTCAGGGTAGTTATTTAAGTGGTGCCTTGAAAAAGGTGAATTTATTTTTGCATGAAATAGTGAGGAGGAGACTACTGAATAGCTGCTTGGGTTAAAAAAAAACAACTTGATTATCACTGGATGCACTGGTGGCAAGGCAGGTACCAAAACTAGATGCATTCAATCTCAAGTTTAGGGAAGGGCTTGTTTCTTGAGATACACTTACTGTCCTGGGTTCAGCTGTAGCAGTCTTTTTTTTCTCCTTAGTAGCTGGTGCAGTGCTACCTACACCTGTCAAACAAGCTCTGTGTTTAGTACCAGAAAGGAGAGGAGCTCTGGAAGTCAAGTTAGCCAAGCTGATTTTCTGGTTATCAACTAGGAATGCGAAGAAGGGAAAATGAGTGCCTAGAGATAATAGCATATAGTTTGTAAATGTCTTTCTGGTTTCATTTGAAGGCAATCTAAATGAGCTAGTTAAACATGGACTGCGTGCCCTGAGAGAGACTCTTCCTGCTGAACAGGATCTGACCACCAAGGTAAAAACTAGGTTTTCTCATCAAGAAATTTTACTGTTACTAGAAATAACTCTGACAAAATCATGTGAAATATGGCTGGCACTGAAATTTGAAAGCTGAATACTGGTAGATAATTTCATGTCACCAGTTAATCTACAGTGTCCTTACTTGTCTTAGATTTAAGTTTCCTATCAAAAGTGATATTGCCTCTAAATAAGACCTTGCTTCCCTGGTGGTGTTGCAGAATGACTCTAAGAGCAGGACCATAGAGTTCTGGAGGACTGTGCAAGCAAGGCAGGGGGTGGCCCCCACAGGTAGCCGGAGACCGGACATGGGAGGAGAATGTGGAGGAAGCTGTGTGGGGCTAACCAATACTGTTGTGCCAAGGAGGAGTGGCTGAATACCACTCCTATATATGTGTGAACTGCGTCACAAATAAAGTAGAAGTTGCTTATCACCCATATTGGGTTGGCCTGTCTGCTTCTCCTCGCCGCTTACATGGTGGCTTCATTATTTTAAACTTTGATCAATGTTTAAGATGCGTCATATGCAACTAGAATCACAACTTGGCATTGTAAGCACAGTCAGTATTTCACCTGGCTTGTGGGGGAAGGTAATGCACAAACAGTTGATTGAATATCCAGCATCAAAAGTTGCAGAAACTTCTGACAATAAAGTAACTGTCGAAAAAGAAAATTCTAAGGGTATCCATTAGTTGGTGTTTTGCTTGTGGCTGATCTGCCCTTTTCCATGTTTATCTTTTGTTATTAGCCCTCCTTGTTTTTTAGAACTCTTAAAATAACGAAAATCCAAAATAAGACTGAAATAGTTGAGTTTGAAAAATCATGTATCTTATTAAAAAGAAAAAATAAAAGAAATTAGAAGCCTTAAAAAGTGGTTTTAATTGTAAGATTTTGAAAAGTTATAGCTTTTGTAGGGTATAAATCTGCCTCCCTTTCCCAGTAAAATCTGCCAAAAAGGGAGTCTCTGGATTTATTTTTTTTTCCCCTTAAGTTGACACAGAATGCACAGTGAGTCTCTCTGTCATGGGAAGGAACTTTACATCTGTTTCACAACTGTAAAGCCAGAGTTTATTTGCAGAAGACTGCTTCACATTTCTTTCAAAACTTCGCTTGACAGAATGTTTCCATTGGAATTGTTGGCAAAGACACGGAGTTCACCATCTATGACGATGATGATGTAGCACCATTCCTAGAAGGTCTTGAGGAGAGGCCACAGAGAAAGGTGTGTCGTTTAGATAAGTAGGCTTTGTCGAAAGACAGCATTTTGTGATATATGACCTATCACATTTGTGTTTACAACATTTAACTCTATTACTCTAGTAGTTTTAGGAATAGGATTTTTTAAATTTGAAGTTACTATATGAAAACCATATAACCTTGGTTATTATATGAAAATCATATAACCTTAGTTGGAAACTAAGACACTTACTAAATCAGTTTATGCTGAACTGGCACCACACTGTTCAATGTCATCTTTGCTCATCTTTGATCAAGTACAGGTTTTCAGTATTTTTCAGCAGAAGTGGCTGTGTATGTTTCATGCATGTAGCAAGATGCTCTGTCCCGTCCCATGCTTAATTTGGGTATTGCTACTTTGTAAGCTATTTGCTGACATGAGCTGCCTTTGCCACTGGTTGAGCTCAAACCAGGGTAAAGCTGATTTATTTGTAAAGTGGTGTTTTCTGCCTTCCTAAAATACTTGTTTGTTTTTCCTCTTCAAGCCTGCTCCACTTGCTGATGACCTTGCAGAAAAGGCAGAGGAGCCGATGGAGCACTAGTTGGTGGATGAATTCCTCTCTATCAATGTATGTCCAATTATACAGGAAAGTTTATCCATTTGCTGGTAACTTTATCCTCACCTATTTCTGCCCATACAGAATCTGAGGATTACTCTTCAAAAAAGAAAGAAACAAACCCACCTATCCTTAAAAGGTACACAGGAGGTCATAACTGGGTGTTTCACAAGAAAGTTGTAATCTTTTCTAAATAGTACATGAAACTGTTTTGTAATAAAAAGTATACTGTCTTAAACTTGTAAGAACAAGTGGAAATAAATCGCTTTCTTGGAATCTGCTGTGGGTTTGGTTTCTTTTTTAATCTGAACAAACAAATATTCAAATTACTCTGTATCAAGGTGTCATAATGTATTTGATCATTTCTCAGAATGAGCATATACTTACTGTGTATAAATATGGTGCTTTGTTGAACTGAGAGGACTTTAAAATGCCTACAAGACTACACAATGGTCACGGAACAGCTAGGATGCAGCGTTGTCTTGTCGTTGTCTCAAACTCAACTTGAAAAGACACTTCTGGTGTTTACTAGAAATGTTGCAGGCTGAAGGAGCTGAAAGCTGTCAACCAGTTTGTGTTTGGGTTGAGTTCTCTGCTTCACTAAATCCCAGCCTGTTTGCAGCTAAACTGTATCACTTGGTTAGAGCCATCAGCCAGGCATGGGTAAGGAGGGGGCTTCTAGCTCAAGGATGGCCTAAACTGGAGTAAGGAGAGAAGCACCCAAAATGCCTATCACAGGTTCCCTGACCTGCGGAGCCCCTGCAGTTCTATGGAATAAGCTAACTTCCTTCAGCGTGTTCTGCATGGTCTGACTGAGGAGCATCAACTGCCTGCTGTGATTCAGATTGTGGACTAACAGTGGCTTCTTTAGGGACTGAGGTGCCAGGGAAGCTCAGTGAGTTGGTGCTACCAAAGTGCAAAATGGGTGTGAGGCTGTATTTTAAGCAAAAAGAGTTCAGTTGTTTGTTGTTGTTTTTTTTTTCCAGTTTCCATGTTGGTTCCTCCTGTTTCAGTTATTCTCACGAACACATTGAAAAGAGTAAAAAATTTTTTTGGGTTGGATGTGCACAGGAACCTGATCACCTGCTCAACGTACTGTATAAAAACCCAAACCAAAAACCCCATATGAAAACATGAAACCCAAAAGCCTAACACTCACACCTTGTATTTATTAATAAAGCATAGTGCTATTTTGAACAGGTTTTAAAACAGGCTGTGGGTTTGGTTTTAAACATTAGATATCTTATTATTACTTAACCCTTTTTCTGCTGTTATTTTTCTGTTTCTCTATTGCTATTTATTCCCCCCATTATTTTTATTTTTCCCCATTAGTGAAAATAGCTAAACTATTAATTTCCTCCGCATTTATTCCCCCATTTATCTGTATTTATTTGTCTATCCCTCTGTGTGTGCGTTACTCGTATCCCTCGGATGCCTGTTCCCACCTGCCTCCCTCCCCGCGCGAGGAAAAACTCGCCCTGCCGCACCGCTAACGTAACCGTGACGTCAGAGGCAGGAAGCCCCGCCTCCCGCCTTCGTGGCGGTCCGGCGTCCCCCTCTTCCCACCCGTACGACATCGCCTCTGCCGGAGGCCCCGCCCCTTTCGCGGTGCCGTACTGGCGAGAGGCGTGTTCCGCTGGGGCCGCCGTACTATCGATGTGGGCTCGGAAGGAGCGGTTCCACGTCAGCCATCGCCGGAGCGGGAGCGTCGCGGGCAGAGCTCCGCACCGGGCCCGACTCGACTGGGCCGGGCCGCGCTGCGCCGCCACACCTCCGGGTAGGGAGCCTTGCGCCTGGAGAGCAGCCGAGCTGTGGGGTGCGTGGTGAGGAGTGAGCCATGGTGGTGTCGCCGCCTCATGGGGCCCGCAGGCCCGAGGCCTCACTGCCCCGGCGGCATCTTCCTCGTGGTTCCCTGAGGGAAGCCCCCGGCGCCATGGACAGGGGACATGGGACGGTGGTGTGGTAAGCCCCTGAATTTCCTCAGGGGAGTGGCAGGCAAACGGCAGCATCAAATGTTTTAGCTCACAGCTAAAAAAGCTAGGCGTTTTGAGCAAAAAATACTCCCCCGGAAAGCTGACAGAAATCTCCCTAAGCTGGCTATAAATTTACTTGGGATTTTTAAATAAGGGTTTTATTGTAATAAACGTTAATATATTGTAGGTGGTGCATCAGTGGAATGCTGCTTTTTCAGGCGGTTGGTTTGTAAGGTATCCCCATTCATAAGGCTCCCCTGGGTGTAGCAGGCGAGGCTTCTTGTCCTCCTGTGTTGTACAGACTGAATAACTTTCAATTTCCTTCTACAAATAACTCGGAAGTTTTGTTGCTGGAGAAGCAGCACGTACTTCTTTGTCTGGGGATGCTCTGTAAGAGTAAACTGTGGTTTTAGGGCTGGCGCCGTGCAAGGAGGAAGACTCGGTGGTTCTTCCTGCCAGTCTCCCAGCTCAGCATTTGTAGGGAGTTGTTTTTCACTGCTGCTTTTCAGAGCCTAAAACACACTCCACGTTTTCATGCTTCAGAGACCTTTTCGGCTGTGATTTTTTGAGAGGATTTCTGCAGCTGATACCTGTATACGAGTAAAACTACCTGGTCTACTTTTTGTAATGGTCTGTGTTATGTCGTGTGAGTCATCATTAGAGATGAAGGTGCTCGTTGCAGGGCTTTGGGGCAGGAGCTGTGGGTAACAGTATGGAAAAAGCATGCACAAAGCCGCTGCTGAGGCAAGAAAGCACTTGTATTTCTAAAAATGAGCAGGAATCCCTTCTGTAGGTACTGGTAAGCAACAGCTCAAAGGATCTAGCCCTTAAAAATACAGAATCCATAACAGAATAGAGGTGTTGTGTTTAGGTTGTGGGTTGTTTTGGGCCTTTTTAATTGTATTGCAAGCACTTTTTGGGGTAGTTGTTATGGTGATATTTTAGTTGTGTTGTTTTCCTGTGTAGAAAGAGGCTGTGGCCCAAGTTAGCACAACTTGCCTGCTCTCTGTTCTGCCTGAGGATCTCTAGGTGCCCATATGATGAGAAAAGGGACATTAGACCCAGTACCAGGTTGTGTAGGGCCTCAAGTGTTCATTCAAATGCTGCAACTCTGTCTCACTTTCCGTCTCCTTCCTCAGAGCTGTTTGTGGGGCAGTGCTTTTGACCAGTCTGGGAACGGGTGTTTGCTGGTCTGTTGGATTTTGTTTTCCTTACTGCTTCAAAAAAAAAAGGTAGGGAGTGGAGAGTTTACAGTGTTTGTATCTCAAAAGTTGTCTACACAGGTTAAAGAAGTGTTTTGAGGTGGAAGTTGGTGTCCCCAGACAATGACTTCTTGAACTGGTATGTTACTAAATGCTTTATGTCAAGGAGGTATGGCCATGCTCAGGACCATTGAACTTAGCAGATAAATGATGTGCAGTGAAAGCATAGCCTTTAGTTGGAGAGTTGTGGAGTTCAGTGTTCTCACCTTCATGTAAATCACAGCCTTTGATGGGGATCATTTTGTTCAGTTCTGTTGGCTCTGTTGTTTGTTAGTCATATTAATTATATAAGCCATTCATACTTTTACACAATAGGATGAGAGATAATGGCCTCAAGCTGAGCCAGGGGAGGTTTAGACTGGATATTAGGGGAAATTTCTTCACCAAGAGGGTAATTGGGCATTGGAGCAGGCTACCCAGGGAAGTTGTGGAATTGCTGTCCTTGGAAATGTTCAAAACCCGTGTAGCCGAGGCCCTTAGTGGTGGCCTTGGCAGTCCTGGGGTTAAGGTTGGACTTGATGATCTTAAAGGTCTTTTCCAACCTCATTGATTCTATGATTCTGTGAATAATTGGCTGATGTCTAGTATCATAATTTAAAGTAAGAAGACATCTTTCTTGTTTTAATGATTTGTTAAACTCATTCTAAGGGTCCCAGAAAATTAACAGCAATAAAGTAACTTTTTTGTAAATTTTTTGACACTTTTTCTGTAGAAAATGCAAATTTGCACATTTAATAAAGTATCAGTTTTCTGTACTGTTCTTGGCAGTATGATATCATAATTTTAATGGAGCAAAATCAAACTTGAGCTTTTTTTTTACAAAAGAAATAAAAAGATTGATTTAATCCTAGATGTCTGTTATATATGGAAGAAACAAACATGAGAATGAGGGTTGAGTGTAATTGCCGATTCTGTTACCTGAACTATCAGCCACACAGCAGCTTTGATAGGTTTGTAACCTCTCATACTCTGTCACCAAAAAAATGCTTACTTTTCTCAGTAGCGTCTAGCGGAGCAGTTGGACAGTAGAGTTGAGCTGATCCTTGTCTATCCTTGGCACGTAGAAGGGCAGTGCTGGTTCTCTCTCCACCTTGTTGACTTTTCTCCCATCCTTGGTATCTGCCCTGTTGGATCTTGTGCTCATCTTCAAAGCTTCCTTTATAAGCTGATTCAATTTGTTAAACTAGTAAAGTATTGCGGGGGGGGAGGAGGCTGGGAGTGTGTTTTTCTTTGGTTTTTAAGCTGATTTTGCAGCTTTTGCCAGTTCTCCTCGAGGGGCAAAGCCTACAGGGAAAGTAGTGGGAATATATAGCCAGAATGAGAGGGAGAGTAGATAAGGGAAAAGCTGCTTCATCTATTCAGCTGCAGTCAGCTACATGTGTTATCTCTGACTGTGCCGTAAGTATTGAAAAGTTTTCATTTGTTACCCTTTTCCTTAAGGAAATGTCACACTCTTCATTGTTTGGTATAACAAGATTTTTGTGTAACAGAAAATTGAGAGGGCTTTTGAATGTGACGTCTTGAGAAACCCAGCAGTTCCTTCAAATCATTAAGTGGGTTGCAAAAACATTTTTGTCTTTGTTAATAAAACCTGTTCGCTTTGGGATGGCTTTGTTTGCTTCTTTTTTAGGTTGTTTGATATTTGTGTCAAAATAAGTCTTCCATTGAGAAAACTTCTGTAACCAAGAGCCATGACTGCTGCAGAGAACGTGTGTTACACGTTAATCAATGTTCCAATGGATTCAGAACCACCTTCTGAAATCAGCTTAAAGAATGACCTAGGCAAGTAATGGACGAAAATTTGAAGGATACTCCTTCTTACCTGAATTATTCTAGCATTCTCTCATTGTGCCTTTTCTAGAACATTGTTTATGTTTTATAAAGTCAAACAAGTCAATTTCATATTTATTTTGTTCTGTTTGCCTTTTTTCTTTTAATGTATACATTCCTCTGGTTTTGTTTTTAGAAACTGCATGTTATTTATCTGATGTGCTTTAGTTTTGTGGTTTGTTTTTCCCTCAGTTGGTGCAAACATTTGAAATCTTTTTCTGTCTTTCTGTTTGAGGTAATACCTATTTGGGCTAAGGCAGATTTAAGTAATATAATGATAAGCAACAAGTTGACATCACTTGTTCAATGCACAGCTGTATTTTGAAGGCAGAAATGTCAGTGTTAGTATTTAGTATATATATAACATCAGCAGTCATTGTAGTATCCTGGTATAAAAGGCGGTTTAAATTTAAGCATTGAAACAGCCATGAAATTTGTTGAACTTGGAAAATCCCAATATGTGAATCCTAGAGTGGACTTCATGCTCATTCTTTAAATATCTCCTGCTTCCTCTTTATAATTTTAATAGAAGTAAGGGTGTGAAAACTCTCCTTCAGAGGGGGTTTGTCTTTCCTGACACTGAAGATCAGCATTGCTGTTAAACTGTGACATGTTAGCTTTCCTGATTTCATTTCTTTCTCCTCTAGAAAAAGGAGATGTCAAGTTGAAGACAGAGGCCTTGAAGAAAGTAATCATTATGATTCTGAATGGTGAAAAACTCCCTGGGCTTCTGATGACCATCATACGTTTTGTACTGCCTCTCCAAGATCATACCATCAAAAAACTGCTGCTTGTTTTTTGGGAGATAGTGCCAAAGACCACTCCAGATGGCAGGCTTTTGCAAGAAATGATCCTCGTGTGTGATGCTTACAGGAAGGTACCCGATTGTTTATTTCATTGCTTATGTTTCTATACTGGATCTTTATAGAAACTATATAATTTTGTGCTATTTAAGAAATATAAAATGGTTTATGCTCAGCATTTTCTTCCTAATTATGTCTTAGTGGATAATTGTAGATAACCAGCACACCTACTATCAAGGTTTTTTCATGTGTTCTTTTACTATTACAAAAACAAAACAAAAATTACAACAAAAATTTAGTGCTCTTCATTTCCAAGTCAGTGAACCTCAAATATGAGGGGTAACCTAATTACCATCTTGTCATGGTTTAAGCCCAGCCAGTAACTCAGAACCACGCAGCTGCTCGCTCAGTACCCCCTTGACCTTCCTCCCCCTGCTTCCAGAGAGATGGGGAGGAGAATCGAAAGAATGTAACTCCCACGGGTTGAGATAAGAACAGTCCAGTAACTAAGGTATAACACAAATCACTACTGCTACCACCAATAATAGTAATGATAAGGGAAATAATAAGGGGAGAGAATACAGCTGCTCGCCACCCACTGACCAATACCCAGCCTGACTCGAGCAGTGATCTAGCCCTTCTGGGTAGCTGTCCCCAGTTTATATAGTGGGCATGACGTGCTGTGGTATGGAATACCATTTGGCTAGTTTGGGTCAGGTGTCCTGTCTCTGCTTCCTCCCGGCTTCCCCTCCTCCCTGGCAGAGCATGAGACTCACAAAGTCCTTGGTCAGTGTAACCATTACTGAGCAGCAACTAAAAACATTGGTGTTGTCAGCGTTGTTCCCAGGCTGAAAGTCAAAAACACAGCACTGCACCAGCTACTAAGAAGGAGAAAAATGACTGCTACTGCTGAACCCAGGACACATCTTCATAGTATCCTGGGACAAGCCATGGGTCATAAAAGGACACTTTTTGGAATAAGTTCATAGTGGTATGTCTGGGACACTCCTTCACAAAGATAAGGCCCTTCAACTTCTTTTGGAATGGGTCAGAAGCAGATGAACTAATATACACTAGAGGTTAGTATCCAGTGTGCAGGAATGCCTGTGGAGTGAGCTTTCACAGCGGTAGTAATCAGGGGAAAACACATAGAGTACTGGAAGAATTTGACAGTCTTTGTAAGTTTGCTACAAGAAAATATATGGTTTTCCATATTGTGGGGCAGCAGTGTTTTAAGAAAGTATTTCGCGAGAAGACAGATGATAAGGTGTTGTGAATGTTGTAACTTGTACTATGGGAAGGCTGAGTGTGGGAAAGGCTAGCAAGTGCATTCATCTGAGCTTTAACAATTTGACTGAACAGTCTGGCATTTCCAGTGTGTTTCTTGTTGATTTTAGGATCTTCAGCACCCAAATGAATTTATCCGAGGCTCTACTCTCCGTTTCCTTTGTAAGCTGAAAGAAGCAGAACTGTTGGAGCCTTTGATGCCTGCCATTCGTGCGTGTCTAGAACACCGCCACAGCTATGTGCGCAGAAACGCAGTTCTTGCTATTTACACTATTTATAGGTAAATGCCAGAAACTATGTGAAGTCGTGGATGCAAAAGACCAAGTCTAGCATTAGTGATGTGGATAGTTGTTGAGATCTCATAAATGTTTATCAGTCACTGGTGTGGTGTTTGGTGTTTTAGTGTTTTGTTGTTGTTTGGTGGTTTGTTTTGGTTTTTTGGTGTTTTTTGTTTTTTTTCTCAGTTTGTTTGCTTTTTATCCTCTATCCAATGGACTTGTTTGGAAAAGCACAGTTGCTTTCTCAAGTATGACTGAGGCCCTTATATTGCAGGTTAATTTGTATGAAAAAATGGCTTTCTTAAAGATATAAACATTATTCATAGGATCCACTGACCACAATCATTAATATAGAAGAATCCTTGCAAAAATATGCATATATAAATCTACTTGAAGTGAGACATTCTTCATGTGCTGCAGTTGCATACTAAACATTATTGCAATTGTTACCTGAACAGTGTGACTGAATGTTACTATTAAATGGAAATCATTGCTGGGGTAATGTCTTAGCTGTCATGGTAACAAACAATGTTGTAAAGCTCCTTGAGTCTGCTCAGTTTCACATAGCTACACAAAAGCTATGTGTCACGGTTTCACACTTCATGACACTCTGTAAATGCTTGTTATTAGGATATGCCTTTAAGCCGTGGGTTCCACTCCCTGACAGTAAATCTTTTCATTTTGATTTTTTTTTTTTTTTAAGAAATTTTGAACATCTTATACCAGATGCTCCTGAATTGATTCATGATTTCTTGGTGAATGAGAAAGACGCAAGCTGCAAAAGAAATGCATTTATGATGCTAATTCATGCAGATCAGGTAGGGACACAAACTCTTTTGGTTTAAATACTTCAGAATGTGCCCGATAATCAGCCTGTATTTTGTTGGTAGTATACACTATTTATATTCATAAAAACCCCACTATGGTACTGTTAACCTATTTATGGAATATTTGGTAACTGAAAAAGTTAAAGTAGGTCTTTGTGCTGTCTTAATTTTAAAGGAGAATTGCTGTATTGGGAGAACACGTGTTGGTGCTGACAACTGCAGTTAGTTTTGCTAAGTGAGCTGAACCAGACCGAGAAGTGCTCCATTACCTACTGTTTTATGGCTTTTGTAGTCACATGAGAAAGAAACGGCAATTCCTGTTTAGTGTTCTGGGTTATTTGGTCTACAAGTAATTGCCCTGTGTGCCCAATTACCTGTAGACAGAGTGGATTAATTTGCTCTTCAGGTTTACAATGTTTTCATAAATTGCTTTAAATGTCAAGTTGAAGGGGTGAGTGTATGTTGGTTTGTATTTTGATTTTTAAAATGTTTTGATTTAAAATGTGGCTGTGTGATGAAACTCAGTACAGTTTAGAATAATTTGTCTTTTATTTGTATAGGACCGAGCCTTGGATTATTTGAGTACCTGTATTGACCAAGTCCAGACATTTGGTGACATACTGCAATTGGTTATTGTTGAACTAATTTATAAGGTAAAACGGAAATGTTGTGGAATGTTTAAAATAGATATACCTGTTAAATTCTTAGACTGCTTTTTAAAAAGGATAGAACATTGCTGGAAAAGTCATTATGGCTAGATATAGTCCCATGTTGGGAATATGCCATTGTTTAGTAGAGCTAAATAAGTTTTGTCTCTTGAAACAATAAACTGCTCAAGTGTGCACAGTATAGACCAATATGTCTCACCTGATTTGCTCTCATGTTGGCTGTATATTATCAGACTGTTCATCTTGGACATGAGCAGGGCAGCTGTTACAGAAACTAGTGCAGGCTATGCCCTTCCTTTTGGTCCAAGATTTTAAGACTTTGTAGCATTGCACAGAACCATCAATAACAGCTTCTTAATAGCTTTTATAATTATATTTTTACAACTTCCTATCCCCAGAAAAGGTTGTCATCTTTTGCTTAATTTTCACCCTGTTGTAAGGTAATGGAGCAGTTAAATTGTACAGTTGCTATTTTCTTTTTTCCTTATGTGCTGCCTATGTATTGTTGTTCTCATGTAGGTCTGTCATGCAAATCCATCAGAGAGAGCTCGGTTTATTCGCTGCATCTACAACTTGCTGCAGTCATCGAGTCCTGCAGTGAAGTATGAAGCTGCAGGTACTCTTGTTACACTCTCCAGTGCACCAACAGCAATCAAGGTACAAAAATAATGTTTTCAGGTCTTTCAGTAGCTTTTAGTGTACTGGAATGAATACTGTATGTTGTATGTTGATACTTTGAAAGAGTGAATGCTTTAGTAATATGGGTGTTGAACACTTCACATGTGAAACGTTATCTTAAGATATCTCTTAAAATCGGTCACAAAAGAGGACTGAGACTATATTTTGCAGACCTGCAGCTAGTGTCAGTTTGGTAAGGGACAAGCTTGAATACTGTGCAAACTGTTGTACTGCAGCAGGTGGTACTAACCTGTAATCTTCTTGGCATACTTAGCAAGGCAGACTGAAGTTGAAGATTTGCTGAGATCGAATGGCTTTCCTTACTCATAAACATTACTCTTTTCAGAGCAGGGTGGAAGCACAAAGTAATGAAGATTTGTATTGATTACTGACTGACCTTGCTTTCTTAGATTTATGTTGGTACAGCTAGTTACTTGAGATCACACAGAAATTTTGAACTTGTATGAAAATTTCAAAAATAAAACATAAAGGTCTAAAAATTAGAGCTTTTTTTCTTTTTTTTTCCCTAGACTAAAAGCATTGTAATTAATAATTTGAAAATATCAGGAAGATTATTAATTCCGACATTCTCACTTTTGCATGGTCATTTTTATTGAGCAGGAATATTGTATAGAAGCTGTCATTGAACCAATGTCTAGGTAGGCTAAAACTGGCAACTATTTTATATTAGTTTTCATGCCCTGCTCTGTGCTTAAGAGATGACCCAAAGCATGCCAGGAAATTTGTCTCTTTATTACTTTCTTTGAATTTGAATTCAAGTCTGTGTATTGTAAGCTGATGCCATTGTGAGCCTTCCTGTGTAATTTTTGTAATGTGGTGGTGGAATCGGTGTTTGCAGTTTTGAAGTCTGTTCTCAAGTTCATTTCTGTGCCAACTCTTCAAGTAATTGCTTTAATAGCAGTGTAGAAGGTGTCTTTTACCTGAATTTCTCTTGGAAACTTGCTAGTTTCTCCTCTTGATAACTTAAAAAATGTTTTAATTTTAATTTTAGGCAGCTGCTCAATGCTACATAGATTTGATTATTAAGGAAAGTGATAATAATGTGAAACTAATTGTTTTGGATCGGTTGATTGAATTAAAGGAGCATCCCTCACATGAACGAGTGTTACAGGTATGTGAGCTGTCTCTTTTCCTCTAAGCTTATTAATGCTTTTATTTCCTAAATGAAAATTTCTGGGTGTTATGATGTATGGAAAAATGTACTTCTAAAGTTTAAATCTTCTGTTAATATGGTTTTGGTAAAAACATATTGGATGGATTTTTATGTTTATGACTTGATGCTTTTATTGTCCCTGTAACAATTAACAATGGCAAATGCTGTCTCGACTGTGAGCCTTAATGGTGTAGCTTGCATGGTAAGACTTGTATATAACTGTAGAATGTATTAAATGAACGCTGTGAAGTGCCTAACGCCTAGGATACCTTGCTTGTTTGTCAGAAGGTAATATATTATGTATCCAGAAAGGCTTTGAAAATCAGAGGACTGAAAATTAGAATTGTATGAAGGAAGTAATTTACAGTTTCAATTTTGTTACTGTTTCAGGATCTAGTTATGGACGTCCTCAGAGTGTTGAGTACCCCAGATCTAGAGGTGCGCAAAAAAACCCTTCAACTGGCTCTGGACCTTGTCTCTTCAAGAAATGTGGAGGAGGTAAAATATGTGTTACTTCTGTTTCACTATACTGGGTTTTTAGTCTTTGAAAAAACATGGGACTGTCTTCAATTTTACTTGATCTTTTCTGCAGCTTGTGATTGTTCTGAAGAAGGAAGTGATTAAAACTAATAATGTGACAGAGCATGAAGATACAGACAAGTATAGGCAGCTGCTTGTTCGTACACTCCATTCCTGTAGCGTTCGGTTTCCAGATATGGCTGCAAATGTTATTCCAGTGGTATGCAAATGTTTAATTATATTGTCATTAAACTGATCTAGCTATACCCAAAACCTTGAAGAATAACTGAAGCTGAGGTGTTTCTAATAGTAGCCTCACACAAAGCAATCTTATTTTTAATCCATAAAGAAATGCAGGACTTTTAATGCCATAGTGTTGTTTTCTGAGACTTTATTTTGAAATATTTTTTAAGAACGCGAGCTGAAGAGTACCTTTACTTAAAAGTGCAATAATTCATATCATTAGAAAAGTAATTTGGGGATTATGATAATTGGAAATTGTTTGGAATGTACTTAAGGATGTTTGACTTAAGCTTTGTTTAATGGGAGATATGCAGTTTTATTTTTCTGGATCTAGAAGGAAAATACTCTGGTATAAACTTAGCTGTGCTGTTGTTTGTGCTCATGTTCGCTCTATTTGTGTTAGCTAATGGAGTTCCTTAGTGATAACAATGAAGCAGCAGCTGCTGATGTCTTGGAGTTTGTGCGGGAAGCGATCCAGCGATTTGATAACCTCAGACCTCTTATTGTTGAGAAGATGCTTGAAGTCTTTCATGCTATTAAATCTGTCAAGTGAGTCCAAAATATGTATCAAACAGACATCAGAGCACCCTGTAGCTCACTTATATTGAATATATATTGTCATTAAATATGTACCAAAATCCTTGCAACCCACACACAAAGAAGAGTAACTGAAGCTGAGATATTTTGGGGGTTTATGATTTCTAGGTACAGCTTCCTTCTTGCCTACTTGTACAGCAGATATATTAGGTATTTATCGCATTGAATGCAAAAAAATTTTTTTTTAATTTTATGATGCAATTGCTAGTTATATTTCCATTTGCTAAAAGATAGTAGAGTTGATAAAAGCCAACTTTCAAGTGGTGTATTTGTTAAAACAGAGTTACTAAGGGATTAGTGCAGCAGGAAATTGCACTTGTAGGCAATTGGAAATGCTTCCTGTACATCTGTTAGAAAATTTAATATAGACTGGGCTTTGCAACCTGCAGAACTTCTTTGGTACATTTCAGGACTCTAAAATTTGGTTTTCTGATGGATCTGTAAAGGTTAAGTCATACAAGATCTTCTCTGTATCAAGACGGCACTCTGCCGTTCTTCCAATACACAGGAAATTCTGAATCTTATCTCCATTGTCATCTAATTAAGGGGGGGGGGGGGACGGCGAATTGGAGCTTTGCTAATTTTCCCCCTAGTCTTCACTCGTTTCTTGTTTATTTTCTCCTGTATGAAGGAAAAAGTAGTTTGTCTTAGTTAACTGGAGAAGTTAGATTTGACTTGATTCACATACCTTGATTGATTCCTCATTCAGTAGTTACTAAGATTAACACAGATGAGAATAAGTTTGTAGGAGAGAATCTGTCACTTGATGCACTTGGCTGAAAAGATGATTGCTTTTGATCAAACTTGCTTTCTATCAATCATGTCCTTTTGAACTTGTCAGGACTGGCCTTTACCACCTGACCAGAAACCACTTCCCTTGATGGTAGTTTGAGTATATCATGAAAGCATGACTTACATTACTGTTCTTGTCTTAGGATTTATCGGGGAGCTCTGTGGATCCTTGGGGAATATTGCAGCACAAAGGAAGATATACAAAGTGTAATGACAGAAGTTCGCAGATCGCTTGGAGAGGTGTGTTTACTTTGTTACGCTTTGTGGTTTTTCTTAATATTATGCATTGCATATTCTAAGAAAAATAAATTTTTAAAAACTCAAGATGTGACAGGGTTTTGAGCACTTGTGATACATAATGGCGTGTGCACAAGAAATCTAATGTAAAAACTAATTAAGGTTTTGCATTCATTATTAATTTTTTTAAGTAGCATACCTGTAGCTAGCGTCTACTGAGAGAAGAGAAGCTCCTTGTTTCAGAAAATTCTGCAGTTTTAAATACAGCTCAGTTGTATGTACTGACAAAGGAATAGTGCTTTAAGTCTGGGTTCTGAGATCTAAGATAGGAGCTTTATCGTGTGGGTAGGAGCCTTCTGTGTATATTTCAACATCTGCCTTTCTCTTCAAATTCTCTCAAGACTATTGAACTACAACTGACCTTTTATCTATAAAAACCTTTAAAACGCAGATAAATTTTATTAAAACAGTCTTTAGAGCAAAAATATTTATTTTAGTTGTAACAATTGTTTTGTGTTTATTTCTAGATCCCAATTGTAGAATCTGAAATCAAGAAAGAAACTGGTGAGCTAAAACCTGAAGAAGAGGTGTCTGTGGGTCCAGCCCAAAAACTGGTGACAGAGATGGGCACTTACGCAACACAGAGTGCTCTCAGTAGTTCCCGACCTGCCAAAAAGGAAGAAGACAGGTATTGTATTTAAGATTTCATAGTTTATAGTTTATGTACAAAGTCCATCATAATTTTAATTGAACGCAAAGATGTTCCCTTTAGAGTAAAACTTTTTTTTCCTTAGTATCACCTTACACTTTTTAATACCTGATATAGTTTAATGGTAGCTAGAACAATTGCTCTGTTTCCTTAATTAGTGCAAATGAGCTACTTCATCTTGACTAGTCATTATGATCTCAGAGCTACAATGAAATTGTTACACATTACACTTTTCACTTCACCCCTGTTCTGTGTGGAAGTGGCTGTGTGACTTGTGAATATGTCTGTATCTGGAAAATTCCTTCTGGGGGGGTGAAAAAGACTTTCTGAGACTGTTCAAACTTGTTTGGTTTATACAGTATGCATGTTAAGGTAGGAAAATGGATTGGATTTGGAGGAGGCTGAGGTTCTGAATGACTTCTTTGCCTCAGTCTTCACTGGCAAATGCTCTGACCGCACTTCCAAGCCTTGGAAGGCAGACGCAGGGACTGTGAGAATGAAGACCTTGGGCCCACTATAGGAGAGGATCTGGTTCAAGACCACCTGAAGAACCTGAACATTCATAAGTCCATGGGACCTGATGAAATCCATCTGCAGGTCCTGAAGGAGCTGGCAAATGAAGTTGCTAAGCCACTGTCCCTCATGTTTGAAAAATGGTGGCAGTCAGGTGAAGTTCCCGACGACTGGAAGAAGAGAAATATAACCCCCATTTTCAAGAAGGGGAAAATGAGTGACCCAGGGAACTACAGACCAGTCAGTCTCACCTCTGTGCCTGGCAAAGTCTTGGAGCAGGTTCTGCTGGAAGGCATGCTAAGGCACATGAAAAACAAGGGTGTTGGTGACAGCCAGCATGGCTTCACTAAGGAGACGTCCTGCCTGACCAACGTGATGGGTTTCTATGTTGGGGCTATGGAACTGATGGACAGGGGTAGAGCAGTTGATGTCATCTACCTGGACTTGTGCAAAGCATTCAACACTGTCCCACACGACATCCTTGTCTCTAAATTGGAGAGACATCAATTTGATAGGTGGACCACTCAGTGGATAAAGAACTGGCTGGATGGCTGTACACAAGGAGTTGTGGTCAATGGCTCAATGTCCAGCTGGAGAGCAGTAACGAGTGGTGTCCGTCAGGGATTGGGACCGGTCTTGTTCAGCATCTTTGTCAGTGACATGGACAGTGGGATTGAGTGCACCCTCAGCAAGTTTGCCAATGACACCAAGCTGTGTGGTCCTGTTGATACACTGGAGGGAAGGAATGCCATCCAGAGGGACCTTGACATGCTTGTGAGGTGGGCTGATGCCAACCTCATGAAGTTTAACCATGCCAAGTGCAAGGTCCTACACCTGGGTTGGAGCAATCCCAGGCACAGCTACAGGTTGGGAGGAGAAGAGATTCAGAGCAGCCCTGCAGAGAAGGACTTGGGGGTGTTGGTCGATGAGAAAATGAACATGAGCCAGCTTCAGTGAGCGCTCGCAGTCCAGAAAGCCAACCTTATCCTGGGCTGCATCAAAAGGAGCGTGACCAGCAGGTCAAAGGAGGTGATCCTGCCCCTCTACTCTGCTCTTGTGAGACCTCACCTGGAGTACTGTGCGCAGTTCTGGTGTCCTCAACATAAAAAGGACATGGAACTGTTGGAACAAGTCCAGAGGAGGGCCATGAGGATGATCAGGGGACTGGAGCACCTCCCGTATGAAGACAGGCTGAGGAAGTTGGGGCTGTTCAGCCTGGAGAAGAGAAGGCTGCATGGAGACCTCATAGCAGCCTTCCACTATCTGAAGGGGGCCTATAAGGATGCTGGGGAGGGACTCTTCATTAGGGACTGTAGTGACAGGACAAGGGGTAACGGGTTCAAACTTAAACAGGGGAAGTTTAGGTTGGATATAAGGAGGAAGTTCTTTACTGTGAGGGTGGTGAGGCACTGGAATGGGTTGCCCAGGGAGCTTGTGAATGCTCCATCCCTGGTGGTGTTCAAGACCAGGTTGGAGGGAGCCTTGGGTGACATGGTTTAGTATGAGGTGTCCCTGCCCATGGCAGGGGGGTTGGAACTAGATGATCTTAATGTCCTTTTCAACCCTAACTATTCTATGATTCTAAAATAAGTAGGGTGAAGACTATCATCCAGAGCTGTTTTTATGGTTATTATTTGTCTTTGCAGACCTCCATTACGAGGATTCCTGCTCGATGGCGATTTCTTTGTTGCGGCTTCCCTTGCTACAACTTTAACTAAGATTGCTTTACGATATATATCTTTAGTTCAGGAAAAGAAGAAACAAAATGTAAGTCATCTATCCTGTGTTTTCACTTTAGTTGCAGACAATCTGGTTGTTGCCTCTTTTCTTTTAAACAGATGCAAAATTTGTTAAGTCCAAAGTGCAGTGCCAGTTACATGATTGGAAAATGATGAAAGTTTGGGTCACAAACAGGGCCTACTGCTTTCTAACCACTCTTATTTAGAGAGTCTGCTATTTAGAGAGTCTACAAATCATGCTGCTTGGTTTCCAGATAGCAAGCAGTAAAAAAAAAAACCCCAAACTTAATCTGATGATGTATTTAATTATTTGATTAATTGTGCACCTTTCTGTAAATAAGAAATAACATTTCTGTAAAGCTGTATAAAATGCAATAACCTCCTTCCATTCTTTTCCCTTTGTCCTCCTTCTCAGTCCTTTATTGCTGAAGCTATGCTGCTGATGGCCACTATTCTCCATTTGGGAAAGTCTTCTCTTCCCAAGAAGCCAATTACAGATGATGATGTGGATCGTATTTCCCTGTGTCTGAAAGTTTTATCAGAATGTTCTCCTCTCATGAATGATATTTTCAACAAAGAATGCAGGCAGTCCCTCTCTCATATGCTGTCAGCCAAGCTAGAGGAGGAGAAACTGTCTCAGAAGGTGAGCTGCTATAAGTGTGTAACCAGAAACGCTTTATGTTTGTATTTCTTTTTTTATGGATGTTAACATCGAAGCTGGTGCCAGAAATGTCAGCATTTGACATTATTTGACTGTGTTTCTGTGCTAAGGGATGGAATTCATACTGAATTCTTGGGATCTCCCTGCAGAAAGAATCTGAGAAGAGGAATGTGACAGTTCAGCCAGATGATCCCATTTCCTTCATGCAGCTTACTGCTAAAAATGAAATGAGCTCAAAAGAAGACCAGTTTCAGCTTAGCCTTCTTGCAGCAATGGGAAACACACAGAGGAAAGAGGCTGCTGATCCTCTTGCATCCAAACTTAATAAGGTGATGTGGAAGTCAGTGTTTTCATTATGTACACTTGTGCTGCTTATGCATAGGATCATCTTTGGGAATCACAGTCTGGAACTGATGAACCAGGCTATGCTGGTTGATGGGAAAGGTATTTCCTGGTGAGGATTAGGAAAAAGAGAAAAACCCTTCTGCTTAAAATTGTTCCCCTCTTCTTGTGGGAGAGGAAGAATGAAGAGGAGACTTGAAGAGTGCTGAGCTCATGGGATATGGAGGCAAAATGAAGATTATTTGCTGAAGAGTCCAGTAAAGCTCACAGGGAAGAGAGCAGGAATGTCCCAAGTGATTAATGTCTGCCTTTCTTTGCTTGCCATATCCTACTATGCCTACTCCATCCTTGTCTCAGTCTTTATACCTTTTTTTGCTGCTGGTTACCAGGACCTGCAGAGAGGGTCCAAAGAAAATACATTTTTCGATTCGTTCATTGAAATTTAACTCGTAAGACTTTAAACCTCAGACTTTTTTTCAAGTCTGGATTAGTTGTTTTTACTGTTTAGAGTTACCTGTTCATTTTAAGTCATCAATTTTTTATGCTGATGATGTTTTTAAGAATAAATGGCATTACAGTCCATGTTTTAGGAACTCACATGAATTTAGTTCAGAATACCATGTCATCTAGAAAGACTTTATTATTGTGGTATGTACACAAGAGTACATATGAAGGAAGGATGCAGTTAAAATTTATTTGTTTGAATAATATTGACAGTCACTGTGTAAATTGGTGAGATGTTTATTTTTGAAGACTTACACATGAACTTTAGATTTCCTAAATATCACAACTTCTTCAGATATTGTTTTCTAGACAAAACTTGTGATTGTATTCAGTTGGGTTTTTTCCAATTTCCTTTTTATTTTTCTTCTTTCTTACTAGTAAATTAGTCTGAAATTAAAAGCTCTGGGCACACCTGCTTGATTTGGAGGCTCATGTTAAAAAGTAATGGGTTTGATTGCACTTCATTTTTATTTTTGTTATTGTTTGACACAATTCCATGTTTTGAACTGGTTTAAGAGAAAAAAAGTACCATAAACTCATTTCTCTTAACAGGTTACTCAACTGACGGGTTTCTCAGATCCTGTCTATGCAGAGGCATATGTCCACGTCAATCAATATGACATTGTGCTGGATGTGCTTGTGGTCAACCAGACCAGTGACACTCTGCAGAACTGCACGCTGGAACTAGCCACACTAGGTAAGGAGTGCTGGTGGAAATAAAGCAGCCCTGGAGCAGTAGTGAGCTGCTGGGCGTTGTCACCCAGTTGTAAGGAGTGTCTGAAATAAATAATCGTGAGTTTATTCCAGTTAGTAGCCATTTTGAAAGGATGGTTTTGAAGGCCTTCAATAGATTTTTCTTTCAGGAAGACTTGTTTTCCATTGGCACTGACAATACTGTCTGATGGTACAAACCGTAATCAATTTGGTGGTTTTTTGTTTGGTTTTTTTTTCTTTTTTGGTTTGGTTGGTTGTTTTTTGTTTTGTTTTTTTTTCTTGTTTGTTTGTTTGTTTTCCACTGGAAAAGTAGCATTCCACTTCACCTTTTTGCTGATATATGGGCAGTAGGGTTGTTTTGTTTGTTTTTTTTAATATACTCTATTCTGCTGTTAGCATTGAGCAAGAGGACAAAATCCAAACTTGTGTGGAGCAGATGTTGGGCAAGAGAAAGCCATCTGCCCTAAGGTTTTTCTTGCACTCAGCCTTAAATACTTAAGTACTTAAATACTCAGTACTTAAATACTGCATTTACACAGCTAAAACCATTCCATGTACCAACAGCTTCATTAACTTCTTTTAGAGGAGGGACTGGAGCAGATAATTCAAGAACAGTAATGAGTTTTGTATTAGCTGACGTCTGTCTTGGCAATCAAGAAATATGTTTGCATACTGAAATATGTTTGCAACATACTAGGAGAATGCATGCTAAATGCTTTTAGGTGATGTAAATATGACTGCAGTGGTGTAAACTTCCTCCTAATCTTCTGTAAATCATTTGATCAGACTAATAATGGAGATAAATAAAAGTTAATATATTAATAGGTTGAATTTTTCTATTTATCAGCTCAGTGAAGTGGAATTCTGTATTTCCCAGTTGGTGTCTTCAGAGATACTGCAAAAACCAACTGGAGATCACTTCTGTGTGTAGAGCTGATGCTGTTCATGCTGTGTTCTCAAATTGCACAGCTTGATAGAACTAAGGAGTCTTTTGCAATTGCTTGCTCAAGGATTAAGGAAAATAAATCTCTTGCTGTTTCCTGAGAGCAATTATATTCCAAACTGAGGTGATACTTGACCTGTTTATAAATAGCTTAGGGCATGTAATACTGGACGTTGAACTTTGGTTTTGAGACACTTGACTACAGGACTAGTAACTATGATGGTGTCAGTGATTAAAACACAAGGTAGAATTAACCATTTCCTGGTTGTTAGAGAGGTAATATTAGACTCAATCTGAAGCCCATTTAAATCAGTAATTGCATTTGTTTTCAGTGGGGGTTGGGTGAATGCGCTTGTATTTTAACTGAAGTTTTTAATATAAATTATTTTTGTCTTGCAGGTAGCAAACTGTAGCAACCAACCCACCAAAAAAAAAAAAAATTCCAAATCAACTGATCCCTTTATGGTGGTGTTTAGTGCAATTCTGTAGACACTAGAACTTAATGGCAAGAAAATAAAAAAATACCATTCCAAAAGCTGAACTCATTGTGAATTGTTAATTCTTTTAACTGTTAATGTTCCCAGATCCCCATCTCCCAATTTCTTTTAACAGGTGACTTGAAACTTGTGGAAAAACCATCTCCTCTGACACTTGCTCCACATGATTTTGCAAACATTAAAGCTAATGTCAAAGTGGCTTCAACAGAAAATGGAATAATTTTTGGTAATGTTGGTAAGTAAACAGTTCATTTTGCAAAATTAACATTGATGTGTAGCATTTTGTAATTGAGTAAAAAAATAATTAACACATTTCATACTGGGAGAGGAAATTAAATGGTCTACAATGAATGTTTTATGCTTTTTTTATTAAAAAAAATAAAAATTATATTGCTTCTACTTAAACGTAGTAGAACATATTGCCTTTAGAATGATTGTCAGAATGATGCTTGAGCCCCGGTCTCTGAATTGGAAATGTGCTAGGCAGCCTTGCCTGGAAGGCCAATACACTTAACTCAAAGTTCTGTAGTAACTGGGTGAAGCACTTGAAGAGGACATACGTCAGCAATGAGGTTGAGCAAGTGTTGACTGTTCTTAACTGGCAGGTCGTAAGCGAGCTCTCTTTATTAAGTGTAAATTCACTTTTTTAAGCATTAAAGTGGTTTGTGTTTTATATTGCAGTGTATGATGTCTCTGGAGCAGCCAGTGACAGAAACTGCGTGGTTCTCAGTGATATTCACATTGACATCATGGATTACATCCAGCCTGCTTCTTGTACGGATGCGGAGTTCAGACAGATGTGGGCTGAATTTGAGTGGGAAAACAAAGTTAGTTTTCAAAACATACGTTTTGTATGTTGTTTGGGTTTATTGTTGATGTTCATTGTTAGTTCTGTTTCTTGTTCTACATCAGCTCATTATATCAACATTATCTCTTGGGATACAAACCTCTTCCAACATCCTCACTGAGTCTTGGCCTGAAGTAACTTATTCTCTTATTGCTATTTTATCTGTTTCACAAGCCTAATGGTGCAATAACTAGTTTTTTGGGTTTCTTTTGCAAAAGAAGTATGTGCATTGAGCCTTTACCTCCTTTATGGAAGGTGTCCAAATTGTCTAGTGATTACTGTGTATTTTGGCTCAAACACGAGATAGCAGTATGTATAAGCTTTGTGCTGAGACTGTAGAATTACTCATAACTGCTTAGCCTCTCTGGTTCCGAATTACGTTGTGTTTTTTGTTTCATTACTTTACAATACAGCTGTAGCACACAGTTATAGATGCTATGTAAGATCAACAAAATGGTGGGTACTCTTAATATTAGGGGGTGGTCAAACTGTAAGGGAAATAACTTTGTACAACAGAGCAACATAATTTAAGACTAGAGTAGAAACATTAAAACAGAATGGGAGATATTTTACACAAACTGTAGCCTAGTTTGCTACAAGTATTTAAGTGTATTCACTTAAGACTAGATTTAAAACTAAAAAAAACAAACTTATGAACAATAAATTTTAATTCATGTTATGTAAAGCCTTAGCAATTTGTAAACTCCTCCTAAAAGATGTTGTAAAAAGCAATTAAAACAAGACCACAAAATTGAATATGAGAAAGCTAAGGCAGGCCAGAGAGCTTTGTTGCTAGAAGAGGAAGATTAAAGTAATTTCTGTCATTGGTTAAAAGCAAGCTTTTGGACCAGATAACCACTTTTTCTTGTTCTGGCAATGTGTAAACTGTACTCAGACAAGAAGTCCAATATTTGCTGTAGACTACATGTTCATCAGTTATCATTCACCTAATGCATCTTGGAAACCATGGGAATAACATGAAATTCTCATTCTTTACCAAGTGGATGGCACGATGTGAAGACTTCGTATGATGCCATCACATAATGGGAAGTGCAGCTAGCTTACTGATTATGGCATTCCTCGGGGAGAAATATAGTGGTAGTCTTCTTTATAGAGCCCTGAAGATATGCTTTCAGAAATACCTGAGCTGCTAATTTAAGTAATTGCCATTTTTTATGTTCTTGAAGGTTACAGTGAATACAAATATCATTGATCTAAATGAATACTTACAGCACATACTGAAGTCAACCAATATGAAATGCCTGACTCCAGAGAAGGTGAGCTGTTTCCTTGGAGACTTAAACACCATTTTTAGTTTGTGTGCTTTATTGTTTAATTTGTTTAGTATTTGTTAGGAATATTATTAAAAGATGCTTGCAATGTGGAATAGTACATATACTCAGATTTTTTAAATGAGTGGTCTGAAATGAGTGAAGGCAAATTCATATTGTCAAAAGTCTGTGTTGCTTAATCAGTAGCTATTTCTTGCCCAGTTAGAAAATGCCTATAATTCATAGTATTTAAGCTGTAGTTTGGATTTGATGGGACCATCTGTTTTTATAAAGGTTTTTCCAGTAGCTCCAAGTTCCTTCCTTCCTCTGTCAAAATTTTACATTTCTTTTGCCAGTTTAGCCTTTTTGTTGTAAAGCAAAAAATACATACAGTAGCTATTTGCTATTAAGATAGAATCTGTATTATATCTATTGGTTAATATATGTAAAGTAGCTAAAATAAGTGTAGAGCTGTTAGTACTATTTAGCTGCTTTACCATTTTTCCTCTTTGTTATATCAGACCGTAAAATTCCATCCTACCTTTGCTTGATGAATGGATTGTGTATCTTCCCATATTAATTTCATAGAAAGGCCATCACTGTTTCCCATTGCATGATTCTTAACATTTCACGATATGTTGCATGTTGAAGTTTAAACATTGTATACCAATATCTGCCTAGCTAACCTAGGATGAATTAAAATGTGTTTAAAAGATGTTGGCCTTTCTAAAGAGTTCAAGTCTACTTTCCATAGGCACTTTCTGGTTATTGTGGTTTTATGGCGGCCAACCTTTATGCACGTTCCATATTTGGAGAAGACGCGCTTGCAAATGTCAGCATTGAAAAGCCAATTCATCTTGGACCAGAGGCACCTGTCACTGGTCACATACGAATCCGTGCAAAGAGTCAGGTAGTATGGTGTATATTTACAGCACTGTTTTGCATTGTCATTTTCAAGCAATTGTACTAAGCACTCTAAAAAGAGATTTCTGGGTAGACTCACTGAGTGGTTTGGGTTGGAGAGGACCTTAAAGATCATTTAGTTCCAACTCCCCTGCAGGAGGCAGGAACACCTTCCATTAGACCAGGTTGCTCCAAGCCTCATCCAACCTGGCCTTGAATGCTGCCCGGGACAGGGCAGGCACAGCTTCTCTGGGCAACCTGTTCCGATCTCTCGCCCACACAGTAAAGAACTTCTTCCTAATACCTAATCTAAATCTGACTCTTCTTAATTTAAAGCCATTACTCTTTTTATATCACTACATGCTCATATAAAAAGTCCCTCTTCAGATTTCTTATAGGCCCCTTTTAGGTACTGGAATGGTGTATGTTAGTTTCTAGTACTAGGTAAATGGGAAAATTTTCAGGGAAGATGAATATAGGAACTTTAGCCTTTGTCTTAAAACTATCTGACACAGGTTTTGTGAGGAAAGAATGTCTTTTTAATAGCTGTAATCATACCCTAAACACATGTAACAGGTTTGGGTTGTTGTTTTTGTTTGTTTTGTTTTGTTTTTCATCTCCCAGTGCATAATCATAAAATAGGCCTTTGGGCAAAGATTTCCTTATTTTATCTATAGTGCTACAAGTTGGGATGTTAGGTTTTATTTGCTTTTAAATAAAGACCAAGTGCTCGCCAGGGTTCCATAATCCATTTCCTGTGAAGTTACACCTTTCAGTTTCACACAAGGAAATGGTATGCATGTTATTACTGTTCACTGGTTATTTTTAAAACAACAAATTCAGAGTTTTTCAGTAGGATTATTTTCTGTAGATACATCTGTGAGTCTGCTTCGGATTTCAGATCTACTTCCTTCCAACTAAAAAAAAAAAAAGTACAAGATTTGTTTAATAAAAACCCCCAGTGTATCAATACCTGGGAGTATTTACATTCAAAGGAGTCATTTAGTTTGTGTGATGTTACGGTATAAAGATTTTGAAATTGTTTAAATTAATGTTTCCAGTATGTTTACACAAGACTGCATTCAATTACATATGCCAGCATGGTTTCATCTTGAAATCATTCTGCTTTTGATTACGTGGATTTATTAATGCAGTTTCTTTTGACATTTCTTCAGTTTCTATGCAATGTTAGTATCATTGTGTGATTAAATTATTTCCTGTAGCTGTAGTGCATTGAATGCTAGTATCAGCACTCAGGCTTTCAACAGCAGAATTCCAGTAACTGGGCCAACAGCTGTGATTTCTGCAGTGGCAGCATAGTTTTAATTGGGAGGTCAAAAGACTTATTTTTTTGTTCTTCTACCTTTGGTATGGATAACAAATTTAGCAGTTGCTAGCTCATTTAAGCTTAATTGTTTCAGCATTATGCGTAGATCTAGTCTTTATCTAGTGCTAAGAAAGTATGTACTAAATATAGACAATTAAATGAACAGTTAGAAATAGTTCAATTTCTATGCCACTAACTTTCTTTATTAAATTTCTGTATATGGATCTTCCATTTTAATATAGATAAGAGTTGCTTTGAACTGTGTCATGAATGTCTTCTTTCTTTTCCTTACAGGGAATGGCCCTGAGTCTTGGCGATAAGATCAATCTGTCTCAGAAGAAAACAAGTTTATAAATTTTACCTTATGTCTTTTTGGGTCTTTTACAATTTAACCTTAGGTATGTGGCTTTTGGGATCCAGAACATCTTATATTCTTCAGTGTTCTGTAACTGTAGAAGCCAAGCTTTTGAGCTAAAAGCATTCCAACAGATAATTTATAGTTCTTCATGATTGATACTGAGCAGAATTTTAAATCTCAAGTGTTTTTTTTTCTTTGTCCTGGAAGTCATGTATTCTTTGTCTCTAATATATACTGATGCTTACAGTACAATAAACAAATTATGCCAGTACTGTTTTATCTGTGAATTATATAATATCTTCATTATTTGGTCACTGTTGAATATCTGACCAGGGATATCTTGTTACTGTAAGAACATGGGAGTGTGTAATAGCTTAAGTGTTTACAATAATGACTAGGCCTGAATTTGTGTGAACATGTGATTGCGACTCTTAAAATACCCTATACCTAGGAGAATATATATTTTGACAACTAAATTAAAAGCTGTATGTTCTAGATGGTTTGTTTAATAATGTGATCACTTGGTTCGGACAAGCTTATAATACCAGAAGAGATTGTCAAAATTCAGTTCTTTCCAGCAAGTAGTAGAACCTTAAGCCTTGTTTCTGAAATGCTTTCCTAACAGTGTTATCATGAGTAACATAACATTGCTGCTAGTATTATCATCTTGTAGTCAATACAGAAAAGACAGCCAAGGGAAGTATTAAAGCTGTAGCATCGTAAGCAGCATTTTCAGTGAATGCAGCCATTAGCCCCATGTAAGCTCAGGAAGGAAGGATTTGGACTGGTTATGATTTTCCAGTGAATTGAATCAAGTAGAGGAATTGTGGAAAAGGAGGAATTGTGAGTGAAGGTCAGGTCAGAATGTGAAAGTGAGTTAACTCCGTTTGGTTACTAAATGTGATGCAAATTAGCAGTAGATTAAAACATACAACCATTAGATTGAAAATACTTTTAGCTGAATTTGCTAAGCATTAATTCTAAATTTGTTACATTTTTGCAAGCAATTCATTCTACAGAAGAGTATACAGAGCCAACAATACTCCTCCAGTTGGCATAAAGTCCTACTGCTGAAGTTGAAGAGCTGTGTACTGCTCCAGTAGGACAGAAGAAAACTGAGTCAGTATCCTAAGTAGCTGATTCCCAAAATGTTTAAGGCCTCAGTGATGAAAATATGTATCTTCCACACTGAGTAAGCACAGAAAGGAGAAGACATGTAAATTCTGAGATGAAAAAGTCTAGGCTGCTGTGTTTTATTTGCTAAAGGAGAGTCCTAGAAGTACAATGCAAAACCTCAGCTAATAAGTGACATTAATATAAATATTTCATGTTCCTTCCACTGCTGCTTTTTTGCCAACTGACTTTGGTCTGTTCTTATAAGCATTAAGTTCACTAGTCATTCCAATTCTGTTCTTAAGCTTAGGTGCTAGAAGGAAATAGTTTCTCCAGAGTACAAAAAAAAAAAAAGAAAAGGGGCAGATTTGTCAACAACTAAAACTTTGCACTGATGCAGCTGTACAACTCTGAATTTTTAGTATGTAAAAATCATCAACTGAATTATCTAAACCATTAGCCATCAAAGCCATGCTGTGTCTAACAGTACCGAAGTTTGCATTGTTGTACTCCACTATGTGCACCTCAAGTACAGACAAGCCTGTATACCTGCTAAGACTGTTTAGTTAAATATTCTAAATTCAGAATGTGTAACTTTCCAAAGCTATGGTGTGTTTATTTTACTGTTTTCTCATGGCATACACCTCATGCTTGTTACATACAGTAAGAAAAAAGGAAGGGTCTTAAATAAGCAAGGCTGTTTCCATGAGTTTGAGCAGGGATTAAAGTAGCTTCCGAAGGTTCCAATTGTCTTGTATACTTCTGTGAGCACTGAGTGTGGCTGTGATGGTTGCAGTAATGTGTTTAAGGTATAAATAGTAGATGCTGTTGACACTAAGTATTATGACTGTGATTTTTAAAACCTTTACCTGCCATAGTGGTGGGTATCCAGCTGTTGTACTCTAGTAGATGTTAGGGACAGGAAGTAAGTAAAGTAGCACAACATAGTTTTGCTGTGTGACTTGGTTTGGTTTTCATCTTTTGAAATCCCTTTTGATTCTGCCATTATTTTGTTTTTTAATGAAAGCTCCAACTTTTACATCGTAATACCAGAAGGAGCTGAAGCTCTGGATATGCGGGTCTGCCTTGATAATGAAGTTATCTCTGCATGATCTCACAAGAGTATTGCCTTTCTGTGAAGTTATGCCAGGTTCACAAGAACATAGTAGAGTTAATCAGATTGTGATCTTAAGTGTTTAGTACTTAATTCAGGGTGGAGGGGTGGGTGACGGGAGAGAAGCATAGGAGAATGTTGTGCATGTTCTGATTCAATGGGTATTAGTATGCTGCTTGGGTGAGCGTGGGAGGATTTCTGTTCTCCAGTCCCTTTAAGCCAAAGCAAGAGAGAAGAAAATCTTAATATTCCAGTGAATGGTTTCATCTCTTCACAAAGACATTGCTAACAAAGATTGAGTCATAGCTGCGTGTATACTGACTGGTTTGAATGAGATGGGTTTGCTAACTGCACCCAAGGAAAGGATGTTTTTGGTGAAGAGCAATAACTTCCAGTATCTGTTATCCAAGCCCTGTTTCAGTCACAATCTGATATCCTTTTTGAAGAACAGAAAAAACATCTTGGCATATGCAGATACCCACATTTCATGTGACTAGTCAGCTGGGAGGAGTGCAGAATATAACTTTGTTTACGATGTGTTTTGCTGTCAGAACTTTATGCAAAGGCATGAAAACACCTGTTCACCAGATGCTGCCATGACTTTAGGTTTAATTTTCCACCTGTCATGCTTTTCAGTAGCTCTTCATAATCGGTCTTGAATAGATGTTTTCACTGATGGTGTGCATTTTCTCAATAACAAAAAAGTTAGATGTGTGTTTCATGTCCATGCTTCAGAGATTAAATTCTGTCCTTTTGTGTTTTGGCTAAACTTTTGCTCACTAATTCAGATAATTGACTGGCTTTGGTTCAGAACACCTCTTTCTAAAATAGCTTTGTACCCTATGGAGAGACTTAGCGATTTTTCTGCATCTGCTTGTGTACACAGGCAGGATTCTCGTGTTGTTGATCGGTGGCCCACTGGTCTTCAGCCGCTACTGTGAAGCCTGTCACTGCTTTAAAAACATCTCTGCTTGTGACAACTATCACAGCCATTTACAGGGAAAGGAAATAGGAGGAAAGTTGATGTATGATCATCTTGGCTTCTATGAGGATTAGTGATTGTGAGCCAATAGGAGAGCTGAGAACCACAGATGCGCTACTGCTAACTTTAAAAATTGCTGTTTGGAGAATGGGAATTCTGAAGTAATTGCTGTTAAAGTGTTTGATCAACATTAATGAAGTGCAAAACACTTCCTAGATACTAGAGAAGTGTTCTGCATATAAAAGAATTTAGAGAAATGTTCTGCATGTAAAAAAGAATTACACAGACTATCCTACTTTAGGATCCACTTACAGCTTTTTCTATTGCAGCAAAGCATAGTAAAAGCTAGTGTATAGCTGTGGCTATCCTATATTGTTCAAAACATTGTATGAGGAAGTGGTTAAGCTATTTTTCTGCACAGCAGTAAGTATAGCATACACTGTGCTTGGGTAGTAGTGTTATTCCACAACTCTTATTTCAGAAAATTTCATAAGAACAGGAATAAATTCCCAGTAGGAGTAAACAGCGAGGGAATTTTGCTGCCTTTCCATTAAAAGTTCTGTAAAGTCACTGCACAGTGCAGTGTTGGCATAGCAAGTTTCTCCTATGCCCCTACTCCTAATGTAGAGCTGCTGTGAGTCAGAGCCAGATTTCTTTATTCAGAGCCCAATGAGGATTTATATTTGTGTCCTATTTAGATGATAACATGAGAAGCAGGAATGTTCATCTGATGTCAGGCATGCTGCAGGCAACTCTCAGTTGGAGGGGAAGGGGTCATGCCAAGCAAACATGAAGGTAGGTAGTATAAAACAAAAATAAAGCAGACTATGGAGGAACGTAATTTTTAGAATGACCTTTAAAAAGATTTGTAAGGGGGTTCTGTAGAGACAGCTCAACACAGCTCTCAGCAACGTGAAGCCTCATGTGAAAGGCATTTGCTCTGCATCATGTGCTTTTTGGCACAGAGCTGCAGCTGAAGTGTGGAGGAAAGACCCAGCCAGTTAATCCACATCTTGAGTAATCTACATGGTAATACATCCTGGTTAGCTGCACCACATCACGAATAGTTATTTTACAGTTTGTAAGGTTTTCATGTGTTGCTACACCAGGGGGTGCTGTCTAACAACTGATAATTTTAGTGGCGTTTTTGCTTTTTCTGTTTCTAAAAGTGTCAAGAGGAAGAAAGTAAAGGCTGTCCTGCAGGTTTCATCATAAAAGCAACACACGGTAGTTTTAGCCCACTCTTGGAGTCGCTTTCTGTTGTTTTTTGTGTATTTTCAGGTTGCCTAGCTATGTATAACCAGTGCACAGTGATGCTGAGAACTCAGGTTACTGATACAGTACATCTGTTTGAACACAGCTCTTTCTCTAGAGATTTTACTTTTCTAAAGCATAATCAGATAGATTTGGCTGTATACAGCTGGCCTAGGGAGGATCTCCTGTTTGAAAGACAAGACAATGAGTTAAATAAGAGGGATATGGGTGAAATACAGTCCATTCCAACCTTTTTTTTGCCTGTACATTTGTAATACTAACCTAAGCAATTTTGTTTGAGCAAATCTATAAATATCCATCTTATTTCAGTAGATATTTCTCCTGAGGATTTTTGTGTGTTCTTTAGCTTGTAATGTTAACCTTTTCCAAACTGTTTAATATTCTTTTTATTTTTTTCTTGTATTAGTGCAGTCTATTTCATCAGAATGCTCTACAATTGCTAATAGAATGAAGTTGCTAGCAAAAATTTTTGTTTACAAGAAATGATCATTTGAATTTCAAAATGCAGCAATGAGCTTTTACTCTGACGTTTTATAACTGCTGTTACTCTGTCAGACACAAGAATAAAGAATTACTTCCACTGAGTTGTCCTTAAACTATGTTATATGAGAATACATAAATATTTTATTAATGTGTAGAGACTTCACTATGGATGAGATTCCCCATGACCTTTACTTTTTTCCTAATTTTAAAACACATGTTACTCATAACTGTAGACCTGATGAACTGTCCAAAACTCACGTGACATTTTGTATAGGTATCCCTGCTTGTAACTGTTTTTAAAATTAAATTCTGTCATTCTTTCCACAGTGGTGCTAGTGGGCTAATTTCCTCTTTGAGCTATGCCTGCTGAAACACATGAAAGGGTTGTTCATGTGCAGAAGCATACACCATTTAGCAGTAAATACTTTCTTGAGGCCAGGAGTAGTGAATGAACAGTGCAGGCATGCATGAGCCCCTTCAGACTCTGGAGGGAGGCATTGTGATTTCAGAGGTGTCACATCTTGATGCAGAGTACTCTTTTTTTTTTTTTTTTTTTTTTTAACCCATTAAACAGAAAAACGCAGGACCCATGGATGCAATGAAAACCCACTGGGTTCCCGTTTTAGTAACGGAGTGCATGGTTTTAGGTGTGAATCTGCTTTACATTTATAGCTATAGTCTTATGGTATGCCCTTGAACTTACAGCAGTTTTCTTCCTTGTGGCACCCAGACTGAAGCTGTGAACCAGAGCACTATCTGGGTACATCACTTGCCACATGACTGCAAGAGGGCCTTTGAGCAACCTGGTCTAGTAGGTGTTCCTGCCTGTGGCAGGGGGTTGGAACTGCATGATCTTTAAAGTCCCTTCCAACCCAACTCATTCTCTTATTCTATGACCTCCAGCAGTTAGGTCTGTATGCCTGTGATGTGCACCTGGGATCAGGACTTGGTGCTGCCTTCATTCCCAGTTAAGACTGAGCCTGGATACACAGTGCCAAAATGGCAACAGGTAAGACCAAATCAAAGCTGATCTCCAAGCTGGTGTCTGGGCTTCACTTCAGCCATTAACTTATTTATGCCATTCCTACCTCATTCAGTGGCTGCTGGCAGAGAAGTAGCTGCCTGCTCCAGGCATTATCCCATGCTCTGAGATCTTTCAGGCTGTTCCTGTGCCTGTCAGTAGGAGGCCACTCTATGCGATGAGACATCGAGTCGCAAAGACCAAATGTGCAGTTCTTTGTACCAGATGGGAGTTATGCTCCAGGCGTCTGTCTATTAGATCTTAAGAAACATCTCTGCCTGCTTACAATATTCTAATATCTGAAAAATGCAACTTGAAATGGTCCACTTAATTTGTTGTGTTATGCACAGATCTGATACCAGTCTGGAGGGCAAGTGTCCCAGTTTATTTGGTTAGTACAGCCGATGTTGTCCCCACGTAGAAAGCAGTGATATTCACTGGCTCCTTACAATAAGATCTGTTTTAACATGTATTATTTTCTGAAGGAGAAAGAGTGAATTCTTATTCCAGAGTGGCTATGGTTCTTCGAAATGTTGTTGTCCTGAAAGATCCCGTACTTGAGCTAGGTGGACAAGAAAAGGCCACTTGAATTTGTACCTGGTGGTACATGCACCAAAGCATGTATTGCTGCTGGTGGTTCAGTCTGCAGGTCCCACAGGTGTGCCCAGGGAGAGTTCTGCTGACTGTACCTGCTTCTAAAATTCCTGTTGCTATAAATCCAGTCTTCCCTAGCTTATTAGGCTGCATTCAGACAGGTGATTACCTGCCCAGAGAGCACTGATGTGCCAGTAAAAACCCTGCTGTAGGAGTTTCCTGCTTTTCTGCTTTGTCCGACATAGACTGGTAGAGGTTGTCTCAGAAGAGTGATTTCACTCCAGATATGATTACTGGCTCCCTGTGCCATGCTGTACTGTCCCATGGTACAGGTGTCTGTCTATCTCCTAACTTCCTGACATACAGAGACTAACAAGGTGACTGCCAAAACTCAAATTTTGCTTCTTATAGTTTCCATCATGGAAAACTTTTACTCGGAAGGAATTGCCTCGGATAGTAGTAGTAGTAGTTTTGGTTTGAATTGGTTTTGTTTGGGGGTTTTTTTGTTTGCTTTTTTTTTTTTGTTTGTTTGTTTAATGCCATATCAAACTCTTTTATGAAGGTGCAAGGAAAATAAGCTATTAAGACCTTAATGTGCTTGACCTGTCAATACTTTAATGCTTTATTTTAAAGCATGTAGCACTATGTTAATCCATCTTTAACAAGAGACAGACTTATTCCAGGGTTTGTGTGCCTATTCCATAAGTAAGAGCAGGTGTTTTTTTCCTACGCCTGTTCTCACTTACACTTCAGGTGCACAAGTTCAGCAGTGATACTATATCCAGCCTTGATAAATGTGAACGTTGCTGTAGAAACGCTATCACTTTGAGAGAGGTATGGAATGCCAGAGAAACCTGTTCTTGCAGCATGCAGATGCTAAAAGCAGATGAAGGCATTTATCAGTTAATCAGTTAAGCTTATTATTTATGGAAAATACAGATCATGTGAGGCTGTGGAATGCATTTGTTAATTAAGTGAAAATCAGGAATTGTGTGTGTTCCAGCTAATTCACCGTGTGTTACTGAGAACATGAAGATACAAGCCCTAACAAATATGTACTTGTGTTTCTGGAAACATAAAGTAGTCCTTAACTTCCCAAATTATACGTATTAAAGCACATAAATAATGAAGCTGCAAATCTTGTTTAATCTTTGCTTTTTTGTTACCAACCTATTTTTACATTACCAGTTTTCCTGAAAATTACTGGGGTATATAACTGGGACAACCATGTTTTCTAAAGCTTGTAGCTGATTTTTATAGCAGTAGTTAATGGATGGTATATGGGAGAGGTTTTGAGAATGACACGGATTTCTGCCATTTTTCTCACGTGCCCAGGAAATCACCTTAGGGCCTCAGTTTCATAGCTAGGAAGCGGAGATAATGCTGCCACCTTTGTGTTCTGAGATCTGGTGGTGAAAGGTTCTAGATGAAAGTTCAAATGCTGTTTTGCTTCTGAAAACCTATTCAACAGTCCCCACTTTTTTTCTTCCTAGTCAGTAAATGAGCAGGTAACAGAGCTGAGTCAGGTCTCAGAGAAAGCTTTGGGTGAGTGCAACAAGACAGAAGTGGGAACTGGATCGCCATGCACAGGTTGCAAAAGAGTGCTGGTAAGCAGCTAGCTAACAGATGAACAAAGACTTTGCCAGCTTTGTCCTGTGATTTACACTTTGCCATAATTTAATGCGAAGATTGTGAGGTCTTGGAAAGCAAGACTAGTTTTTGGTGTACACAAAAGCTATAAAAACAGTTGGGTAGGTGAAGTGTTGTTTAGCAGTAGCAGGGCCAGTCTGCAGGAGGGTCAGCCTGGTGTATTTCAGATGATCTTTTCCATGAGCCAAGGAAAGGGGATTGATAAATTATTGAAAGCTGGGCTTGGCAGGCTCATCCTGCTGCTGCCTGGGTGCCTTTAGTGGAAAGAAATTTGAAAATAACACCTTGTTTGTTACAGTGAAAGGTTATTTTCTGGCTCTGTTTTCCATTATGTCTTTAAAAGATTCAGGCACAGCCACTTTTGGAGGACTGTGTTAGGTTTACATTGTAAGGTTTTGGTAGCAGGGGGCTACTGGGGTGGCTTCTGTGAGAAGCCATTAAAACCTTCCTCTATGTCTGATAAAGTTAATACCAGCCAGCTCCAAGATGGACCCACTGCAGGCCAAGGCTGACCCCATCAGCAGCAGTGGTAGCACCTCTGGGATAATGTAGTTCAGAAGGGGAAAAGGTGCCTGCACAGGAGCAATTGCAGCTGGAGAGAGGAGTGAGAATGTGTGAGAGCAACAGCCATGCAGACACCAAGGTCAGTGCAGAAGGAGGGGGGGAGGTGCTCCAGGTGCTGCAGACCATGGTGAGGCAGGCTGTGCCCTGCAGCACTTGGAGGTCCATAGTGGAGCAGATACTCGCCTACAGCACATGGAGGTCTATGGTGGAGCAGATACCCCCCTGCAGCACATGGAAGACCCCATGCCTGAGCAAGCAGATGCCTGGAGGAGGCTGTGAGCCTGTGGGAAGCCCAGGGGCTGGATCAGGCTCCTGGCAGGACTTCTTGCCTCTTGGAGAGAAGAGTCCAGGCTGGAGCAGGTTTGCTGGCAGGACTGGTGACACAGGAAGAGACCCCTGCTGAAGCAGTTCATGACAAACTGCAGCTCATGGGAGGGACCCATGTTGGAGTAGGGGAAGAGTGTGAGAAGTCCTCCCCATAAAGAGAAAGGTGCAGCAGAGATGTGATAAACTGACCACAAGCCCCATTCCCTGTCCCCTTGCACCACTGGCAGCAAGGAGGTAGAGAGTCTGGGAGCAAAGTTAAGCCTGGGAAAGAGGGGTGGGGGGGAGGTACTTTTAAGACTTGGTTTTGTTTCTTGTTACCCTACTCTGATTTGATTGCTAATAAATTAATTTCCCCAAGTCAAGTTGGTGACAATAATTGATGCATGATGTCTCCCTGTTGTTGTCTCAATCCATTTTCATTACATTTTCTCTCCCCTGTGCAGCTGAAGACAAGGAGTGATAGGGTGGTTCTGGTGGGCATCTGGCATCCAGGCAGGGTCAACCCACCACAGCCCCTTACAGGTTTAGCTGATCCTGCTTAATTAGATTATAAGATTTTTGAGGGAAGTTAATTTCGTCATAGAAAAGATTAGTGTCCCTGGACCATGCAAGGATCCTTTACTGGCACTGTTCTCTGCGGCTGAAGTGCCCATATTTTACCAAAGAAAGGGATTATGTACTTTGCTAGCCTAGGATATTTTGTGTCTGATCACTGCAGTTGCCTTGATTCCAGGTGCAGCTTTTTAACTTCATGTTTTGCAGTATACAGTATACCTTGAAGTAACCTGAAAATGCTTTTAATTAATTGGGAGCTTGGAAATGCAATGACATACAAAGAAATGATGCTGTATACTAAACTCCTGGTAGTGCTCATTTGCAAAGGTTTCTGCACTAAAACACTGCTACACAGAGAGTGTGAATGACAGTGATAACAATTATGTTGTAGAGTTGGTCTGTATCGTACAATGAAAGTTCCCCTGGGTGACGTAAGTGATGGAAGTATTACAACCACTTGTTTCTTCATGTTTTTTTGATGACAGTTTTAAATGTGATTTAGCCCTAACCTGATAGATTATCATATAAGGTTCAGTCATCTGAAAAGTATGCTGAATTGGTGCCATTGACATAGATGAGCTCCATGTAATAGTTTCAAAATCTAGCTGAATCCTGTAGATTGCCCAGTGGCAACCCAGTGCGTTTTTGTTTGACTGGTTCTATATACGTTATGTGCCTGAAATTAATTCTGGTGTTTCTGACTGGGTGGAAGATACTTGTCTCTTTGAAGTTCTACTAAACCTCAGTTTTTTTAACTTAAGCAGCTACTCAGAGAATTGGATCTTTTGTTCTTTCCATGCAGAATTTGCATTATGGAATGAAAACAGGATCTGAGCTTGAGAATAGCTGACTGGTGATCATCTCTGCCCTACAGTTTGTATCCAAGGAAATGCAGCCTCATGCACAGCTAACTGCAATGTCATCAGTGCAGTAATTGAGTGTTAATTCAAGTTTCTTCAGTGCTATATTTAGGACTAGCGTGTCATTGATAAGGCAGAGAAGGAATGCCATCATTTGCTGGAAGCTGATCCTGAAGTGGCAAGGCAGCTTGCTGGTGTCCCAGTTGGAGCCAGCTTAGAGCTTTTTAAAAGCATAAGCAAGATGGAATCTTGAAATCTGGAGCACAAGAGGCTCGGGGCTGGCTGAGCTGGGCTGTTGCTCCTCACAAGAGAAGGACAAGGAGTAGATCTAAGGACAATGGGAGGGTTGAAAATGGTTTTCCCCTGTGGTGCCCTCGTTATAATATCTACATGCCAGGTACTACCTGTGGTTGCAGTAGCAGTTATTACTGGCTATTTTGATGCCAGGGCCTTGGCTGATATCCTTAGAACCAATCTTTAGTACTACTTGTAAATTTGCTAAAGAGGGTTAATGCAAGCTTTAATTTTAAATGAATATGTTTGATTTGTTTTAGGAATATATTTTTCAGGAGGGTGTAGCGGTTGATGTGGTCTGGAAAGCCTGTTTCTACATAAAAGCATAACAGCCCTCATCCAAAGGGGATTAGGGGTCTCTGTCAAGGGCTGTGTTGTAGTTTGAAACCCAGGTATGGTATGTTTACTTCCACAAATGTTCACAACTGTATATAATGTAGCAATATATAACTGAGACAAGGGTGGTCCTTGGTTCTCCTACATCAGTAAAACTCACAGGGAGGTGTGCTTCCCCATGCACACAAGCCCATATGTGCATGGGCTCATCTCATAGCATCTTTTTAATAGGATCTATTATTCTGAATTCCTTGAAAACTTCCTGAAAATTAAAAATCAATCCGTTTTCTCACTCTCTGTCAGGCCAGTAATCTTATGGTAGTACTTTTTGTGCCTAAAGTGGAGGACTCTGACAGCAGACAAATGCAGCCGTTTACGGTGGCAGACTCATTCTCTGCCTGACCTCACCCAAATGGCATTTTGAAAGTGTGGGTGCGTTATTTTGTTCAGGTGAATCATTCAAAATCGCCATTCCTCTTGAAAGAGTTTATCAAAAACTAATGGGGTTTTGCAAAATAAATGGCTTCAAAATTCTTCATCTAGCAGACTGCTGAGAGATTAAATGAGTCTCTAAGATATTTATTAACTTCTGTTGGTAGCTCTGAGTGTAACAGATGTGCTTGAAACTTTTCTAAAGGAAGTCTTGTATACCCTCTTTAGTTATGAGTGAAGTTTGTAATGCATAATGAAAATCCTGACCATCCGGTTGTCTGCTGCTTATAATACTGTTTGCAATGTCAGAAGATTGTTTTTGATAAAGAATTCAAATTTTCTAAGAATAATTTTCTAAAAATGAGAATTTTTAGAAGACTCTTCAAAAAACTATTTTCTGAATAACTGGTCTCTTCTAGCAGCTCAGAACACTGGTGGATGCCTAGTCCTTGAGGATAAGGAGAAGGGTTTCTCAGCAATGGACTTGGAAGAAAATGGCAGCTATGACACTCATCCTTCTTAAGTTTTGTCAAGCAGTTAGAGTACACCATCAAGTTTTGATACCAGATGTAATTATTCACTAGAAGCAAGTGTATATTTAATCCTGTAAAGTAGGAGTGTTAAGTAGGCAGGACAGAGTTCGCATGTATGGAATATTGTGTTATTTAATGATGCTGAAGCAGGGTAAAGCTTATTCTCTGCTTTTGTATCTGCATGTCAAAGAGTGAACACAAACCAAATCTTTGTTGGTACAGATCAGTCACAGGTGCAAATGTAAAGCCACAGTTTAATTAGTGCAAACTATGTCGGCAAAGGGGAACTTGCCTTTCGCAAAAGGTACCCCTCAAACTGTGCTTTAGCCAGAACATTGTGTTAGCTAGATGAGTTCTTCCCACCATAAAGTTCTGTTTTGAAACTTATCTAGATTGTCAGATAAGCTTTGTGGGGACAGGGATGTATGTAACATGTGCTAGACATATTTGGACCATGACATGCTCTGCCACCATTATGACTGGGTTATCTGAGTGATACCATAACATAAGCTTCAAATGATGTGTGCCTTCTTATTACCTAACATGCCATATATTCTCATTCACCAAGGAGGTAAGGATTGTGAACAAGGGAAGATTGTGTGTAGGAAGGGAAATTCTTTCTAACTTTCTATAATTCTGTAATTTTTCCATAGTTGCCTGTGTTAGTGCTTTGCTTACACTTTTTTTTATAAACACTTAACAGGCCCAGAATACTGGTGAATAAGAAAAGGGGAACACAGTATCACTGAGAGATTGTTTTAATTTTGATGGTCAACAGAAAGACTGTTCAGCAGTGCAGGGGAATAACGGAAGCAGCAATTCTAAAATCAGATGAGGTTAAGATTAGTTTTTAGCAGATTGTTTCATCTGTAATAGCTAATAATACCTCTTTACATCCTATTTTAAAGGCAAAACATTTTGAAAATAGGGTTTTTTTTTCCAACATTCTGCAGATGGGGAGAGTTTGGGGATTTTTCAGAAGATGTTTATCTCTAATGATGTGGTTTATGGCTGAGACCATTGCTGGAATATAACAGTTGGCTACTTCTGCCTGCAGCTTCTACATCAAAATCCTAAATGAATTCATTAACTCTAACTTCCTCCTTTCTTATGGATCTTATTTGTTAATGAATACCGTGGGTTCCTTTATTGCATCTTCTTCATCCTGGATTATTATAAGGTCACTAAAAGTAATTCTTCCCTGTGGGTATATATTAGCTGTTCCTGCTCCTTTCACAACATCATAATTATGGAGAAACCAGAGGATGCAGATTATGAAAACCATTTAGTTTAATTTAGATTCAGTGTCAGTTGTAAGGGAAAATCTATTTATGTACCCACATTGTTGGCTTTTTTTTCTTGCTTTGTTTTTAATAGAAAGGGACTTGGTTTTACTTACCCAATGCCTCATGCAGGATAGGAGTCCTGTGGCAGTGTTCTGTTTTCATAGCCAGTTGGATTTGAGATATATGTACATTTTAAGTAAAATTATTCTTATTTCACCGGAAGTCCTGTGCAGCAGCAGCAGCAGCTCTGGAGTCAGTGAACGTGGTGGTCAGTTCCCTTGAGGACTGCGCTGTGCACGATGGTACTGTCTGTATGGATGAAAGAAACTGAGTGCTGCTGCTCAAGGCCTCTGGCCCTGAGTTTTTCCTCTCCTGTGCTTTGTGCTGAGCCAGGTCATGGCATTGGGCTGGTTGCTGCCAGAATGGGTTGTGCTTCCCTCTTTTGCTGTGTGCTGTTGGTAGAAACAGCAGATTCAAAGAGATGACAACTGACTCCCCTGTTTTTTGGGAACAACTACTTCTTTTCTATTAATGCTGGCATGGAATTGGTTTCCCATCCATGAATCACTCTCAGCTAAGAGTGGACTGCCCATGTTTTCCCTTTCTAATTTTCCAAAGTCTTGGGCAACACACCTTATTTTACATACACACTGTCCATTACTGCACGTCCTGATGTTGTTTTATATTCCTCTGGATGTCCCTAGGAATATACAGTTGCGCTCTTGAGAGGGGTGGTTACCATCAGGTGCAGAAACTTTATCTGATTCTGAGAGAGATAAGAAGGCATAGAAATAAATGTCTTTCACTGGTCAGCAGCAGAAATGATTCATTCTAGGTTTAGTATTACGCTAATCTCACTTGGCATTCAAACCCAAAGATAACAGGTACTTTAAGGTACTTTTGACAACAGACAAAGCAGGTACTGAGTACAGATTTCCACACAGTGCTGCTATTGAACCTTGGCTGTTTCTGCCTACAGCACAAATATCCATTATTCTAGTCTTGAGACTCTGATCATCAGGAAATGGCTACTGCATGAGTGCTGCAGTAAGACCAAATCCCTGACGTGTCTAAAGGGCCCTAAGCCCATTTCACCTTTACCCATGCATCAAATATGAACTCAAGTCTCCAGTGACTTGAGTTTCTGCACCACTGGTCTCCAGCCCTCTCTGTTTAATGCTCTTATTTCTGCATGGGTCACAGGGGACCCTCTCAGGCTTTTAATCTGTACCTTACTGTTTAAAGATTTATTTGTTTTGTGAGACTAGTGACAATGCTGATCACAGGCCAGCATTCATGGAAGGAGCTGGACAACTGGAAGAGTGTCTACCGCTTCTCCAACTGGGTGCCTTATCTCTGAGACTGCTTTGAAAGATTCAGGTCACTTGCGAAGGGCATCTTAAAACTGCAGATGCTTAATTTTTCTTGTTTACAATGGAAATGCATGAGAGAAAATAAGGTGTAACAGGCAAGTCCCTTGATGTTGCAGAAAAGACATTCATTTATCTATTTATTTATTTATTTATTAAGATGCCTTGTTTCCATGGCTACCCTTTGTGAAGATTCCTGCTGTTGGGATCAACTTTGATTCTTCAGGTACCAGAGGATGCCCATTGGTGGGACTGGTTGGTCTCAGGCAGGGGTGGGGGCAGGATATTCCCCTACACAAACCAGCCGATGTTTTTTCCCTGCCACCAAATCAAGACAGTGTAGCAACGGAACACTGAAGTTCGTACTCAGCTCCTCTGCTTGCCCAGTGATCAGCAGGTATCCTGCTAAAAAATTGCAAACCCACCCAAAACAAAACCACCCTGTCTCTTGGAACTGCTGTTGATTTCAAATTGAGATATTAATGTTAAATGTTTTTGTCTCAGATTTTTTTTCCTGTGATTTTGTTTTTTCCTTTTCCAGACTCTCTTTCCCACACAGGCAGCAACAAGTTGACAGAAGGAAGTTAATTTTTGGTTATTAGTGTGGCTATACTTGGATGCCACAGCCTCGGGAGTGTTGGGTTGTAGATGAAATACTAATTTTCTATTTATTCACAGATATACCTGTCATAACAGGAAAATGTTTCTGAAAGTCTAACGGTGGTTTGAAAACATTGGTAACTTCTGAAAGCTTGCCTGGGTGTTTCTGTGGGTTTTTAAAGTGTGTCACATATGGATCATTTGATTTCCACTCTCATCCATGTTGAAATTGCATGTGCTTGTCAATGGTGTGTGTCCAGAAGCAGCAGACTTCAAACCTATTCATGGGTATTTCTAATTTCTCATTATCTTTCTCCCTTTGGAACTGATTGAATATATCTGGGGCTTTCTCCCTTGTCACAAAAAGGAGCAATGCTGCTTGCAGCCTTTTCTCCTACTTATCTATTTCTGTAGCCACGAGGTACAAGAGAAATCTCAGCTTCTATTTTCTTCAATGTTCCGCTAAATTTCTTTTGAAGGTTATCTTTCCTGGAGGCTTCAACTGATCCATTTTCTTTTCATTTCCTTCTTTTTTTTCTTTTTCTTTTTTTTTCTTTCTTTTTTTTTTTTTTTTTTTGGCACTGCATAATATGTTTATGTAAAGAAGAAAGGAGAGGAAAAGAAAGTATACCTTTCTGTTGACATAAAAACTCTTTGGTTCTTACTCTGCTTACGGGCTTTCTGCTTGGATATCCTAAATACAGTCACGCATCTCTTCTGTGCTGTAAAAGGGAATGTTGCTGTGAAGAATGCTGTTTGAAATAGTTTTCCTTACAGACTTTGAATCAGACCCTTCTGTAGCAGATCTGCTGTCCATATTATATTTATGTGATCATAGTTCTTTGCTTTACTGATTTAAAGTTAGTTTTAATTATTCCTTATTTTTCTGAGTCATCTTGAGCCAAATTAGCTAAACCACATTTATCCTATTTTGCAGAGGATACGAGGTTAGGAGGATTGTTACTGCTCCATAAATATGCCCCTAACTGCTCCTTTAGTCTAGGCTGGGGGCTCTTAACAGTCCCGGAAGGCTTTCTGCCAGAACCAAGTATTGATGAGCTTGACAGTAAGTTGGCTGCTCCTTTGTTGTGTCCATGTTCCTTTCTGTGTGACTACTTTTTTTGGTTTCTGTCATCAGCCAGCTGATTTGCATAAACAAAAGAAATAATCTCAGGTAGGATGTCAAATTTGGCTGAAATTGGTATTAACAGGAGTATTAGTTTGCTTCTTGTGCTGAAAAACTCCCGTGTGCTCCTAAGGTCATCTTATATTTTATTGAAATACTTGCCCATTAGCCTTAAAAGATACCAATAATAGAGCTTTTATTATATTTTTTTTTTCCTGTGGAATTTTATTTGTTCACAGGGGAGCAATCTGATAGCTTATACAGCATGCAGACCATTGGTTATATGAGTTTAGTAGGAGGTCATTGTGCAGAAGATTAATGAAGTTATTTGACTGTGTTGCATTTCCTCTTCATTCATTGTACAAGCGGTATTGACGTGTGCAGTACACTGATACGGATTGTACTGGTTCATCGAAGTACACACAGTCCTATTCTCCCTATTGTTTTTGCCTTTAAAGTGAAGCACTTGTGAATGATGTGATTTATTTTATTAATGGTATCTTTGCTGCAGGCTGCAGCACTGAGTCCCTTTGTCCCAATGAATCTTTTTTATGACAATGATAATATATGACTTGGTGTTTGTTTCAGTAACAAGGAGACAACTGTATTTTGCTTGTACTTATTTTTTCGGTCTTGAATCCTTTGGCTATTCCCAAAATAGACAAAATCAGCTGAAGCATATGCAAAGATCCTTATTTCAAACTTAGCATTATCTACTGGCACATTATTTTTAACCAGAGACAACAGCTCAGACAAAACAGTGCATTCCTTAAGCATATCCTTAGGTTTTATTGAAATTAGTCCGATTTTGGGCCAGGTTTAGCAGCCTCAGCCTGTTAAATTTGTAAAGTTATTTGGAACTGTGGGTCACTGTGGTTCTGGACTGCATTAGATCAGCACATACAGAGACAGAGAGCCCAGGGACCTGTGTGGGGTTTCTAGCAGGAAGAATCTGTGTTGTGTCCAGCTCTGGCAAGAAGTTAGGATGCAGTTGCATAGGCTGGACTTTGTCCAGGATATCAGGAAACCCTATTCAGAGAGAAAGTGGCCTGATGCTTTTATTGACCACAGATCACCAGGGCTGCCCTTTATAGTCCTGCGTAAGAAGTGGCAATAGAGCCAGAGTAACTCCTTCCAAACCTCGTCCTGCAGTTCTGGCTCAGCACGGGGTTGAGCCCAGCTCTCGTCAGCATCACTTCCTGCTCATGTTGGTGCCACTTGGAGACCTTCCACTGCAAATATTGATCGAGTTAACACTGCTTAGCTTATGAGATCTGAGGAGATGAAAGTATTTGGCCTTATAGCTGCAGGCTATTACAAATGATTAAAACATGAATCAGATCCTCCACCTACCTGCGAGGTACCGAGTTTGGGATTCTTTTCCAGCCCCTGCCCACACAGTCATTAGCCCAGAGACTGCTACCTCTGCAGGGAAACGTGCCACTGGAAGGATTAGGCTGGCACTACCGCCTTCTGGTTTGTGTCCCTGTCTTAAACGCATCACCTTTTTCTGCTCACTATATGCTTATGGTAAGGCATAGGGTATAGTGGAAATGCTTGGAGGTCTTTTGGCTCCATCCATGTCACTGCTTGTTCAGCTCTCTGTTGTGATTCACAGGTCTGCATTCTGCACTGAATCAGACATTAGAGATGCAAAAGGTCTGTTAGGTCAATTAGCATGCCCTTTGGTGATTCTGTCAGGATGTAAGTCTAGTTTTTGTTCTGCTAGGAGAAAAAAAGGAAGCAGAGTTATATAGTGTCTCTGCAGGTTTGGATTACTGCATGAACCTGTGGCTCTTTGGTCCTTTGTGCTTGTGAAGAACTTTTGGAGTCCATAGATTCAGTAAATTGGTAACTTTTCTTTTTGACTGATTACGAGTTGTTGTCGCAAAGTCAGAATAATAGTCACAGCTAATCAAGGGAGAAAACTTTCTAAATAGTGGAGTTTGGGGATTTGTGCTGCTTTTTGACATCACACAGCACATGTGTATCTTTTCTGGCTTATTTGTCCTGACACTTCTTTTTTCTGCTACACTGAAAAGTAATGCTAATATTGATACTTCCTTGATGCACATATCTAGCTGAAAAATCAGGATCTTGTGTGTTGTCTCATTTAAGAGAAACTGGTCAAAGAGAGATACTGCTACAAACAGACCATGTTTATTTGAAAAGCTGGTCATCCTTCCTTGAGCAGTGGGAGAAATGCTGGAACACAGACTGTCACTCCATGCTTTTAGTGCCAACACCCTCCTTCACTCACCAAAGTGTTTTTCTTGATTACACTGCCAGACTTGTTCAGGGTGAGCTTCCTTCTCTCTTTGGTCTGTGCCTTTCTTCTGCATCACGTTATGTGTGCATGAGCTCCCAAGGCAGGACTTGGACAAATACCTCCTGCCACACTCAGGTTTCTAGCTAGGCTTGCATTTCTGCTTGGGTTTGTGTGCTGTATTTTGGAGACTATTATCTCAAGTATCAGCTCTCAAAGAGGAATTTAGCATTTTCTCGAAGTCATTTTAAACAAAGGTCACTGTTTTATCTCATTGTTTTAGTGAGGTATATCCCCAGCCACAGTCAAGCTAGATGATTATTTGTATTTCAGCAAGGTCTGGATGGATTTTTCTCTTGCTGGGCTCTGTACATACACAGTGGGAGGCAACCCCTGTGTGGAGGAATTCACCATAGGAGGAGACACTACAGGAAAGGCTAAACAAAACAGAGATGGTGAATGTAGCAGCTCAGAAGCAGGAAGCAAATCAAGCTGAGAGCCTGACTTAGAAACTATCTTTCTCAGGTGCTGCCTAAGGCCTAATGTTTTCTACTCCAGTACTTCCCAGGTACTCTGTTGTATGATTCAAAAAACATTGAAATCAGTGAAAAAGCTGATAGTTCTAAGTCCGTAATGCTGGCTTCTCTTTTCAATTCATTTCATGATGAGGAGACTTACTAAATGAAAGGTGAAGTTACCAAATATAACAGAGGAGCCTTTATTTCCAGTGGAAAGTGAGTTGCTGCCAACTTGTTTGGATAACAGCAGTTAGCCAAGCCTGTGTCCCAGAGCATGTTTTAACCCTCAGTGACTCCAAGTTTGCCAGCTGGTTTGCAGCAAGCAGAACAGTAGCACAGGTTTGCAAGAGCTCCCCATCTGACCCTTTCACTGGCCATAGCGTGGTGGCAGCCTGGACTTTCTCATTGAGAAGCACTTCCAAGAAGCAGGTGTAAATTGGAACCTACAGATAAGAGTTAATTCTTTTATTTGCTGGATAGCAAGACAAAAAGGAGAACAGTGAGGACCCTTCATCATTTTCCTAAACAGGTCTTATTAAGGTGTCCTAATTAGAGGACAAAGATCCCTTCTGAATCTAGCTTGTTAGAAGAGGCAACTGTGATTTCAAGCAGTCTTTGCCCTGTCCCAGGCCTCAAAATAGCCGAATGATGCTCTGATGCAGAGGAATACCTGTAGTTCCCCTAGCACAAGCTGGTCTGTGCTGGAGGCCATCTCTGCAGCACCCTAGCAGGATGTGGGTTTGAAAATAAGATGGTGGGCAACAGGGGTGTGGTTGCCAGCATGAAGGATAACAAAACAATGACTTTTGTCTCCTTTCTGTTATAGCTCTGCATTCCCTTTCCCTTACTGTGAGGACACTTTAATCCCACCCTATTTGTCTAAGTGATATGTAAAAAAAAAAAAAAGAAGGAGAGGTTGGTTTCGGTTTCAGTAGATAGTGGAGGGGATTTTATGTTTGAGGGAGTAAAAATTCTTGCTCACTTGCTCAGGATGGGAGATCTTGCCAAAGTTATTCTGGTGATGCCTCAAGACTAGTTGGGAATTCAGTTATTAAAGTCCATACTGAAACCAAAGACCTGTATCTGAGAAATGTTTTTTATAAGTCTATGAATCTGTCTGAACATTTTAGGTTTTGCTTTAAAACAAGCAATTAAAAAAAATACAATCTTTCCCCAGGTATTTGATGACTTGAGTTAGTGGTAATGGGGCCCAAAAGTCACTGGAAGAGAGGGCACTTTCCTAGGAGGGGAGAGTGCCCAGGTCTAGTGCTGACCCTTCTAAAGGCTGCACTTGCTCTGCTGTAGGTTCTGTTCAAAAGAGAAATTGTGTTTCCCAGCTCAGTTTGTTTTGATTTGTTTGCATTTTCCTTTCTAATGCCTGTAAAGCGGTCTTAGAGGCTTGTGAGAAACCAGAAAATGTTCCTTACTTCTCAGAGGCTAAGTAGGTCCCATCCAGGGATGCATCCTACCTGGCTTGTTTAAGCATATCTTTCACAGAAATCTCAGGGTACTCAGAGGCTCAACCGCCCCATGCTTTTAGTGCCTCTACTTGATTATATCTAAAATAAGTAAAACAATATGAGCCTAAAAAATTATAAAATTACTGTTTTCTGGAAAATGTTTGGCTTTGAGTTCTTAGTCTGTTCATTGATGTCTGTCTCAGAAAGGGCAGATGAATCTTGTGTTTCCAAGAAGACTATAAGTATAGAGCAGTGCCATCTCATTTACTAATATCATGAAGCTCATTTAGCTGAAAATTCAATCTTACATCTATCTAAACCATCAAGAAAAAAAGTCACCGTGCTGGGAGTCTGAGCTCCCAGCAAATATCTAAGCAGGAGCATGTCTCTGCTTCTATCTTCCTGTCAAATCATGAAAATGGTGTCTTGAAGTTTTGGAATTAGAAAGTCTTTGAAGATTCAGGACCTACTGTTGTCCAAAGGAATCTTTCTATATTTCCTTTTAATTTGTCTATGATGCAAGATCTCTATGTATGTAATGATTACTGAATTTTCTTGCAGTTAAAAGCAGCTTCTGCTTAGTTATTAATTAGAAAATATAAAAGGGTATCATTTTATAATCTGCCTGGTACTTTTCCAAAAAGTGAGTGATAATACACTATTCTAGATATCACTAGCAATTCATTAAGCCTTACAGCACCGAGCAGGCCACTAATGGATGCAGAATATCCCTTTAAATCCTTACTAAAATACAATAATCTTTACTGGAAATGGTAAGCCTTTGACAATATGTTCTAGCATAGGGTGGCAGGGATCTACCTGGAGTGGAATTTGGTGGGACACGCAATTTATTGTCACTCACTTATAAAATATTCCAGGAATTTCTTCTGATTCTCTGAGCTTTCCCTCATGTCACCTGACTTTGACTCAGAGCCCAGACTGCAAAATGGAGTTTGGTTTATGAGAGAAGGTATTAAATTTCAGCCTTAACAGAACTAAGTATTGACTTGACATTTACGCAGATTCTGACTCGTGGGATGAGTTGACTGATTAAAATGAGGACAAGCAATCTATCAGAGTATGAAAAACTGATGAATAGTGACAAAGTAATGGTTGGTAGTAATTAAGAAGGTTATATAATGTCTGTAGAGCTATAGGATATCATACTGAATGAACTGCAAAAGTTGATCAGAAAACCTACAATACAAAAGCAGAAAATTCCAGTGAACTTCTAAAACGTGACTTCAGAGTTTACTTAGTGCAGGTCTTGCTAAACCTGGTGAGTATTTATCAGTGGTGTACAGTATGAATTTCCACCTTTCTCCTCCAGTGAACAGAAATAATGAAAAGGCCCTATGGCAAACTGTACTGCAGGTACCATTATAGTAGTAGAAGGTGAGCAAATAAGAATCTGTGTCCTCAAAGTCCTGGTTTCACATTAGATTTAATTCCCTTTTTTTGTTGCCTGTTTTCTTGCTACCACTGTTGCTCTTTTCTGTTTAGTATCTCACCTGTGTCAAGACCAACTCCTGGACTGTGAGCTTCTGTGATCAGACTATCTGAACTGGGCACAGAATTTGGCTAGCATTTTCTTGCTCTTTTATTAGAAGTGGTGAAATTTTTGTTATTTATCACTATGTTGTGTTTAGAAATAGATTCCTAATTTCTGCCTGATATTCCTAGGCAGTACCTTAATTAAAACAGTAATCTTGCAGCAGGTGACCTGAAAGTTAACTTTCTAGAACCAGATTTGTCATCTCTTTTCTTCGCTATAAAATTCATTATGGTATATCTTTATCCCCAGACTACACCAAGTTCTTCACTGGAACCATGGGGAGACAGCGTGAGGGAATACTGTAAAAATCTCTCCAAGAACAGCAGATGGAGGGAGAAATCCTGCTTTGCTCCCAAAGGCAAAATATCTGGGCACAGATACAAGTATCTTTTATAGCAAGACCTGATAATATTTTATTATTTTTTTCATAACTAACCAGCTTCCCTCTGGCAAATCCTACTTGCTTATGGTGATCTATTTTAGTGAAACTGGGAAAACTGTGAAATGTTTCAATATTGAAACAGACGCTTCACTTAGACGTTCTTGTCTCCTTACACTCTTTCGTTTGTTCTGATGCCTTTGCTTATTCCCACTATGTATATTACAGCAATTATCATATATTACATATAGGAATATTTTGATGTTTAGAGTTAATTTTTTGCATTTCATCTCTATTTTCATTCACATTCACTGACTTCCCACTCTGATGTTGTTTTGTTTTTTTTTATTTGCTTGTTTGTTTGTTGTTGTTTTAACTTAAAATTACTTTAACCTATGACACTATTTCCCACCTCCCAGTCCCTTCCTCCATTGTTCTCCTCCCAAGCCTCAGATGAAGTTCCCATCACACCTACAGCTACTCACCTTAACTTATGGGATAGTGGGTTCCCATTTTGCCCTCTTGGTGGTGATGAGCATCAGGAGAGCTCAGTGCAAAGCCTCACTATGAGGGGCAGGCAGATGAGTCTAAACTTGGTTACTGTCATCTCCATCTTTATCCCTGGCCTGTGCTACAACTCTTGGAAATTCTCAGCAATTGCCCCTTTCCTTAGTGTTATTGCTATTTCTGGTTTTACAGATGCATCAAACATAGCTTGAGGACCCTGTTTAATAGACACTGTATTAGGCTGATATATAGTTTCTCATCTTAGACACTTATGATCTCAAAAACCTTACATGAACTTTAATTCTGTCTCCAAAGTGCTTAAACAAAATTTTGGTTTTAGGATGTTGCAGCTGAAGAAAGAAATGACATGATGGCAAAGATGCAGGGTTTCAGCAAGAACAGGTGCTTAGGAAGGCTCTCAGGAAAGAAAGGAAGAAATGGAAGTGAGGCTTTGTCAGTCACTGGAGCTGGGGAACATGAACACAAAGGCAGGAGGCTAGCAAAGGAATTCCTTGAAAGAAGTGGACTTCAAGACTGTGAAGGGGAAGATGACTTGCTATTAGAGCTCTACTGTGGCCAGCCTAGGGCAAAGTAGGGAAGAGCTGAGAGGGGTTTAGGAGGCCATGGAGGGAGGTTAGCAATAATCCATTTGGGTGATGATTGAGCTTTCACAGTGGGGGATGTCTCTGGTGAGATTTTAACTGAAGAAATGAGCGCTAGTGAAACAGTGCACCGGATGCTGTGACTCTTGACTGTGCAGAGAATAATGAGTGGCAAGGAAGACAGGAATGAGAAGTAGGTGGAAAGATAAATAGAATCTATTTACTAGAGATTTGTGACAGGGTGGGCATAAGCTGCTTTTTATTGAATAAATTACTGTCACTGCAAATACTGTGTAAGTGAATCCATTCTTTATCCCTAATGTGTATATTAGCTAAGTCATGGGTGTCTGTTCCAGGATTTTAAGTGGAAGTGAAGGGCTACTGCAAACCAGACTGCAGCTCTGCTTTCACATTTGTTCAGTGTCGTCATATGTACTGTGGGCTTATCCTTTCCTTTTCTCATTCTACTGGTTTCTGTTTCAGCTGCTGCTAGGGGTGAGGAGGGGTATTATTTGTGTTGTTGATGTCAGTTACATGTGTTATTTAAGTAAGGGCAAAGTCCAAGTTCACTAGTACCTAGTGTAAGCTACCTTCTGGGCAGGTGCTGTCTAGAGCTGAAACACTCAGGAGGCTTTGCCCTTTAAGGATGTATGGATAGAATCTCAGTATTTGTGCTTCATTACTGCTAGGTTTGGCCTTTAAAAATGTTTACTATGTACAGATATTGGTTGCTGGCTCACAGAATAGCTCCTGTCTTGGGTACCTATACTTATTGGTATTATTTTATAATAGTGAAATAAGTCCAAACGTTTCGTTGCAGTGTGAATATTGCTTCTAAAAGCTGGAACCCAACCTCTATGTCAATGAAAAAAGGAAGGTCCTGGGAACTTTCTAGCAGTGCAGGTTCCATTTTCATGACTAACACGAGTGACACCATCTTGCTTCAAAGAAATCTTTTGTATGTGACCTGTGGCTTGCCCTGCTGAAGTGCAGTGGAAGGCTATCTCAGTGCAAAGGTAAAAGGGAATTTATCAAGTTTATTGGTTATAGAGAACTAATACACTTTGTGTGAACTTACAGATTACTTTCAGGTAAACACTAAGACACTTAAATAGATTCATTTACTATTTCTTCCCCTCTGTATCACTATCCCCTCCACAGTGACTGCAGGAGCTCTTTTTTGTCATAACTTGTAACTCACAATTCTTACTAACTCTTCAGTAAAATCCTTACCAGTTTCAGTCAGTATTGCATTGATCTGTAACAGGGGATCTACTCTCAGGGTGAATTGCTGAAGTATTTTGCTTACCTCACTGTGTTTTCCAGCTTCCTCATTCCTTGTACTTGCCATGGATACTCTGAGCTCAGGAGCCCAGTATTGAGGTCAAATCAAACTAATCTTTATCTCAACATAGTGTATTACTAAGTGGCACAAATACATGTTTATCTTTCAGCAGGGAAAAATCTGGGAAACTGTAGCCCATTACTCTGATTTGTTTTCTACAACTGACTTTGTATTTCTGTGTATTTTTCTTTTAACATGGCAATTGCATGGATAGGAAATCCAATAGCCTGTTAGTAGTCACACACATGCACTTGAGTATTTCTCTAAAAAGCATTTCAGTGCCCTGGATGTGTATCCAGTGTTTTAAGGAAGCAGTTGTCTAACTAGGGATTCATTGTCTTCATTTTTACTGTTGAGAAACCAGACAACTGATGTATGAAAGGCAAGCGCATGCTGAATGCATTGGGTTTTACAAAGGCTTTATGAACTTATTATGAACCTATTTTAAAATACTGTGTCTCTAATAAGTAAGTGCTGAGTTGAAAGTACTAATATAAGAATTTACTTCTGACATTTCTAAGGGAAAAAAATAGCATTGAAGCAATGAGTAAGTTATACATGTGAGTAAGGTGTGTAGTAGGCACACAAGGACTTCTCAGTGCTGTCTGTAGATGTTCTCATGAGAGTTCTGGGACATAAGAACATCCTTATTGATGTTCTTATAGCTTATGATTAAAAAGGGAGAAAGTAGAAATCTGTCTGATTCAGATTCCCTGTAGTGTGGTCACTATCTCCCCTGGACTTTCCTCCTCAAAATCCAGCCTTCTCAGGAAGAGAACTTTCTAGCAGTGTTCTTACCATTTGCCACAGGCCATTGTTGTCCTATGTTGAACATGTGCTGAAGGACATGGGAGAGCATGGCTGTGACTGGCAGTGTGCAGTGTTGGCTTAGCTGCCTGGAGAGTGTGCAGTCTGCTGTATTTCTCCCAGCACTGGGGGGTCTTGTTAGTCATTCAGTGAGGGTAAACTGCATTTAATTAAGTCCACCCTGGTATTTCAAGGATGAGAGCTCAAATCAAACTCATTCTTACAGAAAAAAATAAAGGATCTGTTGAAACAATTAAACTAAGCAATGCCACGTCGTGTTATTTTGGCAGTGATCTGAATCATGACACACCTTCCCCCATTTGTGTGGGAGAGATCTCAAGTGGAATGCAAGATTAATTATTTGGTGATGGTTGTTTTTGTTTTTTTTTCCACCGGAGATTACCTCTTTGCACAGCTATGAGCTGCTGTTGGTAGTTCCTGTCCATTTCCCAAATAAAAGCATGACCCTTTATCACAGAACCAAGTCAGAGCCAGCTATCGACTTCAGCTTCATCTGCTGCAGTAACTAGGGCTTGTTTCTATAGATGCTGCAGTTTAAGCTGCTGTTCCGAATTCTTCTGACCTACATGAACACATGAACTGCTTTGTTTGCTCAGAAACCAATTTGATTTCAGGAGGGCTCTGTGTAGTCACTGCAGCCTGTCATGATGTTATCATCTGAAAGATGAGAGCCACAGATCATAATTCTCACTGCTAAGGAGTGTCAAAAATACACAGCAGGAGCCCATATGTTATGTGTACATTACTTAGACCTGCCTGTTACCCCTAGGGCAGATTTTTTTATGTATTGAAACATAAAAATAACACAATCATGTTTCTTGTGGATGTAATAACTATATCAAATCCATTCCCAAATGGTGAGAAAGATGGCCTTTGTGCTGTGCCTCTTCCTATTCAATCCAGACTGATGTGAAAGAAAAGTGGTGAGGATATACACTGTTCAGATATACACTGCATTAAAAGGTCATCAAAGACCAAAACTGAAGTTTTGTCTACATTAGACATTGTTTTATTCTGTTTCTTTTTGGAAAAAAAAAAGCTTATTCCTCACTCCCCACCCCGGAAAGCCTTAACAATTCACTGCTTGATTATCTAGAATGGTTCTCCAATAGTAAGACAAGTGCCAAAAAGCCTGTAGGGCACAGATGAATGACATGTTTGGTTTTATGACTTCCTACAATGAAATCTGAAAAAACTTTTCTGAGATCAGGAATTACAAAAACTTTGGTCAAACATGTAGTGTGAAATCTTGCTTTCAACAAACTGTGGAGCATTTTTGGCAAATATGGAGGCATGGCATGATGAAAGTATTTGGAAACCAAAGCCTTTTTATCACTTTGGGTATAAGTGTAAAAAGCTTAATGCTAGTGCTAACATCAAGCTCTAGCATTTCAGTAATATCAGGTAAATCCAAACAAAATGAACAGACCCAGCCTTCTGGCTGCGTCATCTAATATCTTCTGGTGGTGTGATTCTTTTGTCCCATTTGAAGAGCAAGCTGGGCTTGCTTCCTCCTGCCTTGGTCACAGTGCTCTTTTGGAGGAGGCTCCTCAGCCACAGCCAGCCAATGATCCTTAATGCTGTGGCTGAAGCCACAGACTTGCCTGTTCCCATTCCCCTTGGGGATGGTTAATCCTCCTGCAATACCTGGTTTGACTGTGCTTGTGATCTGATCTGTTGCCAAGCTGTAATCAGGAGCGTGCTTGTTCTGTCTTATCTCAGGGCTGTATTACTGTCTTGTCTTTGGTTTGCAATTTCCTTGCAGCAGCAGTTACGTTTGTGGTTTGTGCAATGCTGGCCATCAGCTGCAAATATATATGCAGTTTGGCTTGGGGTGCTGCTGTGGCTCTGGAGCTAATGTCCTCAGTTGCCTTCATGTGCTGCCTGGTGTTTTGAACCACAGAACAGCTTTGGTGCATGCAGACTGTACCCTTCCTAGAGGAAACCAAACCACTTTCAGGTGGGTACTTACTGTGTGCCCACTCCTAAGGTGTTCAAGGCAGCAAGTGGGCTACACCATCATAAAGCCTTACAGTGTGGGCTGAAGTTCTCTGGGAGATCCTGTGATACTCTGAGTTGCTTTTCAGTAGGTACAAATGCCCAAAACATGTCTGGCCCTGCTGTTAGCCCTCTAACTTTTGCAGCTCACTTCTTCATCTTCCCTGAGACTTCTCACGCCTAAGCTTTTCCCTGCTTTGCTTGCTGTACCTTCTGTTGCTGTTCTCCCTTACTGAAACACCTATCCCTTTCCTGTCTCCCTCTCCCTCTTTTTTACCGCTGTTGGACTTTTTCTTTTGTTTGGTAACATCAATCCTTCTCTTCTTCCAGGAAAGCCAGTGCAGAGCAACCTAACCAAGCTTAGAGGAAACAGCACTGCAGGACTATCAGGCAGTTGCCAGCTGGTAATGACAGCAAGTTAAAGGTGTCCTTAAAGACCTGAGGAAAGAACCACGCAGAGTGGTGACTTTGTAGCTATTCTCCATATTATGATATGGTATAGACACCTTGAACCCATCTTCCAGTGAGAATACACCACTAAATCAGACTCCTTTGGATATCCATGCTCTGGACAGACCATGCAGAAGAGTCACAAGGAGAAGGTATCCTTTAGATCCTGTTTACAGACACCACAGATTCGCCTAGAAAAGGCAAATCTATGAAATCTCTTCAGCCCACTCCTAGCCCCAGCCTGCATCAGCTATCCTCTGTGCCAGTACTTCTCATTCCAGCCTGAGTAAGTGAACTGCTTTTCTACAGATTTCTGTTTTTGAGCACTCCTTTGGGGGGTACAAGTTGCAGGTTCTGCCAGGATAATTTCTGGCTCCCTCTACAGCCATTGAGATGCTCCCAAGAAGTGCTAGGTAGACCAGTCAATGGAGTATGAAGAAGAGTAACGTCTGCTGTGTCCCCGTCTCTTCAGAGACCTCTTTCGGTGTAGGCTGAAAGGACAAAAAATGGCAGCAGGCTCAACACCACATGGTGACCACTGGGACATCTCCTTTCCACAAAACAGAAATTCTTAATAACAACCAGTGTGCAAGTGGCGTATTGTGATGTTCAAAAGGCACGTCCTCTCTGTGAGCAGAGCAGCTGGCCAAAAGCCCAGGTAAATGGTGAAATAGCCAGTTTCTTTAGAGATAAAAAAGGTTTCCTTGGTGAAAGGCTACTTGTTATTCCTGCAGGATCAGGACAAACGCAGCTGGGTTCACCCTCTGCCTTTCTAGCCCTTATCAAGTCTTACTCCCCCATCTGAGTTGCTTACACAACCTAAACCCCCCCCCCCGCCACTCTCTCCGCTGCCTCCAAGAAGACGACAGCAAGCAAATCTCTCCTCACCCTCCCCCTTTCCTGAACTGCATGGCACAGGCACTTGTCAGACGCATTTTTCTTCAGCGAAACACATAGTTCTCAGCCTGTGATGTTTCCTGAGGACTGTGGAGGCAGGCAGCAGTCACAGCCACATGCCAGAATGCTCTAAAGATCAAAAAAGGCAGAAGGCCAGAACAGGCATAGTCAGAGTAACCATGCTTGGTCAGGAGTATGGGTTGAGGTTCCCTGGGGAGTAAGTGGGGTAACGCAGCAAGCCCAAACCCCTCCTCTAGGAAAAAGTATGAGATAGAAAACTAGTGTATAGTTAATTGAACTCAACCCCGACCTGCTCAGTTCACCCCCTTAATGAAGACATGGTCAGACATAGGGGGTCATCTGGCTTCCTCAGCTACTCACAGACTGCAGAAAATAGGCATAAAGCTGCTGAGGAAACTAGTTCTTGTTCTCTTGGTGCAGATGGAAAGCCTCAGCCAATTCCTTACAGAAGCTGTGTAGGACACAGCAGTTATCAGGACTACACTGATTTATGCAGCTTGTGCAGTTTGCACATTTGTGTCTAGTCTGTCAATCAGGACTTGACATATTGGGGTCAAACAAAAAAGCACATTGCACTTACTCAGCATTTCACAGCATGTGGTTAAACTAGCCCTGCTCCCCACTGTTGTGTGGGTATGGCTTCAGCACCCAACAGCACAGAGGGGTTTCAGCCTCTTTAAGCTGTGAATGATCTGGCAGTCAGGTGAAGTTCCTGACGACTGGAAAAAGGGAAATATAACCCCCATGTTCAAGAAGGGGAAAATGGATGACCCAGGGAATTACAGACCAGTCAGTCTCACCTCTGTGCCTGGCAAAATCTTGGAGCAGATTCTCCTGGAAGGCATGCTAAGGCACACAAAAAACAACAAGGTGCTTGGTGACAGCCAGCATGGCTTCACTAAGGGGAAATCCTGCCTGACCAATTTGGTGGCCTTCTATGATGGGGCTACAGAACTGATGGACAGGGGTAGAGCAGTTGATGTCATCTACCTGGACTTGTGCAAAGCATTCAACACTGTCCCACATGACATCCTTGTCTCTAAATTGGAGCAACATCAATTTGATGGATGGACCACTCGGTGGATAAAGAACTGGCTGGATGGCTGTACACAAAGAGTTGTGGTCAATGGCTCAATGTCCAGCTGGAGACCAGTAACAAGTGGCGTCCCTCAGGGATTGCTGTTGGGACCGGTCTTGTTTAGCATCTTTGCTGGTGACATGGACAGTGGGATTGAGTGCACCCTCAGCAAGTTTGCTGATGACACCAAGCTGTGTGGTTTGGTTGATACGCTGGAGGGAAGGAATGCCATCCAGAGCGACCTTGACACGCTTGTGAGGTGGGCTGATGCCAACCTCATGAAGTTTAACCATGCCAAGTGCAAGGTCCTACACCTGGGTCGGAGCAATCCCAGGCACAGCTACAGGTTGGGAGGAGAAGAGATTCAGAGCAGCCCTGCAGAGAAGGACTTGGGGGTGTTGGTCGCTAAGAAAATGAACATGAACTGGCAGTGTGCGCTCGCAGCCCAGAAAGCCAACCGTATCCTGGGCTGCATCAAAAGGAGTGTGACCAGCAGGTCAAAGGAGGTGATCCTGCCCTTCTACTCTGCTCTTGTGAGACCTCACTTGGAGTACTGTGTGCAGTTCTGGTGTCTTCAACATAAAAAGGACATGGAACTGTTGGAACAAGTCCAGAGGAGGGCCACAAGGATGATCAGGGGACTGGAGCACCTCCTGTATGAAGATAGGCTGAGGAAGTTGGGGCTGTTCAGCCTGGAGAAGAGAAGGCTGCTTGGAGACCTCATAGCAGCCTTCCAGTGTCTGAAGGGGGCCTATAAGGATGCTGGAGAGGGACTCTTCATTAGGGACTGTAGTGACAGGACAAGGGGTAACAGGTTCAAACTTAAACAGGGGAAGTTTAAACTGGATATAAGGAGGAAGTTCTTTACTGTGAGGCCAGTGAGGCACTGGAATAGGTTGCCAAGGGAGGTTGTGAATGCTCCATCCCTGGTGGTGTTCAAGACGAGGTTGGATGAAGCCTTGGGTGATATGGTTTAGTGTGAGGTGTCCCTGCCCATGGCAGAGGGGTTGGAACTAGATGATCTTAAGGTCCTTTCCAACCCTAACCATTCTATGATTGTATGATTCTATGATTCTAATGCCCTGGACTTGATGCAAGAAAACTGCAGGTCACTTTCTGCATAGCTCTCCGCCGATGTGATAATGTGAGAAAAAGCTTCCTGGTTTCTTGCACAAGCTGTGCCATGGCCAGAGAAGATGAGCTGAGCTCAGGGTCAGGTATCTTGCGAACGTTAATGTTATGTAGCATTTGTCTCTGCTGATCTTCGTTTTCACCATTTTCCTTTCAGTTCTTCTACTTTTCAAAGCAATCTGGTTAAAATCAGGCCCTCGCCTTGCCAATGCTTTTGCAAAAAATTTGTGCACAAATTCTACATGGGGAATCAAGTAATGATGGGTAAGAGTCTGCTGGAATATTAGTGATTAGCAATCATTTACTACAAGGTCATATAGGAAAGTGCCATTTTAAGCACAAGAGTGAACTCAGTGAGTGGTGAATGCCAACATTTCAGTGGGCCTGCAGTGTAAGCTCCTCAACATGACTCTTTATTCTATGTAACTAATAGAAGGATATATTTAGATTTAATGGCAGGTTAAATTATTATTATAATTTATTCCATTATTATTTTTATATTATTATATATTTTATATTGTACAACTTTTGCTTTAATCGAGGATTTGATAGTGAGCCAAAGCATCTTGAAAATTTTGCTTTATTGTGTTACAGACTTACGAAATGGGAGTCGGAGTTGGTAGTAGCAGAAAATCCTAGAGATGTGTTTGTGCTGTTTTTCTGAAGGAAGTCATTTAGCAGGTAGAACATTCGTCTTGCACGATCCTCATCAGAGGAGACAGAATTTGAAAAAATTGTACCTTGAAAAAATAGCGTCTGATTACATACAACATGTTCTGCCAGATATTCTGAGACAGCACCAGAAGGCACCACAATTCAAGTGGCAACAACATGTCATGGAAATATCTGAAAAGCCTCCTTTTCAGTAAAATCTCTGTTTATCATGCACTTGTTAGCAAGGGGGGCTGTTTGTTTTTACCTTCATTTCCCCATTCTTCAGTTGGTAGGTAAATTTTCACTTTTCAGACAGGTTCATATATTCAGTGATTTGAGAGCACAGAGAAAAGAATATAATTTCTTCTTTTTAAAAAACATTACAGATATATAAATATATAACATTTAATTAATTTCTGCAGCAGATATATTGATCTCCTTGATTCTTATTGATTCAGTTCCTTGTTTTCATGTGTATGGGAAAATGATGATCTATTTCGACAGCTTCCTCACCTGTGTTGTTACTGGTGATGAATTAGTAGGCTGATTTCAGGGGAGATACAGAGTGTCTGGAGAAGGAGTAAGTAAAGGGCTTACATATCTTGTTTGTTACCCAGTATGGCTCATTTGACTGGTGTAGGCTTTTTGCATATCCTCAGGCATATTCCTTATCATGTTCATGCTTGAATGCCCTGTCTGCAAATGGGATAATAATATTTCTTCTGTCTATTTAGACAGTAATTTGCATGGGACAGAAACTGAGTCATGACATGTTGGTACAGAATCCACTGGTGTGATCTACTAATACCGTTTCTTTAAATTGGTAGTAAAAACCAACTTGTACAAATAGGAAAAAATACTCGTTAATTCCTCAGCTGAAATCTTGATGCAAACTAATTTCACATACTTGAACATGTGTATTTCTTCTTGGGAATAGGCCCCACTGGTCAAAATATGATGGATTTGGCAAAGGCTGCTGATATCACTTTTGAACCTAAAGTTCAAGTGCCTTTGGTGCTAAATAGAAGGTATTCTGAATAACAGGATATTCTGCTATATGTGTGAGGTGGCTTCCTGGAGGTATGTGGGTTGAGGCAGGAGGAAAATGAGAGGAGGAGAAATTACTGAAACTCTGAAACAGCCCATTCTCTCACCTGCAGCAATTCTTCCACTTCGATTTCCCTATACCTAAACCATGGCAAGCAGAAGACAACAATTTCACCTGGGCAATGTATGTTGGTTGAGTTTTGGAGAAAACACTTTTCTAGGACTTTAAGCTGGCATTTAGCAGTACCTCAGAATACCCCTGCCCTGAGAAGGGGCTCCTTGGCCTGTCGATGATAGCAAGAGGGTGGAAAGGGAGCTGACTTCATTGTTCGTGTGTTGAGACTGCTAGGCTGCAGGCCTTAGAGGAACCTGAGGACAAGACCAGCAGAGGAAATTGGTAGAGAGAGAGTTTGCCAACAAGGAGTTGCCCTCAGAAGAAAAAATGGGAAGAATGGTAGACAGGAGAAAAAACCTGCATCTTACAGGATTTTTACACTGGCATCTTAATTCTCATGACCAAAGCAAATGAACTGCTGAACCTTCTCCTGTTCACCCACAGCTAACCCTTAAGTGATGAAATGACAGTGCTGAGGCAAATTGTTGCAGGCTGAGAAAAGAGAGTTCTACTAAGTAACAGCAGTGATTTCAGCAAGCTGTGACATTGGAAAACAGACTAGCCTGTTATTTACAAGCAGTAGAGATGCCCTGTTATGTTTAATAGGCAACTGTGGTCAGTACCTAAGAGTCAACAAAAACAGTAAGGGAAGCTTCAGCTGTTGGAGCATCTTGGAAGAATGAAGAAATGTGGCACTTTGGTGATAAGATGCATGAAAAAGAGAGTGGGACAGGAAAAATATCTCCTTAAAAGAAAATCATGTCCCCAGGCAGCTTTTAGCCAGAAAAAGAATAACATTTATGTATCTCTGAAACTCTATAGAGGCAGGACCTTGCTGTACAAACTTCTTTGCTAACAACAGTATTGTTTTAAGACACCACATTGGTGAAGAATCCTTACTGCCCTATTTTTAGCACTGGAAATTTAAAAGATGATGTGAGTGTTTTTGAAGGACAGCTCTTCCAGCTGGATGCTGATCTTGCATTAGATGGATTTTCAGTCATTTTAGTCACCAGCAAGAGATCAGAATGTGACATGAAGAACCAAACATTGGACAGCCAACAGAGAGAATTTTTCATATCACCAGACAGTTCTGATGGTTCAAGAAGGAATGTCTGACACTCCATATCAATGAAGAGTAAACCTTTCACTATCCTGAGGGTGTACCTGTATTGCACAGGTAAGTGCACACTGTAGAGGAAGGGTGGGTAAACTAGTCTAGGCACAAAAAGTGTGGTTCTATGTATAAATGTGCTTGTTGAAATAGACTTCCAGTGTCTCTATCCTATACTGCAATCTCGGTTGATTAAACCACACTGAAGTACTGAATCTTTCAAATCTCATCGTTTCATAGCCTCAGACATCTGGTAAATTCCATCTGTGCTATGGAACTATGCTATTTCAAGGTCATGCATTTCAGTAAATGATTCCTAGTGCATTTTGCTCCTGTGTGGATTTACAGTTCTCAGAATTAACCAGACGGCACTCTGCATCCGGCTGCAGTACAGAAATACTGGGAGAATGAATTCTAGAAAAAATGCATATGAAAATTAATCCATGGGAATGGGTCATGAAGGGTAAAAGTAAAGAGAAATGAATCTGCAAGTGAGTGGCCTTACAAAAAGCATGTTTACAGGAAATAACAGAGTTGGCAGTTTGCTAAAGAAATGGTATGAAGCACAAGCACGCACCACCTGAGTGCAAAAGGAGGGCAGGAGTTTTAGTAAGACCAGAGTGCCCCATTCATTAGCTCTCATTTGATCTCAGTGTAAGAAGGAAACATGCAGAAAATAAAATGTAGGTCATCATACTAAGGAGTTATACTAAAGTGGGGGTACAAGCCTTTATCATGGAAATTACGCTGTAAGTTAGCAAATAAAATAAAATGCAAGGAAGGGTATTTCTGAAAGTATGTAAGTAAGAAGAGGGAGTTCAAGCTCAGGTGTTGTATAACCAAGAAGCCAAGGAAAGCACCAGGGAAGGGAAAGGAACGGCTTGTTTGGTTTATTTTTTTCTTTTTTTTTTTTTTTTTTAATATACTTAACTGCAATCAAAGAAGTAACAATTTTTTGCCTACACACAGAACAGTGCATTTGTTTTTGCTGAATTACATTCTCTCTTTTTAGTAGTTTTCTTTAATTCTTGTGGTCATTTGGAAGTCGTGTTTTCTCCCCCACGTCCAGCCTCAGAAAATGTAGGACATATGCTTTTTTATTCCATCATCTGGGTTATTACTGAAATATTCAATAACAGTAGATCAGATCGGGTCTTCTGCATAGATAGTTTTGTGGTACTATGCTCGGTTTCATCAATGAACCTCTGAGTCCAATGTTGCCACCTGCCCTGCTCCAGCTTCAGTGCTGCCATCTAACATGACACAGGGAACTAGCCTGTTTTTAGGCACATCATGAAAGACAGTTTCACAATCTGTGCTAAAATCAAGATATAAAATGCATACCTGTTCCTCCTACTCAGGTGCCTCTTAACGGATCATAGGAGAAAAAAATTTTGATTTGATACAATTTGTTCTTGGAGAAGAACGTATAGGTGGTCAGTTACCTCTTTGTTTTCTTCCAGCTCTTTACAAACAGTTTAATTATTTAGTACCTTTTACAGAAACTGAAATTAGAGTGATAGATCCATTCACTACTCTTCTTTTTCTCCCTTTTAATTTATTTATCCTCTTCAGTCTTCTGGACTTCTCATCTGCCTTCTGTAAAATGCTGAGGGTAATCACCAATGCCTCTAAGATTGCTCACCATGTACATTATAAGAAATGTTGTCAGGCACAGCTGATTTAGTCCAACCTACCTAAGTAATTTCTTGCCCTTTCTTTCTATTCAAGCCTAGCTATCACAATTAGGTGGACATAGAAGAGCAGTACTGGTGTGGGAACTTTATGAGAGTAGTAGAAATAGGCTTTGACATTGCAGCTCTCTCGGCTGCACTGTCTTCCCAACACCAGGAAAGCAATAGAAGCCAACTATTATGTGCCCACAAACCCTCAGGTTTTTCACAAGGAAAAAATTTATTTGTGCAGGTGGCAAAAGCTAACTACCTCTTTCCATTTCGAGGCAGTGGGATCATGCATGACTGAGAGGTGGGTGAAAATCTGGCTGTTCCCAACCTTGAGATTCAGAGGCTCTTTTGGATACCCAGGTATTTCCTACACAAGAGCTATCTGTTATCTTGCCTTTCTCTCATTGCTCTGTGGAAACATCATCAATGTAAGAAAGCAAATAGTCTTGTGCGTGTTAGGAGAAAATTGGAAGTTTCTTATATCCTGTACAAGAGGAAAAGAAACCAAAAATCAAAACCTCAGTTTCTGTGTCTTGTGTGGGGCAGAGGCTCTGGTCATACTGTGGTCCATGAAGTGGTTGTGTGCATTGATTAAGGTAACTCATTTTCTGGCCAAGGAAATCCAGCTGTGGTTTGTGGGATTATCTTTCACAGCACTGCTGTTTCATTCCTGTCTGTGGTGTCCCATATTGTGGAGGTGGTGGGCTCAGTGAATTTGGCTGCTGATCACCATCAGGCTGGAGGGGTCTCTCACACAGCTGGACATGAGAGAGGGGCAGCTCGCTGGGGCATAAATGAGAGCCTGGCAGATTGTAAATTCCTGCAGGCTGCCTTCCTGGAGGCACCATGTGCTGCTGTTGGGCATGCACACCGAGACAAGCAGAGGGACAGAAAGTTGCAGGTGTTAGCTCTCAGCCCTAAACTCACTACTGACAGGCTGATGGCAGCAAGTCAGGAGCTGCGGGACTTTCTCAGTAACTGCCTGCTCCTGAGAGATAGTGCTCAATGTGCCCCCTGCATTGAGAAATTGTGAGTGTAGTTATCCACCAAGCAACAAGCACCATAACACAAGCTCCTCTGGGGTGCTGGAGCTCCCCGAGTCAGCTGCATCTGGCCTTGTCCTATCCCTCTGGCCCAGAGATAGGTCATAGAAGATGCCATGAAGACCCCTGGTCTCAGGTAGCTCCCCCCAGGGAGCATGAACAGCAACTGAAGGCATGTGTAGGACTCACCAGGCTCTGGAAATGCTCTGTTGTGGTCCTATACTGTGAGGAAGATGGAGCACTGGTGACCAGAGTAGACAAAGAGGTTTGTAGTGTAAGGGATTGAAGGCAACACACTTTATGGTGCACCATGGCCACCCTCACAGTAAAGAGCTTCTTCATATCTAACCTGAACTTTCCCTGTTTAAGTCTGAACTCATTACCCCTTGTCCTATGGTAACAATTAATAAAAATTGACAAGCTCATCTTACAAACTACAACCCAAAAAAGGGGCACATAGTATTTTTCCTTTATAGATTAATTTCAAGCCTCAGAGAAAATGATGCATGTTGAAGTGTTTACTGTAGGCTATTTTACTGGAATAGGTAGATACAAAAATAGATGAACATTTATAAAAACTTGTAGCTATTTGGCTGAAAATAGTTTTACTTCTTACTCAGACAGAAACTGACAAGTGTGTCTGAGGAGAAATGGCTCATCTTTTCTAGTTTCTGGGTGCTCATTATAAGTGTAAGAATAGCTCACATTTTTTTTTTATACATAGAACCAATTATTGCCCATTTTATTCTGAATGTGGTCTTACATTCCTATCCCACAGAAAATCTGATTGTTTATAACATTTCTCTCAAGCTTCTTGTTTAGTGGCTTTGAGAAACCTGTTTTCCTCCCATGTTCTTACGGTCAGTGGTAGAGCCCTTGGTGGGAATTGCAGCACATGGACCTCCTTAGATGCCAATATCCACACAGCACAGGGGTGATGTTTAAGGCCTGTTCTAGCAAGGTAAATAAACAACTGCAACCATGAGGCACACATATAAACCTAAATTAGTAGAATAACTCAGTGTTAGTTACCTACTGTGCTGACTCATGTCCAAAGATTTTTGTAACTTCTTTCTGTGATAAAGCTGTGAACAAGTTTTCTTTTAATTAAGCTATTATGTTCTCACACAGTGCTTTTTAGCTTTCAATATGTCACTTACTGCATACACATCCTCTAACATTCCAAACCCATATCTTCGCCAGGCTGCCAATGTAAAATAAGAGTTATGGATCTTTCCCCCAAGCACTTCCTGAAATCTTTTTTTCCCCTGTCATTATATAAAGCGCTATGGTGCTCTTTCTTTTAAGCTTGCCATCTGGATGTCATTCTTGATTTTGTCTCTTTTTAAATATGCATATTCAGGCTAGACCTGAAATGACACAGCTTCTTTCTATGTAATGGTTCTAAAAGCTGTACTTTCTTTCCTAGCCGCTTCATCAAAACTTTGTCATGTCTTCGTCATCTCAAGTCTTGGTATTTCAAGTTCTTCCTCTTTGTTATGAAACACTGCATTTTCTGCATCCCTAGGGATATGCAAACTGGTGCTGCAAGATTTATTTTCCAGACTGCATAGATCATACACCCCCCCTTTTGAATCATCATCCCCTGCTACCTTCTGTCAGTCATAGGTTTCTTGTCTTCACCTTCTGGGTCCCCCAGCACTCAGCCTTTCCCAGGTTAGCTGATCTTGAAATGAGAAATGAAACCTCCACTGTGTTGTACCCTCATCTCTAGGTCTTTATTCATGTATGTCCCTTGTCTCCTGAAACCAGGGCTCATAGCAATGGCTACTCCTGCAGGAAGACAAAGTGCTGGGGTCTCTGACAGAGTTTAGGATGCAGGGAGTAGAGACTGGCACTTCTAGGGCTCGTTCTGCCCTAGCTGCCCTTGAACACTCCTCTGGAGGGTCCAGCTTCAGTATATTGACAGCAAGAGGAGCACAAGACGACTGTTTCCATGTATAAAATTACTATTAGGCATAGAGGTTGAAACACCCAAGCTTTTATACAATAAAATCTTTGGTACTTGAAACTTTTTCCCTCTACCTATGTTTATACAGCAAAGAGAAAACAGTTCTTAATGGGATTTTGGATACGGTTATAAAACTACAAAGAAACCCCCACAGAAAACCCAACCAATAAACCAACCAAAAAAAGCTGTTCGTTAATTGCTGTCCATGTCTTGCTTTTCTGTGATCACTACCTAGTGCTTTGCAATAATATCACTCTATTTATAAAACTGGATTTCATTACCAAAAATAACAAATGTAAAGAGTTTATTGGTAACAGTTTTTTGCAGCAGAGTCTTTTTTAACATAATGGATGATCACATTGTTTTTTAATCCTTTAACGTATCTGTCAGTGTTGTTTAAAACCCAAGATTTTCTTGTAGAATTCACAAGATTGGATAGCCACATCAGCAACAACAGCTATTTGAAAGGATGTATAATGAAACTGAAACCTAAAAAAGAGAAGGGAAAATTGAAATGTTTGTTTTTTCATTTGTCTTTAAATGAAGAAAACAGATGTTGCAGTCATTTGCATAGAGATTAGTGTGTCCTTGAAACTCACTTAAGATCTGTGACTTTGTCTAAACTTTTGTCGCTGGGCTGCAGTTTTGTTTTCCACAGCCCCCTATGGCAGTAACTTCTGTTTGAAGAAGATACTTCATATACCACTTCTTAAAGTGGTTTCTTCATACTGTCACTGGATGTCCTTTAGTTCTCCTATTTTGAGACTTTCCCTGTTCAACTTCTCTGCTGCTTAGGAATTTACAGACCTGTTATATATCTCTTTTCCAAACTGGAAAATGTTAGGCTATGTATTCTCTCCTCTGTGAGTTGTTCTTTATTTCTGATCAGTCAGGGCAATAAGGAAATGTGTGAAAAAGTGGCTTATCACTACAGAATACTAAGCCAACAGGGCCTGAGTCCTGGTGTTCCGCTTCAAAAATACAGTTGTGAATCCTGGTGACAAAGTATCTCCCTGTCATACAGTTAGCCCATCAAGTCACAAGGTATCAGTTTGTTTCCTGTGTCAAAACAGTCCTCCCCTCCACTGAGACAGCAGGGGTGTTGAAAGATGTTATTCATTGTGTTGGTTTTACAGTTCCGCTTTTTTAAGCAGAGAAATCCAGTGAAGGAATTGCAAAGTTCAGCATGACAAACTAGGACATGGTGGAGTTAAGATTAAGGCTACATCACTGATTTACCCCTATGTATATATATGGTATAATGTTAGCTTTTAATTAGCTCCACAGTATGTTATTTCTCTGTGGGTCTCCATTAGTCACTGAGTGAAGCAGTCAGTACTGTAGTGGAAAGGAGGCTCTTGCCTGTGGGACCCTCACTTCACTTGGTCCAGATTTGAAATGTGTGTAGAATGCAGAAGGTCTGGGTTTCTTGGGCAAATCAGAAGATTGCCGTTCCTGCACCCCCCCCCCCCCCCCCCCCCGACAGTTCCAGCATTGTACAGGGCAAGTCCTTTCACTAGAGCTTTCATAACATGGACGCTACTTTTGGTTTTGTTATTTTCTAGGTAAGAGGAGTGTGTCTATGTTACAAACTTGTTGGTGTGACTACGCCATTCGGGTACATGGTAACAACTAACTGTCACTCTGTGATGGTAAAAGGCTGTATGTTATGTATATATGTGTATGTAAAATCATATGTATCCTATTTTATTGCCATATATCTCTTCAAAAGGGGAGAGGGAGAGGAGGGAAGAAGGAATTACCTGAAAATAGGTGTACTAGCAGAAGCTGTGCTTCACTGTAGTATGTACAGTGGCCACCTTCCTGGCCTTTTGGATGTTCAGAAACATACTGGACAGTGAATTATTAGTGAAATGGGCCAGTCATCACTAACATCAGTAGCCTGCCCCCCGCCGAGGTGGCAGAGATCTAAAGGACTAAAGGTGCATTTACCTCCGACTCCAACCAGTGTGCTCTGTCCAGAAACGGATGAGTAGGGGCTCTGACACCCGGCTGTGGGTGACACATGGAGGAGAGGTTGGTCTTCATCAGAACAGCCTAAATGCGTGGGAAACTCATCGCGTGCATGGTCACAAGAATTCCTGCTGAAGCGTGGGGAAGGATTCAAGGCTCTGTGACTTTTTTTACTCCCTTTCCCCTCCTGGCCCTATTAACAACGTTTTGGCTTTAAACCAAGCTGTACGCAGGGGGCAATACGACCTCCTTCCCCACTCGTGGGTACTCAGAGAGGCTCGCTAATGGCGATGCGGCACCCGGCGGCGGGACGGGGGTAGCAGGAAAACCCAGGAGGAAATCGGTGATTCCAGCTAGCTCCGTTTGGAGAGAGTGCGGAAGACCGGGGCTGCCCCAACCGGCCCGTTCCAAACGCAGAGCTGCGGCGCCAAGCAGCCGGCCCCGGGAGCTCCGCCGGCGGGCCGGGCCGCGCTGCCCTTAGGGGCGGTGCGGCAAGCGCCAGGCCCCGCCTCGCGGCGGCCATTTGTAGCACGGCGCCCGGGCTGCGGGGTGGGCGGTGCTCGCTGCTCGCTGGGCTCGGCGCTGCCGCTCCGCACGGCGGGGCTGTGGCTGCTCAGCACCGGCCGGGCGAGGAGAAGAAGAGAGGAGCGGGCAGCGGGAGGAAGAGCTCGCCAGACCCGGCGGCGCTGCCGCGATCGGCCCCGCTCGACTCCCCCATGGCCGCGGGCTGCAGGGACGGCCCGGGGCAGGAGAAGTACCGGCTGGTCGTGGTGGGCGGCGGCGGCGTGGGCAAGTCGGCGCTCACCATCCAGTTCATCCAGGTGAGGGGCCACGGAGCCCTGTGGGGGGAAGTGCTGCGCTCCGCCCGTCTCGGCTCGGCGCCGGGGCCTGGGCGCTGCCCGGCGCGCAGCGCGGGGGGGCCGGGGCCGTGGCGGCGGGCGGCAGCTCCCGGAGGCGCGGTGGGTTTTACCGGCGGCGGCGGCGGGGCTCGCCGCGCTGCCGGGCGGGGAAGCGGAAAGTCAGGGGCGGGAAGGGAGGTGGCGGCGTGACCTTGAGGGGCCCTGGGCCGCGGGTGGGGTGCGACGCCCCGGGGCGGTGTGAGCCCCCCGGGAAGGTTCTGGAGCCCGCCGGGAGTCTCCGCGGCGCCTCCGGGGTGGGGTGGTCGGGGCGTGGGGACTGGTGGCGCGGGCGCGGTCCGGCCCCGCGCTCCGCTCGGGAGGCGGCAGCCGCGGTAAGGAGCCGGGGTCGGGGCAGCGGTGGCACTTGGCGTCCTGCTCCGAAAGAGCTGCCCCGGGCCGAGTCTGCCCCTCCTGTGCCGGCGCGGGGCGAGGAAGCTCTTGCAGCCCCACTGGGAGAGGAGCGGGGCCGAAGAGGCGGTGCCAGATCGGAGGCGGCATCGCCCAAAGCTCCCTGAGCTCCTGCGGCGGAGGCTTCAACTTCCAGACAATTGTAGCTTTCTGTTCGTTTTCAGTGAAAAACATGTCAGAATAGGTCATGTAAAGTGGGTGTATCAGCCTCATGAGGAAGAGCCCTTTTCCGCCCTTATTTTAGCCATACCCCTTCATTTTCATCTTCTGCCCTGTTGCTTTTAGCGTTTCTACTGCTGTCACTCATCTATCGCTGTGTGTTTAGGGTGGAAGAAGGAGACTGCTTGTGTTTCGCTTGCTGGTGTTGCTGATGACAGATGTGCAGATCAGGAGAGAACGACTTGTTCGTTTCTTTAATTCCACTGAGGAAAGGCCGTGATACCTATCCCTAAGATTGGCTGTTTGACAGCAAGGCAAGCTTGGTTTTTAATGTTCAGAGAAATGATGTTCTCAAGTAATGTTTTGTTAGAACAGGTGATCTGATAGCAAATAGACTATTTATTGAGTTCAAATTTTCTTCGCTAATGCACGCATCCATGTGATTTTAGCTGTAATAGTCTGGTGAGAATGTAACCTGCTTCATAGATGTAAATAACCACATAGCAAACAGCACTTTCAAAATCTGGATAAGTACTGGATAATTAAATGTTGAGAAGTTCCAGGACATGAAAACAGCTGGTGCGTTAGGGGAATCAGTTATCTGCAAATTAGTTCGAATGATGCCTTTGGGGTGGAACAGCAATACATGTTGTACAGGTACCTTGTGTGTTGGAGGCATACATAGCTGGTCAGATACTGGCAAGATGCTGACTTCCTAGTCTGTTTGAAGGTAATGGGGCTGCAATAACTGCAGTCCCCTCACTGTGTTGATGGAATTCCTTGCTACTTGTATATGGATGTAATTACTGGGGTTGACTGAAGCCAGTTTAGAGTGCCATTCAACCAAACATGGTACTGCTGCTTTAGGTGGTATTGCCCGAGTCTTTCTGTGGACATCTAAACTGGCTGTGACAACAGTGTGTGCAGCTGTGCACGGCTTCAGTTCTGAGATGCTGCTGTCTTGGAAAATGTTGCTGAATGGATTTCTGGAGTCCCTGGTGGTGTTAGAGGCTTTTGGATAATTTTAACTTCACAAAAAGAAAAAAAAAAGCTGGAATTTCTATTAGAGTCATAAGGAGAAAAAAAGTGAAGTGCACACTTGATGCCTTGGTATGTCCATTTATTTTAATAGCAGTAGGGTTCTGTCAAGCACTGGGTACCTTCACTATTTGAGTGCTGGTGGAAATTGATTCTTTAAACTAAAAGCTTGAGATACAGCCCTATGGAAATAAGAGTTTTGCCTCAAGTGTTGTGACTGACACTTGCCTTTCAGCAAATATCTGCAAAAGAGGAACCTGCATCTGCTTTGTCACAAAGAAGGATCTCTTCAAATTAATAGTAGAAAAAGAAATAGTTTACTTTGAACGAGTGTTGAGGGAACAGCACTATGGTGTTAAGCTGACATGTTGAGTGTAAATTTTTCATAACAAATTATTGTCAGTTTGTATTAAGTTATCTGCATCTTTTTGCCCTCTCAGCTGCTTTATCTTGAGATGAAATCATGCCACCACAAAGGGGTGTTTAGCAGAAAGTTCAGTCTTCTGAAAAATGTGAGAAATAGCTGGGAAATAAAGATTTTCTGAGTAGAACCTCGGGTACCTTGAAGAGTTTTGTATTGTTTCTGTGCTTGCTGGGTGGTTATGGACAATAAGAGATGAGGCTTGGTAAATTATTTTTGTACCACAGTATTTTCCTGAGCTCTTAAAGCTATGATGTTATCAAGTGGGTTGCAATGCCATGCAGCCACTTGTGTAGTTTCTGTATGGCAAGTACACTGCCAAGTATGCTGTTTGTCTCTTAAGGCTCCGTAGAAACTCCTCCAAAATGTTTTAAAATTGATTGCAAGCGAGTCACATGCTTCATTTTTGAAATTGCTCAGGATTAAGTGACAAACTTGTAGTTGCCTTCACTAAAACATGGATCTTACTAGCTCGCGCCACACGACAAATTTTGATGTCAGTGAAGCATTCAAATTATCTTTTACATCTTTATTGCTTGTGTGTCACCAACTCAGTTTTGAAGCTTAAAAAGGCAAGTTTCTTCTTACTGATACTAGCAAATATTTCCACACTTGGTCTTGCTTTCCTATAATCCTCTATTTAATTTTCAGCAAATCAGTACTAAAGTGCAGTTATTCTTGTTTTTCCTTCAGTGCTACTGATTATTTTCCAGTAAATGGGACTGTTGTGGTGATAGGATAACATGGGGGGAAGCATGTGCTGTCGTTTACATTGTATCTTTGAAAGATGAAACAGGATTTATATTTGAAAATGAGAAAACCCTTCATTTCAGATGAAATAACCGAAAACATAAGATGCTGAGGATGTAAAGAAGAACCAGTTCATCTTCTTTTTTTTGCCAGTTTTTTGGGCTTTGTGCACAACGAATCCTCTACGGCCTTGTTTAGGTGTTGGTGCGGAAACGAAGAGTTTTCATTCTTACAAGAGTAATTGGCTGTGGTTGAACTCCTTATGCTAGTGCTCAGGACATAGTGCACTCCTGTGCACACTGTTCTGTGTGAGAAAGTATTGGGAAGATTGTCGTGCCTCCATCTGAGCTGAAACAACATTGTTTTTGTAAGGAGGCTGTGTGAGCAAACCCATGTCATACAATGAAAGCTCTTTTACATACCGGGTTCAGCATTGTGCTCATTAGCACAGTGCAGTAGGACTGGTCTGAGAGATCTAACTGGTCAAATGTTAGTGAATGTGATCGTGGTTTCACTTTTCAGAACTTCATCTAACAATTCAGAGAAACTTTAGAGTACAAATTAACAGATCAAAGCTTTTAGTGGTTAGATGGCTGCTGTGTTCCTCAAAATTCTTCCTCTGGGGAGATAAACAGAGCTCGATATTGCTGTTGGTGGGCCAGGATTTCATCCTGGAAATACCAAATCATTTCCTGTAAATCAGGATATGATATATGAACTTAGTGCTGTCAAGTCAGTGCACTGTTAAGACAGGAAGTGAAGATGTTTTAATTGTAGAGGAGAGTTAATGGGATCTGTCACAGCTATAAACTTCAGGAAAGCAGCAGTGGATGATAGCTCAACGTTATGCCATGGTATTCTGTAAAACTGTAAGTGATAGAACTAAACATTCCTTCTGTTATTTAAAACATACACAAGTAATCCATCATGCTCAAATCCCAAGAGGCAGAAGACTTTAAAAATGCATTGCAGCCAGCTAACTGGCCTCTTAGCAGGCTGAGGTATTTGGGAGTCTGAGCTGTGCACAGCACACAGCTGTTGCCACAATAGCTTTTCTCCAGCTGTCATGCAGAGGTCTGTCACAAAATACCCCACATTCCCTTCTAACTCAGCCTTTTTTAATATTCAGGTTTCCTTGCTCAAAGGGAGTGAAGCCTAGCCAATACTTCATCACCCTCTGCATTTTTCTATCCTGCAGTTGCCATTTACTTCATGCTTTTTTCTTTCTTGTTAAACTGAACAATGTGTACCTAGTTTTAGCAGTATACAGCAAGAAAGCCACTAATGTTTTATTCTTTCAAATCTGCTCCACAAAATAGTGAATGACTTTGATCAGAATTGTCAATATTATTTGTTGTACTGGTTTTCCTCTTCATAAAACTATGGCTTTTGGTTTGTGACAGTGATGTGTATTTTTGCATAGAGTAGACTTTGGTGACTTACAAGACTGTGTTGGTTAAGAATGTATGTAGGGGTTCAGTATTTGTTTTTGTTTGTTTACTGATTTCATGATTTACAAGCTTAATACTCACTGTTAAATCTGTAAAATAAAATATTTTCCTACTGCTCTTAAACTGCCAGTAACAAGTTGTAATTTGAGCTAAGGTTACTGTTCTACTAACTAGGGAGTAAGATGAGTTGGATGTAGATTGCTTCACTCTTTAAAGTTAATATCAGACACTTGTCTGAAAGCAAGCATATATGACTTGCAGATGGGTGGTGAGCAGCTGTTCAGACGGTTTTTTTACCCTTTTTTTTTCCTTTCTTTTCCAAGCTGCTACTTTCGCAGGGCTGTTAGTTCTCATTAACTAGCAATAAAGCTAAAGGTGGGTTATCTCAAAGTATCATTTATCTCTGATACAGCTATTAGACAAGAAAATAGCTTGCTCTGAATTTGGTGGTAAAGCTCTAACATAGAGTAGTAAAGCAGATTGAAAAGCAACAACTGAAAATGCAGCTGGTGTTGGAGCTGGCATGCTGGATGTTTGACAGACCCCGATGTCTTAGTGTACCATTTTTGTATGCTAGGCTTGGGGCATGTGCAAATCCCTCGGCAGTTTCTAGGTATTCTGACTAACCGTTGCTGACCATCAGAAAAAATGTTCTTCAAGTAAGCTCCTAAGAAAATCAAAGGAATTAAATGCCATGAATTCCAGGCTGTGGATTCATGCAGGGCTATGCTGGGGCTGGTATGCTTACATTTTGATAAAGCATGGGGCCTACTTATGGTAAGTAGTACAATGTAATTGAAGGTAGCAAAATACAGTTTAGGAGACTGAGCAACTGATTGTTGGCATCTGTTGAGGTTAAAGGTGAGAAATAAAAATCCTAATAAAAACAAAGCACTTGTGATGCACTCACCTGGAATAATAAGGGCTGCTTGTTGCTGCTTGTGAAACTTGAGCTGCTTGGTTCCTTGCTTCCTAGAGCACTAAAAACCAAACAAAAGATTTGTCTCACTCCGATTAGTTGTACATCTACAGCCTGAGAAATGTAGTAGGTGACTTCAAGCTTAAATTACAGACAAGAAGGAAGCATTGGTTTGCATGTTACTGTTCTCTATAGCTAGCAGTGTTGTAATGCGTCTTAACTTAGCCTGCAGGGACGCCGTGTATTAATGTGCGTGTAGCTGAATGAACTGAGCTGGGTTCAAAAGCTGGCATATATTTGGAGTAGTGCTTAAATTTTGAGATACTCATCATTCTGGTTTTGAGGAATTTACAGTCCTTTCCCAAAGTGAAATTCCTTTGGGACAACTTAAACCACACTGCAGTCAGGAGGTACCTTTCCATGTGTTAACCCCTAGCAGCAGTTGCTTATACAGTGGGTAAATATTGATGTACCTTTTGGTTATCAGGTTGTCTTCTACTGCCACTTGCACAAGAAGTACTGGCACAGCTTCCCGAATTCCTGGCCGGTATGCCCTTTGCACTCTTGGGGATGAATAATAGGCAGCCGCTGGCCTGTAACCCTGTTCCTCCTTCCCGTGATGGAGGGAGAGGCTTCTGGTTTTGGCTGAAGCTCCAAATTCCAGTATTCAGTAGTGGTGATAGAGGGTGGCTCATGTAGGTAGAGCACATATATTCAGAGAATTCTGAAGAACCTGAATGGCTCATGTTTGTATACCTTATGCAACCTGTCTGCATTTACTGAAAGAGTTACCAGCACTGAAAACGTTGTGGCTGAGCTCCTTTGATACACCCCTAGATGAATAACAGCTTCATGAAGTGAAATGTAACAGTCTTCAGATTAGCTTGTAGGAAGATAGTTTTTTTTGCAGACCTTCCTAAACTGTTCATACTTCAGGTCTAGGCTGATACGATGCAAGTGGATAACTTCTGTGTTGGTTCTGACGATTCAGGTGGCTTACCTGCCCTGGTTTGGTAGTCTTGTCTTCAGTTATGGCCATAAGCACCATTAAAAGAAAATGTAACATCCAGGTAAATGCACCACTTGCTGTGAATGTGTTCTATTTCAAGAAGTATGTAAAATCAGCATTAAAACTGAATTCTGGATGTATCTTTGTTCAGCCGAAACAAACTTACACTGAAAGGGGTAGAGAGAACTTGATCCCCGTTGAAAAGCTTAACTGCAAGTAATACTGATAGGCAGTGTTTGTCTGAAAAATGATTTGCCTTACAAAGTTGCTGGAGTTTTATTTTGAAATGCTGACAAAAGGTAGTGCTAGACTTTTGCTACAAATGTAGAGCTGAGTTGGATCCCAAGTGAATGCAGTGAGTGAGGCCCTTCCTTACAATTTGCCTTGAACTGTAGCTTGCTTTACTCAGATAGGTCCTGTAATTTTGAACAGCCTTTTCATTATTTTTTTTTTTCCCCTTGGCTTTTTATTTTTTCTCCTCCCCCCCCCCCCCCTTCTGTTCTTTGTCATTTTAATGTTCTCTCTTGCAGCTTAAGCCTGGGTGCAGCTGGGGTCCAGGGTAGCCTTTATGGCACTTTGTGGAAGAAGGTAACACAAAAGAAAAGATTTCTTTCCGCTTTTTGTAACTTAATTACTTGGAGTAGATAGCAGACAAAAAGGATGTTTACTTAATCTGTTTGCTTTGCCTTTTCTTGCTTATTCTCCTCCTCCAACACACAGTGCCTATACTTAAGCTAGTCACATCCCGATGTGTAAACTGCCCGATATGCAGCACTGCTTCTAGGTGGAGCTTCAATGAGCTTAAAATGAATTTTATTATTTTTTTTTTTTTCCTTTTATAGATTGCTTCTCTCACTAGGTTTCTTCTAAGAGGGCTGGCTGGAATGCAGTGCACGGGCTGTTCATGATTAAGTTAAAGAAGGTCACGTATTCACATTTGAAGTGCTTGATCTTGCGACTAATCAAGCATTGTACGCAATGGCTGCCCGTAATTAAAGTGAGGTCAGGGATTCTTAACTGCCACTGGAAAGGGAAAGGCTGGAGAACCTGGGCTTTGACTGTCCTTAAGGATACACAAGGCCTCAAACCTGAGCTGGGTGGGGGTTACTGGGGAGGACTGCAGTGCATGTCTCAAGTTAGGTGAGGAAGTGCCATAAGCTCTACTTACAGATGGAGATTCTGTTGGATGATTTAAGTTCTGTGGTGAATTTTGTTGTTTGTACAAATGTGCTCGCACAAAAGCTCACAAAGGACTGAAAAGGCAAAGGTGCCTCTGGAAGAGGCTTGTGTGGAGTTCCCCAAAACCAGGCTGGAAAGCGAGGGCCATGCTGAAGCTGTCAGATCAGTGTGCTGGTGCAGCTGGAGAAACTGAAGTGAGGGCAAGTTGATCCTGTGTTTGCTTTTGAGAAGGGACCACCAGTGGGAAGACACAAGACTAGGGAAATGTTTTTACACTTCAAGCCTGAAAAAACAGGTCTTTGCTGTAATTGAAGGCTTAATTTGATAAGCTAGTAGTACTGTAAGGAAAAATGCTCAGAAAGTCCTCACATTGCCCCAGCAATTCACCACTATAGCTGTTTATTCCATCTAGTTCACTGAAACTCCACAAGGGATCAGAGTTAAAAATAACCAGGGAATGTTTTTACCCGGGATCAGTTACCCTGTCTGGTTCGCTGTGCAGCTCAGCAAACAACTTCATCTGGCAGTCATGCTCATTTAACCAGACCTGCACCAGCTTCTACAGTTTCTTGTAACTGTAGTGATATAACATGTTGAGTCATGAATTATATTTGCTAGGAAAAGTAGAAATTTTAAAATCACTGCAGTTGCTGTTTGAGTTTTTCTGCCAAAACTAACTTGCTCTGCTCATATCACAGAGCATCTTCAGCATTCCTCATTTAAGCAGATAGAAATCTACAAACTTGCAAGCAAATCTGAATATTTTGCTTTTTATGTGGTAAGTAGACCATGAAATGGTAGGATGCCAGTGATAAATCTGTGTGAAAAATCTGGCATCTTTGGGTAGACAAGTGATCTGCTAAATGTCTTCTGTCATTAGACTTATTCTGTGCGAGTAAAGTAAGTGGGATTACAGTAACATGTACTGCATGAGGCAGGCCATTTCTAAATTGAGTGTTCCTGATAGTATTTCTGTGTTTATCTTTCCTTTTATGAAGGTCCTTCATAATCATGCGTAAAAAGTACTTGTTGATAATATACTTGTGTTATGTGCTGCCAACTCTACCACTTAAGAACAAGATCCTGTTAAAAATGCGTACAATGTTTTCCTCTATTAGCTCAGAAGTGGAAGTCTTCATTGGCAAAACTTGGTAAAAGTAGGTAGCTGTGGTGTATTTAAATGAATTCTGTCTTTGCATGACCCAGTGTTACTAAGAATGCAATCATGAGTGTATTTTAACTTTGTCTTGCAACTTCAGTCGCTGCTTAGATGTTTTTTTCCCTAGGACTTTGAAGTGCTCCGGAAACATACTATTCTTGCACTTGCATCTTTATTCCACTGCTTCCCCGCAGGCCTCAAACAGTCCTATGTGAATCTCTATCACATGTCCTAGCTGAGATTTCCAAGATGCAAATGCACATGCTGTTTCATTCTGAGTTCCTGTACTTTGACTTTATTGGATGTTGTTCCTCCCTGTGAACTGGACACTCACCCTGCTGGGGATTATCAACTTGGGATCCTGCTTGGGGTCTTAAAGTATCATGGTTGGGGGCAATATCCTCCCATGCTCAGCAGCACTCCTGTAGTGGTGCAGTGAATGCTGAAAACTTTGATGGCAGGTTATATGCCATTACAAATAATTTCCAGACCTTCCAGTTTGAAAGTAAACCTGTGACACACACTTTACCCATACAAAGCCAGAAATGAGATGCATCCCTACATTTTAAAACTTCTCATTTAACTAATCTCAAACAGCAAGGCTTATAGAATTCTTTTACCTTGCTTATGTGTTAGGAAGTATTTTGGCCTCACAGGTTTACTTTCAAACTGGAGGGTCTGGATAATGCTTCCTAACGCGTAAGCAAGGTAAAAGAAACTCTACAAGCCTTGCTGTCTGAGATTAGTTAAATGAGAAGTTTTAAAATGTGGAGATGCATCTCATTTCTGGCTTTGTATGGGTAAAGTGTGTGTGTGTGGTGGTGTTTTGTTTGTTTTATGGTGTGGTTATTAGTTTGTTTGTTTCTAGAAATGAAGTGTTCTGCTTGTGACATCCTGTGGAGAGAGGACTTTGAATAGCCTGCCTTGCTACATTTAGTGCTGGCTCTTGACAGGTTGTCACAAACCAACAGGGCTTTTGACTGCTTAGCTTTGGTTTGGATGCTTGTGCTTCCAGCTCTTTAAAGTCCAGAAGCCTCTTCCCATAAACTAAAGGAAAAAAACATACTAAACCACTGTACAATCTTGTGCATGGTTTAACTGCTTCTCTAGCTTTCAGTGCAATGTTATTTTATTTTATATGATACTAGCAACTGCTGAAGCACAGAACCTTAAAACTCTCATCTTGTTTGTTTGCTGCAATAATTAAACATATAAACTGTATACCATGTCTGGATTATGGGAAAAATTTAATCACCTGAAGGCATTCCAGAATCATGAAGTAATCATCAGAAGGGAATTGGGCTGCTCACTGTAACTTTTTCAGCACGATTTTAGCATTAAATGTTACAGGTCTTCAGCAGGAAAGATAATTTAAGATGCTTCTGCTTCTAGAAGAGCGTAACTCGCTCTGTTGCATCGCTTCAGCTGTTGGGGATGATGCTATAAAAATGATCACACAAACTCGGGTAATGTGGACTAACACAGTTACGCTGGGGCCTGTGTGCAGGCAGAGTGAATGAGGGAGGGATGGGACAGGCAACAGCTTCTGCAGCAGATTAATTTAGAGTGACTGGGGGAGGGATGGGACAGGCAGCAGCTTCTGCAGTAGGTTAACCACTGAAGAAGATGTGTGTACAACAGCATGAAGCTCTCTGCAGCGGGGGGAAGTTAACCTGTTCCAGCTCTGCTCAAGTGGAGAATGAGACCGAAGAGTGGTTGCTGTTATCACGTAGAGTGAACACAAAAAGAGTTGCAAAACGCCTCCTGTGTATGATATTGATGAGTGAGTCCTGTTATCTGATCAGAGGGTGTTCAGCTGAAGCCTCTCTGACTTTAGACGGTGTCAGGTCAGCTCATCGAGCAAGAAGTTTGATTTCTTTCTGGTTCATCTGGAAACGTCAAGGCAGCTCTGAGGCTTCGAGCTATTGTTGTCTTCTGGCTAGTCTATCTACAGCAGGTGCCTATGAGCTTCTGAGGCTGCTAAGGCTGACAGTTTACTGCGTGTCAGTGGGTTGCCGCTTGCGTCTTAGTTCTAAAAGCAATACTTTGTGTGAGGAGACTTTGTTAAACTGAGTGTTTTACTTTATCAAGGATGTTTAAAACCTGAAAAATTTCTTAATTTCTGTATCTGTGGCCTAAATCTAATAACTATAGAAAATGTTTCATCTCCTACAGAGTCTCTGCTTTCTTTCTGTCTTGCTGGAAAGGTACACTCAAATATATTGCTGCATACATCTCAACTTCTTTGGAATGAAAAAAGACACTTCAAAGCTCAGCTTTTGAAGTAGTTAAAGACACTTCTTGCTGTCTAGGAGGTTTTACACCCATTAGAATGGATATAGTGTGTATCAGGTAACCAAAGGACTTGATAGTTTTGTGTGTGTGTCTGCAAAACTAATTTTTAGTCATGTATGTTCTACAAAGATTAATGAAATTCACTAATATTTGTAAATTTGAAATTGGCCAGTATCTATGTCGGTGGGACTGTATGGGCAAAGAGCCTCAGACCTGAAGTAGCTGACTTCTTTGTCCCAGTATTATCTGCCTTCTTCCAAGTAGGTTACATTCCACACATTTTTAATAGTGGCTTCCCCTCCTCCATAGCTGCTTTGACTTTTTTGTGGGAGGACTTGAATATTTTGACTGACACACAGAAGCCTTCTCCCAAAAAAGGAAACTGATAATAGAATTGTTCACTTTGAGCAGAATTTGAAAATAATGTGATCTGTGCTGACTGGATGTCTGCTCAGTGGAACTGTTTTAAAATCCCAGTGAGTTAGGGATTTTGCTCAAGGTTTAAGAGTTTAGCATCTTTGCTATTTTAAGAGCTAAAATTACACCTTGGCGTTCCGTGTTCTGTGCATTCCTTCAATTTGCAAATATTCTGAAGAAAATAAAAGCCCTGCATCTCTTGATGTGATCTTCTGAAAAAAGATGCTGGCTGTCTCCCTGCATGAGGGAAGGTGGTGATCTGGAAGGATTTGTTCAGGATGATTGCAGAAGATGAATAATTTAAGTTGCAGCCGCTTGCTTTGGACTAGATAATTGAGACTGAGTTTTCTAACAGCTGAACAGCTTATGTTAAAATGTTTCCTTCAGTGCATGTACTTTAGGTAGCTGTTCTGCACATGAGGACTTCCATGCCAGTTGAGTAGCCCCAAAAATTTAAAAGCTTTTCCCTGGTGCTAGTCGTTATGAGATGCTGTGGTAGTTTAACAGTACTCAGCTAAATCTTAATCATCTTTATGTAACTTTTCCCTGAATGGATTATGATCCTTCTGGTCTCTCCTGAATCTAGAAACTACATGAAGTGTAGTTAACGAAAGGGACTGTGTTTCTCCTGGGCAAAATCCCATGTTTGTGCTAGTTCTGTGATTGCTGACTGAACATCTCTGAATTGGAGCACTGAGATTTTGTCAGCTTCCATGCTAATACTTTTTGAGTGTGTGTTGTTGCAAACCAGTGGCTGCCTGCTCTTGTTGGCAGTGGGCTACCATAGCAATTCATAGGAAGATACGTTTAGATTCATTTTATGTCTTGTCTTCAGGATCTGAGAATCATTTCCTAAACCTGAAGCATGTAGGCTGTCAGTGCCAAAATGTATTTGAAAAGAATTTTGTTGTAACTCTGGTTGCTTTCTAAAGAAAGCCCCCAAACCAACAACACATTAATACAGTCTTGATTTTGTTCAGCAAGTTTGTAGTGCATATGGCTCATTTTACCAGTTTTGAGTTTTGGTCTTTACGAAAGATGGCTTTTAACACATGCACAGGAAATGAGTCTAGAAAACTTTAGAGTACATTATAATGCTGGAAGAAAGCTCAAAAGAGAAACTACTTGTCTTTTCTTGGCAGCATCCGCCCTGTCCTTGTAAATAACATTAGCTTAGCTGTATGTTAAAAGCTTGCAGAGCTGTGTGATGGTAATGCTGTGTTCAGAGGTGCATTCACATTTGGCTACTTGCAAGTTAATGAATAAGATAAGGTGTTCTGTAGAGTTTCTGCTTGTCATAGTGATCTACTGCCTGTCCAGAGACATCACCTGTGATTACTGGAATTCTGAATAGCACTGAGTAGTCCATTATTCTAAGTATGATGAAAGTTGAAGAACCTGTTTCTAATCTATAAAAATGAGAGAAACTAATGTGCTTTCCTGTGGTTTGTGTGCAGAAGGCTGTCTGCCTGTGAATTCCACGCTCTGTTTTCTCTTCACTGAATGCCTTTACCACAAGATCACTACTTGGTAGAATATGGGAGCGGAAATAGCAGTAGGTTTCTCAAAAAAAAAAACCAACAAAAACCCCTCTGATCAAACCCCATGCATTCTAAAACCTTCTTCTAAAGTAGACAAATTGAAGGTCTTTGTACACTACTCATACATTTAAAGATGGCTTTCACAGCACTTCTGCCTCCTTACACCTTTAAACAAAACGTTTGCATAAGTTCTTTGCTTAAGAAAACAATCAAATAATGATCTTCTCTACTTATTTAAAGTCATACTTCATTGCATGTGCCTGTTGGACCAGGGAAAAATATTGCTCATTACAATTTGAATTTAGAAGTTGCTGTATATATTATTTTTTTTTTTACTGAAAATGAATGCTTTTGGGTGATGGAGTATGTTCTTTCCTTCAGGACAAGATGTCTACAGCTGTCTTCCCTACTAGATGTATGATACTGCCACTTTTTCAAGTGCTCCTAACCTGTTAAAGTACTAAATGGCTATGGCATGCAGTAAGTTTGAGTAGTTTGGTATGACTTCTTCATGTCTGTACATGTTTATTAATTGGGCTCAGGTAATTTATCAGTTGCTCAGTTTCTATCAATGTGTACTTGCTTGCAGAGAGGAGAACTTGAATTTGTTTTGTTTCTGTTGGTTTTGTTTGGGGATTTTATAATTGCTCTATGTCATTCTGTCAAAACTACTGGGTTGTTTTCTTCTTGCACTTTGCGTGGGATAGCTAATTCTTCTGATGCTGTGCCTTCTGCACTGTAGTACCAGCCTCCTCTTGGATTATGGTCTCCAGAAATGAGGTAAGGAATGGATGGATTGCTTTGGAGAAGTCCAAAAGGCAGCTGCGAGCACCAAGGTTACATTTCAGTAATGGCTTCCCTCCTAGAAAATCTTACAAGTTGAAAGATTGTAAACTAGCATAGTGCAAATGATTATGGCATTTGATAGTGGAAGTACAACTTCTCACTTGAAGATAATTAAGCAAAAAGGATCTTCCTTGTAAGTTGCTAACAGCCTCTGTAGAAATCTAATACTTTCTCTGCTTTTTGCTGGATTCATACCAGTATCCTCCTTTCTGAGCATCTTATCTGCTCTAAGAATATTGGTATAAGTAATTTTTTTGTTTTTTAAAGGCAAAATATGTTAGTAGTGAACAAATTACTGAGTTGCTTTTGTGGCAGTGTCTGTTCACAGAATCTGTCCTGAAGAAGGTAGCTCACTTTGCTGAAGATGTGTTACAAGTTAGTGTTCGTAAAATCAGAGAGAGAGTGGCCCGGTAGAACCAACTTGTCTAAAATGGAGAAATATGACTAGCATGATTGAGTGATTTTTTTCATCAGCCTTTGTCCTCGCTTTGATCGTACTTGTACATGGTTTAGATAATCTGTTTACCAATGCACTTCATGACCTATATTAATTTCATGCACCTGTGTTTTCCAGACAGTGGTACTTTTTTTGAACCGATGTCTGTAAAGGAATATTATATAGAGAAGTCAGCATGTATCCTCTAATGCAGGTGAAGTCAATCATGTGATCTGTCTGCTCCGTGCAGGCTGGCAGGAGTAAGTTTAGAAAACAAGTTTGAGAATTTATGTAAATTCTTTGTAAGAATGAGAGCACACAGGGGACAGAAGGGAAATCACCTTGCTGGAAACCCCCGCAGCGAATCTTGACTACATGCTGTTACTAAACTTAAAACCTTGAGGTTTTGAAGATCACACCTTTAATGAACCTAAAAATCCAAAAGCCTGCCAGTCTTGAGGATGGGATGATGAACTAGTCAACATGAGTATGGTGTAGGAGAATAACATGCTTGAAATTTTTAGTGGTGTATGTTCCCCTTATTTTCCCTTAAAACTTGAAAGCCTCCTAAAATACAAGATTGTGCTTTACTGAAATTGGGAGTTGCAGGAGAGAGAGAGACTAACAATCTATTCAAATGAAATTTGATAAAAGAGCTGTCCTTTAGGCTTTGCATGGACGGCTTTGAAGGTTTAGCTGTGCTCCTCTTAGTAACAAATGCCAACAGAAAATGGGGCTTAAATGTGTTCAGATAAACATAGAAAGATGCAATGTTGCAGAAGGATAAGGTTAATATTTTGCTTAAGTGAATTGAGCTGAGTTCTGTTGTATGTGAACTGATAGTGTTCTGTCCTCTTGTAGTTGGGATGGGGTATTTCCCTGAAGTAAAGCATGTGAAAGAATAAGGTACCATCAACAAATGGGATTTTAATGTCTATGTGACTCTAGCAAATGCTTCTGGCTCGAACTGTGAATTCCCTGAACAAGGGATTGTCCTGGGTTCAGCAGTAGCAGTCATGTTTCTCCTCCTTGGTAGCTGGTGCAGTGCTGTGTTTTGACTTTCAGCTCGGGAACAGAGCTGATAGCGATGTTTTGGTTTGGCCAAGGACTTTGTGAGCCTCATGCTCTGCCAGGGAGGAGGGGAAGCCAGGAGGAAGCAGAGACAGGACACCTGACCCAAACTGACCAAAGAGGTATTCCATACCACAGCACGTCATGCCCAGGATGTAACTGGGAGTTAGCTGGAAGGGCTGGGAGACGGCAGGGTTGGAGGAGGTATCGGTCGGAGCTTGGTCGGGCTTGGGGGGCGAGTTATTGGTCAGCTGGTGCTGAGGTGTTGTATTCTCTTCCCTTGTTATTTCCTTTATCATTATTATTATTGGTGGTAGCAGTAGTGATTTGTGTTATACCTTAGTTACTAAACTGTTCTTATCTCAACCTGTGGGAGTTGCATTCTTTTCGATTCTCCTCTCCGTCCCTCCGGGAGCAGGGAGAGGGCAAGAAAAGGGGGGGAAGTGAGCGAACGAATTACCTGACTGGGTTTAAACCACGACAGGATTGCCTGTGGATGTAGTGTTTAATGCAAATCATGGTTTTTATTTGTTACTGAGAATCAGCTCCACCATGGGAAGTGGTGCTGCTTGGTGTAAAACTGCTGCAGTCTTTCATTTGCCTTCTTTACTGCTACCATAAATGGCCGTACTGTAAAAACATTTGTTGACTGCATGTGGGGTTTGATTATGTAGCACCTCAGCTGAAAGTTTACTTGCAGTTTCTTGATGTGGTTCATAACAGATGTGGCTTTTTGTAATGTCAGAGTAGGTATTTGCACATAAAACTGTAGTTTGTGGCGCTGTTTGTGAAGCAGATCTGAACATGAGAACAAGTCTGCTAACGCTTGTCTTTAGCATGCCTTGTTTCTGGATTTTGATAATTGAATGAGGGTGGTGCCTTTCAGGACATGCTTTTATTTTTTGCCTTAGTTATAACAGAACTGGGTTTGGGAGTAATTATAATCTCACTGAGATGAAATGGTCCTTGTGATTGAGGTAATATATTCTCTAAAAGTATAAAAAACAGGATTAACACTTAACTGCTCAGGTCCTCTAGGTTCAAAGATAATGCGAAATATTAATCTAACATTATTAATGATGTAGGTGTTAAATAGTGTTGGTTATATCTATCTCTCTATTCCAAGCAAAAAGTAAGCTCTGAGTTTCCTGTATGTTTCCCTGCCCTGTGGTTTGGGGTGATGCTGACTCAGAGTGGTGCTACTCCTGCAGGTGCAGAGACAAAGGGGAAGAAACACTACGGTTAGTTTTAGTATAACCAAATATTTTGCTGGTAAATATATATATATATATATATATATTTAGATGGAAATTACTGCTTGCTTAAAAGTGTAGACTGAATAATGAAGGGAAAAGCATTTTTTATTAAACTTGAACATAAGCATGTTTTCATTGACACTCACTCTCTTCACTTTAGATTTTAAAATCACCAAGGCTGAAATCCTAGAATTGATTAAGAGCATTTGAATTGTGCTTACTGGGGCTTCCTTTTCCCCTTAGATCAGCTACCAAGCTAATTTTAGCAAGACAGTGCTTGTAACCAGTTCTGCGCTATGAAATCTTGCTCACATGTCAGATTACAGATTAGCAACTGTAAAACAAGTCATTAAGTTTCTGGTTCCTGGAGTTTGAGTCTGTACACATTTCACTGTGTGTAAGTTGTGACAATGTTGGTCATGTTTCGCTTTTGAAGTCTCCCTTAATTGGGATGATAATGCCATTCAAGAACGTGCTTCTGTCAACCTCCCTAGTAAACATTCCTGTTGTGAATGATTTCTCTTCATGACCGCCCTGCTACTGGGGTGTGCCTGTGTGCAGCCGCTTCCTCGGTGAGTGGAAGGGGGGCCATGCATGCATCCTCTGACTGGAAAACATCTCACTCTTGTTTGTTGTGTGATTCTGATGTTGCTACAACTTCATGCACACTACAAAAAATAATTTGGGTAAAATAGGTACTGCCCAGTTTGATTACCCTTCAGCTAAGAGTAAACAACTATGGTTTGGGGGTGAGTTGCACAGAAATTGTTAGGTTGTGCAGAAACTTCAGGTGCTAGTCTGCAAATTTGCTGGTTTAAAAGTGAAATCACTGATTCTGAGCAACTCTGTGCCACTGAGGCATGGATGTAAGTGTAGCACAGGTATGGGCACAGACCTCAAAACAGAGAAATAAAGCATGGGGGCTGGAGCTACTGCAGAACAGTATGCTTGGGTTGGCTTGTGGAACACACTGATGCCAGACAAAGTAGTAACTTCTAAGCCTTCCCAACCACGTGGCTGGTGGTTGTTGATGTTTTTTTTTTTGGGGGGGTGAGGGGATTTTTGTTGTTTTTTTTTCTTTGGTTGGTTCGTTTTTTTGTTTGGTGGTTTTTTGTGGTTTTTTTTAGCTTCTATTTTGGATAAAGTTTTCTCTAAAGTTTTCTGCATTTCTTCTAGGAACTTAAGCTAACTGTCTCTGATGTCAAAGTTCCAATACACATGGCTTTGCTTCTGAAAGGTCAGAAATTAAATACATTTCCTATTGTAAACAATCCCCATTCACTATGCACTGTACTGGAGCTTACTACTTGATGAGAAAGCCAGTCTGAATTACACTGTTGTCAGATGTGAAGGAGCCATAACCTTTGATCTTGAAATCTACTGCTGCTGGTAGTAGGAGAGACTTATGAACACATTCTCCAAGGACATTAAGATTTAACTTCTCTGCAAATACTGATTAGGCTGGAAAGAAAAGCATTGTACTCTACTGGTATCTGTAATGGAAAATACTCAGTATTACTTTTTTCAAAGTGGTTTGCCCAGCTGAAGCTGTGTTTCAGTTACACAAGTCCGTACTGAAGGTTCCTTGAGTTCCAAATATTGGATTTCTTATATTTTGTTCTTATAGAAACCTGGAGTTTTTGAAAATAGTGATATTAATTTGAACCACTACTTAGGAAGCAGGAGTGTCTACTTAAGTAAGACTAGCCTCTGTTTAAAATACTTGTGCTTTTTGACAGGCATCATGCCTCATGATTTCAGGCCAGCCTGCGTCACTGAAATCTGTGTCAGGTATTTCTGCTTAGATATGGGGTAGGATTTCTCCCTCTTGCTTGAGGGCGGAATAACTTACCGCATTGTTCTGCTACGTTTTGTTGACAATGACCAAGTCTGCTCTTTTTTCCTTCCCCTTTGTCAGAATGGGATCTGTTGAATGCCATGCCCAAGCAGTGAAACGAAACAAAGGGACTGCTTGTGTGCAAGGAAGATCTGAACACAATCTCTAGCATGAAAAGGCTTACATAGCCTGCCGTACCTTGGAAGAGATCCCCTTCCCTCCTTTCTGCTCTCACAAATAAGTGGTTTAACTTGATACCTTAGGTTAGATATAAGGCAAAAAAATACTCTTTTAAAGCATTTTGTTGCTTGGTTCTAAATTCCAAAGTGAGGTTATGAGTACTTGATGGGTGCGTTAAAAACCTGATGCTGAAATGTCAATCTCTTGAAAAGCTTCTTTGCAGAGGGCACATTAAGGTTGTGGAGCTTGTTGCTGGACTCGGGAGTGACTGGCATGTAGGTGTTCTCTTCTCCCTGGTCCCTGTGGGGAGCCCATGTGCAGGTTCTGTCTGGAACTGCCAAATCTAAAAGTCATATTACATGGAAAAAACACGTGCTGGCCAGTACAAATTCTCCCCCTATCTGAGGTTTTACTGTTTAGCCACAGACTTCTGAGAAATGGTTCTGGGAGGCAGAAAACACATTTTCATTTAGAATACAGTGTGATGACTGATACAGATGTGCAAAAATGCTTGGTGTTGGTGTAAGTACTCCTAATTGCTGAGCTGCCATGGCTGATGGGACTGCAGCATGGAGCTCATATGTGTTGGGTCGATCAGCATGGGTTGGTGCAGCCTTCACGCCATGTCTGTTGTGGTACAAGGACAACTTAAGAAATGCCTTGTTAAAAGTTTGCATTTAGCCTGTTATTACTATTTAGCATGAACTTTTTGTTGATAGCTTGCCACCTGCAAGCTGTTTAGATACTTTTTTTCTAAGGAGAAGTTGCCTAGTATCTTGTAACTTTAATTGATTTTGCTGCACATTTTAACATGATACGTGCATCATGCAGCTTCAGATGCTGGCACTCTCGAATGGCTCGAAGTCCATTATTTCATAGGTAGGCAACCAATTCTTCCATTATCATTTAAAATTTTCATGTCTCAAAAGATTACTGCTTTGCGTATTTCACTTAGTTGAGTGAGGATTTTGGGGGAAGACTAGTAATAATTAGCCTTTCTAATGAAAATAGGTGGCTAAACACAGCTGCCATTGCAGTTGTTGGCACTTCTGGTTATGGCACTTTGAAAAATTAAATATAATAATTGTCTGTAGTCTGCAAAATGAGTCTAGACAGTCTAGTCTCAGGCTAAAAGGTTGGAGTTGAATAAATATGTAATTTAGGCAAATAAAGCTATTAGAACTGTGCTTATCTCCTGACACAATAGTTCTTATTAGATATGTGCTGTTTTGTAGCTTTTACTAAATAATTAGCTTCTAATGATCAGTCAATAAATTTTTGAAAAATAAAGTACTTCAGAGTTTGCTAATGAAGCTGAATGTTTTTATGTTGGATGTTGTCCAAGCTGGTGTTCAAAAGTTCCATGGAATCAGCTGTGGCAATAGGAAAAAAAACCCAAACAACAGCATAATTATAGGACAGGAACTAGTGTATTGCTATCTATGACTACAATGAACTTTCAGTATAAATGAGATGTATTAGCAGCTCTGAAAGTGTTATCTGAACTTTTAATTACCTGGGTGCTAGTGATTCTGTGTGGTTTTCTTTTCTGACATAATGAATGGTATGATGAAATCTGCTGGAAGCTTCAGTCTTTTGCTTCAGTCCCCGTTTGGCACTTTACATACATGCATATATAAGCCTATATGTAAGGAAATTTTTTTTTTTATTTATATATATCAGAGTTGGGGGGAAAAGGTGTCTTTTAGTGATATGCTGTGAGCTTTCCTGAAGTGGTTGGACATATAAAGGTGGTTTGCAGTTGGCAGTTTTTAGCAGGAAATATGAACTTGCTGGTCTCCTAATTGTGTTGCAGGCAGCAGGGGACCATGGTGGAAGATCAGAAATGGGGATGACAAAACCTCATTCTTCCACTAGTAGGAGGTTGCTAATGTAGTTTAATTGTATTTTGAAATACTACTGCAAAAACTTAATCTGAACTTGAATCATTCTAGAGAACTATAGGCTCTGGGCTTAATGGACTAGTTAACCTGGCTGTATCTCCATGTTAAACAAATGTTTTAAGAGCAAGAACATGAAGAACTTATCTTCCTCAGGCTTTTTACCTGGGTGTTTCTGATGAACTGTGGTCCAAGCCCACATCTGCTTCCCAGCTGTTGCAAACCTACACAACTGACAATAGTGCCTGTCTATATAGAGAACTGAAATGTAAAGGCTTTTACTACTTAAAACAGATCTTTACTTCCTACTTTTAGAATTAAGGGTATTAACTTCATAAATTTTTGACCTTAGCTTGCTGTGGAGTCCCAGGGCTCAACCATTTTCAGGTACTTAAAAAAGTGAAGTAGGAGTTAGCACTACTAAAATGCACTAGTGTATCTGAAGAGAGGCTTTGTTTTACTGGCTTGTTTGGGCTAGAAAAACTTCTTACTGATTAATAGTATGGGTCCAAATGTCCATAACCTTGGCTGGACAATCCAAACAGTCAAATTAACAAGCAGTTTGTTTGCAGCTTGAACCTATTTTAAAGGTTCTGATTTGATGTGAACACCTGCACTCTCCTCAGGAGGTTGTTTTTTTTTTTTTTGCCATGGAATTAACTTTCCCAATTTGCATTTAAATTCTTCCGGTATGTTCCTCAAGGAGTTGTGAAATGGGTTCTTTATAGGCTGTAAATGCCCTAAACATGGGCTTCTTCTTAGTCTCTAGCCTGAAGTCTGTTACTGTGTTTTAGTTAGGTTTAAGTTACTGAAGTAAAGAGCTGTTTTGATTGATTGTAAGTCTTACCCTGTTACTAACATTTTTAAATGAAAAGCTCTTACGTTACATCATGTACCTCGAGGTATTCTAATGATTTCATTTGTATGTGAAAAGATATTCCACTGACTGACTTCTGCCCCACCAGGGGATTTTTTGAGTAATCTTTCTTACTTTCTTTTCACTAATAGCTATAGTCTGTTATCTGGTTATACACATATCCTAAAATCAGATATGTACTTTTTAAAACACATCATAGGCTTCTTGAGATAAAAACCTGCGTTCATCCTGAAGAGCTTGTGGGAACTGCTGTGCTGAAAACTGTCTGAACCTGATAAAATTTTGTGATGAAAAGACAGTATGTAGTGAATATTTTAAACATTCCTTTAATTGCAAGTAGCCAAGATCAGGAAGATTAAGCACTTGGTGTGTTCATAGTTCTTTCACATAGCATCTTGCACATTTTTTGCTTCATGTACTTACTGTGAAGCAAAAATGAAATTAAATGAAGTCAAGACTCATCTATGCTCGCAGTATAGAGTACATTTTACAGTCAGACATGTTTCGACTTGAGAAATTACATAGCTGCCTTCAAAGAATTTTGTAGGTGCTTACTGGCATTAAAAGGCATTAATTCAAGGCATTACAAAGAATTCTTAACAGACAGTGAAAGGGTATGTTCTCTGATCTACATCACCAGGAAGTAAGTATTCAAAAGGCCAAATTTTAATTCGTGTATTGCCTAAAACAGGTCTCTGTGAGCGTACTTGGTGTTTGGTGTGGATTTGGTTTTGAGAAGTTTGAGAATTAGAAATTGGAAGCAAATATTCACAGGCTGGTGAGCTGCTAATACGGAGTTGATGTACAGTGTGGAGAGCTTTAAGGGCATAACTGAAAGAAGAGGTAAGCATAGTGCAGATTCAGCTTGAATTTAAAAGATGAAAGCTGTTTTAAAACCAGTATCAGTCTGCTGGTTTTTAAAGAAGATAGTGTTTTAAAAGGTGTTTGCATGTTACGTGTATGTAACTAGTACCCACTCTATCTATAATTAGAGTCATAAAATCATAGAATCATTTAGTTTGGAAAAGACCTTTAGCATTATCAAGTTTAAGTGTTGAGGCCTGCACTAATGCTTTACAAGTTACCCAACACTATGTTTAAGCTTGGCAGGGTGTTAGCAGAAAGGCATATAACTTTTCAACAAAGTTGCTGTAACAGTTATTCCTTAAACTGTCTGTGAACTGAGAGCCTGACATAGTTATGTTTCAAGGACACTCTCTCTTCCCCAGGGAAATGTGCTGTCACTGGGGGGATTCTTAGTTTTTTTCACGGAATCTTGTAATTATCTGCCCAGCACTTAAACTCTCCAGATTTCTACATGCAAGCCTGAGCCATTTTGCAAGCAAAAAGAAGGGAGGTTCTTTCCTGTTCTGCTGCAACCCATGCAGGGTTGAAAAAGGTAAGCTGCTTTATTCTAAGTAGCATTTAGGGGAAGGCCAAAAAGTGTCAGGTAGTTTTTCAGGAGTGTTGAAAGGTGTAAAGAGCAGATGGATGTTCCCTTTCAGAGCACTCAAGTCAGTTTCATTTTAGTCTCATCTTCCTGAGTCTCGGTCCACTGTGTGACCTGCACAGTAAGTTGATGCCTCAGAACCAACTCTTAAATCCCTAAAGCGAGTTAATCCTGCTGAATTGCAGATAATATCTGTGGAATTTATTAGTGTATGGATATCTAGAGAAGCATCATGGAAGTGAGTGTTTTTATGGTTACAAAGTTCAAGTGTTCAATTAGGAAATATGAAAATTAAAGGTGTGTAGACAGGACTCGGGTATGTGTATTTGTTTTAAGATTGAAGATGGTTTATCCTCTGTGCCCTTTCTCCCCTTGCTCTCTCTATCCTAACTCATGTTTCCCAACACTTGTGAGGGAAGCAAAGTTAGTTTTGCTTTTAGGCACTTCAGGTAGTGACCACAACAAAGGACATAAAGAAAAAAGCTGTGTTATATTTGGATATATGCGGTAAATATACCTGTGCGCTGAGCACAGATTTTTTAACAGTTTTCTTCATCTGATGTGCTCGTTCAATGATCACTGTATATATGAAAGGGCAGGGAGTGGAAAGAGGAAGAGTATGTGGTCATATAATAGGGCTAACTTAGGTTTTGTTTAGCGTTTCCAGACCAGGCGCAAGTTCTTTACAATCCATGCATTGCATAAAAAGGTTAAGGGGAAGACTGGCCTAAACTTAAGTCGGATGTTGATTTTTGCATCTTACCATATCTTATTCAGTATTTAAGATCTGTATCCCTCCTGTCCTCGAGCTATGTGTCGGGGGGTAATCTAATGGAGGCGCTCTGAGGCCACAAGGGGTTATTCAAAAATATTACGTTCTCTGTTGTGTTTTTCTTGTTTAACAGAACTACTAAGATGTGATGAAGCAGGTACTTAATAATAAATATCAGTGTTATATGTATGTGTAATGCTAGTTCTTCAGGAACAAATAAAAGAACTTTTCAACTTGTATATGAATTTCCAAAGGGTTTAATTTGTATAGGGCTCATGTCATCTGTCTTTTGCTATAACTTTCTCTAGTTTAATCGTCTCCTCTCTTTGTGTCTCAGTTTTTGCTGTTCATGAAATTGTCAAGTGTTTCACATCACTGGATAATTGCAGTAACTGTAGTTACAAGTTACTATTTCCCTGGATAGCCATAACAATGCTGGCAATATACATTAGAACAGTGGGAAATAGTGTAAATGGAGGGAAGCATCAATTATTTACACACACTGCTGTCTTTTAATTTATGTTTTTTTGGAAGAAAGGAACGGGTGCTCTTAACTGTTTGTGTAATTAAAAGAAAGTAACTTTTGTATGAATATGGGATAATTGGAGTGGGATATACCTGGCCTTCTCTAGCATGATCCAGTGTTTTATTCAGTATCTCTGCAGTCTGGTCTTTTATCAGCATAGTTCTAGGCCTTTGGTCCCCACTGTCCCCGATGTTCAACACCGAAGTACTTCACCTTGTTCTACAAAGTGTGACTGTTTACGCCAGCAAAGCCTGTTCATCGCTATCTCAGGCACTTCTGTTTAAAACAGTGCTGTGTTGCTGTGGGTAGCTCCTGCAGCCTTCGTGGTGTGGTTTTGTGCAGTGTCCAAGCCCTTTGCAGAGGTGGCACTGGCTGTTGTCAACTCCAGGAGCATTAATCTCCTGCTCCCCCAACACCAACCAATTAGGCATGCCTGAAAACATGAGGTCCTAGTGAACCACCTGCTTTGGGAAGGTATGTCTTAGGTATTTAACAAGCTGGTCAAAGGCTATCTAATCAGTGGTGTGGGGGGTTGTATTTCTTTTCCTGTGACCCAAGTACATGGGGCTCTGCAAAATACTAAATTTGTATGTTTTGTTGTTTCTGTTCCTTTATTCTGGAATGCATTCTGGGTTTAATTTTGCTTCCAGAAGTAAGTACAGTTTTTTTTCCTGCATGTTTTCCAGCGAGGCAATTCAAATATTTCAAAAGGAATGACTTGAGGGACCTCATTTGTGATGTAAAAGGAGGTTCTTTGGTTAATCTCTTAAGGTGCTGATGCCCTAATGTTGCTTTGCTTAATTACCAGTTCTTCTGGGTGGGTTGGTTCTGGACCTGGGCCAGGGTGATGCTTGAGCAAGATGGCAGGTTACTGCCACCCATTCTCTAAGAAAATGTCTGTGATGATAATTGCATTTGTTTGAATCTGTAGTAACAGGGATGGACACGTAGACTAAAACTCCTTGGAATGGTCTCTTATCTCTCTGAAGCCTGGAGAAGGGTGCAGTGTGACTCTGTGGTCACGTTAGTATGGACTTGTCTCTCGCGACATTCTTTCTAGGTAGAAGAGCTAAGATGGAGGCTATAAGATTTCCATGGGTGGCAAAGCAGTGAAGCTTTCAAACAGATATATGCAGTCAGTCATTTACATCTTAATTCATATTCTGAGAAAACTTCTGTGGTGTAGCCAAGTACCTCAGACAGAAAAGGTGTCCATTTACGGTCCTACTAACTGGCCAGGACGCTGGAGTCTTACACTAAGGCACTGACTTTGTGACTTGGAACAAATTCCAGAAATACTCATTTGAATGAAGAAAGCTGTTTAGAAGAGAACTTGGTCTGGTTTCTGTCTTTTTCTGGGTGAAATATTTCTAATCTGGTCATTGTGGTGTGTGATAGAGCTGCAGCTGGTATGGTTATTTGTTCTGTACCTATGGTGAGGACATGCCACTACAGATCGTGAATTGAACTTTGTCTGTTGAGTGGGACAGGAGCAGACAAATGTTCTTGGTGAAGCGCAGATGAAACAAGGAAAAACGTAGAGAAAAAATGATAGTGTTAGAGATAGCCTAAAGAGAAACTGCCAAAAGAAATACTCTGTCAAGTAGCACTTACAGCCTTGGAAATGTCTTGAGATCATGTATTTTGGGTATTTGGGAATGTACTCAAGTCTAAAGCCAGAGCTTTGGCGTGTAACATTCACCAGCATGTTTGGTTTAAGTTCTAACTTACAAATTATAGCTAGGAAGTATTTTGGGCTATTTGCAATGCTGAAATTGTGGATGCTATTTAAATCCAGAGCTGGTCTGTAACTTCAGCTCGGAGGAAACCCTTGTATTTCCTTACCCTCACTCGGTTGAAACCAAAAATTTAAACATGGAAAAAATTTAAGCAACTAGTGGCTCTTTGAAATATTAAGTATATATTTAGTAAATACAAATGAAGATTATAGACACAGCAAGGATGAATATGTATTTTGGCATGTACCACTCCTTTAACTTACTCATAGTGGTGTGCTTTCATTGTGCAGGGCTGCCTTTTGTTGCATGGTCTTAAAGCTTTGTATAAAGATAAAAGGAAGCACGTTATGCAACCTCTGGACTGCAGCTTATTGCAGTTCCCTGTTGATAGTATCTGACTTCTTTCTTGCCTTAAAACTTCAATTTTGGCGCAAAAGAAATTAATCCAGTGTTTTTTCAGCTTGTGGACTGTTGATGACCTTAAAAGGCTAAATGAGAAAAGCTGCATAAAACTTGTGAAACCTGATTGGGGCTCTCCATCTTTCAATGTAAGATGTCTTTAGTTAGGTAGTTGTTTTTATTAATTTATGGAGTGGGACTCCTGAGCTTGTAAATGAGTCCAGCTAATGGAAGAATTCCCTTATGTATATTGAAGGCAGCATAACAAAGGGGGAATATGATAAACTGAAAGCACGTTTTCACATGTTCTCTTTGCCAAAAGACTTGAGTGATTGAAACAATGATTTAAGGATTACCATTACCTTAAATGGAGAAAGACTGCTAGAGCAGTGTTCAGTGTAGTAGTGTCATCTTCCGAAAGTAGAAACTCCTGCTAAGGTCAGGAGACTGCGTTTGAAATGCGTTTTAAGATGACAAGTATGTATATAGGAAGGGATTTTGGTGGTGGGTTGCCCAGTTGCAAGTGGTGTATGGTGTGGAGATGAGCTTTTTTTGTTGCTGTTGAGATTTTGTTTCAATTTTCCCCTTCTGCAAAACGGCTTGCATCCTTGGCAGACTTTCCCATCACTGGACTTGATTGTCTCAGCAGTCTTAGAAAGAGGAAACCTAGAAAACGTGTTGCATAATATTTTGGGTAAATTGAATGGTTGATGAGACTACTGGGCTCAGCTTCTTGTTTCCCTTCTTGGAGGTGGGTGGAAAAGAGCCTTGATTCCATTAGTGATTAAGGGAGTGGTGTAACAGAAGAGCGTGTTCAAATTACTATCTTCATAGAAGAAATTTAGTTTCTTCTAATTATTTCCCGCAGGCAATATCCAGCTGCAGTGGAGCCAACGAATTGTGACTTGGCTCCTATGATTCATCATAGAAACTTAACTGCTCCAGGAAGAGCAGATCTGACAAACTGGTCTGTGAGGGATCACCCTAGAGTGTTGCGGTGTCCATCTGAGACACCTGCTTTAGCTTTCTGGTAGTTTAGTATTTTAGCAGGGCGACTGACTTGAAGTGTTGGGACTTGCACATACCGCTTTCATGAAGGAGACAACAGCAGGCAGGCCTGAGTATTCACACGCTATGGTGCATGCATGCTCCTCCAATTTATCTGGCCTCGGCATCAGTTTAAAACCAGTAGGTTGGCAATGGTTTGCATCTGCTGGAATTGCATTCCTGTTGGTCTTCTAAGCAGCTTTGCTGCAAACTGCTTGACCTTTACAAAGTTACGTATGCAGGTATATAATCTTGGGCTTGTTGGGTGTGCAGGCACCTTCCTGCTGTTGCATTCAGAAGTAAAGGTACAGCCTTCTGAAGTGCTTCAGTTCTTTTAACAGTCTTACAGCAGTAAAGTCCATTTCTGTGCAGACTGATAAATACTGTGTCTGCTGCATCTAATTTTTGTAAATCAACCCTGACTGAATGAGGCCTGCAAGCTATGGTTGACGTACTCCCTGTGGCAAATAGTCCCAGTGCAATTTGGAAAGACTCCTTCAAAACCAGCAGCTGTTTCAGGCACATTAGTTTTGTCCAGTGCCTGGAGGTAAAACCACAGCGCTAATTGCCTTGTAAACCTCTCCTGGAGTGGCTGTGACAGCAGATTTGGAAGTGCAGCTCCATGGGAGGGAAGAAATTGCACATAAGTGGCCTGTTAAATGGGGGAGCTCTGGCGTCTGCTCATCCTGAATTTGAGATGTGGCTGATGCTGGATCAGGACATCTTACTCTTGTTCCATTTTTTGAGGGAGGAACCCTGTTCCATGTCTCTGTAGCTAGTCTGGCATTCTCACTTTGTGTGTAGCTTCCTTTTGTTAAACAAACAAAAAACTAAACCAAAAAGGGTGGAGGGAATCACAGAAATGCCTTGGAGATTACAGAACATGTTGCAGTTCTTGGCCCTTGGACAAATAATAAGGAAAATATGAAGAATTCCTCTGAGATTATTACGGTTTTCTTCTGACCTCTCTCAGTGAAAAGTATTGACCTTCTTGGATAGAAACTTGCTTCTTTAGGTCGTCTACTAATACTAATTCATGAGAGTGAAGTAAATTATTCCAAATTCTTCCTTTTATTTAAAACTTGGCATACTTTACCACTTCATGCATGTGAAAGGTCGGACAGTAACTCTGAATTTTGCAGGATATGGAACTGAAAGTTAAAGCAGGAGAGGGACAGGGAGTAACTTCGGAGTGTGTGCTTTTAACTTCCAGATCACAACCCTGGATTTCTAGATATACCATGTTACCTCATGGTTTGGATTTTTGTTTTCTTTTTTTTTTTTTATAAATATCCCTTTCTCTTTCCTTAATGAAACATAAGACTTAAATTCCCTTTTTTGTGATCATTCCTTCTAAATTCAGATTTTGTAAATTATTTTATTTGCATGTTAGCATAAATGAACTCCTCTTCCATCTTTCAAAGATTGTTAAAGGCTGCAGAAGACTTGAGACCTAACTTATAGTTTACGAATAAATTAATTCCTCAAAAACTCTGTTATTAAGTTCTGGGGCTGTGGTTTGTTGGGTTTTTTGTTTGTTTTCTGAGGGTGGGGTTTTGGGAAGGGTTGGAGGGGAGAGATTGCTTATCCTGGTGAATGTTTTAAACAAGGAGTATTTCATATCCAGAAATGACCACATTGACTTACGTGTTATTAAAGGAGTGAATTGCAACATCTCGTGTGTCACAGGTATCTCTGGTGGGACAGATTGCTAAGATTTTATACTTCCTGGAGGGGAACATGGTTGTGTTTTAGTGTTATTACTAGTTAAGGGTAGCTGGTTCCACAGTGTTGCTGTTGATGCAGGGTGACTGAAACTACTGTGTAGGTGTATCCTGAGAGGTGTTTACTTAAAATGCAAAGGAGATGTGCAGAGTTGTTCAGTGTCTCTGCTCTAGGGGTCAGCAGTTTTTCAGTATGGGGCCAGATAGAATCATAGAATCATAGGGTTAGAAAGGACCTTAAGATCATCAAGTTCCAACCTCCCTGCCATGGGCAGGGACACCTCACACTAAACCATCTCGCCCAAGGCTTTGTCCAACCTGGTCTTGAACACCGCCAGGGATGGAGCATTCACAAGCTCCCTGGGCAACCCATTCCAGTGCCTCACCACCCTCACAATAAAGAACTTCCTCCTTATATCCAATCTGAACTTCCCCTGTTTAAGTTTGAACCCGTTACCCCTTGTCCTATCACTACAGTCCCTAATGAAGAGTCCCTCCCCAGCATCCCTATAGGCCCCCTTCAGATGCTGGAAGGCTGCTATGAGGTCTCCATGCAGCCTTCTCTTCTCTAGGCTGAACAGCCCCAACTTTCTCAGCCTGTCTTCATACGGGAGGTGCTCCAGTCCCCTGATCATCCTCGTGGCCCTTCTCTGGACTTGTTCCAACAGTTCCATGTCCTTTTTATGTAAAGGACACCAGAACTGCACACAATACTACAGGTGAGGTCTCAAAAGAGCAAAGTAGAGGGGCAGGATCACCTCCTTTGACCTGCTGGTCATGTTCCTTTTGATGCAGCCTAGGGTACGTTTGGCTTTCTGGGCTGCAGGGGCACACTGCTGGCTCCAGTTCATTTTCTCATCGACCAACACCTCAGATCTCAATGAATAGTTCAACAGCAACCTGTACATAGTCCTCCTGTAGCCAACTGCGTGATGATGAGTTTGTGTTATATATAGTATACATAGCTGGTGAAGTGTGCTACAACTGGTGATGTGTTCCTCCCAGTAAGGCAGCTGCAGCTGGATTGATGAGCTTTGCGGGGGAGCCCATGTCCACACTGTTAGACAAGAAGCCTAGTGCAGATGTGCCCAAATGGTGGGAGTCAGCTGGGTGCAGTCAGGACAGAGCACTGCAGCCAGCCTCCGTGGGCAACTCCAAATTGAAACTGGAGAAGAACAAATATGTCCGTACTAGTAAATCTGTATCTGCAAGAACTGAGTTCACTCCGTTCTGTACTGGCTGTGATGTGTCTGGAGTAGGTTAGTGGGCTAGTGCTGTATTGCACACTTTCTCTATCCCCCTGCAAGTTCACACTTGTGAACTTGCCTTTGATAAGTTTAGAGGAACAGAGTAGTGTCTTGTTGGTATTTCTGAATTTGTGTGATGGGAAAGACACTTCAGAGAGAACTCTTAATTCTGACATGAATATGGAGATGCACCCTATTTTTGGTGATGTCTTCTTAATACAAGAACAACACCCCTTATTTTTGCTTCCTAGGAGCCATTATGTAGTTTTAAAGCATTCCTATTTCCTTACTGGCTTACAGGACTGAGTAATGTACTCAGATAGTATGCCTTCAGTTACGGTGGCTTTCATCTAGGTGTGTACATGCCCAGTGTGCTTGATTTCTGAACTGTCAGGGTATACACGTCACCAGTGCCTGCTTCATTGGGCACAGAGGGGAGGAACTTGATCAGAATTCAGATTTGTTACGCCAACGTGCTTTAGCTTTGGGTGAAAATAACTTTGCTGTAGCTGCATGCGAGCTAAAAAGTCTTCCTTTGAAATCTAACCTTGTTGTCCTCAGATAGTATTGTTACTCCAGTATTTGATACTGGTTCACCCAGTCTCTAGAAAAGATGTACCAGGATGTGCTTTGCTCTGCAGTTTGGGTGATAAACAACAGACTGGCAGTATGTGGTAGAGCCTTGTGCTGAGGGAATGAGTGACACAGGCGTTCCATGGATTTTTCTGCTTTCAGTAGTTGTCTTTTAGAAGGGGGTGTGTGCTTAGTCATTTAAACCAGGAGAGAAATCCTGGGAACAGGAATAATCCACTAAACTTTATTCACCTTACAAAACAAGTGCTGTTTGTGCTGCAGGGAGCTGTTGCTAGAAATTGTTATAAAACTGCTAGGGAATCCTAAAAACAGCTGGGAAAATCCTGGCACTTACAAATTACTGGCTCTGGGAGCAGGAGAGGAAATCCTGGAAACTTTTGAGAATTCCCAGAAATTCAAAACCTTATCAGAAGTTCAGAGAAACTTAGCAGTTACTAGAGACCTAAAGAGCCACTAGAAACTGAAAATTCTAGGAGTTACCAGAAGTCTCGAGAAAATGCTAGAAATTCTGTGGGAATCCAGTAAGTTCAGTGGCTCTGCTAGTAATATCTACAGTTTATGGGTGTTTGCTAGGAATACGGAAGCCATTAACTGTAACTCTTGTGGTAGAGTGGCGAACAGTTGTACATGGGTAAAACCTGCTCATCTTCCCAAAGCTGCCAAGCGTACGGTTTTAGCATCTTACTCGATAAGTGTTCTATATGTGCTTCCCTTACACACAAACTTGTTTTATTTTCTGCAGTCCTATTTTGTTACGGATTATGATCCAACAATTGAAGACTCCTACACCAAGCAATGTGTGATAGATGAGAGAGCTGCGCGCTTGGACAGTAAGTAGCCTTGCTAAAGCGTGGAACTGACAACCTGTAGCTGTTGTTTACATCTATATGCATAAACTGTAATGCAGGTAAACAACTGTGCAGCATGTGGGGTTTATGTAAGTGTGTGGCTTATAAAAGCTACCTACCTCTGTTTTATTAGTAAGATACCCTGGATCTGAAGTGCTTATGCCTTCAGTATGTGTGTCTATCTTTAAAGCAAATTGGACATTTTTTTTGAAGAATTATTCCCAAATCCATAGCATCTACAAAATTAGGAGAATTTATGTGACTCTTGGCAGCTACCTGGGTGACATGGTGGAGTGAAAAGCCCATCACTTGAGTGTTGTGTGCAGTCTCTTCCAAATGCAATATAAATGCTTTGCTTTAAAAGTTTCAGTTCTCCCTTGCCAGTGATTTCTTGAAGGACAAATCAGCACCTCAACCAAGTCTCTATAAGCATTTTCCAGCTGTTTCAGCTGGTTGTGAATTAGCCAAAGTCCACCAAGCTTTGTTATTCAGTTTGTTTGGTAGGTCTTGAATTGTTCAGTCAGTCCAAGAACTTGTTGGGAATCTTAGCAAAAATCTGATAGATTTTTCTCTGTTAGAGGTGATTTCTGCTTAGTTATGATGGGCAGGAGAGGCTATAATTATATTAGAAAGGATTTTTTTTCTTAGTCTATACTCTTAAGAGCATGAACTATAGTAATCAGTGTTTTGCGTATGTTCAGTTCTGGATACAGCAGGACAAGAAGAATTTGGAGCTATGCGTGAACAGTACATGAGGACAGGGGAAGGTTTCCTGCTTGTTTTCTCAGTCACTGACAGAGGAAGGTAAGCCTGATGTCAAGTTATTAAACAAATTGTAGCTAATCTTAAATTATTGTCCTTTATAATCCTAGTGGTTATCCTTTATTGATAATCTCAAACAGAAACATTGAGTATGCGTTCACTTTTAGATTCCACAGTGTGACACTCGGCACTGATGAAAACCCATTTTAAACCAGTCACTTATTGAAAGTATCAGTCTGTTGGAATAGAGGACTTGAAAGCATGCACACGTGCACAAAAAAAAAGGCAATTCTATTCAAGCGCTCTATTGCAGTCCGGAATTCCAGCTTCCTGGGAGCGACAGAAATTTAAATTAGATGTCTGATCAGTTCTTAGAAATACTCCCTCGCTGTGTGCTTATCGATGTCAGGTGTCTGGCTCTGGATTTCTGAACGGGTTATCCAGTTCAGAGTGTGTCTCTGCACTCTTTTGCAGGCAGTGCTCACTCTTATTCCCCTGAATTGACCAGAAGCTGCATAGCTGTTTGACTGTGGAGTTGAGATGAAACATCTTTTTAGAAGCTCACAGAGATTGGTCAGGAAGCTCCTGATCATTGTAAGAGTAGGAAAGTTCCATGTATATACAGACAATCACTTAATGTTTTGGTTGTGATCTTCCTCCATTGAGCTTATCAGATACGTAGTAATAAAGAAGTGCTCAGGGATCTGTCCTTCTACTTGTTTCAAGTTGCAACAGGAGAGCAATAAAATGATAAAAAAAAGTCTATGTTTTCCTCCCTCTTCCCCCACTTACAGATTCAGTCTAGGCTCTGATATGTTACTTCTGATCTTACTAACAGCTCTATCAATGAGAATTAAGATAAATATTCTATGGAGCATGAGCATGTTTCCATTGAATGTGTATCTTACACTTAATGCTGCTAAATGTATAAATTTATCTTGATGTACCATCCAGAAGAGACTGGGTCTGTGGATTTAGGACATACTGAGCACTTGTGTTAGCATAAATATTTTTGTTACAGAGGACTGTAGGGTTTTTTGAAGTCATCATGTAAACTCCTGGTTTGTGTAAAAATCTTAAGTTTTTGTTTGCTCTTCTGGCTAAAGGTCTGCCTTGATTTTAAGCAGGTCTTGACACATTAAACTTGCATATCGTTCTCTTCTCTGAAATCCTGCAAAGACTTCTGAAAAGCAGAGTTTTCATTTTTGTTTTGATATCCATTTGATTCGAGACTTTCCTTGCCTGTCAATGAAGTATCTGCTAGCAGTGTCTGTTCTGCTTGTGTGATGGAAAATAATTCTGAAGCAAGAAGAAACCTAGAGGACTTAGTTGGTAACTTTCAACTCTCTCGTTGCTACAGACTTCTGAGCAGAGTATTAAAACAGCATATCTAAATGGAGTTGCAACCATGCTTAGTGGCATACCTTCCTTCTAATTCACCTTTCTTTTCATGATTGCAGTATATGGATTGTGTGGATTGACATTGTCATGGCTGACTGCATAATTATTATTTTTTTTTGTAATGCAATTTTCTTACTGATAAATCATCTTGCTTTTAAATTTTTAGCTTGCAATCTAAGTGTAAATGGCTTCAGACTCTATGCCTGGAATTAAATACAGTGCTTGGGAGGTCTGTGCTCCAAAGGATATGTGATTGCCTGCAAGTATCTGTGATGAAGCTCGTTATGCAGTGACATAGCTTTGATAGTGTTTACTTGAAAGCAATTATTTATTTATCCAGCCCTCCCTCTGCCTCCAGAAATCCTTGTTTAGGCCAGAATTAACTTGTTTTATGTACAGTTTTTGTAGCTTTCTGCTTTGCTCACTTAAGTACTTCTGGATTATTCCTTACTGCTTGAACAGCATCAGTACCTGGTATAACTCAATAACTGGAAAGCACTCTGGTCACTTAGCCCTGCCATTTTTCTGTTTTTCAAGAAATAAAATTGTCCAGCTTTGATAGGTTTCCTCAAGTTTCCCAGAAGTAGCTGTGGAGGTTGCCAGCTGAAATGCTGATCACCAGGGTCTGTAGACTGTAACTGGGATATTCTAGCTTGAGTCAGTATCCATAGAATGGACTGTGGTCTCTTGATTCTCCGTAGCACATTGGCATCCAAGTTCTTCTAGCTCACCCCACCTAAGCCCGGTGCATAGCACACTGCTAACTTCAGGATTTTGGTTTTAGCTTGAGCATTGGATGATTCTCTAACTGGTCATGCTGTGACAGTGAACTCTGGTGGAGTGCCTGCAGCTGTCTGAGCTTGTGCAGCAAGTCATGAGCATGGCAGGGCAAGTCCAAATAGGTGACTCATAATTTCTGAGCTTCTACAGAACCTGGGAATCTATGGATAAGTACACTGATGGCCTACTTCTATTTTTTTACAGCTTTGAAGAAATCTATAAATTTCAGCGACAGATTCTTAGAGTGAAAGATCGTGATGAGTTTCCTATGATTCTAGTCGGTAATAAAGCAGATCTGGACCACCAAAGACAGGTAATTCACTTGCTATTAGTTACTGCTCACTTTCTTCTAGGAATTTTAGTTTTCTTCCCACTCTATTTTGGGGAGGAAGAAACAAATGAAAAATCATATCATAGTTCCAATGCAAGAAACACAATTACATTCAGTTTCTGTATTTGAAGAACTTAGAAGTGTGGTGGCATTCCACATATAGCACATCTTCTGCCTGACTCAGTGGAGTTATCTTGAGACCAAATGTATTCACATACAGGGTTGAGAGCTTTCTGTCATGACTTGATTACTCAGGCATGAACGTGTCTAATTCCTCCTCTCTGTTACTCACCATAGTGCACTGTGCCAAGCAGAGTGCATTCCAGCACTAGCTCTAATGATCCTGGGACCTCAGTGCTGTTGCTTTTACTCTTCACTCTTGTTATGTATAAGTGAGTAGCCATTTGCTGGCTTTGTTTGGCTGCTCATCTTCTGTATTAACTGACTTAATGCTTTTGAAGTTTGAAGTACAGCAACATAATTACTGTTCTATTTAAGTACCTTAAGATTTAAGTTTTGAAACAAGTAGATTTTCAACTTCACCTCTAGTTGGGAAGAGATCTTAAAAGAACATGTGATTGATTTTTATCTGAGAGTAAACTAAATATTACTAAAATTGCTGTAATTATTTTAAGAGTTTCACAAGGAAAACACAACTTTTAACAATAAGACATTCCCAGTTTTGTGTTCCAAGGCATGACTTTATTTCTGTCCACAAGTGCTTACGTAGGTTTTGTTCTTTTCTCTGTCAGAAGACAGTGTCTGGGACAAGAAAAAATTTAGGCTCAAAACAAATAACATTGAAGAGTTTAGTGAGTTACTACATTGTTGTTTAATGAATTTCTTGAATACTACATAAAACCTTCAGTACAAAAATGTTCTTGTTGAGTATGCTTTCTTGATTGTCACAGCCTTTTTACCCCAGAACCTGTGTGGAAAGATCATGACAAAATCAACACCAGTGCTGAAAGATACTGTATTGAAAGAAGTTTTTACAGAAGTAGCTCACAGACTCATCAGGAGTAACTTCATGTACTCACACATGCACAGAACTCTCAGCCTATCCCTGATACAGAAGTGAAACTTTCACTCTTCAGTTGCCATCATGCCCCAATCAAAATTCCTGAATTTAACCTTGCAGGTCCTGGAACTTACTGTACTTTATTTTATGCACAAATATTGGTGTGGAAACCATGTAGGTGAAACTGAACTGCTCTGCAAACGGTAATTGCTGAAGGATAAACATGCAGGTGCTTTGGGAGGGAAATAACATCATCGATGTCAGCTCCAGTTTTTGGAGGATGCCTGCAAATGTAGTTGGCAATCTTGTAGATCCATTTCTAGAAATTGTTATGAACTTTGTTATCTGTTCTTCACCTTCCTAATGTTATTGTACCACATCTGTTTCTCCCTTAAAAGAGGAAAGAGGGGCCTGTCACCTGTACCCCTGCTAGTCCTTCTACACCTTATTCCTAGCTGCTTTTTCAGGTGATGGTGGGCTGGCTCACATTCAAGCTCAAAGCAGCTGTTTTCAAATTGCTTAAATTTGCAGTTTTGCTGCTCATATCTGAACACAAATAAAAGCATACATCCCCAAAAGCTCCTTTTGCTTTTTATGGTTGTTAATTGCCTTAATTGAATAGATGTTGACAAGCATAACTTTTAGTGCTGTCATTCACACAATGTACATTCAAATTGGTGGATTTGTGACTTCCATCAGAAGTTAAGGCTTAGGCAGTTGTAGCTGAAAAAGCAGTTCTAGGTTTGCTTAAACAGCTACTTACGTCTTCTTAACTCTTCCCTGCCCCTTCCCCACCATGTGATGTGTTTCAGTTGGCCTTAAGTCAGCTTGAAGGAATGGTTTAAGGATGCTGAGCTGACCTAATTAGTCCCCAGAAGGGAGAGGCTCCCCTCCCTCTTGACTGCATGTTTTGCTCTTTCCTTTTCTGGCCCTAGTTCTCACTTGAAGCACTTTGTGAGCTGAATCTTCTCTGGATGGGGAGAAAAACAGGCAAGCTGGAACGGTGTTCTGGGATCTGTGTGAGTTAAATCTGCCTGCAAAGATTTGAGTGCCAGTGCTGGAAACATGGGAAGGGGTGGAACTGTGGCTTGGAGCAGAGCAGGGAGGAGTTGGGGTGGGGGGTAGAAAGTGAGATCTTGCCTTTTGGCAGCAGCAAGCAGTTAGATGTTATCAGCAGGGTGTTAAATGCAGCCAGAATTTCTGCTTCACTGGTGGAGTTGTTTCTGCTCCATCATGTGAACTCTCAATGCAGACATCCAGTCAGTGAGTTGGACCAGCTTGCTGATCTTGGCTGAAAACTAGTCCTGCCACCAAGTATGGGAAAACTTCCTCCTGACAAGCAAGGTCATCCTGCTCTGGCTGCAAGGCGTGCTGCACATGCAGCTGTGATGAGAGGCCTGGGGGCAAAGACAAAAGTACTCCCTCACCTTGCCTAGGAGTGCTGGGGCAAGTGGGAAGTGTGGGTCCCAGTTTCACTGTGAGAAGTGCATTTTGCATCTTCAGTCTGGTGATATGCAAGGCCTCACTCAGGTTACATGCAAAACATGGTCAGCCAGGCTAGTGTCACCCTGCTGTCCTTCTACTTACCTGGCAGTTCTACAAGAAGACGTCTTACTGTCTTGTTTAGTCACAAATACACGTTTTTCAGTTTCAGAACTTAAGTAGCATTTTGAGAAATTGAGGAAGTTGGGTATGAGTTTTTAGAGCAAAACTACTTGTACTAGGCACCTGTCTTTTTCTCCTGAAAGATGGGCAAACCAGTGAAATAATAGAGAGCACATGCTACCTCTGAGAGACCGAGGCTGAGATAAAGTTATTTGGTGTGTGTTTTGATCAGCAAATAATTCTCAACAGAATTAACACACAAGTCTTCCTGGAGCCAGAGTTAAACATGTATAAAAGTTTTGGATGTCTCAAGGGTCTGACCACACCTTTATGCAAGTAACTGTTCTGTAGTTGAAGGCAGTGCAGATTACTATTGTTGTGATACCATACATTTGGGAGCAAATGATGTGGAACTACTAATTCTTGTGTGGTGGCAACTGTTCCTCAGGAAATGTATGAACTGGGTTGTGCAGTGCAAGTGCACAGCCAATAGTATGATCTTGGTGAAGTGTTGGGGCATACCAAAGGTGTAGTTTAAAAGAGTGGTGACTGCAACACACTGTAGGTCAACTCACAAGTGTTTTGGGGAGAGGTGAAAGTTTGAAATAGTGATTTGCTACAGTGATACCTGTATAGATAAATGGAGTTAAGCAGACTTGTAATTTTGTTTCCTTTGTGATATGGGAGGCAAAGTCCTCAATATCCACAGGTTAGGTTGGCAAAGAAAAATGAGTTATTGGAGGATAAGCGAGCTTTAATCTTAAGGATGTCCTTGTATGATAAGGAATAAAGTTACCAGTGTTTCCAGATTCTCCGATCAGTCACATCTCTCATGGCTCTTAAAGTAAATGCTGCACAGTAGTCTTTCTCTTAAATGGGTCAGTTCTGTACAACTCAAGCAACACTGGATATTTCTACGCTAAGACAATTCAGGAGAGCACCAGATGTTTTAGTAATAAACATTACTGATGGAGTAGGCTTGTCAGTGCAGGATACGTATGACTTTTAGTAGATAACTGCTAGTTTAAACTGGGTCAGGTCTGATCATTCCCCAGATGGCAGGGTTTCAAGGAAAATCCAAGTTGTAACAGGAAAGTGCTGCATGTTGCTGGTTTTGGTTTTGCATCATGACTAAACTAAAGCAATGACCTAGTGCTTATATCGTCTGTGCTGCTAGATACCTTTAAAGCAAGGTTTTAAAGAGAGGTACACGTGACTTCAGTTTATGCAGACAGATGATGAGCAAAGCTAATGATCCCAGGCAAGCAGCCTTGTGCTTTGACTTTGATCAGCATCAGCCTAGATGCTGGCAAACAAACAGTTAATGTTGGCTTTACAGACTCCCAGCTTCATAAATAGGTTGGCCTGAGCTGGCTTATTCCAGGAGGTGAATGGGTTCGAGGACCTGGGTGGTTACCTACCCAAATTCACTAACATTTTGTTTGGCCTTCTCTTAATGATTGTGAACTTGTATGGCAGTGTGACATTAACTTCTTGAAGTGGTAGGGTTTTATGGCCATATACAGTGATGCTTCTGTTCTTACAGATGGGTTGTACCTTCAGGTCTTCCCCTGGCTTGAGCTTCCCCTGATTCTGAGCTTTATAGATAACCAACAATTGGGTATCTGATGCAGTATGTGAATGCAGCAAGTCAGTCTGAATATGTGTCAGTGCTTCATAATCACAGTTTATGTGTACCAAAGTGACCTTTTATATGAGAATGCGGACAATAGAGTTGGTCAACAGTGGACTACCCCTAGGAAAGCATTATGGTAGACCACAGTAAGCATGAAGAAGCAGCACTTGTGGGTGGGATGACAGATGCACTCCTCAGGAGTGATGGAGCTCTTGGCAGGAACAAGCAATGTTTCTGAGCAGAAAGCACTGCAGGATGACCACAAGGAGTTAGAAATGGATTCCTCTCAAACTTGAGGAAACACTTAACTGTTACCTGCTGACATGAATACAATGTGGCCCTTTGTAAGTGTCCAGGCAAAATACAGATGCAGTGTTAGATTAGGTAGCCTTGTAGAGTTGCTTTAGGTGGAGGAAAGAATAGAAACTTCAGAAATGAATATATTTCTGGTGCTTCTCAGCTACAATAATTAAAAGGGAGGGCCACGTGAGATACATTCACAGGATTCTTGCACAGATACTCAGATGTTAACTCTTTTAGTAAGAAGACTGTGAGCTTAGGGAGTTGGGAAATAAGCTTTTCCGTGTTTGACTTGCTCACTTAAATCTTCTATAATGGTGTTTAGGTTAAGAAACTTTTACCAAATGTCTGAACAGCATGAATTAACGATATCCCAAAACCCCAGTAAAATATCCTGCAACAAAAGGATAAATATCATGATTCCCATTCATATTCAGCCTTAAGATTAGCAAAACTAAAGAGAGATTCCCTGCAGAGCCAACACACACACAGTTACTACCAGGAAATCTGTAGTTCTCTACTCCTGTCAAAATAAAATACTGTGTTCTTTGAAGAAAAAGGGTTTAGTTTTTGTTTTTTTCTGGTGATATTTAATAAGCTCTGGCATCACACTTACTGAAAAGCCTGTCATGATACAGAGTTGTTGTACTCAAGAAGGGAGAGTAAAAAGACGTAAATTCATATTTTTGTATGTTTGCACATACTGCATTTCCCTCAGACTTGAAAAATGGAATTGGTATGTTCTGACTTCTGATTTGCAGCTTGGGCACTGCAAATGTTTCTGTATTGTACCCAAAATCAAATATTTTTTCTAAACTGACCTTGTTAAGGTCACTAAAATTGATCACAAGCTACTTGACAATATACTTGTAAGACAGACTAGAAAGAATATAAGCAACTACAGATAGTCTAGTAAATGCAATAAGGACTTTAATTTGCACCTATAGTATTTTAAATGCAGAATATTGTGGAAGTGTAGCTTGATGTTATTACAGTGTTAGTTGTATTTCTAATGTTCTTAAGATACAGTAATGGAGAAAGTAGTAACCATGTACATTTAAAGGCTGGGTTCAGTTTCTCCTCAGGCCTATGCATTCTTTCCCAATTATTTATTTTTATTACACTTTAGCCTCTCACTTTCTGGGACTAGAAAATGCTATGCAGGGATGAAGAAAAGTAAAAATGGTTAGTTTTGCAAAAACTGCCATATCTGTACTTTAACTTACGTTTGTCTGGTGAGGCAGAAAAGTACAGAAGGTTCTGGAAACCCTAATGCAAACTTTGGGAAATTCTACAATGTCATTGATGTGCCAGAAAGTACCTATGAACATTTCTCAAAGTGCAGCCTTTGTAAGCTTTGGAATAAGGATACTCCAGCATCTGGGGCTAGAGAGGAAGGTGGAAGTGGGTTTGTTCTAGTTAGTGGAGCAGAAATCCTGAGTATAATTCTATATTCAGACACCTATGGAGGGTTGAAGGATCCCAGTCATTCTCACATTTGTGCCCTGCACTTAAAAATGGCGCTCCAGTAGTTGATCTTGGTGTTGGATTGGTTTTGAGGGTATTTTTTGGCTTCAGCTGATGGCAGTAACACTGAAATAAATGTAGAATTTTCTGAGAGTGTTTGAGATCAGCAGATGCATCCTGAGTTACTCCAGTTGGGATCTCTTTGTAGAGCTTCATGAGGGTGTAGTGGGAGCAGCCCTCAATTCAGCAGTAAATTAATGAATATAATGCCAGTGGGGGTACTAAGGACAGAAGAATCAAAGATGTTGAGATACTGTGCATGAAGGCTCTCAAACCATGTGTGTAGCTGTTAGGAAAGTATTTTACAAGTTAATAAGTACTTCTGTGCTTTCCTATTCCCATCTCTTTCTGTGTAGCTACTTAATCTAAAGGAATATGTGAGTGCCTTTTCAAAGCTAAATTAAAAATAAACCTTTTTTTTTTTTTTTTTCTTTTTGGTTCTCATCATATCAGTGTTCTACGTGCTGCTTTAACATTGTTCTATGAAAGCAGTGTAATCTTTGACATTTCTTCCACTAGACATTGTCTTGGCAAGATCTGTTGTGTTTCCTTTTATCACTGAAAGCTGCCCTTTCCTCTCTGGCCCTGTGGGTGACCTTCCCGTTAAAGCTTCACATGCCTTGCACTGCTCGGGGTAGCCTTCCGCTTTCTGACCTCACTGCTTTCTACTTACTTCATCCAAAAATTCACAGTGATCACTTTTGGTTTGGCGCTGTGGCTGACTTATTTCTCCTTGCTGTAATGGTCCACTAGCTTCCTGCCTTCTGCTTCATCGCTCTAAATTTTATACCAGCTCTATGATGCTCATTATTTCTTCTTCATTTCCCTTTTCTCTGTCATAAGGAGTCAAAAGTAGACAGGTTTTCTTCAATATCTCTGGATAGCCTGAAGGCTTAATGGATTTTTCAGATCTTTTGTAATTTAAGCTACATTTAAGACTGTCTGTATTAATATTTTGCTGTTCCATAAGCAGATTTTTAAATACAAAGATTCAGAAGCTAAACATCAGCACTTGTTTCTAGAATACTCATCTGTGTTTTGGTGGGGTTTTTTTGGTGTCTAGATTTAGCTAGGACAGGGGGACAGTGAGTGTAGCAATAGTGTTCACAGTTCTGTTAGTAATCCAGCAGATGTTAACTGAAGCACTTGCTTTGAGGAGTGGAGGACTCTTGCCTGTGAAGAAAAACTTGGTCTTTTTATGCAGAACTAGAGTGAAGATGAGGCAGCTGCAGTGAGGGAAATTCCCTGGAGGGTTGGTCTTTGCTTGTTGCAGAAACTTAGAAAAAAATCTTCACTTGCATTTGAAAAGCGGTATCACGTGGATTTGCTTCCCAGTTGTATTATGTGGGCAGTGTGGAAGCTATTCTGTGGCCAAATGAACATTATTGCTTGAGGGAAATAAATCCTTGGCAGGTATATACAAAAGCCTTGAACTTAATGATTGGTGTCTGTTACAGGTGACGCAAGAGGAAGGTCAGCAGCTAGCACGGCAGCTCAAAGTAACATACATGGAAGCCTCAGCAAAAATCAGACTGAATGTAGACCAAGCTTTTCATGAACTTGTCAGAGTTATAAGGTATGATAACTTGACGAGGTAATTGATGCCCATCCATTAATGGATAGCTACAGCACATGTTTTGAAATGTAGTGGGAAATTGCTGAGAAAATTCTGCCTGCTGTTTCCTGTGAGCTTTGACCAATGCTCTCTATTATAAAGTGTTCCTATGTATAAGGGATAATGTTTGCATGAATATATAATATGTATTTGAAAGGTATTTTCTTCACCTTAATATCTCGGAATTTATTTATCACCCAGTAAATAAGCCTGATAAACTAAATTTAGGATTGGCCTTCTGTAAAAAATGGTGTTTCTTATATTAAAAAAAAAAAAGGCAGACCTCAAAAAGCTTTGATTTAAGCAGTAGTTTGAATGTCAAAAGTAAGTCCATCCTCCATAAGGGTATAAACCCCATAACTTAAAATACAGTATTTATTTTTATTTAACTGAAAATGATTCTCTGAATTTAATTTGAAATATCTGTTTCAGGAAGTTTCAAGAACAAGAGTGCCCTCCTTCACCAGAGCCAACACGGAAAGAAAAAGACAAGAAAGGCTGCCATTGTGTTATTTTCTGAGAATCCCAAGAACCAAGCTATCAACTGCCAGATTATTTTTTATTTTCCACCATTTTACATCACTTCTGGTACTGGTCTAGCCTTACATGTGCATGTCCTAAAAGTGGTCACCAGAATAGCCTTAGTCCAAGGAGCTGGCAAAATAGTTCTTGAAGAAGACTCTGTCATCCTGGGGCAGACTTCAAAACAAAACACTAAGGCTGCTTCTTTAATACCACAGTTCCTTCCTCCTCTCCCTTAAGAGCTTGCACCTTGTGGAGTTTTATTCGCAAAGGAGATGAAACAAAACCGTGTAGGACAAGGTGTTGAAGTCATGCATAAGTTGTCTCTTGTGAATTAATTTATTTTTACTTCTGAAATTTCTGTAGCTATTACAAAGACCTATATTGAAGTATAGAGAATACTTTTTAAAAAAGGGGTGGATTGGCTTTTTTTGCCCTCAGTTAAATTAGACTTGAGTATTCAGCTAGCCTTAAGAAACCTACACTGAATTTCATTGTCAGCAAAAATTTTCATCTCTCACTTATGCTGCAGTTTTATTTCAGTGGCCAAAACAGTCTACTGTATTTATTTTATGAATCCAGAACAGCTACAGGACAGCTACTACTACTACTACTATTAGGATATGGCCAAATACCTGAGCTCATTCTGGATTTGAGGCATTTCAGCTTAGTAAGAAATTTCACATCATTTGTTTGGAAACAAATTGTGTCTTCCTTTGTATTTTTGGGTAAGGGATTAAGGAAAACTAAAATTGTAGCTGTTTTTGTTTCATGTGATATAAAAATGAATTTGATCTTTCCATTGTCAGAGATGATTAAATGTTTTTGCTATATACTTTTATACATTATTTTCTTATCAAACTAGTTAACAAGTATTTTTATATGTTTGTAAGCAAATATGCTTTCACAGCATAACTTGTGTATATGTAAAGATGAGTATTTAATTCTCACAGTTCACTTTTAACTGACAAAATGTGGGATTTGCCAAACTGTGGTAAACTTCTCCTTACTCTTCTGTTATACCCAAGAATGGCCAAATTATGTGCCTGCCCAACACACCCATAGAGTAAAATCTAATGTTGTGTTTTAATGAATTTCAGTATCCCCTACTAAAGACTATTACATGAATTATTAAATTGTAAGACTTTTAACTGATTGTTTAGTTAAACTGTGGATGGTTGTTTAATTTTGAGTTCTGTGGATTGTGTTTAAACAATTCAAGAGTATGGTCCCTGATATTGAAATACTGAGTGGTATTGCACAGTTGTCACCTTACTGAATGTGTCCAACAATTCTTTGAAACTTGATTATTAAGCAAACCCTTGTATAACTTCAGGTGCTAGAATTAAAGATGATCTAACCATTATAAGGGGGTAAGCACATTGCCTCTTTCTGACTCTCCTCCAAAATTTGAATTTTTTTGAGGTGGGGGGGAAGAAGGGCATGATGAGACCTGCTTAGGAGATAGATATACACACATGCACAACCTTTTTTCAAGCTTGGAAGTAAAGAAAGCCTACTTCCATTTAAATCATAATAGATGATAAAAGCTGATGTTTGACTTGGAGTATGTAGTCAGTGGTCCAGTCAACAATTGTTCTGTTGCTATGCTCACAGTCAGGTGCTCTGCCATAAATCTATAAACGTCTGCTGAGAAAACAGTGCTTAAACAAGTTCAGTTACCTGTAGAGCAGCAAAGTGTTAAACCTAGAAGTAATGCTAGTGTTGTGCATAGCAGAGAAATTTAATTATTGTTTGTGCTATTTCAATTAGGTTGTGTAATACTGTTTTGAAAGCGTGGGTAGCTTCCCCCCTCATCCCCTTTAAATAGTTACTGGTTGTTGAAGGGCTACTTATGAATAATGTGTAGAAAATTCAGGCAAGGAGTTACAGTGCAAGTACATTTGGGAGATGGATTACATTTTTCCAGTCAAATGTAAGAAGTTACAGCCTGTAGCAAACCCCACATGTTTTCTTAAATATGCAAAGCTCTCTGGAGTTAAGTCATTGAATGTGTGGCATTAGAATGAGTTAAGACAACAAATTGCAGCATGTGTGTTGAGGCTGAATTTCTGAGGTGCAAATACCTTCAAGTTTCATCTTTTTTATTTTTTTCTTTTCCCTTTTTTTAACCTTTCACTCATGACAGCCTGGTTTTAAAATAGTAGACTGTGATATAGATAGGTCTTTTAATATGTAACTCTGTAATTCATAAAGAAGGCGGAGAGCACCACACCCTTGCTTTTCCTCATGGGGAAAGCTGAATAGCTTCGAGGTGGTTGATGCTAAGCAGCATACTCCTATCTGCTAAGCCACATGGTAAACTGTATAAGCAAGTTAAATAGAAGTGGGACCATCAGCTGCTGCTGTGGAAGTCAGCTCTGTATTCGTTAACTAAGACAATATATTCCTGTGCATGTGTTTTAAGGCTTCTACTGTAGAGAATGTACAGGGAAATCTTTATGTAATGTTGTGGTCTCTTTTTGAGAGTGGTTCATTTATGACACTCTAAGACACTGTTAGATGCAGCTATTTTGATCCTACTCTTCAGACTTGAAGTTGGTATTTAGAAAAGTCACACAGTAATAGTGATCTAGGGGGTCCTCAGTTCCAAACATCTTGAGGTGTTTTGATGATTTGCTTTTCCAGTTGCTGTACCTGAAGGTAGTGGTGAAAGATGGAATTTCTCTCCTTGGCGTGGAGCTTGCGAAGTGCAAGTCTTCTAACAGTAGTAGCCCCGATCTGTCTGCCTTGGATTATTTGTGAATTGCAGTATTGCTGCCTTGCTGTAGGACATCAATTTAGCTGTCAACTTGAGAGTTTCTTATGACTTTACCTGCCAGAAGAAATGCTGAAAGATCTGTAACTTATGTTTGTAATTACTTCAGTTCAGGGCCACATTCATGAATCATTTAGATTCACACTTGGGGAATTTGGAGGGCTCAAGTCGTATCCCAGAAATGACCTCCTGCTCCTCCTAGAGCAGACAAGGAGGGTCTGGGCCTTTGTTTCAAAGCACAGAATAACTCTCTTCTTTCTGGAATCGCACACTGCTGAGCCTGCTACTCTGCTGGATGAGGAGGATTGACTTGCTCATAGGCAAAAGTCTTTTTCTGTAATTGGTGATGTTTTATAGATGGACCATAATTGGGGAAGAATTACTTCCACGTAAGTACACTGTAGTTCCTTATGCCTGCTCTGATTGATGTATTTGCTTTCTCTGACCTAGTAACTCTTCTGCATCAGTACTCAGGCTAACTTAACATACACAGAAGTATTACATTACTTCCTCTAAAACTGCTCTTTTGTGACATGGTCTGTTCAGGGGCAGTAGAGTCACTGATACTGATGATAGTTATAAATTGACCTTGACTGTGCAGAAAAGAGATAAATCGTAAGTAGGACTAGTTGCTTAGTCTGTTTCCAGCCTGTTGCACTGGGCATCTGACTGGACTGTGCATCTACAACTGGTCAGTCCTTCTGCTGCAGGTTAAAACTAACCTAGTCTGATAAAACTGCAGAGCTGTGTAGGCATATGAGGTGGGTGATCTTCCTATCACAGTTGTTTTCCTTTCAATTTTCTAATGATGCAAGTTTGTGGTGTCTCTCAGCACACAGGACACGTGGTGCAGTGGACCCTGACAGTGCCTGCCCTCTTCCTGCAAAAGAAGAAAAGCTCCTCCACCCCTTTCTCATTGCCCTGGCTAATGGTGTTGGCCCTGGAGAAGTTGCTGGGTGCTCAGGCTATTGGGCAAGAGGCGATCAGATAAATGCTCTAGCTCTAAGTGGCTAGCCTGGTATAGAAGCATGTAATGAGATGAGCTGTTGTGAAAGGGTTAACAAAGCAAAATATATTTGAAATGAGTTAACACCCACTGATGCCAAGGAAAACTCTGACTTTATGCATGGCGTTGTGGTTAGTCATTGCTGATAAAGTTCAAGTCTGGATTCATACAAAAATTCTAGCTAACGCTCTTCTGACATCAGTTTATGTGACAAGATTTCACCCATGGCATATCTGTAGCAGTCATTGACTGGCCATACCATATAATTTTGTTATTAAGATTTAATGAGCTTATTCCAAATAGAAGATTCTTGAAGTCAGTCACCACAAGCCAAGTACTGCCAAAAGTTATCTGCGCTTATTTAGAAGTGTGTTGCCTAGGAAAGCTCAGGAATCTGCTAAACAGGGAATGCATTCGTTCGCTTAATTTAGGCAGATTTTGGAAGTTGATTACTCGCATGTACCAAAACTGTGCTAAGCACTCAAACTGAATTTAGAAAAACACTCAAGCTGGAAATGTGGGGGCACTGGGGTGTTTCCTGTGTTGTTCAGCTGACCCACTGCAGAGCAGCAATCTGTCAAAACCTCAAGGCTTGAAGTTGTTTAGATGGGCACTTGCTCAGAGCATCCCAGATTGTAAATGCAGTGCTTGCCCCTTTGTAAATACAGCTTTTCTTGCCATGGTTACCTGGTTCTATTGGAAAGCTAAGTTAAAATTGCAGGCTTGAAGCAGATTCTGGGTTTTAATAGGGGTTAAGTAGAAGTATGTTCAGCATCTTAATCCTTGAACAAGTCATAGTCTGTTCAGCTGCTTTTTAAACTGGATGCTGTGAGCTGTATCAAGACCCACAGTATTTGGTATTCAGTAACTTGTAGTGACACTCGCACTTTCTAAATTACTACATTTTTGAAAAAGGTTTCTGACATGGAAGTATTGTAGAGAGGGAGAAGTTACCATAGCAGAGTACGGGCACCAAAAATGCAAGTAGGGGCAATGACAAAACCTCTTACTTCTTTGTCTCTTAGTCCTAGTCATGAGTTAACATGTACTAGAGACAGTTTTCATCCAGTTCCAGCCCCCTGCCATGGGCAGGGGCATCTTCCACTAAGATCAGGTTGCTCTAAGCCCCGTGCAACCTGGCCTTGAACACTTCCAGGGATGGGGCATCCACAAGCTTCTCTGGGAGCCTGTTCCAATGTCTCACCACCCCCACAGTAAAGAATTTATTCCCAATATCTAATCTAAATCTGCCCTCTGTCAGTTTAAAGCCATTCCCCATTGTCCTATCTGTAAATGCTCTTGTAAAAGTCCTCCAGATTTCTGGTAGGCCCCCTTTAGGTACTGGAAGACTGTTATAAGGTCTGCCCAGAGCCTTCTCTTCTCCAGGCATTTCACTTGAACTGGGCTGCTGAAGAGCTATAGCACAGAACAAATACTCCTGTGAATGCATTTCATGTTTCTTATGAGAAATATTAAAAAATAAACTTACTCTGGTGATACTAGTAGCTTATATGCTTTAAAAAGTAGTCTGTGAAGTGGTATTTTGAGACCTGTCTGGGACCTCATGTCCAGTCCACCATGTGAATATAACACAAGTTGTCCTCTCTGTGAAAAGCTGTGATCTGAATAGGTAAAACAAGCATTTCTATAGAAGGAAGGTCTCCTAGGAGTAAATGGTGTAGTATCTTTTTGTTGTGATGATTTATAAAGCAGTGGACTTGTGTAGGAGATCCACCTCTAAGCAAGGGAAGAAAGGTGGGATTAAAAACAGCAATAAGAGCCATATGGAAGGAAGTTATGGTGAAGGCATAAGGAGGCGAGAATGGCTAAAGAAAACTGCTGACTACCACCCGGAAAGGTTCAACCGAAGCTGTAGCAGCTGCTACAATCATTGGCTGCGGGACTAGTTAATGTGAATTGCACAGGGAACGATTTATTGACAACCACGAGATGTCACTGTTGGTAGGCATATACCTGAGTAGTTACAGGGCTGTTCAGGGCTGCTTTTGCCAAGATCCTTGCGCAGTTCAAGTTCTTATTTTTACAAGCAGGGTAGGAATGAAGGACAAGAACCATAACAAAGCCGCTGATCTATAATTAAACAGGGCCATGTGTCAGTGCTATTTCAGAGTATTTTGTTCTGTGAACTCTGTAGAAGCCAGGTAGTAGTGAGAGAAAAAACAATGATTTATAAATAGTAGTTCTGAAGAAACTCATGTGGAAAGCAGGAAGAATGCTTGCAATCTAAACCATTGGATGCATGGTAATTAAAATATTGTACAAATCCTCAACTTCTTTATAGTTTGTCAAGCTCTCATTGTCACCACCTGTGTCAGGAGTACAGCAGTCAAAATGAGTAACGTTTATATATCATTAGCAACATATACAATTTGCAATTGGAAAGCTATGTATAAACACTTTGTGTTCAGCTAAATAATATATCTAAATGAGGGTTGCTGTTAGCAGGAGAAAAATGTCCCTCTCGTCCAGGCCTGGTATTTCCCTGAGGAGCTGGGAAATCTCTTGAACATGGTGCTAACCTTTGAAACTGAAACAACGTTCTAGTGCTTTTCTCCCTCCTACAGCAACTTTCAGGCAACACCTGCTGTGTCTTTAAAACAGTAAAAGTTCACGTGTGCTCTAGTGTTTCTCCTGCAAACTGTAAAATCTGCCTATCCTTCATTGCCTCTTGCAAGAATGTCATATTCCTGAATTGCTGGCTTCCCATTTCACCGTCAATGGCTTTCAGTCCTATTTCTTTCCTCATTCTGTGTCTTGATCTGACTTTTGTTATTTGCAAGTATAGAGCACTACACTGGCAGTGTGAACTGATGCTTCTATTTAAGTGGTCAGTCCCTCTCATGCAAAAGATTGACTTTTGGTCATTCTCAGGGCTACATTTTCAAGGTTTTGTGGAGTACCATGTGCTTGCTGTAACCTTTCTGTCCCCACCTAGCACTGCTTTTAAAATACCCATTTAGCCGCTTGTATTTCTCGGAAACGAGAGGGAGAACACCTGGTGAATTCTGAATATTTTGGTACCTTTTTTTGTCTTGTGGGCTCCTAATGTGCAAGTTGCCCAGTGAAGTTGCTCACCTCTCTACTCCAGTTGCCTTTTGGAACTAGTTGTCTTAACCTCTTGATCTTTTTTGTAATTACAAGGCAGTGAGACCTCTCTTGTTTATCTTTCTCCTGAACAACCAGCTTGAGATCATTAAAATCCTCATTACAATAGCCACCTTCATGATGCTATCAACATCTGCCAGGTCTAATACCATGGTTTGTTGGTTTTGTGTGTCTGGGAGGGTATCTGTCACTGCCAGGCCCTAAGACCTGGGCTTCATCATTGCTGCCAGGAGCTGCTCTGTGATGACTTTTTCCCACTAGTATTAGCGCTAATGCCTTTGGAGGCCTCTGGATGTGCAAATAGGGAATACACTCCTGTTTCCCACTCTTCTCAGCCAGAGCAAGATCAAGTGACTTTCTTCCATATCTGGAAATTATATTATTTCAAAATGATGTTTAAAAGCTGGAAAGTGTAATTGGGGTGTACGTGTTTTCCATCATGAAATCTGCCACTTTCACAGAAACCCCCTGAGATGCAGTAGGGCTGACAGCAGTGTGGAGCTGTATTGGTGCTTTTTGCCAGCTCTCCTGAAGATGGCATTTGTTTGAGGTGTGGGGCCACCTCGTTTTTGGCTGGTGTCGCTGCACTGAGGTAACAAAGCTTCTGCTTCCCAGCAGAGGGAAAAGCCTGAGGTATGTGTGTGGGTTTGTGGGCATTTGTCTGTCTGGTTTTCACTGCAAAATCTCAAATTAACTTTTTCATATTTTTATGAACTTCTTGTTCTGCTGTCCTGAAGTAATCCCCATTTCCCATGCCATTTCAATAACATTATCTTACGTTGTAAACTTTACATAGTAATTTTAAAGGGTAAATCAGCTAATTTCACTTTTGCTCCCTCCCACACCCAGATACTAATCTGAAAATCCTGAGCATCCCTATTGTAATGTTCTTGGTACTGTGTTTCTTCTCTAGCAAGAGGTACAGTTGCTTAAAAACTCCCATGTCAGAAGCCAGTTGGTGACGGTCCCTGTTACCACACTGCTTTAAGGGATGCCTGGGTGGCTAATTTACCCACTGTCTGTAGTAGTTACAGAAATCTGTGGGAGTGTCAGTAGCTGCTGTTGAGGACACAACCAATGGAGGCATTAGCAGTTTGCTTCTTAATGCCAAAGCTGGCCAGAACTGTGGAGGAATAGCAAGGGAAATGACATGTGTAGTGCAGAGCAGGGATTTAAAACACCTTTTGGCTGTAAGACCAGGTTCTGCCATTGTCACTCCTGCAGGCCCCCGGGGTTTGAAGGGTGCTCTGAACTGTTGGCATCTGACAGGATGGAGACAGGCTGTGCTGAGAGCCTGCATCCTCCCCTTGAGAGAAACTGCTCTTTGGTCTTAACCTTGCTGTTGCTGTGGGACATCCTCTATGTTCATTTGCCTCCCAATCTGGAGCACACTCCCAGCAATGAGGACATTATCTGCTCTAAGTATTGTGGAGAACAGCACGCACAAGGCAAGAGCTGACTGTGAGCTTGCTGGTGAGTGCTCAGCACCTGTGGGAGTTCAAGGGTTGAGGAACAGAGCAGGGGACAGCTTGGTCAGGACTCAGCCAAAAGCAGCGTGTCCCTTTGCTTGTGCTGTGTTACCAATACATTCAGCTGTCGTGTGCACACCTCTGGGGCTGTGTACTTTAACCTAGCTGCAATGAAGCTGCACATCTTTTCTGATACTTAACTTCTGTTCCTTGCAGATAATTCTTCACAACCTGTCTCTGGGCCTGAAGTGTCTGATATGGCTGCTGTATCTGAGTGGTGATTTGGGGTCTTGCATTACTCTCCTGGCTTCTTCCTGTGTTACTGCAGTTACATGTCTTTCTGCCTCTTCTGAGGCCTTTCTTGTCTCATTTTTTGCTCTCTCCTCCCTGCTTTTTTCTAGTCTTTATATCTCTGGTCCATGTCAACAGAAAGATCTACACGAGTGAAACACTGCCTTTTTGAATAGCATTGCCCATGTACCATATACACCATGAAGGCCTTTTGCCTAAGAGGCAGCAAGCAGCAGAGTGGGTAGATGCACCACGTAAAATTTTCTGTGCTGCTTCCCAAGGAGTGAAGCTGAGAGCTGGCTCATGGGGGGCCTCAGGGCTGATGCGAGCTGCTGCAGCCCAAGGTAAGCAACAGGGAACTGCTGGTGCTTCAAAAGAGGGGGATGTGCTTGGATCAGTGTCCAGAGCTGCTTTGCACCTTCTTCAACCTGAGGGAAATTCTGAATGGTCAAAACAATTTTTATATTTCTTTTTTTTTTATTATTCATTTTGATTAACAGAGCAATACTTCACTGAAGGTCGCTATAACTGTCCATCATCACAACCTCAGGTTTGGTGTACAACATGGGGAAATTTCCCACATGCACATTTGGGAAATTAGCAAATATTGCCAAGATGAGTAGGGAATGAAAAGAGCTAATAAGCTACTAAAAAATTGCCTTAGCAATTAAGACTGTACAAAGGGGTGAAACCAGCCTGCAGTCCTTTTGATAATATGGTCCTTGAGGAAAGCAGTGTCTGCTAAAAAATACAGATCAGCACCCATGCTACTATGGATTTTCTCTGGTTTAATAATTATAGAATTTTCTATAGAGTAACCGTAGCACATGTAGTATATGTAGTAAATATGGTATTTTCTAATCCCTCATAAGGAAGAAAGAAGGTGAACTTTCATGAGTGCAGCACCAGTTCCTTCTATTTGTGAAGAGAGGGACTGTGAAACAAGCCTGGATTGCAGAGCTGCCAGGAAGGATGACGGGATTTGAAACACTGCCTGGCAGAGATTATCAGAGGGTCGGTGTTGTCCTGTTCATGTGCAAGACTTGGGGGCATTGCAACATGCAGGGTGCTGGAGTGGGACCCAGAGACTACAGGCAGTATGGGTGCCTGCCGTGGTTCCTTGGTAGCTATTAGGAAAGCTTGCTGCTTCAGTTTCCTTTCTGTAAGATGTAAATAGGGATGCTGGCTTCTTTGCAAAGTGCTTGCAGACTGACAAATGAGGTTGTTTATTGTACTGGGAGCAGAGTAAAATGATAATGACCCTTGAGGGAATTTTTAGAAGCTGCATTATCCTTTGAAAGGAAGATGAAATGCAGAAATATGTCAGATGCTCTTAAGGATGTAAATATCTTTTCAGACAAAATTGTTAAAGCCAACTTTTTATGAGCTTTGCTTTGGCAGGGTAATATGAGGGCATGTGGAAAAACAAACAGCAGCATTCCACCTTCCCTAGTTCCTCAGTATAAAACATTATGTTATTCAAGGCACTGGCCTATTAGTCCCTGGCAGAGATGTTACGTGGCCTGGACTCCTCTCTGCTTGTCCCATTGGTATGTGTGTCTCCTCATTACAGCTAGCTGCTCTCCAGCAGCACAGATGTTTTTATGGTGTTTTCTGCTGCTGTGGTAGGACATGATGTACCTCACAGCCTATCTTTGCTGCTTTTGGGGGATTTTTTTGGTTTTGGTTTTCTTTTAATGATGTAGTGTTTCTTTCACTTGCAGCTTCTGCAGCACTGTTCCTGCATCTGTGGACACTCTTAGCGTCTCACATTGCTAATGGTCAAGTACCTTTAGCTGTAGGAAGAGCATGTGGTGCTGACTAGTGATGGAGGTTCTTAACTCCTAAATCTGTCCGGAGCATGTGAGAAGCCCTATGAGGCTCTGATGACTTGCTTTATGGACTCAGGGGCATGCTTAAGCCCCAGGAGGTCATTGTGTTTGGGCTTAGGTGTAAACTCAAGTCCCTAAGAGAGGCCCAGATGTTTATTCTAGAGGCAGATACAAGGATGATGTCTGCCCAGGTGTCAGAGTTTGTAACTGATTTTTCTTGAGGTTTTCCTGTTGCTGAATATACATGTTTTGTTCAAGTCAGCCTGACTCTGGAGCTGACACACATACTGGGTTGACAATAGTCTCCTGCTGGTATTTCATAAACATTTCCCTAGCCCTCTCCTCCAGCAATGTGCTGGAGGCAGCAAATGCTCAGGAGGCCAGGTCTCCTCTGCCTGCAGCTTGGAGTCGTGCTCACTCTTCCTCACCAGCTGGGACTTCCTGGCCATGGCATTGAACATGGGCAGCCCCTCCGGAGGTGGGAAGGATTGTTTTGTTGAAGCAGCAGGGAAGGGGCAGTTGGTGCCCTGGTGCGGATCCCCAGCACAGCACCACTGCGTGCAGCCAAGGAGCATCGCCCCCTCCAGGCAGCAGCCCTGTGGGCGTGGAGAAATCCTTGATTGCATAAGCACTAATTAGCACTGCTGAAGGACTTTAATCTCATTGAGGAACTTGCCCAGGTGAGGAAAACAACCTGAGCAGTGCTGGCAGGTGCAGCTGCAAGCCCTGCCTCATAGGAAGGGAGATCCTGGATATTAATTCACAGACCATGCCTGTGCTGGTGTCAGGGTTTTGGAGTAGGAAAGCAAACATGTAGTCTGCTCTGGCTAGCATCGTTCTCGCTGGACAGGTCAGAGACCTGTCTCTGTCTCTCTCTAGAGCTCACCTCCAGACTTGGGCTGGACTGTAATGAAGGGGCAGATTCTGCAGCCACAGACACCTGATGATGAGACAGATGATTGGTCATGAACGTGATGTGTTGCTGGAAAAATGACTGTCTGGGGATGCCCAAAATGTAGTCTTAAACCTCAGAGTATTTCCAGATTGCCTCATCTGAAGTTGTGCTATGTTGGGTTTTTGACTTTCCATTGTTAAACCTGTTAGGCATCATCCAGTGACTCAGCAGACATTTTGTCACTTGTTTGTAGCAAGGTATGGGCAACATGAAAATGCAAGAGCAGCCTGCTTCCTTCAGCACTGCTGCCAGTTTAATTCCTGTGGCATTTCAACAGCTCAAGGCAATATTCCAGATCATATTTGTTAGGGTGGAAAGGTCATGTGCCACATACTAAACTCCTGAAAAAAGAAATGTTTTCTGCTTTCTTGGTGCTCAGTACCCGGTCTCTCTCCCAGCTGGCCCTGGGATGGTTGCTCTCCTGTGATGCAGTGCCTCAATGTTTGTAACACAGAACTGAAATCTTGTTACTGGTCCAGCATTAATATTTGCCAATGGTACAAAACTGGGAGAAGTGGCCAAAACCCCAGGGTGCTGTGTTGCCTTTCAGTGAGACCTACACAGGCTGCAGAGCTGGGCAGAGAGGAGACTGATGGAGTTCAACAAAGTCACATGCAGGGTCCTTCACCAGGGAGGAATAATGCCATGCACCAGTACAGGCTGGGGGCTGACCTGCTGGAAAGCAGCTCCATGAGGGTCCTGGTGGACAGCAAGCTGTCCATAAACCACCAATGTGCCCTTGTGGCCAAGGAGGCCAATGGTATCCTGGGCAGCATTAGTTGAAGCGCTGCCAGCAGGTCGAGGGAGCTGATCCTTACCCTCTACTTAGCCCTGGTGAGGCCACACCTGAAGCATTGTATCCAGTTCTGGGCTCCCCAGTACAAAGACCAGGACCTACCAGAGCAGAGGGCTATGGAGATGAGCAGGGTACTGGAGCACCTCTTGTATGAGGAAAGGCTGAGAGAGCTGGGACTGTTCAGCCTGCAGAACTGACTGAGAGTAGATATCAGTGCATACAAATACCTTTAGGGCAGGTGTCAGGAGGATGGAGCCAGACTCTTTTCAGTGGTGCTCAGTGGCAGGATAAGGGGCAATGGGCACAACAAAAACAGGAAGTTCCATTTGAATATAAGGAAAAACTTCTTTGTGTTGAGGGTGGCAGAGCACTGGAACAGGCTGCCCAGAGAGGTTGTGGAGTGTCCTTCTCTGGAGACATTCAGATCCCACCTGCTCGCGGTGCCCATGCTTTAGAGGGGGGGTGGACTAAGTAATCCCTAGAGATCCGTTCCAACCCCAAGCATTCTGTGGTTAATAAATTGTAACCTAGAAGACTACTCTCCCTGCTTCCCCTAGATTACACATGCCTGATTTGAGATGCCCTGTGTCTGCCGTGGTCAGAGAGAATCTGTTGGAACAGGGAGCAGACATGACTCATTTTGGATGTGTGTAGATGTGGCCATGCACAAACACATGGTGACGCATGCCTTGCAGCACTGGTAGCAGAGCAAACGGCAAAACCATTTCTTTCTGACTGAATTTCAGTGGGGGTCTGATTTGTGTCTCTTCACCTTGCATGAGCTGTGAGTGCCTCGGCTTCCCCAGCAAAGCTTCTTTGCAACTTTCAAGTTTGAAGTAATACTGTCAGCAATGCAAGTTATGGGTTCAGATGGCAGAAGTGGAGCTGGAAACCTTGCAGAAAGCCACAGGTTTCTGTGTTCAGGGGGGTTGCCACCCACCGGCAGAGAGGAGGGAGACACTTGTGTCCTGGGATGCTAAATCTGCCACCCAGAGTAATTTTCCGAGGGGTCTCAAACTTGTTCCCTGCAGCAGAGCAGTGGAGGTGGCACTTATTTTTACTCTTGAGCACCTCTTGTTGAAGGATGTGTATAGAGGGGTCTCCTGAAGCAAGCATAGGCCATAAAGGACTGGTCTGCCAAAGCAATACCACTGGTTTGTGTATGGAGCTTTGATGGGTGGTTTGGTTTTCTTGTAGCCCATGCTGAGAGGCTGTATTTGCCATAAGGTTTGGCAGGGTCAACCCAAAATCTTCACAACCGACCTGCCTCAGCATCACCTCAGGGTGATTTCCAGCTGCTCCAGTGTGGAAAATGTTGGCCTCAGTAATCCAACAGCCAAGAAAATCATCAGGTTTCAGTTTGACCATTTACAGCTTTCTTAGTATGAGCACAGCAATGAGCAGATGCAGGTAGGTGGAGGAGATTGTCTGTGATTAACTGCTTTCCAGAGGGTTCATTTTGTCCAAGTTACTCAATGCAGGTTATAAATGAGATAAACAAGGACACTCTGTCTATACATATCAACAACAGCATCTGTAACAGGAGTTGGGATAATAAACTTGCAGGGTATGCACAGCTAAAAGAAACAAGGCTCAGGCCTGGGCATCTTAATTGCCATTTCAAGGAAACCTGGATGCTCACACTCAAGACCACCACTAACCCATGTAAGTGAGGGCCTCACCTGCATGGTTTGAGAACACTTCCAGGGATTGTGATTCTACTGCTTACATGTCACGCTGATGTCCCAGCTCTGAGGCAACCTGGGGCTGCACGTTGTGCAGGCCCAGTGACTGCGATGGGGTCTGCAAAGCCTTTTCGCTGTGCTCACAGTGACCGTGGTGTGGTCCGTACAAGGAGCTGTCAGGCGCGGTGCAGTGGGACGAGCAGCAGGGCCGTGATCCTGCAGAGCCGCCTGACCGCGGCAGGCTCCCGGCGCTGTCCCTGTGCACGGGAGGATGCGACCAGTGTCTGTCTGGAAGATCGTGCTGGCGGGAGAGACCCAGGGCCCCGCTCGGGGTGGGAGCGGGTGATGTCAGAGCCGTGGACCCGTATCTGTGGCAACCAGCACAAATAAATAAATAAATAAATAAATAAATAAATAAATGAAGGAAGCGCGTGTGCTGGAGCAGGAGGCAGGCAGCCCGCTGCTCCTGAGCGCGGCCTCGCTGCATATCTCTTAAGCAGCTTAGCACCCTTGCTCCAGTTTATTACCTGAGCGCCTTTGTGCCTGCCGGGCAGCTGAGAACATCCTGCTGCCGGTCCCCTCTGCGGGGATCCCCGGAGCCTCCGCTTCCCTCTCCCTTCATCCCTCCCTCCCTCCCCGGCGCGGGCAGTGGTTTGCTCCGCGCGTCCAGAGCTCGATGTGAAGCCGCTGCCCGGTAGTGGATTTTGGCCTCTCTGTGCAAGGCCAGAGGTGTCTGTCCGCATCCCTGCGGTGGCCCCCCCTTAGGCAGGTGTTCTATTTCCAGCTCGGGAGCCGCTGCCTGCGGGACGCGAGCAATACTGGAAGTGCCGTAGTCAAACCGGAGATGGATGGTGTCAGCAGCAACAGGACCATGTCTTACAGCAGATGGAGTTACAACAGGTATTGTCTATCTTGCCTTGGTTTGTTGGTTTTGAGGGGTTTATTTTGTCTTCCTCCCTGCTGTTGTAAACTGGCAAGCTGTTTATATAAACTGAGATGGAGAGCCCTCTTCAGGGAAGCATAAACCTTTACTAGTTCTGCTTTTACAGTCTGAAAGACACTCGAGGAACCCCCAGTTTTCCAAGTGATTCGAGCATTGGCGTTTGCTGTTGTTCAGCAGGCATTTGTCTGGAAAGCACGGTGGCAGCTTCACCCAGCTGTGGTGGAACTGGGGGGTCAGCACAATGGTTTCCTGGGCTCTCTCCTCCAAGCAGGGCAACTGAGGTGCAGTGAGTGCCTGAGCAGTTACCAAGACTTCTGAAAGGTGATCTGCTGGAAGGTAACTACTGCTCTAACCCAGCACCTGGATGTTTTCTACAAATATAAACTACAGCTTAGAAAAGGAAGGGGCCGGAGAGCCAGGATGTGACTCAAGAATGACACATTCAAGCAAAAGCTGTGAGGAATGCTGCATACAGCCCAGGTACCACAGAGCTGAGGGGGCTGGATTAGGTGTCTCAGTGAGACAGCTGAAATATTCACACCGCGTTTTGTAGTGATGTATGTTGGTTTTCCTCTTCTGGAGAATGGGAAATTATTGCAGCATTAGTCCTGCTTTTATGTGATTCACAGTTGTGACTGGCAGGTTCTTTGAGCTTGGATTAAAAAAAAAAAGGTATAAACTTTTTCACTTTTCATTTGTGTTACTGTTACACCTGAAATGGAGCCAGATGTGAAGCAGTATTAGCATCTCACTGCATCACTGCCACAAGCCACCACAGTATTCTGAAGAAATAACCTTTGGAAGTGGTTTTCAGTGCTTAAACATGTATTTGGTGTCGCCCACACTCCCTGGCTGCGTGGGCTTTTATGGTTTATATGTGGATCTAGAGAGTTTCACTTATTTTCAGTACATTCATCCTAGCAGAAAATATATACAGATGCATACAGTGGTGGCAATGAGAACGGTGTCTTCTTTAAATAAAATATGTATATGTTTATGTATATGCAAAGCTGAGTTATAAAACAAGTCATTTCAATGCATAGATTCTCCCACACAAAGGATGCTTTCTGTCTGATGCCATGTCCTCAGAAACAGCAGCATTGGGACCCTGTAGTGCTCAGGCCTATCCCACACAGCCCATGGTTGCAGCAGTTTGAAGATCCTAACCCTCCAGTGAACAATCCAGAAATTTCACCAGAACTCTTCTTGGATACTTTCTCCCAGTATCACTGGAGATTTTGATTTAACCTTATGTATGGCTGGCAATCTACTTCTCCATTTTCAGTCTTCCTTACCATGACAGAGAAGTCACTGATTGTTGTTAATTAACTGTGTACCCTGGAGATATGCTGCACTTGTGTCTTTACCCTGCTTGGCTTTTGTACTGTATCTGGGGACAGAAATGCAGTATTTTAGTGCCTAAGCTGGGTTTTTTGGTGGCCAGTTTTCAGATTCTGATTTTTTTCCCATTAGACCCAAGCCCCATGAACTGATGCCTGTGCCCTACGTGTATTTTACAGTGCTGGGAGACTGAGCACTGAGTTGCTGGAAAAAATGGTGCAGAGTTGTTCTTGCTCCCAGAGCCTGTCCTCACACACCCCTCTTGTGCCCAGGCCCGTGACAGGAGAAGGAGCTAACTCTTTTGTATCCAAACCCCCCATGGCTGCCCTTTGCATTTGGAGCAGTTCATTCTCCCATCTTTGGTTTTACTGAGCAATGACAGAAGAAAGGTCTGGGGGAACTTCCTGCTGGGCAGGAAAGGATAATGGTAGGTACTTGTTTTGAGCATCTTTGAGCATCTGCAGTGTGTGCCAAAGCAGAGGGATTCCTCCAGCAGGGCACAAGATCGCTTTTGGACCCACAGGCTCATATGAAGCACATGTGGGCTGAGAGCCTCCTGTGACTACTTATGTGTCTGTAGGGGCTTGGATGGATACATGAAGATATTGCAAGATTTCATGAAAGTTACATTCCAGTGTAGTGGGTTCTAGGAGCTTTGCTAGTCAAGTTAAATGGCACAATTTTCTTCCTCAAGGGACACTTGTAACCTTAGCCAAGAAACTCTGTTGCTTATAAAGCAGGGTTAATGACGCTCATCTCATTTACACGAGTTCTGTCAAACTAAGTGATAATGCTTGGGTTTTTCCTCCTCAACAGCGGCCATGAAACATCACACCTGCTCTTGGGGTAGATGCTCTGTGGCATAGTCTTTCACCCCAGGATTTCTCCAACATCAGCTGGCAGCAAAAAGAGCATAATTGACACTTTCTTGTTGAGTAAAACTGTAAGATTTACAGTTCTCAGCTCTGTTTGTTACTCATTACTGTGTGATGGGTGGAAGTCACTGTGATTTTTTGCTTCTCCCTCTATTTCCCCGGGGGCAGGAGGGGTTTAGAATATACTTGCCTGCACTGCAGACACATGGGGCAGGCACCCTGAATAGCCAAGTGCTGCGCAAAAGCCAACTAATGCTCCTACAGGTGCAGAGCCAGGCTTCTTCTCTTGGTGTTGGCCTCCATGAATCAGCCCTGCAGTTGTAGAGGGACGGGGCCGATGGATAACAGGCTTTTGGTATAAGACTGAAGAGCCATTCTCATGGATTGGGCCACCTGAGTCCTTCATAGCACTTCCAGCAGCTGGAGAACAGATGGACAGAAAATTAATTCAACAATGCCACTCAAATTTTACCACTGAAGTTCAAGGTGGTGTTCATGAAGGCTTGAGAGAGCTGGGACACCATGGATGTGGTTGGATCCAACATCTGGGAAGGTACAGTTTACGAAAGTGTGCAGAATACAGTCAGTCCATGGATGCAGCAGGCCAGTTTGAAATCAAATACACAGTCAAACACTGCAGACTGGGAATCTGTGGTGCACACCTGGAAAACAGTGCAAGGCAGCAGTGGACTGCATGGCTTTACGAAGTTTTTCAGGTGTTGGTGGACTATGCACAGCTCTTATGAGGAGGGTCATAGCTGAACGCCAGTCCAGAATGATTTTCTGCAGGAGCAGTAGGAAGTTTTGCAGCAGAAGGAATGGGCAACCTGCAGATTATACCTGTGCATGAACACAGGTGTTTGTTAGTGTTTCTTTGTTTGATTAAACAAACAAGCCACAACAAAAGATAACTGTGGAGGCAGTTGCTTCCCTCCTTCCTCACATTTCTTCCTGGGACCAATATATCAGCATTTTCTTCCCTTGCTTCTTTGCTTAATTTCCATACTTACAGTTAATTTTTCTCCTGGAGTGCTTCAGCTCAGCAGTTCATGCACTACCATGTTGTGGTTGATGAAGTTTTATCTGCTAGCATTTGGAAGTACATTTTGGGGAACTTACTCTCAGGATGTTTCTAACTGCTGGAGACAGCTGAAAACTTTTCTATTGATCTCTGTCTTTGGTCTGTCCTGGATGGCAGTGTTGCCTGTGGCTTCCTTTTGAAGCTGCTATTTCTATTTTGCCTCGTTTATCCTGTGTTGAAAATCTGTGACAGGGTATTTGGGTCATGGTGTTGTAGGGTTTCAATCTTAGACCTCATTTTTTAAGGCTTTTAAACTCTTCTACCTTGATATTTTCTGGGACGTGTTATCCTCAATGCATAAAAAGGGATAAAAGCTTCATCCAAAAGGGCTTTCTTAGGGAAACTCTAATTTCTTCTCTTTTTTACAGTAGCAGCTGTAAAATACCAAAGTGTGTACACTTCTTACCTTCCTAAGCCTGCTGCAGTGAGTGCACTTTGACTATATTGAAGAGCAGCTCCTCTCTCTGTTTGCAGCAGAGCCATCCCAAACCTTGTGTACTTCTCTGCCCTCAGGAGATGAACAGCGTGTGATGCCCTGAACCTCTGTCAGTTGTGATTACTAGGTGTGCTCTTAAGGGAAAGTGTAGCACACTGAGGAAGCAGATTGAGGAGAGAGTCCCTTAGTCACTACCACTCTTCTCTCCTCTGCCAAATTGTCTCCTTAAGTGTTTCCTCCATGAGTAGATACCTTTATAACTAGTCACTGGGCAAAGCACCTGTGGGGACTATAAGTGGAAATCATTCTATGGGACAAAAGGTGGGGTAGAATCAGCAAACTCTCAAGTGAAGCCAGAATAAAGCATTCATGTAACAGATAAACTGATTAGGATTTATGTATTTATGTGCATTTAGTTTGCTGGGAATCTGTTCTTTGTTTTTCTTTCCTAATAAAGTCTCATAGTATCAGTTACACAGGAGAATGTAGAGTTTGTGAGTGATGATTTCTTCCTTGACTCAAGACAGCAGGAATGATCTGCAGGTGTGTTCATGTGCATCCTCCTGTGCTCAGGAGGAATGTTTTGCATTGGTTGCTAGCACATCCTTGGAGTGTGTGAATTCTCCAGAGACTGTGTGTGGGAGAGAGAACTTCAGCTCCCACTTCACTGAAGAAACAATTTTAAAGCTTCTCAAACAGAGAAAAGGCTGAGAAAACATGTTAAACCTGCCTGGCTCAGGTACAGCATTGCAATCCTAGCAAACATAAGAATTGTTTTTGAAGCAGTAAGTATGGCCAGCAGCTCAGCAGTGAGAGCAAAGAGTAAGGGGAAAACAGTATTACAGATGAGCTTCAGTTTATCCATAGTATGTCACATGTTGATTAAGAATTTACAGTAAGAAAGAGACAATGACTTAAGAGACTTGACTCAGCTTGGAAGCTGCCAAGTGTGCCATCAGTCATTTCATTCTCTTACTATGTAAAAGTGCACAAGCTGGGCCATAGCAGTAGATGGACCTCACTGGTGTGTAAAACTTGACAACCCATCTGAAGATTTCAGTGGACCCACTCGCTGGGACGGTAGCATGAGACTATGCTCTCTGTTGAGAATTGGACTGTGACCCCTGAAATCCACATCAACAAACCTCAAAAGCCAATTCCTCTGTTTAGTGGCTGCCTTTACATCAGCCTTAGATTTTCTTCATGTCTCAGTGCAATTTAGCTCTGGGTATTTCTGGTTTGGACTCAGTACCAGGGATATTACTTTTCTCACACATCAATGAAAGGAAGTGGAGTACTTCAGTATAAGGTTTTCAATTATCCTGGGTTCAGCTGTAACAGTCATTTTTCTCCTTCTTAGTAGCTGGCGGAGTGCTGTTTTTTCAACTTTAGTCTGAGAACAATGCTGATAACACACCAATGTTTTCAGTTGTTGCTGAGCAGTGCTTACCCTGGTCAAGGACTTTTCAGTCTCATGCTCTGCCTGTAAGGAGGAGCATGGGAAGCCAGGAGATAGCAGAGATGGGACACCTGATCCAAACTAGCCAACGGGGTATTCCATACCACATTCCATACCACAGCATGTCATGCTCAGTATATAAACTTGGGGGAGTTACCCAGAAGGGCCAGATCGGTGCTTGGGTCAGGCTGGGTATCAGTCGTCAAGTAGTGAGCAATTGTATTCTATCCCCTTGTTATTCCCCTTACCACTATTATTACTGTTGGTAGCAGTAGTAGTTTTCTATTATACCTTAGTTACTGTTCTTAACCCATGGAAGTTACATTCTTTCAGTTCTCACCCCCATCCCTCTGGGAGTTGCAATGGGGAGAAGAGGGGTAGTGAGCGAGCTGCTGCAATGATTCTTAGTTACCGTCTGGGCTTAAACCATGACAATGATACATAATATAGACTTGCTTCTGTGCATCACACCTGCCCTGGGGTAGGGGCTGTGGAAGTGAAATGTGGAATAGATGCTGTTGCCATCTACTGTTACCTCATACACGTTTATCTATAAATCAGTACCAAAATAGAAATTTACTTTTTTTTGGGGGAGGGAGGGGGCAACCTAGCAGGAATTCTTAAGTTTAAACTAGTTTTAAAAGGCATGCTATTAAAGCTGTAGATTTTTCTTTGTGAAGATGTGGGGTGATCAGTGTAGTCTCTAAATGTAAAGAGTGAAGGGCGATATAGCAAATTATCTTAACATTGTGTTGATAGGCATTTCTTCATGGTCACGGAGCTCATTAACAAATTCCCATTAACAACTTTTGTGACAAGACTTCTATTAGCAGAAGATGGAGAGAAAAACAGAAACAAAATACACGTATCTTTCGTGAGTATATCTGTAGACATCTCTGAAGTCCCAAGGCCTCCTTAAAGCTTTGTGCTAAGTTCCTGCATTCAGGGTTTCTCTTGAACCAAAAAGATAACTCAAGCATTAGCAGGGGCAATAGGAAACCAGCATAAATGGTCATAAAAAGAATGCCATGTGACATACCACAAGAAATGCTGCTCTGGTGTCTCTTATTAGCACTTTTCTCTGTCTTATTGCATGCTCTGTGTGAATGCCTTTTTTACCATGTCTAAAACACACATTAAGTGCCTCATCTTTGGTACTAGAGCACAAAATTGACGACTTCTGTGCATGAATATATGCACCATACAAGGAAGACTGAACATCACAGCTTTGAACTATCATTCTTTGTGTTCTTGCTGCACTTTCAGAATTTGATTGTATCTTAAAGAAAAATCAGCCATGTGTCTCTCATGATCTGCCTTATCATAAAAAGGAAGACTTTTCTCTCTCCAGTGCATAGTTCATGTAAATGCTGCTGCTAATGGAAGTCTAAGAAATAATGTCCATGGCTGAAAACCATCAGAGAAGTGTTTCCTGCATTTAGAAACGAATCAGGACAGAAGAGCAGTCCTGGCTGTTGACACAGTGTCAGGTGCTGCACGTGCAGCTGGCTGGAGAGCAGCAGTGCACGTGGCTGTGGCAGGTTGATGGGAAGTTTGGCCACCACTGATTTTAGGGGGTCTTTCTGCAAGAAGAGAAAAAAATAATACTCCTTTCATTCTGTTCTCTGCAGAGGTCAGAGCTGATCTTTTTTTCTCATACCCAGGTGGGTAGGGTCTGTCAGTCCACTTCAAATGTCTTACCACTGGGGTAAAATCATAGCCTCATGTTCATCAAGTCAACAAGCACCTCTTTCTTTCAATATATTCATAACCATCACTTTCTAGAGGAGGTTGAGATAAGGGTGGCAGCTGGCTTATCTTTCCAGCACCCTGAAAGCCCATTGCTTTGGGTTTGTGCTCCTGGCTAGTGCCAAGTGGTGCAGTACTTCCAGCAGGAGCCCACCTGGGAGACATCACAGCAAGTGGAGCCTGCAAGGTGAAGGCGCTCACTGTTCACATGGGAAAGGGTCTCTGCTGCGCTGGCTAACCCCAAGTACCCCAGCCCAACAAATAATGTCTATTTATACCTATCAAGTTTTGTTTATTATTATGGCTGTGAAAAATCAGTGTAACATGAGCCTTTAAGATGAGCAGTCTGAGTTCTGCCAGCAGTCATTTGTATTTGTAGAACAGAAGGATGTTAGTCAACACATGGATATATCTGAAATGCTTCAAAGCCGAGGTCAAGGACAGGGAAAGGCTTCAACAGTTGGTAAGAAAACAAAGATAGTCCCAAAGGAATGCGCATCTTTGAAGTGTAAAATGATGACAAATCAGCTCAAAATCGGTTTCAAAAGTATTTTTAAAATACTGTGAGTCTACTACATGGATGATCAGCCAGGTAAATTACTTTGCTTGAAAAAGAAAGATTTAATTCCTTGTTTATATAAGCTTGCTGTGATGTGTGTTTGGTTCCTTTTATCCTACTGGTGCTATGTTATTTATGGTCATGTCACACGAACTGCCACACTGTGTCAAACATCCAATTGCTTGCTGTTCAGGGGAATGTGTCAGTTCAAACTCCTGCCCAATCTGTGGATCCTCGGAGAGACAAGGTGTGTGGCAAAAATCTTCCAGTCATACTTAGATGTTGTTATTCCAGAAACAGTGCTCTTCTCTTTTCAGGAGTCTATTTTATTTTGAAATATCATGGTTTCATGCACCACCAGCAGCATCTTCCTTTGTGTTGCGTATTTTTCATGTCTGTGAAGACGTCTATGTTTTGCAGGATGGAATAGTTCCTTATAGTCTGTACAGGCACTGATAACATTGATATTAATGTTGAACTGTTGATCTCTTCCTGGTTAGTTGTGCAAACTTAACTAGATTCACTCCTGTCTTCACAGGATTTGCTGGCAATACTTTAAAACCTATTTCTTGAAGTTAAACTTTTCCAGCTTCAAAATCCTACCTGAAAATCCTGTTCAAATGTCTTCTGCTGGGACTCCTGAAGTATCAAAGCCAATTCCTTAATGCTTAACATGGCTTTTCTATGTGCGTTCTTGCAGGTTATTTGCAAAGCTGTAACCTATAATCTTACCAAAACACAGAGAATTTGCTTGGCCACTCAAAGGTGCTCCCAGAGAGCTGGGGGAGCTCTGCTTCTCTGCAAGTCTGAGGTTGTGTGAGGAAGCTGTCCAGAGGGACTTAGCAGGGATATTAGTCAGATAGTCATTTCAGGAGAGGTTGGCTCCACACAGACCATTTTGCCTGTCTGCAGGATGCTCGGGTTTGTAATAAAAAAACCTTCATTTGTACTTAATCCCTGTCTTCAAGTCTTTTCCTTTTTTTTTTTTTAACATAGTATTATTGAAGTACAACTCTCTGGGCTTTCTCAAGATGAAGTTGCTGCTTAAAATTAATTTATCACTCTGTCATACGATTTTACATTTTAGGTGGAACAAATAAAGTGTTCCTCTTTTCAGTGTAACTTGGCTAGCTACAGGAAGAACTAACGAAACTTAAGCTTCGTAAGAGGATCTAATCGTTTTGAACCAGTTTTCAGAAGGAAGTTATCACCTGGATTGCGAAACAGTGCATTCAGACATGTACCGACATTTTGGTGGGAAGGTGCAGATACATTTGAAGGAGTAAGTAAAGTGTCCAGTAAGGAAGCTAGTAGCTATTCATTATTGAACAGCTGCTGAGTCTCACCATAGGGCAGGGGAGTTGATTTTTATGTACATGTGAATCACTGTTGGCTACGAAGAATGATGTGTGTGATCAGTGCATTTAGTTGGGTTTAAATAGATAAGTCTAAACGAATCTCAGAAGACCTAACTTGCGTGATGTGGAATTCTGAAAACAAAGCCTTCTAAGTAATGAATAGTTTTTAATTTTGTCTTACTAGCAATGAGTGAGTAACAGGGAAATACTGAGAGGGAACTGGGAAGCAATGGGACAGGAGCTGGGCTGCAACATACTGTGTGAACAGAAGCTTTTAAGGTATTTGTAATAAGTCTCCTTGAACTGCATGCAGGCCTAAAATCTAGCCACTGGTAGGTATCACCCTCTCCTGGGAGCTGTGATTTTGCCCTGGATGCAGAAGGCAGCTGTAGTTTGCTTCCCAGATGTGTTCTTTGGTGTGCATGGACACACTGTCCCATTTTTCCAGTAATTTCATCACTCACACCACCACCACCTAAAATTTCACTCCTTTCACCCTAAGTTAACACTGTAAACTTTTTTATCTCTCTGTCATGGTTCATTTTTCTCCTCTCCTTCCTAGCAATGCCTTGCATGTATTTAATTAGTGGGGATTTTGAAATTCAATTTGGGCCACTCACACAAGAAATGCAGGAGCCAGTCTGGGCTATGAACCCAGGTTGAGGCCAAAGCCCATTTAAGTCCCTCCTTACAACCCTTCTGTTCCTCTGCTAATCACAGTAAGAGGATTAGCTTGATGAGCACAGGGTATTGAATACTAGAGTCAAAGATGTGCATATCACACTCTGGATGATTTTCATTCATCCTTCTGCAAATGTGAGATGATTCCTGAAGCAACAGGTGAACTGAGATCCAAGGCTATTTAACTGTGCTTGGAATATATGTGTTTGTATATATACAAAGAAAAGGAACTTTGGATTGAAAAAAAAAGAAATGGTCTTCAGTCTGAGCTGAGGTTTAATGTTCCAGACTTGTTAAAATCTAAAGCTTTTGCTCCCACTGTCCACTTGTATTTGGAATTATATCATGTAAATGTTATTTGTTTTCTCTTATGAGAAATAGTAAGCAACCATACAGTATTGCACTGCTTCTGTCAGTGTCTGAATTGTACCTTCTGCAAGGAACACTCCTCTCATCAGCTTCTGGTGCAGGTGTTCTTTACAATAGAGCTGAGGCTAAGAGTTGACCTTCAGTCTGACTACAGGGATTATCAAATACATCATCTTAAATTCAGTATTGTTACATGCAAATACACTACTTTTTGCCTGGGAGGCTGGGAGGGAGAGCAGTGCTATTTTCCTGATGCTTACTGTCTCCCCTGAGCATCAGCTCTTGGCCATCAATAAGGCAGACAGTGGCCTGAATGTGTGTAGCCGCTCTTGTTCTCCTGAACAAGTGAAACTGCAGCTTGCCCAGCAGGCACACTCCTAGGCAGGCTGGGATGGCCGGCATCCCAAATGAACATGTCTGTGGCTGGGTGGGCAACTGAACCTCCAATGTGGTGACCAGACTCTGTTTTGTTCACTGTAGTGTCTTTATGTTACGTACATTTGATTCATTCGCTGGGAAAATCTGTATGGACTCATAGGTTGTTTTAAAATGTAATCAGGGAAAGATGTCTGCAAAAGCAGAAGCATTTGTTTTTCTTACTCACTGCAGTGATGTTTTTCTGTTGTCTTGATTGTGCTGTAGATTTGCTAATGTAATCCAATGAGAAGCTGAATCCAGAGTCTAAAGTAAGGATGCTGTATGTGTGGGAGAAAAGTTGTATCTGTTCCTGTCTCAGTGTACAAAAAGGCAGTTGTTTAGATTAGATAAACTCTCGTGGTTGATTAACAAATATGAGTGTTCTGCTGTGTTTTCTCTGTTCATCCTGTGTGAACCATTCCTGCGCAGCCTGGGGGAGCTGTGCTGTGGGAACAGATTTGGATCATGGGTGCAGGGTGATGCTGAGTGCTGCTCTTGCTGTGATAAACCTGTTTCTTAGAGGAAGCATTTATAAAGACTCAGCTTCATTTTTTGGCATTGACAACTACCTTTATGCTAAAAATCTCTGCTTTCCTTTTGTCCCCATTAAACTGTGGGATTGTTTGTGTGATTCGAAATACGTGCCTAAGTCCCTTATCTGTGGAGCTTATAAATCTTTCTGAGAACAATATTGCGCAGAATATGAGTTTGCAACTTATCAGTTACCTTCCTCACCGGTTGTTTGTTCCTGACTCTGTCACAAACAGCAGCTGCTAGTATTTTTATGCATTTATTATTCCTGCATATTGAGCATCATTAAAGTGCTTGTGCCTTCCGAACTGGTAAGATGCTCCAGTAGTTGCACGAGGCTCTGAGTGCATTTGCAGGTCTCTGGCTTCTTTACCATATAATTGCTCTTGTTCTACAGCTGTAACATCTGAGTTTACCTTTTTGATGTCACCTTAGCATGGTGCATCTGAAGACAAATTCTGAGTTCTGTGAACAGTAAATGAAATAATGTATGTCAATGTTGAAAATTCAGAGAATCAATTTTTTTTCTAAGTTTCTCTTCACCACTCTAGTGTGGGTAGTTAAAAATTCAAGATAGGTGATAAGAATTTGATAAGAATAGGCAAGGAGAAAGAGAGTAATAGATTGTTTAGCAGAGAACAATACTAAGAGCCCTCTAATGAGCATTTTCTGAAGTATTTAAAATTCAGGCTTTTAACATGCTGCAGAAGTTATACAGAAAGTTTCTTAATGTTACTTGGATTGTGTCCACATAAAATCATAGAATGGTTAGGGTTGGAAAGGACCTTAAGATCATCTAGTTCCAACCCCCCTGCCATGGGCAGGGACACCTCACACTAAACCATCTCGCCCAAGGCTTCATCCAACCTGGTCTTGAACACCACCAGGGATGGAGCATTCACAACCTCCCTGGGCAACCCATTCCAGTGCCTCACTGCCCTCTCAGTAAAGAATTTCCTCCTTATATCCAACCTAAACTTCCCCTGTTTAAGTTTGAACCCGTTACCCCTTGTCCTGTCACTACAGTCCCTAACGAAGAGTCCCTCCCCAGCATCCCTATAGGTCCCCTTCAGATACTGGAAGGCTGCTATGAGGTCTCCACGCAGCCTTCTCTTCTCCAGGCTGACCAGCCCCAACTTTCTCAGCCTGTCTTCATACGGGAGGTGCTCCAGTCCCCTGATCATCCTCGTGGCCCTTCTCTGGACTTGTTCCAACAGTTCCATGTCCTTTTTATGTTGAGGACACCAGAACTGCACACAATACTCCAGGTGAGGTCTCACAAGAGCAGAGTAGAGAGGCAGGATCACCTCCTTCGACCTGCTGGCCACGCTCCTTTTGATGCAGCCCAGGATACGGTTGGCTTTCTGGGCTGTGAGCGCACACTGCAGCCGGCTCATGTTCATTTTCTTAGCGACCAACACCCCCAAGTCCTTCTCTGCAGGACTGCTCTGAATCTCTTCTCTGCCCAACCTGTAGCTGTGCCTGGGATTGCTCCGACCCAGGTGTAGGACCTTGCACTTGTCATGGTTAAACTTCATGAGGTTGGCATCAGCCCCCCTCACAGGCATGTCAAGGTCCCTGTGGATGGCATTCCTTCCCTCCAGTGTATCAACCGAACCACAGAGCTTGGTGTCATCGGCAAACTTGCTGAGGGTGCACTTGATCCCACTGTCCATGTCACTGACAAAGATGTTGAACAAGACCGGTCCCAACACTGATCCCTGTGGGACACATGTACCGTCAATATTTTGCATCCATGAGTTACAGGAGGAACTTGCATAAGTTCCATACATAAGTTACAAGGACTGTAAGTTATAACTTATATTACAAATTATGCACTGTCAAAGTTTTCTGTGCATACATTACAGCATGTCCACAAGTTATAACTTATATTTTTGTTTGGGACAGCTGAAGAAAACATCGCTATGCAACGAGCTATTCAAATATGTACTCAGATCCTACTGACTGTGATAAGGTGAAACTGTTCTTAAATGTTTGTTAGACTGACTTAAAATTGACTTTTCACTGCCTGGCTTTGCCAGAAGTGAGAAGAGCAAAGGTACCAGGGGAACATTTTGCTGTAGCAGTACTGATTTGTTTAAATTTGAGTTCAGGTTTGTTTTAGTTACAGCCTTGTGGGCTGACATTTAACTGCAGATTTGTGCTTTCCATCCTGGCTTCAGGTGGGCTTATGTGTACTCTGATCTATGGATTTAAAAAAAATAATTTTAAGTCACAGAACATGACTGAGGAAGCAGAAAGTGTTATCCAGTGTGTTCTAGGAAATTTGGTTACTGAAGTCAAGCAGTCACTGTCTTTTGCTCATCCAGGTGTAGAATGAATGATTCTTATCAGATGTCAGAGAATGAAAAGTCTCCAGAATTAGATGTTTACAGTGAAATTCACTCTGTGATGCTCCCTTAGAGTTGCCAGCACCTTCTGTGCTCTCTATCATCTTGTCTGTCCTGTAACTATGAACTTTACCTTTCCTTCAATGCTTCTCGGACACCCCTGGGTATTGTAGGAGATCTTTAGGTGAACCTTTTTTCAGCCAAAACAATATTCTCATCCCTCATTCTGGAAAGGTGTTGGTGCAGGAAATACCCTTTTAAAAATACATGAAGATTAGGAAGATGGCTTGTTTTCTCCCATTTCTTTTTGTAAGTCCTCTCTTTTTTATTCCTTTTTCACGCTGCTTCACTGCCTTGTGGTTTCTTTCCAGTTTCACTGCAGTTACATCCCTGGTGATGGATCATCACAAAAAAAGCCAGGTAATATTTTTGTTACACCTTAGCAGTGGACAAGGCTAAAGAAAGCAAGGGTGGATATTCACATTTGTTCACTTGGATTAGCTCTTGCCTGAGCTGTCTCACAGAGGATTCAATTGCTTTCTGAATTACATCTTGCTGTCTTACTAGCGTATTATTTGACAGTTGGCCAGAGCCATACGAGCTCTTGTTTTAAGATACTAATCGTGTTCTGAAACAGTATTACCTTGTGGTGTTTGTGCAGTGAGCACTGCTTTGCAGTGCTGAAATCCTTGCATGTACAATGGTAGAGTTGCAGCCAGGTACATCTGTAGAAGGGGGTTTACATCATGCTGATCTTTAAGGTTTGGTTTTGGTTTGTTTTTAAATTAGAAATACTTCTTGATTAGTTAGTAACAAAAAGTAATCCTTTGATCCCTTTAATTAAACATATTTAAAGTATCAAGTAAGATTATTTTCTTCAAAGGGCAAACCAAATTAATTTCATTTCAGAAACAAACCCTAGTTCATAAGACTAGAGATGTCTTTGTGTCCCAGCTTGCAGAGCCACACTTCCTCACGTGCTTTAGCCTAGGTAAAACAAGGAGAAGGATTGCTCCCTGAGCCAGCAGCCCAGCTCCATGGGCAGCAGTAACTGGAAATGCCCAAGGTCTCAGAGTGCCAGGAGCTGCTCCAGGTGAGCACCACAAAGCATTACCCAGCATAAGAGACTGTGTAGCGTTGTGCCTGGGAGGGAGGATCCCTTGATGTCTCTGAAATACCCAGGACTGGGCATTGATGGGAATGGCAGACTGGCATGCCTAATTTTTTAACTTCAATCTGAGACAATACAATTGGTGGTGAGTAGCTGACAATGTGATGCTAATGGCACATGGTGGTGTTGATGTTGCAGAATCTCCCAAGAAGGCCTGCTTCTGGTGGAAATGCTTCTTAGGTATTGGCCCCATTGTTTGCTGCCTTCTTACACTGCATGAACTGTTGCCCCAGGAGAAGCTTGTTTTAAAATGAACTCTTACGCACAAATGGCTGGGAGGACACTGTGCATACTGGGGCTCTTTCTCTGCATATGAATCTTTGAACAGTTCCTCTGTTCCCGGGACTCTGTCAGTTTGAAGGGTTTAATCGAAGAAGTATGAGATGTAAGATGTGCAGAAGACAAGTTTGTCTCCTTTTGTTGTTGTTGTTTTGTTTTGTTTTGTTTTGTTTCTTTAAACCACACCATCTAAACTAGAGCATGAGAAGGAAAATGTGAAGGCAGTGTAGATGCTGCCAGCAAAGACATCTCCTAAGGACCTGGCTTCAGAAGCTGAAACAGGCTCAGCTCCTTCCAAATTGCCTCTTGCCATTATGTGCAGAGCTGCAAACTGCTCTCTGCTCTTGAGCATTGTCCTTGGCTGTGAAATCTGTTTGGATGGAGTGCTGGCTGCATTCTGAGTGCTTCTTTCAAAAGAAATACAAGGCAAAAACCACTTCCTCATTTAGGAAATCAGATGGGGAGAGGTGGTGATGGCATTCACCTATCTTTCCCCCATTTTCAAAATGTCTGTTATCAAAGGGTAGACTGTTATCAAATGGAGGACTCTCCTTCCAAACATGCCACCAAATCCTACTTGTGTATTCAGTTGTGACAAGCTTAGATAGGTCCCCTGCCTCAAGTCCAGCATGTGCATTCTCTTTTTTCCCTCTACCTGTATATATAGATCATATTTACCTGCCTGCCTAGGTATGCCAAGGCATTTCACATTTTTCCTTTCCTTCACATTTTTTTAATTAAGTCAATTCCAAAGCTCTATTTAATTGAATAAGTACATTTATTCCCACACACTGACTGAAGACACTCATCAGAAACATTACTCCCATTAGTTAAACCTCATCCCCTGGAGTTTGCACCATGAAAAATACAGTCTGTGTCTTTAGTGTCCCCATGGACTAGAAGACAGGCGGCCCAGCTCTCCTACACACATCGCAGCCATCACTGAAACTGCTCAGCACTCTGTGTAGCAGAGTTGCCTGGGAAGTTAGGGAGTATGTCTATAAATATGTCTATCCGTTACTCTCCAGCTATTGTGAAGCTTTGGGGAAGCCAGTCCTGGGCAGTTTTCCTGCACATTTCCTGCCGTTTCGGGCCTGTTTTGTGAGCAAGCCCCTGAGCAGCTGTTTGGTTGCCAAGAATAAGTGTTGTTGAGAAGTGTTACTCCAAAGTTCTCAGTCACACAGCAAAGAGTGCCTGTGGCAAAAATAGCTTTATGTAGATTGCATGAGGTACTGAGAGGAAGCTGAATTCCCTGAGGCTCTTGTAGGAGGGGGAAAAAAGAGGCCTTTTTATCCAGCTGTGTCATACTCGTGCAGTCATGCCACAGCATGATGGTGTGCTCCTCCTGTTTTTCAGAGACTTCTAGATGGCTATTCTCTGAGAACAAGATATCTGAAAATGATAGTGATTAATGACATAGCAGGCTTTCCCCCCTCCCTGCAGGTTCAGCTTTCCACTAGCAAGAGCAAGGAGGCTCTAACAGGGATTTCTTCCTCAGACCTGCCAGATACAGAAATAAATTCTTTCACTCTGCATTTTTGCTGTTAATGCAAACTGTCAGCTGTAATTGAGAGCATCACATTGAAACATGAGAATAGTGCACAAGTGTTCTCAGTTTAACTAATTTTGAGACTGCTCATCCCTTTTGCTGAAACAGACATTTTTAGTAACCTTATCCAGTCCTTTCCAGTCAGTGATGTTTTGCTATGAAAACAAGGCAAATCTCCATCACTTAAACCACAAGGCAGAGGAAGCATGGTGGAGACTGGGCTGCTTCCTTCAGTTTGGGCCACATCTGTTGTCCATTGTGGTGACGGAGTTTTGCCCTTTTTGAAGCATGCCAGACCAGCCACTTGATAGGTGGCTGATGTTCCATCTTCATGTGGCACAGTGGCCCCAGCACAAACTCTGTGATTTTAGAAATGTTGTTGCATAGTGTGGGTTTGCATCCAATGAGCTGGATGTGGGATTTTGATAAGCAGTTTAATTCGCTTGTTGCTTTAGGTAACTGAATCTGATTTGGCTGACTTTGATGATGATAAAGTGCCATGCATTTTCTGTACCTTGTACAAAAGAACAGGACAGATAAACTAGTTGAACCAGCAGTTTTTTTTGTGGTTTTATTACCACTCTGGTATTTATGGCCCAGCAGGTTTTTTTTGTAAGCCCCCAGCTGCAGATTTTACGAAGTCCCATTCCCTTGGTCAAGGTTCTTTGTATTTTAGATTTCAAAGAAACCCTCTTCTCACTCCAGTTGTGCACTGGCTGTGTAAAAGTCATTTGTTACTAAGTCATCAGGAAGAAACTGGAGATAACTCATGTATGTTTATCACTAAATACCTTGCAATTTTGTAAATGCAGAAGGCAGAAATCTTGGAGCAGACAGAAGAAGTATACCTTTGTCTTCACGGCTCAATGACATTAAAAAAAAGGCTCGGTTTAGCTGTCACAAAATAATTGAGATGATTCTGAAATATTTTTTTCAGCTTTTATTCTCTCATGTGTAGAATGTGTAATGGCTCCTGTTATTAGCAGTTACTTTTTGTCATAAATATATCTCTCAACTCACTGAGACCTGTTTGCCAGATATACGTCATAATGCCATGTTTGCTGTTTAAACAGCAAAGTAGACTAGATGCTTGTTACTTTACTGTCACTAATTAAGTTGCTTATATTCTCTGTCTTGATTTTTCAGATGAATTGAGTTTAACTCAGATAGCTTGAATTTACTTTCTTTAGCCATGGTTGAGTCAACAAGTCTGCAAGTATCGGCCCCTTTTCATATAACAAATTTCCAGTCTTGATCTGATTGAACTGCTATTTAAGCAGAGCATCAGCCTGCTAAACAAATCCAGGTATACTTTTAGTAAGATATCCCTGTCATACTGGGAGTGAGCTTAGTTGACCAGTCTTCAGAACCCTTGATACAAAAGAGAAGAAAAAAAAAAAGGTGAATAGTAAGTCTAGCATTTTAGAAGTGTAGGGAATTAGAAACATTCTGTCTGAATGCAGAAAAATTCCCACTATGTTTAGAAAAGTGCTGCAATTCCTTGGCTTCCTTAAAATGCTGCATGCAGCTTTTCATTCCTGTGTCATTGCAGGTCCTCTAATCAGGAAAACATAAACCTGATATTTGCGCACACAGGCTAGGAAGGAGAAATATAAAAATAACCACAGGCCCTCGTGGAGAAAGTGTAATGGTTCCTGTAACCTGTGGCATGCAGGAAGAGTGATGTGGCTGATGCTGTGCTTGGTTGTCTGTGGCTCCTGAGGCTGGCTGGTAAAGTATCTTACTACAGCTGGTTCTTGTACTCCACTGGGGCAACAAGACATCAACTAGAAAATGACTGCATAGGTACCCTCCAATTCATTGTAAGTAAGCATGTGGTTTTATGAGATGCTCAAGTTAGATGATATCGGGCAGAACTCTTGCTTTAGAGGACAAATTGCTGCTTTTGAAACAGGACATCCCAAACTCTCAGGTTGTCCTCAGGTGCCAGGAGTGTGTGAAGCACTCAGGAAGGAGGCCAGTCCCACTGCCAGAAGCAAAGCTGTGGCCACACTGAGCTGGCCTGAGGTTCAGAGGTGCGAAGGGGCTTGGAGGGGTATGTTTTTATTATGAAACATTTATCTGTGTTATGCAGCTGTTTTGTAGTACTGGCAAAGGCTGGCAGAGAAGGGGGACCATTGAGTGGCCAGCAGCGCGACTAGCATTTTCAGAGCTGGGCTTGCCAGATACCTGCATTTGGTTTGCATTGAATGGTCTGGACCGTTGGAAATCCAGAGAAGCCTGCCTTGTAGAAATTGCAAAATGGATTATGTACAGGCAGGGAACACTGCTTCACTGCCATGCTTGAAATGTCACATCTGCCCTCTGTCCCTGCTAACAAGGGAGCATCTCTGAAGTATATCCTTCCCACAGAGCTGGCAAGAGCCAGACAGCCCCAGCAACGTGGAGTAACTGTACTTACTTTTTAATGTGAACAAGTGCAAAGTATGTTTTCTACTTAACAAACAGATATCACAGTGGAAGCATTTACCTTTTTAACTTGCAGGTTTTTTGGGGGTGGCCTTCCATGTCTGACAGCTGATTCTGCTATATTACAGGGCTGTTCAGCACATCCCAGGTATGGCCAGAGATGGTTGCCCTGACAATTCACTGCTGATGAATCAGACTTGTTGTCTAGGCAACTACCTTCAGCTCTAACTGGAAAACTGGAAAATAATGAGTTAAGACCAGAGTCTTAAAACTGCCAGTCCTCCAAGGGTGGTCTCATCACAATTAAAGCTCTTCTAAACCTTAATCTTTATAGACATGTGCTGTAAAGTCACAGTCCGAGGACATAAAGGAGGGATATGACATCAACAAGAAATGACAGATGATTTGCTGCAGCGGGGAGCTGCTGCCTCCTCCACAGTGCAGGGATGGAGGGGCGGATCTGATGCCTGGGCATGGACTCCAAATCCCCACAGAAGGATGCAGGAGGTGGAGTGAGAACACTGAGTGCCCTCTCATGCCCTACAGGTGCCTGGCATTTCATTGAATGATGCAAAATGTCAAGCTCTTTCCCTACTGTTAAAATTTCTGTGCTGGGCAGAGCAGCCTTTTGTAAGGTCCAGCATGGAGAGTGTTTAGTAACTTAATGGAGGTGACTGCTGGTGGTACTGCCACCTACTCTTGAAGACTACCAGCATGTTTCTCAAAAAGAAAACAGAGAAAATGCTGTTTCTGGCTCTTCAATGTAGATGCAGGCAGCACCCTACTTATATACAGTGCTTTAAGGCAGGTTCCAGTCCCAATCTTGGGGCTATCCTGGTGTGAGAGAAGATGACAGAGGGCACAGATTTCCTTATTTATCTTTGATATACACAATTTGCAAATGTTTCAAATAGCCTAGCTGCTTCTAACACAGTGATGGCAAAATTGCTCATTCAGAATTGCCTGAAATCACGTCTGATGCGAGAGCCTCATCATGCTCACTTTTCAGTGCACAGCTGGGCAGCTGCTAAATAGAGTATCTGGAAAGTTTACAGGGAGTGCATATGTGTATGTACGGATCTTTGATAATCCTGGTTGTCTCTAAGTTATATACCAATGTGCTGAACTGACAAAGTAATCATTTCAGGACTTCATGGAAGTGACGAAGAACTTCCCTCTCCTGTATCTATGGCTGTGGTGTGTCTGTTTCTAGACCTGCACTTTACTGCATGAATGCAACTGTGGGGAATGCAGCTGGTCTGTACAGGGGGATTTAGGGGATGATCGTGTAAAACTGAGGTGATGAGACAAAGACAAATGAAGCCAGCAGGTAAAGACTGAAATACAGGAAGATAGGCGAGCGCTAAAAAGCCTGTATCCAGCATCCTCTGGTAATGGTTTAAAACAGCTTTATCCCTGGGGTAGCTCTGTGAGCAGTCCATCTCCAGGGACTCAGCTGTTCACTTCTGCCCCTTGTAAGCATGGCTGGAAATAAAGGAAATGTCATTTGTTAAGAAGGTGAGCTGGCTATTGAATGGAATTTAAAAGCTTCCATTATGTTTTGTCCCACTAAGTATGAAGCATCTGTCTGTATTTGAGAGCTGCCAAATGTCTGTCTTCTACATTTATGTTGAAAATCTATGTGACCAGCCTGACACTGTAGCATAAGCCTGAAAAGAGAATAATAAAAATTTAGAAAAGGACAGTCTCTGGGACTAGAATGTAATCAAAATGGATTTGATTTTATTTTCTGGTAGAGAGAAGACCATTGCTTGTGTTTAGTTTTCCTTGGAAGTCTGTGAGGCCTGGATATATGAGGGCTGCAAATGTTTGTTAACCTAACTACGAAAATTATCTGAAGCATCTTCCCTTACAGTGGTGAATTTTACAGGCTGGTGTATATAATATAACATCTATGGACAGCTAACCACAGTAACAAATTACATATGTCAAAGCAGACAGATGAAGCAATATTTTGTATAAACATGTAGAAATGGTCACCTGGGACCTCTGAAACAGAACAGCTTTTTGTTGCAGTGCTTCTACCAGAGCCATCAACAATCTTGACAGTTTTAGTTTCCTGCTGAAATTGAAATATTTCATAGGAATAGATTAATTACTGGTAATAATCTTGACAGAATGGCGTCTAAATATCTTGTTTTGATTTATATGGAATATTGAACGCAAGTCAGAATGAATCACTGGAGCTTGAAATGACATACTCTAGAGTTTTAAGTTTAATGTACTAAATTCTTCATCAAAATGAGGTCTTAGCAAAAACTTGGTATTTCTGACATGGAAATTTGTTCCCAGTTGATTCCAGCTCATAGTTTGCTTTCATCTTTAGCTTATATTTTAACCAAGTATATCCAAGGCATATAAAAGAAAACTTATTCTTAAAATGATGATTATTGATGTTTATAAAATCTCTATATGAATGCTCTATTGGCTCCAGATTTAAAGCCTTAAAATATATTGGGTGTTTTAATTGATGCTGAAGATCAATATATTTATTAGATTTGGGGGAACAAAAAGCTTCATCCTTTTCTTGGCTGCATCTACTGATACTTTTGGAGACACTACCTAGGGATGTGCTATGCCTGAGATGCTGAGGGAGACTTTCATTCTGCTTACCAGATATACACCAAATTCTAACCCCACCATTTCTCTCCAGGAAAAGGTGCTAAAGGCCTGCTCAGATGTGTTGCTCACTACTTTATCAGGAAAATGTAACCTGTTGCGGCACAGGATCCCAGCACAGCTGTAGCTCCCTGTTGTATTGCAAGAGGATTTATGGTATCTGAAAGCAAAACAAATGGGGTCTCCTCTTTTGCACTGTGTCATGTTTATTTCATAATAGACGCAGAGGAGTGGTGCAACTAATATTGGGAGAGGAAGAGTGAGAAAATCTAGTAATGGGTGGGAATGTGTGTGTAACAAAGTAGCTCAGGACCTATATCCACAGTCATGCTGTGTGCAGGACTTTGCAGGCTAATACTGGCAGTAAGATGCGTAGGAGTGTCTGGGCAGCACTAGCTTGCAGTTCTGGCTCTTAGAAGCTTGGCCAAAGTGAAATGATGGTGAATGTTGGTTCAGTCTCTCTTTGTTGTTTTAGGAATTTCCTCTGCTGTTGGACCTGTGTGACAAATATTCCCTTGGCTTGGGTGGCCACGTTCAGTGCCAGATTTCAGTAAAGATCTGAAGTGTAATATAGGGATCTGTCAGAATATCCTGCGTTTAACAATAAAAGATATTTTGCATTTTGCAACAATGCATGTGCTATGCAGATGCGAACAAATACTGAACTTTTAAAAAAGATAAAATGAAAAAGCAAATGGTTTGGCTCATTCATTTGAACCAAAATCCATAGAATAAAGTTGTTTATTTCCCAGCGTTGAAGATGAGGCATTTTGTGATGAACAGAATTAGGCTTATGAAAGAAACTGCAGAAATGCTTGGTTATTACTGTGGGGGGTTTGGGATGTTCAGGGTTTTTTTGCTTGTTTTATTTCATTTTTAATCTTCATGAGAAAAAAAATTATTTATGGCAACATTTAATTGTAACTATAAACAAGATTTATTCAGCAGCTTTACAGCCATTTGCCTTTTTTAGACTTGGAAGTTCAGGTTAGACATAAGGAATCAGCTCTTTACTGTGAGGGTGTGAGGTGCTGGAACAGGTTGCCCAAAGAAGTGGTAAATGCTCAGTCCCTGGCAGCATTCAAGGCCAGGCTGGATCGAGTCTCAGGTGACATGGTCTAGTGTGAAGCAGGGTGGAACTAGATGGTCCTTTTCAACCCAAACCAATCTGTGATTCTATGGTTGTATGGTATCTTTGCATCTGTAAATATCTTAATCTGTTTCTGTGAACTGTGAAGGTCACATAGTGCTTCAGGATTTCTCATAAGGGCAGCTAAAGAAGCCAAGGTAATGGCTGCTCAAATATATTCAAAATATTGCTGTGGCTCATACAGGAGATCTGCAAGCATGACCGGATAGTTATGTTACAGACATGTTTCCTAATACTTAGCATTATAGGCAAATGCATCCAAACTCACTCTCCTGCTGATGTTAAATGGATGAGGGAGCTATTTCTGACCACTAACACTGAAACTGCACATTGTACTAAGGATTACTAAAGCTAGTTGTTGTAATCATCCAAGCCATTATTATTTACAGTCAGTAATTAGTTTTCCCTGTTTCACTTCATTGCTTTACAGCTTTATTTACTTTCTACTTTTCTGTGTTTCTTTCTACAGAAGTAATGGGCATCATGGTTTTTCTGGTTAGTGTCAGCTTAAATTACTCTAGCAGAAAACTTTGTATGTGAAGTTGTGTATAGAAACATAATTTGTTGGATGTAGTAGCCTATCAACTAAGTCAAGTTACAAGGTACAAATGTAATGAATTTGCTGTATGTAAAATGGAAGGAGGAATTATTTAAAAGCTAGTCTACACTTCTAGGCAACTACTATTTGTGTTATCTGCACATATGTAATTCAATGACTGTTTTAGCAACTACGTGGAAAGTAATCTGCATTCCCTGCAAAATTAGCATGTTAACAACTCTATTAATATGGGAGAAAATGTGGTGCCAGTTTTCTGATTGAGGACTCGAAGTGCCATATTAAAGTACATCAAATAACTAATACCCATATTTTTGAGTCTCCTGATGTCTGAGTCCTCCTGTAGTGCTGCAGCTTAAAGCAGAAAACCTCATTTATTTTTATAATTTAAATAAAAAGCACTTGTCCTTATACACAGAATGTGCTGCCAGAAAGGTTTTAACTGGAGTATTTGCCACTCTTTCTAGCAAGTTTTGGTTTCATGACACAGTCAAGAGGGAGTTGAAGGAGCCAGTACAGAAACAGTCATGCAGATAAATGCTTATGTCAGACCAACCTGTAAAGCCCATTGAACTGGAGCCCACACTTCTGACGGGGAGGGAGGAGGAAGGAAGGAAGAGCAGAAGAGCTGCTGTGGGGTCAAGAAGTGGCATTCTTGTTAGTGACAGTGAATCCATATCCTGGCACTGGAAGGGGGTGTAAGGGGCTACTTGTTTTTGTTTGGGATTCTGGGTAATTACTCTGAATGCTAAAAAACCCCCTCTGTGTCTGCAGCTGTTAAAAGCAACATTTTGTCCCAATTTCAGCTCAGGTAATTGAAGGGGAATTTCCCCACTCATTCTTTTCCTTTGGTATCATAAGAAAGCATAATATATGTATATAAGTACTTGCTGTCAAAGGATTTGGGGGGTTGCCAAGGTCTGTTTTCCTCTTTTATTTGGTGAAAAAAAAATCAAAACCAAACCAATACAAAAAAAAAAAGAAAAGAAAAAAAAAGAACTCCACATGTGATGAGTTTTCCCCTTTCCTCACAGTTTTAGTGTGTCTTTAAACCTCAAACTATTTTTTAGCACAAGAACTAGGAGTCAGCAAATTAAGATAGTGGGAGACACCACCAAAAGAGGGAAAAGGAAGTAGTTTTTTGCACAGCAGGCAACAGACATGTAGCTGCTTGCCAAAGAAAGCTGTGGAGGCAAAAGTTTTTATATGTATTCAGGAGATTTTGCTCAGGTTGATTCAATGAAAATACTTGAAGGCCTGAAAAAGAAGGTTTTGTTTTTAAAGCATGTACTTGCCTTATTCAAGATTACTGCTTCTGCTGCAGACAGAATTCTGAGCTAGGCAGCCCCTTGGTCTGAAGCTGCACAGCTCTTCTGCTGTTCTCACTGGATTTCACACTATGCACTTTTAGTGTTTTCATGGCTTTTATGGAAGCAGAGTAACAGCCCAGAGGTAGCTGCATGTCAGCATTTGCTGATGTAATCCCTTTGAGATGAAAGGAGCTCTATAAGTAAATACAAAATCATGTTCTAACCTAGTACTTTTCATGAGAGAGTGGAATGATTTAGTGACCAATAAATGTGAATAACTCTCAGCTAGCAGTCTTCTTGCAGCTATCCACACTTCAAGCAATTGAGCATTGCTCTCTATAGCTCATAAAATTCCCAATGAAACTGCAGTTGAAACTGATAAGACTTTTACCTGGATATCTCTGTATAGACAATAAAATGTGCCTGTTCTCCAGACATAAACGAAGAGCCACTGAACCTCTCAGATTTGGGGAAGAAACACAAATGGTATGGACAGAGAGAGATCCTGTGGTGCTGAATAACATCTCCTTTCTAGCTCCTTGCAAATTTTTTAAGCCCCTCCATGTGTTCCTTCACTCCCAGCTGATTCTTCCAGTGTCAGCAAATAATGGTCACAAGGTGGAGGCAGAACTTGGTGTCCCAGCAAAAGAAAGATGCATTTCCTTCTTTGCCCCTTTGACTTGCAGCCTGGCTTCAGACCAGGAATGTACTTGCTCTGTTGATCAGAGCAATTCCAGAGGAACTTGATAGCCCTGTATTTGGAGGGAAAAGGAATTATAGCACTGCTTGTAGCCCAGCAGTGGGACCAGCATAGCCCAACTTGTAGGACCAAGTCTGCAAGACTATGCTCCCACCCAAGGTCATTTTATCATACATGTAATACAATTATTATATTAGTCCACTCATCCATGTAGGTGTTGAAGAAGTATCTTTGTCTTAAACCTCTTTGATTAACTGCATGTGCCATATATAGATAAAATGAGTTAATGATTACACGTAGCCTGTCTCTTGCATATAAACAGGGACGAATGCAAACAGACAAGAAACAGTTGTTCCATCATCTGGAGGGTACTTTGCGGCCAAAAAATACAAAAGTACCTGGGCTCCCCTTTAGCCACCATCTGCTCTTGAGTTTTTAGTGATATTTAATCAGTGAGTGTGTTTGCCTGTCAAAGAACTAGCAAACTTTCTGCATAAATGGCTTTTCCATTAGGCAGTATATCTGCTGTGTTGCCCATGTTGCCCTTGCCAGTGGAAGCCACACAGAGCATAATAGAAAAAAAAAGAGGAACACATCGTGGTGTGATTGGGTAGGCAGGAGGGTTACTTCTTTTTATCAGATGTTATCTCTGAAAGGTCATGGAGCAGGACCAAATACTGCTCTCTTCAAAGGAGCAGATGGGATTTATGGCCTGTCACTGTTGCTTGCCTATCATGGAAGGATGCAACCTAAGGAAATACTGGGTTCTCCAATGTTGATCACCAGCTAGAAGTCTGAATACTGCATTAAAAAAGAAAGCAGTATAGAGATACATTTAAAACAGTGCACTGAGTGCTAGAAGAAGCTCAAAAAGGAAATAATACTTCTGGAGACTCATACATGGGGAACACCTCCCTTAATCCATCACAGGAGAGCTCTAACAACAGATGGAGGGGTGGGAACCAAGCCCCAAAACAGCAAAAGGGTGAGTTGTCTTGTGTTTAAATGCCAAGAGGAAGTTAGTAAAATATTTTCCCATCAGTTCTGCTGGGATTGGAGTTCTTCAAAATGCTTCTCTTGTTTAATGGACAGGAAAATGCCAGGTAACATCTAAGATTAACAAGTTTGATATACCAAACTGTTTCTAGACTAGATTTACGTGCATTAGTTTTAATAGTGCTCTTATCTCTGCTTTTGTTATTTAACACCTTAATCCTTGTAGGTGCAAGAAATCTGAGCTATGGGATTGGATTCTGTTGCCCTCCACACTGTAAGAACAGCCATGCAAAAAGATTTCTGTAACAGATCCATGCTCTGGAGAGAGGGACAGAAAATTAGAATTGCAATCTCATAGGAGCACAGACTGCCTATTTGCATGTTCTGATGGCTTTATGGGGATACAAGAAAAACATTTGCATTCAGTTCTTTTGTCAGGCGCATGGCACAGCCCTTTAATCAGAGACCAGCAAACTAATGAACTATTGCATCTTGGACCATACATCTTTCATATCTTGTCTATAGTGCAAGGAGACAGAAAGCCTGATCCAACGATGTGAATATTGTCTTTGGTGCTTGCATAAGGTGTTGCAGGAGAGGTGACTTCCTACATGTGGACAGTAGTGTATTGTGTTGTTGCAGAATCTCTGCCAGCAATTAGCTCATATGCCTCTCTCAGGAATAATAAGAAATGGAAAGCTGTGGAGCTAGCAAGACTGTGGATCAGGAAATCCTGTCTTTTTAAGAAACTGAGAGCATTTTCCTACTTGCTGTTAGGCTCACTAAATGCAAAAGGCTAAATTTTGGAAGGCCACTGAGTCATGTAAAGTCGCCTGGTTTTGCTTTTATATTTCAACACTCATTTTTCTTTAGTGAGGGTTTATTTTCTGTTTTCAAAAGCTACCTATATTTCAAATGAATCAGTGATTTGAGTAACTTACTTGAAAAATACCATAACATTTGTTAGAGTCATGATATATTAGTGTTGCAATTTGGTGCATTCATAATGGCTGGGAAGATATCAAATACCTCCTATGTTATAGCCTAGTCTCCCAACATCCAAAAAAAAAAAATAAATCTAATTTCCAAACTGTCTTTACATATTTCACCAGGCAGTCCTCCGTTAATGCTGTTATTGATTCTGTCCCTGGAGACTTGATTGGCTTTTAATTAAGATTGGGGGAGGGGTATTTGTTATCCAAAACTGCTTTTGAAATAAAATGTTGGACAGGCCTCCTTACATCAGCAGAGAGAGCGGAGAGTTATTTTAAAGGGTACACCGAAAATTCTGCATTTTTAACTAAGTGATGTAGATGTGTGTGTATATCTGCTCTTACAGAAATAATTTTCCACTATCTCGATGCCATGCAATGAATCTTAATGTAAAATTTAGGCTCAGTTCTCAGTCACCTTAGAGCAAAGCTCCTATTCTCATGTGTTTTTAAATCCTGCTTAGGCCTGGCAGTGATCAGGCAGGGGAGACTGGAAAGGCTTTTCCATCTGATGGGGAACCAGTGAAATATGTGGATCCTGACAAAAAAAGATGTAATAAAATGCAGTGTTTCCATAATGGCAAAGAGGGGATGTACTTGGGACCAGTGTGTCCCAAGAATGCCTGTGGGCATGGACACAGTTGCGAGCAAAGAGGACTGGTTCCTGAACAGCCTTCCCTGCTCCTGTTTGATGATAGGGTGCCTTTGTATCTCTCAGTGTTTAGCTACTATAACTACCCATGTAAGCATGAGGATTCCTATGGCTGCACTCTCTTATGAGCTCTGCAAACTTAAATAAACACTCTTAACGTGTTCAGGTTTATAGCAATACCCTGCTGTGTTCTGTTAGTGACAGAGGAGTGATTTTGTTTACCAGTGGATTGTTGATTACTGTGTGTCATCAGTGTAATTTAACTCATTTTCTCTATATAGCAACTTGTGTGTGCTACTTCATTTGCATTAGGCACGGGAGACGACCATGGAAATGACCTTTTTTAATTGAAAAAGGACGACATGCTAGTCAAGTTCAATAAACCTAAGCTGGAAAAAGCATCTGCTCTGATTTGATAGTAATGAGAGTTTTACAAATTCAGTGGTAAAATGATCCCACTGCTTTTTTACCTTGGTTATAAAACGCATGCATTTAGGCATTTGCTAATAGAGAGAAGCATGAGGAGCTGAAGCATATCTGTTCATGCTCAACCAGGGCATCAAAACAGAGACAACAGTTTCTGAAATACAGCTGGTGTCACCAGGCAGGTGATTGAAATAGGATTTGATGTTGTAGCAAGTAAAGATGTGGGCCTCATTCAACGCAGCAATTGAACGTGTTTCTGACCTGGTAGACCTTGAAGCATGTAATTTGGGGTGTTCCTAAATTAGGATTGAAAGACACAGAATGCCCAAATGTTGCTGATCTTGATTAAGCAAACAACAATTAGATTTTCAGTATGTTGCAGCCCTTATTTCAATGTTTTCTAGACAAAATGCAATATGTGGCTGAGTATCTGTCTCTTCCTATCATTTTGCAGTACCACAAATGTTTATGGCGGGGTATTGTGCAATCAAATGTTTTTAGAGCTGCCCATGCTTTATCATGCTCCTTAAGTTGGTCACAGCTGAACTGGTAAAAGCCTATGCTATTTCTTGGGAAGCAGCTGGCTGATTGAGTGTTTCTTAGAGGGTAAGCAGGAAGAAAATACAAATCTGCTCTGCAAGTAAGCATTTATTTGAGCTTGAGTTTTGCGATATAACTCTTCTGTTTGGTTTTATGGCATGAACACAGACACTTTGTATTACTGATCAGATAGGCATGGGTACTTAACAAGTACAATTTCAGTAGGTAAGAAATGTTTATGGGAAATTATGGGAAAATTTTACAAGAAAATGGACCTAAGTAATCTTTTCATTCTGCATACTGTTAGGCTAATATGAGGGGGTTGGCTGTAGGGATAAATGGCTTGTATATAAAAGCTCAGGCTTTCAGAATGGCTGTATCCTACTTAAGAAAATTTGTGTAGTCTCTTAGGGGATACAAACACAAGAAATAATGTCCTATACCATACCATTCTTTAGAAAAATATTTTAGCAGCAGAAGTTGTTGGAGAGAACAGATGATTTTGCCAGACCAGGTATTTCTGCACTTCAGTGTTTTAGGTTTTCATAGACTTATTGCTTATGCCTTTTAGGAACCAATTAATCTAAAAAAGCTTTCCTCCCTCTATCTTGACTTGATTATATGCTATAAACTTAGAGAACCTATCCTTGTTTTACTGTGAAATAAGTTTACTCGGTTCAGTTCTATATTTTTATCAAAGACTGAAGTTGGTAAACAAATACAGACAGCATCCAATTATTTTCTATTTCTGGTTATCTAAGAAGAATTTATGAACTGTGGTGGAAAAAAACTGCCTAGAGGGACCTATTTCGGACAGTGAATATGTACACCTTTATAACATGTGGTGTTGGCTGTACAGCTGTACAAGAGTGTTTGGAGCTTATATCAGAGATTTGGTCATTCCTGCTGTGTGTGTTTCAGTACTTTCTATTTCTTGAAGCTGTGCAAAGTATAGACAAATGCTCTAGCTGTCGATTATTCCAATGTTGATGCTTATAAATCAGCAGTATATTTTTGTGCTCTGAAGTCATGGGGCAAAAAGCCTGCCTGAAGTGAGGTCTGCAAGAGCTGAATTTGTTCTTAATGATTCTTGCAACTTGAACAGGAATGTGGATGAAATTACAAAAGTGTAGTAGTGCTGCATGCAGATGCTTTAGTGTGGAGGTCTGATGTTAGAAGTCAGCATAACAATCAGCATTTTCTTGTCTAACATTGACCGGAAAAACATCCCTTACCAGGAGAGTGGAAGAATGGGAATATATCTTATAGTGTGGTGCTTTGCATTCCTGAGGCAGGAAAGAATTTTCAGAAAAAGTTGGCATGTTTTGGCTTTTTTTTTTTTTTTAATATACTTTATTAGATTTTATGACTTAGAAAACTCCAATTATGAATATATGCAACACTTCAATGTGATTTTATAACTTCTCATCAGAGAAATATCTGTCTTTTAATGAATTGTCATTTTCTAGCTGTGGATGTGATTAAGTGGCACTTTATGGGATCTGATAGTGACTCTGGAAGTTTGCTTGGAGGCTGTTACAGTCAGGCTCTTGAAGGTTTCAGCCTTCTGCTACCTGCCCAACAGTGTGACTGTGGGGGAATTAAGACAAATTTGACTCCACTGAATCTGGTGGTGCAGAAAGAAAGACTGGAAGTGGCTGCTGCCTTGTGCAGGTTTCTGGAGAATAGAAATGATAGATGATAAATAAATGCAGGGCAAGAAGGTGAAGGATAATGTATAGCCACCAGATGAGAAAATAAGAATGGGTATTTTATATCTATTTGAATTTTTCTGGTATTTGAATTACAGCAGGCTACGCAGAAGGATGCGGTAAGAATGACAGTGAAGAGAACAAGAGGAGGATGATAAATAGATATAGACAGGCAAGAAGGATGACCTAAGGGAGAATGAAACAGAGAGGCTGGAAAAAAGCGGCAGAGGTTCAGTTAGAACTACTTTCTGACAGGTGTTCTCTGATATCTTCCTGCTTATGTTATTTTCTGCAGCAGCTGAGTTAGCTTTGCTCCCTGTCTGATCAAGGGTGTCCATTCTCCTATGTACCCCCAGGTGCAGACCCTGTCCTGCCCCTTCTTCAGTGTAGTAGCACTTGTTTAACTGCCTATTGTGGTGACATCACTGGTTACGTTTTCTGGCTGCAAAATTCTAACTGGGGATTAGGGTCCCCCCCCAGTTTAAAAAAAAACCAACCAAAACCTAAAAGGAAGGTATATGAGTCTGTCATCTTAACACATTTAAAGGCTGCTTAAAATTCTCATAACAAAGTAAGCCATTGCAGATGTTCAAAACAGCCTTCAGCTCTGTGCATCTTCTCTAGGTAGACCTTTTTAATAGTTTAAAGTTAAAACCGTCCTTTAGCTATTGTTTTAGAACACCCATTTAAGCATCATATTTTTGCTGACGTTGTTGGATTTCTTCTCTTAAAATTCCAAATTGACCATTTCCTCAGCTATCAGAGCCAAATTACAGCATTAGAGGCTGACTCTGTTGGAGCTTAACCCAATATTACTAGCTCAAGAAAGAAGTTATTCTTTTTATCTTTGCCGTTTTGTTGGGATATAAATGTAAAATAGGTTGTATGGGGTTTTTTTAGATTGTAAAATCTTTGGCTTTGGTGAATCAAAAACATGCTTTTATAACCTTGTACCTGTCTGAAAGGATGTGGAATTATACACTGAGGTCAGATTTCAGTACTCAGTGAAACTTCCATTTGATATTTCATAAATATCAGAGGTGCTTTTCTTTAGAGAGAGCTGCAACTTAAATGTACTTACAGGAAGTTGTGTTTTAGTTCTTTATGCCAAACAAGGTAATTGAAATCTTTCCTTCCTTCTTCAGTCTGAAAATATTGTTGTGGAGACAGTGTTCTCACGGGAGAATGGATAATTGGTACATAAACTCTGAATAATCCTGAAAGATACAGCGAGGCCATGAGAGGCTCAAAGAAGCTTAAGCAAGCAAGATAAAAAGAAGCTGGAATTCACTGAGTTAATGAGAACTGTGGACTGTTGGCAAGCTTTGGAGGTCAAGTTCTAACACCTGTGCTTAACCAATTATATATTAGTCACTAAGGGTCTTCAAGACATGTATCCAATCATAATATGCCAAATCACTGTAACTGCATGTAAGAAATAGTATATAAGGAGTTAAGGCTTTGTAATAATTTTGGCAATTGCTTGATCACATTGATCGTCTCTGTGTTGTCCGTGACTCCCGCGTCAACATATTTTCATTAAAACAAATGTCTGCTCTGTTGAGATCTTTGTTATCACAAATGTTCAGAGGTATTGATTCGACCAGGATAAGCATCACCAATTACAATCTTAATCTTACAACCTAGTGTCCTTAATAAATGTAAGTAATGTTATCTGTGTGGCTGTTTAGGAGGCTCTATTTTCCCCCTGTAAATGGAGAAAATATTTTTCAAATTCAGGTACAGCTGGAGCGAGAATGTGAGCACAGAGCTATGTGGGGCACTACAGGTTGTTTTGATATGTAACATCCTTGTCCCGACTTACTTCCCTTTTCTTTTTGGTCTAGTTGCCTTACACTTTGTATAATTAAATGACATTTAGATTCTGACCTATTTCTCAGTATCTTCAGAGTGCTGAAGGTAAGAAACCACACAAATAACATCTTACAGTTCACAGTCATTTTCTGCATAAAGTTTCCATGTGAGCTACTCAGTCAACCAGAAGGAGAATGCTCTACCAAACATGTGCACAAAGGAAGCGAAGCATACATCTAGGAGAAAACCAAACTTTATCCCTGGTGGAAACAACAAATGAAATGTTTTTGTAGACAAATGGGACTTAAGGTGGCTGTGTACTTTTTAACCACGTCTGAAGGACCTTAGGAGCTTTAATGTCTGGCAGGAAACTGAAAGGTGTAATACATCAAATGTTAATGATAAAAGAGGAGCAGGTGTTTTTTCTCTCTTGGTAATTCATAATTAATGTTTTCGAGGCTGAAGAAGGTAAGGGTTGGTTTTATTTGGGTTTGCTTGGTTTTGGTTTTTCTCTATTTATAACTCAGGAAATTTTAGAGCACAATAAACAACAACTTTTCCATTCTGATGAACAAGCTGTTCTGGGCTCTCAAGCTGTAGCTTTTAGCCCGTTAGATTGAATCTTCCTGGTGTGATGGGTACTGCAGCTGTCATTCAGTGTTGGCAGTCTGGTGTATCTCCATGCTTAATTAGTCAGTGAAATCAGCTTGAAAGGCAGCAGTTGCCTTGACAGAAGCACTGAGAGAGGTTAGTTGTTATGTGTTGTGCTTTTTATGCAGTATATGTTTGGCTCCCAAGGGGTGACAGTTGGCTGGAGCCTGAAGCAAAGGAGGTGGAAGAGTGAGTATTTAGCCAGGAAGTGTGGGAAATGCCCCACAGTAAAGATCAAAGAGGATTTGATCCTACTGGCACAAGCCTACTAACCATAGGGCAGTATTTCAAGAGCATATAGGAGCTGGGCAAATTAAAGTCTGGTCTTGCTTTCTGGGCAGCTGAGTGCCTGCTTTTCCTCAGCATACAAAGTAGCTATGAGATAGCACTATAATTACATAAGAATATAACATTTTAAATATTCTCAGTACAGCTCCTGGGCCAGACACCAGCTGGTGCTAGTGGTTGGCTAAATGGGGAATGGATTCAAATCATGCACCATTTACAGTAGGCTGTATCCCATGCCCTCCTACTCCTTGGCTGTTTTTCAGGAAAGGCTGGGCTGTCTCAGTCTCCATAAGCTGGATATCAGCTCTGATGAAAAGAAGCTGTGATAACAGTTTGCTCTCACTGCAGGTAAGGCAAACTGTGTTCTGAGCTACATTACAAGGAATGTACCCAAGCAGACCAGAGAGGTGCTTATCCCAACCTACTTGCCTCTGGTGAGACAGCACCCTGACTGCTGGATCCAGCTCTAAGGCAGGTGACTCCTCGCTAGCTGTAGCTGTGACTGCAGGCTTTCTGTATTTACATGCTTTGCAGTGGTTATTGTTGCTTGCACTGGGCTGGAGAAGCATGAGATTGTTTTGCGGGTTACGTAAAGGGCTCTGTTTTCTCGCTAGCTGTAGTTTTCTGATCTTCATTCCTCACCTGTCTCCCTTCCAAGTGTTCCACAAAGACTTTCAGTCAGACCTCAGAGCCCAAGTGCAAGCTCAGATGGTGCAAACTGTTGCACCTGTTAAAAACGAAAAGGACTCCCTGGGTCTAGTCTCTGTATGGAGCCCTTGCTGTTAGCGTGTGGCAGGAGGCACATCTGCAGTGTAAGCATGGCAACAGATACAACAAACACGCTAATTAAAGCAAGTCTTCCAGTGATGTCTCTAAATTGCACTCTCAGGTAACTGACTCTTGTTATATTTTCTCCACAGCATTTCCTCAAATAGAGGACTTCTTTCTGCCTGTGTTTTTCAAGAATTGTTATTTTGTGGCTGGCAGATGTTAAATTCGAAATAGGTTTTTATCATGTTCTCACAGAAGGACATCTATTACCAAGTGCACCTTAAGGTGTCTGGAATATATAGGGCCACTGGACAGGGAGAAATATTTGGGAAGCAGCAAATGGGAGGGAAGAGAGATACAGGTTCCTAAATGAAAGGTCTCAAGAAAGGAGAGCGGGAGAAGCATTGGGTGACGCAGGGAGCTGAGCACTACTAACCAGACATCCTCTACCTATGATAAATATCTACTACCCGTATCTGAACACCATCACCCCTTTTCATCATTCCCCATTATTCTAGATGTGCGTTCTATTGAATATGGAAACACAGTACACAATGCTTTTCTTGTTGCTCTGTTTTGGTTTTTGTCGTCTTGGTTTTTGGGAATTTGGTGGGGTTTTTTGTTATTTTTTGTGTATTTTGTTGTGGGTGTTTTGTTGTTATTTTCAGCTTATATAATATCTAAAGCTGGTTAAACTGGGTTTAAACTTCCTGTGAGTCTCAACTGGCAGAAGCAAGAATTACACTAAGAGTATAAAGCTAATGAAACCAGGGAATTACTTTTATTTTGGTAAAGTTCAGGTCTAACTGTAGTGTAATGTAATTACCTTCAGTACCATGACCAGTTCCATAGTGGGACACCTAAATAGTAGTACTGAGTGCCTGTAAACTAAATGACAGCTCAGCACTGGGATGTCTACCTTCTCACGAAGACATTTGTCTCTTACTTTCAATGGGCTTATGCTGGTGAGGTGATAAGCATCCTACTTCACCAGGAGTGTGGGGGGCTTAGCAGCTGTTGCACTGGTCTCCAACTGTGATACAGTGTCTTTATACACCAGAACATGACTACTCTGTACAGTAGTTTTGGAGCAGTCAGTAACTTCAGGTGCAGTTTGGCTTAAGAATCTTTGGAGACTAAGAAATACATATGCTCAGGCCCAGATCTGTCCTCAGCCAGTAAGAAATGCAGCTGCTTTCAGCTTCATGTGTAGTTATGACAGATGTATAGCTCAAGGACCAATTCAGTTCACCTAAGAACTATTCGCCAACTCAGATTCCTCAAGCCATATAAACATAGGTGGGATGAATCTAGGTTGTAGCTAATAATCACAAAGCAGCCCTTGATCCTTACTGTACTTAGTTTTCTGAATCAACCTGTTGTGTTTATTGACATACATACTTTTTTTATTTTCCTACTGCTATGATAAAAATATCGACTATGTGAAGTAGGGATTATTGCTATCCCTTTGTTTTGCCCATAGCCCAACTCAATGGCAGCATGACCTAAGTGAAGCTTGCCTGAGTGAGGTTGTCAGTGGCTCTGAAGACACAAGTGGGTTACAGCTGAATTACTGAAGCTCCTGTCTTTTAGTGTCTTTGTCTTGATCCTCCCAAGTATTTTATCAGGTTCTTAAACAATCTAAGTGTTCCTGACATGGTGCTAGTGCCAAGTGTTCTTTTCCAACAGGGGTTTGCTACATTACAAGCACATTTCAGCCCCTTGCTTTCTTCAAAAAGTCACAGTCGTGTTATTAAGAGCAATAATGTGTTGAAACCTTAAACAAAAACCTCTTCAGCTAAAGCAAGCTCTTAAGTCTCTTCATGACTTGAACACAATTTTACTAATTCATGGTAGAAGCACTCAAGTGAAGGCAGAGAGCCTAACACCTTATACCAGAAAGGATTTGAATAACACCACATACATGAAAGCATCTGAAAGCCTGTGTAGTATAACAGACTGTTCTAAAACAAGGAAGATGGCTTGTGGCAATGCTAGACTTGAGCTAAGAAAAGCTGTGAAACTGTCACAATCAGGCAATAGACTTTCTTGAATGCGTGCCTCGTAAGAGCAACTGGAAATGACTGCTATGAAGCCATACGGTTCGATGGCAGCTTGAGTAAATTTTGTTTGCTTGTAATGCAAAAGATGGCCTTCTCATGGTTATAAAGGTTAACACAGGCAGTTCAGAGTGAATGAACAAGACAACTGATAACAGAAGAACAAGAAGAATATCCAGAGGGGCAGGGGGCACAATTCCTTTAGAGGATATTTGAGAGGGTAAGCCTGTGTACAGGGAACAGGAACAACCTGCAGACAGACACCAGATTCATAAACAGACCTTGGAAACTTCAAACCTATTAAGTTTCCATCACTTGAGTTGTAGCTGAATTGGCTCCTGGAGAAAATGAGATCCTGTCTCACATGCCCAAACCTAGCTGTGTAGTGTTCACTGATCACAAGAGGAAGTACCTGAAACTATGGCTCTGAAGTAAAACTACTTTTTCCATCTCTTTTGTACAGATTTGACGCCTAATCTTATGGTTTGTAGCAGTTGCCATCTGGGTTTAAACCGCGACGATACTACAGACCACAGTGTGTCACTGTTGTCACCCTTTGTCAGTGCAAAACTTTTCAGCCCGAAAAAAAACCTTGGTGTAAAGTCTTTCAGGCCAGGTTTCCCTGTGGCTTGGAGGGGTTCGCAGGAACAGTTATCTCCTCCCCCAGATCTAACAATCATCTGTTTCCATGAGAATCCAATACTTTTTTCAACCCTGTGTGTTACAGAAATGCTAAACTCCCATCAACACTTCTTTTCTAGACAAGCTGAAATAAAGTGCTTTGTTGCTCACTAGTAATGTAGCCAAAGGTCATTGTGGGCTCCCACCCTTCATGGCAGTACAAAGGGCCAAAGGTGACAGAAAAAGCTGTGCAAAAGCTGGAGACATATCATATTTTAGAGCATACATGAATTTGTTTTCCTGTGTTATTATTTAGTGCAAATTCAGAAACAGATAGTATTTGTTTGACAGGTGTGCTTCTTTGTCTGTTGTGCTCTGAAAGCATGGTAAAAGGCAAAGACTTTCCAGCTTTCATCTCTAGCTTTGGCAGAATAATTTAGAGAAGCGCATTTTGGTAGACTTGAAGCCTGATGCCAGGTGTAATTATAAAATCCAAGACACGGAAGTCAGTGTGCATTAAAAAGCAAATCTGAGATGAATAGTTGTTGTCCTGTGGGTTGAAATGGCCACTTAATATTCAGATATACATTAAGTTTGGGGAATTTTTGTTGTTTGTTTCTCTGTTTTTTGTTTGTTTTTTTTTTTTGTGTGCTTTTGTTTGTTTTTAATTTGAACAGAAGGTCTGTTTGTAGTTTCTTGTGATTTTACTTTAAATATATTTCTAAGTAAGGAAAAGTATCTGAGCTGGGTCTTAGTTTTGTTCTGTGAATCATTTTCAGTATCATAAAGACCTATGGATGACACTGAGGAAAAAAAATATAGATTGGGTTTTGGACTTCAGATTGTGAAAGCAAACACTTTGGGAAGCTTTCAATAACTGGAAATGGTGTGACTTTAGTTGAAGTTCGCTTTTACTGTAAGGTGAAACACTTTATAATGGCAGTTAAGAAGCTTTACCGGAGGATATGCAGGAATTCCTGCGGGGCAGCTACACTTTCATGCGCTGAAAGATAAAGAAATTCTACTTTATTGCCTTCAGAATGAAGGACTAGGCTTTAGTAACAGCAGCTTCTAAAAGGGGAGAAATATCGCCATCTTGAGGCTACCATTCTGCGTGTTGGCTAAGATAAGGTAATGAGAGAGGTATTAAGCTACAACTAATAAAAAACATAATATCTGCTCGGAAGGCTCTGATGGAACACAAAAATAAAGTTACTGCAATAGATAGAACTTGATTTTTCTTTAGCTGTAACTTTTTCTTCTAAAGAAAGAAGGCACTGATTAATAGCATTTGTCAGGCTGTCAGAATCCCATTGAAATTGTAATTGTTCTTTTGTTAAAAAAGGAAAAAAGGTCTAAGTGATATTTGAAGCATATTTCTTAATTTTAAAACAGCATAACTATCACCTGTGCCTTCATATAAAAATTCTGCATTCATTTTTACAGGTGTAACACTACAGTAGATTCAGATTCTTAGTAATTGTTACAATGTCATTTTGTGTGTTTTGACTGCACAAGTTGATCCTTTTGTGAGAATTGTAACTGTGTGTAAATTCTACTATGCCAAGAGCCAAACACACAAAAAACTTGTTAAGGTTCTACTTTTATCACCTTGACGCTGATCTATTATATAGATAGGTGTTGTTTTCTGAAGGTCTAAACTGAGGGGACAGAGGAATGGAATCTGAAATAAAAATCTATTTCTAATTCTTAACGTTATTAAATTAAATGACCCAAGATCTAGGTGGATGAGTTAAAAACAAATGTTGAATTTTAGCCCTTAAAATGCTTACAATTTTAGCACAATGTATGCAGGGTTGAAGTCCAACAGAATTTCACAATACTTCAAAGGTAAGCTTTTAGCGCTTGCTTCCAGACACAACTAAAAGATCATCCGTGAGCAATTTTATAACTCTTACATTCTTGACCTGGTCACTGGCTTTCTCATTAACTTAGAACCTGTTGCTGAGTGCCTGTGTTCTACCTGTTTTGCCTATAAAAGAGATGATTTGATATCTGAAATGCATAAATGAGATTCACAGTTAATGCTGAATAAGCTCAGAAAATGGCTTTGCTGTGCAGATACTAGTAACAGTAACTGGCAGGACACTCAGAACTGTTGGGGAAGGCAGAGTGTGTTAGCATTGCTCAGTGCTGGTCCTCTGAGAGGCTTCACTGCAGGTCTCAATGTGGGTAAGTGCCGGCTGCACACCTCTCAAAACCACCTCTGTGGTGCTACTGAGTACTGCTTATGTTAAGTTATATCATGGGATCATCTTACTTTAGAAGTTATTTTGTATTTCTGTAGTTACAGTTGTGTGCATACTGTTCTGTGTTTACAGTTTTCTGTTTTTATGGGCTAAACTACAAAAATAGTATCTTGGCTTTGAGACAGTCTATGGGAAAGAATTTGTGGAAATACAGAAAATATAGCAGATTTTACAATGGAACAGCTTTCTTCTTCCCTCTGTTCTGCATCCCTCAGTCTTGTACATGTTAACCATAGTGATTTTATTTTTTATTGGGGCATGGACTTTTTCAATATCCTATTTATTTTGTTTGCTTGCTTGTTTTTTGGTGGGTTTTTTTTTTGGGGGGGTTTGGTTATTTTTTCTTCCAGAAAGAGGGCAAAGACAGTGCTCAAAACAGAAGCTTCAGGGGTCTGGATTTCTAAAGATTTAGGGTTGTTTTAGGTCAGGGTAGAGGCCTGACTCATCCACTAATTTTTCTGACAGCAGCTAGTAGAAGATGCAAAGGGAACAGTGTGAGAAGCAGCCAAGGATATTTCACCACCCATTTTTCCACTCAGATTATCAAGTCTAACTTTAAAGAGCAGCACAGACATATTAATGTATTTATCTATATTCACCTACACAAGACTTTTTTGTTGGGTTAAAAAAATAACTCAGACATGCCCGGAATCAACCTTCTGGCACGTAATTCAAAGAAAACCAAATGTTACTAGATGGAGGCATTAGCACAAAAATCTACTATCAGATATGCTAGTGAAGGTACAAAATATGCATTCTCATTACTGGAACCATTACAAGCCAAGGAAAGGAGGTGGTAACCTTTTAAAATGAGATGAAGCCCAACACAAGAAAGAGGCAAACCATTTGCATATCTTTCTTTTGCCATTATTGGTCATACGCTAGCCCTGGCCCCTGAAAGGTGCTGAATGGCAGGTGACCCTAAATGTGAACACCCATCCTACAGAAAGAGCAGTGCAGGCTGGACTGTGGCACCAAGTGGCTCTGGCTGCACTGGGGATTGCCCGCATGCTGTGGTTTATCCCAGCAGGCAGCTGAACACCACACAGCCGTCTGCTCGCTCCCCCCTCAGGGTGAAAATTTTCACCTCTGGGTGAAAATAAAGACAGCTAAATCGGACAGAAAAGGAAGGGAAAATACTAATAATGATAAAAGAACTTACAAAACCAGTGTTGCAGAGTGCAATTTCTCACCTCCTGCTGACCGATGTCCAGCCAGACCCCAAACAGTGGGCACCACTCCCCAGATGATTCCTCACAGTTTTATGGTTCAGCACGACGCCATATGTTATGCAATACCCTTTTGGCTAGTTCAGGTCACCTGCCCTGACTATGTCCTCTCCCAGCTTCTTGTGGCCCCCAGCCTCCTTGCTGGCAGGGCAGATGAGAAGCTGAAAAGTCTTTCATCAGGGTAAGTGCTGCTAAGGAACAGCAAAAGCATGGGTGTATTAGCAGCATTGTTCTCATCCTAAATCCAAAACACAGGACTGTACCTGTTACTGTGAAGAAAATTAACTTTATCCCAGCTGAAACCAGGACGCTATGGTCCACAGCAGAGCTCTAATTTTTTCTAAGTATATGATATGAATGCCTGAAAACAGAATGGAGCTGCTTTTGAGTGAGAACTACGTTGTTTGAGCTTGTCACCCTAGGTGTAAGGAAGACTCTATGAGTATTTGTCTTAGGAGATACACAGCTAAGAGCAGAGCAATGCATGTGCAGGCTGGACTTGGTTTTCCCTTCTAGTCCTCCTTTTGGTCCTAGAAATTAGAGTGAAACGGAACTAGCTTGTGGGAAAGAAATAACTGAAACCTCTTATCATTTGTAAGAAAATAAACTAAATGGATATAGCCCTTTAGTTACTCCCATGATCTTGCTTTCTTTTGTGATAGGTGGAATTGTGAGCCCATAACTGTTCTTGGACTGTGCCCTCCAGATGGCAAATACTTTGATTTAGTGCTAAACTGCAGTGTTGGTGGGTCTGAGAATTTATACACTGACAGTAAGGATCTTTCAAAAAACTGAGTTTAAATATATTATTCCAAGAATTTTAAATGTTTCAGAGGTCATGGTTTTCAAGCTTTCCTCCATAAACCTGGCAGCAGAATGCCTTTATAGGAAAGTGGATCTTTCTAACCAGAAGCTGTTCTTTAAGAAAAAAGGTTAAGTGTTCTGAGAATCTGGATAAAAATGTTGTTGTCCGTGCTTGTGACTTCTATGAGTTTTTTCTTTACCTTTTAAAGGAAACCACACATACTCCTCACCTATCAGACCAACTCTGCTCTAGTTAAAGCTGACTCTGCTCTTAGATGGTTTTCCATGTTCTTGGTCCCCCAGATCAACACGAAGGCTGTGGGATCTTAAGGGACTGCACTGAGGATCAGAGGTTTGGCTTAAGCCTGTTGTCTGTTTCAGACTTCCCTGGCACTTTGGTGAAGTCTTTTAAACACTTAGGGCTGGTCTCACTGGGGGACAATGATGATGCACTAATGGTGCCCTGAGCAAAGCTTCATTAATGGGCAATGAAGTTTTTGCATACCATGGTAGCAGAAGGTGCTTTTGTGCCTCAGCTGCTTGTACCTTGGTCTGAGATTCCTATTGCTGACTCCTGGTAAACCAGGTAGTGCTAAGCTCTCTGCCTTTGTATCTGAAAACATTCCTAGTATGGGGGTGTTTTCCTCCTGATGAAAGAGATGGAAATACAGCTTGTGTACAAAAGAGAAAGACTGGCCTCATGAGAGCACTGGCTGTGAACAAAGGTAGGAAGGGAGGAAGAGACACGAGTGTGCAGCACTACTGATACTCGTTCCAAGTCACTGCGTTTGCATTTTTTGTTTTTTCTTGCCAAATTATAGATCAAAGACAGGCCTGAATGTGCATGTTAGGAGAAAGCACTCAGATAACTTCTACTTAATTATGTTACAGCCTGTTATTGCATTAAGACATAATTGTCAATTTCATTAGAGTTAATTGTTGCAATTTTAATGTCACTATCAAAGTGAAGCATCCTAGCTGTAAGAAGCAGCACAGTATTTTCTATTGTGTAATGGCCCACATGTTACTACATGCCCAGGATCAAGACTTGGCTGTCTTTCTGAAAGAGAGATTTGATTTTAACAAGAAATGATTGGGTTTGGTGCAGCAGTTACTGGGTGACACTGTGTCTCTTGGGGCAGGAGATCAGAATTTCTCTCCAGGGCTAACGTGTCTGACTGAGGTAAAGCTTAGATACCTGTGGTGGCTTTTTTTTACTGTGCTTTCTAAGGCTGCGCTAATGTGGTATTAAGCAGCGAGGCAAACAGCTCCCAAGTCTTTTCATGGGTTAGTAATTACCTTGGATTTCTGTTCCCAGAGTATGTGGTGGGGCCGCTTTGCTTTTGAATGGTATCTCATGTGAGCAGGAGGTAGACTGTCTGAAGTAAGTGTCTTGCACCAAAAGCTGTCACTGGCTCATTGTGTGGAATATCATCATGGCAGTGGTTTGCTTCTTTGGATCAGCATGGGCTTTTCAATGGTTAACAAAAAACAAACAAACCATGGTAGAAATGAATGCATGTGTAATTTAGAGAGGTCAGTTTGGTTTATTAAATACTCTCATAATTATTTTCAGCATTATTGACTCCCCACAGAAGAGAGAATAACCTAGATGCTTTGTTAAACTATACTGCATTACTACTTCAGGTTCTTAACTGGGAGGGGAGAAGATGCTAAATATGATTTATGAGGTACTTAAAGATGTACAGCAAAGCTGCTCTTAGGAAAAGTTGTGATAAGACAGTCACTTAAGGCTAGAATTAACTGTTTTATCCCAGTAAAGGCCAGTGCTTGCTCTTGTAATGGCTTTGTCCATTTCCTTCTCATCTAGTCAGAGGGGCAACAGAAAGCAACTGGAAAACCCTTTCCGTAACTGACAGAATCCGCAGATGTTACTTGGAAGATGTAACTTGTTTTGTGACTCATTTGTTATTACCTTTTTCTCCTCCTTGCTGATTGCTTTGGGCACTTGCTGCTCAGGTGTTTGCACTTCAGTGAGGCCCCATAAAGATGCCGGTGAGCAGAGCCTGTGTGAGAGGGAGGGGAGTATGCTGCGTGTTTGCACCCCGTAATGAAGCATCTCGTAGGCTTCAACGGGCACAAGCCAGTGAGTTCTCCTGCAGTGCAATTTGTTTCTCCAGGAGTTTCAGGGTTTGGGCCCGTCGATGGCACCGAAACGGGTACCTGCCTATCCTGGTGCCTCCCGCCGCTAGCCGGCAACGGCGCGCCGCGTTGCCACGGGAACACTGCGTCGTTGCCATGGGAACGGGATCCGCGACGCCCCCTTGCGGCGCTGCTCGGGCTCTCGGCGCGGCGCCGGTCGGACTGCCGGTGGCGCGGTGGCGGGGCTGCGTTCAGACAGCAGCGGCCTCGGGAGTCGCGTTCCATGCTCAGCTGCCGCGGGCGGCTCCAGTACCGCGGCGAACAGAGCTCGGAGAGCCGAGGTTTGGCTCGTAAGACACGCCTAGTTCAAACTGTTTCCAGGATAATTCAATCGAAGGTCAGCCAGCTGCCTCTGCTGGGAACCAGCTCCACTTGCTCTGCCAGCCGCACTGGTGCCCACGAAGATGCAGCTTCCTTCAGCCTTGGGTAACAGGTCTGTGTTGTAAAAGCCACCCGCTGGCCAGCGGCGGAGGCTTAGGGTGTGAGAGCAAGGCAGCATCCCTTAACCTGAGCGAGGAAGGCTTGTGTTCTGCAGTCCTGAAGTGTTGGGTTGACTGGCTTGTCAGTGACTGTTCTGCCTTATTACTTTTATTTATTATTTACGTATTTATTCATTAGCAGTGGATAACTGGGTGTACAGTCTTCTTATGCTAGGCAATCTTTCCCTGAAATAACTAATCTAAAGTGCTAAATGTAGGGAAACAAATAGGATATTGCAACAAAAAGCAGCTGCACTGGGGTGGGACACCACTGGCTAGCTAGCAAGCCTTGCAGATCCTTCCTGCAGGCCTGGATGCTTCCTGAATTGCTTTTTTCAAGTGAAACCAAGCACCAGACCAAGGAGGGATTTATGTCATTCCTTTGTCGAAAGGCTAAAACAGCACAGTTTTGCAGAGGTGGGGAGTTGGCCTTTCAGGGGGAGTAGCCAGCTGAGCTCCTTATAAGGAGAGCCACAGAAGTGATCAGAGGGACGAAGCATGCCTCCTAAGAGGAAAGACCAAGAGAGCTGAGGTTGTTCAGCCTGGAGAAGACTCCAGGGAAACCTTGCTGCAGCCTTTAAGTTCTTAAAAGCGGCCCATAAGAAATTAGGGGAGAGACTTTCCAGCATAGCCTCTTGCGATGGGATGAGGGGTGATGGTTTTAAACTAAAAGAGGGGAGATACAGGCTGGATGTGAGGAAGAAATTCTTTACAGTGAAGGCAGTAAATTACTGGGACAAGTTGTTCAGAGAGGTGGTGGGTACCCCATCCCTGGAGACATTCAGCACCAGGCTGGATGGTTCTGGGAAACCTGATGTGGTCTAAGGCGGCCCTGCTCACTGCAGGGGATTGGACTAGAAGACATCTGAAGGTCCCTACCAACCCCAACTAATCTACGATTCTATGTGCAGCCCCAAGTTTCAGCAAAGCAGAGCAGAGAGAGGTGGTGACTTGAACTCCAGCAAATTATCTCAGGTCAGTGCTAGTTGCGGGGAGGCAAAGTCACCTTCTGTTGAGAAGCAGGGAAGTTTATAAGTGCCTTCCGGATCAGGAAGCAGCAGTGGAGTAAAAAATCATGTCTGTAATTGGCAGCAATTGTCATCATCCCAATCAGCTCTGACCTAACTGGCCATACATTTGGCAGCAGTTATTTACATTCTGCAATTTCCTTCAGTCAGGGTGTCACTCATTGTCGAGACTGCTCTGCCGGCAGCTACGCGACGCCTGGGGATGCCAGCACAAGAAGGAAAATGACATTTTCAGAAAGATGTCATTTCTTTTTCAACACTGCAAACATCCACCCATCTGTCACAAACGCTTGTCTTCCTTCTAGGCGCTCCAGCATCTCTGTATCAGTCACACAAGGAGTACAGCTCAGCACAAAGGAATTTATCAAGTTAATGGTATCAATCATACGCCAGTTTGCATTACTTATGAGTGCCAGAGATATCTTCTTTTCACCCCTTACGATCAGGTTTGGGCTTTTATTTTAAACTTATCTCAGAGAAAAGAGCTGGAGAAAACACAAGTGGGGAGATAGGGCTGAAGCTACTCTGGAAGACCCAGCTAGCTTGCTGTTAGATCACAGTATCAGAGGTGGAATGCTTAGAGCCACACATAGCTAATTGCTACCCAGATCATTCCACAGACTTTTTTTGTCTGAAACTCAGGCTGGTACCTTCTGTCTGTATTGGAAGATGCTGATCCCTTACAGAAGAAGACACCATGTGGTTTGCCCAATGAGCTGTAACTCTAATAGCAAATCAAACAATCTTCATACTGGAAATCATGCTGATGCTAGTAAAACACTAGTTGCAGTGATGCTTAACATTTTGGCGTCTGACCTATGTTTTTCAGTGTCACCCTGTGCCATTTAGAAATGGTGCTTTGAAAAACATTCAGTTAACCATTGGCGAAACATGCTTTGTGACTGTAATGAAGTGTTCATTGTATGGTAATTAATAACATGCCACAGAGTACTTGCTGTGTGAAAATACAGTGTCAGGTGTGCCCATGTTACCAGGAATACTTTCAGTTCAGATTGACTTGAAATTCTGGTTCATTAAGCTGTCAGCAACTCACAACTATAAGGGGAAAACATTGATTAGTAGCCCCAGAAGCTGCAGGTGTGTTTACAAGAAAGGCTGATTTGACTTCATGAACAGGAGCTGGCTGTAGATTTTAGGTTTGTTTTTAAACGTTTGTTTACTTATTACTGCCATATTGATCTTTTATAAAACTCAAGGCTGAGTCACACTATAGCATCAAGCCATGTTAGAAAATGAACATTAGAGCATCCTTGAATACATGGGAGTCTCAGAGCGCATTCCAGAGAAAAGCCAATCTAATTTGTAGAATACTGCACATTTTGTGTATAAACTGGTATTTTTCAAAGTTACCCGGAGCAATTCCATTGTTATACTATTTAAGAATAACTAAAGATATAAAGGATAAATTGTGCACATATTCTTACTGTAAAGACAATCAGACAATTTGCTGTTTTGTCTGTGAATTATTTAATTTGCTCAGATGTTTCTAGGAATGTCTTCCACTCAGCCTCTTGTTGCCACCTTCAGAAATATTCTTTCAGAAGAGGATTTTATTTTATTTATTGAACATTTATATATGTGTCTTGGGTATCAGTGTGTCACTGCTGAGTTAGAAATCAGCTGTAACAATACTAGAGAAAATTAACTCTCCTAGTGCCTCACTTAGTCACCTTGAATGCCAACTTCTAGAAGTGGGATATCATTTGTCATTCTGAGAGCGCTGTTATTTTGCTGGTGAGATAAGATGAAAACTGGGATTAGTAAAGCATACACATGGATTATCAGGCAGTTCAGTGGATGTGTTTCAGATTTGGAGGACTATGAAAGATGCGACAGCATCAGGAACTTCATTGCTTAAGCCTTTGCAAACTTGAATTTTTTTGAAGCATCTATATTTATCTGTTAAAAGGCACTTGGACTTATCACTCCCTGGGAAGAGACAATATCGAAACACTACCCCTCAATGGAGAAGTGATTGGCACATGGAACACTTTTCTAGTCACTGGTGGCAAAAATGCTTCAAATGTAATAATTCTAAGCGAAGCTACTTATTTATTTGACTACAGAAAAAGGAGGGTCCTGCTGTAGGCTGCTGGCCAGAGGGTGTGCTCGTGGGAAGGACTGTAAAACATGAAAAGTATATTCAGCAAATGCTGAATGAGGAAGTCAACTTGCACGTGTTGCTCCATGTACCAGTGACTATCTGTCAAGGACAATATGTGCTTACTAAGCAAGCCTATAAAGTGGCTCCAAAGGCCCTAGGAAATTATTTCTTACCCATCATCTTTTTGTCTCCTCCTCACATGGAGAGACACAGTTCCTGTTACTGCCGCCCTAATAGAGAAGGCTCCCTTCCACAGAGCAAGGAAGAGGCAATGATACCCTGAGGGTATGTCCATGTGATGCACTGTTGTGACTTTCATGGATTACCAAAAGAACTAACTTACATATGAGCATAAAAGATAGTAGCATTCATGATTCTGTTGCCTGGCCTCATTTGTCCTGATGAGCAACAGAGTGTTTAAGTCTGGAGGCCCCCATGGTACAGTACTGATAATCTTTTGGTAGCTTGTGTGCCTAAGTAATCTTTTGGCAGCTTGTGTGCCTAAGTACCCTGAAATCATACTTGCCTGTGATTTGTGACTGAGGAAGTTTTGCAGATGAATCAAGATAAAACAGAGATGGGTCTAAGTTGTTTTGTTCCAGGTTGTTGACATAAAAACTTTGAAATGGGGAAGCCTTCTTGCCTTCCTCTGTAATCCTTATCACAACTGCCAAGGTATTCTGCAATTCTCATTCCTTTCTGTTGGGCAGCACCATGTCAGCCACCACCACTGCCATCTCTCTCATATGACTCTAAGGAGACAAAAGGCTTACTTCTGTTTTTTCAGCCTGACATTTCAGTGACACATGTGTATGACTATTTCTGATTGCTTCTAATGGGAAAGGTTCTCCAGCTATTGCAAAGCTATAAACTTTGCTTCTCCTTCAGGACTCTGCCTTTCTTCTGGTTACCCATTAGACCTCTACATTGGAAAAGCGATAAAAAAGAGATTTCAGTCCTGTTTCTCTGAGAAGAAGAGGGCATTTTCCCCATGTGCCCCACAGATAGGAAGGAGATGCATAAACAGAAGACAGAGATATTTCTTGCTCCTGTAGAAAAAAATTCTGCTAGCTGAAAAAATAATTGTGTTTATCTCTGAAAAACTCTTTGAGCCAGACCATCAGGGGACACAGAGACCATCAGAAAATTCAGACTGGATTGCCTAGAGGTATATTATTGGGATGATGATCCAACTGGACTGAAGGGATGGGCAGGCTGGACTGGGGCTAATCAATATGTAGGATCAGCAGGAGTGCTCTGTGGTTCATGCTGTGCTAGCTCCAAAAATTGGACAGTTCGCAGTGTGATGACGGTTGAACTATTTCCACCCATAAGCCCAGTCTCTTCTTAGTCATAACTGCCGATTTAAAACTCATGCTGAATTATCAGACTGTGCTGTAGCCAGTCTGAACAATTATCAGCTGTTTGCAATTCAAAGCCTGTCTGTGCTTTAAGCTATCTTCCTGGAGGGGAAATAAACCTCTTCACCCCAACCCTCCTGATCTCTAGTATTGTAACCAGAATAGCTGGAGTTATGGACAGAACGTGAATACAGCATACTCAGAATTTGCTTCTTCCTTTGTAGTAATAGGTCTGTTAGCAAACTGTCAATCAAATACTATTTGTTTCAAAGACAAGTGACATGACACCTTTTCAGCAATGGAAACTCCATTATCTATCACCTCAGTATGAGATTTAAACAATGCAATGTCCTTCAGACATCCTGAATCCTTTTATATGTCTAGTCTGGTTTTAGCTGCTTTGAAAATGTTTTACTTTTGACTAGATCATCAAAAATGTTGAGTTACCTCTGCTAGCAAACCATACTTAGTGTTAACTTGGAGAATAGGATGCAGCACTCTTACTGCCTGAGAATATCTTTAAAGATAGAGCAAATGCTGTATGTTAGGTTTTTGAGTGCACTTTTTAATGAAGTGTCTGAGTGAGAAACAGAAGATTGATTGTGGGGGTTGAGGTTAAGTAAGTACCTGTCAGGTGGAAAGCTGATCCTTTGGGAGGTGGGGTGTTAGTTATCTAGAACTGTTAGAGGGGTCTGGAGTGGAAATATATGGAAAATACTGGTTGTTATGAAAAACAATGGCAAAGGAGGGAGAAGGCTGGTGCAGGGAAAAGACATGGTGAAAGGATTTAATGCTGGCTGATTTCCCATGCCCTCATCTCTAAGCCCACACTCCAGGCAGGAGCAGATGTGTAGCAGGGCAGTGGGGAGGGACCATCTGGTCTTTCACGGCCATTAATCCACTATATTTCTGGCACTAGACTCGCGGTAGTGCCTTTCTGACCCTCTATTAGGATAGATGAAGATGGGCTATCATGGCTACCACAGTGGGAAGGTTCAGGAATTTGGTTTTGAGCATTTTTATAGCATCCTCAGGAGCTGGTGCTGTGCTGTGTGCTGAGAGAGGGCATGTGTTAGCAGGCAGGATCTTTGCAACTGGGTGTGCAAGGGCCACCCTGAAATGTTTCACTAGCAAATTTTATACCTGAAGCCAAGGCCAAAGGACAGTCTACAGTACAATGGTCTGGGTTATAAAATGGTGGGTCTTGGCTTCTTGGGAAGCCAAGTGAGAAGGAAATCTCTCATCATCCTGCACAGTAGCCAAATGGACCAAGCCATATCGGTATTCTGAAACCATGATATAGGAGGAAATGGCCCTTTATTCATTAGGAAATGGCCCTTTATTCATACCTGGACACAATTAAAGCATAGCTATAGATAAATAGTTGTTAAAAATAAATGTGAATCCTAATGGCTGGTCCCATTTAATAAAATAAGCTTGCACTTCTAGGATTTAAATGCTTCTGAAGACTGGTCATACAGACTTCCCCTGATTTCCTCTTCCAGCTGTTCTGGAAGTAAAATGCAAATCAGCTTTCAAAAAAGCTGTGTGTTTTAGTAACCTCACCTTTATCCAAAAGCACTTAAAGAATGTTTTTGAATAGAAATAATTTTTAATTTGGATTTTGGAGGAAGGATGTTCTTTTGAGAACATCAATTGACTCCCGCTTAAGCAACTTGTTGGCTACTCCAAATGCTTACAGCTTGATTAAATAATGACACCTCTTAGATGTCTACTGAAGGAACAATTTGTAAGTCCTAATCTGCTTTTCTAATTTAACAATTAACAGTCTATGGGTAAGGGTTAAATAATATTAATCTGAAGCTTCAAAATGGGATGGGGCCGGTGAAGGCACATGAGCTAGGAAGGCTGTCATAGACAGAAGGATTCCCTATCAGTAAGAGAGGAGTGTGTGAAAAGGGATTCCACCAGGCTAGGAAAAGGAAAGGTGTATCATGGGAATTAAGAGCTTTACATTTTGATTCGGAAAGCAACATGTCAGAAGAAAGGCAGAAGCTCTCTGCAGTAATCTGGAACTGGAAGAACTGTGCCAGTGAGGTAAACAAGTTGTGATGATTAAGTTGAGCATGGTTATTAGGAAGTATCAGTAAAGAAGATGATTTGGCTAATGTCAGTTCAGATGTAGTGATTAAAATTAATGGGAAGAATAATATGACCAGGACAGAGAAAGGAGGAGAATGAGATTAAATTCATAGAGACCTATTTCTATTCAAGATGAGATCATGTTGCTGAATCTGTTATCCATTTTGCATAAACTGCAAAATTAATTATTCTCTTATAATGATTTATTTTTGTTTCCTGTGCCTGGAAAAGACTTTAAAATTCAGAAAATACAGATAAAAATGTTTATTCAATCTTGCCTGGATTCAAAAGTTCTATTATCATTCAGTTTCTGTACATCTCTTCATAGTTGTTTTTGTCTTTTCAAACATATTAAAAAACTTTCTTAAAAATACATTTCATTGGTTCTGCTGATAGCTCTTAGTATTTTCTGAAACATGTCCTTAACTAGGTAATCCCAAAGAGATTGTAAATATAAATACACCAGGTGGGAATGTTTTTATTTAAAGAAATGAGGTAAATGCATTAGGTTCCTATGAGATACCATACTGCAGGTTCTTTAAAATCTTCTGCTGGAAATGTCTCTCCTGCTGCCTGTATTTTTGTTTCATCTAATTATTTGATATTTAGCATAGCAAGCAGTTGTGGCTCAGGGGTATGAATGTGTGACTGCTTGCATTGAGCCTTGGCACCTAGACTCCATCTTTGCTCTGTTCCCACCATGTGCCACAGGAAAGGCTGCTGCCGTGTTCCCTGGCCAGCCCAGTCTAGCATAGCAAGTGTGCGGGGCAATAAGGAAGCCTCTGAGGTCTAGCCACATTCTGGGTGTTTTGGACCACATTCTTTGCCCTCACCCCTCAGGCGCAGTGGCCAGAGGTGGCAGAGAAGGCAAAGTTGTCCTCTGATAGGGTAAGGCTGATTCCACAGCGTCTGAGGTTGCACATGGCATCACAGCCTTCAGAGCTTTTAGCGTACTGCTGAGGTGTTTTCTCATTTCTTGCTGCACATGTAATATATGATGTATAGTTCTGTCAATGCCAGTTAACTAGTTGAAAATTAACTTGTTTTACCTAAGACAGTGGCAAATTCTATGTCTGGACACTCCACAGAGCTTAGCCCAAGACCAGTTACTACGCGTATGAATAGAAACCAGCTGTAAATGCTAGTCTAGGCAGAGATGCTAGGGTGAAGCACAATGTACAGATGATGAAAATCAAAATATGTTTAAACACCATAACTTAAGATTGAACAATGTGGTCAATTGGTTTTGTTAAGAGTTCCATTAATCCATTCTAACAATGAAGAAAATTCAGAGAGATTTAATTGTCCTGATTTAGAAATGCAGTGTAGTTAAAAGCAGAATTATTAGCTCGATTTTTGTATGGCAGGTTGCAAACTATGTAGGCTACCTGCACTGAAATACTGGGATGGAAAATCTTTATCTGGGACATTCTAATACAGTGCACTTCAGAAAACCAAGTTGTGTAGTTTTTATGACTTTTGTCATCTAAAACTCTAACATAAAATGGTGCTGCACTGCAGATCAGTAAAATTTACTTATTTATTTTTTTTACTTAATCTGTAAAATATCAAGCAACATCTGATAATGTAGCCTCTAGGTGTTTGGAAGGTAGAACAACAACAGAAATTTAGAGTGGAAGTTATTCTTTCTTATTTTTCTTTTTCCTATAGATTACATAAAAAGAAATGTGAATACATACTAATTGGCTATTCTTAGTTCTTATTTTTGAGTCTCATTCTTGCATGTAATTGTTTGAACAGACAAACTATAATCCTCCTGCTGAAAACTGTAACTACAGAGAACTATAGCACTTAGTTTATCTTAAAGAATATCCAAAATTACAGATGAGTATCAACTGAATTATAGCCAAAGGATATAGACACTTACTTTCATTATTGTAAATTGGGAAAAATAACATCTTGGAAAAAAGTTATGGAGAAATGTTAGAAGAAAGTATGTGAGGAAAACCCCAGATAGTTTCTGATGAGGCACAAATCAGAAACAGTCATCGTTATAAATCAGTAACAACTAGTAGCACTATGTAGGAATGAAAGCAACCATCACTTATGAAAGCCCATGTCTGATTTTTCAAGATGCCTCATGTTGTTCTGTTTCTTTTAGCATGATATTTCCAAAATCATCTATGCCTTTGGAGTTAAAAGCCATACTTCGGATTATATCCAGGGTTTTTGAAATATTGTATGTTTATGAACAAATTCAGTGGCCAGTGACACTTACTGTTAGATTGTCTAGATGAGGCTCTTGTCACTTTAAACTGAAAGATCATGAGAACAGCTTGGCAAAGTGATTCCTGATTTATGTATGCATGTCAGAATTTCACAAGTACTAAAATATAGCATTTGCAAATGATGCCTGAGCTGAAAGATGTCAATTTATCTACCATTGGTTTATTGGCTCTTGAATCATGCTTCTAGATATATTTCATAAATGTGAAATAGTCTTATCAGTCTGGTGCTTTTTTTATTTGCAGACATCAGCATATGGAAACTAATATGACTGTTTTCTTCACTATAGTATTTTATTGTGTGCATAAACACTGCCTGAAATACTGTGCATCTGAATTTTGCAGTTGTCATTGGCAAAGGATGAACACCACAGCTCATCTTTGTGTCTAAATTTGTGCCCTTAATTAGCAGCCTTTCTGTTCACAGTCATGACTACAAAGGCCACCACAGCCAGCTGGGCAGGTACCTTGTCACAGATGACTCAGAGATGGAGGGTGAGGTTTTGTTGCTTGCTTCCTTGCTACAGAACCTCTGAATATCCTGGATGGGGAGGTGTTTTTGCTAAAGAAAGCAGAGCCCAGTGCAGCAGTTGTGCAGCACGGAGGTCAGGCGCACAATGCAAGGGAGTTCCTGTTTGCTGCTTTTTCCAGAAGAAACCTCAAGATTCGAAGTACTGTTTCGATTTCATTCAGACACCAGAAATACTTTCATCTATTTGGCATTCAGCCTTGTGGTTTTTTTCTGCTGTGCCACCTGATGGTGCTTCATCAGGCGAAGAGCTGAGCTGGAAGGATGTGCAATTAAAACATGCCCCTGAAGTATGTATTCACTGGGCTTAAACCAAGACAGAGATTTTAAAAAGAGACATTACCGAGGAGCTGGAGTGTTTCAAGTGCTGGTATGCCTTTCCATCTGAGGGAAAGGGCAAGATCATGGTTGCCAAAATAGCCTGAATTTCAAATTCCAGAGCTCAGTTGAATGGATCACATTTATAAAGGCTTTAAAAAATGTGTGATAGAACAAACTCTTCTGGGTGTTCCTTATTTAGAGCTAATTAGGCTACCTTGACCTGCAAGGAAATTAGAGAAAGTGTGGCTGGGAACAGAGAAAGTATTTTTATTTCGGCTTCTGTCTGGAGGGACAATTTTTGCATGGCACCCTTCTGTAAGGCTGGTCTTGTTGCATATTAATATTTTTATATTTAATAATATTTATATACTAATAATATATATAATATATTAATAATATTTATAATAATTTATATCATTTATTTAAATTTATATTATTTATTAACAATGTTTATATATTAAGATGTTAATAATATTTATATATTATTTTTATCATGCTTATATCATTTTGATTTACTTATTAGGTTACTATAGCTCTAGAAGGCAATCAGGCCACTTGGTTATTCACTTTTTATAGTTGCAGTACAGTTTGGGAGGAGGAATCAAGGCCCAGAGGCAATTCTTAGATCTTCTGGTGCAATACACTTTTTCCTTTGCTCCCATTCCTCTGTGCATTCTGACAGTGATAAATGTGGACTACAGAAATTAATGAAACTGGATATTTTTGAAAGTCTCTAAACCACCCACCTGAATTGCTTAGTGTGGTGAGAAAAGAGCTTAAACTAGGCACGTTTTAAAACTGGAAGTCTGGTATAGGCCATCGAAAAACATTGGAGTGCATGCAAAGGAGAAATATCTGCTGATGTATTTGTGAATAACAAATTCAGTCATTAATACACAAGCAGCCATGTTGAAGACTTTGTACATTGTGCTGACTCACTCCTGCAACTGGTTGACCCGATTGAAAAATAAAAAAAAAATAAGAAATCAATAATTTTTTATTTTTTTTTTTTTCCCAGGGGAAGAAGTGAAAGAATTTTGGTTTTGTTTTGGGTGCTTTTTGGTTTGTTTTTTTTTTCCATTTTTGAGAAATGACAGTAAGGAGGGATTTTTCTCTTTGCTTCACTATGTTTTATTCTGAGAAGTTAAAGGCATGAATTTGCCCTTAAATATTCTTACTTTTCATAGCTGTCCTTCACTATTTTCCCCAGCAAGTGAAGTCTTTATGTTTTCCTCATCAGATTTTCAGAGCCAGAGATCAGAAACAAATTCTATCATTTTTCAGCTCAAACATTTTTCTTTTATTGTGAAAGCAAAAACATAATTTGGAGTGGGTCTTTGGAGGGTGAGTGAGCATCTTGGAGATGATCTCTTCTTACAGCATAGTAAAGATGCTGGTTGCTGAGTGTGCACCTGCCTACTGCTCTCAGGGCATGTCCAAGGAGGAAGACTGGAGTGCACGGGAGTGAAATACTGGCTTTGCAAAGTTGGCAAGACTTTGACTCACCGTCCTTCAGTAATTTCAAATACATTTGTTCACCTGCTGTGGGGGACCAGCTCAAAGGCCTCACAAGAAGTCCAGATAAGATGACATCAGTAGCTCTTCCCCTGTCCACTGATGCAGTCACTTCACTGTAAAATGCCACGAGGTTGGTCAGGCAAGACTTACCCTTGGTGAAGCCAGGCAGCTCTTTCCAAGCACCTTCCAGTCATCCATGTGCCATAGCTTCTAGGAGGATCTGTTCTGTGATTTTCACAGAGAGGTGAGGCTGACAGGTATCTTTCACTAAACCAGGTTGATCAAAGCCCTAGCCAACCTGGCCTTGAACACTGTTAGGAATGGGGCTTCCACAGCCTCTCTGAGCAACCTGTGCCAGTGTCTCACTACCTTCATGACCAGAGGCAGTTCCCTCAGCCTGCCTTTGTGCGTCGTGTACGTGGGCCCACAACCTGAAAGGCCTGAAAGATGGCTTCATATGGGAGAAGGAGCAGGGTCAGGGTGCTGAGGGCCCCTTTCCTGGGGATTGCTCCCTGTGACCTTCTGCAGCCCTTTGGGCACAGGCACTGTCCTCCACCTGCCCTTGTGTGCCTAGGCTCCCCCCTAATCTCGTGCCAGCTTCCCTGGATGAGATGGTGGCAGTGGTGCTCCAGGAGGGCTGGGGGTCCTCCATGACCCCACATTGACCCAGGTCCCTGCAAGTGGCACAGCCTCCTGTGCCCAACAATGGCTGAGGGTGGGGGGTGAAGCACTCAGACATCTTGCTTTTGGGAAAGGGATGCACAATATCCTCAGCAAGGTCTCCCAGCACTCCATAGAAGAACTGGTTTTGTTTCCCTTTCAGTATCTTTTCTAGTTTGCTACGTTCTTTCGGTAAATGGGAGGACTAGCACTATGTACAGTATTTGAAATATGGGCGCAATATGTATTGGATTGTTGAGGTAAAGGTGTTTGTATTTTGTGTTCTATTTATTTTAATTTCAAACCATTTACTGGTTCCTTCTTCCACTAAGTTTCTTTGAAACTTGACTAACTTCTAATCATAAAAGTGTAATCGTTAGTGTAAGTAATGGGGAATTTATCAAAAATAAATTTCCACTAGGGCTCACATTTGTGGCCTGAACAGGCTGTCCTGACACTGAAAAGACTGATACACCTTGTGTTCACATCAGATCTTTGTTCTATGTCAAATTGATCTAAAAGCATGGCTATGAGCTTGCTTATATCTGAAAATGTTATTTAGCCCATAAAATCGGTATTCCTGTGCTTGATTTACACAAAGTGACTATTTTAAAACAAAAACAATTAAGTATTTTTCTAATGCTAATGCAAGCAGTTGAAACTCATAATGTGTTTTTTTTTTCCACAGGAAATTAAGAGACCAGGAATTAAATTCTTGGCTCTGTAAAGTAAGTAGTAATATTTCCATCTGTTTCAGTGACGCACTCCCTATCAACTGCTGAATAATTCCAAATTACTAAATAGGTTTCAGAAAATTATGGCTATCTTCAAATACAGCTTTTGAATAAACGGCCAATACTAAATACGCAGGTTTATCTTTCTTCTCCATAAGCACATAGCATCCTGACAAAACCAACCAAATGCCTAGCAAGTATGACAGATAACTGTTTGTATAAGCATAATCAACAGCTTGTCACACTGCTGCCTTCCTCTCTGTAAGCTCAGTACCCAGAAGCCTAGTAGCTCAGTACTGTCAGACTGACTCAAATTAACTGCAAATGATGGAGTAATATTTATTTAGGGCAACTCTTGGCATATGGTTAATTTACATGTTCTACTACTTAAGGATTTGCTCTTCAGTGGAAAGCAAACCATTAGAACACTAAGGGAAGATTCTGTGTTCTTTCTTGAAACATGTTGAGCATTTTGAATAAAAGAGTAATTATAGTTGTTATAGTCAGCAGAACAATGTGAAGTAGTTTTACTTAGAATGATATGCAAGCACTTGTCAGCTTGCCATTCACAGGAACCTTTTAAAATGCCACACTAGTTACTTTCTAAATGCATAAATATTAAGTCACTGGAACACAATTAAAATAATGATACTCAGGGAAAGCTATTCTTGTGTTTGGATTTTGGCCACACAATCCATGGCAGAAAATCTATGTATTTCTAGAAGAGTAATAAAATAATATTCCATGTAAGTTAGATTTTGTGCTTAAATTACACTGATATTAAAAAAATCCCACACCAATTACCCCTTGCAGTCTTGGCACAGTATTGTACTATCCATAGTATTTAACAATAACCCATTTCAAAATACAAGTAAAGTGAAAAAGAATACTGTTATGGTAATGCATCAGTTACAGTCATTACCACAATGTGTAGGAAAAGCTGTATTTTGCTCCAGTGATTTGGGGGTTCTCTATTTGCAGGAGCTTACTATCTTGCAAAGTATCTCTGCACCATACTGAGTCAGCACAGGCTACTGAGCCATTTTTAATGCAATGTGCAAATTAGTTACCCTGGTTTTAAAATACTTAAACACCAAAAACACACACCTGGCATTGCTGAACTTCATTTTAACAAGTCAGATATTTGTATATGACACTATCCACCTTGCCATTGCTGAAAGCATATACTATGGTGCGCCACATTTTTAATCCCCATTATCTCTGTGTAAATCTGGCAAAAATATCTTGATTTCAGTAGGCTTCAGTAGGTGAGATTTTTTTTTCTCGTATAACGGTGCAGAATTTGGGTTATGTTCTCATTTCCAAGCCCAGCGCTCCTGCACTGCCCCATGCTGGCTTCAGTAAAGGCACAACACAGCTCAGATAACTGCCTCCTGAAAGCAGAAGTGCTCCTTGATGTTTGAGCTCCAGCTCATGGGGATTTTGCTGCCTTTCTCCTCTCCAGCTTCTGCAGGCTGACTATGAACATTCATTAGGCTGCTGTATTATAAAAATAGACTAGTTACTAAGACATCAATAAGTCACTTAATTTAGAGACTGTGCAAGGATTTTTTTCACGGGTGATTTTGGCAGAATGGATACATTGCATTATGAAGCCCCCAAGGCTGATTTGTTAATCAGCTGGGCTTTCAGCTCAGTCCCTCATGAAATTGGGTATGTAAGAAAGCTGCTGTGCTCCTTTTGCTCAGAAACATGCTCAAGGTCTTTTTCTGTTAGAGGATCTTTGCCAAAACCCACTGCCTTCAAATGTACCCTTGCCAAAACCACCCTGTTCTCAACTACATGACATCATACGTAGTCTTCAGCCCACTGAAAAAGGACAGTATGTAATTCAAACATCTAGACACCTTTGACTGCCAAGGCATTGCTGTCAGCAAAGGTTAAACCAGCTCCGTTACCAGAAGGAACACACTCTGCAGGTAGCTTGCAAAAGAAGTTCCCTCAGTGGCTTAACACTATTATTGTAGATGGTACAATATTGGTTTTATCTTGAATAGTGGTGCAAACTTACTGGTATATATCTGTGCATAGATGTGAGAGTACTTTCTGAAGGAAAGTATAGGCTGTGGGTCACTGGAGGTAGCTCAGATGGAATTGCCTGCAAGCATTTATTTATTAAATCATTTTAACACCAATAAATGTTAGCTGCAGGGATAAGGAGGTTCTTTGCGAAAACATGTTGGAAAACAGAAGATTGTCTTCACACTAGAGAGCCTACAGCAAATTACCTGGCACTCAGTCTGTTACTGAAGAATCTGAAGCAAGCTACTATGTTCAAAAATACTAGCCATGATGTTAGGGACCTAAACTTTTACACAAAAAGCTCAAGAAGCTTTGCTGTTCACTGAATAGATGACTGAAAAACCATGCTGTTTGAGGTTTATGTTCATGGTTTTTCTCTATTAATTACAGAGGCACTTTACACTTTTTGATAATTTTCACAAAATTGGCTGGACCCCAGCTTTAATGACTTAAACTAATGCTAGCTTTATTTTGTGCCTTTTTGGTTTCTGCAAAAATGGTGGGACTGATGGGAAAGCATATGAAAGCTTCTTGACTGAAAAAAATTGGAAAAATTGGTTGTGCGAGCAAGAAAATAGCATATTAAAGAACAAAGCAAGGTCAGCTTATCACAAGGTCAGAAATCTTCTCTTTGAGGGTTTTGTTTAACAGTGACGCAAAGGACAAATACTTGTAAGGAATGCTGAAAACTGAGTGTAGATGGTATGTACAGCACACAAATTTCTTACACCAAGACTCAACCCTGTGGTGTTTTTATCATGGGTGATGGCTTTCTGGCTCTTTGATGGTTTTTTCTTTGGTTCATTGTGACAGTACCTTTTCATGTGGCACAATTTGATTGCGTTAAACAAAGCAGCAGGTGTGGCAGGGCTCAGGGAGTAGCCAACTGTACAAAAGGAAGAAGGATGTATACTTTCAAACTGCATTTTATGTTATAATCGACAGCTATATGGGGGCAACAGTACAGCAAGTGTTTCTGGCTCTGAAAAGTGAGACTCCACTGCTTAAATTTTTTAATAGAGAGTGAAATGGACAGTCCTACAGGTATGGTCTACAACTGCATTTAGGGACAAAAAATGTATCCTCTCACCTACTATTCCTTCAGTGGTAGATTTATGCAGTGACATACACCTAATCATAGTAATTGCTTTGAAAAATATGTTGTATTTAATGCATTGCTTTCTCTGTCGTAGGGGTCAGAATATAACATAGCTCAAGATTTAAAAAGAATATGCCTTAGTATTTAGCCCACAGGCAACTCCTTGAGGATTAGCTTCATCAGAGGCTTTTCCAGCTAGAACATCAGTCAAGACAGGAATGAATCTGGAGCAGAACATGAGTAAAGGGTGAGTGTCTGAAATATTCAGCGTGTAGCTGGGAAAGCAGTATGAATGCTGAAGTCTGTGTCATCATCTTTTGCCTCTTCTCCCTCCTCTCCCCTGCTTTTTGTTACTGTCTCCAGTTTTAAAAAGAATTAAAAACTCAACCAAGTGTATTAATGCTTCCTTTGAATTATTCCTTTAAACAAAATGTTGGAAACTTGATTTTCTTTTCATTATTGTTATTATGCATGGTAATTCTTTCTTCTGTAGACTGTGGAAAGTTCTACTACCTCTACAGACCTGAAAGTGGTGTTGGCCACTTTAGGTCTGTGACAAGAAAATTTGTAAGACCCTGAATAAAGAGGAAATAGTCTGATTTTGAACATGACCTTGTACACTGTATCTTTGCCACCAAACTCCTGTTCCACTTTGTTTGAAGTGATAATACTGTAATTTGGCAGAATATAGCTTGTGTGGATTGATTACCTGTCCTAGCTATGGATACAAGGATACAAGGCACAGTGTGGGAGGCTCTTGAGTTGCTGAACTGCAGCAGCAGCACACAAAGGAGGCACAAATTTTTCCTCTATGTGGGCTCCTCTCTGTAATGCATATAGCATTGGTCCTCTTGCATATTTACAGCTTGTCTTTATGTGTTACGTAAAGGCTGGGCACTTCATTAAAAGTGGCAGAGACCAACCTGGTCCTGAATAAACAAAATGGAAAAAATAAGAGTTAAAAACTTGCTCAGGGCCAGTGTCAGCCAGTGGCTAAGCCAAGAGGAGAATCCAGGCATCCTGATGCACTGTACAGTGCATTCTCACTAGGCCATGACATCTGTTGTGCAGATAATACAGTAAAAAAAAGGGAAAAAGAAAAGGATGAAATGTCATCTGAGCCACCTCCCTTTCTGCATTAGATGAACAGCAGAATCCTGTAACAATGCAGCGAGACAGTTGCAGATGATGTAGGTGTATGTATAATAGCTGGTAAACTAGAAAAGGCCACACAGAATCACCTTGAAGCCTATGCTAGTTTTTAATGCCAAGAACATCTTTTTATCTGTTACAATTTAGCAAGATCTTCTTTTTCATACTTTCTTAAAGATGTAAGTGTCCTGGGTTCAGCAGTACCAGTCACTTTTCTCCTTCTTAGTAGCTGGTGCAGTGCTGTGTTTCTGACTTTCAGCCTTGGAACAGCGCTGATAACACCAATGTTTTTAGTTGTTGCTCAGTAATGTTTACTCTGACCAAGGACTTTCTGAATCTCACGCTCTGCCAGGGAGGAGGGGAAGCTGGGAGGAAGCAGAGACAGGACACCTGACCCAAACTAACCAAAGAGGTATTCCATACCACAGCACGTCATGCCCACTATATAAACTGGGGGCAGTTACCCAAAAGGGCTAGATCACTGCTTGGTTGGGCTGGGTATCGGTCAGCGGGTGGTGAGCGGTTGTATTCTCTTCCCTTGTTGTTTCCCTTATCATTATTATTATTGGTGGTAGCAGTAGTGATTTGTGTTATACCTTAGTTACTGGACTGCTCTTATCTCAACCCGTGGGAATTACATTCTCTTGATTTTCCTCCCCAGCCCTCCATGTGCGGGGGGGGAGGAAGGGGGGGGAGTGAGAGAGAGACTGTGTGGCTGACTGAGTTTAAACCACAACTGTAAATTTACCAGAATACCTGCTGTCATTGCTCCAGTTTTTGCCAGTTTTGCAATGGGGGTCACACTAACACCACATTTCTGGATGATATTCTAGAATTTGAGTAAGAACATTGCTTTCTTCCACATCTTTAATGAAAACAAAATTAAGCAAGTGAGACTTTATAGCAGTGGTGACATTTAGCCAACGCTTTCAAGAGCTATATTAACATCAACCTGGCACTCACAGATTCGAGCAGAAGCTTTGCTTTTTCATTGAGAGGATTTGTTTGGGATTAAGCAAGCCAGACAGAGGTGTGTAAAAATGATGCTGTGGCAGCTGAGTCATCTGAGGACTTCTCTCTCTTTGATTCTGTGTTTGCCCCAGAGAGACATGTGAGGCTATGTTGTAAGTGTCCCTTATAGTTGTAAGGTTCAAAACCTTGTGTCCTGAAATAGTTTATGACTCACCTGTGTCTTCAACACTTGCCATTGTGATCACAGGATTTTATTGTAATGTCCTTCCAACACAGCTGCCAGCAATTCTTCTTCAGAATTTATTTGTTCAAAATGTAGCTGTCTGCTTCCTTGCTGAAGTCAGCAGCTGTGACTGTTTTACTATTATGCTGACAGATTGCCTTTAAGTTGTCCCTTTGGTTTTTTGCAGACCTTAATGGATATGCTACTTGTCTTTGTTTTTCTCTGAGCCTTGTACTTTGAGATTTGCATTTTAGCAATGTCAGAACAGTAAAGATCCTAAAGCTGTATTTCAGCATGGAAAAACTATTTTGTCTTCTGCTGCTTCTAGGAAATTAATTTCCCTTCAACAACTATCTTGGTGTATTCTCTCTATTCCTTACACTCTCTTTCCCATCTTTTGACATTGAGATTTGCTGCATAATGTCCTGTTGAATATGTAAGGTTTAAATGTAAAACTTGTGGGTTTTTTCACACCCTGTAAGCATTTGACAGAAAGGAGTTTTGAAAATGTAGTCATTACATTTCATAATATAATTCCACTGTAAACTGGAATAGCCCTTCTTGACAAGAACATATGGTAACCAGTACTGTGAGTTTAGAAGATTGGGTCATGTGAGTCAGCATTGAGTTTCCAAGAGGCAGAGTTCAAACATGGTAATAGATGTGGATGTTAGCCTGAAAACTTGGTCAATTCTGCAAGTGTTTTGTTCTGAGAGATGAGGTAATTTTACAACATGTAAAATTCAGAAGAAACAAAAGTACTTCTGTTGCATTTTGTGTGATTGGGTAACAGTCTGAGGTCTACTTTAAAGAGGAATCTAAAGTCTTATCTTATGGTAGGAAGGAATTCTGATTCAATAAATATTATCCTTGAATGTTCAGTAAATAAACAGATGACAGGCACAGTCATTGTAGCCCTTTACGTTTTCCCACCATGTAAAGCAAAATGCCCACTTCCTTTCATTCTTCCTTTGTTTCCTGCATTCAGTTCAGTTCCTGAACACTTTCACTGAAGCTTGGAAGTGCCTCAGCCTCATTAGTACCTAGACTGTTAGCATGAAAAACTTATGAATGCTGTAAAGCATTTGAATAGGCTTGAATTCCAAGTTTAAAACAGGAATGCTGAATGCCAAATTTGGCAGCTTTTGGGAATTTGGAGGTAACCCCCTGAACTGAATTGCCTTTGAGGAGTTTGGCATCATGATACGGGTTTGACTAAAAGCTATCAGTCTAATGGTGGCTGCCAGATGCTCATGTCCTGCAGAGCAGCAGCCCAGTTCACTCCTAATTAAAATTCCAGCTTTAATCTGAGTGAAGATGGGCCACAACAATTTTCTTATTTCCTTTCTGTGCTTTCCTAGTGCCTGTGCCACATTTCTGTTTCATTTACTCTCACGGGGTCTGCTCAGGAGGGTGGCAATCGTGGCAGCCCAGACATGCATTTTGTTTGTAAATGTTTTCATGGGAGCAGGATTCTTTCTGCCTTCATAGATATCCTGCAGGAGTCCCTCCACTCAATTTTCTCTTTAGGAGGAGGAACAAACTGCTTGATGCACAACTGAAACGTTTACTTTGGTGGTGAAACCATACTCATTGAGAGGGCCAGAGTAGTTTGAGAGAGACCATACTTTGAACCTGTTACCTATTTCTTAGAGCTGTGAGTAACCTCTTGAGAGGTGACATATATACAAAAGTAGCTCTCCATCTTTGTGCCACAAGCACAGACTTGCTGAAAATAGAATCTTCAGAAAAGAAAAGTGAAAGACAGTGATTGTAACTAGTCAGACCCACCTCACGCTGTACATGGAAAGTATAAAACTGAAACGTATGCTCAGCTGCTGGTACCAGCTGTTGCATTCATTATAGTAATTGCTACCATTAGTGTGCTATTAATATTTCTCTTACAAATTTGTAAGAGAAACAGAAATGAAGAGCCTGCTCCATCTGCAACCAGTTAGGTTCTTTGTGGATAAAGTCGCACAAGTAACAATTTCTACCAATGCTGTTGTCCTCCAAGGGAACAGCTCTTAGGAGAAGCTTTGTTTCTCTGAGTTACTTGTGAAACTTCCATTATGTGTTGGAGGAGAAAGACACCATGTAAAAATGGGAGGGCAGAGATATATTTGCTACAGGATCTGCTTGCCTATTGCAGCCAAAGTTTAACACCTTGCCACAAGCAGCAGGAAGCCTTTGGTGTAGCTTTGTACAACCTGGAGACCCTGGAGTTGACAGCAAATGCAGTCTTTTACCAAATGGGGTGTGTGACTAGGTCTGAATACATGGCTTAGCCTCTGGATTCAAGGCAGCATGCTAAACCACCCTCAGATGCTGGCATTGGTGTGAATCTGAAGTAATGCCATTCCAGCAATTGCAAGGTACTCCTGTATCAGCTCTTCATCACTAGTGTTTTCCTAGAACAGCTTTATTGTGGGCCAGGATTTGGTCCTATGATGTTTGTTTCTTTTCTTTTTTTTTTTTTTTCATTCTTCCCTATCACCTATTTTTCTTTCTGTTGCTTTAGAGACATTTTCATCTATGAAAGTGCTGTTGACTCAGCATCTTTCAGCTCAAGAGTGCCAACACTGTTCACAACAAGTAGCTTGAAAAAATGTTTAAATTTCATTTTCTTTTTTGCATAAGCTATTAGAATGGAGAATGTTGCTGATCTAAACAATGGTTATTCATCTGAATGATGAATACTGTAGCTGAGAAAAAAGCAGTTAATTTATCTAGTTCCTTTCACAAGAAAATGCAAAGTACTGGAAAAGGTGGTGGTTTGTGGTCTGATCCACTTTCAGCTCTAATGGAGAAAATGATTAATCAAAAGTATATCAGTGATAAAAGTTAATTATTCAGTGATCAGTAAATGACTCGACAATATTAGTACTGTTGCCTGCAACAGAATTAATATGCTAATGCTGCATACATACAGCTGTAATGTGTACTATTTCATGGTGACCTGTGCACACATGTATACTGAATACTGTCACTGAAATCAGCTGGACTTCTATGGCTGCTCAATGTCAGCGCTTGCTTTTGAAGCACTTTGAGACACTTTTGAGATGCAGCCTGGAGTCTCAGCACTTGTGATTTCTTAAGCCTGCAGTGTTCATGGCCAGGCTGGACAGACCTTTGGGTGACATGGTTTAGCATGAGGTATCCCTGCCCAAGGCAGAGGGGTTGGAGCTAGGTGATCTTAAGGTCCTTTCCAACCCTAACTATTCTATGATTTACAGGGAAAATATTTCCAGCACTCCCTGTTGTAGAGAAAATGTGAAATCCAGAATCCTAAAGCTAGAATCCAAGAGGCAGCCCTAAATAGCCTCAGTTTATTTGGGAACACTATGTTGGTTTTGTTTTCACAGGGCCTTCCAAGCTCCTCTGGAAAAGGTAACCACTTCTGCATGATCATCCCTTCAGCCACTTGCAGGCCCAAAGTCTAGAAAAAGCTGTGGCTAAGCATAGCACTGAGATGGGATGGGCTTCTGCCTCAAGCGGCTGGAGGGCAGGCAAAATATTCTTGTTTCCCCCACATGCCTTCATATAAGGGCACGGAAAGTTGCAAGTCTGTCCCAAAGGCCAGTTTTACCACATGCCCTCCAAATGCCTTGCCTGACTTCATGGAGAGTGGTGGGAGAAGGTGGGAAATTCAGTGCCAGAGGGTGAGGGGATGTGCTGCAGCACACTCCAAAGCATTAAGAAAGAGGTGGTTTGGTTTTTGTTGTTTTTTTTTTTTTTCCTAAGGTGGCTGGCACCTGCTTTAACAGCATCTCCTTGCAAAAGCAGGTGCTGTATTTCTTACTGCACTGAGAAGCATCCATCCTTTATTTAGCAGGACTGTGGGCAGAGCTACTGTCTTGCTGAAGCACATGAAAGCTCCATCCTCCCGCTTTCTGTACACCCTTCTCCTCACTGCCTGGAGGGCAAAGCTGGTTCTGGGAGTGGCCTTGTTCATTATTCTGGATTTTCCCTTCATCCCCATCTAGTGTCAGCTTGTTCACCCTTTGGGCTCAGTGAGAGGAAAATTGTTTGCCCATCAGATTACCTGACTCTCACAGAAATTTCACACATCCTCAGAAGCTGGGGAAGGCTGTTCTCTTGAAGTGAACTCTAGCCCAGGACCAGCAAAGACCTGACTATAAGTTTTGCCCCAGCCAAAAGTTCATCACTTCAAGGAATGACAAAACGTAAAATTTGATGGATTTGGAATGAAAGAGAAGTGTCATACATAGCACTGATTGAAGCAGCAAGGTTTGAGAGAGACTCTGGTTAAGTTTTAGCAGTTTATCATTAATACTGCATTTGTCACGTTTTATGATGATTTATGTAATATTACAGAAATAATATACCAAGCTCTAAGCTGATGCAAATCTTCACTGCTCACTCCAACTCAGTGAAGTTCTGCTAGTCCCTTTGGAAATTTGGAGTTTGATGAGCAGTTTTTTGTTACATACAATATTTTCCCTGCTTCCACAGGGTTTGCAGTATGTATTTCAAGTAACATGTTGATAGCTTCATCTGAATGCAGAGCTTTCTCTGCAGATTAATAGCATGAAGTTGATCTCACAAAAGGACACATACCTGACTTTGCATTGCTAATGCAGTTAAAAACACTAATGAGGTCTTGCTAAGGTATTAGCTCTTAGCTTTGCAGTTCTCCCAGAAAAAAATACAGTTTGACGTTTAATGCCACAGCAAATTCAATTCTATTCATTCCCAAGTTACATCCCTTGCATGTGAGAATGCCCAAGAATTTGTCTTTATGGTTCCTAATAATATCTATGCACGCTATCATATAATCTGAGAAACACTGAACCAATCAGCAAAATTATATTTGATGTGACCTCTGTTTCACTTCTGTCATTATCTTTTCATCCTACTTTTTCCTGCAGTTTGTTGATCTGAGCTAGCAATGTGGAATTTGATTTTTCAAGGTGCTCTGCTTCTGAAAGGGCCAGGATATAAGGACACAGACAGAGATCCACCTCTTGATCTCCCTGGGGGACAAGACCCTGCCTAAGCAGAGGGCCAGGGCAGCAAACTACCTCCTGGGTCTGTAGGCTGCTATGCTGGCCAGGCTATGAAAATCGAACTTTAGGGTATCATTTTGACTGTGAGTAAAAGGGGGAAAAGTTCAACAATATTCATAAACTTGGCCTGAACATGTAATGGTGTGACCTATCACCCATTCTTTCAAATAGATCATGCAGGTCTTAAATCCAAAGCCCGTGTGTGTTGGCAATCTTAGACAAAGAAATCTAAAAGCTTTGGGCTTGAAACCTGGTTTAAATTTAGATCATAATTGATTTTTTTCTTATTTTTATTTTTATGAGCAGATGGACTATAACTAGCAGTTGCCCTTCAGGAGTCTTAAAAAACGTAGTTCTGTGAACTGCTTTCCTGAAGATTGATAGCGCTGTTATTCCTTCAGCTATCTCTGAATCATCTTCTATTACTCTATGTCTTTATAAAATAATTACAGGTTTTATCCAGGAACCTAGCCCTGCTCTGTATTTTTCATAAAACACTTAAGCAGGCTTGGTTAGCAAAAGATGACTTTACTCAACCCAAGCTTTCAATTGTTTAGCTTTGAACTTTTATTCTCTTATTCAATGTTTTGCTACCATGTAACAGCTATATTCCTTTGGAACTAAAATGGAAAGGATTTTGGCTGGTCTATCCATTTCTTTACACTTACTAATTTGTCTGCCAGAGTAAATCACACACAAGAATGAACTTAGGAGACTTATTAGCTCAGATGAAGCTAATCAGACTTAAACTAATAAATAAATTATGATCTTTCCCTGGAACACCTCTGCTTGCATGGAGATCAGTCCGCTCTTTCTTTTTCCCTGTGCATGTGTAATGGGGAAATACTTTGTAGGAAAAAATCAGTTTTGAATGCAGGATGAGAACAGACTGAATGAAAAAATGTGGTGGGTGGGTGGTAGCGACATGGAACTGTCATCTGATGCCCTTCTGTGTCCTGTGTCTCCAGATACAGCTTTGTTAATGTCTTGGCCAGTGATGGGTATGTTGCAATAAGGAAGGCAGCAGGTAGAATCACTGAGACTGTCAATTGTTCAGGCAAGACAGGTCCTCACACATTAAGGCTGGAAGTTCTCTTCCTTCAGGTATCCTAAGACATATTGGGTAGAAGATATTTTGTAAAGGAAAGGTTTTGTTCCCTCTGCACCTTCCATTTTTGCTACTATTAAGTAGCCTTTTACTCATGGCAAAGATCAGGTTAAAGTACCAGTCTTTCTTTTAGAGAAATGTCATACAGCTTCCATGTGCCTTTATATAATGGCACAGGAGGGGATTGTTCTTCTTTTAAGATGAGTTACCAAAGTTCTTGATTATCAGAAGTGTTGTCAGTAAAATAGATTTTCAACTCTGTAGAAGTTATATCTCCATCTTTGTTTTCTGTATTATGTTTATGCACATAATCTGTAATTTATACACACTGCTGTGGAGGGTTGCATGCGTAAGTCTTTCACCTGGAGGCATTTTCAGCATGTATGCCATTGAAATGAAGCACGGAAGGAATCTAAACTCCAGCTTGTCTTCAGTCCAATGTGATCAGTGGCTGCTGCTGGGGTTTTGCAAGGCTTTTTAATAGAAGTTGCCACTTCTAACTGGATGTGTTCCAGAATAACCTCTGAACTCTGGTATTGCCAGTGCTGGTAAACTACATAACAGTCAGCAGCTTGGCTGCTTTGGGGATATGATTAAAACTACTGCATTCCCTTTGGTTTAATGAAGCAAGTTTCATTCTTCCATCTCAGAGTGCACAGCCTGTTATAAGTTGATTTAACTGACTCTCATTTAGGGCATAAAACTTTGGATTAGACCTCTGTGCTCTGTTTACTTAAACCACTCTGCAGAAGATTCTTATTATGAAGCAGCAAGAGAAATTCCTCATGCCCAGGAGGACTGGCTGGTTAAGCGAGAAATGTTCCTGTGATGGGGAATAGTATGTTTAGTACCTCAAGACTGAGTGCTCACTTCAGTGACCTGGCCTTCTTAAAACCCTGCAGATTTTAAGTTAACTAAATGATGACGGCTTACAAGTTCAGCTCAGTGTAAACTGATACAGAGTTGCTCAAAATCAAGTAATCAGGTCCTGGACTGAGAATCTCACTCAGCTGAAATTCAACCTCATGTGATCTTATTACCTTGTTGTTTCCTAATTTGCTGCCTCTTTTGATGCTTTGCTTTGATGTCCTTTGTCTCTTGTTCTTCAGGGGCTACAGGTGTCCATAGCACTACCTTTGTTCATGGACATTTTCTTTTAAATAGAATCATAGAATCATAGAATGGTTAGGGTTGGAAAGGACCTTAAGATCATCTAGTTCCAACCCCCCTGCCATGGGCAGGGACACCTCGCACTAAATCATATCAGCCAAGGCTTCGTCCAACCTGGTCTTGAATCCTGCCAGGGATGGAGAATTCACAGCTTCCCTGGGCAACCTATTCCAGTGCCTCACCACCCTAACAGGAAAGAATTTCCTCCTTATATCCAATCTAAACTTCCCCTGTTTAAGTTTTAACCCATTACTCCTTGTCCTTTCACTACAGTCTCTAATGAAGAGTCCCTCCCCAGCATCCCTATAGGCCCCCTTCAGATACGGGAAGGCTGCTATGAGGTCTCCATGCAGCCTTCTCTTCTCCAGGCTGAACAGCCCCAACTTTCTCAGCCTGTCTTCATATGGGAGGTGCTCCAGTCCCCTGAACGTCCTCGTGGCCCTTCTCTGGACTTGTTCCAACAGTTCCATGTCCTTTTTATATTGAGAACACCAGAACTGCACACAATACTCCAGGTGAGGTCTCATGAGAGCAGAGTAAAGGGGCAGGATCACCTCCTTCGACATGCTGGTCACGCTCCTTTTGATGCAGCCCAGGATACGGTTGGCTTTCTGGGCTGCGAGCGCACACTGCCAGCTCATGTTCATTCTTTATCAACCAACACCCCGAAGTCCTTCTCCAGAGGGCTGCTCTGAATCTCTTCTCTGCCCAACCTGTAGCTGTGCCTGGGATTCTTCCAACCGAGGTATAGGACCTTGCACTTGGCATGGTTAAACTTCATGAGATTGGCATCAGCCCACCTCACAAGCATGTCAAGGTCCCTCTGGATGGCATTCCTTCCCTCCAGCGTATCAACCGAACCACACAGCTTGGTGTCATCAGCAAACTTGCTGAGGGCGCACTCAATCCCCCTGTCCATGTCACTGACAAAGATGTTGAACAAGACCGGTCCCAACACCAATCTCTGAGGGACACCACTCATTACTGGTCTCCAGCTGGACATTGACCCATTGACCACAACTCTTTGTGTGTGTCCATCCAGCCAGTTCTTTATCCACCGAGTGGTCCATCCATCAAATTGATGTCTCTCCAATTTAGAGACAAGGATGTTGTGTGGGACAGTGTCGAACGCTTTGCACAAGTCCAGGTAGATGACGTCAACTGCTCTACCCCTGTCCACCAGTTCTGTAGCCCCATCATAGAAGGCCACCAAATTGGTCAGGCAGGATTTCCCCTTAGTGAAGCCATGCTGGCTGTCACCAAGCACCTTGTTGTTTTTCATGTGCCTTAGCATGCCTTCCAGGAGAATCTGCTCCAAGATTTTGCCAGGCACAGAGGTGAGACTGACTGGTCTGTAATTCCCCGGGTCATCCATTTTCCCCTTCTTGAAAATGGGGGTTATATTTCCCTTTTTCCAGTCATCGGGAACTTCACCTGACTGCCATGATTTCTCAAGTAGGATGGCCAGCGGCTTAGCAACTTCATTTGCCAGCTCCTTCAGGACCTGCGGATGGATTTCATCAGGTCCCATGGACTTGTGCATGTTCAGGTTCTTAAGATGGTCTCGAACCAGATCCTCTCCTACAGTGGGCCCAAGGTCTTCATTCTCACAGTCCCTGCATCTGCCTTCCAAGACTTGGGTGGTGTGGTCAGAGCCTTTGCCAGTGAAGACCGAGGCAAAGAAGTCATTCAGAACCTCAGCCTTCTCCAAATCCTGTGTAGCCAGTTCTCCCAAGAGCTTCCTGAGGGGGCCTACGTTCTCCCTAGTCTGTTTTTTATTTGCTATGTACCTGTAGAATCCCTTTCTGTTACCCTTAATACCCCTAGCCAAGTTTAATTCTAACTGGGCCTTAGCTTTCCTAACCTGGTCCCTAGCTTCCCAGACAAGGGTTGATCGATTGCTTCAGGAACGCAGCTGATCACAAGATAGGAAATGTAACTTGAGCATCTCTGGAAATAAATTTGTGATGCTGTAAACCTGACATCTTTCAAGATAAATATATTTAATCAGTTCTGCTCTTGAGATTGCAGTTGGTATAGAGGTGCATCTCCCCTTATACCTGCTTAGAATTCATTTCATGTCATTGGGGAATGAAAACTGTTTATATACAGTGACACAGATAATAGATTGGTAGGTGTTAAAAGAGCCCAAAGTTTACATTTTATGTTTGTCCAGTGTGTGCCTGTGTCATGTAAGCAAGCAGGACTACTCATACTACTTGATATTTTTTACAACTGCTATACTGAAGGAAGGAAGTAGACTTAGCTCAGGGTAGGGACAATATGCACAGGGGCATCCTTATTTTAATGCCACCCCAAAGTCTCTCTGGTGGATAGTGACATTTTGTTAAGCAGGATTCCAATATGAAAACCTAAAGATTTGCCAGTATTCTTTTCTGATTTACAGTTAAGTCAAATGTTTCATTTTGAAGGATTCTGAATCTTCCAAATATTTGAATTAATGAACAAATTTCTTTATCCAGAGTCAGGTTTAATTGCAAATAATTAAAAATTGTTTCAAGGAAAGCTGGCATTTATTGACATTAGGAGAGCATGGTATAATGCATCTTTAGGCTGGCTAGTATAATTGTGTTTAGAATCATAGAATCATAGAATGGTTAAAGTTGGAAAGAACCTTAAGATCATCTAGTTCCAACCCCCCTGCCATGGGCAGGGACACCTCGCACTAAACCATCTCACCCAAGGCTCTGTCCAACCTGGTCTTGAACACTGCCAGGGATGGAGCATTCACAACCTCCCTTGGCAACTTATTCCAGTGCCTCACCACCCTAACAGGAAAGAATTTCCTCCTTATATCCAATCTAAATTTCCCCTGTTTAAGTTTTAACCCATTACCCCTTGTCCTGTCACTACAGTCTCTAATGAAGAGTCCCTCCCCAGCATCCCTATAGGCCCCCTTCAGATACTGGAAGGCTGCTATGAGGTCTCCACACAGCCTTCTCCAGGCTGAACAGCCCCAACTTTCTCAGCCTATCTTCATACAGGAGGTTTTCCTCCTCTCAGAATCCCTACCTTGATCATATTAGGCTGACCATAGAATAAATGTGAATAAATACTTCCACCAATCCCAACAGACTTCTGGAAATGTCTATTTATTGCCAGTTATTTCCTTCCAGAACATAATTTGCATCTGAGCCACAGACTGCTCTACAACAGCTTATCCCAGTGTAATAATACGTCTAGGTCTGTTGAAGTGTCTGTGTACAAAGTGAGTAATATAGGGAAAACCAAGAACTCTTCAACTAGTATTTGATAGTTAGGGCAAACAGCAGGGAAACACACAATCTCCAGAACAGCACTCTGTGAGGCTGGGTACTTTCAGAAGGTAGCACCACAATATATTTTTCTACAGACCAATTTGTTTTTAAAATAGGATTTTAAGTCAACTCTGCCTTTCAGAAAAACATACAGTATGTTTCCTTTCAAGCATTGCTCATTTACTCTATGGCTGGCCTGTTTCATGCTCACAATTCATTGACATCAAGCAGTAAGAAGTTGGAAGTAGAAAAAAATTACCACCCACCATCTGCTTCTGTACTGCTCCAGGTGCTGCATACGTTTGTGTATTTCATCTGTGATTCATTTCTAATTGACCAACTTACTCCAATATCCTATTACAGTATGTGGTATTTTTGGGAGCTTTTTATTGTTGTAGGATTGTTTGTTGTTTTGGTTTTTTCTTCCTCAGCTCACTGATATATTGAACTTTTCCGTGAGTTTCTCTGACTGTATTTTGTATATTAACTCCAACTGTCTCCTAGACCTGAGTCTCCTGTTCTCTGGGTTTATTTTTTATATACTTTTTCCCTTCAGTCTTGTTCTCTCCTTTTTCACATCAATTTGCCTGTTACCCCTGAGTGAACTTTTTCAGTGTTTTCTGCATCGGCTGAGGTTTTTATGTTTCTTCTTGACTTAATTTCCCTCACTGAGTCTTGGTTTTGCTTTGACATTTCTGTATAAAGGAAGGTTAATTTGGTCTGCTTGAGAGTTAAATTAGAAAACACGCTGAAAGGCACATAAGGAAATTTCTCCAGGTCTTGGAGTCAGTGTGCCTCAACATGTCTCATACTACAGTAACATACAGCATCAGTTGTAAACAGGCTGTTACATTACCACTTTCCCCATGTAAGGGGAGAAAGTGTAGACAAGGATCAATAAATAGCAAACATCAGAAGGAGAAAACTGTTCAGCAGTTCCCAAGGAAGAGGCAATGCTTTTTGCAGGGTGGATTCTCAAGGGCGCTGTTACGGTTCATTCTCTGTGAGAGGGAGCAGAGTCACACAGCAGGTATAGCAGCAAAAAGTCTGTGCCAAATATCCAGCAGGCAAAATTGCTCCATTATGGCTGCTAGAGCTACAACATGTACGTATATTATATACATATAGAACATATCTGAACATACTAGTATTCTGTGGGAAAAGTGGTTTTAGAACAGACTTTCAGTAAACACAGAAAATCTGGTAATTTATTTTTTAACCTCGATACCCATTTTCCTCCCAGCTCTTGAAGCTTATCTTCAAGTCAAATCGTGCTGACCCTCAGAGATCAACTGTGCTGTTCAGAGGCAGGTGGGGCAATATTGCAAGAGACAATAAAAATCCCTTCCTGAAGATCTGAACCTTGATCTTTGCTGAAAAATCTTAAGAAGACTCTCTAAATTCTAGAAAAGGAGACAGAGCTGTGAAAGGAAGAAATGTAAACTGAGACACTGCCACATCATTCATGCAGGAATGGAATGATGCGTGGTACCAGCAGCAAGGCAGTAACAGGCTCTGACATTTGGAGTTGTCTTATGCCCTCTACTTTTTTCCTCTTCCCAGATCTTCACTAAATCCAAGCTTCCACAGAAATGTTTATGTATTTTAAGTGAATGCATCATATCTTTTACCAGTTCAGGTTATCTCCTTGGTCTTACTTTCTTCATAGCATGTACTGTATCTGCACTGAATGAATGTTGTGTTATGCCAGTCTCCTTTTCATTTAGTCATAAGTAATGTATTCGGGGTGAATCTGAAATTATCCCTGCTCTCAGTTTGTCTTTATAACCTGCTGCTTCTAAAGGGAGGTTGAAGGACATGGTTACAGTTGTATTACCAATGTTATGATCCAGAACTGAATAACTGTGTTTGTGAGTGAACCAGGCACATGAACCCAGCTGACCATGCAACTGGAAGGATAGAGGGGGAAAATGTGATATCAATGCAAGGAAGGTGCAGCAGAATTTGGCTTAGAAAAATATGGATCTGTCATTGATAAGGAGGCGTGAAGAAATCTCAAGGACTCAAAATAGCAGTTCATGAGTTGCATATTAGGGAGAACATCCAGATGTATCTACCAATAGTAATTTAGCAGAAAGTAAATGTCTGAAAAGGTTCTGAGAGGCCAAAAAGAGAAGACTGGTTTATGCAAAGCAAAGTGAAGAAAAAGAAGATATATTTCACACAGTCACCTCACTCTATGAAAATCCACAAAGGCTCAGAGAACTTTGTGCAATTTTTATACAATATTTACTATAGAGATGTAAACTATTTGATTGATTTTCCTGTTTTTAATTCTCATCCCAAAATTACATAAGAAATATTACTTTACCTTATCTTATGCTATGCAAGAAAAATCTCTTTGAAGAATTTAATTTTTTAAGTGGAAGCCTTATTTCAATGCATCCTTTGTGTTTTCTTTACAGGGTTCTTTGAAGGTATGAGTACATGCTTTGCTTAATAATTAATTGGTGTTTAAATACTTATCATTTTATGTCTAGAAGGGAAATTTTAAGAGCTTGTTTTCTTGCCCGGCTGCCAGGAAATATATTTTGCAAACAATAGTTCCTCCAACATTTTTACAGAAAAATAACAAACAGAACTGCTGTGATTTGTACTTGCTGGTGAGAGGACTTTGTTCAAAGACTGATGAAGTTAATGAGGAAAATGTGCTCATGGTCTGCCACACGCAGCTGATACAATTCTGGCAAAAGAACTGTTAACAGCATTGGGCTCTCCCCCTCGGAATGGAAACTGCTGTGCTGAGGACTGCAGGACGTCAGGGTCTGGCCTGATCCAGGTGCCTTCCCCGTTGATGTGGTGGAATCTTGCTTCCTCCATGCCAGACCCTCCAGCTGTTGTCTGTCAGAAGGGCTGGAAAATGTGCAGTCAGATAGGACCATCTGGGGTGCCTGGGGGCCTCTGCCAGTGAGTGTCCTGCCAAGGGGGATGTGAGGTGTGGCTGGGAAGATGTGCTGGAGGTGGGTGCTGGGCTGCACAATGAGCCTACAGAAATCCCCGGGCAGTAGGCAGGGAGCGCCCAGGTGCCACATGGGGACTCTTCACCAGTCAAAAAGAAACTGCCCTGGCATTCTCCAGTAGAAGCTGGGAGCTTCCCAGCAACTACCTTAAACTCTGACAACCAAATCACTGAGAACCTGGTAGGTAGTGAACTAAAACATTTTAAAAGGATATTCTAAAGTATGACAACAGAAAATCTCTTTAGGCTTGAGAAGGTTATTGAACACAGCGTCTCATGTTTAGCTTATGCTGAACTATCTGGCCACAGCTTCAGTCATCTACTGGGGTAAAGTGAAAAAATTGTGTGGTGAAATCAATAACATTAACAGTTTTTCCAAACAGAAATTCTCAGCCAGATGTTTAAGTTAACATAGTGTATCTGTATATTTGAAATTATTACCAGTTGCATTAGATTGTAATTCAGGGAAACACTGAGTAAGCAGTGCACTCCCATCCTGTCCTTGTACTGGCAAAATACAGAGGACTCAGAAAGCGCTTGGCTCATGATACCCAGAATATAATTTGTATGCCCTGTTGACGGATGTTTCAGTGAAGATCAACTGATCAATTCCTAGTGTATCCAGAGACTTTTTATATAGCTCTAGGCACACTAAGTAATCTAGCTCTTGCCTCAGTTTATCATCTCTAATGTGACTGCGGCATTTTATTGCATTACAAGGCTGATGTAAAGCAGTCGTATTACGAATAGTGTCATATATTGGCCAGAATTGCAGAGGGTTTACAGTAAGTCAAGCTAGTAAGTTGCATAAATTCTGAAAAAAAATCAGGTGTTTCTATTGCAAACTCAAATATATTTAACCCATTCTATTGGAAAAAGAGCAGAAAACCAGTATTTCAAATACCTATTGCTGCTCCTTTTGGAAAATTCTACTAGCTAGACCACTTTAAAGCAAGCAAATGAAAATAATAACATCATGCTATTTAATCCTAAATGTCATCTGAAGACTTTGTAGATGTTTTCTAGTTATAGAAATGCTATTCTAAAGCTAGTTTCCTATTTTTCTAGGTGCTTTGACTCCAGAAAAAAAAACATTCACATTTTCCTTGTACACTGAACTCAACCTCATTTTAGTTTGATTGGAACTCTGTGCTGAAGTGTAATGGAATGTTAATTCTTTCACAATCTGTGGCTTTAAAAAAAAAAAAATTAAAACCAAACAAAAACCCCAACAAACCGACTTCTTTGACTAATCATGTTTGATAGAAGAAGAAATCTAGAGGGCATAAAATGAGAAGGTCATTATGCTGTTTCACGTGAACACCTATGGCAAAACATTTCTGATTCCGCTGGGAGTATTTCAATTTTCTGGCTCATGGTCAGGTGAAGCTAAAAGCTTTTAAGGACAGATAAGTCATGTTTGAGTTCAAAGCATCCATGAGTTCGCAACATCTCTACTATTAGAGGGGACTTCGTTTGGTTTATTGTTTAACTCCGCAATAGCTAAGCATGAACATTTAAAACTATATTCTTAGCTGGAGCAGACAGGTTTAGATTTATAATTTCAATGGCTTTATTTGTTTGTTTTTATTTATTTACATTATCTGGAAGAATTGTCTATTCGTGCTTTTACAGAACAGTTATGTAGGATGTACTTAGCTTCAGATTAATTATGAGGTTTTGCAGTGTTAAGTACAGTTAGCCTATTCAATATGCTGCAAAGGAAAGACTTTAATATGAAGAAACAGTTTAAGGTTTATCCTTTCAGCAGGTTGAGACATGCTACTGTTTGCTAACAGCTTATGAGAATTTCAGCTTGGCCCTTCCCTTTGAGCTGGAAGAGCTTGCTTTTATCCTGAAAGGACACCTCACAGTGCTCTGGACTTGCCATGAGAACAAAGGGAAATGCAATGTGTTCCACTCTTGCTGGCTGAGGGTAAAATTATGCATCTTAGCTCAGAGGAATAAAATGAGTAACAGGTACAAACTGAAATACAGGAAATTTCATTCAGACATAAGACGATACCTTTTGACGGTGAGGCTTGTCAAACCCTGGCTTGCAGCCCAGAAAGCCAACTGTACGCTGGGCAGCATGAAAAAGAGTGTGACCGGCAGGTCAAGGGAGGTGATTCTTCCCCTCTATTCTGCTCTCATAACACCCCACCTGGAGTACTGCATCCATCTCTGGGGCTCTCAACACAAGACAGATGTTTTAGTAGGTCCAGAGGAGGGTCAAGAAGATGATCAGAGGGCTGGAGCACCTCTGCTATGAAGACAGGCTGAGAGAGCTGGTCTTGTTCAGCCTAGAGATGAGAAGGCTGGATAAGGGGAATCCTTATAACTGTCTTCCAGTACTTAAAGGGGACCTACAAGAAATCTGGAGAAAGACTTTTTACAAGGGTATTTAGGGATAAGACAAGGGGTGTGGCTTTAAACTGACAAGAGAGTAGACTTAGGTTATGTATTAGGAAAAAAAATTCTTCTCTGTGAGGGTGGTGAGGCACTGCACAGGGTACCCAGAGAAGCTGTGGTTGCCCCATCCCTGGCAGTGTTCAAAGCCAGGTTGGATGGGACTTTGAGCAACCTGGTCTAGGGGAAGGTGTCCCTGCCCATGGCAGGGGCTTGGAACTGGATAAGCTTTAAGGTTCCTTCCAATACAAACCATTCTGTGATTCTATGATTCTATGAAACAGCAGCCCAGGCTGCCCAGAGAAGTTCCAGAGTTTCCTTTCTTGGAGATAATAAAAACTTGCCTGAGCAGCTCTGAGAAACCTGCTGTAGTTGGTGTGGCTCTAGGCATAGGGGTTGGAGACAGATGCATTCCATTGCCATCCATCCTCTGATTCCATGAGAAAAAAAAAAAAAAGAAGAGTCAGAACTGAAAACTATTCTTGAGTTTTAGAAGGGAAAAACAAGCAAAATGCGACTTCTAATTTTCATGGGCAGTAAACTGGCATTTGCTTTACTAGGAGTTTAGACCTGTCTTATAGGAGGGAGATACGTACTTCGAGCAGGGGAGACTTTCTGAAAAGATGTCTTTTTTTTTTTTATTTGGTATTCTAGCTGCCTTGAGTGACACGTAAATAGTGTGAATGGTTTAGAAAAGTTCAAAAAGCACCCATGCAAAAGATGGGAGCAAAATTCCTGTGTAAAATTTGGTTTAGTAATAACCTTCAAAGGGAAAGAAACCTTTAAAAGCAAAACCTATATGAAATAGCATGCTAAAATGGGATAGAATTATCCAATTTTGTATTTAAGCACTATCATAGGAAAATTCATTCTTCATGAACAATCATTTTAGGTATCAGCATGTAGAAAAAATGTTAAAGGGCAATAAAAAAGGGAGTCTGAAGGGAATGTATAGCAGAATCCACTTCTAGTGGACCCACTGGATTTAGATGAGTGATCAATGGATCAGGAATTCCAAAGATGACAAGAGCTCTAATTATGATTATACCAGTATCCTACTCAAGTTTCTGTGACTTTATGCACAGCAGTCACATAGGTTAGTCTGTCTCTATGTGAGACTTTGTTGCCACCTTAGTAATGCGGTTTATTAACTTATAATGGAGAGCCAGAACACTGGATATATTCAGTGCAAGATTTTGAGACACGCTAAGTGTTGTTACAGCATCTGCTATCTCATTGAGCTAAAAACTTACTTAGCAGGTGTTGAAAGCAGGTGGCAAACACCAGGACAGTGGTGTACAAGGTTTGGTTTCTAGTGCTGGCAAAGTCAGCTTAACAACTTTCAATCCTCAAAAGTTAACATTTTCTTATACTTACTTATTTTACAGGGATATGTACATGTAGGTGTCAGCTTGATATTATTTGTTCAAAACCTGATATCAGACAGGATCTCAGTGGAGCTAGACAAGTTCAAACTGAAGTGACTAAATTGAAAAATCACGCTGGGTGGCAAGGGAGCTCTATCCTGTTATTGCAGAACAGATTTTATTTCAGTGTGTTTCCCATCAGTATTTATGCTCCACAGCCTCACAATAAAGAAACAGAAATGTATTTATTGGAATGAAAACAGATGAAATACAACAAGGGAAAGAAAGCTTTCATGGAGAGATGGCGAGGATCTAACATGTAAAGGCTGCAATAAATGTTTCATACACCAATTTGTCTCCTCCCCAGAGTTTCATCTCCAAATTTTTCACCTTTGCCACAAAACTTTCTTGGTACAGTTGAAATTGGGATATCAAAATTAATACCTGTTTTTCTTACTGGGAAACAAGATTTAACCTGGGCTTCTTTCTGTTGAAGGCACAAGGACAGTGGACTTGGCATAAATCTCATCCAAAGTCCACGACAATGAGTTGAATTATCTCTATCATGTCTTTGGTATTACTGAAGTGTTTATGGAGAAAATTAAAATTCAAGGCTTTGATTTTATTTGGCTTTTTGTAAGCATTTTCTTCATTTTGGTGTGTGAAAGTTTTAATGCCTTTATTGTCATCCCTGGAGTTTATTCTGAAATTGTTTCAACACATTCCAGAACTCACTGCTTGGGAAGAAATCCACTGAACTTGCTGAATTGCAGCTCATTATACAAAACCTCAGCATTTGCATCTGGTCCTGGTTAGCTGCAGTTTGATTTTCAAACAAACAAACAAAATATCCTAGATATGCTCACAACTGATCAGAGCTTTAAACAGAAAAAGGTTCATGAACTTTGTCAGGAACTCTAGGTTTGTAATGAATGCAGGTAAGTTTTATTTGGCATGGTCTTACTTCAAATATGATAGCTTGATTTTAGATATATTGGAATGGAAAAATCTAAACCACTTCTGTAGTTATGCCAGCACAAACACATCCCTGTTCCTTGTCATTTGGAGCTTAAAATTAGAAATGTCCAAGCCAATAAAGGTAAACCCAGAATCCTTACATGTTTCTGCCAAATCTGTCCTGGTTGTGCCATTGTAAGATGAAAAATGCTGAAGTGTTTTCTGCACTGTGTTTGAGCTGATCCGAAGACTGTCAGCTTTTGCCCTTTTAAGTGACCTAAAAAGTAAAGATCAAGTTAGTCTCTTGGATGTCTTATGAAGGGATTAGGAACTGTGAATTAGGATGTGTTATACACAGCATAAAACCAGCATGGCTCTACAAATTAGAAAATCTATGATAAGCATTACTGTGCTTCTCCTTTTTCTAAAATCAGCCTTTTTTGAGGTCAGCTAAGAAGGCAAATGAGACAGGAATTTAACTGAATACATATCCTGAGCCCACTATAGCAGCTGTGAGGTGTAGGAAACCTTCCAAACCACACAACATGCAGACCTTTCCACAGGTAGCACACAAGGTTCGAACAAGCTGTGCTCAGTGCAGAAGCAACAGTGGCTCTAGAAAGAGAAGCAATAGGAATATAGATAGATAAAAACCTCTCTGTAAAAGATACTCTATGCACTTTTTCAATTCAGTATATACATTTACTACTTGATTATTCTTTTTCTTTCATGGGCTAAATTACAAGGAATTAATTATTCCAACATGAGAAAATTAGACTTTTAAAAGTTATTAATCTGTACATTTAGGAAAGAGCTAACTTCAGTTTCTTATTTTACTGCTTGCTTAGGTTCTCCAAACCCTCTGTCAACAGAGTCCTTCTGCTTTAATATCTTGCTCTCTACTCAGACTGCCAGAAGGCTTTCAGTTGCAAATGCAGGCGTTTTCAACTGTTAGATATAGTTGTGTTCTATTATTCATCATCTCAATCAAAAAATGAATTAGTAGGACAGTTCCTTTACACAGAGGACAAAATAGGAATAATTGGAAAGGTAGCACACTGGACATAGAGGAAGATGGTACTTGGTGAGACATATTTGGCAGTGGAAGAGCTAGGTTTGCATCTGTGTTGCTGCTTTCCATCTGTTTCATGTATCTGTTATCAATATCGTAGCCAATTTTGGTTTAAAGTATAAGTTTTATTAAACTGAGTAAGCGATAGCAGATAAAACAGCGCTGGGTGCGCCGGGGAGTCCCCCGCTCCACCCAAGACGTGCACACGCGGTCCCTGGGAGGTGGTCCTTTATCTTTTTCGGTTCAAGGCCCCAGCCAACCCTGTTGCCCCTCCTCACTCGGTTGTTGACATGGCTCTTCCCCATTGGTTCCCTTTGTTGCAGGGGTCTCATTACCGAGAAGTTTCGGGAAGTTTTGAGAAGCTCCCAGAGGCTTCGAGAAGCCTCCACTGCCAGCCTCTTCACCGTTGCAGCCCCCGCCCCTCAAGCGTTGCAACAAGACACCACTTCGAGCCACCCAGCCCCCTTTTCTCTCTCACAATCCTGTGCAACAATACAACTGACCCCCCCCCCCCCCCCCATTACTTACAGAGTACAACAGTTACAGAGTCAAAAAGGAGTATTGTTTCACATAAGGACAGCCACGGAGAGCCTCCCTCTCCCCAAACTTCTTGATGAACAAACCCCACACATTACAATTCCCCCCTTTTTCTTTTCATCATTTTTGTTCATCAAACCGTTATAACACATCTTGGCTTAACAGCAATGAATTTTCTTGTTCTACAGGTTCATATTTTGTTCCTATCAGCATTAGGTGAGCTGCTTCGAGTCTACCTCATGCAATTTCTAATATTTTATTAAAAATACATGGTCCAAATGTTAATCCCAATATAGTTAATATCAGGTGACCTGCTATTGTTGACAGTAAGGTTGTAAGCCAGGAGGATTGAGTAAACCAAGATTCATACCAACTGCGTTGTGCCTCTCGTTCATCTTTTTTCCAATCCTTCTCGTAATTTGGTCATAGTATCCTGTACCACCCCTGTGTGATCTGCGTATACACAGCACTCTTCCTTAAGTGCTGCACATACCCCTCCTTGTTGTAAATACATTAAATCTAGTCCTCTTCGGTTTTGTAAGACCACTTCTGACAGCGATCCAATGGATTTTTCTAAGGCCATTACTGATTGTTCAATTCTTACCAGGTCTACTGCTATCCTCAGTGCTTTAAATTCTTGGCTTTGTTGTATCAATGAGGTTACTCCTGTGCCTACTCCCATGCCCCCCAAGATCATTAAAGTGGCTATTGTTAATGCCGTGAATGGATCTCGTTTAGTCAGGTGGTGTCCCTGAGTAATGTATGCATTGTAAATAAAGTTCTCAGGGTGATAAAACATTTTAGGGACTACTGTTACTTGAATACAGAAGTCTGAGGATTCATTAAAATGTTTTAACGACAGTCAAGGTGTAACTCCTATAGGCGCAAACCCACTTGGTGTTATCAGCTGGTACTAATCATTTTGCAGGTTTCTCAGGTCTTTTTGACCCTATTTTATCAGCATTGGCACATAACCTCTTTTTGTGTTCTGGAATTTTTCCTATACACAGGCCTTTTCCTGTCACTTGGGTTAAGGTGATTCCTGGTTTTTCTGCGTCCCACATACACTGTGCTGGATTAGTACCATTTAGGCATTTAGGTTTCTTAGTTACTCCAACAGCCTCATAAAAGGGTGGTTTCACCCCATAACACAACCAACAGTGTTCTGTAAGATTTGGATTGGTATTGTTCAACACCAAGTAACTAGCATGCATTAACTTCCAAAGGGGATTAATTTCAGGGGTTTTGTTACGGGTTGGGTTATTCCCAAGGGTTTCATCAGGAGTTTGGGTGATTCGGGTAATCTTCATTTCAGGAGTTATTGTTATATTGTCTATTTTAGGAATTCTTGTTGTACTATCCATTGTTCCTTCAGCCAAATCATCAGTTAATATCTGGTTAGGGCCTACTGGCAGTGGATCATTTGGGACGACTTCCTTTTTTGTGAGAATTGAACCGCCCTTATCTGTCCCTGGTTCCGTATACCTCACTCCCCACACTCTTCCAATTATCCATCCTACGTCTTCAGGGCTGGTGACATTTAAGAAGAGGTATCTGCATTTTCCACGTCCTCCCCACCCTTGTGGTGGTCTGCACCCATATGGACCCCACTGCACCTTTAGGTACCTGTCTATACCACTACCCGGTATCTAACCAGGGGCTATGGTCTCACAACCCCAATAACTGCAGTAATATTGATTAGGGTAGTCACAATATCCCTTTCCAGGATTCAAACTAGGGCACACATAGAATCCCAGGTATTCCCAGCATCGGGGTCTCGGGACAAGCTGACATAGGGTAGCATTAATGCTTGGTTCTCCCGGTGTTATTTGGGTTGCGATAACCTGTTGGTCCTCAAATCGGAGTAGGGTCCACTTAAATGGTTGGTGGGGTTGGTAGTTCATTCCCTTAGCCCATGTTTGTGGTATACATATTGTAAGTAGAATAAGCAGTATGTCTAGGATGTGCCAAAAAGGGTGGAATCTTTTCCATTTTTTTGTTGTTAATAGTTTTGGATCAATTATACCAATATTATCCCTCCAATTAGAACCTTGGATATACTTGTTATAAGGGACTTCCAAGTCCCTTTGGGCATTGAGGCAGTTCTTCCAGTATCCCGTATAGCTCTAATGACAAGAGTCAGTTCTCCACAGTATTTTACCTCTCTACCTGGCCCGTCGACTTGGTTGCTTCGAACCACGTGGGATAACATCTTCTCGGTAGCAGGGGTAGTCTTCAGGAGAGGGGGTGCTATTTCGGGTGTTTGCCTCCGTTTATACAGTTCCCTTACCTGGTTCCTTTTGGAGCAATATTTTGATATATTCAATTTATATATATAACTTAATGTATTCGATTACCACCGTTCTTGGCACTCTTACAGACAACCGATTTCACACCAATCTCAAAATGTTATTATTGTTATTACATATCCCAGTCCCCTTTATGTCCATTTAAACCTTCTTGAGGGTGACTTTTAGATCTCCAGGTGGGCTCACAACTTCCCAAGACTGGTCCAAGTCTCTGATAGGTCCTTTTACACGGCTTGCATGAGTCCAACCCTTCTCTGCCGTCCAGATGGCGGTTTCTGTGGTGAGTAAAACAAGATAGGGTCCTTCCCAACGAGGGATTAGTGGGGATTCCTTCAAAGTTTTAATTAGTACCTTATCCCCTGGTTTTATAGAATGAATGTGCATATTTAACGGAGGTCGTTGAGATATCATACCTCGTTTACGTAACTCCTCTCTTCGTTTGGTTAGATGAATTAGGTATGGTCTCAACATTATGTCTTCAATTATTGGATGTTCAACTGGCATTTCCATATTATAAGGCATACCATATAACATTTCAAAGGGAGAAACTCCCAAATCGGACCTGGGTTGTGTTCTGATGTTTAACAAAGCTAGTGGTAGACATTTAGCCCAGGAGAGTTTTGTTTCTATCATGATTTTAGTTAATTGTTTCTTGATTTCTCCGTTCATTCTTTCCACCCGTCCTGAGCTTTGGGGATGCCAAGGGGTGTGATACTCCTATTTTATGCCCAGTTGATTGTTTCCCTAATTACCTTTGAAGTAAAATGTGGGCCTTTGTCTGAGTCTATGGCCTCAACAATTCCATATCTTGGAATTATAAGTTCTAAAAGAATTTTTACCACAGTTCGTGTCGTTGCCCGGGAGGTGGGAAATGCCTCTACAAAATGGGTTAGATGATCTACCATCACTAAGAGGTATTTGTAGTTACCACTCTTAGGCATTTCAGTAAAATCAATCTGTATTTGTGAAAAGGGTCTTACAGCTAATTCACGACCTCCTGGAATTGTTTTTTGTTGATGTTGTTTGTTTACCCTTTGACAAGTTAAACAGGATCTTACTATTTCCTTTGCTATATCATATATTCCTATACACATATACTGCAGGGCAAATTGGTTGACAAGGGCTTGGGTTCCCCAATGTGTTTTTTCATGCACTCTCACCATAATTTGGTGAGCTAAAGTATTTGGGACAACTTGTCTCCCATCTTCTAATTTCCATTTGCCTTGCTGTTCTTCTAGACCCATTTTAGTCAATTTTTCTTTTTCTACTTGAGTAAATTTATGTGCATCGTTTATTTTTTCAGACTCCATAGAGGAGTTTGGCATTATTTTTACAACCCCCAGAGCTGCCCGCTTTGCCTCCATGTCTGCTAAATTGTTTGTTTCCTCTTATCTCAAAGGTTGTTCCTTTTTGGTGTCCTTTTATATGGAGTACCGCAATGCTTTCAGGTTCTCTCAGGGCCTGGAGGATTTGAATTATTAGTTCTTCATGAATTAAGCCTTTTCCTTGAGAATTTATCAATCCTCTTTCCTCCCAAATTTTTCCGAAAGTATGTACTGCACCATATGCGTATCTAGAGTCTGTATATATCGTGCCCCGTCTACTCTTCAATAGTTTTAAGGCCTGTAATACTGCATATACCTCACATGCCTGCGCGGACCAACTGGGGTTCAGGGGTCCCGACTGCACAACACTAAATTTTTCCTGTCTATAATGGCATATCCTGACTTCCTTTTCCCTTCTATCACTCTTGAAGAACCATCTACAAAGAATTTTTCGCCTCCTATTAATTCTTCTTCCTCCAAATCTGGGCATATTTTTACTTGTTCCTCTATATTACGTATACAATCATGTGATAATTCTTGAGCCGGATCCCCATATAAAAATTGAGCAGGGTTTTGGAGGCTCATGCTTTCTAATTCCAATTTAGAAGAAGAAACTAGAATTCCTTCGTATTTGAGGAGCCTAGTATCAGTAATCCATTTGTCAGCCTTCTGCTGTAGTACTCCCCGAATGTTGTGGGGTGATAATACCTTTAATTCCCCCCCAAATGTGTTTTTTCTGGCTTCTTCTACCAGAAGCGCAGTGGCCACCACAGCTTGTAAGCAGGTCGGCCACCCTCTACTGACTGGATCTAACAATTTTGATAGATATCCTATAGGTTTTTTCCATCCGGCCCAATCCTGCGCCAAAACCCCATACCCGGTACCCTCATCTACGTTTACAAACAAATAAAAAGGTCTTTTTAGATCAGGTGAACTTAGGACAGGTGCATTTTTTCCTAATGTCGATCCATGAACTAACTACAAATTGGGCCTTAATTAATGCTTGCCCAACCGGCGTGTCGGGGTCTACTCCTGAATATAGCTGGAAACCCTTTCGCAAACGCTCCAGCCATTCTGTGGGAGTTTCATCCTTTTTCTGATGTTCGCTAAAAGCCTTATTGATATTGTGGCCTCTGGGGACCGAGTCTCTTACACCTTGGATTATTATAGTCCTCAGGTCTTGCATACGACCCCTGTGTATTTCATTTTGGTTATTCCAGGTAGGTCTCTGTAGAGGCCATTTTATATCAGCTGCGGGACCCTGTTGGTGTTGTTGGTCCCATATTCTCATGCCGGCTCTCCTGATCATATCCCTCTCCTCGGCTGTAAACAAAATCCCCAGTATCGCCTGCAACTCCTCCCAAGTATATATATTAGGTCCTAGGAATGGATCCACTCTCTCTGCAACCCCCAAGGGATCTTCCAGCAAAGTCCCCATTTCTTTCTTAAATTCCCTAGCATCTGCTGAATTCAAGGGTATTGAAACATATCCCACTTCTGGGTGTGCCCCTCCCATTGATATTTCCCTTAAAGGGTATAGCGAGGCTTCAGTTTGTTTCTTGCTTTTACTTCGTGTGACTGGTCCCTCGGTCTCAGAAGTATCAGGGGGTGCCTCCGGGTCCTCACACGGAGCACTTGGAACATTAGAGGGAGTCTCGGGTGGGGGCAAAGGCTGAGGTGGAGGAGGTATATATGGTGGGGGCGACATGGGAACCTCCTCCTCTGGCCTAGTCTTTTTTCGTCCCCCTTTTTCTTTTAAGGGGTATAGATTGGCTCTGGTCTCTGATCCTATCCACAATTGGGCATATTCACTTTCTTCCAAATCAAAAGGCTCTTTCGAATTGACATAGATATTCAGCCTGACATATCCAATTTTCAAAAGACCCATATACTGGCCAATATAGGTGATCAGTCCTAATCTGTTTACCCCCCCATACTTCCATACAATAATGTATCATTTTTGCCCTGTCTTTCCCTTTTCTTGAGGGATAATCATTCCAATACTTAATCATTAAACCTAAAGGACTATCTGGAGGTATCTGAGGTAACTTTAATCTCTCCTTAGAACCTCCCATGGGATCAGAACCCTTACTCTTTTTCTGTCCCATCTTCTGGTGTGCCTTGTTTCACTCAGTCTTTCGTATGTCCTCTCCTGGTGGCCCAGTCCCTTGCGGGAGATGGGAACCGCACTACTAAGAGGTCCACACTCGCTTCGTCCGCACTTGGACGTCTCACTCATGCACACACCGGGATCCCAACCCCAACCAAACGGATCTCAGTTTCACAATATACTCACATCCTCTTCGTTCGGGCTTCTGTCCTCTTCGTTCGGGCTTCGTGCGGGCTTCGTGCACAAAATTAAGGGGTTGCCGGCTTCATCTTTTCTCTGCTATCAAATTTTGGGTTCGTCGGTGGAAAAGCTGGCAGAATGAACCACAAACAGGGGGCCACCCCTGAGAGTGGGCCCCCCCCCCCTAGAATATGAGTCCAGTCACAATTTCTCCATCCGAGTCACAGCATCAATTTGTTATCAATATTGTAGCCAATTTTGGTTTAAAGTATAAGTTTTATTAAACTGAGTAAGCGATAGCAGATAAAACAGCGCTGGGTGCGCCGGGGAGTCCCCCGCTCCACCCAAGACGTGCACACGCGGCCTCTGGGAGGTGGTCCTTTATCTTTTTCGGTTCAAGGCCCCAGCCAACCCTGTTGCCCCTCCTCACTCGGTTGTTGACATGGCTCTTCCCCATTGGTTCCCTTTGTTGCAGGGGTCTCATTACCGAGAAGTTTCGGGAAGTTTTGAGAAGCTCCCAGAGGCTTCGAGAAGCCTCCACTGCCAGCCTCTTCACCGTTGCAGCCCCCGCCCCTCAAGCGTTGCAACAAGACACCACTTCGAGCCACCCAGCCCCCTTTTCTCTCTCACAATCCTGTGCAACAATACAACTGACCCCCCCCCCCCCATTACTTACAGAGTACAACAGTTACAGAGTCAAAAAGGAGTATTGTTTCACATCAGGACAGCCACGGAGAGCCTCCCTCCCCCGAGACTTCTTGATGAACAAACCCCACACATTACATATCCATAGCTGAACCTTTAAAGCACTGTTTTCCTAACAGGCTACCTTGCCCGTCAAGCTGGTATCTGAAACTAATTAAGTATGGCTTTTGAAAAGTACAATTCTCTTTACAGATAGCACTTAAAAATCATAATTGTGTGAAAGGGTTACTTGTTACATTCTGGTATTTTTTCCCTGTTTTTGTTGTAGAAGTAGTGGGGGAAACTGACACCTGCAAAAAACAGGACTTCCCTGAGCTGTTGAAAATTATTAGAAATGTCAGTGAGCAGATCTGTACCTCACAGTCAATCTTGAGGCTTGTTACACAGCAAAATGAACACCTTGGTCACCCACCCACCAAAGATTTTCTTGAAATTCTTGCCCTCTCATTCAGAGTCAGCTCTGTGTGCCATGTAGACAAAGCAGTGACATCCATAGGAGACTGGTGAGTTGGGATCTTGCTCTGAGTTAGAGAGGTGCAATAGCCCTGCTCTTAACACTGCCAGCTTTAGAGGGCTGAGATTCACCTTTCTGCTCAGCTCGCTGGCTTCCAAAATGGGGGCAGAGCACTGCCAGTGAGAAAGAACTAAAGCTGGGGAGTGAAGCAGTCTAAAAGCAAGCCTCCCAAGATGGTAAAGGGCTAAGGGAGAATCAGGGTGGGGGAGGATGAGGAACATGGTTGGAAGCATAAATAAACCCTATCAGAGTTTTTCCCTTCTCCCCATGCGATTTTCCTGAGCTTTTTTCTCCTTCATGTCAGCTCTCCCTGATTTACATTGTGCTCTGCACAATCCCATCTTCCAATACACCCTGACAGCCTCCCATTTTGAACATCTAGTAAACCCCATATCCTTTGCATTTGTTAACACAAACATGGTCTTGGGCTGTTTAAATGACAGTGAAGCATTTCCATATTTCATATCCTTTAAAGGCTCAGAGGGATCTTTTTGATGTGTTCACATTAGTTCATCTATCAGACTTTACACTTATGGCTCTTTGAAAACAGATATTCTAATCATCACCTTTGAGAGCTTTTGACTCCCATGACACAAAACTCTTCTAGTTTTCATCCTCCTTTTCTACAGAAGCCTCAGTAAAAGGGTATGTTTACAAAGCACTCATCTTAGTGGCGGGAGACGGGATCTCTCCTGCAGCTGCCTCCTCAGCAACCACCACTGCGAGTACGTGGTGAAACCTGTTGGTTTACAGTGCCAGGTTGTGCTTGACTGGAATGCAGGTCTGTGAAGTCCAGTGCCTGATGCTGGTCAAAAACCCAGCAAACTATTCACATAGATGTGAGGGAATTTTTCCTAAAAAGTAGATCTCATTCTGACTTTTGGAAAACATTTAAATTATGGTTTCTGGCTTTAAAACAAAATAGCCTCTCAGAAGTTTCCAACAGTGAAGAAACTGGTAACATTCCTGTTATCTGTTAAGCATGCCATTTTCTCTTGGTTCTTGCTGGCTTCCTGTCCCTAGCCATGTTCTTTGGTAGCAAACTCTACCACATGTTCATGTTGCCTGAAAAACTAGCTCTTTCAATTGTTTTTTAATTTGTAAAATCGTAATAGTCTCCTTGGGTTTTTATGCTATAAAACCAAAACCAGAAGTTCTTTTTCTAGTGTTCTGCTCCACTATTTCTAAACACTTTCCTCTAAACTCCCTACTTTCTTAGGTGAACATTTTTTTTCACTCTCCACTCAGACACGCACCTTTCCACAGCCTTAATCATTCATCTTTCTCTCTAATTCTGCAATACCTTGCAATGGGATAATCTGCGCCATACCCTTCTTCCACATGAGTTCACACCATGAAGACTAATGTTGCAAACTGGTGATGGCTTCGCAGGTCAGAGCTTCATGTCTTTGTCACTTGGGTGTCCCTTTCCATCTCAGCTTCTCCGTTTTAGCCTCTTTAGGGCACAAAAGGTGGCCACAATTAACTCTTTGGTGGTTTATCCTACAACTCCTGTTCTGTGTGAAAAGGTGACTTCAGCTAACTCATAAAAGTCTTTTCTTTAAGTATCTCCACACAGTACAAATGTTACCAGCAACAAAACTTCTGAGTTTTGCCATTATTCAAAGAGATTATATATTTCATCCATCTTCATCTTTCACTTATTCCTTCTTTCTTCAGAGAGTTTTTTCCACAAAGTCAGGAATTGTTTCTGTAAGCGTATAGTCTGACACAGATTAAGGGGACGAGGAGGATTTACAATAGTTTAAATGGACTTTATTTCTGCTCTGGCTGTAAGGCTGGAGCAGAGCTGGTCTAACAGCCTGTAGGACACTTGTGTAGCGACAGGCGGGGGTCTCAGGGAGCCGTGACCGTGCTTTGGGCAGCCAGCCCCAGCCTCCCACCATGCCGGCGCTCACAGCCATGCTGGTCCCAGCTGAGGTGGGCGGCAGACACCATGTCCCTGCGGCTCTGCATCAACTGCGAGGCGCCTGTCCGGCACCAGCGAACAGAAATCACCGCTTTTCCCCTAAGGGCCGCGTTAAGATTTTACAAGCAGACCCCGTGCCGTGGCTCCTCAGCCATTTTGGGTCGAGCTGCTGAAACTGACAGACTTTGCCAGTAGGGCTGCCGGAGAAGCGCCTGGGCGCAGGATGCTTCCTCCTCGCACCTTTTCCGCCTCAGCCGGCTGCCAGGGCCGCACGCCCGCTGCCCGCGCGGAGGGATGCCCCGCACATGCCCAGTGGCGGGGCGGGCGCCGGCCGTGAGTCAGTTGCGGCGCGGCTGACGGGCAGGGGCGGGCTCGACGCGGGGGCCGGTTCTGCTCTGCTCGTCCCGGCCCGCCTCGCCCGGGCGATGCCTCCGCGCGGCGGCGGCGGCGGCGGCAGCAGCGGGGGGGCGGGCGGGTAGCGGCAGCGGGGACGAGGGCTGCTGCCCTGCCTTGCCCTGCCTTTCCCTGCCCGCCGCTGGCCCTTCCTCCGCCCACCTCCCACCCCTCCTTCCCCGCTCCTGCGCCCGACCCAGCCGCCGCTCCGGGCAGGGAGGAAAGGCTGGGAGCCGCCTCCCGCTGCCCCTGGCCGCCCCCCTCCCCATGCAGCCCGGCCCGCAGCTGGGAGCTGGGAGGATGTTTCTGCGGCCGCTGCCGGGATAACCGGCGCGCCGTCCGCCCCCGCCCCGGACGGAGGATGCTGCCCGCGCTGTGGCGGGTTCCGACTCGGGCAGCAGCGGCCGCGTCCCTCTCCTCGGCTCCGGGCAGCGTCGCCGCGGAGAGATGACTTCAAGGCACCAGGCGGACTGGATCCCTTACAGGTAGGGGGGACCCCCCGCCGGGCTGTGAGAGCGGCCAGAGGGACCGGAGCTGCTCCTGGATTGGAGTCGCTGCCCCCCGGCGGCTTCGGGGGATGGCTGCCGGAACCCAGCCCAGAGCAGATCTGGCTCCGGCGGCGGAGCCGAGGGTCCGGACCATGCCCGGGGCGCTGAGTAGAGGCGGTGAGGAGCGGGTCGTGGGCCAGCCCCATGCCTGCCGGCTGGCGGCTGCTCTCGGAGGAGGCCCGGTGTCGCTTCCCAACTTCGGGCGGTCCCGCTCCGCGAAGTTAAAGCGCTAGTTTCTGGGGGGAGCTGTCAGGCCCGCGGAGAGAGGGAGAGCAATCCTCCGCGCTTCCGCCCGTAGTGACCCCCTCCCGGGTGGGCCAGGCGGCAGCAGGCGGGGCGCTGCATGGTCGGTGGCGGCCTCGACCCTCGTCTGCGGAGACCCCGGCCCCGCCGTGCGCTGCCGGCTCAGCGCCCGCTGCGCGTTCCGCTGGGCTCCGCCGAGAGTGAAGCTGCGCAGGGCGAGCCGAGCAGCGCGCGGGCGCTGCTCCCGCTTCCTCGCGGCGCGGAGCTCCCGGGTCCGTTGGTGCCGCCATGGCGCGGAGCGGGATCGCCATGGCAGCGCCCGGCGGCCGGCTGCCATTGGCTCCGCCGTTGCCATAAGCTACGGGAGCCGCCGCGCGGCGGCTGCTGCTGCCCGGGAGCCCCGTGCGTCAGCGGCGGCGGGGAGCGGGAGCCGGCCCCGGGACGTGCGGCGGTACGGGCTGGCCCCCGGCCCGGCGGTGCTGGAGCGGCTCCTGCGTGCCCTTCCGTGCCTACCACAGCGCCCGGCTCTGGAGCGGGAGCGTTTGCTGGTGGAAGATGAGAACAGCTCGTTTCTGGGTCGCCGGTGCGAGGGGAAAGCGAGCCAAAGCAGGTCTAGCTCCGGGCGGGCTGGGCTGGGCTGGGCTCCGAAGCAGGAATAAACCCATTTCTGCATTTGCTTTTCAGAGTGGCATTAGGGTTCTGAGGCTTCTTAGTCTTCATGAAAGTATCTTTTCCAAACTGAATCGTCGCAGAAAGGAATCACAGGCGTTTAAAAAGGTGCTCTGGATAAGCAGCGTGTTTGTTTCATTTGGCTGGTTGTAAATAAGGTAGATACAGTAATGTAAATATTTTCCTTCTTTTATTTTGTAAACACTCATGAAATAAAAAATATTTCCAGAGTGTGCTTTAAAACAAAGACAGATGTTTAAACAGCTCAGTTGTAGTTTGCCCTGTTCTAAATGACAATATTTATAGCGACCATATGCCACAATAAGTGCAACCTAAACACAAATAAATCACTCCTTAATACACAGAAAAAACCCCGACCTGATAGACGCACAAATGGAAGTCTGCTGCTTCAATCTGTGTGCATGATTGATAGTTCTAATCAATAGAAGAATCAGAAAGAAAGAAATTGATTGCAATGAACCTGAGAATATTGCGGCTCTGTCCAAAAGCTGCTTCAGACCATGTGCTTTATAAGATGTAACAAATTGGCAATAAGGCTTCAAAAATGAGTAGCGGATGCATTCTGATGTAATTTTGAAGCCCTGTAATAATGGCAAAAATACCACAAGAACAGCTGTTCGTGGCTCTTCCCAGCAGCAGAGGAACTGTTTCTCTGTTCTCCCGCTGTACATGAGGCTCTTCAGAGGCCAGTGCCAAAAGTTTGCTGAGCAGTTTTGTAGCTGTGGCCTTGAAGAAGGAAATAAAGCATCTCTTCAGTTCCTGCTTAGTGCAGTTCAGATAAGCAAAGGGAGGCAAAACAGTAGATTTTCAGAGAAACACAGATCTGATAATGCTTATATCTTTTCTAATATGCTATTGAATGTTAACCATATCGAATTGCTGAGGACTGCCCTAGACCAAAAGGCAAACAAACCACGCTTCTGCTCTGAAAGTCTTTGTCTAGGCTTCTAAAATAGAGTTCTCTTAAGAAGTTGGCTTATTTTTGATTCTTCAGAGCTACTTCCTGAGTTAGCAGTATAGCATTGCAAATCTCATTGAGCTTGCTTGTTTAAAGCATCTTCCAGGATCTCCTGAGCGTGTTTACACAGAAAGCGATAGTTTCTGAGTGCACATGTGGCTGAGATTCCACATGAAAACACTGCATTAGCAAATTAGGTCAGAGAACCGTTTTGTACGAGTGAAACACTATGAGAGGGAGAGGCCTGATGTGCACCCCTCGGGATAGTTCATCTGCTCTTCCACCTTCTTTATGGCCTGGGTGGCATGTGACAGCTAGCAATTTCTCTGCTGCTAGTGTGGGGGACAGGGCACAGGCTCTTGGGCATGCTGAAGTCTGTAAAGACATATGTGACATATCCTGAGCCTCACTGATGTACAGTATGGTAGAAAATACTGCGAGCCTTTCTCCGAGCTTGGCAAAGCGCTTTCAACTTTGGCATGGACTTTAAAATGTTAGCAAGACTCAAACCTGTATTGTTCCTCCTGGCATTCGGTTGTACATGCAGCTGTATACCTGAATTAATTCAAGCAGAAAAGTGTGGTATTTTTTCTTCAGTAGAATGTCATGTTTTTCTTTACAAGTGAAAGGAGACAGAGGGAATCAGTTCTGTGTGTGTTGTGCACAACTCATTAAGCAATCCACCTGCATGTCCAAAGCTCACAAAATCATAGAATCATAGAATAGTCAGGGTTGGAAAGGACCTTAAGATCATCTAGTTCCAACCTCCCTGCCATGGACAGGGACACCTCCCACTAAACCATGTCACCCAAGGATCTGTCCAACCTAGATTATACTTCCACTTTCAAGATGCTGAGAATGTTTTGGGTGAATTAGCAAAAAACAGAAGGCAATTCTTTCAGTGTTAGTGCTAGCTTTTTATACTGAGGTGGATAAAAGAGTCATACTATTTGTGAGTTTGCTATTTTGGCATTTTGCTCTTAATGTCTTCTCTTATATATTCTGCTTTTGAAACGCTAATAGTCATAGGGTGAGGGGATTTGAGTTCACTAATATTATGAAATACAATCAAAAGTTTTTTAGAAATAAATATATGGCATTTATTTTCATGAAACTGCATAGATAGAACGTCGAATATATGATTAAGCACTTCCACAAGCCTACACACCAAATAAAATGAGCTAGGAATTATTCTTAAAACTTAATCCATTTAAAACAATATTTCTGTCCTTTATTACTAAGAATCAAAATAGTTTAGACTCCAGTAAAAAGTCAGTTGCAGTTCATGTAGCTGCTCCCAGCCCTTAAGAGGTGGCTCCTGATGGCACTTAAAAGCAAGATGTAACTTCTTGAGGAATTAAGTTCTCAAGCACAGTACTGTTTTCCTTTGGTATCCTTTAGCAGTTTCCAGTAGAAAATAGCAGAAATATCTTGGAATCATTACAGATTCACAGGAGTTTGTTGTTGTTTTTTTTCAAAAGTACACTTTGTTTTCCTATCCTTTTCCTGAACTCATTTTAATTGGTAGAATTTCTGAAATTAACATACTCATTTTTATTTTATGCTAGTCTGCCTGGAGTAAGTGAACACATTCCTCATACTGCATAACTATAGTTAGATGACTCTTGCTTGCTAAGATAAAAATATCAGTCACAGTAAGGTCCCAGTCCCTGTTATTATTTATTATTATGACTTCTTATATTTTCACTTGTTTCTTTAACAATAAATCTTAATACTATAACTTAAAAAGCAGCATTTGCAAAACAATCTCACCTGTTTAATGAGAAATATATGAAGACTGTCAGCTGAAAAGCACAGTCCACAGAGAAATGAGTTTGCTGCAAGTCCCCAGAGTTCTTTGTGAAGCTTCTGGAATTCTACTGAGACTTGGTTTGTGCGGGAAAAACCTTCCATAGCCCAAGAGGACCCCATGAACGGTGCCACAGGGGGTCAGGCACTTTGTGCAAAGGGCTCTGTATAAAGCAGATTACACAGCATGCATTTTGCAGTGGCATAATATATCTTGATATGTACATGATGATGGTAATAATATGCCTTATTTTGTGACATTTTTTATTATGCTTAATTTTTGTAGCTTTCATGAACTTGCTCTGAAGTTTTAAGGCTGTGCTTAGATATTGCAGCTATAAAGAGTCACTAGTTATTTACTTGCAAAGTGAAGGATTACAGTTGCATGAAAATTGTGGAGCGCATCGGTGTTGTAAATTCATGAATCATGGCAGTTAGAGCAGGTAAGATTTCAAAAAGTGTGATGTGTAAAGAAGTTGTGAAACAGGACCAGCCTTGAAGACCAGGGGTGTCCCACACTCACTTCCATGCATTTATTTGAGTTATTGGGGTATTATCTATCCTTATGCCTCAACATTTTAAAGGTAACAGTGATAGTAGAGTGCTCACCCTGCTGCAAGGTGCAGTTTGTGACTGAGTGCATCACAGTGCAGACAGGCTCGCTCTCAGCTGCCTGCTGTGGGGAATGGCATGGATAATTTATGAGAGCTGCTTTTTCTGAGGAAAAGGGTACAGAGAGCATGCGTCTCCTCTAAATTAGGCTATCTTGTCTCAGGTTATTATGATGTATAAAATTAGCCTAGTCATGTGCTTTTAAAACATTTAAGTTAGAGCTTTCCCTTAATGGGGGTCTGCGCTCTTATACAGGGCACTACTGCTCTAGTGCATAGAGACTCCAGGTGAGATCAAAGTCCTGTTTTGCCCAGCATTATTGTTAGGGAGCTGTACAAGCACATTGTCAGAGGCAATTGCTACCCTGAAGCTGATAGCCTAAGTTAACCAGGCGGAAAAGAAAGGCGAGGAAAATAACCTATCACTTCAGTTTTACCAGCGAGAGAAATAGAGACCTGTGGAAGTTGTAGGGAATTGGCTTGAACGGAAATGGGACAAGGCTCAAGGGAGATCAGCCTCAGTGCTGGGAGTAAAACCTAGTTGGTCTGTGCTTTGCAGTGTGCCAAGGGTGGATTTAAGTAAGGGGCTGAAGGGTCTTTGCCACTTCTTGCAGGGCGCACTGTGGGCCTTGCAACAGATAAATGGCTTCCCTAACTGCCCTAGGGTATTGTTGCCCCCGACCACTTTTGCCGTATCAACATCCAGATCGAGACTAAAAGTTATTTATTTCATAATTGGCCAGTGGGTTTGTGATAGCGACAGTCATTTTCAGGCTTCTGGCATGACAATCATTTACAAGCCATCTGTGCCAGATTTAGATCACAGCTGGAAAGCGGATATGAAATGTTATGTCGTCTCTTGCAGTTCCCGGAGTTGGGCGGTTTTGACTCTTACGCCTTAGGGTTTTTGGACATTTACATAAAGCGCCATCCATTTAAACATCCAAGCAGCAGCATTTCTGGAAGGTGGTACTTTTTGTTAGTAACTAAAAATTGCCATAGTAGAGAGCTGGATTCTTTTCACACTTCCACCTTGTTCCTCATTCCCTCACACTAATGACTTATTTTCTAATTCATGCTTTTCTGCTCTTTCTCTTTATGAACAGATTTCTTTTTGCTGTTTGTCCCTACATCTTGTTCTCCGTGCCTTTTTTTTTTTCTTTTCTCTTTCCTTCATAATTCATTTTCATGAAAACAGAATTCTAGTTTAGCAGCTATATGGTGCCTGCAGAAGATACCTCCTCTGTAAATGTTTGCTATTTAATTTGTATTTTAGTGTTTGTAACTTTTGAATAATTCCAGCTTCTCATTGTATTACTAAAATAGTTTTGCCATTTTTTGACATTTATTTTTGAGATTATTGAGTTTTTTTTCTTTTTTTTTTGCACAGATTATTAAAAGATTAAGCGTGGATGTTAAAATGAATGTTTATTTTCTATCTCATTGCTGGAGTTTTGCTACTGTCATATGTGAAGGCCAGTAACTGGAATTAGGGGATCCCCTTCTTGGTCATAGTCTGTGTAATGAAAATGTGGTTGGGGGGGGAACAGAAGGACTGTTCTCTCACAGTTTTAAAATCTCTTTTAACATTATGTAGTGGCAGGACAATACCTGCAAGTTCTGAAGACTCTCAGCTGAGAACGTAACACCTCTCTGGGCTCTGTTACCGTTTGTATAATGCTAATAGTATGGAGGTGTACAGCAACAGAGTCTTCAGTCTGAAGAATTTTCAGTTTAGAAGACAAATGCAAAAGAGAGGTACAAGCAAAAAAGATCAGGATGATTGTTGGCATACTTGTTGCTTTCACTTTTGTTAACAGACGTGGTCATCAGCATCTTTTGACTATCCCGTTCTTAAGAAAATTGGAATTAAAGGGGTAGTGCTTAAATAGATATGAAAATGTGCTCCCAGAGAAGGGTTTATTGTGTGCAAAGGTAACTGTGGGAGGTGGAAAGATTGGAGTAATTATTTTGGTACACATAATAAAAAAATGAAACTTTTTTTTTCTGCTGTAGTTGTTTTGCACCAGCTCATTTTATCTAATACTTGATGGTAATGTAGCTTTTTTGTTTTATACCAGTTCAGTAACTGTGGGTGTATTGTGGGTCATCTATGGAGTAATTTCTGTTTAGGTCTACATTGTGTAGCTTTGTGATATTTGTCTTTAAATACTCGGTTTGCTTTGTACCTAAATTGTTTGCTAGATGTATTTATATTTTCTTCCTTTACATTAACAAGAACATAAAATACAGCTTTGCTTTTTTTGGATTGCTAGTAAGTTGTGAGGTTATGTATTTATCTATTATTTACTCTGAAAGGGAAAAAGTGCCCTAAATTCAAGCCGCTTCCTTTGGGGAAATGCAGCAGTGCCTTATACAGCAAATGATAGTAACTGCTTCTGCTAGTACAAGAACTTTGCAGATCTTGGATGCTGATTCTGTGCAGTCAGACTACCACCCTTGTAGTAGTGAGACTACTTCCCTCGAGGTAGGGATACTGTAGCATCTAACACCGTCCTCTGCAACACAGATGTGTGGTTTCTTGCAGGAAGCAGTCACAAAGAGGTGCCACAGAAGCGTTTCTAATGACTTGAAAAGGAATTGGATTGGTTCCACGACTTTCTCTGAGCTCATGTTTTAGCCGAGCAAGTAATGGCAAGCAGTCTGTAATACATTAGTATGAATGTGCAAACGCACTTTGTTTGTGGGTGACATACTTACCTTGCTCTCTGACAATACAAGTGCCCGAGTTATTCTTTCATGGAGTTTTAGCTTGAGTTCTTAGATGTTTACCAAAATTAAGGCTGGGATTGCAGATTTCAGTGGAAGCTTCAAGGTTCCTGTTGAGATGCGTGCTAAGACAAGTTTGTGAATATCATAATTCATAATTAATGTAACTCATTTGACACAGGTAATGAAACCACAGCATGAAGTTTTTAATGGTAATTTTAATTGTAATCACAGTTCTAACTACCTGCAGGTGAAAAATTACAAGATGAAGAAATTCCTTGATTAACTTCAAGTAATGACTGAGTTAGAAACTGTATCTGCAAGTGAAATAGAGATACATCAGTATTTCATCCATTTCATCCATCAAAACAGGTTTGTCTTTCAATTTGGTCTCAGTTTGAAAGCAAAATAAAAAAAGCTAAAAGATGGTATTTCCATTAATGGTACCTGTGTTGCAGCAAGAAGCATAAGGAAAATTGGTCTGTGTTTTTTCCAGAGCATGTTATTGCTGATCGATGCTATTGTGGCAGCATTTTCACTTGTCTACAGCAACAGCAACAATAAAATAATATGTAGCACCATGTTGCAATTTTTATTTCTGTAAATTTGAAAAAAATATTTGATATATTATAGAAATTAAAGAATAGATAACTTGTTCAGACAATGACTTGGACTTACTGCTGAGGTCAGGTTGAGTGGCAACTGAGAGACTAAGACACTTACAGTACCTTGGAATGCATCCCACTATTTTTGGCAGATATAAATCCTAAGACTCAAGCCAGGAGTGTGAATTTCCATTAACAATCTTTTGCAGACCTAGGGATTGCGTGAACTATTACATGCTTACCTAAAACTTTAAGCTAGTTATATGGGTAAAGAATGTGTGTTTTGGGACACTGCACCTGTAGAGGAATGTTAAATAATATTAAAGATGTCTCTCACCAGTGAGACAGACTTTGACAATTGACTCTTCCAGGTATTGTTTTTTTAACATTTTACTGGATGTTAAATCAGTTCACTGGATGTTGTTGCAGATTTAAAAAGTGAAGTACAAGGTTTGAGAGACAGATTTTGTGCTTGCCCTAGAATAACACTAGCGCTGTTTTATTGCCTGTCCTTAAGGCAGAGTTCAGGTGCCTCTGCACATTGCATATCATTAAATCTATGCAATCATAGAATCATAGAATGATAAAGGATTGGAAAAGACCTTTAAGATCACCAAGTCAAACTGTAACGTAAGACTCGCTGCCAAGTTCATCACTAAACCATGTCACTAAGTGCCACATCTATGTGAGGTCTTTTAAATACCTCCAAGGATGGTGACTCAGCCACTTTCCTGGGCAGCCTATTCCAGTGCCTGACAACCCATTCAGTGAAAAGAATTTTCTTGATATCCAGTATAAATCTCCCCTGGAGCAATTTGAGGCCATTTCTTCTTGTCCTATCACTTGTTACTTGGGAGAAGAGACCGACTCTCACCTTGCTTCATCTTCCTTTCAGGTAGCTATAGAGGGCAGTAAGGTCCCCCATGAGCTTTCTGTTGTCCAGACTAAAGAACCCCAGTTCCCTCAGCCGTTCCTTGTAACACTTGTGCTCCAGGCCCTTCACCAGTTTCATTGCCTTTCTCTGGACTTGGTACAGCAACTCAGTATCTCTCTTGCAGTGAGGAGCCCAGAACTGAACGCAGGATTCAAGGTGTGGTGTCACTAATGCCAAGTACAGGAGAAAGATCACTTCCCTACTCCTGCTGGCCACACTGTGTCTGGTAAAAGACAGGATCCAGCCTGTTCAGACCCCTCTGCGGAGCCTTCCTATCCTCCAGCAGATCAACACTGCCGGCCCAGCTTGGTGTCGTCTGTGAATTTACTAAGGGTGCACTTGATCCCCCCATCCAGGTCACTGGCAAAGATATTAAACAGAACTGGCACCAGTCCTGAGACCTGGGGAACACCACTTGTGACTGGATTTAACTTCCCCTGGAGGTTCCCATGCACTGTGCTGGAGGGCGCCACTGCGGATCATGACAGCATCAGAGTTTCTTGCCTTAGTGACAGATGGAAACACAAAGAACCATATAGCTTTGCTTGGTGTTGAATTGGTTAAATTCTTTCCTTCTGTATTTGATCTCTGTGGTATGTCCATGCTGCATACTGCGGTGCAGTAGAGAGACACTTGGGTGAGCTGCATATGAGCTGACACAGCTCACAGGTATTGAAAGCTGTACAACCACATCAAAAATGCAGGAGTGATTTACTCCTTTGAGGAGCAATGCAGTTCAGTCTGTGAGGAATTAGAGAATACCATAGTTAAATTGTTTCCAGTATATGTATTAGCATGTTTTCAGCTGCCTGGGTATCTGTCATAGCACAGTTCACAATGTGGATTTAACTTTTAATTTATTATCTGGTCTAAACAAATTTATTATCTGGTCTAAACTTTTAATTCAGTATCAGGTCTAAACAAAGAATGTTAATTTTTGTGTGTTAAGAACACCAGCCACCTATGAGAGACCTAATCTAGGCTCTGGCTTTTCAGAATATTAGGATAATTCATCTTGGATATGCCAGATACATTGGTAAAGGAATACTATGTTAATACCTAGAGAAACTGGGCCATCATATCAGTGCAGAAAGATCATGACATTGCTAGAAGTTTGAGGCATCCTGGAAGATGCCTTTTAAAATGTTAGCTATTTCAAAGAATGATATGATGTAGTATCCTGGCAGTATTGATCCAGCTTGAAAAAATGTTAATTACTTCTTCAGGGCTTGAATATCACACACAGATTTTAAAGATCAAGAAAAACCAGTGCAGGAGAAATTTAAATGAAATGAAAGGTTCTCCCTTTTCTTCCTGCCTGCCTTCCCTTTTTCCTTGCTGTTTGATTCTTGGGCACCTTCTGTTATTTATTCATTTAATGCTATATGCCTGAGGCACAGTAGAGGTTGTTCTGTGTAGTACGGGGATGACAAAAAGTTTTCCAATCCTGTGCACTCTGTATCAGAGTGATTTGCAGATTATTTTATTGGAAAAAATGTGAAATTACATTTGCATAGCCTGGAAGGCGGGATATGCAAGTTCAAGTGATGAAGTCTCTGCCCTCTGTGTTTCATACCTTAGGAGGGCATTTCTGATACCTTAGGTGAGTGCCTGGGCTTTCAGGTTATTTGTTGGTGAGGGCTGGTCCTGTCCCTCCCACCCCCAAAATTTTCTTCTGAAACTCTGGAGGTCATTTTGTTTACAAGTCCTGGATTTGATGAACTGGCATTCTCTTACAGCACTTCTGGCAAAATAATCCAGTGAATTCTAGACTTGGGCGGAAAGATACTAGGGCTTAGAAAATTGATTTTACTTATAATAAATTATAATTTCTGAAAGACATCATTTCACTGAAGTAGTACCAAATAATATAAGCTGTTAACAAAAACTGAAGGAGGCTGTAAGGCAACTAGCAGCTCACTGGAAATGAGTATTCAGTTGCTAAACTTCCAGCTTATTGATTGTTACATTCCATTAAAATACAAAGATTTTGAAGCAGAAGATTTAAGAAATGTGCAGAATTGCCGTATTTTCACATTAGGCTGGTATAGGCCTTTCAAAAGATGGAATGTGGGACTACACAGGGAACCTTGCAGAGAGTCTGTGGCTGGATTTTCAAGAGTGTTCAGGGTCATTCTGATTCTCTGCTTATGGTATTTCCTAATTGTGAGCCTCTTTGAAAATCTGAAGTTTCTGATGAAAATACTTAGGTGGAGAGAGAAGAGAGGAGAATGACTGTTGTGCTGTCTAGTCAAAACGACAAACTGCATGTAACACGTTGCAGGTTTTAAGTGTTCTTTGGCAAGAATGGCTCATTCTCGACTGAAAAAGCTTATTCTGATTAAAATGTGGGATACATTAGAGGCATTGAAGTTTTCACTGCGTTGCACAATGAATTGCATGCCCAACTGACATTGCGAGGAGTCCTCAACGTAATTCTCTAGCACTGGGGATGAAAATTCATCCCACAGGGTTTTAGTTTACGGCTAGCTCTGCAGTATTGCATTTACTGTGGACTTGGATTAACAATGCCAAACATGACTGCATATGGGTTTAAACTTAAACAGGGGAAGTTCAAGTTATATATAAGGAAGAAGTTCTTTACTGTGAGGCTGGTGAGGCACTGGGACAGGTTGCCCAAAGAAGTGATAAATGTTCCATCCCTGGCACCGTTCAAGGCCAGGTTGGACAGAGCCTTGGGTGACATGGTCTAGTGTGAGGCATCCCTGCCCATGACAGGGGGGTTGGAACTTCATGATCTTAAGGTCCTTTCCAACCCTAACTATTCTATGATTCTATGATTCTATATTGCAATAAATAGTAAATAGAAAGATGATGTTTATGGTTTTGCTTTTCACTTTGCTGTTGATGATTTAATCTTGCTGCTAATTTTTCATCATGTCTGTGATATTGTTTCTGTATTTTTTATTTTCACTCCATTAGAACAGGTCTGTACCTAAGAATGATTGAGTTACTATTAATAATTCCCTAGGTTAATTACTTTGTGAAATAAAGCATCAGTTTTCTTTTTGCAACACAAAATGCCTGCCTCTGTATTGTGGTGATATGTGGCACTTCAGGAAACTTATTCAGGTTTTGTGGTTCTTTCCCTTTTTGTATGAGTCCTCTATATCTGGAAATTGGATCTGTAGTGCTCTGTCCAGTGTTCTGTCAAATGGCTGATGTTGGTTTTGGGGAGAATAGTGTATGTGCTGCTGGGAGAGTGCCCAGACATAATATGAATTGAGTTAAATTTGTAAGTAAGTCAGTGGCAGTATTTCCTTATAATCTTCCAGCTTTTCTTAAATTAAATGTTTTAATGATCCTAAAGCAGATAAATATTTGAGCAGGATTTTAGATCTGTGCTCCCATCCAGGAGCTGTCATCAAAAGTCTTTCTAAAGCAGGTTACAGATGCAAGCAGAGGTTCCTCTGTCAGCAGTTGGGAGCAGGGAGAGCATGTGTTCCCTGGGGAGAGCAGCATAGTTTGCAAGCGCGCATGGCTTCAGCAACGTGGGTGAGCAGTCTCTGATCACTGCTGTAGTCACTGTTGTGGGGTTGGCAGTCCAGTGAAGCATGCTGCATGCTCCCAGTTTCCTGCACATAAAGGTGCAGCATGTACACTGATAGCAGTACAGTGCTACCCCAGAATAATAAACTCTTCTGAAGGGTCATGTAGAGGAAGCTGTGCTGTCTTACACATTTCTAGCTTGCTTGTGCTTATGGGCTGGCTTTCCATAATTCTTGGGCTGAACTCCTCCTCATCATGTTATGGTTTTGGCTAAGTCCTGAAAGAGCAAGAACATTGAGCTCTCTACATCTGACAGAATGAAGTGAATGTGGATCATCCTTGTAACCTTATATTCACAATAAACACAAAGTCATGGGTGTGCATTGAAATATTAGGGCTGTGAAAAGTGTCCAAATAACAGTGATCGCATGCTTGATCAATTTTTGTGCAGTGGGCAATTGGTGTTCCATAAAGCAACCGGAAGATCCACAGCCATATGTAGTTATCTAAGAGGAGTAGAAAAACATCTGCTGGTGTATGAGTGTTGATTAGACCCCAAGGGGGATCTTATTTTTACTCTTTTTTTTTAATGGTCCAATAGCTAAAATGATACTTTCTGCCTTTCTCAAATGCATTTGGAAACAGCTTCCCACAGTGCCAGAAGTGGTTTAATTACATCTGATACAGTTAAAAGGGGTCTCCAGCTTTGTCTGATACAGCTTCCCCTCTCTGAGAGTACACGCGCTTGCTTATTATTCCTACTGTTGTCTCCTTTTCCTAGTGCTATATAAAGTATGACTGCGGCCTGAGCTCGGTGGTGTGGGTGTGCCTTGGTGTGGTGCTGTAGTGCACTGCCGGTCCTGTGTCTTACCCTCACATGCTGTGTTTTGTGTGGAGCTCTGGGAGATGCTCCAAAGGCAGAGGCATATTACCCTGTATTACAGATGAGGACACTGCACATACAGCAGAAGTGTGGCTCTTCCAGGGTAAAATTTCAGTAGCAGGAATTGTATTTGCTTTATCTTCCACCCTTCTTGCCTCTAAAACAGATTATCTTTTTAATTTCTTTTGTATTTCTGTTTGTCTGCTTATAAGAAATCCAAATAAGAGCCATGCCTATATTGACAAGAAAAAATGAACCCGGTAATCTTTCTTCACCATGTGTTGGGGTTGAAAGGGATCTTCTGCATATACCTTGTAATAATTGATCCTAGGATCCCTACAGCTTTTGAAGCCAGAATTCCTATAGCTTTTGTACATCATGTTTCCCTACGTGAATTCTCATTAATAATACTGATCTAAGTCTAAAACCTTCCTCTCCACAGAGAGGCCATTTAAGGTCTTTGACTCTACCCAGCCACCACCTTCATCATGAAAGCTGTTGGACTTTGCTTTTAGTTGAAATTAATCAACTGAAGAAAAAAAATTATGGACATTACGAATGTATAAATCTTTCTTCCTTAAGAAACCAGGCGAAAGGCAACCCCCCCCCCCCCCATTGTACAGATACTGAATTGGCAGTGAAGGAATTTGAAGTTTGAATGCGCTGGTCAAATTTTATTACAGAACCCCTTTGGACATGAAAATTGTTCCTGAAACTTCCAGATATACATCTGTTCACTGCTTTTTGTCTTTTCCACAACATGCAGCGCTAACACACGTTTCATGTGAGACAGAAATGCCTCTTTGTCAAAGAACTGAATGTTTTGAATTTAATTTCACTTGCATGGTATGATTTGCTTCCTGTTCTAGAAAAACAGCAACCAGTCTGATAATCGCGTATTTCTATTCACATTTTACCCACATTTTAACTGAAAATGTTTCATAGGAGAGAACTAGCAGGCTTAGAAATATGTCTGCTTTCAAGGCTGTATGTATGTGGCTCTTCAGTCCCCAGTGGAGATTGATTTTGCTATAATTGTTGCCAACAGGCATTCTAGCAGGTGAATTAGAAGAATTAAAGTGGCAACTTCAGACACATATTAAAAAGAATATGAAAAGGAAGGTAAAAAGCCCTTTCCTGTAATGGGTTGCTTCTGATGTCGCAGCACCTGAACAGCTCTTTGTTCAACAAAAACCTTTACATCTTTGTTGAGGTTTAACCCCAGCCAGCAACTAAGCCCCACACAGCTGCTTGCTCACTCCCCCCTGGGTGGGATGGGGGAGAGAATCAGAAGGGTAAAAGTGAGAAATCTTGTGGGTTGAGATACAGACAGTTTAATAGGTAAAGCAAAAGCGGCACACACAAGCAAAGCAAAACAAGGAATTCCTTCACCACTTCCCATGGTCAGGCAGGTGTTCAGTCATCTCCAGGACAGCAGGGCTCCTTCAATGTAATGGTTACTTGAGAAGACAAACACCATCACTCCCAGTGTCCCTCCCTTCCTTCCTTTTTTCACCAGCTTTATATGGAGGAGGAGGAAGGAAGAGCATGGCATTCTGTGGTATGGAGCATCCCTTTGGTCAGTTGGGGGCAGCTGTCCCAGCTGTGTCCCCTCCCAGCTTCTTTTGCACCTCAGCCTGCTCACTGGTGGGGTGGGGTTAGAGGCAGAAAATGCCTTGACTCTGTGATAGCACTGCTCAACACTTAACAAAAATGTAGCCCATGCTACCTACTATGAAGAAAATTAACTCTTATCCCAGTCAAAACCAGCATAATCTCATTCTTCCATTCTTCACTTTACAAGAAGCTAAACGCAAGCTTAGGACAGCCTTCCGGGTAAATAGATTTATATGTTTTACTGTGCTTTTTTTATCCACAAAAAATGCTGATAAAACTTTTCTGTACTGCTTGTCAACACGCTCTTTCTTTAGTAGCTAATCTGATCTACTTCATCTTTGATCTCTTTAGTTACACAAAACCAGCAGTAGTTTATCTGTAGACTTTTTAAATGACACACTGGAGCAGATTAGTTTATGCTTGTTTTCTTTGTTGAAAAATAGCACAAAATCCAAGACCTGTGCATCTTGAATTACCTCAGGATCTATTTGTCATGCTTAAACAAATCTGCTACAAATCGTGTGGCTCTCATCAGTGATTTCTCTCTAAGCCTGTGCTGATTTTCAAATTAGAAACGGAGGTGGCTTCATACAGACATGGTTTTAATTTGTTATTCAAACGCTTGGGGTGGGAAAACATTTGCACTTTTTTGGAATACATGGAAAGTGACATTTGCAAAAATCTAGATTCTGATTATTCTTTGTATCTTGAAGTTATTTTTGTCAAGTTGTAAAGACATAGGAAGCAGTACTTCTCACAATATAATTGAGTACTGAAGGTTTGTTTGAGCTCCTCAGGTTGAATCCACAGGTTGAAATTCAGTGTAGGACTATCTTTCATCTTTTCTTTAAAAACAAGAAGGGAATAAAGATCCGAAAAAAAACAAAGCCAGTGATACCAAATTTTCTGTGTCTGAATTATGTTTTAAAAAAGAGAGTTTGTCTACTCTATGCAGTAAGTATAGAGTAGATTTTTGCTTTGTTATTTCTGGCCAATAAATTTATCTCTGTCTTTCTGTGGGTTCATAATATGCCTGAATCTTGGAGAAAAGAGAAGCAAAAGACAAGGGAAACTGTTTTTGTCTTAATTGGTAAATGAACTGCAGTGTGCTCAGTATCTGTATTTAGCTTCAAAACAGTCATTAGAATTGCAGATTTTGCTATCCATTTTGTTTCGAGGAACTAAACCCGTACAATTTGCAATCCTGTATAATTATAATCTGGTTCTAGAGAACTGTAATTTCTACCGATATTTAGAAATAAATCATTTGAGCTTAAATTTTCAGTACACTCTGTAGAGGGATTAATGGCACAATCTTAATGAGAATTAGGCTGATTACTTTCTTCGATATCATGCTGGTATTTTATCCTTTACTTTGAGAGGTCAAATTATACTGAAAATCTGTAGCACATGACTGGCGAAGAATGCTTGTGGTTTTGTGTTGTAGCTCTTTGGTTTGTAAAACATGGTGCCCTATTTGGTTAGCAATTTTCATATGCTGAAGGACAAAAATAATGCTTAACTTTGGTAAGAACAGTTTAAAAAATAGAAGATTAGATATATGCTGAAATCTTTTCTTGATCTCATGCCATTGCATGGTTTGTTACAGTTACAGAGAAAACCTGCTTGCCAATTTAAGACACCCCTCCCCCCCAACTTCAGTATACTTTTTTAAATCTAATTATCTCATGCATGCTTTATTTTAAAGAAAAGATTATTCTTTTTGCTCGTAAAATATTTGCGCACATCCTAGGACTTCGAAAAACAATTTAAAAAAGCATCTTTTATCTTTCCCCCTTTTTTGGGTTATTGCTTGATGGAACTGGTGAATGTTTGACAAACAGTTTAGAAAACAAAGATAAAAATCATTTGTTACCAGCCTTTTCTTTTGGTGGTCACTAATTCACTTAAGCTTTGATTTTGCAAATACTTAGCCATTTGAGCAGGCTCAGATAGCAATATGTATTGCTCAGCAGCAATTTGTATTAGTCTGCTCAGGATCAGAACCCTAAGCATTAGGTGGTGTGCATGTACCAGACCCTATTTTAAGTCTTCTTCAAATACAGTGACATTGGTGTTGTAGAGTCTGAAATGTCTTTGCATGGGGGACCGATGGAGGCTCTCAGACAGTACCACACAGGCTATTCATGTGAATATTTTCAAGGCTAGAACAGTAGTTTGGAAAAGATAGTTGCAGCTAGAAATATGAATTAGTTGGGTTGCGATAATTAGCTCTTAATTTTCCAGTAATTTGATGACTGTGCCAACTATAAGCTGTGCACTGCAGAGAAGATTTTCAGATGGAAATCCAAAGCTTTTTAGGGACATCAAATCCCAGTTCTCTGAAAGTGTGAGTCTGTGTGTTTTCTGATTCCTCTGCCACAGCCTTTCCCACCGTTCTGATTTCTTGCTAGCAGCACACATTCTTGCATGTCCCATAGGTGTTGTAGAGCAAAATCTTATGTTTTGAAAGGAAGGATTGCTATACCAATTAACTGCCCAGTGCTGAAAGAATCCAACATGAGTCCTACCAGTTAAAGATGATACTTTTCCAAACTGTCCGGAAAAAGGTAGTAGTTTTCCAGATATTCTCTCCCAGTTTTATATATATATACATATACCTATATATATGTAGTTAAATATGAGGAAATAATGTCTTGCCCAGTTACCTGTTGAGAGTTCAAGCTGGGCATAGCAGATAGTGTATTACTTTTATCAAGGCATCACACTTCTTGGTAATTAAATGCTTTTTTGTATTTTTCCATTTATATATCACTACAGCAAGGCTTTTCACATAGCTCTTTGTAGCCCCACACAGTATATTATAAAGTGCTGAGAGAGCAATCCAGAGTAATTATTAGACTAAATAACTTCACTGGGGGCAGTCTGAGAGAACCAGACTAATTGATAATTCTAATCAGTTAAAGGTCCCATTGTCAGGATAATTTGGTTCTCTTACTTGCTGAAATATTGAGGACATACAGTATATCCGTGAAAGCACTGGGGAAAATCCCAAGGTGTAAACCCCCCCTTATATTTTACATGCTCTACCTTCTGTAGTTTCCCGTAATTTTCAGTTTGTGGTGTAGACAGCTTTCTACTGATGCCCTTGTCAACTAAGCTTTCTTCAACTGTGCTTCATTTGCCATGAGATTCTGCTTGAATATTTAAAAATTTCCTGGCTAAACATATAAAGCTAATGCTTTATAGTTGAACTTAAAACTTTGCACACCAGGTGGCTTCATGTGTGTTCATGATTCATATCAGGACAGAAAATTCTAGCTGCTGGAATCTTTCTTACACGAAGAAAGACTGCTGCAACCCTGAAAACTAAATCTTTGTGTGACGAAGTATCAAAAATGGAGTCAAAAGGTCACACGGTAGATTTCCATTAACAGTTGTAGTTTTCTGAGCGAACAGGTATTGTTTCATGTATATATTGTTTTGCAATTCTGGTGGTAGAAGAAGAAGACTTAATAGCTGAAATCTTCCTGTTGTGTGGCACAGGAACAGCCCAGGCGTGTTTGTACTTCTTAATATCATTTCCTCTAGTGTGCTTCCATAGGTAAAAGGTGCCTCATGATTGCGAGATGTAACAAAAAAGGCCTCAGAGTAGTCAACAAGAAGTACAGTTAACAAATATTTATAGCAAATATTTGATGTTCTAGTTTTGCTAATTTATTTGAAATACTTGAAGCTGATACACTAAACTAGGTATATAAATTAAAATTGGTGATTTAAGAAAGTCAAAGATGATTAAAATTCATGCAAGGTACACGTCTTAGTATACAACAAAAAGAGGTAAGTTGCATAACAGTGCTGACACTGTTACTTGTAACCCTCCAAGTATTTATAAATGTAGTTAATGCATTTTACTATTAAAAAGACTTTTTTTTTTCTCCATTTGAAACACAAAAATGCATGCCAGCATATCTGGGGTTAAATAAAGTACAGTCAGAATGCAGAAATATGGGTTTAATGGGACAAGTTGGACTTTTTTCCCCTAAAATGTGTCAAAAAGTAGTATTTGTTCCCTTTCCCGATATGTCCTGTGACATGAGAATCTTTGCAGTATTGCTCCTTACTTTGTTTCTCCCTCCTCGTGTTTGTTTTCTCTCTACAATTGTTTTTACTAGAGAAAGTTGGAAACTGACACAAGATGAAATCTGCATATAGTAGTTCAGCTTTCTTGGCTGGGGATTACATACAGGTGTGGAGAAAGTCTCTTCACATATCAGAAAGCTGCTGTGCCTTACAGTAATGCACACTTTTCTCCTCCACCCGCTGAGAACTATTTATAATGGAGATAATTTTACCCTGTGCTAGAGCTATTGCACTCTGCCTGATAGTAGTTAGAATTTTATTGCCTTCTGTCCAACACTGCCTTCTTCCAACACAGTACCAGGACTTAACAACATCTTTGAAAGCGAGTTACTTGCTACAGAGAAGGGTGAAAGGTTTATGACAGATTAACAGAATAGTTTGGGGTTGGGAGGAACTATTAAGGGTCACCTAGTCCAGCCCACTTGCAGTGAGCAGGGATGTGTTCAACTGGAGCAGGTTGCTCAGAACCTGTCCAGCCTGACCTTGAACACTCCTAGGCATGGGGCATCTGCCACCTCTCTGGGCAACCTGTGCCAGTTCCTCACCACTGTGACTGTAAAACATTTCTTCCTGTATCTATTCAGAATCTACCCTCTTCCAATTTAAAACCATTACCCCTTGTCCTATTGCTACAGGCCCTATTAAAAGGTCTGTCCCCATCTTTCTTATAAGCCCCCTTTAAGTATTGAAAGGCCACAGGGAGGTCTCCCCAGAGCCTTCTCTTCTCCAGGCTAAACAGCCAGTGTTGGTTATCTGCCACTGCTTTTCAATAGCTGTTTGCTTCCCAGCTGCAAAAAAACCTCTGACCATGTCATAAAGTTTTCCTGCCACTTCCCAATCCTTGAGAGTAGATTTCACTTACCCACCTTTGGCAGAACACAGAAGCAAAGGACAGAGAGCAGCTTAGTTCTGAAATGGAGAATAATGCTCTTCAGATTGTTTACTCGCAAGATCATCTTTTCAGAGGGAACTGATAAATTAGAAAAGATGAAATGTGTAAGTTCTCATGAAATTATCTTTGAATACTTCAGACATTACCATGTTTTAGAAAGGAGTGTATACCTGCATATCATTAAAAAAAAGGGGGGGAGGAGGGAAGTCACCATCCCAACCTTGTTATTACTATGCTTTTCGAAGATTGTATTAATACCTGGAAGACTCCATCAGAAAAAAAGAGTCTCTTTTGTGCAGGCGCTGTATATGCACATTTTGAAAATAATTCTCTGTCCCAGAAGTTTATCATTAAAAGTCCCAGTCTGAAAGGGTTTATACACATGCATCTTTTTATGCCATGTGAAATTAGTGGGAACATTTTCATGAGTTTGAATTAATATAGCTTGGGATATACAGGGCCTGAGTATGTAGATCAGACTGCATGGAATACTTCATCTGCATAGAGTGCTGTTAGAAATAATGACTTAGTTTTCATTACTGGGTACAAAATCTAGGCCAAATGATGTTTGTTGCTTTTGACAGCCATCGACATCTTACCAGTCTTGAAAATCCGCATCATGTACTCAGGTACCAGCATCTGACAAACTCATTTTCCAGGATTGTCCGGGATTGTCAGAATTTGCTGCCAGCGTGGAAGGTAACTACAGAAAATGAACTCAAACCAAAATGAAAAATCTGTTTTCTTCAGTTCCACCAAAAGAGTACTAGATTGAATTATAAAGATAGTATGTGTGGGGGGAAAAGTGACAAAATATTTTGTTTCAAGGTTAGTATTTATCATGAAATGACATGTCTTCCCTTAGAAACTGTATTCCATAGAAACTGTAAAACCACCTGTAAAAAAGGAAGAAGAATCTCGGCTGTTTCACTACACTAACATTTCCTATCAAGTTGTAATTCTCACTGTATTTTTCTTCATTTTTGATTGTTAAATCAGCCAAGAGAGACTAGGTAGTTTCTTTCACCTTCACAATTTCAATAAATTGATAGCTTAATTTTATTGTTTCTTTAAAGATCCAATAAATACAACTGTATCTTTTTCCTATCCTGTCCTAAAAACATAGGTAGCAGTGGCACCTCTTAATAAGTTGCTGCATTAGTGAATTACCTCAGATATCATCTCTTTCAGCAGCAGGGTATTTGATCTACCTATTTGTGCCTGTGTTTGCATGCCTGCTGCAGGGAGAAGCCTCTTGGAACACCTGCAACATTGAACCTATTGTTGGTATCAGTGTTTTGTTTGTTAAACACTTCACAATTAGACTATTATTTTGAAGGCCAGCATTGTGTTAACTTAGTTGCTGTACCTGTAATGCTTCATTCTTGCATCACAAAGTTCTTTCCAAGAGAAGTTAAGACTTGTTTGTTAATCTCATTTTATGGGTGTCTTGGAAGGTTATACTGTTTGATGTAAAATCGGTCCCGTATGCTGCCAACTGGACAAAACCATGTTTTGCAGACTAGGTATAAGAGAGAAAGCAGCCAGTAGTTATCTTATGGGGGTTTTCTCTTGGTTGCATTTGTTCAGTCTTTTCCACATCAGAATCACAGAGGTCTGTTCTAGGTGATGCCTTTTATCAGTGCTATAGTGGAATGGGACATTTGTCATGGTCCTCTGAGGTCCAAGCACAGAACTCTTATTCTGCACTGTATGTGTAAGCACAGTTTTCTTATCCAGACAATACTCTGCTTATTTGACTTACTGTTTGTTGTGGTCGGCTGCTTTGTACATTAATGGGTTGGTTTCGTTTGTGCATATATTTTATGGTTTTAATGATTGAGATCAGATGATTTTTGATAAAGAGAAATCAGATTGACTGTTAGGGCTGGATCTTTCCTGTGGCTGACAGCAATGTGTTTTCAATAAGCACACTTCCTGAAAGTCATGTCATTTGTCATCTGGATCCATCTGCATTGCAGGTAGTGTGTCTCCAGGTCAGCTTGTTGGTTTTGGGCTTTTTTATCTTTCCAGTTTGCTCCTATTAAGGCACTTCTCATCAATCTACTTTAAACACAATTTTAGCATAGCTCGTAAATATCCAAAGGCTATTGTGTGTTTGTGCTCCATCATTCATGTTTATTAAATTCGCCTCTCTCTTTTGGGACATAGATTTTGTTTCTAACATTGTGTTCAGAGTTTGTGTGTGTTGAGAGAGGGCAAGAAATAGCCCAGCCATCCACTCTTCCCTTAGGTGTTATTTTCATTACCTGCAATTTACTGCTGTGTTATCTTATTCAGCTCTGTGTAATTGCAGAGAATGAATCTGTACAAATATTAGTTCAACTGATCTTTCCAGGGCAGTAGTGGCAGCCCCGTAATTCAGGTTATTTAAAATGCGTAATGTGCTTTAGGGAATAGTTTTGCTTTTTTTCCTCTCATTAGAGCTCTTCCTGGCTTCTTACCATCCTCACTAAAGCTGTCAGCCTAGACATTTCAGATTCTAAACTGTAGTTTCTTTTTCCCAGTGATTTCAGTTTTGTTCTTGGAAGGCGAGTGGCAGTTTTATGATTGAAGTCAAAACTGAATCTCATTAATACGAAGCACTATCTACAGTATCTGTAGAGCTCCTGTTGTTTCCTTTGGCACAGAGAGTCTGTTGGACTGTTTGCTCTTTGTCAGTGCCTGGTGCTTGATCTCCCGTTCCTTCTGAAGAGGGCCTACATTTACCCTAGCCTCCCTTTTATCACTGAGGCACTTACAGAAGCTTTTTTTGTTACCCTGAACGTATCTGGCCAGATTGAATTCTGTCAGGGTTTTGGCTTTTCTAATGTGATCCCTGGCTGCTTGGACAATTTCACAATAGTCCTCTGTAGGCTTCCTTTTTGTGTTAGAGTTTGCCCAGGAGCTCCTTGTCCAGCAGAGCACCTCTTCTCATTGGTTCCTCTATCAGTTGGAGAAAAAAGTTACCATCAGTGCATTCCCGAGCCTCCTGGATTGCTTGTGCCCTGATTTTGATGTGTCTCCAACGGATACTGGGGTGCTTGAAGTTCCCATGAAAACCAGAGCTTGTGAATGTGATGCTGCTCCTATATGTCTGTAGAAGGCCTCCTCCACTTGGTCTTTCTGGTTGGGTGGCCTGTAGCAGACCCCCACTGGAACGTCCCCTATCCCTGCTCTCCCTTTAATCACAACACATAAACTTTCAGTTGGCTCCTCATACATCCCCAGGCAGAGCTCCGTGCACTGCAGCTGGTCATTGACTCCAGCTGATCTCATCTGCCTTGCCTGTCCTTCCTGAAGAGCCTGTGTCCTTCCGTTCCAGCACTCCAGTCATAAGAGGAGTCAGCCTGTCACATCTCTCTGATGCTGATAAGATCTTGCCTTGCAGGCATGCACACATCTCTAACTCCTTTTGTTTATTCCCTATTTGTGTACCAGGATGCTCAAAACTGGATGCAGTTGTCTACACTGGGTCTCACAAGTGTGGAGAAAAGGAAGGATGTTAATCACTTCACTTGGTGTAACGGCCATGCTCCTGTCAGAACGGTCCAGGGTGCTGTTGGCCACCTTTGCTGCTAGGGCACACTGCTGGCTCACACCCAGCTCACTGTCCACCCAGGTCTTATTTGGCCGCGTGGTCCCCAGCCTGTGTTGTTCTGGAGCCTTCCTTCCCAGGTGCAGAGCTTTGCATTTGTCCTTGTTGAGTTCCATAAGGCTCCTTATTCTTTCAGCCTGGCAGGGTCCCAATGAACGGCAGCCTTGCAGCAGGGATAACAACTGGCCCCCCAGCCTGTCATCTCTGCAGAGGTGGTAAGCATGCACTCAGTTGTCTTCTCCAGGTCACTGATAAAATTTTTATCTCTTGCCCAGGTGCAAATGTGACTGAGGAGAATGGAAGAGAAAAACATTAACAAATAATGTTCTGCATTGACTTACTGGAGTGCTAAAAAGTTTTCTGTTGTTCTTTTCAAAATCCCCAAAACAGAACTGTTGGACCGACATAACGAGTATCATAGATCTTAATGTACACTGGAGATTTAGATAAACCTTACTGAAGCAAATGGGATCAGCAATTCAGGAAGGACTCGATCATTTACTGATTTTTAAGGTAGTTTTCCAGGTAGGATTTGAAAAGAAAATACAACATTTGGCTCTGTAATTATTTGTGCAACTACAAATTCAGTCTCTGCTTTCAGCCGTCTGCCCTGCAAGCATTACTTTTAGAGCCATTTGGATCACTGGCACAGTGTTGGATCCTCTTCATCGTCTTATGTTTTGTCACTGACTTGGTACTGATAATTCTGATACAAATATCAGTGTTTATATTCCTGCCTTTTCTCCCTGTCCTTTGTTTAATCTCTTTTAGGCTTTTTAAGGATCTTCAGAACATCTGGACAGGCAGGCAGAGCAATTCTGAACAGACTTACTGTTATTTACTGAGATTCACAGTGAAACAGTTTTATTCCTCGGAAGCTTTACATAAAGAAATGCTACCTTCATTTCTGCAGCTGTTCCTGGTGTCAGTACTTCACTGCTTAGTTCAGTGGTAACTGTTAGGTGTATCAGATAGATAATCTCTGCCATATGTGAATATGCTTCTGCTCTTGCTGCTGTTGGCAATAGAAGGGCAAACTACAGTTGAATGTCCTTGGGCTCCTTCTCAATGAAGAAGATGGCCAGGCTTTTGCTTGCTTAGATGGCCTAGGAGCAAAGTTACTAATTTTACCATAAAGACTGTAGCTGCAGCTTTTACTCTGAATCAGATGCCTGAGCAACTGCCTTGGGTCAGAAAACCTTGTTGATTCCTAGCATGAGGGGAGCCCTTGCAGTCTTTCAGAGTGATTTGTTTCATTTAAAAGTCTTTGATTACGGTGTGTGTCTGATATAATAATGTTCTTCCAAGTGGCTTCAGGTGAACTCAGCATATGGTGTACGTGGAGGAGCAGAACTTATTTTATGTGGGGACTTGCAGGTGTAGGGCTTTGGAGATGTTGGCACTTTATAGACATTGCTGGCTTTAATGGTTAGGAATTCAGTGAATTTCACTTCTTTGAAGAACCTGAGTGCTGTTCCCTCGGGAGCATGACTTCAGCCTGCAGGTCTCTGACCCTGTTAATGGGCTTTAACAGTAGCATTTCATCGATGCTGCTAGAAAGCTTATTCCTAAAAGCCTAACAGTAATATTATCCAGAGCAGTTGGGTTTTATGGGACTACGGAAACTTCATGGAGGTATAGGGATTATAGAGAAGTGTAATTAGGTGAATATGACAGATGGTATTCAATAAGCCAAGTGCTATCTCTTTGCAGGAATTTTGTTTCATATGTTTTTAGAGACTTTGTAATGTTCAGATTGCACATTGCACCCATTCCTGTCCTTTTGAGGCAGCCATGCTCTAAGAGATCCCACGACACAGCAGCATACCAGCTTTCTTCACAGCAAGAGTGCATGGAAAAGATCTGAGTGATCTTGAAGATTAGTCTGGTATGGTGTATTTTTTTTTTCCCTTTCTATCTGGTTTGAATTGCAGTTGACAATATGACAGAAGAAACTTAAGATGAAAATATCTCCTCTAATTTTCCATTGCTTCTGGTTTAGTGCTGCAAATGGGAGTAATATTTTCTTATCTATCTCCTTATTTTTTTATAATGTCAACTGTTTGTTTCAGGAATTTTCCCTGACGACGTATGTTCATTTTGCTTGTGCAAAGGTCCCTGATTTCACATAGAATCTATGGGTGCTGCTACTAGTAATGTGTTATTGAGAAGTGGCAGAAAGAGAAAATGCAAGGGTGAAAGTTGAGTATTATGAATTTTTGTTTGTTTGACCAGCAACCCTTCTCAGTGCAATTAGTGCTGGGCTGCAGAGATGTGATAGGTATGGTTTTGGACCTTTGTCCTGGTAAAACAGTTACTGTCATGGAAAATATTTCTTTATGAAGCAGTCTCAGGAAGAAACAAAAACATCTGCTCATTTGTCAGGCAGAAACAATAGAGCTGCTTTACTGAGTCAGAGTTTTTCTTTTTAAAAAAGTAAATCAGTGTCTACATGCAGTTCGCACACTCTAATTGGAGAAATTTCTTTGTAATTCTTTTTTCTTGCAGTAGCTCACTGAAATGCAAGCAGTTTGCATATTCAGAATGAAGTACTTACTGTGAAATGTGTTCTTGGAATTAAGGCTTTTCTGATTTTACTTGAAATCAGTCCATGTGGAATTACAGTAAAATGTAGCAAGATGTTGACTTACATATTCTTCTGCCTTCATCTCAGAAGTAAATTGTGGAGCTTCATGTAATCATGAAACTTTATCCTTAAAACTTGATTGGTCTTAGGTTTTTTTCTAAATGATTTTTAAGGAATACAGATTATGAAAAGCTTAGGATACTAAAGTTCTTGCTTATATTTTTGTCTTCATTATTACATGCAGCAGTATAGAAAGCCTGGTTATTTTTGTGTAAATTGAATTTAACGTTGAAACCGTCTCAAAAATAAGATTTTATGTCTTAAAAAGATGGTATTAAAAGGAATACTTTGGCAAAAAGGTGATTGTTCATTTGATGCATTTTCCTTTACAAAATAGGAGGTGGGAATATGTGAATCAAATGCCATGTTTAACTTTTGGAAAGAATACTATCTAAATTTAAGACTTAAGTCTCTGTATGCCTTGGTCCAGGCTGCTAATATGAATCTTTTCAATACATAGCTATACGCTTGACTTCTTAACCCCAGCATCCAGTAAGCTCTAATGGGTAGGTTGCTAGAGTTGGGTATAGACTAGGGTCTTCCCTGCATAATTATTTGCAAAGAAATATATACAGGCTGTGATTTGTTAACTGAATTTGGATTAGACTATTACTGCAGAGCTGAAGGTGCTGTTTACAATATTATATATGGTGTAAGATTGCTTTTTGTTTTAAATGGGTCACAGCCGTAGCCAATATCCCAGGTGGATACATGATACTTGACCAAATAGGAGTAAAAATGAACCTTACTGGATCTTCAGGATACTTCAGCATGCTCAGCAGATTGCTAATATGTATGCATCCTCTTCAGTAATTCATTTTTCATGAATTTTAAAGTTACATTTCTCTGTTAAGACTGACTGAGTTTCATGCTACTGCTGGGATTTTCTAGCATCGTATCAAACATGGGAAGAACTGTTGTAGCAGTTCTCTATGATATTATTTTCTGTAGTGGTCATGCCATATTAAAGCCATAGTTTTTCCACTGTGCTGGGCCTTTAGTCTCTTGACTATCCCAGTTATTTGGACCACTGAGCAACAAAAAAGTGGCTGCTTCTGAAATGGGGCAGAATAGGCTGTATCCTCGCCATGAGCACAACTCTTCCAGAGGAGAAAGCGATTGATTTCTGTTCTTTTCAAAGAAAATGAAGGGCAAAGGCTGTCCCGCTCCTCAACTTTTGTGTTTTCCAAAGAAAGAAGAGGGTAGGTTTTCTGGATTTCAGCTCTTGGCCCCTGGAGCATGTCAGAGTGCATGGAATGACAGATGCTGTGGTAAGATCAACTGCCAAATCTTTCTGTAAGGATTTGCTGAATTGTGAGAAAAAGGGTCAGTCATGGTTACACACACTTCAGAGTCCACTACAGATGTTTTTGAAAGCAGCAAGAGCGAGGGTCTGATGGAATTGCTACAGAAACAGAGCCTATTTTATATATGTATGTATGTATTTATTGACAACCTGATGTCCCTTAATGGGCAGTGTTGGGAGTCACCCAGTCTCAGGAGACTGAAAATCTGCGAATGTGAAATATTGGTTGCTAATCAGCAACTCCAGGGTCCACTAGTCCTGTAGAAAATATTAACAAAGTGCATAGTCTCAAGCTGGAGCGCTCTACTATTATAGCAGAGGAATAAATGGGCTAAATTGGATCCTCTTTTTATCTGGACTTGCATAAGCATTATTTAGGCATCAAGAAAGGATAGAACTGCAGGCTTTTCAGTGATATTCAGTGATCATTTTCCTGCTCCCTTGTACTGTTCAGTGTGTTATGCCATGATATGGATGGTAGGATGGTATATGCATTGCTGCCTCTGCTGTTCTTATGGCCTGTATTAGCATCATTACTTTTTTTTTTTGCTTTTTTCAAGCATTGTCTTAAATGAGGAGGATTTTCTCAGGCTGTTAAGTCTGAAACTTTATATTTAGGCATCTTTTACACAATTGTTTGGCCAATCCATTAGGGTAGTTTTATTTTCTAGCAGTGCAGCTAATACGTATTGCAGTTGTAGTGAAGAACTACTGAAAAAAGCTGCTGACATTGTATACCATGGAGAAATGTGCGTCTTCTTTTTATAACTTGCTTCTGTAATTCATCGAATTAGGAATGCGTGATGAAGAACATTTTTGTGAGTGTGACGGTTCTTCCTGTAATTTTTTTTTTTTCTTTTTTCATGTGGACTATGAGTATTGCGTTGTCTCTACAACAGACTGTGTAATTTCATACCCAAGGTACTTGTACTGCACAGCTGAATTCTGTAGAGCATCAGCCTTTTGTAACATAGAACTTGAGTGTAAATTGTGAAAAGCTAATGCGTCATTATAGTCTTAGATAATGCTGGCAGTGGAAAGGTGGCATTCTGCATGCTTTTATTAGCTGTTCTAAGTCTACAATGTTACTGTCTCCTAAAGGGTATATATTGATACATGGGAAGTAATATTTTTATTTTGCAGTGCAGTTTGGTTGGATGTAGGTCAGAATCCAGGTTTGTTTGTTCTGGAGTTTTTTCTTTCTTTATCCTTTTGATTGTTAAGAGTGTTTATAAAACAAAAAGGAGGCTAATCTTTTATAAAAATGTGTTGTAAGAGAAAATTAATTCCACATGTAAGAGGCTATTTTTTGGCTTTATAGCACTTCCTTCTTTTGTAGATGACATGCTACAATTTAAAAGATGTAATTATTTATGTGCAATATTTAACCATAATGTTCTTACACTAGAGACCTTTGTTCTCCAGAATAATAAAGTGTGGTCAGTAGTCTGACAAAATGCTTCACAAAAATAATTTTCTGACTTCAGTGCCATTGTTTTTTAACATCTAATTAATAAAAATAATTTAATGTGCCAGAGCTAATCTCCCAACTACCAACAATAAGCAGAAAGATTATATGGCAGCACACCAAACTGTTTGTCTTGCCAGTCTCTGAAGTTGAAGTGTATGGCAGTAAGTGTGACTTTTCAGATATTCAGGAATAAATTCTGGTTTTCAGTGTATGAAAGATTAGCCAGTTAATTTTCTTAATGTAATTTTAAATACTGCAGAGTTGCTAAGCAGCTCATTTATACTCCTCACTTCTTATATGCTTTACCTGCAAATTTTCTGTCAAACCCCATTGCTGTGTACCTCAACATTTTGGATTAGAAGACAGTGAAGAAGAAAGCAATCTGTAGACTGTGAATTTTGTATTTATTTGTGAACTGTCTGAATACATATTTCTGTTGAAGTTTATGTAAGCCAGAGTTTTTCAGTTTTCCCTGGACTGCACTTAAATTCTCTTCAGCCAATGTTTGTAGGTTAGGGCAAGCAAACTTCCCTGAAACATAGTGGGAGTTTTCTATGGATAACTCCTTCAAGAGTTTGCTCCAGTGATTGCTGTTAGGTGTTATTTTGAGTGATAAATTTGTTCCAATTACGTACTCTTTGTCTTTGCAGTGTTCTGGATGATGAGGGGAGCAGCCTGCGTCAGCAGAAGCTTGACAGGCAGGTAAGATTTTGGGAGGGGGACCTTCTTGCTCTCTAGATCTTGAAGTAATGAAATCACTGACACGTGTATCTGGTAATTGATAGAAAATTGCATCCTCTGATTGGGGAATGCAGAAGAAAGGTCTGTGGAGGTTACAGCTTATTTAGACTTCTAACTTCCATTAAAATTTTTCTTATGATTGTGGTTTGAGTGATTCTCATCTCCACTGCCTTGGACTTGTTTTAAGCTGACTTACAATGTATTTGTTACTCCTTTAATGGATCAGAAAGGACAAGAGGTTCTGGCAAACATGCCGGTTCACAGAGGTTTACCACAAAGGTTTTATGTCCTTTAATTCCATGGATTTAACCCCTGTGGCTGTACACTAGTGGCACTATCGCTATGTTCACTATTTTGCTACTGTATTCCTACATGACTTGTACAAGAAAGTAATTTAGAATCTCTTCAGAATCTCTCCCACGAAATCTCAGGAAATGTTACTATCAAATTTTATTTTGATGTTTGCACTTTCCCTTTGATTTTTCTGTGGTCCTTTGTCATGTCTTTAGTTAAACCTTGTGAGTTTAATTTTATGTTTTTCTGTGCATTTCCTTACTCATTGTTTTATCAGCTTGCATGTCTACCGGCATCTCATTTTCAAATTCAAATGCTGTCTCTTAATGCCATAATCCTGTACTAGATTCTGATCATTTTGAAGTCATGTTGAGGTGTTCCACACAACTTATGGAGCTGAAGCAGTCCATTCTTCATTCTTATTCTTCCCTAAAAGGAGATTTGTGTATCTCCTTTCTAGAAAAGAAAAGAAAAAAAAAATCATTGTACAGGAGCAGGGAAATGGGAAGATAATGGATAAGTAAAATCAACAGTTCTCTGAGGTTGTGAAAGAGGGCTTAAATAGAGAAGTGCCATTGGATGCTGAAGGTTTTGGTTTTCAGCTGGTCTAGCTGAGAAATTAATGTGTTTAATTACAGTTTGACTTGTATAGTTGTTAAATTAGGCTCATGTCCAGCATTATCACTTGATTCTAGTTTGCAGATTTCCTGCTTTCAATTTACAGAAATTTAAATCTGTGTTTGTCTCATGCCCTTGCTTTCCCTCCCATTGCTTCACAGCCAGTACTCTCATACTGTTGTTTTCCCAAGGGTTATTTCCAAGAGGCTGTGACAGCTGGTAGACTGCTCAGAAAGATCTATTTTAATTATTTGCTGTTTTCAGCAGGTGTTTTAGCAGTGGGCTGGCTGTGGCTTTTTTGGAAAGATTTCCTAGAACCCAGTATCCCAATATCCCACTTGCCAACTGCTGCCACTGCAGAAGGTGTAAAGGTGTCCATTGTTTTTTATCATAGGTTGCTACCGTTTGGAGTCCAGTAACAGATGCTTTTCTTTGTTTTTTTCTCAGCGAGCATTGCTAGAACAGAAGCAGAAAAAAAAGCGCCAGGAGCCATTAATGGTTCAGTCCAATGTGGACAGTCGCACAAGGACACGCAGAATGAAACATTCAGAAGAACAAGCACCGTTGGTTGAATCATATCTTAACAGCAACAGCAGCACCATATATCATGGTATACAAATATGATCTATTGCATGTGTATTTACTGCAAGTCATAGTATGATACTTCTATGTTACATGTATGCTAATGGGAACAAAGGTGGTTGTTTTGGATTTTTTTAATAAATAATTGATATCCTTCACTTGTGTTTTGAGATAAAAGCATCAGAACTTGCAATGCTAGCCTAGCAGGAGGGAGTGAGGTAGCTACCTGCCATTTCAGTGCTGTGGGAAGAGAGAGTGGCTTGTCCCTTCTACCATATATATTTAGGTGTCTTCAGCCTTGATTCCTACAGAAGTAATGCTTATGCTGTTCCACTCTACATTTTCTTCTATATGTAATTTTGCTTAAGCCTGACAGTGTTAATGATAAATTGGAAACATGTTAACTAATTTCAGCTTAGTTTGAATATAATCAGTTCAAAGATACTGTGTTTCTGCAAGGATCCTTAAAATTAGTAAGCAGGTAGAGAATGACATTTCAAGCTTGTACAATGTGGTCTGTGCTTTTTTATTGAAGATTACAGAATCCAGAAGGGGTAGAGATGCTTCAGGTATCATAGACATAGGGAAAAAAAATATGCCATTTCTGTATTATTAGACATCAAAGAATTTAATCATCAGGAATAAAACCTATGGAAAACAGTTGTTAGTTCTGTTCTCAATATGCCCCATGCTTGTTGGCTCCCTAGTGAGGGTAGATGCATACTTTTCCTCAGGATTCCCTTGAGGAAAGCTTGGGTAGCCCTTCTTCAATATTGTGTCTCTTGTAAATCTTGTTCCAGGTTGCTAACACCTCCAAGGGTTATAGAGAACAGTAATTTTCAAATTTTCTTGTTTTGCAGATTGTTTAGTTGAATTTGATTCATAAGGGATTCATAAACCTCAGTAGAAAAAGGCTTCCTTCCCTCAGTATTAATGGGCATGTTAATACTCAGGGAATATTTCAGAACTGAAATCTGCTTGTTCTGGTAATGCAGTTGCCTGTTCTCAGGTTGGGAATGCTACTAGGTGCCAGAATAATTAAGGTTTAATGATTAAAATCTAAAATCCAAAACCTCTGGTAGAAATAAACCCAAATCAGCCAGAATCCTACTCTTAAAACAAACAAACAAAACCTGAATCCATTATTCAGTTCAGATCTCTGAACTGCACATGGTTACTTTTCATCTACCCTGTCATTTCATTTTCAGTTGTTTATCACATCATTCAAAAATGAGATGGCAGGTATTTACTGGACTAAGTAATCATGCTGTGAGAAATGCAGTTCCGGAGTTTCTACCCCTGGTTTGCAAATTGGTGGAATTTTTTGCTGTGGTTACAGCTACAGAATTTATTGTTAGAAACTTGAAAATTGTGTTGATACATGTTAAGGTTTCATTAAAATGGGCTTTTTTATCTTGCTTCTGTACACAATAGGCTACCATAAGTGAGAATTAATTTTTCTCTTAGTATTAATTATTATTTTAATTATGTATTAAAAGCATCAGTAATATTTCTTACTCTTATTGTCTTTTTCTTAGGGTCTGGGAAGAAAATTTTTAAGAAGAAATTTATTTTCATTCCAGTTTGACTTAAGAATTTTATTTTGCACAGAAGTTTAGTTTGTTTTCCTTACATTTTTCTTTTTAATCAGAAAACTCAGAAATTTTCTCTTTCCTCTTTCACTCAATAGCTTATCAAAGGTACAGAACTGTTCTAAGAAATAGTACCTTACGGTACAGAGGTGCCATTGTATACTAAACCTTCTGTAATATTAACTGAACAAGGTTTTAATTTTCACAGATCAGAGAAACAAACATTATCACCCCATAAATGGTACTAAATTTCATATCTGCACTGAGCTAAATTTTGAACAGTTTGCACTAGAGTGGACTTTCTAATTTAAGATTAACCGTCCTCTTCAGGTAAAAGTGACCCTTCCTGTAAAATTACACCATACCATTTACTGCACTACTTATTAATTTATTCGACTTAAATAAGTTTGTTCTAAATTTGCCTCTCAGACCCTTTCAATATTTCTTAAGGTTCAGATGAGCAAAAAAATATAGCAATATTTCTCATATTCAGCGTGGAGTTTGTTAATCCCTGGGAACAGCTGTCCTTGTAATAAACTGTGCAGTTAGCAAAAGCCAATTTAGGAGAATTTAATTACCTAGTAAAGTGTTAGGAACAGTGCTTTTGAAAATATTGTAAGAACTTCAGATTTGTCCTTTTATGGTGTGGTCTTCTCTGTGAATGTGCTTTGTGTCTTAAGTTACACTGCATGGCATGTATTTAGGTTTTGATGACCATTTTTAACTATGGTATTCAGCTTCAGGGTAGGCATTTTTTTCCCTTTCAATGAAAACATTTGTATGTGGCAGTGTTGGATGCATGAGACAGCTGGGCTTTTTCTAAAGAACTATTCTGCTCTTTTCCGTTCATTTGTTTCTGTTATGGGCATGCTGATTTTAAGTTAAGAATGACTCTTTGATGGGAGCTGATGGTCTACTAAATGAACTACATTGCTCGGATGAGCATGTTTGTGAAATCAATTCCTGTACTGCAAATGCTACAAAAAGTCCCTTCTTTTGACCTATCATCCTCCTGTACTCTCTTTTTTTAGCTTGTACTGATTCTGTGTAGCACAAAAGTACTTGTTGATTTCAACAAATAATTGGATGCCTTTGTGGAGGTATCTCTATGGTACTTTGAGCAAAGTAGGTCAGAGATAACAGCAATTCTGAGATGTTAGGCTTTCCGTGCTGGGAAATTTTCTTTCATACACCTCCATAACTTATTCTGATGCAGTTATCTGTGCTGCGATAGTTCCCTGATGGGCAACTCTACTCTGGAATAAAAACTCACTTCATTCCAGAGTAGTAATCAGTGTGTGGAGTAAAAGGTCAGTCACTTCTGTTCTGGAATGCAACATAGGCCTGATGAGCTATTTGTAGGTAGATACAGTGGAACAGCATATTTCACTAGTTAAGCTGATCATAAGTTTTTCCGTATAAAGAAGACCTTAACTGGTTTCGATCCTCTGCAGGGAGTTACAGGGTGATCACTGCTAGTCCTCCGTATTTTGCTTCCTCTAGCTTGGAGCCAAAGGGAAGTGTAAATAAATCTTAAGATGCAGTAGGATGGAGGGGCTGTGACTGAGTACAGCTGGGGCAGCTCACAAAAGGGATAATACAAATGTGACTTTCCTACATCTGTGTTTCTTAGGATTGAGGATTCTGGGGCCAGTTTAATTCGGTATGAAACTGAGCAGGTACAGGGCTCTCTTGAGTTTTTGTTTTTTGTTGGTTTAATAAGTAACAAAATGGCCTCGCTGAAAGGGTTTCTTCACAGAGTAAGGAGGAATATTGCTGGGATCATTCTTCTTAGATACCTTCAAAACAGAGAAGTGATGCTTTGGTAGGATGAAATTGTGTCTCTTTTCCCTGACAAGTGTTACTAGCAATTCCTCTGGGTGCTGTGAGACTTTGAAGGAGAAGGGTGCCCTTCCACTGAGGAAGTGGCTCTGCAGAGTTCACCATTCACCAGTCTCTATACAGATCACTTCTTGTCAGTTCCTACCCATATTTCACCTACAGGTAAAAGTTTTCCAATCCTGTAGCTTGTAGATGACTTGCATGTAATATATATTTTTAAAACCGTTTGGTTGTTGGCATAATGACTAATTAATAACAACAGAAGTATTTGAGTTGTCTGCAGGACCTGACAGGAATTAAGTTGAATAGGCCAACTCAAGATAAAATGAATCTTTGGCACTCTGGTCCAAATGGAAAGTGTTCATGTAAAATGATGAACATAGTGTCTCTCCCCATCTCTCCCCTGCCCTTAAATGCAAGTATTAATATACTTTTGAGACCACACTTGTAGCTTAAACACTAAATTATCTTCCTGCTGTTTCAAGGAGCAGGTATCCTTCCATTAACTTCCATGATGTTTGGCTCCAATTATTACAACTCTTACAAATAATGCATCTCTCTCTTGCAGTACCAAATACAACTTCATCACTATTTCATCATTATAAATAGCGAAATAAGAACCAATAACAAAATTTTCTATTGCTATGAAGTGTACATTGTATGTAAAAGACAACAAAGTCATTTATTCACTGGAATAAATTTAATTCTTCTGATCTGAGCGATCACTTACAAATTGCTCTCTCTTCTCTTTTTTGTATTCTTGTTTATTTTCAATTCAGTGTCCTTCATAAGAATATATTTAAACCTGTTTGTTTAAATTTTTTATTAAATTTTACTTCCCATTCTGTAATGCCTTTCAGTCACATCTGCTGGTTTGTTTTCCTGTATCTCTACACTATATATTTTGTGAAGCTTGTTGAGAACCTGAACAAACATTTTAGCCTGATGTGACATTGCCAAATTCTGCTATGAGTTCTTTTCAGTCTAGATTGAAAATACATACTGAGCATACCAGGAGCCAGGTAGCATGCAGAGATACACTAGTTACCGCAACAATTTAATTACATTATTTAATTACATTTAATGCAAATGATGAAAGCCCATTTTTACAGAGAAGAGTAATTTTACTTCTGTGAAAATGGTGAATATCCATTGGGGAGCAATTTTTCCTTTTGCAGCACTGAGGAAGGCAGAGATTTGAATGAGTGCCAGATATGCTTTCATTAATATTACCATACTTTGTTGCAGCTGTGGCTTGTTTTTTTTTAAGGCTTGAAATTAAAAATGTTTTCAATTACATATTCTCAGAGTAATTTTCATAGCAACTTTCAATTTAGAGATTTAGATTAACCATGTGTAAAAATTACTTTCTTACTTTCCTTCTTTGACATTTGGCAGCACATTTAGATGTAATGGCTGTGTTGTGTGTTGAACAGACTTCTGATGATAAGTCATAGCTCTGGATGGTTAATTTTGATGTGTCATTCTGTTCCTTTACCACGAATGATGAGAGTTTTTTGAGAAGTATCAAGCTGTCAGATATATAAGATGACATCAATTAACTATCCATTTAAAACTCCATATATTTGCATGTTCATCAAAACAGTGCCTTGCCATCCCTGTTTTCCACTGACCTTGAAATGAGAAGGTTTATTTTTTGAAGATAGCAAGGAATGTTCTGTGCACAAGACTAGTAATACTGAGAGATCAGGCACCACTCCAAGTATCGTGTGGGCAAAATACTTAACTTCCAATAAACATATATTCTGAAATTTCCCTTTCAGCTGCAGTCTCTTCGCCTTCATCCTTTAAAGCATCTTTTTGATTTATCAGCAATCCTTACTGCCCTAGTACATTTCCAAAATAAAGTCAACGCAGCAGCAATGATCAGAGAGCATCGGGTAGCAAGAGGTTTAGAGGTCTTTTTGTGCTTCTTGGTGCTGAAAGATTTGAGATAAGCTCCACCTACATTGTATTTGCTTTCAGTTACTACTTCAGCACTAGCTGTTATTTTCTGTCCTTGACAATCTCAGTATATGGGAGGAGCAGGGGCCAGGAGATGAGGGTGACCCCAGCATGGGTGATGCCCTCACAGATCAACCCACCTGCTTCAGCCACAGCATGCAGAACTGGCCACTGCCAACAGGATTCTCAGGAGATTCACAACAAGGGATGAATCCAGGGCTATCCAGAGTGCTTCCAGGTTGGAAAGGAGATGGGGCTGCAGCGTACATACGAGCAGTCCACCATGCAGATGAGCTACCTAGAGTGTAGCGCCAAGGTCCTCCCAAGAGGCATACCTGGGACACACCACACCTGCATCATGAGCTGAAAGAGAGCCCATGGCCCATGGGTAGGATGAGGGTGGAAGCCCCCAAGGATGCTCACTGGGGCAATTAAACCTGCTCGTGCCCTCAGGGCCCCAGTACACTAAACAATTATGTAATTCCTTACTGCCTTTAATCTTCATGGCATAGGTTTCTCATGGATAATTTTAGCTCTCCTTATTAGTTGTCTGCTTCCCAAAGAGTCGAAATCATTGCTATTAACTATCCATTTCACATGATTCCTTTTCTTTCCCCCCATCCCCAGGGTCAGACGGCAGTTATATGGGGGTTGAGAAGAATTTTTTGTTTAATTCTTTCCTTTGTTCTTTCTGAGGAAATCTTACAGCAGTGAGCTTTTAATAGTGACCTTAAGCAGCACCAGATTCTCGTGTACACTTGTTTCTTTTTTCGCAGCCCATTCCCATTCAGTTTTACTTATGAGAATTTTCACCTTTGTAGAAGCAGCCCAGTCAACACATCAGTGTTAGATACACAAGCTGCCAGGAGACATAGGGAATTTATGGGCACTATAAGTTTTTGGGAATATGATTGTTACTAGCTGCAGGGGTAATGCCTTTGATTATAAGCATTTTGAAGCAGAAATCAAATCTTTGCATGTGATTGAATATTAACTAACATACCAGTGTCCTTGCCCTAATTCAGGCCCTTCCATTTAGCTAATTTTATTGTTTATATAAAACTCTTAAAAATATTGTATTGCATTGTAAAATACAGTAGTGCATTTGCCCATCTTTACAATATTTCTGGTAGATTCAAGTATCATTTAGATGGATTGTAGACCAGACCAGAATCTAAGTTGATAAATAAAGTAATAATGAACAGCCCAAATCAGCAGCAAGATTCACTAAGGTTAGAACTTTACAAAGTAAAATAGCAAGCTGTTCTTACAGTGAAGCACAAGAACATCTCAGTCAACTGTAAGAAAAGGACAATCAATTTGCATTGATTTGTTAAGGTACACTGAACTGTAATTTATGTTTTTTTTGCATGGTATTTATTCTGGATTTCACTTTTAATTGTTGAGAGGACATTGGTAAATAAAATAAACATTTGCCTTACCCAGTGGAGCCAATAGTTTTTCTCACATACCTCATCATCTGGTTCATCCTTTTTCTACTTCAGGTGTTTTCCACAGAGACTGTACAAATTTTTAATGTAGCCATTTAATTTTCTTTTCTTTTTCTTTTCTTTTTCCTTTTTTGTTTTTTTTTTTGTGATTTTTCACTCATGTCATTCTTCAGATAGTGTACTGATGAAATCCACTGGTTTTCAGCACACGGTATTTTTATGTGATAGAGATCGGTAAGTTTTGATTCATAGAGATTCTTTTTTTGTTTCTTCCTCTAAGATCATCAGAATGTGCAAGCACTCCTATCAAGACAAGTGGCCATGTAAATGGAAAAAAAAAATCTGCATTTTCATTGCATGCTACTTTGAAAGTAATGTCCTGTGTGAATTTCTCATCATGAAGGCCAGACGAAAAATTGTGCTTTTCATTTACTCATATAAATGTGTGTGGATAACTGTCTTTCAATTTTTTTTTTTCCAATTCTGTGTTATCTGTCACAGATAATACAGAATTTGTCACTCCCTTACAAATTGCATCTTTTTGTTTGATTGTGTACTGTAGCTTTATCCCTCTTCCTTGTAACATGCAGTGTTGTCCAACATGGAAGTGCTTCATGGGGGTGGCTTCCTTTTTCCCACGTTTTAGCAGTTAAGCCATTGGTGAGGCAGGGCAAAGACAGGATACTGCCCTTCTCTGCTTAGATGCGAGTCCTTCTACACTCACCTTGTTAATGGACTGTTTGTTTGTTCCTCTTTCCAGCTCAGATCTTGAATTGAGATAGCACTGTATGCTGTTTTCTATCTCCCCAAAAGTATTTTTTTCCTAATCCTGTATTGAGGGTAGTAGTCAATACTTGATTTAATGAACATGAATGAATAACACTAAAATTAAAATCATGTCTTTGTTGTATTTGAAAACTTGCCAATTTTGTCAAAACTGTTTCTTACAATTTAGGAGTTGAAATGAGAATGAAACACCGTATCTGAGAGTTCATTGCTATTTGCTGTTAGGAATTCTGTCTCACCACAACACATGCTCCTCCATTTTTGTCTTGTCCAAATGCAAATTCTAGTACAAATGAATAATTCTAATAGAGAAGGAAAATACTGGAGGGGGTCAGGTGCTTAAGTGAAGATTTTAACAATTTGGGGTGGGGCCCATGGAATATCAGGCTAAATTTTCAAATGTCATCTTCTATTGTTTAAGGTAACTCTCATAAGGATTTTTGAAGTTGTCTAAATTTCTCTTAGTACTGAAATGAATGCATTTTTGAGTGACAGTCTTTGAAATTTCATCCCTGTATAACTGCATTTAAGATTCTTTTTTTATACTCTGTTACTGCCTGTCATTGTTTTTAACTCTTTAACATCCAACTAGGCATGTAATTTGCTGTCATATCAGCAAATATTATCTAGGGAGGCCAATTTATCTAACTTTCCTTATTCAGATTTTCTTGCGGAGAACTGTTTTATGGGGCTATCTAAAGGCTGTGGATAATGCAGGTTAGAGTTTGCCTCAAGGTTCCCATCCTGCTGAGAAGGGAAATTCTTGTCAGGCTGTTACTTAGTGATCCAAAAATGTAGTAAAGGGCAGAGGGGAAGACATCTGATCCCCTGCAACATGCTTGGAGATAAACATTACCTCTATGAATTGCTTCATCTCTACAGAGACAGACTAGGAGTTCTGGTTCAGTAAGTTCAAAGTTCCACATGCTAATGGCCAGCTGCTGAGTGAGTACAGAGGGTATCAGAAATGGCTGTTCTTACAGCTCTCCAGGGCAGGAGAAAGCACTGGAAACAGAAAACAGAGTTTTTTACTTTGTTCCACATCTAAATCTGTTGGACCCACTAAACAAGGAAGGTCTACAGAGCTCTCTCTGCAGGTTGGCAAGCTTCAGAAGACAGCCCATTGCCCACTCCTCTGCGGGGATCAAAGTACTGGTTGGCCCTGTTGGCAGGAACTGGCACTATGAACTTCACTTCCTGCCTCGTTGCAGTGGGCAGCACTTACCCATGAGGAGGTTAGTGCTTATAGGCAGGGGAGACCAGTGCTTATCCTGTGCTTAAATGCATATATGTAGCCAAATGTCCAGGAATTCAGCTCTGTCCTGAACTGAATTTGTACAGTCAGTAGCAAAAATACGTTATTTCTTTGGCATCTGCAGTCACGAGAGAAAACATTAGTGAGTAGATGAGCCTTACTTGAGATTTTCCCAATAATTAATAGCTAAGAATAAGATGGTTTTGTGGTGCAGATAGTATTTTGGGATTAGATTCGGATTTATCTTAGAGGTGGTGCTTTAAACGTAATTGTAAAGCTCAGAAAATCATCCTTTAGGAGCAGGAAATTCTGTGCCAATTCTTTTCATGAACCCAGCTGCAGCATCTGCACATTTATGGTTTAAATCTTATTTTTAAGCCTCTATCACTTAAAGTGAAAGTCCTCTTTACCAGAGGCAGCAGTGATGGTGTATGCTCAGAATGGCTACTGAACTGAAATCTTGTTCTCTGCCTTAGAAAGAAATGAAAATACTGCCTTTTCTGCATTTTGGAGCTCCATCATGTATGTACTTAGATACCTCTTGCTGAAAGTTGTAAGACAAAAGTAATTCAAAAAGCTTCAGGCTTTTAGTTGTTAGATCAAAGGATGGCTGACAAGATAGTGAAGATAAGTCTTTAGCTTTTCAATTAGCAGTGTCAGAATGTTTCATCCTTTGCTGATTAATTGTTGCTTTGGACCAAGTAAATGATGCTTCATCTGAGTGAATGAATATGGCCATATTTAAAATGATTTAGAGAACTGTCTGCTCATTTAATACAGGCAATTTGTACTGAATTTAATTATAATGTGGATTAGCATTTTCAAAGCAAAAGAACCCCTGTTTTTTAAAGAGAGACTGAGCTACAAATACAGGATAGATTGCTGGGTTGGTAAGTCACACATTTAAAGACTGTGGAGCAGGGACTCTTTGGTTCCCTGCTTAGCCCAAGGCTGCCATGTCCACGAAAATAGGACCCAGTGTACTCTTTAATGGCATTTTCCCTAGCATCCTGTGCACTCACTCCTTTGGTTATGTCTTACTCATTTCCAGTGCTCCTCTACACTCAGCGAAGGGACTGCAGTCTTGTGAGTAATGGATGATGAAGACACATATGAGGTGTTGGGCAGTGACAAGCTGTTTCTTTGGGCTTTTACTCACCCCTCTACTGATTTAATGTATATTTTTTATAAATCTGGAACTCTTCTGCTGTGTAATGAGAAAAGGAGCCTGTGTTTAGAGTGCCTCAGATGCTCATTGTGTTGTGAATGTAATGCTACTCATGACAGATTGTTTTGCTGAAGAGGGTAGCTGTGTAGTTTGTAAGCTACAGTCTCCACAGACAGAGATAAATCCATTTCATCTTACTCCTCTAAGAATTTCCTTGGTGCTTCTATTGCCATTCATTTGCAGGAAGGATTCCTGACGAACAGGGAAATTGCCTCACAGACCAGAAGCCTAGGGAGAATTTCCGCCTTCAGAGAGAGATTACTGGCAGTCCACATGTCATTGAGCATCATTTGGCCTTTTGGGGGTTTATTTAGTTTCTCAGGATATTTTAAAAGTAATTTTATGGGCAACCAGTTCCTTCTGGTAAGGTTCCTTAGTGGACTGTTTTTATCCTTTTAAATAAAGCACTTTAGTTTTGAGAAAAAAAAAAAGGGATGGTGGGAGGCCATCTCCATCTGAGATAAACCACAATCAAGTGAAGCCAGTGGAGCTTAGTAACTGACCGTGACCAACAGCTAACACCAACATCACTTAGTGCCCACTTACAAGTTGTTTCCTTAGGGGGGTAAAGTTGGATGATTATTTTATTGTATTTCACAAAGGTAGTTACATTTATGTCTTTGTAAACTCAATATTATTTCACTTCAAGGCTTGGCCTGGCCAGAAGAGTTACTGTGTGTTGCTTTCACGGATTCACATATTGACTTCAAAGTGTGCCATGCTTTTAGAAAATGAAAAAGCATCCTTTTACTTTGAAAACAATTGGCATTGCATGAATTATGCTGACATTCACAGTTTATGCCATGCATATTATATTGAGACTTCTAAGGAATTAATTAGTTTTTGCATATGTTACAAAGTAGGAGGAGTTTGTATTTTTGGCTTGGCTGTATTTTCACTGTAAAATGCATGGCCATTCTGTTCATCGTACTGTGATATATACAACTGTGCAAGCTGTATTTTGAAAATAACCTTCCAATGGTTCCATGTTTTCAGGTTAAGATGTAGGTTTAAGCACAGGCAGTGCAAACTCTAAATACAATTTTTCCGGCTTCATGCTGCCACAGTTGATGATCAGTCTTGCAGAGCTTTACTGTGAGGAAAAGTGCTTCCTACAATAGCTCAGCAACACATTAATATTCTGATGTCACTTTTGACCTGAAAGTTAGAAGCTAGTAGATTTTTGGAAGGAGGAAAAAAGTTAGGAAATACATTCCAGGTAACCTAACACTTTCAGGTTTACCATAGCTTTGCAAATTATGGTTTATTTGACTCTTCTGTCTGCATGAATTGTCTGAAATACCAAACAAACTCTGCTGTGTCTGCTTGCTCTTTTATACCTTCACAGAGTTCTGAAATCATTCTCTCATCTCTCTTTGTTTCTTTCTTCTCTCTCTGTTTTCTTTATGGTGGGGTACCCTGAATCTCTCAAGCAGTGCAGGAGGCCGAGCAGGAAGATGTAAAGGTGGTAGTGGATGCCCAAGCTTCGAAACCAACTAAAAAAACCAAGGCTGCAGCTGCAAGCTGTCAGACTGGCGGCACCAGAAAGGAGAAAAAAGGGAAACACAAAGGTTAGCTGCATGCAGCTGAATGTCAGATGTGGAATTGACTGCAAAATACACCTTTTTCTTCTCTTCTTTTTTTTTTTTATTTTTTAAATTTCTTTGAATTTTTGTAAAGAGCCTGAAAGTAATTTCTTGAAAATTTTGTGCAATTGGAAAATGTGAGTGGTCTGGTCTTGCTTTGGCATGTATAACCTGGAATTGAAGGAGGGCTAAAATTTGTAAACTGAGTCTTTTCCAAAAGGAGAGCGTTCAAATTGCAGAGGAGGAAAAAAAGTACTGATGGAAAAATAGCTGGTGTTTTCCTGCTGTGTTAAAGAAATGAGAGTCATCTTACATCAATGTGGTTTCTTTAGACTGTCTGTATGTAATGTAATTTGGCAAAAGAGCCTTAAATTGCAGTCAGTTCTGTCCAGTCTTACTGAGGCTTGAGCTGTACAAATTAGAGATGTAAGTAGGCATTTTGTAAATCCATTCAACAAAACCGAGATAACATTCTTGAAAGGGTTCTTCAGGTTGTCATTTCAGTGTTACTCTGTCTCACCTGGTCGACATATGGGGGTGTTTGCATGAAAAAAATTCTGTAATGATTTTGGGTGAGAGTAGGTAGACAAAAAATACACTACAGACAATGACAAAGGGGTAGGTGGAAATGACATTGCCATTATTAGATTTACTATTTGAGCTACATAGTGATGGAAGAAGTAGCATGATCTACTTTAGAGGTATTCAAATTTTGTGTATATGTGTGTGCGTATGGTTTTTGTACCACATACAATTTTTATTTGATGGTAAATGACTAATAAATACCTTTCTAGTAATGTGCAGTTCTTGGATAAAGTCAGTGTAACACTATCCTGTCTGGACTATACTGTATTCTTGTCTTGTGTATGTCCAACAGTCTCTCCATTACTGCTTAAGTAAGAAAATAGTGTATATCATTGACAAGTCTATTTAAAAGTAGCAATGACTAATAAAGGTAATTACTGAGGTCAGAGTACTGGGGCTTACCTGCAGGGATTTTGCAGGACTTGAGCCTACCTTTTCCAAGTCTTTCACACATATTTTACATATTGCAGCTCAATTATTGAGATCTGAATCTACAGCATCCCTATGTATGTAGTCTCTCTGGCTAAAAAGAAAGCCCTAGGTTAGACAGGCTTTGGTCTGGCCCTGAAGCAAACACTTTATCCAGATATTTGAAAAAAGATGGTGTGTGTCAATACCTAGGCTTAAAATAAGTAAAAGTCAAAGGTAAAATTATCAGAATTTAAAAATTGTTGGCAAAATAATTGAACAGAAACCTAATGTTTCTCAGTTTAATGCAAAAAGTAATGCCACTGCAGCACAGTGATACAGATGCCAAATTTTACTTTGAAGTGCATCTTGCTGAAAAGTAAAAATTCTTTTACTAGTTTAAAGGTAAACCTTTCATAGGCTGTAACTGAGCATCGTGCAGGGTAGTACTTAAATTATGGTTCCTACATGACCTTGAGGTTCTGTTTAATCTCATAGTGCCTGGTTTGCCTTCATGGCGTGTCCGTGTCTGTGCTGTGTTCAGAACTTCAGAGCTGTGCTGGTCAGTTCCAGCACAGAGCAAGAAGCGGTAATCATTTGAGTGTGTGATTTCCAGGGCCATTCTGCAGATGCCAGTCACACTCATGCTGGGGCTGCCCGGGATCGATAGCTGTCTTCAAACTTACTGCTAGATGTAGGCAATTTAAGTTAGACCCTGAGCACTGTGTGCTTACTGTGAAGGAGTGGCACAGTTTTCTATTGCCTCTCAGCAGGTAACACCTAGTATTTTTCTTATATGCCAGTAATATTTTTATTAATTTTCTGAGAAATTCCCCAAACAGGCAAATGTTGACATATTTTAATATAAGCAAGTTGTGTCAGTAAAAGTAACACAACTTAATGTAGACCGAGAGCTTTTGCATGCTGATAACTGCTCTTTGTGGTGGAAACTAATATTCTTAGCTATAAAAACCTCTGCTTTTGCTGCAATTCTTATTGCTTATCCTGCTGTAGTCTTCTCTCGCCTTCAGCATTTCCCCATCAATGGCACCTTGTGTATGTTTCCATGGAGTGGGGAGGTGTTACTCATCAACTATACTAAAGAAAATATTGAGTACCTCCTCTCCTGAAGTTTATGTTGATGACTAGTAACAAATCTCAAGCAACAAGCATCCCTGACAGTTGAATTGTGTTCAGAGCATACACGTAGCATCTTCTCATCCAGCTCATCTTCTTTTTTTGCACAGTGGTATTTAACTGTTCATTCATGTATAATTTCACCCTTAGAATCATACCTGGTTTACCTTTGATACTGTTGTAAAACTGTAGTGTTTGCAGGGGATTATAACCGGATTTCTGTTCTTAAATCCCTACAGAAGCTGCAAAATATTTTGGTTTTGGTTGAAAAAGTAAAACCAAATGCAACTTTAAAATTCCTGAGGGATTTTACTGAACAATCCACTGCAGACATAGCTAGTTCATGTTATTTAGGAATGAAGCAAATGGAATTGATAAGCAGAACCCTGTAGTAGAACTTGCATCATTTTTTCATTACTGTTAAGAGTGTGAATCTTGTAAAAAAAAAAAAAAAAAAAAGAAAGGATTTGCTAACGGCTTCAGATCTAAGTAACGAAAATGGATGAAGGGTAAGTTGGTTTATGCCATTTTGTGGCACAAGAGATTTTGTTGGAGAAAGTTCATCGGTAATTAGATGAAATCGTGAAAGTTTTAGGTTCTGCTTTTTCTGGTTTTGTCTCCACTGTGACTACTCTGGCTGTAACCTTTGTGCGTCCTGTAAACAAGCAGGATAAATGCACTTAATATGCTAAAATAACATTTTAAAGGTTTCTTTAGGTTTAAAGGTTTCAACTACAGTGAGCATTACCTTTCCAAGCATAGCCAATCTCTTTGTGATTTAAGAAAAAAGAACCTATAGACCAGATCCTGTGAATAAGCTAATTCAGAGAGAAAATCATTGACTTATACATGAATAGCTCTTGAAGATGTAGTGTAATGATTGTGCTCTGGTCTTAGATGTGTAATGCATTTTTAAGTGGCTCAGAGAACAATGAAACTATGATCAGAACAATGTGCTAAACACAAACGTGAAGGAAACATTAGGTTTAATGAGGTTACACTGACATTAGGCAAGAAGAGGAATGTGGCTAATTGCTCATGTAGAGCTGATTGTACCTCTCAACTTAGAGGTGAGTGCATTTTGTAATTCTGTGCTGGGTAGTATGGTACTTAGCTTTCTTTCCCCATATATCTGTGATTATTACTGGTATTTCATTATTAATGGAGATATCGAGTATCCACTCTGTTTTTAAAAAGAAACATCACTTTGGTGAGACAGAGCCTGCAAATGCAGTAAATTTAGGACGTTTTATAGTAGCTTAGCTCACTAAGCTGGTATGTCTGAAAGCTTTGGTCTCCCAGTGTATTGTTTGACATAGTATTCAGTATTGGAAAAAAAAAATGAACAAAATATAATGAGTTAATGTGAATATGGTTGTCTTTCCAGTGGAAATAGTGGATTAAATTCTGGTTTGGTTTGTGATGCTAGTAAGGGATGACTAAGGCCATTACTGAACAGGATTGTTGGATGGTTCAACAGCAAAATAATGCAAACAAATGAAAATGGTTGTGGCAGGAACCTATGAAAAGTATTTACCCTGCATAGTATTACAAGCATCTTTAGATATCAAATACCTTGATGATTCTTTAAAAATTGAGATTCATGAAAGCATTACAGGTGCATAGTGGCGTGGGTTTTTTGTTTGGTTGCTTTTTCTCCCCAAGATATGCTTGTGAAGAAATTAATAAATATCCTAGATAAAGTGGGGGTTTTTGCCTATGTGCAATGAATGGCAAAAAAAAATCAGGAAGATAAAATGGAACCTTTAAAAAGACCCAGAAAATCTGCAAACCAGGAGTTAAATCAAAGGGGAATCTATTAAGAAAATTCAGGAATCATTCTGTGAAAAGCTGTTGTTTTGGGGTTTTCTTCCTACCACTCTTGCACTTACAGCATGTAAATACATTCTACAAAACCCCTGCTTTGAACTGCACTGGTTCACTCAATGCCATGGGCATTATGGTTTTTGTCATTGAAATCAGAAATCTTGATGAGTTTAAAGTGTTCAAATAAATGATACCTTCCCAGCAATTTTTTTCTTACACTGTACATTAAATGTGTATATAGTATGTTGGGTATTCCCTGCTGTCTTTAAGAGATCCAGAAAGCAAGTGAGCTGCTTTGAAATACAGCAGTTTTTCTGCCAGGATGGCTATTTCATGTTTTGATTTGGTTTGCTGCTTCTGTGTTTCTGTTCTTTCTTTCACGCTTGTCTGTCTGTTTTGATTTGTGCCTCCTGTTCCATTTTTATATGTAACAAGCAACTACATTAGCTCTGGCTGCCTAAGAAAGCAGGACCATTTGTTGGATACTTCTCGTTTCTCAGTGTAGCACTTCCTTTCTGATAGGGGGAGGGAGCTTCATGTAGAGTAGATTTATCTTGGCTTCTGTTCCCTGCGCATTAAAGAGAAAGGGCAGGAGGAACAGTAAAAGAGTTTCCAGCAAGAAAAGTCCAGTTATTTCTAGATCTGACAACCCTTTCAGGCTGTGCTTTGGCAACACATGGACTTGATTGCGAAAAAGTCATTTTAGCCTCCTCAGGGTAGAGATTTATGGAAGCAAAGTTCCTGCCAGAGTTTTTTAGATTTCATCACAGTGAATGTAGAGCTTGGTGCTGAAGCACTTGCTTTTCAGTGACCTGATCTGGTGTTATGAATAGTCCTTCTTTTGATGGAAGTTTGGGCTCAATCACCTCCAGAGGTCCTTTCCTAAAAAGCTTTCTATTTGCCCCCCTGTCCCTATAAACAAATCCCTCTGTGATTTTGCAGTTGCTTGAACCCGTATCAGTGAGTGAACAGCTCATATGAGAAAGGGTGTATACTGGGAAATGGCTTGCAAAATATAGACTGATACAATGTACTTAAGGTTATTCAGTCCTAAAATAGACTAAAAGAAAAGCTTTTCCCACCCTTTAAACATTCCTGTTTTTCAGTAAATTCTTTCTCTCACCCAGCAGTGAGATTTTTTATTTTTTTTAATTTTTTTTTAAGCAATGGAGTTCTAAATTTCTAGAAGATGACGTTTCATGATACATCATTCTGTCCATTTTCTTGGAGCTTCCTAAGCAATCATTCTGAGAAAGAACTTTTTCCACTTACTGATTTGTGCAATGCTATTTTCTTGTACTGGAATTAAATGCTAATAGACTCAGCTCAATGCTGCCCTCAGCACTGAGCGTTATTCACATGGGTATGACTTCTGTGTCAGACCAGTGGCTAATCTAACCTGGTATCTAGTGTGCCTGCATTTGCTGTCAGCTTGTTTGTAGAGGAAGGGCATACTTACTGTAGAACCCTTATTGTATGTAACTGAGGTCAGAAAATGTGGCTTGAGATTTTCTCTGGTTCCAGAGACCTCCCACCTGACCTCAGTCAACTCTTCAGATCTGATCTGCAGAGGATTCAAGCATATTCTTAAAACTTTGTCTGTGAGCAATATGCCTGACTTCACATGTTGAATTTGTGTCCTAAGTGTTTTATAAAAAGAGAACAAGAATTTTTGTATCTTGCAGTTCCTCCTGTGTAAAGTAGGGACAGAAATACTTGTTCTCTGAGTTATGTTCCTTTCCTGATACGTAATCTTGTTTGATGTTAGTCACTGAGCAAAATCAGTTCTCTCTGATGTATGATACTTTCTTTTTAGTTTCTTTCTTAGTTTGTAAATTTCCTATGAAGAAATTCTTCATTTATTCTAAGTTATTGTCAAGTAATTTAGAAATCTGTCTTTTCATGTGTCCTAGGAGCGTTAAAGACTCTCTGTAAATAATCGGTTAATCATTCTTTCCTGTACTTACAAGTTCATGTAAAAGAACCAAGAGGAAATAACATTTGCTGAAAATCTTTTCACAGCAAAATTTTTGCATGTATAAATACATGCAGAGAGGAACATACTGTGTATAAATACAATTAGATTCTTTTCCTGCAAGATCCAATTACTGGGGATTCATGTTGTATATAGCCAAATACTTAAATAATGTTCTGGAGAGCTGACTCACCATGCTTATGCCTGTAATTTGCTGCTGGGTAGTTTGTCACATATTTAATCTGTAACTAATTTTTTCAAGACTACCATTGTGCGTCATGTACTACTGTCAGATAGCAAAATCTTTCCTCATATTTGATCTTGTACTCATCTATCAGTGGTGGCCACATACATCAGCTGCCTGTCTTTAGTTTCCCTGGTCGTACATAGCTTGGTGGCATGTAATCTTTTCCTTCCATTTGACATTGTTCCCCCACCCCTTAAAAATTTTCAGTACTCTTTCTTAATTATTTCTTCAGTAGTGAAATAGTAAAAATTGCAGTTCTGCCTGTCCTCTTTAATTTTCTAACTTTGCTGTAGCATTATAGTGCCATTAGACTCTCATGACTTTGAGAATTTCTCTGGTGCAGTGTCTAGAAAGGCTTAATTTCTCTCTAGTTTTGAGGGAAAGTTCCATTTAGACTTAATTCTGTTACAGATTTTAGGTTTAGATAGGACTATTCAAAAGACTGATCTAAGGTTTGAGTTCAGCGTGACTAGGCCCTTCCTTAGTTTCCCACTTTCAAATAGGGTTAGGAAGTGTATTTCTTTTCTGCAAAATAATTTTGAAGATTGTGAAGCTGAAATAAGAATGCATGAGACTCAAATGAGTGCCCAGAACTGCACTTGTAATGGTCTACTAGTGCTATTGTGGGGAAAAAAAAAAACATCCCAAACTGACCTCTACATCTGTAAGGTCAAGGAGGAGGGATATACTTTAGGATATATAGACTCCATTCCATGTAGTCTGTACTTACTTAGTCTGTCAGAAAGAAATTTGGTAACTACATCTAGTAGAACTGAGATGGCTCACCTATGTTTATTTTAGCATCTATCTATAGGACATATTAAAATTGTTGGAAGCTATTCAGCTTCCAACTGATGGAGATCTAGGACAGACAAATTTATGCTCCCATAAGGAGATTTCCTTAAATTGCAGGATTAGAACAGTAAAACAAGCTCTTAACTTCATATCCTTGAAATGTATTGTTATTCCTAAATCCAGTGAGACTGAATGGATTTTGGGTTGTTGATACATCCTTTAGAAGCTAAAGTTTCAAATAGGCATAGTGAGGTATCATAAGATGCATAAAGGTTTAGATTTGTTTCTCATACATCAAAAATACTAAGCAAAAGTTTACCACTTTATTCCTTTCCCAAGGCTTCCAGTAGCAGTTCTGTTCTTCTTTTCCCCATACCTTTTTCTCTCTCCCCACATTCCAGGCCTGGGTCTTGTGCTTTTTGTGTGTAGATAGCTAACATTTTGTGTATTTAAAGCAAAAGAAAAAAAATCCTATCTAAAAATCCCATACCTGAGATCAAAATTAAGTGCATGCCCACCTAATGTATTTTGAATTTCTTACGATTTAGATTAATTCAGGTTATAAAAACATTCTAAAAGATAGTTTAGATTACTAGTTTTTAAGAGCATGATACTGTCTATTTATAAATACTGTCTGGATGATTTTAAGTGCTGACAGAATATAGGCTTTGATAAATAGTAGTTTATAGGGTGGAAATGCCAGTGAATGCCAATTTTGTGTTGCATTTTTTTCCTTATCTCTTTGTTTTCATTTCTGGGTTTCATCCAAGACATCACCCTGTTAAAGTTTACCAGAAGGCCGTTACTGAAGGGATTGGTATTCTGGGGGTTGTTTCAAGTCTTCGTATTTCCTCCCTGCCCTCCTTCATAGTTGCCTATCAAAAATTCCCTTTTCTTATTAGCAGGTATTCAAGGACATCTCGATCAGGCTTTTTTCTATCTGATTTTTCAGAAAAGCTGTAGAAAATGCTGACTGTATCAATAAAGACTTTCTTTTTTGGCACAGCCTCGTCAGCTTCTTTGCCTCTTTTGACCCTGTCCTTAAACTGGGAAACTTATAACTATAGACATGAATGGTTTGTTCTATTGCACGGTGAACTGTCCTTCCAGTAAGTGGGTAGAAAGGAATCACAAGATAAAGAAAGTGAAAACATAGGGAGAGATCAACCTTGAGTATCACAATTACACAAGCTTGGAAGTGTTTTCAGACAATAGTTAAAGCTGCCTTTTGAACTATGACTTACAAAGATACACTTAGATCTCATGATACAGAAAAAAGCAGCATGTATGTATGTTTGCATTTAATGCCATTTTACAAATCTGCATATAGCAACCAAGATGTGTTCACACACACAAATATTAAATAGTTAATGCTGCATTTGTCACGAACCATCTACAGTATTCTAATGCAGTGAAGGTTCTTTTTTTTTTCTCCTTTCTGTCTGGCTGAGTCTTCCATTCCCTTAAATGGGGTTGCCAGTGGAACTGTTTGTAATGCTTAGTAACACACACTATCAGTGATGCACTCTTCAGAACACAAATTGATTATTCTTCTCTAAAAGTGTGACCTGGCAGTGTAGCCTTTGTCCTAATGCCCAGTAATACGTGATGTTCCTGACAGCACGGGATGTGAGCGCAGATGTTCTGCAGGCATCAGAAAAAAGCAGCTTCAGTGCAGCGTCTTAACACTGTTGAAGGCATTTCATTTGCTGCAGGTCAGTGTCTGTTTTGAAGAATAAGATGGTTTGTTCCTTTTTGAAATAGGTTCTCAAAATCAGGTTTGTGTTGTCTGAAGCTTAATATTGGGCTAGATAGATATGCATGAGGTATGAGCATTTTGTTAAACTCATGGATGCTTAATACTTTTGAAATTCAGAGTATTGAGGTAAGAACTTAACTTTAGGCAGCCGCTTTAATGATAATGGTTAATATGGTTAAAGCTGTTAAAAATGCCATGGTGGATCTCAGCATCTGTCTGTTCTAGAGCACCTTTGTTGTAGTGCTTATCTTGAGGTTTTAAGAAAAATGCTGTTCTGTTCACTGCCATATTATACCTGCAACACAGGAAATTATACTCTTTATTCTGCATCACACAGAGCTTCTGTCTGAAATCATCATTCTACCAAGATGAGAGAACTATTTTCATGGACTTTATTTAGTTCTTCAAGGTTGGAGAGACAGCTTGTTTATTTGTAGCAAGTTGTTATTAGTTTTGCTGTAAATCAGAATTTACAGGGTTGGTGCAGAAACTGCTAGATAAGGGTCTGTGTGATGTAGATGAGTCAGGAATTCCTTGTGGTCTTGAACTCTGTGAATTTAATCTTTCTGCAGTGTTGGACTGCATGCTGTCGGGTAGTTGCACAGCCGGTGCTGTTCCTGAGGGTGTGCACCACTCTCTTTTCCACTTGTGCTTTGTACTGCAGTGGCAGTGAGTGCAAGTATGGAAAGTACAGTGAAGCATGCTAAATGTATAATCCAGTTGTCTTTTAATGCAAGTTGACAGCTGCTGGCAGAGTGGGTTGAAATGGTGTTCTTGGAGACTTCAGCTACAGATCACACTGAAAAAATCCCAATCCCTGCAGCTTCTTCTTACAGGATTAATTTAGCTCTGTTTGGTGTGGGAAGCACCAAATTCTTTTACTCATCTAGTTCTCTATAATGCTTGCTAATTCTCCACTGTGTTACTTGCTTTTAAACAAAGTATTTCAGAACAGCAACAGTATACAGTGTGATATTATTTACTATATCATACATGATAATACTAGCATTTTTATTGGTGCAAATGTGCTTTTTTTTATGGCTAACATAGTAGTATATGCTAGCACTAAGTCTTAACCAAGAGCTGAAGTATATTTGCAATCTCATGTTTTAACTTGCTATCTTGAAGAGAAAAAGCGAAGTTAATTTGTGATAAGAACACACCCCACCCCGTATTTTCATTTTCTGTCTTTAGAGGTGATTTACAGGTGTAAGGAAATAGTTTCTTTCTGGCTGTCATCAGAAGCCACAGAATCACAGTATGAAGCTGTAAGGCATCCCTGGGGACACTGGGAACCTCAGAGTGGGTTTCCCAGGATCATGTCCATCTCAGAGAATGGAGGAGCCAATGAATATGTATTGTCTTCTTTATAGTTTAACTCTGATGTTTTAACTGTATAGTAATTTACTAACTCAGCAGCCATATTTAGGCTTGTTAACGTGCTGCTCTTCCTGTTGTATACACTGCTAGATATACTTGTGAGTTGTCCAGGTTTCTGAAACTTTGAAGCATTGTTTCATACCAGCAGTGTTGTTTATTAGGGGACATGGAATAATCTGGGACTCAGTCTTAACTGTTTCTGGACCAGTTGTGTGTCCTTATGAAATCTGCATGTGTTTTCTATGTTGATCCTCTTAAGTGCATTTATTTTCTGCTTAGTTTTCAGTGTTTCTGGTGCATGGGTGGGTGTGCTTTAGGAATGAGGCATGCAACAGTGGAATCTGGTTCACCTCGTGGAGATTCTCTAGTGCAGTGTGTGGGAAGTAACATATTTGCCTTGGAGGCTAGTTTAGTCTTGTTTAAGTCTAGAAGTATTACTGAATGTGAATCTCTGATTCTTAGAAAAGATGCTTTTTGTGAGTGAGCAATTCTCTTTTCAGTAACTCCTTGACACAAAGGCAACTGAGGCTTTTGATGTTGTCTGACAGGGATTGATGGCCCAGCTGCTTTTCAAGATGATGTCCAGAAGATAAGTGGTCAGGTGCAGATTCTTACTGTTGGACAGTCCAGCCATGATGAAGATGATGGAGAGAAAACAGCTAGTGGCCAACAACAGCAAAGCAAACAAGATCTTAGAACAGCAATGCAGAAAAAAGGTAAGTAGTCAAAGATGCCTTCATAGTCTGATTGCTTGCTTGATGTACGTTGACTCCTTTTCCTCTTCTCATTCTCGTCCCTAACCTAAGAAGAGATTGTTACTCTGTGTTTCTTCTCCTAAGAGCTTGTTAGGCTCTATTCTATTATCTAAAAAAAAAATGAAAATGTTCTCACTTGTGCCAAGGATCAAGAGCTCTCCAGGCTTTTCCATCTGCAGTGCAGTGCTGTTGTTAAGGTACCAGGCAGATGCTAACGCTCGTATCCACCTGCTCACATTTTTATGTTGTACAACTCTGGAAATCACTTACTGGAGGGTTAAGCAGGATAGCAGCAGAATAGCAGCATTCAAACTAGAGTATTAATTTTAGTTGTGTTGCCAGTTAAACGTTGTTTGTGTTTTCTTAACGTGTGTTTGGCTTGCGAGGTGAAGATTACAGCACTGTGTATTCTGCAGCATTTCCCATGTATAGTCCCCAAATGTTGTGGAATTTTTGTTTTGTTTTGTGGTTTTTGTTTTTCTAGAGGCACACATGATTTGGGAGATAGATTGTGTATGTACACATTCATGCATCTGTCCCTTCCTTCCTGTGCTGTTATTAGCTCTCATTAGACATTAACTGTAGGAAGGAAAAAAATTCCTAAAATCCTCACAAAGCTTTTTCTGAAGGCTTTTGCTTTGGAGTTGTTCTTCTTCAGTGTGCAGCTTTTGAAGCAAAGATGGCTCAAGCCAAGAGTGCTCTGAGGCTTTAAGAATAAACTCTTTGTGTATAAAGAGCAAAATGCAAGTACGAACTTGACTTATCTAGAATAGACTATTCATACCTAAATGCCCACTTCTTGTCTGCAGAGCAGTTCTCACTAAGATTCATTTTTTTTTCTGGGACGTTACTCTGCAGATGCGAGCAACTTCAACTGAAATGGGCAGCTTTTCTCCAAGTGTGGTATTTCCTGGGCATTTGAGTCTGAGGGATGTTGGGCATGACTAACAAGTTCTGATCTGTGTGGTGATTGTGTTGCCTTAAACCGTGGCTCAGAATGTTTAATCATCAGGCACACTACTAAAGCTGATTGATTTAAAAACTACGGACAGACTTCTTGAATTAGGTCAGAGCACTCAGATTTTTACTTTAGGGGACATTTCTATTTTGGATGTTTTTTTTCCAGGATATATTTTTATTCTCCCCAATTTTTTGTTGATTTTTTAGTAGAAGCAGTGGATGGGTGTTTTCATTTTGATTTGGTTTAGTTTTGCTTTGTTGCTCTCTATTCTTAAATATAGGGTATGATTTTTTTTTACCAGGTCTGAGTATACTCCTCATCAAACACTGCTAAGAGTGGACCATCAATATGCTTCAAGTCGGGGGGAGGCACTTTTTAAAACTGGGAATGCTGAGGTTTACTTATTTTAATTAAAAACAGACCTATGCTCTGTGAGACACAAACAAAAGGTATCAAGACAAGACTGCAACTAGCAGCACCTCCATACAATATTTTTACTATATGTGGTTTGCTACTTGGAACCAGCAGAGGAGGCTTGTTAGAAAGTTTTGAGTATCCCAGTATTCATGGCAAACTTTGTGTAGTGCTAAGGCTTTTCATATGGGCTCCCACTGCCACTTCACTGCTTGTGTCATGTCCTTACTGGTATGTCCCCATTGGTCTGAAAAGCATTTAGAATTATTGTCTCCCACCAGTCCTTCTCTTGCATGAAGTAGGAACAAAAGGAAAAGAACACAGAAGTAAATGCTACCTGGCACAATGGGGAAGACTTGAGTCCCACCAGATTTGCATAGCCCTGATTTGTACTCATGCTGCTCTTTGACACTAACTTTGTGGAGAGAGGCCTCTCTCAGCCTGTCTCTGCTTCCCCAGCAAAGTTAAGTTCTGTCACAAGACAAGAACCTATAGGCTACCCAAGTGTGAAAAAAATAAAATGCCAAATGTTTTATTTGATCTCTCCATCTGTTGGAAATTGCCATACTAGAATCGTTTTCTTCTTGCAGGAAGAATATTTGTCCTTTTGATTTCCAAAGGCTTAATATGTAGAGTTCTTCTGTGGCAGATGAGTCACTAGGACAGAGACAGACTTTCATAAGTTTTAACAGTGAATAACTAACACTTAGTCTTCACATTTATCGGATTCCAGTATGTCTCTGTAAAGAGTTGGAATGAGCAATTTGGTCTTGATTCTTCTTTACCACCTGAATTTACAACTGTTTTGAGATTTAAGGAATGAGTAGATTTGATTTCTGAGTTAGAAAAGGAGCTCTCTGAAGCATTCTTCCGCACAGATCATGAATGCAGACTTTTCTAAGGCTGGCACATCACCAAAATACTGGTGGTGAAATAGCGAGCAGGGATGTAGAAATAAACTAAGAAATAATGCTGGTGATTAATATCTGTGATTATTAATGAGTGAGTTCTACAGGCTTGAAAATACCTGTTGACCTGAGAACTCAGGCCTCCCTTGCATAAGCAGATCCTATTGAAACCTCTTGCTGTGGGGTGTATGTCCAGACTGGAGGAAATGAAGAAACTAGTAACGAGACCGTTCATGGTGCAGCTGAATGGAATTACAAGCATTGTATATGCTTCTGGTTTACTTTTATCCACTTGCTCTTACCATTCTGGTGTTGTTTCATCATCCAGTGTGCACGTGGTGTCAAAAGCTATCTCAAAGGGATGTGCATTGAAGTTATTGGAAGCAGTAATAACATAAAAACTATTTGAAAACCTTTTTCATGTCTCTTTTTTCTCATTCCATTCCAAAAATTTGAACTGAAGAAAACCATTACTGATATCATCTCTAATGTTTATATTTCTCTACATTAGTTCGGTTCAGTCTCTGCTTGTTGCAGACCAAACTTGTGTTCCAAAAGACTAACTGACACGAAAGTCTCTGTGTATCCCTGGAGGTCCCAGAAGAACAGTTTATAAAGCCTGAGAAAGATGATGAGGACTCAGTAGGCACAGGGGAATATTTAGAGTTTATGCCATCTGAATATGAGTCTAAATACTTTTTTCAATGTTACTGAATGAGTATTTGTATGGGATCCGTGTATACCACTTGTGTCGAGCAGATTTTTTGTGTGTGTGTGTTAGAATTCAGGAATAAGCTGAAAACCTACCGTGCAGAGCGTATCATGCAAAGAAGGATTTGTGGCACAACAGTTTAGTGTGGATGATGTTTTCTGAAGCTTCACAGTGTGATCCAGGGCTTTTTGACTTCATTCAGAGTACTAAAAAAGAGGGTCATAGAAGGTATAAACAGATAGAAGGTGAATTATGATTGTGCGAAAGGAGTAAATGTCCATAACCGAGAATTCAGGCAGCAGCATTATGGCACCATCCAGTAAGCCTTTATCCCTGTGTGGAGTCCTGATGGCAAATTAAGCTTGTTCACTCAATTAAGGGTTTGCAGAATCAAGCCCATGGATTTTTTCCTTTCCCAGATCCCCATGCAAATACATCCTGGTCCTCTTCCACCTCCCAATCCAGTCTTGTCGCCCTGGATCATGTTCCTGGTAAGTATAGAAGGAAAAAGTTAATTACGCCCATGCTGCTTGGCTCCGGAAATCTTTACATTTCATTTCTCCTTCTGCACTGGGCTTACCAATAGTGGCAATTCTGGACCAAGTGTTTCCTTTTGTTTGGTTGGTTTAGCAGAAAATATTGTGTAGGTAGCCTGTAACATGTGGAATGTAGAGTTTGAACCTGAATAGAGGGTAGCTTCATCTGCATGATACTCCTTGAAAAACTTGGCTTGGCAAATGTCCACCATCGACGCTTTCTGCTGCAAAGTCCTATTTAATGTTCAAAGTTCCATTTCCCTTTGAAATGTCTGAGGCTTTGAATTCTTGTAAAGTCAAGTTTTCAAGTGCTGTAAGGCAGTTCTTTTGGCCCGGGCTGATACTGGTTCTTATGTGAAATAAATATGCATGAGAACATTTCCTTGATGTGAATGTTTCTTCTCAGTCTAAGATCTGCTTTTCATCAGATCACATAGGAATAGTTGAAAGTATGCTGTAGAAGGGCTCGTGTTTTAATTGCTAAGGTTTCCAAGTGGCTGTGACAGGTTGTCTACTCAACTCCAATTTCAGGTTTAAGATTTTGTGTTGTGTTTGAAGTGCTTGAGTGAATGAAGGAGATCTGGATTTAATTCCTAACTGGTTATTGCTCCTGTATCTCTGGGTAACTCAGTCCTCCCTGTGGAATGGAAACTATATTTCCTTTCTCATTTGCTGAAATGTTTTGGCTTCTCAGGGCACGTACTGTCTCACCCGTGTATTTGTAAATGTCCTCACACAGTAAATCCCCTCTCACACACCCTCTCTCACCTGTGAGCCTAAGGGTGCAAGAGTATAACAAATGATGCTTTACAGCAAGTATAGACGGATTTAATGTATTAATATTTCATATAAGTGTGGTGCTTTCTCCTCAGGCATCTCAAGCAGCATGAATTTTGAGGAGGAAGAAGATGAGGAAGATGAAGACAGCTCCAGTTCTTCACAATTAAACAGTAATACCCGCCCTGGATCTGCCACGAGCAAGAAATCCAATAAGGTAAGGAGTGAGTGCCAAAGAAAGATCATGCAGGCTACTATGTACTGCATGATTTCAGAGTGCAGTCACAATAGGCCCGGCTTTCTTGCTTCATTTTTAATATGCACTAGAGTATCTCCAAGGTGATTTACTGTTATAGCTCTCAGGGTTCACAGGAGCAAGCAATGAAAATAATGACTTGGAGAAAAGAATAGCAAATATTGTCTGAACTTGAATGAAGAGAAAGGTAAACAGTAAATATTTACCTTTCTACCTCTTGCAGGTGCTCAGAAGGACCTTTTGTTTCTATTGCTTATTTCTGAACATTTTCTCACCCTGTTCTTGCTGCTACTATTCGAACAAAATAAGACTTTGGCTTGTTCAGATACTCTAAATCACAAGTTCTTGCTAAACCAGTTGATAGTGCCCCACTCTTATGTACTGCACTGACTTCACACCTCTGTTATACCTCTAGTTAACCTGTATCTCCCTATTTCTTCCTTTCAGCAATGGCCATCACTGCCCTTGGGTATGGCCCTTCTGAAGAAAGCAGTATGGGGAGATGGGGAGGTGGGAGCCAGGTTTTGATTTGTTAACATTACAGCACTCTGCCAGTGCAGCCACCCTATTCTGGTCTGCCAGATGTATCTGTATGCTGAGTACCAGTGGTGCAGGGAGCTGCTCCCTGGGCCTTTGGTGGTCAGGAGCTTGACTGATTGGAGGAGGCTGATCCTAAGCTTGGTAAACTGCCTTCAAGGCTGCTCAGGAGTCAGAATGAGGAAGACAGTATGTCCATTGTTCTTACCGTTTTAATGTGCAGCTTCTATCAAATGTCATTCTTTGGACCTATAACCTTGTAAATGAAAGTTGAGGAAACCTGAGTTTTGCTTACTGTTCTAGGAAGCCGCCTCAGCCCCCAGTCCTTCCACAAATGAGCCTCTCATAGATGTTGATGACCTGGAGGAATTTGCCATAAGACCTGCTCCACAGGGTGTCACTGTCAAATGCAGAATCACAAGAGACAAGAAGGGAATGGACCGAGGGATGTACCCTACTTATTACCTCCACATGGAAAGGGAGCATGGTAAAAAGGTCATAAAATAACTTGAATGGCATACCAGTTGCACCTCAATATATATAAAAAAATATTTAAAGTCTGAAGTTTTACTAAGAAAATATAATCTTGTATTTTAAATATAATTTTGCTTGAACTGAGATCTGCCCTACAGTCTTCCAAAAACAAAGCAATGCTATCACTTTGTTCTGCCTTTCTTCTTTGGCCTTAAATAATCCCTGCATGGCACCTTTATGGGACAGTCAGCAGTTGGGGCTGTTTGCATTCTGTGGCCTGAAAAACATCTATTTTCAATTCAGTTGAAAGAGCCAGAGCAACTTAGAACGAAACATTTAACAAAATAGGTACAATTTAATTATTTAAACTGTAAATAATGAAGTGAATGGTTGAGAAGTCACTTTCCAGATTTTCTGTTCCTTCTCTAATGACGCTGGAAGACAAAAAAATTGCCTATGGTTTCCTTATGTCAAAGCAGGAAGTGGTGTGCGCTAACTCCTTTGGCATTCTAGAATAATTTTTTTTGCACTGCTTAGGTGTTTCTGTTAGCTGGGAGGAAACGAAAGAAGAGTAAAACCTCTAATTACCTCATCTCTATAGACCCAACTGACCTGTCTCGGGGTGGAGAGAGTTTTATTGGAAAACTGAGGTAAACACGAATACGTCTACGAATTGTCTTTATATAATGTAGTTCATTTGAAATTAGGAAGCCTGTAAGCCACTATGACCTCTTAGAGGCTCGACTGTATCATGTGATAACAGTCTTTAAGTTCGCCGGTATTCAAGGCATGTTTTCAAAGCATTTCAAGTACTTAAAAGACCACATTTTATTAAAAGTCGACAGGATTGAAGCTCTTAAATGCTCAAAGGCCAGATTCTCAAGGGGGTATGAGTACAACTTATCTTAATGAGATTTTCAGGAGTGCGCAAGTAGATTGTGTATAGCCCCTAATGATATAAATACCTTGGAATGGAAGTTCTCTCTGTTACACAATCTGAAAATCTCTTCAGTTTTGCCTGTTTAAGATCCTAATTAGAGTTATTTATTGGTCTAGTGGGAGGTGTCCCTGCCTGTGGCAGGGGGTTTGGAATTAGATGATCTTTAAAGGTCCCTTACAACCATAACCATTCCATGATTCTATGAAGTAGTGGGATTCTTTCAGAACCATGCTTCTTTTCTGTCTTGTCTCCCCATCATACATCAGTCTTTCGTTGAGACCTACGTGGAGCCTCCCAATGTATGTTTAGATTGTCTGTGCCTGGGGAGAGGGGCTGTGCTGTTAATGGCCACTTGCCTGCATGGATCTTGGAACTTCATCTGCTACTCCTTGCAGTACAGAATGTGGTTTTAGTATGTTCTAAGTTACATTTTGCTCTTCTTGCTGTGATTTCTGTTGAAATAGGAAAGGTTCATCTTTATGAAAATACTCTCTATATTCTAATAGAGTTAGTAGTCAAGTAACAAAGCAGATAGTTTTGTAGAGAGTAAGCATATTTTTAAACCCAAGCAAACAAACAAAATAACTCCTCCAGAGTGTTTTCTTATCGCTTTCTTGAATTAACTGCTTTGCAAGGTGTTATGAGAAGTCTCTGGTGTAATAATAAAGGACCTTTAGTATACTCTGCCCTACTGTACCTCTACATTTTTGTTACGGCCCTTAATCCAGGGGTTGATACATAGATGGGATTGAATTAACAGCTATTTGTACTCAGTATTATCTGTCTTTCCTTTGGGGCTACAGTGCAGGAAAGGATAGATGTCTCAGGCAGCACTGCTGGCAAACCGTGATTGGATTTTCCATTTTTTTGATAGATCAAATCTCATGGGAACTAAGTTTACAGTTTATGACAATGGAGTAAATCCAATGAAAACAACATCAAGCCTGGAGGCGAGTATCCTGCGTCAGGAGCTAGCTGCTATTTGTTATGTAAGTACTGCTCACAGGCAAAATATGCAAGAAGGGCAGATCAGTTTCTGAAATAGCACACTGAATTTACTTCTCACTTATGATTATGTAAATCACCATTCATACTTAGATGTAATCAAACAGCTGCTCTTCACTAGAGAAACCAGGAAATTCAGTGGAAAGTAGAGGTGAATAAAGTTGTGCACAGAACCAGATTGCCCGGTTCTCACTTTTGGTCAGAAGGTGAGAGGCTTTTACATAACCCTCTGGAAGACGTAGGGTGCTTGACAGCCTGCAGGTGTCCTCTGAGAGAGCCTCCTGAACATGGAATTACTGCACTGAAGTCTGACCACTTGCAATAACATTTTGGAAGAGGACTCTGATTCAAAACACAAGTAGCTGAACAGCTAGGTCTGCCACATTGGCTTGGAGACTGAGATAAAAATCTCTGTAACTCCTTTTTTACCAGAAAATAACCCAAACAAACCCCAAACAAAATTAAAAATTCAATTTAATAAGAGAAACCAGCCTCTTATAGGACAGTAAATAGCATTTGTCAGGAGCAACACAGACAATCGAGACTTGAAATACAGTTGCTGTTGTTTTCATGATGACTGGATGACTATTTTGGTGGGAGTGTTCTTTCTGTCCAGAAATATCCGGGTCCAGGAAACTCTTCCAATCAAAATGGGTATGTACACTGCTACAGAAAGTTCTGTTTTCACAAACCAACACCTTCTGACAAAAATACCCAAGAACCACTTTTGTGGAAAGCTCCTGCCCAGCTCTAATCAAGGATGCCTGGAAATCCATCAAATAGAGATCCAGCATATATGCAAAGAATGGGTTCCTAGAAAGGGCAGCTTCAGGTTGTGGGGAGCAATGCCTCTGGCAGATTTCAGCACATGGAAAGGAAAGCAGAGAACTATCCTTCCCATGCAAACTGCTGAGAGCACTGGAGGGTGGCTGACGTGTTATTTTCCTGCTGCTTAGGATGCAGTTTTGCTGTGAATAGAGAATAAATAGTGCCTTTGGTCACATGTGCTGTTATTCAGGCACATGGCCTGCAGTTGCAGACAAGACAGACAGAAAGATACATGTCCCTCCATTGCCGTTGAATTTGAAACTCTCTGAAAATTTCAGAAAGTCCAGCTAACAGGATTTAACAAGACTGTCCAGAATCTGATGTTAAGAGTTTAGAGTCGGAACCGAGGAGACCTTACACTTTTAGTAAATAGGTTTATATAGGAGGGCATTCCCTGGAGCTAGGCAACTAATCTGGTGGAATCTGGAAATGCAAGGAGGAAAATACCCAAACCCAACAATTAAAAAAAAAAAATTATATATTGAACAATTTAGACATTGCTTGTTTAAGTGAAAAACGACAGCATTTGTACCATTAATGTTGCCAACTAAAAACCTCAGTTGGGGTCAGCAGAGGTGATTAGAAGTGTGAGTGTTGGAAAGAACAGAACCATGCCCACCGTTTGGAGAATGTGGCAAAGATAAGCTGCTTTCATATGTCTATTTTGAGATCAGCAGTTTAAAACTTGTACGTTTATGTAAGAGAATGATTTGTTGCATTGATATTTTGATACTCATGAAGAAAGGCATCAGGCTTTCGGGTGTGCTGTGGCCAGAGGACAAAAGGAAACTGGAATGATATTTCATTGTTAGCCAGGCTTGCTAAAGTGAGATTATTCATGAGCACTGCTGAAGCATCCTTGTCCTAAGGTAACCTTTTTATTCCTGCCCTGAGATTTTTTCCTGCAGCAAGCCCTATAACAAACAGTACTTTGAAAGCACCACTATGCCTCTTGCTGTCTTTCAGCACAGCCAGTCAGCTACCCACCCAGAGTGGAAGCTGTACCCACTTCCACCAACTTACTGAGCCTGACCTGCTGAATTTTCTCAGCAGGTCTGTTTTGTACTGGCAGAAGTTGCCGATGCATCTGCTGTTAACTGTGGGATAAATGTATGAGAACTCTCATTGTGGAGCTCACCTTAGGGCATGTTTCAAGCAACAGGAATAAAATCTGTGCAAGGACCGAGTTTTACCGGGTGCAGCAAGCCATTTTTACTCTCCCTGTGGGTGGCAGTCTAGCTTATTAATAAACCTGCAGCAGCACCTAATGGCTGATTTCAGAATCGCCGGGCAAAATTTATCAAGAAGCAGTAAGGTATGACTACCATTTGTACCAGAGTTTTCTGTGCTGGATTCCTTTATATCCATAGTATCTTACAACCCAGTCTGCATCAGACATGGAGCTCTGCTAATATTCTGGGGTGTGACTCAACTTTCAGCAAAGCAATAAAACTGTGACTTTCTACTCAGGCCTCAGTCACCTGTATTCTGCTCCAGTGTAGTGGGTTCTATGTTTGGGCTTTCTATGGAATGACAGTTTTTACACAAGTCCAGAAAGGGAAGTGGCTGAAAGAAAATTGCAGTAACTAAGTTGTGAATCTCTTGAGAGCTGCTGGGATATACAACTTGCTGCTTTTATCATGGCAGATATTTCCACTTTTGTGAAATGCTTACATAATTTTATGAAAGTAAGATTTTAAAAGCAACCTTAAGGATAGACTCCATGTTCTTTTAGTCCAGTGTATTGTGATACATGCTAAGCTTAGCACCTGGGCAATGGTAGAGAGTGCAGCCCTGAAGCAATACTGGGCCAAGTCCTTAGCTGATTTAAATCACTGGCATGCTAGCTCTGTCAGTAGTGCTCTGCCAGCTAGCAGCCCTTATTTTGAATTCCTGTGTAAACCAAGTCTGTCATTGTCATTAAAACTGTGTAAAATCAGAATCTGGCCTATGTTCCCCTAATGATGTTATTTGTAGTCTTACACACAAAATAGCACAGGAGGGAAATAAAAGAGAAGGAGGGAATGAGACAGGAGATATGGAGGATTAATTTTACTTGGGTGCAGGTAGTTTGGAAAGGTCTGCTGTGAATTAAAGCTTCTCTTCTGTCCCTACTGCTTTACTCATATATTCTGTGTTTCTAAAATTTCAGTTCTGTACCTTGGTTTTAGCAAAAGGGTTGCATTTGCCAGTAAAATGTTTGATGAAATTGGTGAATGGCGCAATGTGCATCTAGAAACCATTCCCTTATCATTTGGCAGAAGTCCTGATTTTAATGTTTCTGAGTAACTCTGAAGAATATAGTCCTGTTTTTTTTTTCAGAGTGATAATACGGCTTGTTGGGAGGGAAGTGATTCAGTGCTATTATTGAATTTTACCTTGAACAAAGTCTAAAACCAGTTAGCATCTAAATTAGTTGTATGTAGCATAACTGCAGCTTGGTGAGAAGAAAAGCTTGTAAGACATTACAGAGAAGACTAAAACTGTCAGTAGTTAGTGGAAAATAAGCTTAAGCATGAATCTTTTCTTAGAAATTGGCCCCTGCTGTGCTGAGTTTCTCCTGCTTATAAAATGTGCTGGCAGTCGTTTTAGTTTGAGTCTCACCATGATGCAGAACCAAATATAAATTTCTAAATGAACTGATAGCTTTGGTTTACTCTGCCAAAGGCCATGACATAAATGATTCAGAAAAGAGGTAGGATCTTCCCTTTAATGTACAGACTTACGGAGATATATGGATATACCTGGATTGCTTCAACAGTATTCAGTAAAATAACTCAGTGGAATTGTTTTTTTGCATGCATGAAAATCTTTAATGGGTTGTGTGAAATCTCCAGATGGTTTGCTGAAACAACCAGTTATTTCAAAGGTCTGATGGATGACAGAACTTCTGTGCAAGTAAACCTTAGGCGGGTATTTTCAGATGTTTACAAGGAGCAGAGATGCATGGATTTTTATTTGTACATGTAGAGTTATCCTACAAAGTTGAGTGTCCCTTAAAATCAGGACACCTTAATTAAAAATATAAAAGCAAGGATATCTGAAAATGTCACTTCTAAATGTCCCAGTGGCAGAGCCACAGCAGCTGGAGCACAGGGGTGGCATTTTGTAGTATGTTGCTGGGAATAGCGCCAATGGGAATTTCCTTCCTGAGGCTCCTTAGTGTGTGTGTGTCCACAGCCCTTCACTTGGAAAGATCAGGAGGGGAAAAATGCGTGTGACTGAAAAAAAAATAAACAAAAAGTAAGTAGCACAAAACATGAGGAGATGAACTTTCAGAGATGTCAGTGTTTCACTTACCTGATTCATGCAAGAACAGGGAACTGGGTTTTACTGAGTGGATTGGAAATACCACCCTTTATTTTTTCTTTTTCAAAAGTAGATAGATGATGACTTGCTGAAATACATGGCTCTAGTTGCTTCTGTGGAGAAAAAAAGTCAGAAGCATAAAACTTTAGGTCCATTTAGATTTTAGTGGTTGTGTTTTGAGAGGATACTGTGGAGCGCTCCTGTAAAATGCTGGTCGGAAAGGCATTGAATCATGTTTATTGGAAAAAGTTGCATTTTCTGTGGATTTATTTTTTCTGCCTTTGTTTCTTTACTTTCCCTGCCTTCACAGCTCAAAAATTTGCATTCATGCTAATGTGTTTGTTTTATACCATGCTTGTCTCTAAGTATAACATATCTGAAGACTTTGAGAACCACAGCACTGCTAACAGATGCTCTTACTGGCAGCTTCTTCTTGTTTGCTTTTGTGCTGGCTCTGGAATAAATGGAGTTGATCCCATATATTTAATTTTGTCGCTCATCAAAATGTGTGACTGCATTTTATGATTTTTAAATTATAACCACTTTATTTTAGGATCTAGCAGTAGCCAAGCAATCTGGTTAGTTCATATCCTTTTTAACAAAGGACTAGGGTTTTTTTTAATTGTATTAAGGTTGCTGGCAGCCAATGCTAGGAATGTTTTTTGCATTTTTCCTGTTGTCAGAGCTTCTAAAACAAAGTCAGAAAGTTTGGCAGTGCCAGCGAAGGTAGGAGTTTCAAGATGTTTTTTGAGTTGTCCAAGAAATAAGTCCCCTGGGCTGCCACTGTGTCTTTCTACTGAAGAAATTAACTTCAAAAATACAGAACATGCTGAACTGTTTTAAAAACATTTTTAGGAAACAAATGTCTTGGGGTTTAAAGGACCACGCAAAATGAGTGTGATCATACCAGGAATGAATATGGACCATGAAAGAGTTTCCATCAGACCACGAAATGTAAGTCATACCATCAGCCAATGATAAAAATTACTTGAATTCTTTTTCAGTTTGAGTTGGGTTTTTTTTGTATTGCTGAAGATTCAGAGGTTAAAAACATTTGAATAATTGAAGAACAATGTGATGGGTGACTAGTCCTGTGACTCACAAAAGTACTGCAAATAATAATGTAGTTAGATAACAAAAGGCAGAACTAATACTTTTGAAGCTGTGGAAAGGATTCTAATGCACATTCTCATTAAGATACTCCAGAGTTCTCAGTTTAATTTAGTGATGCCGTTTTGGTGGTTGAGGGTGCCGGTTTAGTCTAGGGTTTATGAATGGTTTTGTTTTGTGTGTATTAATTTACTTTTTGTCTTGTGAGAGTGTTAAACTGAAGTGTGTATCTGTGGTGTGTGCAGGAACATGAGACGCTTCTTGCAAGATGGCAGAACAAAAATACAGAGAGTGTCATTGAGCTGCATAACAAAACACCAGTCTGGAATGATGACACACAGTCCTATGTTTTAAATTTCCATGGTCGAGTCACACAGGCCTCAGTGAAAAACTTCCAAATTATTCATGATAATGATCGTAAGTATAGCTCTAACATGTAGAAACACTACTGCTTTCACAGTCTGACAGCCATTCTGCCCTTACTGTCGTTACTTGAGTGAGTTTAGTTTATGTGGGCTGCTCTGCCTTGTGCCCATGACATTGATGCAAGTTAGGTGTTTAAATGCTTATGCTGGAGATGGGTGATTCTGCTATGTGCTTAGTTTTCTTCTTTGGCTGCCTGGCTTGTGAACTGAGCACTACCGTAAGAGTTGTTCCTGCTCTCAGAGCTGCAGTACTTTCAGTCAGCAGTGCCAGTATCACTCCTCTCAAGCACAAGTATCACACAATCCTTCCACGCTGAAAGTGTCAGGACTGCTTTTCACTCCATCACTAGGACCTTACCAATGTGCTGCTTTCTGCCAGAAGTGTGCAGTGCCCTTTTTTCTCAAGCTTAGGTACAACTGTTGGAGCAAGGATGAAGACAATTGCTCGAGTGGAGTGATGCTGCCCCACTTTACGCTCACTGTGGGCAGGCAATAGTCAGTAGGTGCTGGAGTGCACTGGGCTGCACTAGTTCTGTGCTTAGACTGTAGGGAATATTGCAGTATGTTGAAAGTGGCTGTCCTGATCTCTGAGAGCAATGCTGAATTTAAAATGGTGGTGTATTGGTGTATGCATTTCCTGCATTTTATAAGGTGAAACAAATATACCTGCTTCCACAATTAAACATTTAAAATTTTGAATGAGGCTGAGATTTCGTTTTGCATGATAAAGAGTACAAAAGGGGAAAAAAGTTGAGAAAAAATTCATGAAAATGATGTAACAAGGAGACATGATTAGGTCTTGATCACAGTCATGCATTTTCTTCTCCCGTTATCCTTGCTTGTCCACTTGCCTGAAGTTAAGTGGGAATAGAATTAATTGGTTCTTGGTACACATGAAACTTGCACTAAATCTGTATAAGAGCATTCTATACAGTAGCAATTTTCTCTCTGTACTTACAAAACCCCCTCTTTATCTGTGCAATTTTTTTGTCAGTAGCAAGTCTTGCAATCTTTTGTCACTCAGCTGTTCCTCACTCAAGCTACCCTTGCTTCTCTTTGATACCAGCACACCCACTTGCATGAATAAGTGTTGTGAAGTTTGATGAGTGAGCATGTTTTGTTTGTATTTTGTTGAAGTGGGCCAGGGGATGATGTTGAATGCATACTTACTTAGTAAGGGCTGCAAACAAAAATAATGCTTTGTCACCTTTTATGTTGTTTCTTGCAGCTGAATATATAGTGATGCAGTTTGGCCGTGTGGCTGAGGATGTGTTCACCATGGACTACAACTACCCAATGTGCGCACTACAAGCCTTTGCCATTGCCCTTTCAAGTTTTGACAGCAAGCTGGCTTGTGAGTAAAGGGGCATGGGTGAGCATCCTCTCAAAGGAAGCAGTTTGCTATATGATTCCCAGTTCCTGCTGATGTCACTTATGGTCCATACTAAACAGGGCAGGGAAAATGTAGTTGTGGAGGATCACTCTATTGCTGAAGAAAAAGTAAAAGGAATCTTCTAAAAATTCAGGACATTCAGGAAATATGTTTCCCTTTTTTTTTTTTCTGTCATATTTTTATGGAAGTGACATCAAGTTTGTGTAAATAGAAGTTCTTTCTCATGTCCTTGAATATGTTATGGAGATGTGCCATGATGTACTGTACCGTGGCTCTAGTAGCACCATTATAACGGTGTCTTTTTTAAATCCAGAAAGGGCGCGCACGCTCGAAAAGTTCCTTTTTACATATAAGAATTATTCTGAGGCTGCAATCATACCTCAAGGTTGCATTCCTACGTCGACTAATCAGAGCTTCACATCAGCCAACGTAAAAGAAAGATCACAGAAAAGATGCACTTTTTTGAATGTGCAAGGATCTCGTGTAGTATAAAGCAAAGTGTGAAGGTTGAAAACCTATACTGGACTGAACTTGATGCATTGCTATTGCATATGTAGTAGGGCATGATGAATTTTAATTGCAGTAGGAGGAAATGGAGAAGTAGTAAGCACAAAACAATGTTGCACAAGTCACTTGAATTCTAAGCTGTTATTATGTTTTAACATCTACATGCTTTTCTAATGTTTCAAATGAAAATGTGTTTGGAGTACAGAAAAGGAAAACATCTAGATGCCAAGAAAGCATAACTTATGTTGAATTTGGCATGTTGTCTGTTAGGAGTTTATATCCTTGTAATGCTGTGGTAATTCAAACACATATTTTGTATGAAGTGATGCAAACAGTTGGATAAAGGCTCTCTGCAGAGAATCTTATTATTTTGACCAGGCTGTGTAAAGCTGAAGAAGGTAAATGGAAATATTTTATTAAATTTGTCTGGCCTTTTCGCGATTTTACAAGTTGTTGATTGCATTATTTGAACTTTCAGCAGCAACCACTTTTCATATTTATTTCCCATTGTAAGAACATTTGAAATCGATTGAAACTGTGTATGTCATTCTTTAATGTAAATGTGCCAGCTACTGAGCTAAATCCTTCTAGGCAAATGTAGTGTATGCCACATACAAATGAGACACTAGCAGGACACAAAATAGCTTAAAATAGTGTGGATTTTTTTTTTTCCTGATTTATCTGGAATATATAAACAAATACCATTTCAAAACTCAAGCAAAGAATAAGCCATTCTCTTCTGAACATTTCAAAAGCCACGAGCTGTAACTGAAAACACACTGTAAAGCACCTTTAAAAATAACGAGTCTTTCTCCCATGTTCTGTACAATGTTATCCTTAATGGTGCACAAAATAATAGAATTTATATGTAGCTCACCCAGAAGGATACTGAAATGTCAATGAAGTAGTTGTGTTTTATACTGTGTGTATTCAGGTCCCCTTTTTTAGTCTCTACAGACTCTTGCATTGCACAAACAAAGATTATGTAATGAGAAAAATGAGATCAAATCTGCTTGTTTCATAAGAGATAGGCCATAAGGAGAGGTTGTGCCATTTGGACTGTTTAATTTCAACTAATAAAAGAAATCCGCTCTCTTCTTCACATTTGCCTTCAGGTGTCCTTCCCAGTATACAGACAAGGAAATTTCAGATAAGAGATGGAAATAAGTAATTGCCATCATTCTTTCTAATATTTTTTAAAATCTATTGAAAAATGTCAGCTGGCTTTGAACAGCATTTTGTTGATGGACTCAGCCTATCAAATGTCATCTTTCAATAATAGGAGGCTCTTTCATTGTTTTATTTATTCAAATCTTGTTGCAAGAAGCCTTTCCATGCAGTGGTATAAAATGGAAAGACACCTTTTGTTTGTGAGGAATGAGCGGTCAGTTCCCTCAGTGAATGATCAAAATTCATGATCATGAGCTGCTGTGTGATACTGAGGCTTTGCACATGGATGCTTTGCTTTCCCCTGTAGTTGGTGGTTTCTCACCACTTCACACCCCCATCTATGATCTCACTCTGGATTTTAACAGAGAGGCCCTTAGGCCTCACATCAGTCTTTAAAAACCAGCTCCAGTGATAACCAGAATTTTTGTTTAGACTGCTGCAAAACCAGACAGGAATTCCCACTGCTGGTATTTAGGTGTGATGTGCATTTAAAGAATCTGCAGCATGGGAAGGGCTGAATCTGCATGGCTTTCATTCTGTGGCTCTCCTGTCATGTTTGCTTTAAAGCCTGAAAAAGTGGCACCTGAGAGTTTCCTGCCTCTCCCTGTGCACAACACTGTGTCAAAGGAACCGAGCGTCATATGGTGCAAATAACACAATCTGCTGGCTTTAATAGTGGAGTTGGTTTAGGAAGGATTATTTTGAACATAGATCATAACAATGGTCTGGCTTGCATCATGGCCCCACAGGGAATTGGCACAAAAAGGAAGCTCATGTGCAGTGAACTCCTGCACAAGGGTGAGAATGAGAGGCTGGGGAAAGGCAGAGTTCAGTTTCCTGGGACAGTTTTGCTGCCAGCACATTTGTGTAACTTCACTCTCCCTGTATGTTCTTCCCAGCCAGGTTTTTTTTTAACCTGTAAGCATGCTGGGAGGAAAGTGGTGACTCAAATTCCCATCACCTTAACAGAATCATACAGGGACATCAGCCAACGAGCTGCTGAGGAAAAAATTCACCACCATAAATTGAAGTCACTAGAGGGGGATGTTAACCCAGGACTAAGAGGAATGAGGAGCTCTCATTAAATCTGGTTCAGTTACAGTAGGATTGTGCCTAGTGGCCATTGCCAAAACCCTAATTCCTCACTGATGTTGAGCAAGGGACTGGGTTCTTTTGATTCACTTGACCATTGCCATCTGCTCCAGAAGCACTTGCTTTTTATTGAGCATCTGTATAATTTCCAGTGGACATTTTCTGATGCAGATTGCTTTTGGTGGTATCACAAGTTTTCCAGCACATCTCCGAATTCTGTTTTTCTAACTAAAAAGAACTGTCGTGGTTTAAACCCAGTCACTTGGTAAAGTCACAACATGTTCTGTCTTAACACACAGTCATACCTGAAATTACTCATAAAGTGTTACTCAAAACTCACAAAGTTAGTTTTTCCTCCACACCAGTAATAAAATCTTGGCACCAGTATGTATTTTCAGAGCTATATGCATGCTAAGTAACCAAGGAGCAGTTAGTGGCACACTCACATTAGTAAGAGCTTCTGTGGGGCCTTCATGTCAGTGTGCATAACCTTGTTTACTTTGTGTCACAAAGAATATCATGGCACTGAGCTGTGTATTTCCATCACACAGTCCTAGTGAGTGTTTGCATACGGTAGATTTAATATTATTTAAAATCCCAGTATCGATGATTTTTTTGCACCTGCTGTTGATTTTGGCAGAGAGTTGTAAACAACTTCCCTGTCTGAATTGCTTATAGGCAAATAACTGCATGCTTTAATGAGAGTTCTTAATCTAACTTGTCACTCTGTTTACATCAAACAGTTTCTCCCTGGCCCGTTATCTAGTTTTCTTCATCTCTGATGTTCTCTTCCTTCTCATTCTCTTCACAATCCCTTTATCTTTTCCGCAAGGATGTGCAATTCAAAAGCGTCTGACGATATTACTCAGTGATCTCTCCACAGATGAATAATGCCTTTGGTGCACATCCAATGATGCCTCAACAACAGAAGCCTGATCGGAGTGGTGAATTTAGCCCTTCAGCTTTTCAGTGGAGTAAATTAACACATTAAAAGGTAGCAGATAAAAAAGCTTGCTTAAAATATAATCAGAATTTTTCTCAGTAAACATTCAGTAACCAGAGTTTTCAAACCGTTAGCTGCAAATCAATGAGCAGCACTGTCCACAAGCCTGGAGGCAGGCTGTTAGATTGCCTTTGTAGTGCTGCCTTATTTTTCCTTTTTCAAAAGGTTGAAAGTGATTCTGTGAGCTGAAGTGTGTTGATGTCCTAAAATAGAGTTTATTTTTTAGAAACTAGAAATCTCCATAGATTTCTCTCTCTATATATAGAATAATATATGGCCATAAAACAGTAATGTTGTCGGCCATTGTTAGGAATTCTGATGCTAAGAAGTCTGTGAGAATGGTTTTGCAATAATGACTGGGCAAAGCTCTTACTATTCAAGTTGCCTTACAATAGTTCTGGAGTTCCCAGCTGGCTGTCCTCGTGAGGTACTAGAACTGAAGGAGCTTTAGTAAAAAGGGCTCTGTAACAAAATCTGATAGGTGCACAATTGAAAAACGTTGTGGAGTCAAATGACGCCAGAGTTTTATCGGTCACAGTGAATCAGTGCCATCAATTCAGATTTTCTCATTTTTTGCTCCCTTTTGATGAACAAAAGGAGAGACTTTCAGCAAGCAGAGCTATCAGAGAGGTCTCTACAAGTATTGAGAATTAGTCTACTTTTCTACCTATAAAAATCTGACTCCTACCTGAGTGCTGCCCATTAAAAAAGAAGGAAATCATCCCACTCCTTAGTATAGAAAATCACTCCCAGTTCTTATGTCTTAGCTTTTTACAAATTTTAATTTTTTTTAAACTTAATTTATTAGTGACTTCACATAAGTATACAACAAGGAGTGCATATCACATGGCAAACAAGAGTTCTTGCCCTGAAGAGATGATGACTGTAGACCAGTATTTATCTTTGATTACTCTAGTCCGATAGGACAGGGGGTTGCCTGGTGTTCCAGGCAGAGAGAGATTCTCCTGATAGGTGGCAGGTGTCAGGAAGATTTTGGGTTTGATCCTGTGGCATTCTAACTAGTTCTCCCATGCTATCCCATTGCTCTCCTAAAACATCATTTGCAAGTTTTTTCCTCATTTTTAGAGAAGCATGTGTTCACCAACAAAGTAATTGTGGTAACTGGCAAATAAGGACAGCAAATGTGATAAAGCAGCAGTCATATAACCTGCTTAGAACCTAACTATAACCTTAATTAGAATTGTAGTCTGATAACTCTCAGATTTATCAAAAGGCCTCATAGGTTGCTAGAAGAAAGTAGTTTTATACATATAAATCTTGCACTAGAATTACTTTAACTGTAGATGCAGGCTTCCCTTATATGTGCTGCTTGATGAAAATGGGTTTCGGTTGTTCTTCATGTATGAAATGTACCTACCAGGGTTCTGCTGTGTGTTTGAAATTAAGTAGGTATTTTTCAGTTCTTTCTGTTGCTTGCCAAAGAACTAAGAAAAGGATTTGCACAAAACTTGATGCTTTGTTATTTTGCTATAAGCTGTAGCTCAGTATCTGATACTCACAAATGCCTGTATATTGGATGAAAATGCATTAAAACTTATATGTTGTATTTTATTTAACTGCCCTGAAATTTTAAATTCCTCTTTTTCAGTAAGGGTATGTTTATCCATACCTTCACTGGGAAGACTTGAATTAACTCTCTGTCTTGAAACTGTTTAATGGAACCAGTACACAGATTTCCTGAATTGCTTTAGGAAGAGGACACATTTCAGAAAAAATCATGCTTATGTTCTTGAGAAAAAAAAGCCCTTCCTATTCACTTTGTAATTGGATTACTCAGTAACACTGAAAGCTTATCATGGTTTTATTCACGTCTACAATGGCAGTTTGAAAATTACTCTGACAAAAGCTTGCGAGCACATGAACTGGAATGCAGTCCTACTTGAAAGCCAGAACCAAGCAGTACCAGTGAATGTTTGTGCGTCTATTCTGTGCCTAGGTACTGACTGCATGCAAAAAAGGCCCTGAAGCGTTACAAATGTGTGTTAAAATCATCTAGTCTTTTAGGCTGTCCAGCAGCTGAGAGAACACAGGCCTGCAAATCAGGTCACCTGGGTTTCAAACCCAACTGACTGTGTGACTGTGCAAATCTTGTAACCTCTTTGTGCCTCAGTTCCAATGAGTTGAGTGGAAATAATGGTTTTGCGGCCTGCCTATGTCTATCCCTGTTCTGCTGAGAGGCTTCTCAGGAGGGTTTCAAGGTTGGTGGGTGGCAGGAGTGGTTTGTGTGCTCAGTAACCTGTTTGATTCTCACTGAAGGAACCGCAGTAAAATATGAAAAGTTTTCTGGCACCTGTGTAGAAACTGAATAGCTAACTAATGTCTTAAGATAAAATCTTGACACTGTTGAATTCTATGGAAATCTTGTCACATTTTAATGAGGCTTGAATTTTTAAACTTGTATAATTTTTGGTCACTAAATGTACAGAAAAATACCAGTAAGGACAAACCATCTGATACACTTTCCCTTCTCATAGTGGTATGTTGTTGGTTGTGTTTTAGTTTGCACCATCAGTTGTTTTAAAGCTGTTACTCTTGAACACGTTGCAGAGGTCCAGTTAATGCAACTGCTTATTAATGCTTTTATGTAGCAGCAAACCGAGACACTTGGCAATTGTGCTGCAAATTGCCTTTTCGTACTTGTGCTGGTTTTGGTTTTTTTCCTTGGATGCAACTCGACTGTTCAAAACTGTTGTTACTGCAGATTTTGACTCTGTCACGCACATCTGGTTTAAAAACGAGTCTCATGTTTTATGACTACCTTTATACTCAAATGGGATGTTTACAATGCAATCTGTTTCTCACATTTGACCCTGTATCTATGGCTTCTTACTGAGGTTATCCCAGTTGGAATAATGCCATCAAAAGTACCAGTACTTTGTAAAGTGAACTCTTTCAAAGTAACAGGGTGTAATTTATAAGCATTTTTACAGATTTTAACGTTAAAATCTAGCTTACAGATTGGGTGAAATTGCAAGGAATTTATTTGTTCAAAATTTTGTTTTCCTTAAGCTTTTCTTGACATTTGAGCTCTCATTTAAGCATAAGCTCCCTATCCTGCAGCTCCGTCTGCACAAGTGGGATGCAGGTTGGCCTGTGCAGCAGACTGCCAGACTTTGGCTGCAGAAATCTGTCAGTGTGATCAGGACACAGTAAGTGATGGAATTTCCTAACAAGAGAGCACTTCCTAATTCTGTTAGGCATCAAGTTCTGTTGAACATCACATAAGATATCATGACTTTTCCTGTGCTGACTTACCAAACAACAGCAGGAATATTTTAATCTGTTTGATTTTCAATTTTGGTTGCTTGTTTTGTTTGTTTGTTTGTTTTTTTCCAAGGCTATGCTTACTGTCCAGGCTCTCACAAGTACACAAAACCAGAGTATGTTTTGTGACAGTGGGCTTTGGGCACTGCTCATGCTATGAAGTTCAGTATCCAAACAAGTCTGTGAACTCTGACACCTCTTAACAGGAGGATTTCATTCCAGTCCGGGACATCAGAAGATAACTCAGTTATTACCATCCTGTTCTGTTCCCCAGGGAGAAACTCCTGTTCTCACTGGCTAGAAGTAGAACTATTGATCCTGAAGTATCTTTATGGTATTTTATAGTTATTTAAAAATGTTTTCAAAGTTATAGCTTGAGCTCAAAGAAGAGAGTCTTTGAAGTAGCTATAGGTGTGCCAGGTTGATTTGATTGAGTGGCAGCTGCCTTTTCCAGCAATTTTCTCAGTTGACATATGAGCAGTGCTTGATAGTCCTGCTGGAAAAAAACATAACATAGCCATTTTAATATGCTTCCTTATGATACTGCTTTTTTGTGTACCACTACATTTATTTCTGAAGGTCAGTACTTACTGTGCTAAATGCAAATAGAGCAGTGTTTTCTACTAAAGTCTCTGCCTCATTTTCTGCTGCCTTATTTGTGGAGGTTTGATATTTTATACTAAAAATAGAAACTTTTCATCCTAGAAGAAAATCATCATTTCTAGGTGACATCATTAACTTGTTGAGCTATGTGCCTGGATTGACAGAGGGCTTTTCTTTCCAATCAGGAATCTTATTACTAGCAGAGTAGTGTGTGCCATGAAACATCCTGTGATACCCTGTTGCATACTACATCTGTGATGCAGTGCAAGGACATGGTCAAAAGATACAGCCCCCTCTCACCAAAATGGCACCACTTGCCTTTTTGGGGGGCTTTCTGTTCATTCTTTAATGCTTGTAGCAGTATCTTCTATCTTGGGGCCAATCTGTGATTAGGCTGGTAAATACCAGCTTTAACAAACACCCACAAACTAAAAACACCACTTCACAAAGACATTAAGACATTCCATATTAGCTAGTAAAGCCTTACAGCAGCCCAGGAGCAGCAGGTAGGTATTATTACCCTTTTAATGCCAGTGAAGCTGTGATTTGGAGCTTATAAAAGCAAATAGACAATGAAGAGTTATATATAGAGCTGGCACTAGAAATTAGTTCTTAGTCCCTAAGCCTGTCTTCTTGCTTTTTCCCTGGATGGCCAACTAGTAGACAGAGGCTCTTTGTTTTGAACTTTCTTGTGAAGAATAAACTGGTTCATTGCAATTTGGAATCCTGGAAAACCACATTACTACAGAAGGTTCTCATCAGGCAATTGAAATTACACTGAAATCAAGTTTCATGCATATTAATTTATGAGGATGGCCCAGAACAGCACGAGGGTACTGTACAAGTATCAGGAACTCAAAAGTTGCTCAGCAAGTAACTTAAATTCCTGTTTGGTATCACTTCAAATACTGTCTTGCAGGTGGTAGATGCTTTTCAGTTTAGTAATCTGTGTTACTACAATTTCCTTGGTTTGTTTTAAGCTCCCTGCTTTTTTCTTTCATCTGTAACTTTCACTTGTCTCAAACATGTACAGGATTTTCCATATAGAGACACTCCAGAAAGCTAAGTTAGTGAAACCTATGAAGTTAATGCCTGTGAATTAAAGTGTGTTAAATCCCTGTGTATATGTTCTCATTCTGAAGTAGGTTGGCCTCCAATTCCAGTTGCATAATCCTCAGCGGGGATATTCATCACATTGCACAATTCAAGGTTGTTGGTGAATTTTAAAGTGCTGAATATGTTTCTGACCAAGACACTGGAGAACATATGTAAAAGGATTCACGTTCTGTATTCTCAGGGTGGCAGTTATGACTTAGAGTGCAGCATTTCTAACAGTTGGCTCCTTGAATTGTATTTGCAAAGCTCAGCACCAGCACACTACAGGCCACATTTCCCAAGTCCTCTTTTTCTACTGCAGTGGTTTGCAGTGCTCTCTGATTTATTGCCACCTGTATGATGATGAATTTAAGCTTCCTAACAACACTGTGCTTTCTTCTTTACATTGTGTGATGCCAGGGATCTGGGGACTGTATGCTGAAAGCAAGTGCTTTACTAGGGTACCAGAGACTGGTATTCTATAAATTATGCCAATATAACTAGATCTCTTTTTACAGTATCCATCAGAAATACACTTGTTTCTCAGAAAATAATCTTCCTTTCTCTTTTTCTTCTTCATTTGCATCTGCCTGGATCTGGAGGATGAGAGCCTCTCTTAGCATTCACACAAGCAGCCACCACACGAGAAACAGGTTTATTACGGATGGGTTTATCGCTAAGTAATGCAACTAATACATGCTAACTGACATCCTGCTGTGTAACAGTGCATGTTTTGACCTGTGAGCTGTTTCCCACCCCATGAGCTTGGCATCAGTCAGAGGATACGGCTGCAAAGATGGGCATGGAAGCTTAGCATAGAAACTGCAGAACCAAAGCCATTAAGATACAGCTCTCCTAATACTGAAGAAAGAGCTCCTCCTGAAGGCAGAAACTGGGACCTGTGGCTCTTAAGTTCTTTGAACTTTCCGTGTGTTTGCGTTGCACATAAGACTTTTTTATTATACTTGCACTATCTTGAGCCCTAAGCCCAGAAAAAGGAACGTACGGTCCAAGGAGCGCAGTTACGGAAAATCAGACTAAAGTGCAAACAAGTTCCATGTACAGATGTGGAGGAACTCCAGCATGCAGGCAGGGCAGCAGCATGTACTGGGGAAGGGCTGCAAGGTGATTTCTTGCTGGAGAATTAGCACACTGCCTGGCATCGCTGATCGCAAGTAATGGATTTTAGTATTCATTGATAGACTGATGGTCACTGGTTATGTTGCATCATACTGGTAAGAACTCTGACAATACCATTTGTATGTCTCCTAAACAGTTTATGTGGAGATTTCTCCATTATGACATTTTCACCAATTTATTTCTATTTCAGGGCTAATACAAAGCTTACTGGTGTAACTAAATATTTCTTTCTAACTTCTGTTATTTCTCTGTAATGCCCCATTTGCGTGTATCTGCAAGAGTCCTAATATTTTCTTATCTGTCTTTGTTTAAAAGTGGGCTTACCTGGATCTCAGAAATTGGCCATTACTGGCATGAATACTTCAGAAAATTTCATGTGTAAGGAAGGCCAATTTTTGCTCATATATACAAGCCATGAAGCCTTGTTGACATTCAAAGGGGTATCTAAAATATCTGTTGGTGAAGAAGTTGACATCTTCTGTTAAATGTGTCTCAAAGTCTATGATGTCATTACTGCAACTAAACAGGGTGTTTAGAAAATAATCCTATATAGTCTTAAAACATTTCCTTTGGTGATATATGAAGATTACTCAGTCTTCTCTCCCACTGTTGAGACTGACAACATAAACAATGATAATAGTTTCTCTTGGCACTAATTATTGCAAAATATCTCTAAAGAGTCTGTTATCTGAAACCCCTTTTAAAATAATTTTGAACAGGTGAAATCTTTCTTTGGAAAAGATTAAAAAAATTCTCTTAAATGCTCTCCCTGTAAGTGTCTGTACCTGTTACAGATAGACATCTGCTTCTCCTTTTTCCTTTGAGCTGACTTCTCAGTGGGCTTGATCCATAGAGGGTGTCAGTCTGTACCCTATCATTACAAAACTGGGGCTTTTGTTTCTCCTGTTTGAACAATTTCTTTTACTCAAGAGTAGGAGAAGACCAGTAAAACTATCTGTTGATGATGTTTTGTAATTGGATACACCTTTAGAATTGTCTCAGAAAGCAAATACTTCAGAGGTGGTTCATTTCTGAGAGTTCCTAGTACACATTGGCTTGGTTTTGTATTTCCCAACACTGTTTTCATCCCACTTATGACAGTCTGAAAGATCCAGTGTTTGGGAGCAGCTGCAGAAATACCCATTTTAGAATGTGCTGGGACTGTATCTGCCTGCAAAAAAAATATACATCTTTGTTTCTGACTTGTTTACTTAAACTTCAAGAAGTAGAAAATGTCAGTAAGTGCTACATGAATGTTTCCGTCCCCATAAAATTAAAAAACAGTTTAGATAGGGTTTTTTAATTAGTTTTTTTTATTTCCACAGTCAACAAGTTAGCATCATCTAATTAATCACTTTGCCTTTCTTAAATAAACCAATGATATACAGTAGAATTTGAGTATGTTATGGTCTAGATTTCCTTTACATTATATGGGGTTTAAAGAGTGGAAAATATCAAACTGTCAAAAGATGTCTTAGCCATGAGAACTAATATTTAACCAGTCATTTTTTTCATAATGTAGTATGTTCACTTGTTTGCACACAAGACTGTCTTGACCTGTTTTGAGTTGTTGGAAATCTCATTTTTGTTCAGACCTATGTAGAGTTTTAGATAAACCTGCAAGAATGTGCTTTTACAAAGTAAATTTTTTTAAAGAAACTCTTTGGTATTCTGTAGTAAATGTATTTATTTACCAGTATGTGCAACGACTGATTTTTGTATTTTCACATTATTTACCTTGTGTATGTCATAGAGATTCTAGTGTTTGTCAATACAGAACACTGTGCAGAAATATTAAACTTGATTTGTTTGAAGCAACTATGTCTTTCCCTACCACAGGTCATAAACACCGTGGTAAATTACCTACATAAAGTATGGAGGTTATTTAACATGAGGAGTTTCCAGTGCTGTTTATACTGTATTTTTACCTTTAAAGCTAATACGAATTCAAACGAAAGGTCAGTGATCCCAATGGTGGGAAAGGGAGGCACTCCATAGTCTCCCAGAGTCTCCCAGCATTCCATAGAAGAGTTGCTGATGGCCAAGTGATGTGTGGGCCCTTCTTCCCCATCTCCTGGCCCAGCCCCTGGAGCATGGGGAGGTGCCATTTCCTCTGCACAGAGCCTGGAGGGAGACAGGGGAGAGGCCCTTTTGGCAACATCCTTTGGACCGTTGTGCCAATGCCACATGAGGAGTCTGTAGGAGGACACTGTGGGAGGTCCCCGGGGCCTGGAAATGGTGGGGTTTCTTTTCAGTCCAAGGTTCACCCTTACTCTCTTCTCTGCTTTCAAGTTCAGACCTTCTCACTGCCTTTTGTTCTTTTAAACAGCAGGGGTATTGTTAGTGTTCTTCTGTAACAGTATGGCCTGATGCCTGCACTCATCTGGGAGTTTCACCAACAAAATGTTTCACCACAGCTATAAGCAAAGACAAAGAGCAACTCACAATGCTTCAGTCTTTCTCATGGAAGAGGCTACATAGATTAGGCTACTGGTCCTGCAGCATGGAATAAGCTGGGAAATGGGCTGTGGTTTGGGGTAGCATGTGAATCTTGTGGACTGTAGTGACAACGGTTTCTTGGGCATACAGCAGCAATGACACAGTTGAGAAAGAAGTTACGTGTATGACTATGGTCTGTTCTGCTGACCAGTTAGCTTTCAGGTAAGAGAAAGAAGGCATACTTCCTCCTCCAGCTTCATGGTAATCTCATAAATATTTATGGATTTGATTAATTTTCGTAACTGGTAGCACACAAATATATGTTTTTGAGAAAGTCAGAAGAGACATTTGGTGAACTCTGGGATGACAAAGGGCAAAACCGAGGACTGTTTCTTCAGAATTAGAAAGAATCGCAAATATCTGAACCAAATAATCTGCTCTGAGATACCAGTCTCCAAAAAGCAAGGACAAATTGCTGTTGGCAAAGCAGTAATAAGCCATGACAAGACTGCATGAAAGAGGGCATTGGCTTCCACTTCAGGTAGATGATATTGATTGTTACCATGGAAATGAAATGATACAAGGAGATGAACATGAAGTTTTCACACAAGTAACAGTTTGTGACCATCTAGGTAACATCAGCCATTGTCCGTATTACTCAAGTCCTTTTGTGTTGCGCTTTCTCAGTGTGCCTGTTTCATCTGAATCACTGGCTTTTTGCTTTTTCAGTGCTGCATTTTCATTTTCTGATTCCATAGACAGATCCTCTTGGCTTGATTCTTCTGCTTCGCTGCAGCTCTCAGAGTGGAATACAGCATTCTCTGCTATGACAGCAGGATCGTCATCCTCGTAACAACAGCAACACTCCTCAGTGCTTTGGCTGTGATGAAGTTCCCTCTCCTCTTCTTCACTGATGCCAGTTACCTCATCCTTTTTCTGCACTAAATTATGACTGCCCCTTCCCATGATGAGATCAGATAGCAGGGTTTCATTACACAGAAGCTCCTCATCTTCCATGCCCTCCATTCTTTCTGCCAGCTCTTCTGCTGAGGGCTGGCTCAGGTCAGGGTAGTCTACTAGGATTGTGTCCTGTTTCCTCTTGAAGCAATCAGAATTATCATAGAGAGGATAGGTCTCTTCTGGATAACCTAAGGATTAATAAAGTCATATGCAACTTGAAGTGTTACCAGCATTTAAAAGTAGAACTGACTTCAGTGACAGATACGTAAGTTTATTAGAACAGTTGATTTTAACACTGTCAGTATAAGTCTCATCTATTTAATGACATGTATATACCACAGTATTAAATCCATGGCGAGAATGTGCAAAACATGAGTTCTTGGGTAATGATGAGACAGCTCCACTTATTTTTAGGGAGCCAGGATACCAACTCTAACTTTCAGGACTGAGTATCTGTGTTTTGCTGAAAGCAATGGGAGCTATCAGGTAAAAACTGGGTAATTTAGATCGTTAAATACATCAATTTTTTTGTTTGTTTCTATCTACAGATGGACTGATTCATGTTTTGAAGACTTTTGCTATAAACAGCATTATTTATAAAGTTGAAAAAACAGATATGTGAATTATTTTGTGCATTTTATTTTAGAAAATGCAGCATGAACTTGACTTAGAAAACAGAGCTCGAGTCCACTGTTTATGTTTTGGATCATTTTGAAAGCTTCTTAAAGAGCAAGGATTTAAGTCTGCATTTAAAATTATGATACTGAGCAGCTCAACTAGGGTATCTTGAAAGCACATTTATGTAACAAGTAAACTCCAAGGAAGGAAAAGGACATGAAAATACAGAGTTACTGAAAGACAGACTTCCTGAGGATCACTTTTACAACATTGGAACAAACAATTACTAATCAAAAGTAAAAACTAAGTTATCCAAAATGTACTGATTCTGATTTCCAAGGGGTTTATGATTTTGCATAAAATCTAGCCCTGCAAAGAAAAAAAATATACAAACCTACAGCAGCCAAGACCCAGAAGCAGATGGAGTGTGTGAGAATCTTCATATGCCACTTTGGCAGCAGATAGCATAGTGACTACACTAAAGGCAATGCTGGATACCTCAAAATCCTTTTTTTTTTTGTTTTGTTTTTATTATGGTTGGGAAAACTAACCACCTTTTGCAAAGTTTAGAACACTGACTTCTGAAAGGAAGGATATAAGTAGTCCTAACTCAGTCTTTCTCATCAAGGTAATGGTAAGAAAGGCCTTGCTTACCTTCCCAGTCCTCCATGTAAGGAGCTTCTTCAGCTTCCTTCTCAGGAGAGTTGCCATCTATGAATTTTCCTTCTTTCATAACTCTAGTAATTTCTCGAAGTTGCTGAAGTAACCTTTTTTCCTGGTCTGTTGTAACATTTTGAGTCCTGCTAGAAAATATTAGACACCAGAATTCAGTCCACTATTATTACAACCTATTAACAGGGTTTGAACCCAACTGTTTGGTCTGTCCCAGCAGTACAGTCTGAAGAAACCTGGCTGCAGAATGATCACTGCTCAACATCTGCATGTGGTCTGTACTTCAGCTTGGTATAAAGTTTATCCATTTACCCAGAAAACCTGGAAACTTAAACAGGCAAAGGAAGGTAGGTACAGCCAATGTGAGAGCAAAATGAAAGTGACACACAGGGAAGAGTTATGGTGCAAAAGATACTACAGAAATTTCTGGCCTTTAAAAGAGCTGAGAATTAGGGGGGGCATGCCTTGTTTAAAGCATTATTAGAAAATGTAATTCAAAATTTATGCTACATTTAAAACAGGTTGTAGGGCTGATCAAAATGTCTCGCACAGACATTAGTCTCGAGAGTCTATTGATACCTAATTATGACCACTACATGTATCAGATTTGCTAGGCTTCATTAAAAAATGTCAGTTGGACAGATCACGATGTTGTTACAGAGAGTCCACTATGCTGCCTGGTGGGGAGGTGGGGTGAGAAGAAGGAAGATTTAAAAATGAAAACAAGCTGTTACATTTAACTTGCCCTTTAGAATCAAATGGAGAGTGGGAGAGGACTGAGGTTTTTATCAGATTGAAAGCAAACTCTAATTTTGACTGGTTCTACACTGTTGATTCTATTAATTACTGCTGCTCAGGTAATACAATTACTGTTGTAACAAGAATGCTTCCAACAGATAAGATCATGTAGTCATTACATGTTATTTTCTTGGGAAAAAGAAATAGTCTTCTAAAAATATTATGGACAAAAAAGTACTTGGAGAGCAGTGATCTGAGCTCTAGTGACTAACTCAGTAGGTCAGAATAAGAAAGATACTGGCTGTACTTACGTGTGAAAATGATGCTTGTTTCATCTGGAGTTTCAATTTGCTCTTGAGCAGGTGTTTGACCTCTGTGTAAGTGCCACTTCAAGCCTCTCAGGGGACTGAGGCACTACTCTAGTGCTCTTTTGAATCCTGATATGTTTTAGGCAGGATCCATTGCCCCTAGTTACCCAGAGAGGGTGGCCCTTGGGATGCATATAATGCTGTACTATAGGAGGTAAGCGAGGTCAGAGCAGTGATCTCTGGTGAGCTGCAGACTATCAGACAGATAATCTCCAAGACCAGACAGCTGCTCAGGGAATCTTAGGGGCGAGATGGGAAGAGGGGAGCTGGAAACAGGTTAATGATTTTTGATTTAGGTGATTAGTATTTGCCTAAACCTTGTTTCAGGTGCCTGAAATCTCAAAAACTTGAGAACTTGTGGCATCCATCTTTAGTATTCCCTCTGAATAACTGTCATCACTACAGCAGCACTTTTAAGAGGTACTTTGTGCTATTCTACATATCCAGGAATGGTGATGACACGAGTTACTTCACTAAAGGCAGCAGAGTCATGCAGGTTTAAAGCCAAAAAGATTAGCATTGTACTGCTGATTTGTGCGATGCTGATCACAGTGCTGACAATGGGCTAGATTTTGTGCACAGTTGCACTCACAGTTGTCTGTAACTGAACTTAGTTTGAGAGCAGGCCCACTAGTTCCATTAGCAGCTACGCAGATTAAACTGAGATCACAAAGCTAAATATCATTTCTCTGTGCTTCCCCTGAGGGGCCCCACAGTTTGAAAGGCTGATATGCCCCCAGCGTTATATGGAGGTTGCGCTGAGTCTCCTCAACTTGTGGTGGCAGTTTTTTCCACAGAACAAGTGAAGGTGTGACACTGCATCTTCTGAAAAGTCTGGGCTAGGCAGATGTAGAATTTGAGATGTGAATTAAGAGACACACAAAAAGAAATGGTTTCATCAGCTAGCTACCTTTGACAGAAGCTTTAATAGAACTGCCAAACTAATCCTCCTCTTACAGACAAAAGTGTACGTAATTTGAATATATATAACCTGCATGAAGACAGGTTTATTTAACACAATGGGGAGATTGCTAGCTCAGATACAGGATCAATCAAAGCAGCTGCATCACTGTGGTATTTCGTATGGGAAAATTTCTAATGTGCTGGATACTCGCATTAGAAAGCACTACTGTCTTATTGCAACACAAGGGCTCCGTATTTCAGAGTATTCCTCCTCCAAATACCTTGCTTAAATGACAAATATCCCTTTAGAGGGGGAGAAACCAAAGCCCATGCACTATTTCTACTTCATTTAAGGCTTCTAGGAAAACTTAGTGTAGGATGTTGGCAATGTATAAGACATCTGGCTGTCTGCATATGAGGGATTTACCAGGGTATAATGCACTTCAGAACACGAAGGACAACAGATGCAAAAGGTTTACAGTGTAAGAAAAGGTAATTATTTTTGCTTTGTGTGCTTGTGGCTCCAACACGGCTATTACTTTTCATAGTAGCAATGCACTAACAGGTAGTTTCTTATTCTTACACTGAGATCAGAACATCTCCTAAAGAGCTATCATGACTTCAGTGAAAATCCACAATCTAACATAGTATCTCAGATGTGTCAACTAGTGTGTTTTTTGATTCATGACCTGAAAATAATCACTATTAACAATAGCCCAAAACCGGCACTCCACAGATTACAGCCTCTCTCTTTCTTCCATATTACATTTGTTTAGTTTATAGTAAAAAGATTTTTTTTTCCAACTGACAGCCTAGTAAAGAGGGTTTTAAAAGCAGGTAATTGAGCTGATTATTTCAACCTCTTACCTAATCACCACAAACTGAGAATTTTTTACAAGAGAGAATTGTACAATACTCCCATTGAGAAAAATATTTACCAGTATTTTTCAATTTAAAGTGGTTTCAAAATACCAAACTTTACAAACAGTGGTGAAAAGAATATGGGTAAGACATCCATGAGAACGGGTAGGGAAAAATTTCATACCCATTATATCACCGTTCCAACACTGAAACACTGCTAAAAGCCTGGAAAAAAAAGCATGCATGCTTTCAATGTGGAGAGCCCTATTATAGCCATCAACCAAGTCTTTATTTCTGAATCACCAAATTTCCAGCAAAGCTTTTCATCTCTGCTGAGAGATACTGGGCTATAAAGGTCTACATTTATAAACTGGAGATACTGAGGTCCCCTTAGTGATAGGATGTGATGATAAATTATAAAAGCATGTAATTTAAATTTACAACCTGTTAAAAAAAATGCTGGGAAAAGTGCTAGATTTTCTCAGAGCTGTGAATCATTATATCCTTAGGTACTATGTACTACCCATTTAAATATGTGCATTAGGTAGCAACTGTCTTTGTCCATCTCAGTTTAGATTTGGTTATGTTGCTGAGGACCTGGCCAGGTAGTTCTTTCTTCCTCTTGCTTTCCTTAACTTGCTTCTAGTCCTTGCTACTACATGCTAGGCCTTTTTAAAAGCATCTGTGCTTTTACTTTCTGAAAGTAAGTTTTGCATTTCTGCAAACTCTGCTTAAGGCTGTAGCAACTCCAGTTAGTATGCTGGTTTGGAAAGAGGTCTTCTTGGTTGGTGTGAAGGTTGGTCTTCCAGCCCCATAAAAAAACCCCAACCAGCCTACCTTCTACAACATAGAGCTGGATCATATGAGCTATCCCATCTGAGAAAACCTGCTAAGAGGTCTTCCAGCCTCATTTGCTCAAATACTTTTGACAGAAAAAGAAAGGGGCAGGACACACCACAGCAAGAAATCAGCACATTCACTTGCCACAGAAGAAAGAGTAAAATCACACAGCACAATATACACTACTCCTTCGGAAAAAGCTTTCTTTCTGAGGTAGAGCGTTATCTGAGAATAAACTGTCCTTCCAAACGTATCCAATTTCAAAAGCAACAGTTCTTTTAAGAAAATACACAAAACAAGAATTTTTTTTGATTCTAAAAATCTTCACCAGGAGAAAGCCAGGATGAACCCTTGGAGCAGTTCGGCTGGGAGAATAATACTCCTGAAGTACAGTGAGAGGACACAGGGGCACGAGCTCAGACCTCAGTGCTGTTGCAAACACTAGGTTATGGTGATACATCGTTTTTGTGACAATGCAAAATACAGCCTTTGGTTTGGGTACTAGCACCTTACTTCGCAGGCTGGGAGTCACTTTGCCTTATCTAGTATAACAAGCCACGGTCTCACCTGGGTTCTTTCAGCATTAGTTTAAATTTGATACCATTTATTTCTTCCTCTGCCTTTTCTGTTATATGTCAAAAGAAAAATAAATACTTATGTTCAACTGCATATTAATAAATGGGGCTCAAGTATTTTTGCTCTCCTCCTCTTTCATCTATCAACATCCAGATTGGATAATGCTAGCACTACACTCTGTGCTGTAATTACACTTTCTAACCGTACATTTTCTTTTAAGACCTTCATCTAGTATTACTGAACTTAACAGGTATCACAGGATAGATTAAGAAAGCTTCAAAGTCTAGGTCTTTTCTTCGAAGTCTGGTGTCTTATTTTAAAAGACACCAAGTCTGAGTGTATTTTAAAAGCAGCTATTTGCTCCATCTAGAGGTGCTTTTTCCCTTCTCTTTAAAGAAGGTACATAAAAAAATTTTCATTAGGTTCAGATTCTGATTTCCCCTGAGGCCTTTAGATCCATCTATATAAATAGTTTGGTTGAACAAAGAAGGGAAGTTCCACTAAATAGAGGCTCTGAGCCAATAAGACAGAGTGGAACAAACAGTGGATCAGACCCTAAACCCATTTTCTTAGTAAAAATATCCTATCCGAGAGTCAGCACAGTATCTGTGTAGCTCATAAGCCTCTTTCTGGCAGCTTAACGGTAAGCATAGAGTACTGTGTTAGCTTTCCAAAACAGAGATAGACAAAATAGTATCCTTCTGTTTCGCTAAAACCAGGATAGTTTAGGGGCTCTCCTGCTGGAACCTGGAATAATACAGGCAAGTCTGGCACCTCATCTTGCTGATACTAGTGCAACCACAATACAGGGCGTGGTGCAAAGTGGGCAGAACTACACACTCAAAGAGAATGGAGTTTGAAGCCTAAATAAACATCATGTGCAAGTTCAGCACAGATTTGTTCCTACAGAATGGGTTAAACCAGGCATTGACAGATCCAAAGTTAATATGTATTACAACCTGAACAGCTATTTATTTTGCTTGCAAGCATCACTTCAATATTCATGGTATTTAAATTTTCAACACTGCAGTTATGCATTTCCTATTGATGTGTTGTTACACTCCTCATGAAAAATGGACTTGTTTCCAGTTTCCTTATAACATAGAATAGTGATCTCAGATTTATAGCAAACAATAAACATAATAAATTTTTTAAATCCTGATTTTACAACTCTTATTTTTTCTGTTATGTTTAGAAACAAATGGATGGATTTACTAGTTACAGGGTGGAACTAAGTTATGGAATCAGATTATTATACAATTCTGTCCTTTAAGAAATATTTTATGGCTATTCTAACAGGCATTTACATAGATTATAACAGCATTTCTATTTAGAAAAATAATTCATATAACCGGAAAATAACATGAAACGAATGGGTCTCTTAGGAATTATTCAGAATATTACTTTGGTCACATAAGACAGGTTGTTTTATATACTTTAAATCTTTTTTGTGTAGACATACCCGTCATTATGCACTGTACAAATGGGAAGTTAGGGATAGTTGCTTTTCTGCTTAAGGAGAACGGAGTTGGAAGAAATCATTTACTTTAAATCTAGATGCTGAAAAGTTAAAAACTGCAGAACAAAAAGTGTGATGTGTAAAATCAAATTCCTACCATTTGAAGTAATAATAAAATGCTATTTTAATATAGCAAAAGTAAGAAAGTTTGATTTCTAATCAGAGCAGAATCTGTCTGTAAAATGCTGTAATTTGAAACATACCTGTCACAATTAGGTCCTACTCTGTTGATTAATTTTTCCATAGCTTCTTCTGTCTCCCTCAGTTTTTCCTGAAGTTGAGTGAGCTCATAGTCAGCTGTAAACCAAACAAAACCCCAAGATCTGTCAGTAGAAGCTTTGAAAATGTATCCCTGTTCCATTATCACAGGTAGCACATGCTGTACCAAACCAGACTGGTTATGAGTGAACTAAAACATGCAGCTAAAACAGTTCTACGTACTTTTCCTGGTATAGGAACATGAAATCTATTGCTAACGGTAATAGGACATACAGAAAAGACCTTCTTTCAAAAGGCTCCTGAGCAACCTCACACTAGGATGAGTGGGCCACTGCAAATGTCCTGGACATTAAAGTTAGGGAACGGAAAATAGACTGGGTTGGGTTTTTTTTTCCACTAAGGAAGCCATTCTGTTTTACTGTCTATTGCTGAATTAATAGTTCTCATGGAATTTCCCTGTTAAGTCCATGGGAACAGAGGCAAAAGGTCACTTGAGCATTTTTAAGAAGTCTCAAGGTTTGAGAAACCATATCTTTATCAAAGAGAATTAAGTTCATGGGCATGATGGCATCCAACTAACCCTGCATAGGTGTGCTGCAGCAGGCAGCAAGTGCTAACGGTCTACCAGACTTACCAAGAAGAACAGCTAGCCTGTCTGGGGAGCAAAGCATGGTATGTCCATAGTTGTGCCTCTTTACAAAAAATGTGTCTACGCTGCAATATTAGACACACATGCAGACATGCAGGAACACCCGTACTGGCTTTAATGTAGCCAAAAATGTTAACAGTAAAGATGCAACAGCAAGGACATCTATAAGAAAGCTGAAGCTTCTTGTTTGGCTGTTGTAACTCATGCTCAAAATCTTGTAGCTGAGACTTCATAGTTCCCCACTGCAGAACAAAATGAAGCCAAGCTAGCTTAGTTAAACATTCAGCTGCTACAGGTACATCCATCTAAGTAGCACAAAGGCACGACAGAACTTCAACATAGTAGGAATAGAGAAAGCCATCCACAAACATCTTGCTTTTAGAAAGATTTCTATTTTGCACAGAACATCATTACTTAATGTATCACTGATGTCATTGTTTTGCATGTCTGAGCCTTTAAAAATAGGGGAAGGGAAATTGGCATAGAAAAAGGAAGTTACTCCCTCCAAGTCCCTATGTAAATAGTCACTTGTCTTCAGGTTCCTAGTCCAGTGACTTGCCCCCTGCTCTGCTACAGCTTACCATGGATGCTTTAGGAATACAAATGAAGACCTCTAGAAGAAGGCTAAATAACTTTTGTCGCTAATTCTTTGGGTTATAATGATGGCAAATGTTTTAACTTAACTGCAAAGTTAGTTTCTCTCACCAAGTGTTAGGGGAAAAAATACAATTACTGTTGCCAATAAATTGCACAAAATTTCCAGGCACAACACAGAACAAGTGCACTGAAAACACAGTCTGTAGTGCTGAGTAATTAGGTATTCCTAAATATACACAGTAATGTTAAGGTAATTACAGTATGTAAGAGAAAATAACCTAGTGGTAGCACTTTCTATAAAGCCCTAAGTACTTTTCTTCCCTATTACAATTTAGTCAGCTAATTTAAATACTATTATGGTAACTACTCATCCAATCTTCAATAGTAAACTTATTAATTTATCTAATAAATATCTACAAGTAGTTGAATCTATCCCACTGATTGTTGTTTAGGTAAAATCAAAATAATATTTCAGAATACTATTTGCTTTCTTTATTGCACTCATGAAAACTTCGAGCATTGCAAAACTGGAAAGGAGAAAGTAGGGAAGTACTTGGGGGTGGCTAAGAATTCACAAATTCAAATAAAGGAAGCTAGCTTTTAATAATATCTCTATATACTATTACTAGAATACCACAGATTATAGAATAATTATAGATGGACATCCTATTATCCCTTTTTAATCATTAGCTACATAGCTTTTCAGCAAATCTGTACAGTTAATTCAGTGAACCTCATGAGAAGCCATTGCTTCCAGAGGGGCTTGGGATCAGTCTACTCTCACAGAGTCTCATTAGCTGAATGAGATTAGAAAGTGACAGTGCAGTAATTCACTTTAACTCTTGCTCATTCCAACACAGAAGCTTCTGGCTAGTTCTGCATGGGGGAAAACAACAGCTTTACAGTGTGCCCAGAACTTGAAGAACACAGTTGGACTGTACCTCTACAGAGTCAACACAGATGTAACTCAGAAATCATACATACTGATTTTCCTCTTCATGTTTCCAGGTGCAGCAGTAGGGCATTTCCGCTCTCCAGCAGTAGTTTTCCCCTTAGAAGCCAACTAATGAGTGAAAAAAGATGACACTTCTATGAGTTACTGCAATAGTAAAATACAAGCCCCAAATGCAACAGAAAAAGGATAGAAGATTAAAATATGCTAGAAAATAACTACAGAAAAGCATGCACAGCAGCAAAGCAGCAAAACCAGCAATCATGAAAGATGCCTGGGAGATTGTATAAAACACAATACATGACATACACAGTATATATCATATGTAGTCACACATTAAAAAAAAGAGAATACTATGTGTATATTGAAAATTAATCTAATGATGTTCTAGGCATACACAATTTCCAGGGGGAAAAGAAAATCCTTAAAAAAATTGCATGAGGTCAGATGCCAATACAGGATTGCACCAACCCACCCCTACATTCTCTGTTACAGTCTTTACAATAGCAAAACCCAGAGGACACACCAATCTTTCAACCACTAATCAAAGGTCCAGCATGAACACTTGTGGGGTTTACTCTGGAGCTAGGCTGAAATAGAACCAGGTACAAAAATGAGACTTTGCTGTTTTGAGGGGTTTTAGTTGTTATTTCCCTGACTTTTCCATTTATGTTGGTCTTACCTTAAATAAAATGTACAGGATATATAAGAAGATGCCAAACCCATATATAGGGATAATCTGCCCCACAAGGCCTCTCCCGGTTCCACCGGTGCTTCCACCACCACTTCCACCTGCCTTGGCTTTGGCAACTGCTTCAGCAAGGTGAGATCTTGGAAAATGAGGAGTAGCTCGGCTGTCAGGAGCAGCCTGGTAATGCATCCTTGGTGGAAAGCGACCGAGCGTCCCTGCAAAAAAACACACCACCATTATTCTTATTCTGTTACTCTTCACCCTTCTACAGGCAGCCTACAACTGCAGCAGGTGCAGCTGACCTATTTTCTCTATTTTTAAATGTACCATCACTGATGAATAAAGTAACTTGTTGGACTGTAAGTACTAAGTCTGTAAGCTCAACCCTCAGTCACTTACTATATGTAGCACTAGGAGTTAGGTATATGCAATTCTCTCTGGATTTCAAGAAGAGAAAAAGCTGGCAGGGCAATTAAAATATAGTTTTTAATAGGTACATAGTTGTCCAAAGAACCCTATGAATCAGCATCTCTAACAGGATGAAAACCTAAAGTCTTACTTCTGGCTCTCTAGCCATAACCAAACTAGCAATCTATCAGTTTTCTGTTGTGAGCTTGATCTGTCAATGTTACACAAAGGCATGTTAATATATAAACCCATACATTTACTACTACATGTACTACCCACCTACATCCTGATACATGACTCTAGTGTTTGCCCGGTATAGATTTTCAGCTATAGGCATAAGAAATAGTATTTCACCTGATTTTGACAAATGAATTATGAAAGATAAAGAAATTGGTAGTACCGCAAATGGTTCTGCTTAAAAAGGTGTTAGCTAAAGCAATGTACAAGGAGATTGAATATAGCTTGGGACATATTATCTTCAGCATTTTAGAGGAAAAAAAATAGTTTCTAGCCTTGAGAGCAGCAAAGACAAGAAATGGGAGTGAGCTTACATGAATGCATGGATGCTACAATAAGACTCCAGAGAGCCTGAAACAGTGCTGTGGATGATTTCATTCAACTGAAATGCACTAGAATCTCAATAAATGTAAGCTCACACATTATTCTGTTTTCTTGCTGTTACGAATTCAACACTTTTGCCATGAAATTCGCTATTTTACTCCTCCATGTACTTGACATCCTTCTTTCTATCTCCATATCCAGCTTGGACTTGCACCTGCACTCCCTCCCACTGATCGGGACTGAACCGAATTATTCAGCTCCTCTGCCACCGAGTCTGGTGGTGGGAGGCATTGGATGGGAGAACCAGAGATGGGGAGTGCCACACTGAGCTGCAGCTCACCCCTTGATGCCAGCTGCAGAACTCTCCAACCCTGGCACATGCAGCAGGAAAGCCAGGCAGCCTGCTCACTGGCACTGGGGCAGCCGGCATGCATTTGCATAAAGAAAATGAAAAGCAGGTTTGAAATAGCACTGAAAATAACTAACTTTGCTTCTGTGAGTACCCAGCTGCAACTATTTTTATGAGAAGCAAGCTAAGAGAAAACTAAATTAACATTTGCTCTTGGTAGGAAACACCATCATAGGAAGCTACATTCCTGAGCATAGAAAATTACAGTAAATATATATTAGGAAGTGATATCAATAATTCGTGAAGTGCTACCATTAAAAACACATTTCCTTATAAGTGACGGCATACATTCTTTGAGTGCTGTAGGCTTTAGTGGAACTATGCAGGTATACCACCGCTGACAAAACCACTCTCAGATTAGCTCAGGGTTAACTTTGAGGAAGCTTTATCACACATTTTAATATTAGTGAATTATTCAAGGTTTGTGATGGAAAGCATAGCATCTTATTTACAAAACAGTCCCATTGCTCCAGCAGGAATGCCTTGTAGCAGTAGGTCACTGTGAAAATAAGTGTGATGTCGTGCAGAGAGCAGTATGACTGCGGCAGGGATGGAACAGCAGGGTAGATAAACCTTTGTAAAACATCTTACACTCATGCAAATATTTGTTATTTAAAAAAAAAAAGAAATAAAGAAAACAGAAAATAATTGACAAAGGTGAAACTGTATTTAAACGAAATAGTTTTCTAATTTAGACACAAGGCCTTGTTTGTGCTTTAAAACCTTCAATACAATTAAAGATAATCAGGCCAAAGGGACACATACTAGTCATTTCAATATCAGAATAATTTAAAAGGGGAATTTCATGGCTCCTAGTTCTAAATCTATTGATTTTAAAACTTTCATAATGATTTCCTTATTAAAATATATACATATTATTTTTCATAGTTTTTTATTGTGAAGAACCCATGCAAACTGTAGAGGAAATTGGCAGCACATGTGACTCAAAAGCAACATATGCACAAAACTGTCAAGTATACAGTATATAGATGGAAATGAGTAATGATTTGGATGCCACTGCCAAATGAACAAGACACCCTGTGCTATTAAAAACCCCAACACCCTAACCCCATAACCGAGTAGGTGATGTGTCCAGATGACACGTTTCTAGGAATGAAACAAACCACTTTCAAATGGAGACAACAACATACTCTACATCAATAAAATCAAGTGACACTTCTCCAGGAGCATGGAAGGGCACACATTGGGCCCTTGTTTTGAATACACCCTACCTGGCTTTGCAATCTTTTTACCTAAGGTTTACCCAACACATTTAACAATTTGTCTGTTTAATGTTTCAAACCAACTTTGCAAAGCAGCTACAGGGCAAGCAGAGCATTGTCTAATCCTGGCCCTTCAATAGCTGTAAATCCAAAAATGAAATTATGCCCCAACTAACATTTGTGTTGTCTAAGAGACTGTAGATTTCTGAATGTAGATAAAGTCCTTAATAGCAGTACCATGTTAGAATTACTGTGGGGTTTTTAATCTCTTAACAATAAGAACACTCAACTGAAAAAAGCAACTCTTAAAAAGTATTTATAGCACACAACAGCCAACAAGCTGATAATACACAGACCATCCAAGTATCTGGTTTCCAAGAAAGCTGTTCTGTGGTTCTGTTTGAATGGGATTTAGGAATTGCTACTGAGCCCAACTTGACTATTTAGAAAGGTATTTAGACTTCAGTTATTGTACAGTTCAGCCACTCTTAGTCTAGATAATACATCTTTCTGTGACATCTGACCAGCTGTAAAATGCTGGAACATAGACATACACACATGTATAATACAAAAATAAAAGTCTGACATACAGTACATATGGGCTGCTGCTATGTTAACTTTGCACTCAATTCATCAGGAAACATATGATACATTACTTCATTTATAAAATGTGCGTGTTCTTCAGACACCAGGAAGCGTCAGAGAGGGGTTAGAGACAGGAAATGGCAGTCTGAGAAGTGCATGTGATTCTTCCAAGCTGACAGCAAAGGATGCTGTTCTCATTGCTCCTCAAATCTCAACTATGGGGGACAGCACCCACAGTTCTGGCTATTCTCTGCATTAGGCGCTCTGCTTTTTTAATTTGTTTCCATTCCAAAACCACGATTATACCACTTTGGTTTGGAAATGCTAAGATTAAGTGTGTTTGTTTCCAAGTAAGACATTTACTTTTCCTTGCTGTGCATGCAAAACCAACCAACCAAAAAACACAGCCCAAGAGCAAACAGCCAAGAACAAACCCAGCTAGATGTTTTGCAAAAGCTTTAACAAAAAAAAATCATGTGACAGTGGGATACAGAACTATCCTCCTGCCTCAGCAATGCAAATTCCAGTTCTCAAACCTACCTTCAAACTGTACTTGGACTCCCACATTTAGGGATGCTTATTTACATTAGCTGACATTTACATTTGCCTGGTAAAATGTTCATCGTAGTGACTGAAAAAGAAAAGCAGCATTTTTTTCAGACAGTCCCAGGGATCAGCAATGAAATATGCTTCTGTAAGAACCAGAACTCAGAGTTTTGTACATTTTTCTCCCCTGCTCTGTTTGACTTGATATTTGAAGAAGATATGTGCTCTAAGCAAAGCTTTTCCTGAGCAGGCTATGCAAAACCTCCCTCTCTGGTAGGTGCCAATAAAGAGGCATTCATACTGAAATCTGCATCTCAGGACACTCGAATCAATCTTTAGCCCCTCTCAGCAGTGTATTTTCATAAAACATTTATTTTTTCACCCTCTGTCTAACAAGATGAATTGGCCAAAGGGTTCTAAAGCTGCAAGTGACAACACACAGGAAATCCCATGGACTCCATGATAAAGTAACTTCATCTTCTTTTGGCTGAAAGTGTCATCCTAGGTTTTCTTGCATAACCTCCATGTTTGGTATAATAGCTTAGACTAATATATACAGAAACTGTTTTCTTGACATTTAATTTAAATCCTCTTTCAAGCCACTATATCATTTCTGCTGCTATTCTTTAACACCCTGTAATTTCCCCAACTCATCTGCCCACAGAAAGCCCAAGTAACTAATCCTTTATATAACACTACAAGTTCATGTTCGGTTTATTGTTGAGGCCACTATTTCAGTGTTACACACTATCATGAGACCCATGTTTTAGAGTTTCTACACATGTAGTCATTTATATTTTTCTCTTCTAAATCTTTTTATAAATACTTTTCACTCTGGCAGACAGTCTAACATCAAGATAAAATGGACAAACAGTATGCGTTCATTTAGTTCTTGTTCTTTTACTGACATTTACAGAATAGCTCTAGCTGTGCTTCCAACAACACAACTTTAGAAACCTACACAAAAAAAAGGTTAGAAGGAATGATAGATTTGAAATCCTAACTGTAAACCACTGCATTAGTGTTTTTAATGGACACAGTCAAATGCTTCAACATTTTCTATTAAATATCGCAGGTGGAGTTTAAAAAGGAAAACACAAAAAATACCCCAAATGGAAACAAACACCTTAATTTTCCTAAGGACAGCTGCAGGCCACTGATACATGCATTGCACAAACCCAAGCTGGACAGATGCATTACCTGAACAGTCATGTATTTTTCTAGTAAAGCTGATGCCACTTGATTGCTCATAAGAATACAGAGAGACTAAACACCCGTTGTCATGGAGCTGAAAGGCTTTTCTTAAATTACCATCTCAGAGAGTAGCTTTACAAAATGCATGGCAAATATTCGTGAACAGTAAACTTAAAGGTACTTTTGAAATTGCTAGTAGCCCTTTCTTCCTCGTTTCCAAAAGATTAAAAAAAAAAATTCTAATGCCTGCCCATGAAGTAAACCAGAAATGTGATACATTCACAATGAGCTCTTTAAATAAGTTATCTCAAGGGCTATAAGGATGGTGGGGATGAACTCTTCATTAGGGACTGTAGTGATAGGACAAGGGGTAACGGGTTAAAACTTAAACAGGGGAAGTTTAGATTGGATATAATGAGGAAGTTCTTTACTGTAAGGGTGGTGAGGGGCTGGAATGAGTTGAGCAAGGAAGTTGTGAATGCTCCGTCCCTGGTGGTGTTCAAGGCCAGGTTGGACAAAGCCTTGAGTGAGATGGTTTAGTGTGAGGTGTCCCTGCCCATGGCAGGGGGATGGAACTAGATGATCTTAAGGTCCTTTCCAACCCTGACTATTCTACGATTCTGATCTCTATACATGAAACTATTACTGTGATAAAGAACAACCTTTCTGTCTGAAAGATCATATTAACCTCTACTAATATAGAAGCCAAGTTCATAATTTTCCTAGGAGACTTCTGAAAATGGCTTTACTACAGGAAGCAACATTTCCATGCTTAAACCCTGTTTAAATAAAAAGCCTTCTTGTTAACACTGAGTTTTAACAAAAGGTAGTAAACTTTAAGAATGTTTTATTCAGAGGCATTTTGCCCCCACGACTACAATAAGGACTTTATTAACTTCAAGAATGAAATGATTACTTCAAGTCCCTGAAACTCTTGCCAGGTAACTGCAGTTACCAGTTCACTGAAGAGCAAAACTAATGACAGAGATGTGAACTGAACTGTTCAATCAAGATTTATTCTTCCAATAAAAAAAATAACTTCGGGTGAAATAAAGTTTGGTCTACAGAGCAGGTGTAATGAAATTCTTGCTATCAAATTGAAAATATGGACTATAAATTCTCACCTGAAATGGATAAGCTGAGGTGAGGTATTGCATTCTCAGCCAAAGGCAGGTGCTAGGCTACAAGAGGTGCATGCCAAGCATTCACTCTGCGCCAGGCACACACTAACCCACACTGAACTGTTATTTCCTGCAGGATGATGGAGAGGGTATTTAGACTACATGTTTATGATGGAAATAGTATTTATGTTAAGCATTTAACAGTGGCTGTGATTAGTCAGCTTATGACAGCACAGCTTAAAGCAGGCCATGCTATAGCAGGTATGAACATTGTTCATCATACAGCTGCGACTGAAAACAAGTTGGGAGCAAGATTTTTCTTCTGATTTGTTTTTTTAAAAGCTCTTTTTTCTGTCAGACCAATCCAGTCCAAAGAAAGAAGCCCCACAACATTAACCACAACTGCCTAAGACTTCACTGCTACAGGAAAATGGTTTGTCAAACCCCACCATCTGGTATCACTGTGGGATCAGTCAGGAGCTATACAGGTCAGATGTTAATAGAGACAGGTACCAGCTCGCAGAGCATCTGCTCCCATCCCTGCTTCAGGCAGGTGTCTCCAATGTCCTTACAGAGCCTCTGTGCTGCCTTCTGAGCCTCTGCGGGCCCTCATGGTAACTGCTCTTGAAGTTCTGCCAAAAGAACCATCAGCTACCATTCAGGACTTTGGTGTTCAGAGATTCTGCAACGAAACTACAGACCTGTAGATCTACAGTGATGATAAACCTATACCGACATTCTTAAAAGACCAAGAATACAAACCACCATGGGAGACTAGCTACAGAATGCAAGACACAGATTTCGGTTCAATGTAACACTGTTTCAGCAGTAACTTCAGCCTAAAGCCCTTAAAAAATCCTGGACAAATGACAACAATGTTGCAGAATGGCACAGTCACATCAGTACCAGGCTGTTGCAGAAGATGAAGTGACTAACAGGCACCCCTGTGGGACTGCATTCAGTGCCACCCAGAAGTGTTCTGTACTTCCACCAGACTCACCTTTCGTTTGCTGCCAGACATGGGGCTATGATACCAGCTAGTTCTGTGAAGTGCCCTGGGGAGAAAAACCTCCAGCAAAAGGCAACGGGCATAAAGAGAATGGCACATGCATGTATGAATCCTTTCCTCCAGAACTTAAAAGGAAACATGCAGTGGGAGGCGAGGCAAGGACATAGCTTGAGGGACAGCATGGACAGGACCTGACTCTAAATGTGCACATACATTATGGTGCATGAAAGCCAAGTTTAAAATACCAGAGTAGGAAACTAAACAATGAAGACAATTCAAATGAACTTTTATTTCATGTGCAACAACAAAAGCATTCTGTACAGAAAATAACAAAGTAATGAAGCATTCAAATAAAAAGTGATGTATCACAATGGGAAAAAATAAACAGAAAAGTGATATGTGTCTTTAGTACCTCACTTACGCAAAAGAAAGTGAAATTTGGAAGATTTTAAACTTTTCTTTTTTTTTTTTTTGTATGGAAAAGCAAAAGGTAAATCACAGAGCAGTGAATTCAATCTCTGTCATGCCACACATCATTAAGGACAGCATGAGAGTGTCACAGGTAACACTCATGGGAAGGATGCACTACGCTACGTTTCCATACCAGGCGGCAGCGCACCCTCCAGACGCTCCGTGCAGCCGGGGCCCGCTCGCACCAGCCTGGCCGCCGGCACCAGCAACCCCGTCAGCGGGGTCCTCACGGGCCGGGCCCAGCTCAGCACCGACGCCCGCCGCTGCCGAGCCCCAGCCTCGCCGCTGAGCCCTCGTGCGGCCGCCGGAACACGGACCTCTGCGCACCGGGGCGGGAGACCAGGGCTGGCAGCGGGGAGCGACCTGCCCTCTCCTCCGCGGAGCAGCCGCCACCAGCGGGGCCCGCCGCGGCCTCTTACCCTCGGACGGCGCGGACGCTGCGAGCGGCGCAGCCCCGGGCTCCTGCCGCCCGCCGCCCCGAGACAAGAAGGTCCGCGGCAGGAGCAGAGACACGCAGAGCACCAGACAGGAGACCACGGCCACCCTGCAGCACGTCGAGTACGCCATAGCTGGCCACGGCCGCAGAGCCGTTACCCGGCCCTGAGCTCCCCTACAGTTTACGCGCAGATGCGCGCATGCGCCCTGTAGCCGAGGCCGGGCGGGAGCCTGATAGAGGCAAGGGGCTGGGTGTCGCTGAGGCAGACTCGTCCGCCCTGCGGGGCTGGGATTGCGCAGTAGGAAGCCCAGGTCATGGTCTGTTCTTCCCGTAGGCACGTGTAGAAACGGCTTTCAACCTCAGATCGGGCAAGGGCTGGAGGGGGCATTTGCGTCCCTTCTTAATCCCGCCGTTTTCCATACTCAGTCCTCCGCCTTGGCTGTAGCACTGCAAACGCTTACTGAGGGAAGATAAAAAAATACACACTTGAACAGTCTTGTTGCCTGTGAAGGGGTTTTGGTGCTGTCTGTACTGGTGGCAGTGGTGGCAGGACACAGCCCTCGGTACTGGAAACCGTAGTTGCTGGTGCGCTGTGAGCTGATACCGGTACCAGCAGTGTGGTTAGTGTGCTTTCCACAGCCTGAGAAGCACCCAGAAGAGCCTTACCTGGGGTAGAACTGATGCTGGGAGGGCAGCAGTACTTGAAGGGGCATGGAAGAGCTTGGCTCAAAGAGCTGGTTGAGGTCCGTGTGGAATTGTTTCCCTCCTTTGAGCACATGGGACAGGTGTAGAAAAGTTCAGACCATGTTTAAAATTATTTCAATTTACTGCAACTAAGAAATTTCAAAATTATAAATGTGCATATATTTTTAGAAGAGCTTGAAATTTGCATATTGTCAGTGCATTTGGTTAGCTTGCAGCTGCATAAAGTCATCCTGAAACCACCTTCTTGCTGTACTAACAATAAAAGATGGCAGTAAAGAGGGAAGTTCAGTGTTTGTACTTGTTCATTTTCACCGACTTAAGCAAAAAAACTGCCAGTCATGTCAAATTAAATTATATGGTTTCGTATTTCCATTATATTTATATTACACTGTATTACTGTAGTTGAATTAGACTATTTTCCGTGGGGTCTGGGCTGTGACTACTGAATTTAACTCACTTTACGCAAGAGCTACCCTTAATTAGTCTTGAGCTGAGAGCAGAATTGCTTTGACTGATGCTGCAGACCATTGCAGTAGCAGAATACCAGACTCTTAAATTACTACAAAAGAGATAGCTACTGTCTGAACAGCTGGAACTGGGCAGATGACTCCAGAAATTTTTCCTGCTGAGCACCTCAGCCACAGGGAGATGGCAGTCCTTGGCCAGGTCCTGCCAGACATTACCAGACTAACCTGACGGACTGTCTCCTTCTGCAGCTCCTTCACCCACCACTCATTCACCAGAGCTCAGGCACCTCACAGTAGGATTTCTGGGAGTCCCTGCTTTGGTCCTAGAAACAGGAATTGGGGGAACTATCATTTCAGTGTCTGTGTCTCTTCTAAACTGGCCAGCAGTTCTTGATGCTGGCAGTGGCAAAGTTAGCATGTAAAGGCATCAAAAGGAGCATTGTTGCCCTGATCAGAAATGTGTCATCAGTCCACTACCAACAAATAATTCACTCGATCTCTCATGAAAAATACATTGTTCTATGGCAATGATGTACTTAACCAGGGGCAGCTTTTGTCTCTTTATGGAGAAAGAAAAGCGTTTTAGCATAGTAGTGGTGAGATTTTGCAGTTGCTTCAAACAGTCATCCTCAGCATCTGATAACTGAAGTTACCCAAAGCATCAATCCTTAAGCCAAATGCAAACAACCTTCCACGACCACCAGGAGAGCACCACTGGCTTGGCACAGCACTCCTGGGAATCACTTCTCTTCCATTGTAACTCTGGAGATACGCTGGATCACCAGCAGCTGGAAGAGCAGCAGTATCACCTGAGCCTTTTTAGGCGTTAGCTACAGCTGTCAGAGGGTGGTTTCACCATTGTAAGTGTTGTGGTGTCATCAAGGCAGCCTAATCAAAATGCTTCCTAGGTGATTGGGTTTGGATGAATTAGATTGTGCCTTTCTACTCTTACCTGGCTCCTAAGAAGGTCACCAGAAGGAAAACATAAATGCTTATGGCAGTTTTATCAGTGTTTTTCTTCACATCATTCAGAGCCAAGGAGAATGGGAAGACAGGTGCTCTACAACTAGTATTTCATGTGGAACCACCAGCTTTCTGATCCCTGCATGGCAGTTGGTCATTAGCCGCTCAAGGAGCCTACAACAGCTCAAAGCCAAATCAAGGAATTTAATACTGGGTTTATACATAGAGACTGCATAGGTGTGATTTCTCTTTGTGAAGCCTTCAATAATCAAGAGCTATGTTTAAAAAGACAGGAGGACTTGAAAAAACATATTTTTCTTCTACAGCCAAATACAGAACTCCTGTAGGGGAAGCCTAGGCTACGGGTCTTGAACTTCACAAAAAGGACAGGCCCAGTCCTTTGTCTGTGGAAGTCACAAGTGAAATCCTTCTGTAAGAGGAGCAAGCTGAACGCTTGCTGCAGAACCCTTTTCTAATAATACAAAACAACCATTTAAAACAGCATGCTGACAAAGGAGATCACGATAATGTTTTAGATGATTTTAAGTTCTGTAAAGAGAAATAGAATATACCATAAACGTATTCTGATCTGAATATGTGTTTTCAGACCACAGTCTGAGTACTACAGATGTGCTGATTGCTGGGACAGGCCTCAAAAGGCCAGCCTCATGAAGAGGGTTTTGCTGCATTTAGATTGCTTTGAATTGTGTTTGCCATTATGTGGAAAGAGATGTTTTCATAGAATGATGACCTCATAAGTGCTGGTATTCATAGATACATTGTTTATGTTTCAAAACTGATTTAAGTACAGCCTTGCTAGTATTCAGAAAAAACACCTAGCAAAATACCTTCCAGGGAGTATAATAGCTATTCAGCAGGTATCGACAGCAATCTCCTTCAGAGGGTTTTATTTTGAACTTCTGTAAAGGAACATTAGAAATTAATTTCAGGAAGTGATATTCTCCCACTTACTTGCCTCTCTACTGTCCTGTGCTTACCAACTTTCCTAGTTTCTCCTTCTCATTGGACAAATGTTGACAAAAGTTTTTAAAGAATTTACCCAGTATGAATCAGACTTTTTTTCTTTTATGTTTGAGTTTTTTTAATTAATTTTTAATTAAGGATGTTCTTTGCAAGAAAGCTCAAAACCCAGGAAAATTATAGTGTGATATGAGGAAATTGTACATGTTCATGCCACTGTCTACACTGGCAATATTGGCACGGAATCAACCATCCATTTTTACAAATATTTGCAACTTACTGTAACTTTTTCCTTTCATAAGGGAAGTGTTGTCTTCAGAAGCTAGAGCCTTCTCCGCATGTGTAGGTAAAGATCTTCACAAGCTGCAGTCTATGGCCTAATGAATGCCAAACTATAGATTATGTAGAACAATATTCAACAATGCTGAAAAACAGGAAAGGCACGAATCACAGAATCACAGAATCCCAAGGGTTGGAAGGGACCTCAAAAGATCATCTAGTCCAGCCCCCCTGCAAGAGCAGGTTAACCTAGAGTACATCACACAGGAACGTGTCCAGGCAGGCCTTGAGTATCTCCGATGTATTGCTGACAATTCAGTGAAAAGAAAATTAATGTGAAAGAACTTGAAATCATTAATTTCAGGCCTATCTTGTTGTCTGTTTTTTCTTTGTCTCTTCATTCTTGACTGGCCACATATAAATTGCTATAAAAATGAATAATCTTTGATATAAATATAAAAATTAGGAACAAATGTCTTAATCAAACTAACAAATATCTCAAGAGCCTTCTCATCTGCCTAGGTCTTGCCAAAAGCTGTGCCAGCACAGCTTCCCTCACCTAACTTAGGAGGGTGCCTACATGTATGCTGCAAGCATACTTCTCATTGCAGATTATTTTAGTAGTAAAGGGCCAAGTGCTGCAGTATTAGGTAAATGCAAACATCCATAGGAAGCCAGAGAGGTTTTTTTGAGGAACAATGTAATGTCTTTGTAATTCCCAAATCTGTTAATTAGCTGCAGAGCAGACAAAAATCAGAGATTAGGCTGCACTGCCAGTATTTGCTAGTAAGACCTCTGTGGGGTGTTGTACTCATTGTATATGTGGTATCTTGTGCAGCGAGGATGTAGTGCACAGCACAAGAGCTTGCACAGCCATCATCCTTGCAGTATGCTAAGCCAGTGCTATACCTAAGCACTAAAAATGGGTCACATCCTCTGTGCCTTCTGTGGGTAGCCTGGAACAAGGATGTGGTTTCTTGTCTTCTGTGCATGAGCAAACCTATTTGGCATATCTTCAAATCTTTCCCACACTGAGAATTGGAGGCTTTGCCCCTAAATGAGCAGTGTTGACTAGAGGCTGCCTGTGTGTTTGCCAACTCCGTGGTGAGTTGATAAGGTAACATCAGGTAACAGATGGGATTGCTTACACAGTGTGATCAGGAACACAAGAAAGGGGATGGTATAACCTATGGACAGAGTGATGCCTTGCCTTTTCTCTGCATTTTTCTTGCTGTCATTGATCAGCAGAAAGAAAGCTCAGACTTGAATTCTGTGGGCTGTTCTGTCACAAAAAGAAAAAATAAATAAAATAAAGGAAGTAGTATTCTGTTCCAATTAATTGAACAAACTGATATAAATTCCCTGCTTAACTTGCACTTTGCATATCCATAATCTCTGCACTACATTTTATGTATACTTTACCCTTGGGTAAAAATTTGTGAGCATGTAAATGCTTTCTCATATAATCTTGCTAAAGCACGCTCTTCCCTATAAATATTCATACTACTGCCAAAACATTTGCAAGCTTTCCCCAAAGGTGAAATATGTGTAATGTACTTTGCCTTCTGGGTATAAATATTATCCAATACATTTTGGTTAATATGAATACACTAATTATTCTTGTAACCCTTTTTAAAAGGGTCATCCTCATGATGTGAATTTTTTTTAAATGTAATTACAGTAATTGGATACTTAATCTAATTAAAATTGGCTTTATCTTTAATAGGAATTTTTCTAAAGAGGCAGAATGACAACTGACTTTCTGATAATCACTGTTTTTTTTCAGCTAGAGGATGCACTTAATACAGTAGGAACCAGAGAACATGGCCTCTTTACTACATGCCAACCACCTATAGGGCCAGTTAAAATATAATTTTATCCATGACCAGGCAAAACTTTCACTTCACTTAGAAATAAAATTTCTTCATCCTGAATCGATTTCTTTGTGGCTCAAGTACATATAGTTTAGTGAGTGTTTATTGTGCTGACTATAATGCAAAACTTCCCTTAAAGAAGATTCTGGGGGAAGTTGCCAGCCTCAGAAAGCCAGCCTCTGTTGGTGGCTGTAGGCTCATTCCCATGTATGATGAGCTCCACTGTCTCCAGAAGGTGCACCTGGATGGACCCCAGAATGCTTAGGGTGCATGGCAATTCCCACTGAACTCAACAGAACTCCAACACAGAGGTCATTTGAATTACCTCCTGGGTACTGATCCTGGGATCAGCATTTGTAGTGTGTCCTCTAAAGGCATTTACTTGCACAGTGTGACTGGCAGGACTGTCACTGTTCAAAAGCTGAAAGCTATTTTGAGTCCACATTGCCAGGTATAGAGTGCATCCTTTACTGTGAGAGGCCAAGTAGAACAAGGCAGTGGAAAAGCTGAGAGTTGTGTAAGAATGAGACTGGAGAAGTGGATTCATGTTGCTAGCGTCAGACACCTGTGATATACACATTTATGTTGCAAGACATGTTTGACTGATTGGTGAGAAATTGATATTTTAAGGTGTGATTGACCTGATCATAGGTGGAGGTCTACTTTCAATTGTGATAGATCACACTATATTTTTATTTCTTGACAATAAAAGGTGCTGGGGGTGCCTTGCCCCGAGTTTGATAGGCACCCTGTAAATGTGAATATTGAGCCAGATGAACGCCACCAACTGAGAAGAAACACAAACCCCTGTCTGTGGAGAGCAACAATTCATTCAGGAAGAGCAAAAGAGAATACCAGCCTTAGAAGCCAGGTGGGGTTCATAAAGTTTTGCTCCCTGGATCTCTAAAGATGCAGAAGCCCAGCTGAAGGCTGGGTTGAAAGAAGTAAGAAAAAAAGGAAAAAAAAAATATCTTGAGAAAGAAATTAAAATCCATGGTAAAGTGTGTGATTTGAACTGTCATTGTGAAACAGTTCAAAACTGGGGAAGAGCTTCCCTGATGAGCTCAACAAATGAAAATCTGGAAAACAAACAGAAAAGGAAATTCCTGTGAGCAAATATGACTGACCCATACCTGATGATGTTACAGAGATGGCACTGTCTGCAAAGACACTTTGTCATTGGATTGGTGTGAGCCCTTGACATGCTGTTTGATCCAGCCATCAGGCTGAACTAATGGGAGCCCAACTTATATCATAACCTGGAGAACACGGCTTCAGGTTGAAATATGTGGAGGCAGATCTTTTATAAAGCTGCTGCACCTTTCATGGTCTTTGCTTCTAGCAAAAGGCATTACTGGAAGCGTGTTTTCACATGACTAAAGTCAATGAGAGATATTTAGTAGAGGAACTAAACATTGTTTACAAAGAAGGATAATTATCTACATCTACAGAGTGATTGCTAAAAAACCCACCCAAGATTGTGTTGACTGTGCCAAATCACCCCCCTCCCCTTGGTTTGTGAGGTACCTGCACTGAACTGAAGTCAGTGCCAGTTGGGGATTCATGAAATTGCCAGAAGAGTCTTCTGGGTTTCAGCCCCACAGCATGGTATCTGCTATAGCAAGACCCACTTGCAGGATGTCTGTGGCAAAGTCCAGTAGAAAATCCGTGCTCCTGCCTCTGTAAATGCTTCCTGTGCCCCTCACATCTGCCCAACTGCTGCACCTGGGGAGTCTGAGCTGATAGACCGAAACACCAGCCTTACAGTTTGCATAGGAAGCTGTGATTTGTGCCCAGAGAGTTTCTGCTGAGCTCAGCCCTCTTGTAGCCTCCTCCAGCAAGCAATCAGCTGATGAACAAAGAGAACTGGTTGTATTATTATATTACTTTTTGATGAATAAATATGCATCTAGTTCTGTTGAGCATGATGTAGAATAAATGAGGAAAAGGAGGATGGAGATGATGTAATGATTGAAATGCTATGTTTCAGCACCAAACTGTATATATACATTTGATACAAAAGAGGCTTCTTAAACAGCTATTAATGTACTGAGAAAAAAAAAAAATCATTAATTTTGGAGTGAAATTAGCACTGATTAGAAGAAGTATTTCAATTAAAAACAGTTACCAGGGAAAGTTGAGCATAAAATGAGTGCATAAAACAACACCAGAAGTGCCAAGGCAAGCCTCAAGCTTCATCTGAGAAGTTCCGGTGGTCTTGAACTGTAGTCTTCAGCTTATTAAAAATATTTGCCATGTGAAAATATTTGATGCTGAGAATATTGAAAAGCATGGCCTTTCCCATCAATTTGCTTTACCAAAGTGATATCTTTGTGTAACCTGAAACATTGGATCAAGAAATAAACATGGAATCATAGAATAGTTAGGATTGGAAAGGACCTTAAGATCATCTAGTTCCAACCCCCCTGCCATGGGCAGGGACACTTCACACTAAACCATCTTACCCAAGGCTCCCTCCAACCTGGCCTTGAACACCACCAGGGATGGAGCATTCACAGCTTCCCTGGGCAACCCATTCCAGTGCCTCAGCACCCTTAGAATAAAGAACTTCTTCCTTATATCCAATCTAAACTTCCCCTATTTAAGTTTGAACCCATTACCCCTTGTCCTGTCACTACAGTCCCTAATGAAGAGTCTCTCCCCAGCATCCCTATAGGCCCCCTTCAGATACTGGAAGGCTGCTATGAGGTCTCCACGCAGCCTTCTCTTCTCCAGGCTGAACAGCCCCAACTTCCTCAGCCTGTCTTCATACGGGAGGTGCTCCCTGATCATCCTCGTGGCCCTCCTCTGGACTTCTTCCAACAGTTCCATGTCCTTTTTATGCTGAGGACACCAGAACTGCACACAATACTCCAGGTGAGGTCTCACAAGAGCAGAGTAGAGGGGCAGGATCACCTCCTTTGACCTGCTGGTCACGCTCCTTTTGATGCAGCCCAGGATACGGTTGGCTTTCTGGGCTGTGAGCGCACACTGAAGCTGGCTCATGTTCATTTTCTCATCAACCAACACCCCCAAGTCCTTCTCTGCAGGGCTGCTCTGAATCTCTTCGCCTCCCAACCTGTAACTGTGCCTGGGATTGCTTCAACCCAGGTGTAGGACCTTGCACTTGTCATGGTTAAACTTCATAAGGTTGGCATCAGCCCACCTCACAAGCATGTCAAGGTCCCTCTGGATGGCATTCCTTCCCTCCAGCGTATCAACCGAACCACACAGCTTGGTGTCATTGGCAAACTTGCTGAGGGCGCACTCAATCCCACTGTCCATGTTAGCGACGAAGATGTTGAACAAGACTGGTCCAAGCACCTATTCCTGAGGGACACCACTCGTTACTGGTCTCCAGCTGGACGTTGAGCCATTGACCACAACTCTTTGTGTGCGGCCATCCAGCCAGTTCTTTACCCACTGAGTGGTCCATCTATCAAATTGATCAAATCATCTGTTAGCCTTCATTAAGTTTAAAGCTTCCAAATAGAAATTAAGCATGAAGGTGACACTGAACCATCCAACAGGGGCGTTTGTAGGTTTGGCAGTACTTCAGAAATGTTGTAGGAGGTGAGAAAAAGGGAGTGTTGTAATGGTCAGCTGCATGAACTGTCATATTTTCAGAGCTGAAGATCCTTCTAGTTAGTGATTTTGCTTTGGGGTCACTCTTGGCTACTCAGTACAGAGAAGCTGGGATGATAAAGGCCAGCTCGAAAAATCTGAGCTCTTCAGAAATAATTTTAAGTATTGTAGAATACCCGTCCCTATTTATGAGGCCAATTCAAACTATGCTTCTTGCAGTACTCTGTGACTGAGTAATCTTGGTAGATGCCCATCTGAATGCTTATAAAAACAAGCAATTTGGTTATGCAATCTGTCTTGGGTAAAAACTCTGCATTGCTGATGTTCTGTCCAGATAGGCTTATTGGAAAACTAATATCAAGCATAGCCCTAAGCATGAGAGAGAACTATTGGCAGCTGAAGGGAATAAATGTGTTCAGGGAGGGAACAAAGTCTGTTGCCTCTCTTCTCCTTGCAGACATACAAATGTTCCTCATCCTTCAGTGGTACACTTGCAGGAAGAGACTGCCAAATAATGAACCTGGCGTGCGCGTATCCTACAATACTACAGGAAATGTTTTCTTTTCTAGAAAACTTGTAACTTTCTTCTAGGTTGGGAAAACAGTCCTCTTAGGAACTGATACCAGTATCAACTGGTTACGTGGAATTTATTTAAAAGAAAATAAAGTACTGGTGCTATTTCATAATTTTAAAAAGGAAGCACAGCCTGCAGTTACCGAAACTTTAGCAAGTCTATAACAAGGAGTGATATAAAAATCTTGCAGAGGAGATTAGGAATAATAAGAAGAAAATCCTCAACAGAGCAGCAATAACTCTTGCTTTGACCACAGTCAAAATGGGTGCCACCTTCCACAGTCCTACTATCCACAGGATTATTTCAGAATGCAACTTGATATTGTGCACGGTAAGAAATGCACAGGCTGGGCAACTGAGTGCTAGTGACTTCTTTTGCAGCAGCTTTGATATCTTGCATGCATCACAGGAATTAAAAAAAATATTTGAATCCAGAGTATTAGTGAAAGGCTGTGCAATATCTGGATGTCTACGAGGCCAGCATCCCTGCAGCATACGGAGCGTGATGGGAGGGGGAACTGTTCACCTGGAGCTGTGTGTGAATGGCTGACCGAGCAGCCAGCATACCCATATTCCAGCACTGTGGAGGTGGAAATGGGACCAGCTGAGGCAGGTGTGGGACTAATGGGTTGCCATTACAGAGACTGTGGATAGTAATGTGTGGATAGATCAGGCGTAGCAACTCCACAGCATAGAGACAGTAATTGTAAGAGGAACTTGGGTAAAAATATCCATGGTTGTTAACTGGAAATACGAAAATACCCTGAAAACAAGGCCTGACAAATTTTAAGGAATTAGAAATGTATTTTAATTTGGAGGGTTGGGTAGGGTATAAAATGCATGGTCTTACAGGTTACCTGATAAGTGCCAGTGAGGAAGGATTTTATCTTTTGTAGTTGAATGCAATTCCATAATTTGAAGAAGCAGTAAGAAGCTGTTTTGCTGCAACAAGAGCAGGTTTCCCCCAGCCCTGTCACTGTGCAAACAGAAAAGGCATGCGTGAAGAAGCTGGGCCTGGAGTCAGCCCTGCTTGTGAGATACCACTGCTGAGCAGCTACATGCTTCATGTGTCTGTCTCCTGGGGAAGGGCAGTCCCATGTGAGACGTGGGTGCCAATCTCCCACTATTTCTGCAAGAGGGAGCTGAGGCAGGGAGAACAGTCCCTTTCCATTGTGGGCAGACCCACAGCTTCATCCTCCAGCTGGTTTTGGACCCAGTCTGGGAAAGCTGAGCCTTGGAAGAGATGAGAGGTTCTTACTACAGTTCCTCCCCAGGCTGAAGGTCACACATAGCAGCCAGAGGTCCAAGCCAATTGGTTGAAAAGCTGGCACTGGGGCAGAATACAACTGGGGATACGGACAAATGTAGTATCTGAGTAACAAAACTGACACTAGACATAGGAGGTGTGTTCAGAGCTGGGGGAAGTCCTACAGTGGCAGCCAGAACCACTGCTTAGTAAGCTGGTAGCATAGCTAATGCTAGTTACCACAGGGTGGCTCAGGAAAGGCTACGAAAGCAGACAAAAAGATACAGTGCCATCTCCTTTCAGATGAAGACTACAGTATAAACCTGTTTACTGCTAAATTTTCATAATCTCAGAGTATCTGTTTCTGGGTTACTAACTGCTGGGGGCATTAAGTAAAGTAATACTGCATCACTTCTTGGGCAGTTCATGATGTATTTAGGGAACTTATGTTTTGCAAAGGAGCAACAAAGCACTGGAGCACCAAGCTGTCCTCACCATCTCCTTTTGATAGGAGTAGCTCACAACACTCCAAATATCACATACTTCTTGTTCCTCAGCAAAATCCTTTAATAAAAGAGTCATGCAGCCATTTCTGCCATTGAAAGGAGGTATCTCAGCAAGTTTGAATGCCTTAAATAGGTTATTGGCTTTTATACTTAACCTTCTTGTTCTTGAAAAGTTTCTTTCAAGGTGAAAAATTAGGAAGCACAACTTATGTTTTTCCAGGAGATGGCAGTGCCACTACAGAAAATAGCTCAACAGCTGAGCTCCTGAGGTGACTGTTCTGTAATTTGCCAGCTCAGAACTCATATATAACAAGTTTTGAATTTTTTTTAAATAGACTATCAGATAATTATACTTCAATGACTATCAAAGGCAATAATGATAGCACTCATTACAACTTTAAAGTGTGTCTGGTTTCCCAAGGCTCACAACAAACGTTAATTCATCTGAATGGAAACAGGAGACATAATTAGGCAGTAACTCATTTCTATCACATACAGTATATGCTATAATTAATTTTTGCTTCACGTGTTCACAGTGGATGTTGAACTGCCCTCCTAACATGTGTCTCCTCTGCCCTTACCTGGGGTAAACATTGCAGGAGCTGCTGTCACAGGCAGGTAGATGCTAAACCCTGGATTCAGTCTGAGGAAATGGCTTAACACATCTGGCAGCACCTGGCACATCTGAAGTATAAAGCAGGTGAATAAATGTATTTAAAACTAATACTGACCACAGCACTGCACCAGATGCAGTGTAGGCTAAACACATTGCTAAATAGATTGCAATATGCTAACTAGACCATCTAAAATGCATTCTTGCTTTTCTTTGTGAGCTGATGCCTTTAATATTCATGTTGAGTTTGATTTCTGATTATTTTTGTCACATCATATTTCAAGGATTTTGTGTTGTGATTACATGTGATTTACTAAAAATAAAAGATCAATGAAGAGATGCAGAACTTGCTGTGCTTCTCTTCCCATTCATTTATTATATTTTCATAAGTCTTTCATTACAAAAAAAAAAGGCCTCTATTCACACTAGAAAGGCTACCTACCAGTTCAGTGAGAAGAAGGCAAGCAAAGAGTTATTCTACACCCTGCTAACATATTCATATAAAACTCATCCAATTTTGTTAAGACCTTTTGTGGAGAATCAAAAGTTAGTGAAGATTGTATTGTAATTCCTCTTCCTGACCTGAAAGTCACACAGCTGGATTCAAGTAGGCCAGAAATATGTGCTTTATAGAAACACCTTGTGGTTGGGGTGTTTTTGAAGCTCTGAAAGTTTATACCTCTGACCCTGCCATCCGTACCAGCAACCCAGTCTCTAGTAGGACCTTATAGCAGAAGACAATTTGTCTCAACTGTCAAATAGCTGGCAGAAGGAAAGATCCACCTTGTTTCATCAATGTCACCCTCTGTGTTTTCCTTGTAACAGGGCAAGAGTTATGCACTGCTCATTAGAGCTGAGAGATTCTAGTTTTGCAGGACATAATCAAAGTTTAAATACCCTGGAGGAAAATAATTTGCTGCTTGATCCAGCAGCACCTTTTGAAGTAAATGTAAAAATGTTCATTATCATCAATGAGATTCAGATTAGATCCTTGTTTCGTAGTCACTGGTAATATAACATAATTGGCTGTTCAACATAATTTTTGTAAGTCATAAGAACTCATGGAAAGCCATGTCAACAGCAGTCTCACTTATTGTAACAGCAGCAGCACCACCCCAGTGCTCTTTAGAGCCTTGTAAGAGTGCAAGTTATACCATCGGCATCCCTCCTAGATGGGGCCAGGCCTTGTTGCATACTACACAAGAACCTGTCACAAAGCAGTCACTGCAAATTTCACTGGTGGGTGCTGGTAGAAGGGAATACAGTATTTGTGATAATGGAGATTAAGATACGAGAAGGAAATGCAGATATTGTATAATAACATTTTATATATCAGTTACTTTTAATTCTCAGTGTTAATGACGATGATGAAGTAACCGGTAATGGTACTTTGCATTACATGTGATAAAAATATTAGGAAATTAATGTGTGTTGTGGAGAATCTCCCCATTATTTATACCTTTCAATTTATTGCAGAGACTTTATGACAAAACATATAATTAAGGTGTTTAGACAATAATTTTTCAAATATAATATTCCATATATTAGGCTGTGCGTTGGATGAGTAGGACAGGTCAGCACTAAGAGCTAATCAAAAAGCTCAGGTCCTATAACAGATACTCGTCATCTTAGGATAAAGAAGGGCATAAATCATACTGATTCCTGAATAAGCAGCACTCCAGCCAGCCTTGTGAAGTTCATCCTGTGACTCTGCAGATAAGTGTCACATCCTGTGACTACAAGGTAAGTAGGACTTGAAAACTGCAAGTTAGTAGAAAGCCATCTTGTTTTATATCCACTCAGGATTTAATTTAGCACTTGTATGAAATGCTGTCATTTAATGCAAGCATGCCAACATACATGTCATGAACCAGATTGTTCAGAGGTGTTACTCTGTACATATGAACAACAATGAGCTAATACTAGAGCACATTTCAGTGCAATAACTAAACAGGCCAGGTGCATGTGGAGTGTGAGGCATCAGAACTAGCAAAAAAAAGGCACAGCAAGTTTTTGTCACACATGAGAGACAGCCAAGTATCAGGGGTAAAACACTTCTCATGCACATATGTGAGAGTACACATCTGCACAGAACATAAAACTCCTACCAGATCCTGGGGGAACTCTCCTCAAAGTATAAGATTGATATAGGGTGTTTGTAGTCACTTTTGTTTGTTATCAGCAAGGTAATTTTCAGAAGTGCCAAGCTCAAGTGCAGATTACTTTGGGGTGTGACTCAAATGCCATTCTTCTCATACAAGAAATGCATGGACAGCCCAATGCACGCATCCATCCCTCTGCAGCACCAGGTAGGACTAGTCACCAGAAGACAGGTGGATCAAAGAACATTAACCAAGGTCACAGGGGACTTGTTATTTCCATGTGTCTTTACGTAAGTCATTCAGCCTTTCTGTGCCTTTTTCCTTCTGCTTGGTAGGGCTCCTCCAATGGCTGCCAGGACTTCAGCTATGGTCCCCATTTTGTATGTTAGAGCTTGGCTGAAGCCTCTGAGCACAACAGCACTGCTACTGCAGACAATTCCCACAAATGAGGAAAGGAAGAATGACATGAGTACATCTTATTGTAGAAAGTCCCACTCTGAGAAGCTGGAAGATGAGGAGACAGCCTCAAAATGAAGACACTATATCTGCAACAGCACAGGGTTGAAGGAAGAATCAAGGGCTTAGGAAAAAGGGTAGAAATAATAGCTCATGATTTTCAGTGATAAGGGCTGAGAAGACATTCAAGTTTAAATAATCTTTGGATGTGCAGCTGTAGGGACAGTTAATTCTGAATTCCCATTAAAAATCTCTCAGGAGATCTTGTAAGATTAAGTAAAATTAGCCCAAAGGCTCAAATTCTACCTACAAATCAGGCATCATGCACTGAAATTAAAAATCCCCATAAGAGCACAAGATCAGCCCAGCTGTATGGCCTGGCAGTCACCCTGTGCTTGTCTTCTCTACTTAGTCTTCCGCTCAGCACCTCCTGCCTGTCCAGCCCTGCTGCTCTGGTGCTGCTCTGATCCAGCCTCTGTGACAGCAGACTATCAGGCTTGAAGTTCTGGTCACATGTGCAGTTATGCTTTGAAAAATGCATAGATGAAAGGCAGTTAGCTGATCCATGAGGACCAAGGCCTGCGCCACCATGGCATGGGTCTGCCTTACATGACTGCTCTTGTGGCTAAGTATGGCTGTGAAGGCTGGTATTATAGATTCACACCTCAATGACAAATGTGAGCATGTGTATCTTGTGTTTCCTAACTTCTTATGACTAAAAATTGATGTATCTACACAACCCAGTGCTCTTAATTTGATTAAGGAAAAAAAAAAAAAAAGGAAACTAAAGGAAATGGGGAAAAGAAACAGGGAAAGGAAAAAACCCAAAGAGCTATTAAGGAGTATTGAGCTGATGATGCTGCAGGTTTTCCTTACTTTCCCCAGTCATGCCTGTTATGTCCTTGGGCTGTGCAGCAGACTGCTGCGTTGTGCCGCAGACTGCTTTTCTGGGTGGTACAACTACAGCGATGAGGTGCCTCTCCTGATTGCAGGCAGATATCTGGTGGAACCGCTGCTGAGCTGTGAGCCGGAGCTCTGCAAGCCATGGCTTTGCAGTGTGCCCAGTCCAACTAACACACCAGCCAAACATTTGATGCCAGTCATTACTGCCTTCATTTGGCAAGCTCTGGGCATTGCCAAGTACCTGCACCTGCAAGCAATTCCCTGAGTCACTGGCCTTGCTGGTGCTGCTTGGAGCTCAGCAGCTCTTTGCTGGTCCATTAACTATGAGGGATGTTTATTATGAAGCTAAAATTTATCCAACCAAATCTCACGATGAATAGAAAGTATGAGATAAATATTATAGCTGCACTTAGTAGAAACAGTAAAGAATATGCTATTTACCAGGGTAGATAGGAAGGCTGTTTAATTTGTGTCAGAAGTAGTTGCAGGAGGAGACCTCATTACATTGCTTCAAAGCATAGCATTAAGCTTTCCTCTGTGATAATTCAGAATGTTTCTGTGCAGAAATTACTTTTTTTTTTTTTCTTAGAAGGACTCAAAGTTGGTACCTTTTCCTTTTAGTAGTAGGTTAGTCCTCTGATAGTTTTACTGTCAGTAACCTGAGATAGTGCTTTAGTGCACATCCTTAAAGTGAGGTAATGTCCAACTCCAGTAAAAAATTGGGAGTTCCTCACCCATGCTCCAGTCACTGGAAATGCTGTAATGAGTTAAAGGCAGGTGCCACAGCACTTTGAGGACCTAAACCTTAATGCCATATTCTAAAAGCTATTGATGCACCTAGCTGATTTACAGAGCACCCCAGGGCAGTCCTGTGCTGGTTTTCAGGCCACCTCCGTGGGGCTGTACCACTCAGGGACACCGGCAGGACTCTGACTGTGCTCCATGTCTGCCTATTTTGGGAGCGCTTCCCTGTGTTTTTGGCCATGGGCACTGCCACTAAGCAGACATGCCAGTGCTTACAAAGCTATGGTGATCTAAGGACAAACTAAATCTTGCAAAAAATCAATGGGATTTAGGCTAAAGGAGGCCTGTGGTCTGGCTGACCAGCTTGTTGAGGCTCGTAACATAGTGCCTTTGCATGGATCCATCCCGCTGCACTGGCAGATACTCCAAGACGTGGTATAGCTGCTCCAGGAGTGCATCTGTACGCATCCATCATCAATAAGGGACAGTTTATAGATTGAAATAGAGGATAATGGGAGGACAGTAATTTAAATCACAGTACTTAATTGAACATAAGGATTCCTAACATCCTCTTAGTTTCTTAATTGCTAATATACTGAACACTGATTTTATCAATAGTCCATGATATATAAAATTACTTCATATCAGATCATTAGTTAATTAATGATAGAGGACACACAACAAAGCCAAAAGTAGATTGAGGATGTAAACTTCTTCAGTGAAAGGATATCTCTGCCATTGGTGCAGTGGTGCTAATTCTCACTGGCCTGCACATTTTTCAAGATACTTATCCAGAGCAATGTAGCTTGCAAAGTACCACTGAGAAGGAGATGAGGACATGCCACTAGGACAAGCCCTTCTTTTCAGCTTTTTGAGACTTTATCTTTAGGGGCAAAGAAGTTCCCAGGTGAACCGCAGTTCACAGCTGCATCAGGAAGAGCTGTGCCTGAATAACTGCAGAGTTAAGATGTACACCATTTAAAAAAAAAACAAACCAACACTTTTAAGTAGCTAATGAGTATACTGAGAAATGGCATATAAATTTTATTTTTCCATGTGTAGATATCTCAGATAAACCAAAGGAGAAAAATATTAGTTACCCAAACAAGCACTCTAAGCTGTGTTTAGGGAATGCCTTCTATATGACTGTTTTTGGTGAGAGTGAAATACCATACATTTTTCCTAGATTATGAAAGAATTGGGTGAACTAAATGTTTCTTATTACCCAACCAACATAAAATCATTTCAAGCCACCACAGTTTGCTTCTGAAAGAAGTCTAGAAACAGACAGAAAGCCATTTTATGTAGCTCAGCTGATGTTTAGTTCCTCTTGAAGTGATGGTCTCTCTGCATATGAAGGTCATCTTTACTTACAAGTAAGGTTGAGTAAGACTATTCCCTAGTTTGGGGGGTTTTTGTTTTGTTTTCTGGTCAAAATGGGGCAGGAAATGAAGGAAAGCTCCATTCCAGGGTTTTTAATCACATAGCAATCTTCCATTTTACAGTCCAGTCAGACAAAATTTGATCTATTCTCTATTAACAACATTCACAGAGCAAAACGATCACAGTTTCTTCCCAACACTGGCAAATGGTGTAATTTTCCTCATGTAGGTTCCCCACATATGTGCTTTTTACCAGGCTGGAGACCCCGCAGCCCAGCCCATTTCCAGTCTTTTTCCCTTCGGCTTCTACCACCGAAGCAAATGTGATCATATCACTAAAGCGAACAATGGGAATTCTAGATTTTCAGCCTTTCAGTTTACCCAGGCTCCAGTGTTCACTTCATGACAATTATGTCTGGGGGTAAAAAAAAGCAAGCACCAATTTTTCCTTTACCCCAATTACCCTGTTGCTTTAATGCAAACAGTCTCTAGACACTGTTACAAGACTTTTTCCTTCTGTTGAAGACAAAAGTGAGGACTTTTTGCAGACACAAACTGTTACAACCGCCACTGTTTGTCCCGTTTCTCACCCCAGCCTACACTTAACCCCTGGTTTCATGTGATGAGTTACTGCTAAACAGCGTATTTTGCTTCAGAGGAGAAGAAGCAGGAGGGAAGTACCAAACAAACTCCAGTGGCTGTATTCAAAGTGTAATGCTTCTTATCACAAATAATTTAAAAAATGCAAGAACCCCAATTTGCAGCTAGGAGGCCCACTTGAGGGATCAGTTAAAATTTACTCCTTTATACGCATGCCAACTTTGACTTCAAAAAGACTTTATTCCCAAGGATAAACAACCCAATATTTGTGTAATATAATTAAGTGAAGGCATCTTTAAATGTCATACCAGCTTGTGCCATGCTTTAAATTGTTATGCATCAACAGAATTTAACGAGATGGCCAAGGATCCTGCTTCCTGCGTGAATGCGATAAGCCACAAATACTGTATAGCTCTTTAATAGATTGCCAAAATAAAGCATTTTGTATGCAAATTATTCATGGAGTGGCAAAGCTAATATAGTGCCAAAATTACGCCCACTGGTCCTCTGCAATTAGTAGTTAAGTTGAAGTATCTTCAAACTGCAGAATTTCTTTCAGTGTATCCCAATACTTGAAACATCTTTTCATTTATGAAAATAGGAAATAGCAGCTTTTATTTTCCTTTTAAGGTTTAGGGTATGCGTGCGCTATAGTGGAAGAGTGGCGAGCGGGATTTAATCAGAGTAATTGCACATAGGCTACCCAGGAAATAAGTGTAAAAGTCCAGTGACTTGCAAGAAACTTGAAGGAGAAAGAAGAAAATTTATTTCCCCCTCCCCAGCCTGTGTCCCTAAAACAAAGCATGTGAGCCCTGTGAAGTCAGGCTGAAAAAGCCAACTGGAAAAAACACAGAAGTGAAAACACAAGCACCTGGCTGATGGCTTGGAAGGGCTACCAGTGCTCACCACGTACAACACCTTCCTGCCTCCTCCCAAAACCTCCCTGCCCAACAAACACTGCATCCTCCAGACAGCTTCAGGAGGAAAATTCTTCAGGGTGCACCAGGCAGAGGAGACACCACTCCAAAAGGCCAGCACCTGTAAATCATTCAACCTATAGCTTTGCTGGCAAGAAATTGCCTGAAATGTTCTTTTCCAGCAGATTCAGGGGTAAGCTATCCTTAACCAGGATCTCTAATTTCAACTTAAGTACACAAATAACCAACGGGCACATCACGTGGGAAATAATTGCAAAATTCTCTTACTATTTCTTTTCAAGTAATTATATTTTCCCCTGAATACCAGCAACAGGGATCCTAGAAATGGAAAGGGAAAAGAAGGAAACAAAAAGGATTTGCCAGTTTCCAAATTCCCAGTGAAAAACCTTTCTCCCTTCTTCAGCTTTCCAAGAGTATCTCCTAGACAACCTATGAGGGAGCAGTGCAGAGCTGGGGGGGAAAGCAGAATTGCTTCTTGATGGAGAAGTTTTTGGGGAAACTTTAGAGTTGTATTAGACATCTGCAAAGTAACAAGGCAACTTTTAGCCTCTTTGGTGTCTCTTGCAATAGCACATGGAGATGAAGTTTGGTGAAGAAACGGAGGGGAAGGTGGGTCCTGTAGATCAAGTCCCCATTCTGTAGAGTTAATGCCAACCATATTTTTCATTTATAACCTAATAGTCAGAAGAGTATGGTACACGCCAGGGGTCTGGCACAGTGATTTAAGGAGTTTATGTCAAACTGCTTGGACCTAGATGGCCTTTCTGAGCTAACCTGGAGGATTTACTGCCAGCTAAACAACAAATGTAATTTCGGTCACACACTGTTTTATGAAATGTCGTGGAATACCATAAACAACAGTACTCAGTCCACTGAACTCCAAAAGCTGTAATCTACAGCATTCTCTTAACCTGGGAGGCAGTGGAGAGACCTAAACCCAACAGACCAACTTCCATATTTTGCTATCAAGGGAAGAAATGGATAGCAGGTCTTGCAGCAGAAAACTACAACCTCTTGGAAAAATAAATAAAAACAGCTACCACTTAATAACATAGATCTTGCATTTGTCTTTCTTTATAATGATACTGGTTTCAACGTTTCCTTTTTTATAGTGATACTGGTTTAAACATGTCCTTTTTTTTATAGTGATACTGGTTTAAATGCGTGTCCCATTAGAGGTGAGCACTCCCACAGGGTATCTGCCAAACAAGGTCCAGCAGAAGGTATAGGGAATGCACTGCCCTGGCACCTTCATAAGCACCCAGCCAACAGCACCTCTTGCATGTGGGGAGGACTTGCCGGATGCTATTGGTCAGGGTCCTGCACTGCCAACTTGTCATTGACTTCCTTAAAAAAAATAAAAAATGACAACCAATGAAAATCAATCTTCTGATGCTCTGCTGCCTTAAATACCGGTGGAGCAAACAAACAGCCCTAAACAATACGGCAGAACCCATATATCAATTACCCTAAATGCTCAAGCATTTTTACATCACAGCCTGCAACATCCGACGGTGGTACCCGCGCCCACTGCGCTGCGCTGATAATGGTGCTGCATTGTTCCCGGGCGCCTGGCGGCCAGATAAGGGCTGCCTGTGCTTAGATGATAATGAAAGTGGGCAGACTTAACATTGTGATTGGAAAATTTCTTGGGTCTCAGAAGAAGGTTCTATTAAGCCCACTGACCCCAATTGAATATTAATTAGCTAATTAACAGATTTATTGTTCCACGCAATTTCTGGAGAGGCATTTTTTTTCAAGTGCCATTATTTTTTTAAATTATTTTTTGCATTGTGTATAATTGAATCTTTGCAGCTGCCAGCATCTTCTGCATGATTTGGCAAAAAAAAAGAAAGAAAAAGCACTTATAGCTTTCCCTTTTTTTGCAGGCCCAAATGTTTCCAATCGCTTTAGCGAGTGTTTGGGGGTGGGGGTGGAAGGGAGGGAGAAAGAGGCAGCTGATTTATGTTGCATTCTACAGATTTATTTATTCTTAAAAGCTTAACTTAAAAATGTCAACACTTCTTCCCCCCCCCCCCCCCCCTTATGGTTCATTGGTCTATCTTTTAGCCTGAGGTTACTACACAATGCACTATTATTCCCAGGAACGACCCTGAGGTCTGTGCCCTGACTCTCTTTATACAGCCTTTTAAGCAGTATGCATCTTTCCTCAACAGAAACCTGTTTGCTCCTGCTCTTTTCTGCTGTGCAACTACTTTCTGCCCATTTTGAGAGGACAGGGGACTCGAGTGAGCCAGTCTCTGCTCTTCTACAGGAGGGTAGTTCACATTTTTTTTGCAGTTGCAGTAGTTCACAGAGTTGCATAGTTCACATTTTTTTGCAGTTTTTTTCTGAAGACTGAATTATCGGTAAAGAGAGGCAAGATGGTTTTTCACCATATGATTGCTGACAGTTTCAAAGAAGTTTACTTGGCACAGACTGCTCCAAGAGCTTCACACTTAAGTAAGCAAGGCCCCGCGGTGATCTGTCGCACAATGCTGTTACTGTGGCCAAGGGTTTGTTGCAGATTTCTTACAAATCATTTACTGAATCATCTCTTTTCCTAAAGAAGCAGGCTGTCTCTTAAATAAACCATGGTATTTTTGTGAATGCTGTCCAAAGACACAGATGTAAGCACTCTTTAAAGTTCCACGATTAAAAAAAATCAAGATATTCTTATAATGTTACAGGCTGTAGTGGAAAATGTCAACAGAGAACCATCATTATCCCATTAAAAGTAGAGAAGACAGAAATAATCTTGCATTAGAGAACAGAAAACATGCAATTTATATGGTGCAAAAGAGCATGCAGATCTCTTAAGTCCATACACCTGGGTTTAGGGCTACTTCTTGTGCCAAATCTGGGATTTGCATAATCTGCTGTAGGAAGCATGGCTCAAAACTGAGACCTGGATCTCCTAACATTGTCTTCTTATAGGGCATATATCCTCCTTCTCCCAGTATCATATAAACGCACCAAGACAGCTACGTTGTTAAAAATAAGGTTAAAAATTATGAAAAGAGACCTCTTGCAGAAGGCTGTGAAAACTTTGGCACCAACAGAAGTGAAAACGCATTTACCTCATCCCCAATGGACAGCAGAGTCTACAAGAGGGACAAGGTTGTACCTGCCACAGCTACAGGTGGGTCCAAAGATGATAAATGCTCACGGATAGCTCCTCCTCAGTTTCCTCCTCAAACTAATGATTTTTCTGGGTGGGTTTTTTTTTTTTGGTTTGTTTGTTTTCATTTTGTTTGTGGTTTGTTTTTTTTGCTTGTTTGGTTTTGTTTTTTTTTTTGTTGCTTTTTTTTTTAAATAAATCTACCAGTGTTCAAAGAAAAAAAAATCATTCATAGCTTCTAAGCTGTTTACATTTCTACAGCTCACAGGACATTTTGCAAATGCACAGAAATGCTGATCTGCCAAATTAAGTGAGTCAAAAATACATCTATCAAGTATCTCTTTGACCATTAAAGGTGACACTGGTGCAGATTATGGACTATGCTTGCAGTGACCTAGAAAAGCCAGCTTATCACCCCATTTCTGAGGGGTAGACAGACGCTTTCACTCAATGCCCACAGCTATGTTGTACAACCCAGAAGAAGACAAGCCATCATAGCCAGCTTTGTGCCCTGGCTTAATTTGGATCCAGCCATCAGTTTTACCCGTCATGGGGAGCAGAAGTGCTGGTATCCGGCTGATTTTGGTCATCACACAGACCTACTTCAGGTCCGGTGCGATGTTCTTCACAAGATTGGCCTAGGTGAATCAAGACATTTTAACGAAGTGCTGCTGTCGTAAGCTACTTTTTATTTAGATCTCTCTGCCTGTTTTACAGCTATAACCTATCTTGAAATACGCTAGTCAGAGAGGTAGTGTTTAAACCACATGATCATTTTCTTAAAAATATCATATGAAATACTACTGGGGCTCCAAATGGAAACTAATAAAAACACTAAGAAATGCGATTTCTACTTAAGTATAAAACCGTAAGGAACAGGGAAGGAGAAACACAAAGCTTGCACTAGGATTACAGAGATATGTGAACTGTGCCAGTAAAGAGCCTGGACTAGACTCATCAAAAGGTTGGTGGATATTATTTCATATTGACTTTGACCTTCTACTCTAATGTAATTACTCGGAACAATTTAAATAACTTTCTTCTTTTTCCTTAGGAAAAAAAAGAAAAAGAAAAAGAAAGCATTTTACATTGCTTGAAACTGGAAAACAAAATGTTTGATTGAGGTCATCTTGACATCCATTAGTGTGATAAATGAAGTGGAATTCAAGGCTGCTCCATTATCAAGGTTTATTTTCGTTGTTCAGATCTGGTTTCCCCTCTCTCTCCTCTCCCCTCTTTTTTTTTTTTTTTTTTAAACAACATGGCCTCAGACTCAAGGCTGATTACAATAATTGCATTTTCTACCCATAATCGTACAAATGATTCAAAGAGTTATTCAGAATGTTTCAATGTCAGCACTTAGATAAATGCTCCTTCTTTCCTAGGGATTGCATTTTTTATGCAGAAGGTTAGTTAGCAGCAGCAATAACGGTATAGCTGTCAGAAAGCCGTGAATTAACATGCCCAGTAACTGCAGTCACAATTGTTTGGTACTCGGCGTGGCAACGAGACTGAATGGGATACCAGATAATTTATAACTCCTCCCCAATACAAGAAGAACAATTATATTGTATGCAGTATAAAATGGCCATTATTTAGCTCAATTTTTAAAAATTATTTGAACAAAATGCCTATCCCTTGCAGGGCTATTTTCTTCTTGGGTCTAATTAGATACCTGAGGAATACAGGACATATAAATTTTAGCCAGCAAATATATTTATGGAATTTTAATTCGCTTCTTGTATACCTCTGCCATAAACCTTGTAAGCCTTCTTTGGGAGGTTTTTAATCTTAAAGGCAAAAAACAAAAAGTGAAAGAAAGCAGTAGTCGTACAAAAGGTAGCTGCCGTTTTTTTTCTGATGAGCAGCAAGACCCTGGCCGTACCTTGTGTATCATAAAATTACTGCTGTGTGTTTTATAAGAACGAGTTTGTTTCTACAGACTTGACAGATTGCTCAGCCTTGCTCTTCCCTACAAGCAGGGCTGGCTTGGCCAGAGCTTCAGAGGGCCCTCAAGCAGGCTGGCGTCCATGGGACCCTCCAGAGCTTGAGCCAAAACCTCCATCCCCAGCCCCAAGCTTCCCCTTGGCTTTCGTAATGAGCAGATCAAATTGCTGTGAATGAAACCTCTTTTTTGAAATACTCGATGTAAGAATTCCAGCATCTCACAGAAAACAAAACAACCCCCAAACCAGTGAATAAGCTCACAACTACCTGCCTTCTTTTGGGGGTGCCTTTTTGGAGGCAGAGGGGCTTTGCAGAGCTCACTACACCAGGCTGCAGCTGAGGTAGAGTGTAGTTCTTTGTAAAACATGGAAATTTTGTCCCAGAGCACCAAATTGATTTCCATTCACAAGGAGGCACTTTTCCTCACTTTCTTCAAAGTATTTCAGGGATGAGCAAAACATATAGATGAGTAGGAATCTGAGGAGAGTGAAATTTCACCAGTTTCTGCATAATTTGCCCCCAAACGGGAATTCGGGTAGAGAAAGGACAGACAGATGGACAGGTCAGAAAGCTCAGTTAGTAGCTGGGCCCAGTTTAAGACATTGTCAAAACTTAAATTTTGCCAATTTGGGAAGGAAATTAGCCGTGCTATTACCAAGACGGGCTTTCAATCAAAGTCTAAAATTAGGCTTTCTTATCTTGAATGAAACCTTAAAATATCTAATGTATCAGTCTAATCCACCTGTCTAAGACTTGGTGTAGCCCATCACTGTATGGCCAGGTCACAAAACATTGCATTAACCCTCTCCTTGGGAACGAGTTCTTTTATGGAATTGAATCTGCATCTGTCTGACTAAAGCAGATCCTGCCATGTCTCTTCTAATGGAAATAGAAGTATCTAGGGAAGACTGGAAAAGCAGCTGGCAGAGGAATGGCTGTGGCCATGTGCTGCCAGCGTTTCAGCAACGCTGTGCTGCAGCAGTTCCCACCTGCCATTTCCTTCCCAGAGTCCAAGGGTATGGATGTAGGAAAGAGCTGGGAAGAGAGGCTGTGCTGAGTGCAATTAATTTATATCGCCATTTAAATAAAACCTTCTCATAGTCATAGCTTGGGAGGAGACAGAGCCACTTGGCAAACAAAATTGTATTAAGTGCACTCCACTAGAAATGTTTATACTTTGTCCCTGAGAAACGTTTATGCTGGAGTACGGTATTTAACTTACCAGTCGAAAATGAATGACGAGGAGAGGAGTGCAGGGGTTTTCTCATTTCAGAAACATTTGTTAAGTGTCTTCCATTTGTGACAGTTCCAAAATCAGGGTAAGTTGCCTTCATCTGAAGGAGTCTGCAGTGACCCGAGCCAGGCTGAGCATGCTGGTGGGACACTCCAGCAAATGCGTAGCCTAAAAATGAAGGCAGGCTTGGGGAAACGTTCATTTCTGATTAAATTCCTTTCTTCTAATCCTCTCCTGGTGTTGACTTGCCTTCAGAATCCTAAAATTACATTACAGCAGCCAGACCAGGGCTTTGAAAAGTATGCTATTGTACCTGTGAGGATGAGTTTGCAAAGAACTCTGTCACGTAATATCTCCTGCTTAAACTCCAAATTCCCACGGGTCAGTGCACCCCCTCACTTCCTTCCCCTGCATTTCCAGGATAGAGTGCTGTCACACATGTGATCATCTGTCCACAGGAGTGCAGTAGCAGCATGCACTCTTGTCCAGCACATACATTGCAGAAGCTTTTCTTGCCAAGGCTGGCTGGCCTTCTCTGACTAAATACTTTTCTTACTATGAGAAGAGCAAAACCCACCTGTATTTACCATCTCAGTCTTTTTCCCCTGCAGACTGCATGGGATGAGTGCAAGCTAACAGGATCCTCCCATAGGATCCTCTCTCAGATTCAGGGCTGTGGACACTCCTGAACAGTCCATTTTGCAGCAAACAAGAAAGTAGATCCCAACTCTGACAGACCCACAGGCTACTCAGCAATTCTGGAAGCAAAGAAAGGCAATGGGGCACAGTTCTCTTGAAGGGCACAGAGCTCTGCAGATAAAAACCAAATTGAATGTTACATTCTGCAGAAGGACAATGCAGAGGTTTCTTCAGGAGGCTCAGAGCCAGGATTATCTGTCCTCCCCACACAAAGGCCCAGCTGGCAGCTACCAATAAGAGTGACCCAAACCATGAGAAATCCCAGCCACCACAAGAGCAGTTTACACTGTTAAATGCAAACCTGAGCAGGTGATGTACAATAATGCCTTAAAGCTGCTTCATATGATACAGACGTGCAGGGTCAGTGCTACAGACCCCAGCTTCAGATCTGAAAAGCTGCTATACATGGATTCCAGCTGCGCCTCTCCCCATGCTGATGTGCAGGCACCAGGACAGCCTCACAACCCTCCCAGCAGCCCAGCTCCCAAAACAGCACATGGATGGCCACAACCACCCACTGCTCTACCAGCATTTAATTCCCCCATTACATCCCCACAAAGGACCACACAGCCGGTGTCCCTGTTGCTTTTGGTATAATGAAGATGGGGAAAAAAATCCACTGGATGGAGGGAATGATATTAAAAAAAAATAAAATGGAATAGGAGCAGGAGGGGGAAGAGCATTGCTCACTTTAACCATCATCTGTAACATCATAATTGATCTTTACATGAAGCTCCCAGAGAGACAAAGAGAGATGGTGTAGGTATGAATCCAGGAATAACAATGTGCACTTAATAGTGCTCATCATATGATGAAGTATGACACTGACATTTTACCAATGTATCTTCAAAGGGTGTTAATGAGGGAAAACCTGCCTGAAGCCGACAGCCCAGAACACGCCAAACAAGAGAAACAACTGTTTCTGTGAGGGAAAGAGATTCAAAAGGGGTAAAAGAGAGGCACAGAACAAACCGCCTGTGCAGCTGAGTGATGTTTCAGCGCCCAACGATGAAGAGACGAGGAAGGGTAACCAGGTGCTAGAGGGAAGGCAACAAGGGGCATTCAGCAGCTCATGGAGGAGGAGAAAGAAGACAAGCTGCATCTCCTCATGGCAGCCTCAACATTGGGCATAGCATCAAACAGGCTCTTCATTATGTCCCTAATGTATCTGTCCCTGACATTTTTGCCCCTCCAAAAGCTTTCCTTTAGAGTATGCATGACCTGGGTGCATGAATCAGCTCAGGAGCAGCAGCATCAAGATTAAAATAATAACAATTAAAAAAAGGGCATGCATGCAGAGTGTGGGAAGTGCACCAGACCTCTGAGAAACCCAGAAAACTGCAGCTCTGGGTATGAGCATAAAATGAGCTTTAAAAGCTTGTCACCCTCTCCAACACATGTGTCAGGAGCAGAGGTGGTATAAGACTGAAGGAGAATAATTTGGGATGGAGGGGTGTAATTTATCAAACTCTGTGACGCTCTTCATGTTGCGTTGGACAGGAACTTGCAGCAAAATCAGCCAGTGCTGATGTGTGTGTTTTAAAAGATGCAGCTGCTCAGAAAGTGCCCTGTGTTACACAGAAAAATGAATTAATTTTAAAACTAATTTTGCTTTCCCCATCATTCATTTGGTCCCTTCCCACTAAATGAACTAGACAAACAACAAAGAAAGGCAACACACTTTGACCCACTATTTACCTACAGTATCATATAGATTTATGTAGTTTTTATACCAGCAACTTCAGCCTTTAGTCTTACTCTCTGCTTGTAGTTTCCATCACATCAGGTTGTAACGATGCAAACATCAAGTAGCTGGGCTGAAGGAGGGACAGCGAATGAAGCTCCTGCACAGATGTGAGCTTTTCCATAACTAACACTAACCTGAATGGAAAGGCCACACACCTCATTGGGAAGAGAGGGAACACTTAAGAAGTAATGTTTTAAGTATTGTACCAGGTTTGTGGTAGCTCACTGGGACTGCTTTGGAGAGGTTAAACAATTTGTTTGTTATTTCATAATGAAAACCAGACAGAGAAAAAGGATTCATTTATTAAAATGTGTGGAATTGCTGCTTTGACATCAGACAATGAAATACAAAGCAGTGATGCCAGATTGCATGAACTCCATCTGAGCTGCCCCAATTCATAATGGTGTAAGCTGGCCTGTCCTCAAAAAGTTTATAGCTGAGCAATAAATGCATGAGCTCTCATTTGCAGGACAAGAGTCCTGGCTGATGCACACTCATGTCACCCTATTGAGGCCAACAGAGTTGCTGCCTTTGGGACATCTTGGTCCAAAGGTTTAATTATTTTCTTGATTTATTTTAGGGAAATTATACCTCCTTAATAGTAACATTCCTCACTGATGCTTAAGAGCACATTATCAGCCTTGAAGTACAGGAAAAGTTGTCTCCTGCTAATGGCACGTGCTGCCAGGGATGAGACCTCATGATCACAGCAAAGCTCAAAAGATCATGCACCTCTTCTGGCAATTATTTCTGACTCTGACACACAGTGAACTATGGACCTGGCATAAAAGCTCTTTTTAATGTATTGGGGCAGGGTTGACTGGCCATCCTCAGGGCTTTCCAAAGCAGCAAATCCCCTGTGCACCTCGGGGCATCCTGGAGAGCTCCCTGTCCCTAGCTAGCAGCAGCTGCCTGTAACATGATCTAACCCAGCCTTCTCCAGCCTAATTAATTATTTCAGGCTTTCTCCACCACAAGAGCAAGATGGTGTGAAGTCAGAGTACGTGGACTTGCCCCAGCTGGTTCCCAACCACTTGGCAACTGGTCTTGAATCAGTAACTACAGGGCTCAGCAAAACCACCACCACAAAAAACCAAGACCCCAAAGACAGACCATTCTCCAAGAGACCAGCATATCTCCCAGACGTATAGGGGCAAGACACGTGGCTCTGCAGCAAACACAGCTTTGTGCCCACAGGTTCCCTAGGGAACACTCTCAGCTGTGGGAGCAGGGGCACATGGTCGGAAGTATAGAGCGCTGCCTGGGCTGCCCCCATGCAGAGGAAACTCATCCTTTATAAACACTGCCTGCTCCAGAGCTGGGAAACCGCAGGATCCCTCCTGTTACCAGAGCCAAGATTTATATGGCAGGAGGCGGGGGAGCACAAGTGCACATGCTTCAGCAACTGGATACCCTTGGATTTATACTCCATTTGGGATGATAATGAGGTGGTTAATACAGAAATACAAGACAGCAATAAACCACTGACTTTTATAGATCTCTGTGTGAATCTGAATCATCATTTGGTGACCAAGAGATGGGTGATATACAGCAGCCGGTCCAGTCCTAGCTCCTCTTGTGGCTCCCTGGGAGAGCAGCAGCACAAGGGAGCCTGAGAGTGCCAAGGCCAATGAATCCCACCCGGATGCATGGGGACAGTGTCCACAGGTCAAGATTTGTTAGTGGAATATGGATCAACTAATCTCAATTAAAAACATATCCTTTTTACATAGAGATCCCTTTTCCTCCACGCAAGTCATGCATATTTTTAAACACCTTAATTCTACTGGAAATGCACAGTGGCAGCTGAAGGCAGATTTTGCTGCTAGCTTTAATAAAAGGACTAGAAATGACTTGTTTTCTGTTGGGCGAGAAGGAGCATTAACTATCACTGACTGGTCTACTTTCAGGTCACATAAAGTCATATAAATTTGCATTATCCTGTTTATAACTTTGCAAAAAAAAAAATAAAAAAATTCAGAAACCCATGGAATGGGTGTTGCAGATGCCTGGACAAATGTATGGCAGAAAAGGTCCCTCAAGGGCTAAGACACAACTCTCCCTTACAGCTGCCCCTGAAGCAGACACTGGAGACTGGAGAAACATCACGAGGAGATGCACAGCCCTGGGCACTTGTCTGGCACTGCTGCAAGGCTGCATTACAAACATGCCCTCAGCTGCTGCTGCAGTCCTGTTTTGGGTGAACCATGGCTCTGTCATGGGGTAGGAAAGCCAACAAACTTTGTATAAATATCTTCCAAAGTGAAATAGTGACTTAGGGAATACAGCTCTAACCGAAAGCCTGTTTCCTGGGAGCAGGCACTGTCAGGAGCTCCCAGCATCAGAGGTGCCTGTGAGCTGTTGCCAGCTGGGCTTCCCCAGCAGCAAGGCAATAAAATCAGAAGTATCTTCCAGAAGAATTGCTCTTTGTGCATGTGCGTATTTTTCTGTGAGAGAGACTTAGGAGCTGAAGTGATATTTCATTAGACTAGCCAGAACTAATCCTTCCCATCCTTATTCTTCTCTGAGGCAGCATGGGCAGACAGACCCCAAACCTGCCTGTTCCTTTGGGAGTTGAATATAGGAGGATTTATGTGATGGAACTAAAAATGATAAAATGTTAGAGGAAATGGTCCAGAAATGCTGAAATAGAAATGAAGGACTGAAATATTCTACTCATACTTTTTGCAGTGGCATTGATATAAAAAATTCCATTGGTTGTGGGTTTTTTCTTATTGAGGAACCTTTTCTTACCAAGAAAACTGTTTATGCAGAATGTTCCAAGAAGCTTCATTTTTATTTTATATATCCATACATATAAGTGGTAGTAATTTGAAGTCCTCCAAACAATCGCCTGTAAATTACAGCCTTTCTAAGCAGCAATATATATCCACAAATCAGTCCCAGGACACTGAAGCTATATGTGAAAAGGTCTATTTATGTCACTCCAGGCAGAGAAAAAGGTTTACTTATTTTTAGATAAAAAAAAAACTTATTAACATGTACAGTTAATTGGATAATAATAAAGAAAAAAAAAAAAAGAAGAGCCCTTTAAAAGACCTGGGATGACTAGGAAGTTAATCTACTGAACTTCTGAGCAGCAGAAGTTCAAGGGCACAAGGAATCACAAGGGCAGTGATTCTTGGGCTTCTCCCTGTGTCTCTGCAGGTACACGTTTTTCTGCTGCACTACACTGAGCACAACCACTGCGTATGGCCTCCACGCTACACTGGGAGAGCCACCATGGCACTGGTGAGGGGCAGCCACACTACTGAGTGTTGCTCTACAACAGAGAAGTCACCAGGAATGACTCTGCAAAAAAGCCCTGCAAAACCCATAGCAGAGGTGACGTGAGGGGAGGCAGGCTCCGAGCAGGATGCTGGGGGGACAAGACCTTAATGCCAAATCTTCCCTCTTGGCAGCTGCAGCAGGCAGGCAGCTCCAGAGCTCACTCCTGTGTCAGCCCATCACTGGCCACAGGGAAGCTGCTGGTTTGAGCTATTGCTAATGGGGATGAAATCTGAGCTTCTTTTACCAACTCAGTGTAGCTGGCCATCACCATATACACAGGTAGGTGTTGCACATCACACCTCCCTGCTGAATAAGCATCTGCCCAAGTTGGGATCCTCGTTTGGGATGGGGTAGACACCAATGGGCAGGGTTTACTTTGGCCAGATCAGCATCACCAGTGATCTGTAAGTGAGGAAAAACAACAGTTCAAAGCACAGCATATTTGTACCTGCAGCTTTCTCACAGCCTTTATCCTACCCATGGACTGTATTTCCTGCTGTAAATGCAACATTTTGGGGGTCTGAGGGAGGCAGGTTTCAGGAATGCAGCTCACTCACATTACCAGCAGTAAGGGAGTGGAGTTTCCAGGACCTTGAGCCTCATCACTTGTAACAGCAAACACCAGATCATATACATACATGTTCTTAAAATATGCTTTTCCTCTAAGCAGGCTTTTGGAAGCAGCGGCTTATGAAGCCTGTAAATGACATCAACTGAAAGTGCCATTCAACAAGTGGGCACTTAAGTGGCAGGAGTACTTTACACAGGGCAAAACCGTATGATTCTTGCAGCTTTTCCTCCGATAAATTACATTCTTGGCTTCCCTCTCTGCCTCCTTCTGCCCTGCACTGAAGATGCAGAAGATGACTACCAGTTGTATTGGGTCAAACATACAAAATTAGAAACTAAGGGGCAAATGTAGCCAGGGCATTTTCTCAAACACTTAGGTGAGTTTAAACACGAGGATACAGCAACCCTGCTTAGATGGCTTTTGTCTTCATCTTCCATCAACGAGCAAGGCTTGCCTACATGGCCTTTCGTGTTAGGTGAACATTATGCCTGTCCACACAAGTCCCTGCATTTGTTGTATTTTGCGGGAAATGGGATGTTTCTAGGACCTTTGCTGTGGCTGGGCAGAGGGAGAATGCCAGGGTACCCGGATGAGGTACCAGAATGGCAACTGATGTGAGCTGTCACAGCTCACCAGGATAGCCCAAGCACAGCCAGCACGCTCTCACCTATCCCAAGCCAGGCAGAAAAAAAGCAAAATACATTAATTCTGGACTCAAACAGATTTGGGAACAGCACAGCCCCTTCTCAGGCATTCAAAGCAGGAGCTGCGCTTGTTAAAGTAATTATTAACTGTGAGTTATTTGCTCTACTAATAAGCTGCTTTCCCTCCATATCTCGCTCTCACCTCTCCTTGCGCATACATGGGTATCAGTTAGGCCTTGCCTTGCAGGTATTACCAGAATCACCCAAAATTTACAACAGTGCTGAGATAAGGAGGCATCACCCATATACAGGGGCTGAGGGGAAAACCCCAGAAATTAATGCAAGCAAAAAGGAGCCTCTGCTGCAGCCCTGGCTTAGCATTGAAGGACTATCATGCCACAGGGATGTTCTCCTGGAGGAATGCTGGAACCAGCTGGTGCCACAGTCTGTCTGCAGCATTAAACAGTGGGAAACCAAGGGAGCATATACCAGGGGAATATGAGGGGACAGGGCATCAGTTTGCTACCACCAATAATAATAATGATGATAAGGGAAATAACAAGGGAAGAGAACACAACCACTCACAACCCACTGACCAATACCCAGCCTGACCCAAGCAGTGATCTAGCCCTTCTGGGTAACTGCCCCCAGTTCTACATCCTGGGCACGAAGTGCTGTGGTATGGAATACCTCTTTGGCTAGTTTGGGTCAGGTGTCCTGTCTCTGCTTCCTCCCAGCATCCTCTCCTCCCTGGCAGAGCACGAGACTCAGAAAGTCCTTGGTCAAAGTAAACATTACTGAGCACCAACTAAAAACATTGGTGTTATCAGCGCTGTTCCCAGGCCGAAAGTCAAAAACACAGCACTGCACCAGCTACTAAGAAAGAGAAAAATGACTGCTACTGCTGACCCCAGGACACCCTGTGGTACCCTCACCACCAGGATGGGGCTGCAGGACAAGCCCTGCAAGGCAGCACTGTCTGGCCTTGTATGCTGTCTCCCCAAAACCACCCAGTGAAAGTTTGCATAAGCTTTGGGCTTGATTCTTCAATTCCTCTCCCACACAGCTGGCCAAAATCAGCAGGGAGCAAATACATTCTGGTCTTGGGGAAATTACACACCCCAAAACCAGTAGCACAGGGGACAAGGAAGGGACAGAAAATGCCATCAGGATTGAAAGGTTTCAGTAATTCAAAGGGGTTTGATCTTGCAATAATCCCTTTGCGCAGTGCCACTTTGAGCAGACTTTGATTAAGTGATATCTTATTAACTGATGTTTAAAAAGGGGCTTTCTTTTGTAGTTTTTGCCTTTTTAAGAGGAGTTTAATGCTTGCACTGTCCTCATGCTGTCAGAGCACTGTGACACAGCCAGACTTTGCAGCAGCCTGGCAAGTGCTGAGCTTCTGGCCATTAATTGCCCAGAGGCTCAATGTCCTCTGGCTCCTTCCCCCATTCCAGCCCCAGACATTGAGGAATTTTAAGCTAAAAGACCAGTGGAATTTACTGTCTTCCATTAGTCTAATACAATACAATTTATTTTTAAAAAGCTTCACTCATGCAAAAGCATCCCAAAATGATCCACAGCAGATGACAGACTCTTGCAAGCAGATTCAGGCAGTTTATACCCTCCTGCATGATGCGGCACAGGTTATCCTGCTGGCTGGACCGCAACCAGGAAGATTTAATTATCCACAATATAGCATTACTGCACTTTGTTGCAGAGAATGTGCAATCAAAGCAAGGTAAATATGGGCAACAGTAGGTACAGAGGAAGAGTCAGGAAGGAGACTGACGTGAAATAAAACACAACGTAAAAGTTGAGCAGATCACACTGACAATAAAGACGCTCAAGAACTTGGGAAGAGACAGAGAAATGCAATGAGTGAGCATGACAGTGGGTGGAAACCAACAGCATACAGAATGGGAGCTAGTACAGAGGAGCAGGGAGCCAACCCAAGTCTCGGAGGATGAGAAAAATAGTGATTTGATGAGAGATAAGCCTATTCACATCAGTTGAGGATCTACCCTGCTACATTTCAACAAACAAACGACAAGCAATTCCCAAAAAAGCGCTTAAAAAAGTTTGTTGGCCAAGCTGTGGTCAGGAAAGACTTACTTAAACAACAGGGGGAGCTCCCACGACAGCAATAAGGCTCAGTCTCTTTGCCACAGCCCCTGCCCTCAGCAGGAGAGGAGGGAGCCCCACAACCAAACAGGGTGCCACTCCTTGCTGCACAGTGCAAGGCAGGTGAAGAGGGCTCAGCCCAGTTCACCAGAGCTGCAGGGAGGCTTGGCACAGTGATGAGCACAGCCAAGAGGGCGCAGCACCATCATCTGCCACTGCCCACAGTTAAAAGTGGTAAAAATGATAGATGGCCTGGAAATTCAGGGAAGAGCTATGAGACAGAAAAGATTTATCCTTTGACTAAGGGGATTAGCTTTAACCAGTGATTTGGCATTTCTTTCCCAAAAATACCATTGCAGCTCTTACCAAGAGGTCAGAATTACATGACACCTTTACATTCCACATGCCCACCACCTCCCTCCTCACAAAGATCACCCCATTCTCCAGGAACACTGCAGACATCTGCACTTTCTTCAGCCTAAACAAAAGCCTAGACTGTCCCACTGCCATATCTACCCCCACAGAGTGCTCCTAGCATCAATCTCCAAGCCAGCAACTCCCCACCACTGCAGAGTAAGTAGTCCTGACTATCTTGCTGCAAACAACCTACAGCTGTTCCAGCACAGCCCCTTAGGACAATTAAGGAGACAGGATAACCCTCTCTGGGAAGCAGTTTGTCAGAAACCTGCTTACTGCCTTTTCCCCCCATCAGCAAGGAAGGCTTCTCTTTCATTTCACTGGAATGCCTGCCTCTCTAAAAGCAAAAGAATGAATACAGTTCAAGGATCATCAGGGTGAGCTGCACTGCTGATAGCTCTTATTTTTATAAATGCTTGCTAATGAGACCCACCAGTGACTGGGAGCACATGGGCTGTCACACCAATAGAGCAGCATCTCACCTTTGTGCCGTGTCTCTGAGCATGCTGCAGCACATACCCATGTGCGCTGGGGAAGGTCTCCACCCTCACTGGTGTATCCGTGAGACTCACAGAGGGGTAGTCAGGGTTTTGATCAAGCTCGAGGTAGGTTTTCAGGATTTCATGCTTCACAATTTTACCCAGCAATGTAATACTTGTGGAGCTTCAGCTGTTTCTAAAAAGAATGCATCTAAAAAGATGCTGCAAGGAGAGAAATTATTAGGAAGCTCATTCTTTATTTAAAAACCAGAATAAAGTTCTTTGGGGAGAAATTAAATCATGGAAGTAAAGAGCCATGAATGGATACAAATGTGGGGTTAAGCAATGTGGGCTCAGAGCTTGCCTTTCTTGTCTACTGGCTAAATTCAACAAAGCAGGGCCTCTGGAAAGCAAGGGCAGAGGCACAGGCAGGCGGCATTGTCTGCCAGTGCATGAAGCATCTGTAAAAGAAAAAGAGTGCTTAAAGCATCTGTAAAAAAGTTATCATTTTTGCATGAGCACATACTGTAGTAACAATACAGCAGTAGGGGAGCCTGAATGACCCCGCAGGTCATGGTAAAGTGACATTACACAGCCATAAACCAAAATAACACTACTCATGGTGGGTGCCCTTCCCTGCTGTGCCTTGCCCAGACATCAGCTCTGAATAAGTAGGAGCTGACCCCCGTTGTGCCACTGTCCCAAAACTGGGACTGTCTTCAACCCTGGCTGCAAGGCTGGGAGAACCATTGTCACACACTCGCGGATTTCACGTTTTATCTGGAAAATGACTCCACAGGCATTATATCAAGCCAGACACCCCAAAAATCAAAACATCCCACATGATTAATTGCACACCATATGATTAATAACATAAAAGCTGTCTTGAATGTCTAGATTCCCTTCTTTCCCCCCCAAAAGAAACAGACAGCTATGTGCTATGTGAAAAATAAATTTTTCTTTCTGATTTTCTCCTTGTCTGTAGAGCATTTATAAAGTGGAAAAGCCAGCGGCAAAGTATGTCAGAATTGTCTTTTAAGGGGTTAACATTTGTAAGATGGATGCTGCGAGAGCTGTTTTTTTTTAATTAAAAAAATATATTTCTGGAGCAAAAGCACAAGCAATAAAAAGTGTTTGCCTGTTGGGAGGCTGGTTTTGTAATGTGGTATGAATAACCAGCTGACAATCCATTTTTTGTTTTCTCTTCGTATGGCCAATGGCCATGAGCCAGCCAACTTTATTGTCCTTGAAATGTCATGATTTTGAGTATGCACAGAATTCTTAACTGCCCAATTTACTGCATAACATCCCTTTTTATTATATGGCAACAATGTGATCCTGGGCTCAAAGACTTACTAGTTAAGAAGATTATGTGTTTTCCTTTTTCTGTTTTGTTAAAGTGCCAAGTCTTGCGTTTTTGGCATCTTCTAAAGAATAAAATGTCTTCTGAAATATTCTTTCCAAGCACAGAATTTACCTCAGAGGAGCTCGGCAACGCGGGGCTTTTCAGTACTTTCTCGCTTGCTCAGAAGTTCAGACGCATTTCTTTTCCTCAAAAGCTTCCAATTTTTGCCTCTTTGTGCATATTGACAGCAAAAAAAAAATGTCCTTCATAAGTTTGTGTTACTTTACTGATAATTTGTTTCTCTCTCTCTCTTCGCCCCCCCCAAGTGTTGTAGGTTTGCACCAGTGAGCACGAGTGGGCAGGCGGCAGGCAGGCTGTCCTATCTCTCACTGCCTGTGCCCTCGGCTGCATCCCCACACCCACCATCACAGCAGCCCTGCCCAGCAAAGTGTTGGCCTCCCCATAGTGCACACACCCCCAGCCCACCCCACTGGCATCCCCGTGGCTTGGTTGTGTGGGTTGCACAAGCTGACCAAGAGAATTAGCGCAGTTTTAGCCAAATTTTGCTCTGGCACAAGTGCAAACCCCTTCGTTGATGGGAGATGGACCTGCTGAAAGCAGAACGGTCCCCAGGGAGCAGGAATATGATGTAGCTGGAAAGTGCAGGGGGTCCATCACCGCAGCCTTGGGCCTCGGTGTGGCAAGAAGCAGTGTAACTTGTCAGGGCTGCCTTTGCAACCCATCTCCTCCGGTGGCTTGTGTTACCCCAAGAAGGGAGCTTTTTAAATATGTTTTCCCCAGCTGACATTTAAGTATGAATAAACAACTGTTACACATGCACCAAATATTCGTGTTTTACAACATTGCCATTACACTGAGGAATTATTTATGATGCTGCTGCTTCTCGCCACCAGGGTGAGGGGACGTGGTGTGGTGAGGCCAGCAGAAGCACCTGGGCCTGCCGGTTTGGCCACAGATGAGCATTAATCAGTTGATGTTTTCTTTCTTGCCAAAGGCTGGGGTTTCCCAAAACCTTCCCTGGGGCTCAGAGGCAAGACATCCTGCTCTAGAGGATGTTGTGTCCTGAGCCTTTGTGTTCCCATTGTGACCTCTGGGACACTTTTCCCCCTCCTCTGCGTCAGGCAGAAGGGAGGGCATTGCCTTCAGCACCCCAGGGCTCCTGTTACTGCAACCCCATCTGCTACTGAGGCAAGACACTTCGCTGCATCTCTGGGATGTGTTTGGCAAGAATTTTAGAAATAATAATTAAAACCCCCTAAATTATGACAAAGATATGCTCTTTTCAGGAAAACAAACTGCAAAAAAACTTCTCCGCCTTACAAACCTAAGCATTGAACATTACATGGGTTACTTAGCTTGAATAATAGACTTACTGGAAAGCCATTCTCAAAGACTAGTGAGAACAGTGCCATGGTCTCTGCGGCTGGCATGTGTGCCCAAATGCACTGTGGTGTTGCAGCATGGCCATACGCCTGTCCTCAACCCCATCAGCGAGGTGTGAGCAGGGCCAGTGCTCCTCTTTATACAGCTGCTGCCAAAGGACAGGGGCGCTGCAGATGGTGTTGTGGCCACCCATTGCCCTTGAGCCACTGACTGGAGACTGTGGCTGGAGGAGTCACAGCTGTAATGGGACCTGAAGCCAAGGGGAAAAGAGAGACCCATCAGCTGCCAAGCTGTCCTTGGAGGGTGGCAGAATGTTTCTGAGCACTACTGATCACAGCCTTATTACCACCAACAGGCTACATGTAGCTACTGTAGGCATGGATGGAAAAGGGCATATGGAAGCATTTTAAGGGTGAAAAAAGCCAGGTGAGCTGGAGAGAGAGAGGCAGACTGGAGGGAATAGGTGCTTTCCCTCCCTCGATGCTCCTGCCATGTGTATAGACATCCACTGCTCAGATGCACATGGGGACACAGCGTGAGCCCCATGGATAAGATTGAAACATTGGGTTTGAGTAGCAAGGTTTTCATTAAATAAAACCACAATTTCCTACACTTTCTACAGGGACGTCAAGACCTTTAAGTAAATACCTGATTCTACTTAATAATAACAAAGCTGTTCCCAAGGTCATTTTCTTAGTAAAATTGCCCATAAAAGCTCGGATTGCATTAGCAACATTTCTTTCCATAAGTACTACGAGCAAAGGCTAAAACGAGCAGTAAGTCCCATCTGCCTGCCTGCAGGCAGCCAGCAGGCAGCACCTTGTGGGCAGGGCTGCCTGTTCCAGCACTGGTGGTCACTGCAATATATTAATATCCATATTATTTATACTTACACTTATACTAATGATTACATTAATTCTGGGATGTTTCAGAGTGCTTTGAGGCAAAATTGATCTCTGTTTTGGCACATGCCCTCCAGTTGCTCACAATAATCTCCCAACATTCACTACTTTGTCAGCTGCTGATCCCCTGCTCCGATCCACCTCTCTGGCTCCTGCTGCTTCTCCAGGACCAAACCCTGCTCCCAGCGGCTGCTCCTCCTCCAGCCCTACTTTTTCTCAGATCTTCACTAAAACCCTTCTGCAGCATCACGAAACAGCCACCCCTGCAGGCATCTCAGCCTGGCCAGAGTCATCCTTGGAATCCTTCAGAGCTTTGCTATTAAATCCAGAGCAAGACGGACAGACAGACGGAGTCAATCAGTTCCTGTAAGCTGTGATACCTAAATCGAGCAGTGTAAACCGAGGCTTCCCCTGAAGCTGGTGCCTCAGAGGGTGCAGCAAGGGATACCTTGCCCTGGGGGCTGGTTCTCAACAGCCTACAGAGAGCACGGGGATGTGCACCCCAACTTCTCCTTACTGGGTCAAGTGTGGCTCAACTGGAGAGATAAGTGCCAATGGAGTAGAAGCTGGAGTGATGTGATGAGTTGGGGCACAGTAGGACTCAGGACCAGGGACGAGCCCCACTTCTGAATCTAGGGTCCCCCTAGCAAAATGTTTGCTGCCTTCTCCACTATAAGTCTGTTTTTGTGTGAGAAGCTGATGTCTGGGACATGGGGACACAGGGGGTGAAGGGACAAGGGTGAGTGGCATCACCCCACTGCTGTCCCTTACCTTTTGGAAATAATATCGCAAACTCAGTGCAGGCAACCCTCCTGCTTGCTGGCTATTACAGGTGAAGGCGGTGATTGCTAGAGCAGAGAGAAAGGCAGTGCCCCATAAACTGGGACAGGGTTTAACAATGTGACACATAGCGAGCTAATCAAGAATTAAGCCAGAAGCTAACACTCACAAAAGCCACCTCCACCTCCAGCAGCACCACATCCCTTAACCTGGGGGTACCAGGCCCATGCATCAAGTCACCAATGTCACCTACTGCTAGCACAGGGCATCCCCAGCCCTGTCACACTGCCCGCAGCCAGCATGACTCCGGATGACTGCCGGAGAACAGCCTTCCCATCTGAGAGGGCCTGGAGCTGGGCTGTTTGGGGAAATGCCTTTTGAGAGATTGCTTGGAGGGCTTTGTTCATATTTCCCCCATTGCAGCAAGTTGGAAGTGAGGTGCAGGGTCCCTGCCGTGCTGGCAGGAAGACCTCGACAAGCCCCTGGTGTGCCACAGGGTCTGGCATGGAAGCACCCCCTAAAAGCCTGAGGAACCTGTTGGTGTTGCAAATGTCTGCCGCTGTGCCCATATGTCTGCTGATTTCCATCCTAAAGACATTTACTGTATACGTTTGCCACCAGGGAAAACTACTGTCTACGACTCAGCTATATTACTGGAAGAGCAGCAGTGGTATTTGTGCTGTTCTGAATATTGCATTTCCAGGACCTGCTCTTCCAATCCACGTCTGCCCTGGCCAATTAGCAAAAGTGCCTGGTTGGGGTGATGGCCCCTCCTCCATGTGGCAATGCCACACCAAGAGGCTCACGCAAAGCCATGTGAGCCATCCCTTCTTGGCGTTGGGAAGAACAGTTTGCAAGCCAATGACAGAGGGATGAAATGCAAATATCGCACTTCTTGTAAAGTAAATTAAGCTAACAGCGAAGTAACAAGCCGCTGTTAATATTAGATTAACTTGTTTGGCAAGATATGAAATCGGGTGAGCTGGATTGTCGATAGCGGAGTGCTCAATGGCGCTAATGCTGCTCAGGGAAGGATAACATCCCTCTGAAAGACAGGCACGCACTAGAAAAAATGAAATTAAGACTGGAGGAAGAGCCAGGATCTGTGCAGCAATTACACCAGCATTAAAGATGAATGGAGAAGCAGCTTGAGATTTTGATTGCCTTTAAATACTAGCTGGTTTTTAATCTCAAAATCAGACTGCACTGTGATCAGCCATTAGCCCTGACTGCAAAAAAAAAAAAGAGATCCTAGATTTTAGCATTTTTATTATGAACTTAAAATATTGCTTTGATCTAAGATAAGGAGGCAAATGGCAGATAATTCAGAAGTTAAAGCCAGTTGCGTGTGGTTAGCAGCTGGCAGTGGCTGGGCTGACTTTGGGAACGATGGAGACTAGGGCAGAGAGGTCACCGACAGCCATGTCCTCAATGCAGGGACTTAGGCACAAGCTTAAATGTCATACTATATGCCAGTGGCCACTAAACTGATTAAGCAGTGGTTATCTTTAGCAGTAAAAAGGCTATCTGCTAATACTAAATGATTAGAGTCTAAAATGCCATTTACTCTGCTCTGATTCCTTGAATGAATATTTATGCCAAGTGATGACTATAACACCATCAAAAGGTTTTCATGCTCTGCTCTGTAGAGTGGAAGTGATTATTCAACAGCAGGTCTGCACTCCAGCACTTGTTTCTATTAAGCAAATTTGCAGCATTCAGACAAAAATTCCTGATTGCCTTGTCCTCCTGGGATTTTTATTTTTAAAGAAATCCCACTTCCAGTGCTCTCTGGGGCATGGGCTGGGGCAGGTGGGCCTTGTCTGCTGTTCAGACACTGAAAAGAGGGATACAGATGCTACACAATTTCTCCTTTGTATTTTTTTTCAGGATAAGACAACCGAACATTTGCCGTACTCTATTCAACAGCCAGAAACCATATCTTGTCCCAGGCTTTCCTCCCAACCAGCCAGCCATCAGCTGGGGCTTTTGCATGAAACGGCTTCATGAAGTTCCTTGTTAGGTATCAGGAGTCAGATCTACAGCCGTGGTGACAAAACAAGGGTGCTGCCCATCAGAAGCCCCTTCACCCTGGTGGGAGAGCACTGCCTGCAGTTCACACAGCTGATACTGGCTGAACCTCCCTGGCTCAGGTCCTGCCTTGCCCTGAAGGCAGGGGTGCTCTTCAGGAGGGGTTCAGTCTCTGGTCATACACCACCCTGACGTTTACCTCCCCAGGAGGAGAGACTCATGTTCTGACTACATCCCCTGTGATCGCTGGACCTCCCTGCTCTCACATGTGCTACCTGCTCCCAGGTAATGTTGCTAATGTTTCATCCTTGGCTTCCTTCACACCACCATGCTGCCAGTACCATATAGGTGGCACCCACTAAGACTGTCCCCTGTCTCCCAGGCTATCTTCTGCTCCATCATTCTGCTGGCTCAGTCTGCTGCACATAACAAAAAAACCTCACCAAACCACTGCTATCCCAAGACACGTCCAAATGAGCCCAGCTCAGATACACCTCCCCTGCAGAGCCAGTGTGGGGACTCTTGTGCACAGCAAGACATGGTTCATACCAACCAAGTGCCATTTTCAGTCATCCAACAGTAGAGTCAGATTTCCCACACTAACGACCCTCTCCTACAGCATGCTCCTGCTCTGGGGTGACATTTCTGTGGCTTTCCCAGTGATGTATGAGTGATCTGGCAACTGCAGAGCCTTTAGCTGGCATTATCCAAGCAGCTCTGAAAAGCTACACTTTCTTCCTCCCTTCTTTCTGAAGTAAGGAGACCTCCTAAGCCAAGAAAAACATGTTTCCAGAAGGTTTAAGTACCATTCTCCAAAGGACTTAGTTTTTAAACTGGTACCAAAACACTCCTTAAGAATCTGAACTGAATCTGAATAACCCCCTCAGCTTGTTTGGTGAGCTCCTATCCTCACCATGGGACAACACACCCTCATGCTGCCATTGCCTCAAAACCCCATGGGCAGGTGGTTAGACCACCCCCATGGAGCACAGGCAGAGGCAGCCACCACCCAACAGCACATTTCAAAGCAAGGAATCAAAAGGTGTAGACAACAAGCTGCTCCTTCAGTAGCCCTAGCATGGCTGCCTGCAGTAGCCTCTTCAAAAAGAATGCCAACCCAAAAGACACACACACCCCCCCCCCCCCCCCCCCAACCTCAACAGGCCCTGAAATGGAATAGCAATTATCACTTACCCATAGGTGGCTATAGGTGGCTTTTTAATGGCTATTCCATTTTTACAGGAATAAAAGGAGATGAGGTCACATATTTTATAATGGGTCTCCCAACCCAACACATCTGTTTATGAACAAAAACCACTCAATTAACCCATGTGTCTGAGGTAGCTTCAGATGACAGGTAATGTTTTGAAGCACGCTAAGCATCTAGTGGTGTTTTGCTTCTGTTTAGCCATTATTCAACACAGATGTACATAAAAGCATCTCATGCAACAGGCAGTGCAGCTGGTGCTGCACTGCATTTGGCATTTGCAATTCAGAAAACACGCACATGACCCAGGACCAGTAACCGATTAAGTCACATCACAGAAAAAGTACTCGGTGTCTGTTTATTAGAGGAAAGAGAGGTAAATCTGAGAAAAAGCAAGAAAACAAATAAATAGAATTGCAGCCATCCTTTACAGCTACTGGTGCACTGTATTAAAGTGACACTCACCATGCAAAGAAATGTGTTTGGTACAGTCCAGTGGGTTGCACATGAATTGCATAACCTTGAAAATCATTGCACAAAGCATCGCAGCAGGAACACAGTTCAGAGCTTTTATGTGGGAGACACTTCAAATCCGACCGCTTTTGTAATGTGGGAGGTCAAAGCACCTGGCACAAAGTAAGCAAAAAGGGCTGCAAAAGGGATGCTGCATCAGCACCAAGCCACGTTTGAGCCTTGACATCAGCTCTCGCAGCAGCTGAGACCTGGAGAAGCAATGCCCCACCGGAAAACCTCTGTGCCCATCAAAGCCTTGAAATGAATGCTCTGATCAATGCCTGGGCACCTGTTGGCAGGGCTGGAGGGAGCCTGTTTCTTACAGCCTAGACTGGAGACACCAGATCAGCTGGCCAACAAGCACTCCTGGCTGTTGAGGTGCTCTGTCTAAATCCGTAGAAGTGGAAAGTGAGATGCCTCTCAGCCGGCAAGGCATGCACAGCAGCCTTGGTGGGACCTGGTCACTGACACTGGTGATTCCCAGCCATCACCCTCCCACAGCTCACTCCCTCCCACAGTATGTGCAGCAGGGGTTTTGACACAAGTCTCTGCACGGTTCAGTTGGAGAGGTCTAACTGCAGCAGCATGTCTCCCCCAGTTTGTGTGTGTGCACTCCTGGCTCTGCTTTTATTCCTGCAGAGGCCAGGGGTCTGTGTATGTATTTCTAATAGACTGCTCAACATCAAGCACATGAAATACAGGCTTTCACCACACGGGGAACAAACCACAGCTAAGATGACCAGGAAACATTCATCATTTTTAATTCACACCAGTAATAAAATTGCATTACATTTTTCATAAAATAAATGTTCCAGTTTATATACAGAAAACAGACTGTACAGAGCCCTCCCCCAGACCCCGGAAACTCACAAACATACAGGCAATGCAGTGCTCAGCTAAGCAGGCACAACTGTACATCTAAAATTGTAACTGCTTTGTGTTGGGGGCAAGTACTACAATTATATAGTCCTCTCTGGACCGAGAATTAAAAAAATATTGCAGGCAAGCTGACAGGCGGCTGAGCGCCCATCCCACAGTGCTTCCGCCAAGCAGGGCTTGTTATTGAACCTGGGACTCGAAGCTCCCATTCAGCTGCCCTTCCTCATAGTCCATCTGACACAAGATCATGTTGTTCTTCAGGAAGAATTTGTCTCCCACACAGAATCTGGAAGAGAAAAAGAGTTAAGGGGTGTAAGTGTGAACAGAGCTTAGAACAGGGGACTTTGAGGCCATTTGGGTCTGAAGGTGACTCTGGGGACTGGTGTTTGATTTCCAGCTCCGCCAGTGGTGCGAACCCCGGGAAAGCCATCATGTTTCGCCTCCTTCTCTCCTCTACACATGCTATGGGGTTTTGCTGTCACTTTTCCTGGCACTGTGGTGCTTGGCTCCCAGGCCGTGGTTGTACAAAGCAGCTCGGGGAGCAGGTCACTGCCAGGTCCTGTGCCAACAGCGGGAGGAGACCAGGAACAGTTAAGGGATTTATCCCTGCAGAAGAGAGGTCCCTGCCTTACAACCAGGAAATCAAACGGGCAATATTACACAGAGACTGTTTGAAGTTTTTTGCTGGCATCCACATTTCCATGGCTCCCTCAGGTGAGGCAGTATTTACACTAATTTTCAGGCAAGGACTGGCTATTAAGTCCTTCCTCACCCCCTTGTGTACAGTGCTGAACAATAAATAGAAATTTCCTGGTGGCTGGACTCCTAACCTTTATCTTCATTGAGCGAAGGGCACTGCTCTCTATATACCATGTAAATTGTTCTGTTTGTCTTGAAGTTGACAGAGAAGCTTGTGATATTTAACAATTTTATTTGACCATTAAGGTCAAAAAAGTTCCAGATATAAGATCTGAGAGGTGTGAATTGACAGCCAATAGCTTTTTTCTGCCCTTCCTGCTTGCTCAAGAATCAGAAGCTAATCTTTATTTCTTAAGAGAACAAATAATGCTCTTTGCACCCAATTCAAGGTCTTTTTTCTATCCATCTCACTATTGGGGCAATGACAAACCAGAGCACAAGGCTGTGTCTCCCTGCTCCAAGCACTGAATCTTAACTCAGGCCAGGTCCCTAAAGCAGAGAGGCACACCACCCACCACACCAAAAGGCAGCTCTGAATAGAGGGGAACAAGTAGGTACCAGCCTCTGGTAAGGACGAATATTTACTGGGCTTTGAAGAAAGATCAGCGGAGATGACCCCATCCTCAGGAGACTTAGCAGACCTTAGCAGGTCTCTGCTCCCTGGCAGAGGTTTGGCAGGGACATTGCCTACTTCTTGTCTAAAATGCTTTCTAGATATGTAACTCAGGCAGCTTTAGGGAGAGCATCTCCATAAAACTGAGTATTTTCTGCTACAACAACAGGACTGATCATTTTAGAGCTTTATAGGTCCAACATGGCCACAAATTTTCTCCAGCCAGACATCTTCAAATACGCTGATTAATTTGCCGTGTCGGTACAGAGAGAACTGGGCATTGGTTCTCACTTTCTGTGATTTCACTGGAGACTGTCCATCATCTTCCCTCTGCGGCACATGCTGCAGTAGTTCTGAAACGCAACCTTTTTTGTACATTCAAAATCTAAAAATTCATCTCAATTTAAATTAAGAGCTTTTATGCTAAAACTGTACTGCACACTCTCCTTAACACCACCTTCCCCACCAGCAGGTTTATTCACTATAAATATATAAACACAGATGCTTGCTTTTTGCTACTTATATCTACTTTAAGTACAATACAAATCTCTAGGAAGAGAAATGCAAATGTTACTCTTGCCACCAGCACCATCGGCAGCTCTCTCTTGCCAAACCTGGCTTGAGTCTAAAGGAGCCCAAGGAAGAGCTGGAGAGCTAGGGAGTTAGGGGGGTGTCTGTGTGTATATGAGCACATGGGAACTAAAATACACCCTGCCATTTCTACAGGGTGAATTTTCTTCTGAGCTAAACTACATTTTAGATAATGGCAACACAAACAGCTGAATTTCCTGCAACCCTTGTAATACTACCCTATTAGCCAGTTACAGCAGTGACAAAACTTTATTCAGTATTGCGATAAGCAACATTGACTTCATAACAGTTTAAAACATGGCAGGCTGAATAACGTCGTAGGACTTACTGCAAACCTGATGTTTCAGAGAATGAAGCTAATGAAAACACCGCACATGTGGTAAAAATATTAAGAGATTTTGCTCTGATATTTAACCCTCTACACAGAGTCTAGCTATGGAAGGACAAATAAGCTGGAAGAGAACTATAGAAAGGTTTTCATAATCAAATATTTTCATGGCTGAAGAACAAGGTAGTGGTTCAAGTGGTGTTTCTAATCAGAACTAGGTCTAGGCATCTACCTCTGCAATTTTTATGATAGGGTTACTTAAACTCACTGTTCTCAGTTCAGCTTCCGATACTGTCTGTAACAGGAGAACTTACATTCTGCCCTTTTCATTCAAGGATAAGAGGGTACATTCTAATCTCATGCCGAAATAACAATGCCCACATAGCTCCATGCTGTCTGCTCGGTCCATCTTTCAGAAAAATTCAGCTGCTCCCAAACTGGGCAAATCCCTTGTGCACCAAAGTGCACCTCTGCCAGAACAGAGATTACCTGTGCTTTCCAGACAGGCAGCAACAGTGCCTGGAGATCATTTTAAAGGAAGAGTAGAATGGCCCTTTGCACTGAGCACAGCAATGGTGTTAGCAATTATAGAGGGAAGAGAGGAAAAGAGGTTCTTTGGAACCTTTGTAATAAAGAGTGACATTTAAAAGAAATTCCTGAAAACGAAAACTAGGCGGAACTAGGCTTTCCCATGAGAGAAGCTAGCACCAATAGCTACGCTGTTGATGACCAGTACTAATCCTACAGACTCCAGGGCCAACCCAGCGCTCCTGCCTGTGCAGCCCAGAGCCGTGACTTGCACCTGCAAAGGACACTTGGGTTGCTCTAGCTCTGGTATCAACGTGGAGTTTGGGAGCGTCCCTCTCCTGCCCGGCCTTCATGGGCAGGCTGAAGCGAGCTGTGGCAAAGGGCTGATCCTGGCAGCATCCAGGTGTGCTTCCGAGCCTGGAGACAAACGCCACAAAGCACTAGCAATTCCAGGGTTGTGGAGAAAGACCATCCCGCGGAGGGAAGGTTTCAGCTCTGCAGACAGTCACACGCTGCTGCAGATCGGGAGCTACGGCTGTTGCAGGAGCGTGTTTAAGAGCGGCAAAACAGAAGTGGGCAGCCGCCAGCCCGACCAGGACTGCGGGAAGGAGACCAAGGCCCGGAGCCACTAGATGTCACTGCTGGGCCGGCGCTACCGCCGGCGCCAACCGCAGCTTCCCACCGCCAGCGAACACCTCCAAGGCCCTCCGCAACGGGACTGAGTAAAGCCGCCACCGCTACTAACGGCTCGCCTGGCTCTCCTCCTCCATGCCGGGGCACCAACCCGCCCCAGCCCCATTCATCCCCGTGAACCAAGCCACGGTCAGAGAGCATGGGAGCAGAATTAAGACTCCCGTTTGCACAGTCTCTTAAGTTTAGTGGGAGACGGGGCACAAGTTTGCATTCACACAAACACACACTGTGCATAGCTGCTTCATTATAGATTCCACTGTGTCTTTTGGTCTAGGGTGGGCAATGAGTTTTTAAGTCATAGAATCATAGAATCACAGAATAGTCAGGGTTGGAAAGGACCTTAAGATCATCAAGTTCCAATCCCCCTGCCATGGGCAGGGACACCTCACACTAAACCATATCACCCAAGGCTTCGTCCAACCTGGCCTTGAACACTGCCAGGGATGGAGCGTTCACAACCTCCCTGGGCAACCCATTCCAGTGCCTCACCACCCTAACAGGAAAGAATTTCTTCCTTATATCCAATCTAAACTTCCCCTGTTTAAGTTTTAACCTGTTACCCCTTGTCCTGTCACTACAGTCCCTAATGAAAAGTCCCTCTCCAGCATCCCTATAGCTCCCCTTCAGATACTGGAAGGCTGCTATGAGGTCTCCACGCAGCCTTCTCTTCTCCAGGCTGAACAGCCCCAACTTTCTCAGCCTGTCTTCATATGGGAGGTGCTCCAGTCCCCTGATCATCCTCGTGGCCCTTCTCTGGACTTGTTCCAACAGTTCCATGTCCTTTTTATGTTGAGGACACCAGAACTGCACACAATACTCCAAGTGAGGTCTCACAAGAGCAGAGTAGAGAGGCAGGATCACCTCCTTCGACCTGCTGGTCACGCTCCTTTTGATGCAGCCCAGGATACGGTTGGCTTTCTGGGCTGCGAGCGCACACTGCAGCCGACTAATGTTCAGTTTCTCATCAACCAACACCCCGAAGTCCTTCTCTGCAGGGCTGCTCTGAATCTCTTCTCTGCCCAACCTGTAGCTGTGCCTGGGATTGCTCCAACCCAGGTGTAGGACCTTGCACTTGTCATGGTTAAACTTCATAAGGTTGGCATCAGCCCACCTCACAAGCGTGTTGAGGTCCCTCTGGATGGCATTCCTTCCCTCCAGCGTCTCAACCACTTTTAGCTTGGTATTTACAGGGTTCTCCATTACTGGGTTCTCCATTTTCCCACAAGTTTTGTCATCTCTCTCACTCCTTCACACGGGAAGAAGTTCTTCCCTGTGAGGGTGGTGAAGCACTGGCACAGGGTGCTCAGAGAAGCTGCAACTGCCCCATCCTTGGCAGTGTTCAGGGCTAGGTTGGATGGGGCTTTGAGCAACCTGTTCCAGTGGAAGGTATTCCTGCCCGTGGCAGGGGGGTTGGAACTGGGTGGTCTTTAACGGCCCTTCCAATCTAAAGAATTCTGTGATTCTGCAATGAAGCATTGCCTCCTAGTTTCATATTTGGGAAACACAACCACAAGTCAAGAACTCGAATACCCCAGCACAGCCCTTGGGCCCTGGGCAGTCACTGCCTGACTAAACAAGCAGTAAGAACAACAAGCACCTTCAGACCTGTCTTGGACATGAATAGATGCATCAGAAGTGACTGCAATTGTGTCATGTCTGGTTCTGGGGGCTGGGAAGATTTTTCACAGCCTTCCCAAATTCAGCTGGCTACAGATAGCCCGAGTGAAACTTTGCGAATGACTCTTTATTATATCCCTTGATGTGCATTTTCCACTGGGTAAAACCCAGAAGAAATACACAAGCCCCATTAAATATTAAGCCATTGAGATCCCGTATTAATTATGAACATTTGTTCTTAGTGCTGAAAACGGTTTATCTAGAGTATTTTTCTCCTTCCTGTCCCTTCTTTTTCTCCTTCTTTGCCATCCCCAGTTTTGAGCCTCTGAAAAACCTAATTTAAGCAAAATAACATCAGTTTGCCAGAGGAAGTCCATTCTCCATAGTCTGTTTTTCAAGGAGAGTATTTCCTGAAAGGACACTGAAGCAGTTTCTTTTATTCATCAGCAGCTGTGCTGTGTACAACTGTGGCCCGATCTGCAGTCTGTGTGCTACCCCTCACCCTTCCAACTCCCACCAGCTCCAAGGGGATTTGCAGTAGAGGAGCTACAGGTACTTACATACATCACCCAGGTCAGTCTAATAAACCATCCTGAGCCACACCAGCAGGCTGTGAGCCCCAGACAGGTAGCATGAATCAAACATTTTCCCTGTTTTGCAGGCAAAGGTATAAATTAGTTTGTGTTTGTGTGTATAATAACTGTGTCCTTACCGCTGGTTGCAGAGCTGACAGGCAAAGCAGTCCAAATGGTAAACATTATCTCTGGCCCTCATCACCATCTCAAAGGCAGGGATCAGTTTACTGCAGGCAGCACAATTCCCGGTGGTACCAAAGAGCCTGCCAAAGAAGCACAATCATTAGAAGCCATTTTAATTAAATGGTGGAAGGACTAATTAAGTGTAATTAGCAGTATCAAATACTGTATTGCACCAATAAATAGAAGTTGCAGTCTCCATTTCGCTGACCAACCAGTGTGCAGGAACTTGGGATAAAACTGCCTGGTGAGCAGGCTCTGATTGTTGAGATGAAACTTCATGTGGTTTGCGAGCCTAAGGCTAATTTGCTGTCTAATGGAGAAAAGCATTAAACACTTATAGCACTATTCTGGGGCTCACAAAATTTCAGTCAAGACCTATCTGCCCCTCTGCAGCAGTGGGGTAGGCGCTCGGAGCCACCCATCCTCCTCCATGGGTGCTTGCGCCATCTGAGCTCAGCTGAAACCTAACAGGTATAGTCTGGCAGCCTCTTACAGCAAGACACAAGACCTGCAAACTTTGCCAACCCTGGCAGGCAATGCAATCATACAGCTCAGGAAGAGCCTCACTTACCTGCTGTTTACAATGAAAAAACACTTTCTCTTGCAATGAGTACACAACCATTTTGCAAGGCACCTCAGAGAGCAAGCCCTCCTCCATGGCTGCATCCCCCTCCTCCCACTTCCATGTCCCTCCTGGGAGCCATCTAAGCCCTTCCACTGAGGCCTGAACGGCATGCTCAGCCGTTCCACCTCAGCTCCCCGGTCCTTGAGGACAGCCCTTCAGCACTGGAAGCTTTGCCATTTTCATCTTGGCTTTCACTATCTGTCTCCCCAGATGTCTGCTGCTGTTACAGCTCTCGCCAGGGGACTCAACCAAGACTGCAGCATCCTTCCCCCAGGCACCTTACCCGAGATGTCTCTGCAGACCCCTGTGCACGCCAGGGGCAGCACACCACTGCAATGTTAAAGCCACACGAATCAGCTGGGGCATGGATCAACAGGCCGACAAAGCCAAGTTTCACCAAAGGCTGTGGTCAGTACACATGTGGTTAGTTACTCTGCTTAGGAGACGATAAAAATTGTATTCGTGCGGGGATGAGCCTCAAGACATACAATTCCTGCTGACCATTAGCTCTGTGCATGCAACGCGTCGCTGCCTGCAGACAGATTTGGGCTCGTGGTTTGTTTCAAGCCATTGGGTCTGGCTGATTCCACAACACAGATGAGAAGCATCAGGAAAATCTATAACCAATTTCTAAACCTGCAATTTGCCAAGCTAATCAATACTAATTATTACTGGCCAGTAATTGTGAATTAAACCACCCAGCAATGTTATAGAAACCTCCACACAATTCTCCCACCCTCCCACAGCGCAGTGCTCCTGAAGTCAGCTTGCTCTTCAGCTAGAAAAAAGGCTACCATCCTTTTTTCATTAGAAGTGGTATCAGTGGTCTTTCATTAGGCCTGGCTGGAAAAGCCCAAGACTTCCTATGGAGAAACAGCACTACGCTTGTCCTGAAAGCCAAACAATGCAAACCAAATAGGAAATGCTTCTGGAGGAGTGAAAAATTGCAAAGGGACTACCAGAATTTCTTCCCCCACGACTCCATCATACGAGGGCTGAAAGGCAGAGGAAAATCCCAGCTATATAGTTTGCTATACAGCAAACTCAGACCATGTAAGAGGCTGCCCCACTACCAATTTCTCCCTGCAAGCTGATTTGGGCTTGCTCCTGCTCCCACAGGCAGGCAGGGGAGGCAGCTGAGCAGGGCACCTGGCTGTCTAACATCAACAGACTGGACTGCAAAAATGCAGCAGTGAAAAGCATACAGGTCTCCACCCCAAAATGCCCTGGCTCTCATTCAGCACCCGCTTACAAATCAAGTCATTAATACAGACATCCCTCCTTTCCTTCCCCAGCACAGCTCCTCGCTCCTACAGTACCTCACTTGGGCATGGCAAAACCTGACAACTTTTGCCAGGGTTTTGCCATTTTCCATAAAATCAGGCATCTGCTTTTAGAGTTCCCAAGTCACAGTAAACTAAAAAAAAATGAGTCCGATACGTTAGGCAGGGAAACTGGGAGGTTAATCCTAGATTTGCTCTGTGCCCAGCACTGCTACATGCACAAGTATAAAATATCCATTATTCATTAGCATCACAGTAGTGTGGAGCTCAATCTAGATTAAACAAAATAAAGGGGCCCCAGACAGCACCATTTGCATTGTTAAGCAGGCGCTTTTCTTCAGCCTTCAAATAGGAGACTTTTCTAAATGGAAATGATGGGGAAATTTGGACAGATGTTCACTTAACTATTTAAACAGTTAGCTTAAGAAACATGAAAAATGTATTTGGTACCATATTCACCTGTCTCCTTTCAGGGGTTTTGGGGGTAAACCAATTGTTAAACAGCTTTGGCTGTTTGCATAAGATCTGAAGCTTATGTTCTGTCCACATGAAATCATGTTGCCTTCTAATGTCTACATAAATGTATCTTCCAGCTAGTCAGCGTGCTAATCTTTTTCTGTTCTATCAAGTTTTGCAGTCCTCCATACCATCCTTCTTCCAACAGATGAACATTTCACACTTGCTCTAGCACTGCCTAATTTTAATCTGCTTTTCAGGGAGTGATTTAGAGCCTTGTATATTCACTCTGCTTCTAAAACTATGCTGTAACTTGTAGCTCACTGAACATGATTTTATTTTCTTTTTTAGTCTACTGAAGAAACAGCAAAATGAATACAGACTTTTACCTTTTCTTGTTTGCTTGTAAAAAAACCTGCCTCCTCTGATACCTACTTACCCAGAAGTTACTTGAGCTGAAACTTTCTTTGGTGGGGAGCTTAACATTGTTGGAGGAGGGAGAGAAAACAAGAAGCAGGAGGAAAATATTCCACCCCAAGCCCCATCTGTGGTTAAATTTAAAATAACCCCACAAGAACAAACTGATCTGCATTCTGTCCCCCAGACACCTTCATAACAGATGCAATACTCTCTTGCACATTCACGCACACAAAGTTGAAGCACATTACAAAAAATCTATCAGCATCTACTTACCAGCTTGAAGCCATTGGCATAAAAGAAGCTGGAAATACAGAAAGGTTTCAGTTTAGAGTTGTTTTGCTGCTTCTTAAAAACCCTTTTTTTTCATCTCCCTTTGAAGTTAAAAGGCAACAATTTTTAAGCACAGATTTATTTCCCCTTATGTAACAGGAAGACCTAGTCAGCTTGCAAATAGGCATAGACTATGCAGATTTAAAATTCAGCACAATTAAACTTTTACCCTGTGGTAGTAATTATGTTTAATGGCTCTTAGCCTGAACTTAACCATGCCTATTGTTGTCAGCCAGTCTAAAAGCAGGAGTTTGTCCAAGGACAATTTTCTGTAGTTTATAGGCACACTAAAAACCCTGCTATGCACTGTTCTCATTGGCCATTGATGTCAATGTGTATAGTAAAAATTAAAGCTAATTGGCATACAGGAGCAGCAGTGAATGCAAATGAATTAATGGGAAAAGAAAGAAGCGCTCCTGGAAGCAGGAGGAAACTGTTGAAGGATGCTTTTTCTGTACTCTTGTCTGGGCTAAGGGGTAGTCTTCTGCACGATGGCCCAGACCTCACCAGCTCTGTGAATACACCTGAAGTTAATTCAAACAATAGCAAAATCACAGCACCCTGCAGACGTTTTTTGGAAAAAGGAATTGTTAAGGGTCCTTACTGTAGGGAAGACAGTAAGAAACTTCTCATGTGAACACATTAAGTTTAGCACCTTTTAACAGATTTCTCCTTCTCCAACCAAAATGTGCGGGGTGGCTAAACTGAGAACCAAATTACCTATTTCTGTCACCGCTAGAAACAAGAGTCTGTTTCCGTCAGTGCCTACAAAGGAGAGAGTCCCCATTTCTTTTTCTCCGTATCCTGGTGTCTGACTAGCTAGCAGCTTGCAATCAAGAAAGAGGGAGAAAATCCACAGAAAGAGTGAAAATTTTGGAGCTGTTGACTTCACAAGAGACAAAAAAAGAGGAACCAGGACAAGCACATATAAATAATGAGTGGTACAGAAAGGATAGGTTAGGAGTGTCAACCACATTTTTTTAAACAGCACAAGAACAACGTAAGTTCAAAATTAAACAGCTGAGTTGAGATTGACAATTCCCCCAAACAAGAGGCTTCATCAACACTGAAGGGTAAGAACTGTGAGTTGAAAAAGGAGTAGGCACTTATCTACAGATAAGTATCAAGGCCAGGTTGGACAGAGCCTTGGGTGGCATGGTTTAGTGGGAGGTGTCCCTGCCCATGGCAGGGGGGTTGGAACTTGATGATCTTAAGGTCCTTTCCAACCCTAACTGTTCTGTGATTTTATGATTCTACATTTGTACATATTGTATACAGCTACATATTTCTCTCTGTATTTGTATACCCAGATTATCTGGATATACAAGTTTTGGAAGAGCTACCAAACCTCATGCTCATATCCTCACTAGCTAGTAGATGAAATAGGCTTTCCCATACACCTTCCCTATATGCCTGCTGCATATATTTCCTAGTACCATCAGGACCTGCTGTAGGACAAGACTTGCTTTACGTACCTGAAACTTACACCAAAAGAAAGGGTTTTGCCCCTACTATTTGAAACAAACAAACAAAAGGACTAGTCTTTGAGTGAGGATGGCTCTTAACAGCTTGCAGTCATTCTTTCTCCTCTGTGGATATTAGAAATAAACTGAGCTGAAAGTCTGATTTGACCAAAGTACTGAATATGCCAATAATTGCAGGGAAAGCCTGAACATCACTTAAAAAGCTAAAAAGATTAAGCTTAAAAGCAACTTCAGACTTGAGGTTCCCAAATTCCCTGTAATCAGCCTGTGTGTAATATTCAGAGAAAGCTGACAGGTGTTTCATCACACAGTATATGCATATTAGCTGGTGCACCCTCCTACCCAGGATACCATCCCTTGTCAGCGCTGCAGTGGGAAGTCATGTCAGTTGAAGGAAAGAAAACGCATTTTGATACTAATGAAGTTGGTCAAGCTGTCCTCCCATGAAGCCTTCAAGTTCAATCCCAAAGAATTTACATCTTGCATGCCAAAGGGTTTGGCAGTCATAGACAGCATAGCAGGAGGAGCTGAACCAGTGCGGTACGAAAAATCCCTCTGGTCAGGTGACCACACTAATTCAGAGATTACTGGGAATAAACTTCAAGGTTCCTCAAGGGCAACTGTTTTCAGCTGAAGAATGCATCTGAATGTTCGCTTGGGTTTACTTGTTTGGTCTCTGCCTCCGTATTTTCAGTAGATAGGTACAGTGGGGCTGGGACTCTTAGGAGGGAGAAGTCCAAGTCTTCCTCCCCTGTTCCAGTCTTTCTTAAGGTACAACTGAAGCCACTGACCTAAAAACCCAACTTGGCTGTCTCTGGCCCTGCTGAACACCTACACAATCACAATCTCTTAGGGTACTTTAAAAGCAGCAGTCATAAAACTGAAAGTTTGAAAGTGCCAGAGGCATGCTAGTATACTACAGCCAGGCTGAATTACCCCCCACAAGCTTTCTACTTCACTGGGAGGTTGTGGAGAAGGAAAAAGAGGTTAGAAAAAGCAAATGAACAAGCCAAACATCGCTTGTTTATCCTGAAAAGCATACGCCATGAGAAACTCCTGGACCAGCTACTATGCAAAAAGAAAAAATAATCTGTACTTTAACATCAGAAAGCACAGCAATTCTGCCAAGACACACTGTATTTTCAGTCTAATTAATCCTCCTTAATCTGTAAAGTGTAGAAGTGAGGTAGAAGTGAGGGTATCCTACACAGCATGCAAGACACTCCCTGTTGTGATGCAAGAACAGGACTTCAATTTAGCAACGTTTTAGGCTCTGAGCAGACACCATTGGTTCAGCTACACTGCATGTATACCTCTCCTGCCCATGCTAAACATGTCCCTTGAAAAGCAAGCAGGGCATGCTCTCGGTGCGTGCATGCACACTACTCTCCTCTGGTGGAAAAGAATCCCAGCTTCCACAAGCTAGAGCTACACTCAAGAGTATTAGTGATGTCTCTGGTAGATTACCTTGAATTCTGCTAGCTGTGGCATGGGCATGCACTTCTCAGTTCCTGAAGACTTGTGCTTACGCATCCAGCTGTGATTTAATGCCTTGGTTTAGGACCTTTGTTACTGACTTGGGGAAGCCCATCAGAAGGAGGGCATTTGCCTGCATCCTCATATGCCAGAGAGCACGGTGCCTGTGTTTGGGCAAGAATGCTTTTCATGTCCCACACCAAAACTAAACCCTGCACATCTGCCAGACACAGAACACTTCATCTGAAGGGCTAACAGAATGAACCTGCTGGGGCAGAGCAAAAAACAGTATCCAACAACTGGAAAGCTCAGTACTGGGCATGTGACTCATTTGGAATAGCAGCTGCTACAGGTGGAGTTCAAGCTTTCGTGATACAAGCAGCACTGAGGGGTGCCAGTGCCAGGGGATGGCAGTCCTGCTGGGACCTCTCTGTCCCTCAGACAAGGTACACAGGGCTGATCAATCCACCCACCAGAGGCACCAACACTGCACTCAGGTCATGGGACTGATCAAAATGTGGGAAGTTAGATAAAAAGAATTTCCATGAAATCCATTGTGAACAGCATTAGGGCTCTCCAAGAAGCCCTTCTCTCTTACTGATTCACCATCATTTTTTAATACAGGTTTGGAGTTTTCTTTGGAGTCTAATTAAAGCCCTAATCAGTTTACATGATGAAAAACCTTCACACCACCAGCATATCAAGCATGCAGAAGTGACAGATCTGCTCCTGTCATAGAGATCCTGACTCGCCTTTGCTTGTGCTATGGCACCATGCTGAGTAAAAAGGAAAAATCACGTTCGTCATCAGCACTCCGCAGTGAAATTTAAGTTGTCAGCTCCTCACGGGAAATCCTGATGTAACACCCAAACCGTCCCTGTGAACCGGAGCTTGGTGAATGTTTAATTATGCCCAGGAACAAACACATAGTGCTGCGTGGGGGCTGCGAGGAGCCATCCAAGCTGCATGCTAAGCTGCTAAGTCCCAGAAGCGGCTTCTTCAATAGCATTTGCTTATCAAAAATAATTAGAGGTAGGAATGCTAGAACTGTGATTATGAAACAAATGGTAAATCTATTTGCTCAGAAGAAATGTATCGAAAGATACATCTAGACACAGCTGGAGACTGAGGTGATACCGCAAGGATAACAACTCGAGATCCAATTTCATCTTTCATGATTAAAAAATGAGCAAGAAAGTGTTTTATGAAATGTGAAGGTTAACAAATGTTCCTTCACAAGCAATGACGACAGTTTATCTTTTGAAACAAATGATCAGGCTATGGTCTGCTACCAGCTCCTGAAACACGCTTGAAAGACTTCTTCTAAAAACCCACTGTGGACCAGCGCATGTGGCCAGAAGCCCACCATGCTGTCAGTGCTGCAGACAAAGCTGGCTCCAAAGCAACACTGGCACAGCGGGGCAGGAGCCAGCCACCCTCCCATCCCAGCACTCTGCCCCACGCCAATGGTAGAAGTCCAGAAGTTCATCCCTGTCCCCAGTCCCTGCAGTGGCTGCAGCCCAACAGCACCTACCTGCAGGAGGGGTGGCACAAGGAGGATCCCAGACCTGTAAATTGGCAACAACTTCAGCTGAATTTCTAAGCTGCCCAAAATAATCCAGGAGCCCTTTTTGTCTATAGGTAAGCACCTACACATTGCTGCCTGTCCAATGATGAGGCAAGTGGATCCTGGTGGTGAGTGGTAATGGCTAGGTCTTTGGAGCTGTGGGCAGGAACAGGCCTGCTACAGGCTGCTAGATGGGAGAAGGCACATCTTACCAGGTAATGGAGCACATATTCCCAAATGACACAATCAGCTCACAGCCAAATTGAAAGAAACATCAGTTTACAAAGACATCATGAAACACCAATTTTTTTTTTCTCCTGGTCATTACACAGCAATATTCCTTTTGGGCTTCAGATATAAAAGATGCATAAATTTACAGTTATGGGTGCAGAATCAGTCTAGCTTTTCAATTTTCACATGATGGCTGACCTATTAAATACTAGTGTGATATTAACCCTGTTCTTATTCAAATGCTTATAGAGGAAGTGGCCAACAATAAATTCCTTTGACCGTCCTCCAGGTAAAGTGCTCCCTTTCTGGTGCAAGTAAAGTGTGAAGTATGAAAACTTATTTTTAGGAATGAATTCTACTAAAATTTGACTACTAGAACAAATACCGTGAGTTGTTTAATAAGGAAAAAAAGAGATGTGGATAGGGGCTCTAAAAGTATTAAAGTGAAGGCATTATATAATGATGAGAATGTGTAAGTCTCCAAGAAGAAAAATTCAAATTAACAGGAGTGAACAATAAGTAGAGAAATGGTAATGGCAACTTTAACTCCTTCTGTTAATAGAATTAATAGTTAAAATTGAGAAAGAAATATTATGTGTAGAAGGCAACAGAAGATGCTTTAAAGTAAAACCATAGCTTTATACTTCCATAAAATATGGGATTGCATAGCAATGCGCTTACTCCTAACCTGAAAGGGTTCCTTAGCATCAGGAGAACAGAACCCAGGAGTTTAGCAGAACCCACCCAAACATACTGTAAAGCTAAATTTATTTATTAGCAAGAACACAAAACGCCATAGCTGTAAAGTTACATTGTTCTTTCCAACAAAAACAAGTAAGAAATATTTCTAGTGGACAAAGCTGCTATAATGGACTAAACTCAGATAGAGAACAAATATTTGAAGTAAAGCCCACATAAGTCTTCCCTCCACAATTTAATCATGCTGCACAAATAGCAACAGACTTCCCTCTTGGTGAGCCAGGGACTATTCTAACCCAACAAATGGAGGCAGAGGGGCTAGAACAGGTTTGTTTCAGAGACCATGCTTAACTGCTTGCTGTGACAGAAGCTGTATGGACATGGGCAAACACTAGCCCAAACTATTGCCTTCCATGTTTTATGTTGTGAGTTGCTCTCTCTTCTCAAATGTTTCCTGGGGTCTACCACTCCTGGCCTCTTTCCCATCTCTAGCACGGGGTTCTGGTGTGGCCCAGAAAGTCGGGCCACCTAGAGATCAGTGAGAAGATCACAGATTCAGCTTTCCTACCTTAAAGCAGCACTGTCGGGACAAACCAAGGAAAGAAATGCTCTACAAGTGCAGTAATAAAAAGTTCTGTCTAAGTTTAACAGCATCAATACTGCTCTCCTTCAGCCCTTTAAAGTGTCTGATTTGATGTCACCCGTTATTTTTGCTATGAAACTAAAACAAACAAAAATCAATACAGTGCTTATTAAACAGACAAAACGAGGGGTAGCTCTTAGGTCCCAAAAAGCAAATGTGAATGGGAATCACTTCCCAGATTAGTATTTCTAGTAGGGCTCTGTAACATGCAGAATAACACTGAATATCTATCTTTCAGGTCAGATTAAACAAAATCCCATCTGTCGTGGTTTAAAACCTGTCAGGCAGCTTGTTCACTCACTTCCCCCCCTTCTTGCCCTCCCTCTACTCCCAGAGGGACAGAGAGGAGAATCAAAAAGAATGCAACTCCCACAGGTTGAGATAAGAACAGTTTAGTAACTAAGGTATAACACAGATCACTACTGCTACTACCAATAGTAATAATGATAAAGGAAATAACAAGGGAAGAGAATACAACACCTCAGCACCAGCCGATTGATAACTCGCCCCCCCCAACCCGACCAAGCACTGACCGTTACCTCCTCCAACCCCGCAGTCCCCCAGCCCTTCCGGCTAACTCCCAGTCACATCCTGGGCATGACATGCTGTGGTATGGAATACCTCTTTGGTCAGTTTGGGTCAGGTGTCCTGTCTCTGCTTCCTCCCAGCATCCCCTCCTCCCTGGCAGAGCATGAGGCTCACAAAGTCCTTGGCCAAACCAAAACATCGCTATCAGCTCTGTTCCCAGGCCGAAAGTCAAAACACTGCACTGCACCAGCTACCAAGAAGGAGAAAAATGACTGCTACTGCTGAACCCAGGACACCATCAAACCCAAACAAACACCACACTGTTTATCAAGTGCACAAATGACAAGTTTAGAGAAGTGATAAATAATGAAGAGGACGATGACTGATGGAGAGACCTGGATTGCTTGGCAAGCTGGGTGCAAACAAGATAAATTAAAAAAAGGTACAAACAAGATAAAGAAACACTCCAGAAACTAAAGCAGCTTATGCTTTCTGGGAGAAAGACTATTCCTGGAAGAAAATCTGAGAGATTTTGGGGTCCTTGTGATTAGAACCTTGCATGGCCCAATTGTGATACTATGATGAAAAGAAACTATGCAATCCTTCACAAGAGATCAAGAACTGTTATATTCTTCATTGACATGTCAGAATTATGTCCACAACACAAAAAGAGGACAGCTGAACTGAAGGAGGGTCAGTGAAGAACCAAAATTCTAATTTAGGGTTAGAAATCTGTTGTTGAAGAACTTTCTGAAGCTCAGGGTTTTCAGCTTAGCACAGACAGGGTTAAGGATACTTCTACAACAAGTGACCTGTAGCATTAGTAAATACCCACACTTGAGCAAGGTACAAAAATTATTTCATGATAGTGAAGATAGTTAACGCCTCACTGCATTGTTTCGACCTTTCCAAAGACTGCTTATCCTGTTTGTTCGCCCTCAGAATTGTTCCACCCTTATCCAAGCTACTCCTCACTTATGTTTTGCATCCCACCTAAGCAGGTATGGACGGCAACTGCTGCCTGTGTGGCAGAATTTCAGCTGAGACATTTCATGTCTGCCCTGGAGAATTTCATCTCAAACAGGAGCAAAACCCCTCACATGGGCAGGATGCTCTTGTACGCTGCCTGGCTGAAAGGCAAGGTGGCAGCTCCCACATGGCACTAATAGACTTTTCTTCTATTTGACTCAGTGCTGAATATCTCATCTTTACAAGGATAAACTTGTTTGTTCAAGTTTACTAAGAAAATACTTATGAAATATATTCAGAGATGTGTTTTATATTGAAACACTTGAAGCATCTGATCACTGGGACTGCAAGGTTAGATGACATTTTACCTCCCTGTCTTAAAACTGGGCTTTTTTTGTTTTGCTTCAGGTGTGTTTGCTGGCTGAGGTTGCGTAGGAAATGCTATCAGTGCTTCAGGTTAAAAAAAAAAAAAAAAAGAAAATATGAACATTAGCTGGAATTAAGTACATTCTTCCACAGGAAAACCAAAATCCATTATCAAAATCCATTTGCATTTATATGCAGTATTTTGTACAAAACCTCACACACACCAGGCAAAAAATGCCATGTGTTGTTACATACTGCAGACACACACTGACAGGGCAGTTCTAACTCAAAGTTAGTGATGGTTTCTGCAGACTTCCCCATGCATAAAAAAATTTTTGAAGTTGATCTGCAATTTTGGAGTCTTTTGCTCTGTTTACTTAGTGAAGAGACAAGAGCCCCTTGGGAGGAACCTTACTCAATACAAGCACTAGAAATCTATCTAAAAGCTATCATAGAAAAGGTAAATGTTTGGTCAGGCCTCAGTCAGTATACAGAAGTGTAACATCAAAGGTATGCAAGAAGAATTAACAGTCTTTTCCTAAGTTTTTCAGCAAGCATTGTTTGTTCTTTCTGGGTCATAATAATAAACAGTTAAGTCATGCCTTCTTCCTTTTACCTTTATCCTAAAAATAGGATTCAACCTCCCTGGCTACAAAATACATTAAGTGCAAATAAGAAGCCTGCTTAGACAGAGGAAGAAACTCCAGCCACTTCTGGACAGGGCTGACCATGCACAAGTACGTGTTTTCATAGTAGAGGTTTAGAAAGACAGTTGGCAGCACACTCAGAGGCTTTGGGAAGAGCCCACAGTACGTTCCTCTGTTTACCTCAGGTAATCTCTGCGGCAAAGAATGAGATTTGCTTTTGTGTAAAGAGTTGATCCAACCTCTCCAAGACGACAGTCACAGCAGGCGCACTTTAGACAATCTTCATGCCAATACTTATCCAGAGCCTTCAGCAGGTACCGGTCCTTGATCTTCCGGTTGCAGCCAGCACAGCCCTTCTGCTTCCCTTTGGGTTGTACAGATAACATTGGCACACCTGCATGCAAACAAAGCATTTCTTTAGAAGATATCCAAACAGCTTGAAGAGGTTGCCTGCATTTCAGGTAGCTATGTGAGCTATAGGTAGATCTGTGAGCAAACACTGCTGTTGGTTTCATTACAAGGAGTTCACGCTACAAGAAGCTGATAGTCAAAGGAATTTAAAGTTCATATGCTGTTGCAGGTTAAGTGGGAGTACAACAGGAACGCAGCCCTTTTTTCCCCTAAGGGTAGGACTGACACAAAGCACCATACTTTTTTTTTTTTAATTAGCATCTTGCAGGAGAATAAACTAAGTGCAATTTCAACATTTGCTTTTTCCCTCATTACCAGTACCCTTGTGTGGTTAATTACCTGCCACAGGCAATTACGAAGATCAGAAGGGCTATCACAGTATGTACCCCCAGTCCAGCATCTTGGATGGATCAAGCTTGATGGGGAAAGGAGAGGAGTGGATATAAAAAGATGTGGCACGCCACTGTTTTTCCTCTCTTGTGAAATCTAAGGGTCATAGAGGCCTCAGTGAGAGCAAGAACAGCCCAGAGGCTGTTCTAAAAGAAATGTCATTCAAAAGCCCGTGAGGATCGCTTAGAATAACCCAGCTAGTGCCCCACTACCACTAGTGAAGCCATGCTCCTTAAACAAAACAATACCTTCTCTTGTACCACTGGAGAAGGTAGTAAAAAGCCAGGTTTTTCCTCCCTGGAAACCCCTGCTAAGACTGCAAAGCAAACATGCGCTAGGTGCGAGGTGGTGACAGGGCTGAAGTCACTAGGCTGGAGCAGACTTGCTGTGCCCACCTTCCTGCTGTCCACTGCTGTCTCCAGCTACTTCCTCTCCTCCAAGCAGGTAGTGCCTCCCATGGTGAGCACTTGCATGCCTGCGAGAACTCTTGCCCTTATCAGTTTAAGAGGGAGGTAGGGAAGGATTTTATGGAATCAACAGGCAAGGTGGAAAAATTAACAAGGATGTACTGTAGGGAGGAAGGGGACAGAAGATGAGGAAAGAATACGCAAACTCACTGAAATGACGGAATCCCATTTTCTCTAGAACCTTGATTTTTATTTTACTACTGTCAATCACTAAAAATGACAATGCTGGGCCTGTAACAAGCATGCTGTGGGCATAACCAATACAGAGGAGAGGGAACACTGTCTATAGTAGCAGGTGTTACTGGTTATATACTTATGCACAAGTGAAGCCACCATCTCTGTAAGAAGCGTTGGTTGTCCTGGAAAGTAGCAGCTTGATAATGGAATTATTAACAGTCCTTAACCAGAGAGGACTGAGTCAGTGCCACCGTAATAAGTGACATTTGCTGCTTTTCTTAAAAGCCAGGGTGACCTGACAGTGGCACATGTAAAACCCACCACTCCTACAGTAATAATTGCTTTGTCAGAGCTTCAAGCAGACGACAATAGCACTTAAGACACCTCTACACAAACAGCGAGGTATTGATCCATTTCTTATCAAAGTGGTCTCAGCAGCGCAGAGACAGGTCAAGTAACATTCAAAAACTCTGGAGGCTTAAAGAGCCCCCTGCGTTTTGCTGCGGCACACTCAAAACCCACTTGCAAAGTCAATACAAGCAAACTTCTGATGCCAGCAACAAATATGCGATAATTAAGTGAAAACTTAAATCTCTGTTTGACTGTCACATATGCAACTCATAACGCTTCTGAGAGAAATTCTACATACACGGCCACAGAAAAACACCCACACATTTGGAAAGAGAGAAAAGACAGGGAGGTGTCACAAGTGTTATGTACTGAAGGTGCTGGGGGTCAGACCGCACAAGTCCTGTGATCCTGGTGACAGTTTCTTATAAGAACAAGGGAAGTAACTCTGTGGTTCTGGGCACAGAAACACTCTATTTATTTATTTATTTTTAAGGTACACTTCAGGAGCAAAGAGAAGCTTCACTTTTTGAGTGATATCTTTTTCAGAAAACCTAAAGCCTTCAATCTGTGCTCTCTCCAACTCCATGCCAGGAAAACAGCACATCGTGAGAAGATACTGGCTTATTCTGAGGCAGGAAAGGGTGAATGCATGTATTTGCATTTGCAAACTGTGTGAGATACAGCGTCAGTGATGAAAGAAAATAGTTCACCCCTATGAAAACTAAGACCTTGACGTGCAAATTATACTTTAAGATAGGACTAGACACCAGTGAATCACTACCCACCCCCAAAACAGCCTCTCTAAATGTGAACTGCGTATCCTTAAAGGCAGAAGAGGATTTCTTACTAGGAGGGTCATCATACAATGGTTTTGCAAGGTTCAGCTAGGTAACTTGAGGATCCTGCATCTGGAGCAGCTGTGGATTTCAAAATGCAGATTCTAGACAACCAGAGCGCCTTAAACCCCCTTTCAAGAGAACTGCTGCATAGGTGGGGTTTGAGATTACCTCTGTGATTCAGAAATACAAGATCTTCAGCTGGATGGGACTTCCCAAGACCCTTGAGTGCCTTTGAAACCAGTGCACATCCAGAATTACAGCTGCCCCCATGTGGAGTGAGGGGTCCACTGTAATAGCAGCATGGTCAAGCACAAGGGCAGTTGCCTAGATATGAAACCCTTGCAGTACCATTAGGAGAGGTTGGTGTGATCAGTAAGGGCAAGATGGCAGGTCAGGAGGGTCTGCTGAGGTGGCAAGCTGACCTGTACAGCTGTGGGCTGGCTGTAGCAGTGATTCTTGTTCCATCTGTGGCCCTGGAAGCCCTCGCTCACCACAGCCATCTCAGTTCCTCATGAATGCAAGCACACCATTGTTTTATGAGAGGCTTCCATGAATAAGGGGAACGTAACACTTTGATTTTATTCTAATAACTAGCAAAGGAACAGATACATATATTTTTAAACAGTACCTTAAGCAAGGAAAAGAGCTATATATTTGGTCAGTGTTCAGCAGGGGGCTTTCTAATGAAAAAAAAGGTACCATTTCAGAGATCATATAATGTTCAAAGCTGCTATTCCCACTCAGATAATAACGAGCAAGGTCAGCCTCTGCTGGTCAGGTTCAGTGTTTTGAAATTACATTTTGGGCTGTGAGGCTTCCCTCTGACATCCCAACCAACCGGTCTGCACGGAGCACACACGCCACTACAGAAAGTTGCAGCTGCAATTAGCTGGTGAGGTGACACAGCAGGCAAGGCGTGAAACAAAATTTCAGAAACTGCCAAACTTGATCAGCAAGGTTCCTCCAATGCCTGCCACATCATTTCCAAGCAACAAGAGAGCAGCATCACAGAAGCTTAACCCTTTCCATCGAGAGAGGCTTGCACAAAGAGGACACAGCAAACACCAAACCCTACTTTCCTCCTCCTGCCTTGCTTCCAGCAAACCCCAACCAGGTGGTTTCTGCCTGGGCTTTGCAGGCAGCAACCACCTGGAAAGATCTTTCTGTTGGGAAATTTCCACACTGTAAGACCATAAGACTGGGATGCTGCTTCATTTCTCAATGTAGATTTTTCCCCAGTTCTCACAAAAAAATGCTAAGGTACCTAGTTCCATTTGATCAAAGGCACATAACATCTAAGCAGGCTGTCAAGAAACAAAGGACTCACCACTGGCAAATTCCATGTGTGCTGTGTCGGTGAGGATTAGGAAATGAGAAGTAGTGTTGCAGAAGTAGAAAAAGTAACATCTGAACACTCATCTGTTTCAATATGTGATCACAAAGGGAATCACAGAATCACAGAATGGTTTGGGTTGGAAGGGACCTTAAAGGTCATCCAGTCCCAGCCCCCCTGCCATGGGCAGGGATGCTTTCCACGAGACCAGGTTGCTCAAAGCCTTGCCCAACCTGGCCTTGAACACTTCCAGGGATGGGGCGGACACAGCTTCCCTGGGAAACCTGTGCCAGTGCCTCACCACTCTCACAGGGAAGATTTTCTTCCTAATATCTTATATAAATCTCCCCTCTTTCAGTTCAAAGCCATTACCCCTTGATCTGTCACTATATGCCCTTGTAAGAAGTCCCTCTCCAGATTTCTTTCGGGTCCCCTTTAGGCACTGGAAGCTGCTCTAAGGTCTCCACAGAACCTTGTCTTCTCCAGGCTGAACAAGCCCACCTCTCTAAGCCCGTCTCCATAGCAGAGGTGCTCCAGTCCTCTGATCATCCTTGTTGCCCTCCTCTGGATCCACTAAAGCAGGTCCATGTACTTTTTGTGTTGGGGGTCCCAGAGCTGAACACAGTACTCAATGCTATTTGATTGCCAAATTTTGAAAGTACCATCAAGTTGCTCTCTCCTCTTCTGTTGCTAGCCATCCATATTGCTAGCTTTTCTTAGAAGCAGTAGATGAAGCCTTGCTATTTTTGGCTACCTACAGTTCCTTCTTTGCCCTTTACAACTTAATAGACTTGCTGCTGGTAAATACAAAACAAAACCTGTTCTGAGTGCTCGGAGCTCCAATGCACATTAAAAAATTATAGACACCACCTCTGGACATACTGAAATTTATGGCTGTGTCTAAAGAGGCCGTTATTGTAGTGAGTAATCTAAACTTTACCTCTATTCACAGTCAGACAAACAAGCTTTAATCAGCCTGTATCTTCTCAGTCAGGGTCTTTCTGTAAAATTATTCAGCTGGCTTTGTAACACAAGTGTCCACTAAGTACACCTCTCCATTTTTCCAAGCCATTTTACTGATATTTCTATTCACATGGCAATCAGCTGCAGTTCCTCTAAGGGCTCTGTTCATAAAGCCTCGTTTCCAAGAGAGCCTGGGAACTTTTTATAAATGGTAGACCTTTTAAATAACAGTTATCTGCAGTGGTCCTATGGCGTACAGCTTCACAGTGCTCTGGTCTGCAAGAGAGCTACTGGACCCCTCTGAAAGCATAGAAGTTCACCACGTAATTTCTTTAATGCAACTCTAAAGGTTAATTGGTCTGAAAGAGTAATGGGGGACTGCTAGCTAATGATACATGCCTCGAGGCTTTGCAGCTTGCCTGTGTTTTATACAGTCAAGTCCAGAGCAGAAAACACAGGTGATATCACCCGGACTTTTCAGGCCCCCCTTGGCCTCCCTTTCTCCCACCCAAGCCCTCTGCTTATATCCACACGTGCAGAGTGCGAGCGGAAGGAGCTGAAGGTGGTTCTCCTCCACCTGCATTTCATGCCTTGTTAAGGGGGCCCTGAGAAGTGCCGCCACTGCACTCCTCATTACCACTGCAGAGGACTAAAAACAACCCTAATGAGGAGGAGAGCCAGAGCATACAGCACGGGCTGGGAGGAGGGACGTCCTCCCACACTCCCCAAGGAATCTGGCCAAAATCTTCAATTTGCCATTTATGACAGCTAATTAGTTATTCTATTCAAAATCTTTGCTTTAAATAAAAGAACTAATTATACACAAAGGTCAGTCCCCCACCTCCTGTGAAGCACACATAATTGGCTTATTTCCCCAACATTGTGTGTATGTTTTACACAGTGCTTTCAGGCAGATGGCTTTAACTCTTTCCCTCTGCAAGTTTTTCGATGGGGTTTTCTGGATTACTTTTTTGGTGTTTAAAAAAAAAACCAAACTTTTTCCTCAGATTAGGTACTTTCACCATAAAAGCTTGCACAACAACAAAGCAAATAACTGCACACACACAAAATGCATCTACTCTCTGAAAGGTTTGTGACAACCACTCCAGTACTGTGCTCCCTGTGCAGTTGTATGGCACCTTTCACAACATAGTACTGGAATAATGTTTTTATTCTCTACCACAAATTGTTTCCTACCTATGTCTTGAACAGCCTCTCTGCCAAAAACCCCAATTATTACACTTCATTTTCTTAATTTATGTAAGTGATTATTGTAGGGATGCACCATTCCAGCGCTAGAAGCAGTTCCGCTGTGAAGACTGATTTTTGGCAGTTGGGAAATTGAGCATAGGTTTCAGAGTTCCACTTGAGGGAAAAAAATGTTTATTTCTAGCATCAACACTCTTTAAAATGAGCTGACCTCCTTTTGCTTGCTAACAAAATCCCCAGCATTTGGCTGTAAAAGATGAAAAAGTAACTGAAGAGTAGGAGTAATCTTATTAACTTCTGTCTCATCACAATAAATAAGCTGCAGTCTTATGTCTTTCATCAGAGGATCTGATATCATTTAAAAGCATTACAGTCCTGCATCACCCATTTAAGTAAATGCAGACAGTCATTGCCAAAGAGATGCAGTGAATTTTATTCCCTTAAAAAGAAACTCACTTTGCTTTCCCAGTATTCTATTACTCACCTTCTATGAATATTACACCCTGTGAAACAAGTTAAACCATGCACTTCCACTGAACTGAGAGTACACTGTCTCGGGCATCCTCACCAAGAATTTCATCTGAAGAATTACAGCCAGCAGGGTGAAAACTCATCGTATCATCTGTATATCCAATTAAAACATTACATTTAGAACACCGAGTACTTGCTGCTAAAAGCTTATGAACAAGACTTAGATCATTCATCAGAATTATTCAATGGGTCACAACAATCTTCTCATTTTTCAGTTTCATGCTGCAATATACAGCAGGTGATCTTTACAGTGGCTCTAGTAATTTATTTGTGGTATTCTCTCTTCTGAATCATTACTGAACAGATTTCCCAAGCGTGACAAAAAAAGTGGTTGGAGAGGGCAGTTAGTAGGAGAAACATCATTTTGATCAGTACTTCTATTTCAACTATGCGATAGTCCGGCTCCCAGTAACACAGCAATATTTTTACCCTACAGTTCAGAACAAACTTTAGAGAAACACATTTTAGAGTCTTGCGTCCCCTGGCAGTTTCAGCTGCCTAAAAGTAACCCAAAGCTTAACGAGTGGCTTAAAACACCCTCCAATCTCACATGCAGAGACTGTTTTCGAGGCATTTACTCAGATAAACCAAGATATCAAAAAATAATCATTCACATCATTTGAATCTGTAGTAACATAGGTCCTGATTCAGCACATAAGGTTTAGAGTTAGAATCTAGATTTTAATTTCCCAAAAGTTTTGAGTCTGCCATTACCTGCTTTAAGACTCTCCCTATTACAGAGTTGCTTTTACCAGAGGACAACCTGTAGCTATAAAGGAACACATGGCAGCAGGACTAAACACAAACCATAATAATTGTTGCTGCAAAACAGTTTCTACAAATCATTCTGGTAAGCAGCATTTTCCCAGTGCTCATAAAATATGCTTGTTTGAGCTTTAATTGCTCATAATTGGCATATGTCCAAAGCTTATTCTTAGCACATGCAGTGTTTCAGTAAAATCCATTTTTACTGTTTGAAGCCCTGGGAACAGTAAAAAGACACAGTATTTCTTCCACCTTCAACCTAGTCTGAGAACATTCTGATCAAGTTTTCTCAACCAGTCACAATTTAGCACCCTATAGCCTAGCAAAGGTTCTGATTTTAGGTGGCCAGTTCTCTCCTCCAGTGGCTGTACTACAAAAACATCTCACAATGGACTACCCTCAAACCACCTTTCCAGTAGTATAAGAACATCATAGATGAGGAAAACCATTATTATGGATGAGTAGCCTGGAATTAGCCCCATATTCCTCAATATTCCACCAACTTGTAGGTGACCACTGAAAAGACACTAAGCTCAAAAGATTTATGTTCAGGGGGTTTGGGTGTCAAAGCAAACCAATGGGAGAATAGTCTCTGAGTCAAATGATCACAAAGGTAAGAACTCATCCCTTACTTTTCAGCTCATTTAAGAATAAGTTATTTTCTGATTTTAAATTACAGGGAGTTTTCCATCCCTCCCTTTTCCAAAAAGGAAAGAAAATGAAACAGAAAGACCCTGTGTCAAGTTTAAAATGCCAAAGAGTGTTAGGAAGTAAAAACTCAAGTAAATTCTTTCCAGGTACACCTGTAATACTACACAATTCTCATTTTCCAGTTAAAATGCACTGTTTAACATATTACTACTGAGTATTCAAGACATAGGCAAAGATGTGTGATGTAGCAGAGCTCAGGTTTAGCAGTGAAACATTAACATCACCCTGACGGATTTGTTCTGCTATATATGTGAATATTTAAAGGAGAATAGAACTATATCATTGCATGCTCATAACCATCATCTTTTCTTCTGCCTCTTTGCAGACATATACAATGTCAACCTAAGCTTCGGCAACCTTAATAGAATTTCAGTGCCCACTGCCAAATGGCCATTTGATGTTCTGCTCTGTGTACACTGATGAAGCAATCTGTCACAAGCCTTAATGCAGGCAATGATGACTATCCAATCTAAAGCTTTCACAGGCTTACAGAAATTTCTCAAGACTTTTGGAGCCTATAATAATTGGTGCAATACCACAAAAGAATTTGGAATCCTAGTGCTCTGTATTTAATGAAATATGAATATACTCTTTTAAACGTTTCTAGAAGAAATCCTACTCAGGCCAAAAGCATATTTCACACCATCAATCACCAGAAAGTTGTGCTGGCAACTCTCTAATAGCAAACACTATAGTGATTGCAAGTTGTTGTAGTATGAAAATAACAGCCTCTCCTGCTGCCCTCCAAATTTGCTGCAAAGCCAAGCATTGATGCTCATGCCCTGCACAAGATAAATACAATAAATATACAAGGACTGTAGTTTATTTGCATATTTTTTCATTTCCAAGAGACAAGTAAAGATGCAGCTTTAGAGAGAATTCAGAAGCACTCTATCTACTTAATGCAACCCATGTAAGAGATACAATTGCTGCTGACCTTCTAGAAGTCGTGAAATACACCTCCTGAGTGATTCAGAAAGATGCAGTTATTCCCCAAACCTAGCCTCTTTTCCTTCCTAGCAAAACCAGACTAACCCATCTGCTATTAAAAGTTGAAAGAAGAAGGGCAAGGGGAGCTATTTCCTTCTCTTCCTATTGAAAGGAAAAAACACAACAGACAGTCTTTTGCAGGACCATTTGCATGCTGAGCTGTCAGACCATGCACTTTCCATTAAAGAGATAGCATCCCTTTTCATAAGTCCATTTGGGATCCATTTTAGTGTTATCTAAAAATCAAATCTACATGGTAATCCTTTTAATGTACTCTTAACTTTTAAAAACAGCTTTATGTTCCTTCAGGAAATGTTTTAAGCCATTACTCAGTAATTACTACTCACCCATGAAAACACTGATCTTTTACAATATATAATCGGTTTGCTAACTTAAAAAATAAAGCAGACTGGAATTTTGTCTCCTGAAAGTAGTGAAGAAAAACCAAGGTTAAGAGAGCATCCCATCACCCCTCCTGCCCAGTATTTCAAAGTGGTATGTCTTTCCTGTTGCATAAGAGGGGGCCTGAAGTGGTCACAGTTCCAAGTGTCCACATTAAGTCTCTGGGTGTGGACACTCTCAATTTCAGTTTTGTACTGGTGATCACTGCACAAGTAACCGATAAATAATTACTGATTTAGGAAGCGGAATTTGTATCATTGTGGATATATACAATAACCTAACCTTTTGAAAGCCCTGAAGTTTTGAATGACAGCATGGAACCTCCTGAACAGCTGGCAACATAAGCCATGCAATTTGTGGAGTTGCTTTGGTAAGCTTTGACTGTACATGAGCAACTTACAGAAGAGGTGTCAAAAATAGTTCACATCTAGTGCAACTTCACTGGATTTATCTGGACCACAAGTGCAGTCAACACAGCAATGCTTAGCAAAGTTTCAGGGGTCTGAAATTACCTTGAAAGTTCTACTACCAGCTCCTAAAGGTTTTGCTTTGCTCCCTTCCAAACTCCTCTGCACACCCAGAGGTGGTTAGGAGGCAGAGGACAGTTTGAGCTCGACAGTAAGCCACCACTGTTTTGCCTTTTCTAGCAGAAAGGGGACAAGAGTGTGCTCTGCTCAGTTTCAGCTCCTGTCTGAGAATGCCCAGATAAAAGCCCATGGCTTCTGTAATGCAGATGCTCAGACTATAGGAGGTTCCTGGATATCCTGGCTTGATGTGCAGTTTAACAAAGACCCTAGATGCTTATACAAAGTATAGCCCACTAACAGTTGGAACACTCCTTCCCATCCCACTGCTGACCCTAGAAAGCACAGCACCCTTCTCACTCAACTACTCTGGCAAAGGCAGCTTAGTATTTCAAGACTAGAAAAAGGATAGGGTGAAGTCTATCAGAAAGAACTTGCTGCATCTTGAAAATAATATCAACAAAAGTTGCTGTTTTCTCAATACCACAAAGTCAGAGAAGACAGAGAAAACAGACACTAAATACTTTCATTGTTTCTGTTCTGTTTACTGCGTTCTAGCTTAAGCCTTACTTTGCCACAGTTTGCTTCCACAGACAGATTTTACTCTACAATTCAGTAGTACAATTAGAACAGAGAAAGTCCTGCTCTTGGCCATTTCCCCTTTCATTCACAGGGAAAGGCATACAGACCCCAGCGCAACACTGTTCATTAAACATTTGTTATAGCTGCAGTTGGCTAGGAACTATATGCCTCAAACTAATTTTCGCCATCCACAACTGATTAAATCAGGGCTCACAAGCCACAGCTGGCTATTAATGCTACCCCTCTTTACAAGAAACTATGCTGATAAGAATTAAAAGTGGTTTCTTGGCATTAGCTGTTGTATAGTCATTCTATAATGACTTCCTTTGAGGTGACGTATAGAGGCAGGATTTGAGCACTATTACCCTGGACAACAGGAAAGACCCCAGTAAAATTGCAACACTTTTGTTTTTTCCCTTTTCTTTCTTTTTTTCTGTGAAATGCCTCAGAAGGCTTTGAAAACTCTGCTGCAATTCACCATATATTCCAGAATAAAGTGAGCACTAAGGGTCTGGGGCAAGTTACCATGACATTTAGTTTGCATTAAAGCGTCTTGGAAGTCATATAAAATATACTGTAACAGAGCATATTCTACTCTATTAAGCATTCAGGAGCAATGCAGTATTCAGAATATGGATGAGAAGTTGGAATTGCACACGACATTCCTCTTCTTATGGTTGACCACTGAGTTGAATTCAAGCTGATCCTAAGGGAGCTGTTTTCATTAACCTACAGTAGCTCTCTAATCCTATTCCTTGAATTTCAGACCACTACCACTACAAGAATTTATGACCTGCTGCCTGCACTTTGGATTGTACTCACACTTTACTCTCTTCCTCGATGCGTCCTGCACCTCTGGATCATTACCACTGCTTTGTGCAGCTACCAACCCCCTTAAAGTGGAAGTCTGCTCTTCAACTCAGTTATTCATGCTCCATTTAATTCTCACCAACATACGTGAAGATGCTGATGGCTGCTGCACTTGGTTAAAAACAATGGGAAAAAAAATAATCATATGACCTAGCCCAGTGCGCAGACCTGAAAGGCTCCTGAAATGCACCTCCTGAAGCCTGGCCTGGATATGTATCTACTAATGCTTTGCCTGAAACCTCAGACTAAAAAGAAATTCTAAACCAGTAACCTTCAGTTCCAAAAATCCTACACTTCTCGGCCAACAAACTTACCGAGCAGCTTTTCCATGGGAGTCTCTATGGCTTGATTTGCTCAGGTTTTGTCCACCTCATCATCAGATTCCTGACCACTGAAAAGAACTCCTTTACTGAACTAATGACAGAAGGTGTCTTAAGTGCCTTGCAATCCTTTTTAGAAAAGTCTGTATCTCCAGATGAGTCTCAATTTCACAGCATCAGGGAACTGCGTGCCAATGCACTGAACCGGAACGCCAGGGCTAGCAGGAGTTGCAGACAGCAATGCTAACATCAGGGTTATTTTAGATTAGAGTACTTCCAAATCAATTTTGGATTCAAACTTTTAAATGCACTCTCCAGAAAAAATCTGCACTGACTGAGTATTTTCAAGGCTAATTTTCTAAGCTTGAATGAAACTCATTCTTGTCTAAGAAAAAAATGCAACTAACCTTTGCCACAAAGAATGGGTCATAGCTTGAAAGTTAGACAGACAACAGTCCTAAGAGGGAATAAACTACCTAAAAAAAAAAAAAAAAAACCCTGTAAAACTGCAAACAAAAAGCAGCATCTGGGGATGCTGTTGGGAAGAGATTTTTAAATGAGACCAGAAGTTGTCACAACATTTGGGATCCAAGGCACTTCTATAGCTGAGGTCCTCCATCTTCCACAAACAGTACCACTGTGGCAGGGGTAAGAGCATGCTCTTAGCTACCCAGGGCAGTAGGGCTTCATTCCAGGACCATGTATCATGCTGCAGTGCGATAAGGAAGGAACTGAACACCCACAGCCTGATGGCACTTTTTTGCTGGACTAAAAATCCTGCAGAATTAAGACAGATCCTCAGCACTCTACAGAAAGAAAGTGGTTGTGATGAGAGAAGGGAATCTGTAAGACAGATGGGAGAGTTAAGGTTAAAGTTCAGACCAGAAGCAATTAAGATGGGTAAGAGTGCTCTGCAACTTGACACAGGTTTGCTTTGTATTCAGAACTTTTCACTAGCATTAAGCATTTTAACTTGTGTGTAGAGAGATTATAATTAAAACCTGACAAGCTTAAATTAGCCATTTATAAAAGGTTCTCCAGAAAGCTTTTAAAGTAGACTAAACACATCTATTAAAATAGAAGAAAGGAAAAAAAATCAGAGGCATTTTCAGTTACAATAGTTTTCCCTACCCAGATATCTCAAGAGATTAGACAAATTTAAATCAAAGTTCTGCAACTGTCCAAAGACACTTAAAAAGGGGGAGAGGGAGGAAGTGTGGCAATTAGAAAAAACCTTTAAAACCCCCTCTATTTAATAGCCACAGTGCTTTGGATGAACACAAGCACTTCAGAGACCCCATTAAAAAAAAGAGAAAAAAAGAAAAAAAGAAAAAAAAAGGTCCTTATATTCCTTCAGGATTTTGAGCACTTCAGGGAGTGCTCTATGATGGCTCTGCAGGGATGGGGGAATTATGTCAATCTGCCACCACGCTGGGCAGTTCACGAGGGAGGCAGCCGAAGAGCTGGCTTTCACCAGGCCACACCAATTAAAGCAGAGGCAGGGTTTTCACCTCACACTGGCTATTTAGATTAATCTTACCATTTCAACCTATACAATTTTCCTATGAGCTCAAGAAACTGAATCTAAAGAAAATTTGTTCTTTATCAAAGAAACAAACATATCCACCAATGTCAAATGACACCAGGTAATTTATTTCGTTCAAAAGAAAAAAGGAAAATAGCTACAAATATTTTGATATTTCAAGAAAAAGTTCACGTACTATCAATATCTGTAAACCAGGTTTGTGAGAATAAAAGTCATTAAGGGCAGGGCTGCTACAAAGTCCACCTTATTACTTCCAAATCATGTTAGATGACTTCTTTCCCTGGCTCACCTTTTCCTAGAATGCAGCATTTGAGAAATGTGTTTAGACATCTAGTTGGGACACAAAAAATCAAGCTCTGGTTTCCCAGTACACATCTCCAGATCTGCCATGACCTCCTCTGCTGCACAGGTCAAGGGAACAATTCCAGCTCACTCTTAGCATACCTTTCAGCGAAGAAAGAGGTACAAACATTTCCCTATTAACCTAAAGCATGTCTAAACAACCCCTATGTCATTCCTACCCCTGATTGCTCCCAAGACCACATCAGTTTCCCTGTAACCCTAATACTTAAAGCTCTGGAACAGATGCTTTTATATGCTTGAAGTACATACTATGGGTATTTCCATAGGCCATAGGGTGCCATAACCTGCTGTAGCAGTTTGTTGCCGCTGCTGAAAACTCAAACAGGATCACAGCATCCTATTTTTGGGTGAGAAAGGGAAGCAGACAGGAAGTGGAAGAACAGAAGTCAGCATGAACGTTATATAAAATATGGTGTAGACACAAGTACAGTAGTTCTTCAAAGGAAGGAGAGAGCCAGCACCTGTCCCTGAGAAAAATAACAAGCTGTAGCAGCAGTGATTGCTGTAACCCATGTTGTTTATCTACAGCTTACATTCATTGCTTACACATGCAAAATATAATCCTTTTCTCCAATCTACCTCAACTGTACTGCACTCCATGTGGTACCTCTTTTCCGAGGAGTGTCTAAATTATCTAAGCTCAGGAAAAAAGAATGTTACTTTAAAGCAACCCATGATCCGCCACAGCAAGCGTAAGATGAGTAATTTGTTACTTGAAGTGCTAGGAGGTCTTTTTTCTTTTTCTTTTTTTGAGTGCCAACAGTATTGGAAGTGGTAACGTGCACATAGAAATCTTAATTTAATTCTGCTTCATCCTTATGTACCACTATCGTACTTATTCCCAATTCACAGTGAACGAAAATCTGATGAGGAAAACCAACATCTGTTCCAGATCTAGTACGTAATAGAAGCGTGTGAATGAGTATTTGCAAAACCCAAGATTCACTTGAGTCCTTAACTGACCTGCTCACAAACAAGAACTGGGTGAAAAATAATAGATATCTACATTTCAGGCACCCCAAAGTTCAAGCAAAAGAAACTATCCCATTTTTAGTTATCCGTAGCAGCATTTTCACAGCAACTGCCAGGTGTGCAATTGCCACTCTGTTTCTGCAGAATTAAACAGCAGAAGACTTCTCCAGAGACTTCTCACTTTTTATGTAGGTTCAGCCTTATTTTCACTTTATTCCCAAACCTACCACAGCTGAAATCTGGCCCCAGTCCCAAACAGGTCCATCAGGCAACACAAGAGTGGCAGATCTGTGCTGAAAGCCAGTGCAGCCCAGGAAGCTGACAGCTTGTTTCTCCTCCCAGCACTGTAGCAAGACCACCACTGTATCCAGTGGATTACTGTCCCATGGAAGTGCCTGGTGTGAATTTGTCTCCTAGGTGAGAGCCTCTATTCCCCCCTGAGAAAAATTTGGCTCAGTTATCTCTCAAACCCCAGGTGATAACAATTCCCTGTGGCCTTCTCCCCTCCAGGCTGGAAAACTCAGTTCCTTGAGCCTTTCCCTGTATGTACTGCCACTAAGATGGTGCTGCGCTGACACTGGACTTGCCAGGCTCTCTCTAGTCTACCAGTAGAACAGCTGGCCAACTTCAAGCGATGAACACTTACCTTTGTGTCCAAAGGCCTACACCTGATTTCACAATTGACACGCTCACCTCTGGGAAGCAAAAGCTTGTCACTTGTACATATCACCACCGATACAAACGAGACACCTCCAAAATACTTTTTTTTTCTTTTTTTTTTTTTTTTTTAATGAGCTTCATCACAAGCTATTTCTACAGCATGGGCAATCAGAAAATTTGATTTTTTAAGAATATGCTTCCAGCGCTGACACTTCATGTCTTTTGCCTGGAGACTTCCATCCTGCAACCATGGACAACCAGAGGGGTGAAACAAAGCCATCTCCAGAGGGAAGTGAAGCCAACAGAGAGCATGCAGACAGCTCTGTTTAAGCAGCCAAGAAAATCAAGGAAAACCCTTCCTATGTATTAGTGCTCTGAGACATCCTGTATGTACACGAAACAGGCACCACTTACATGCTTAAGATTTGCCCATCCCTCTCTCCAAGATCAACCCTCAGCAATAACAACAGTTCATCTGCTGCTACGAAGGTCAAGGGCTCTGCCATCCCTCTGGGGATCTGACCTACTGGTTCCACAGAGTCTGACAGTATCAAACCTGACACTTAGATTAGTAGTTACTCCCCAGACATATCTAGTTTCCCATTTCTTCAGTTTCTAGTGTCAAAATACACTTGCAGTACAATATGCAAACCTCCACAGACAACATCCTCTCTGCTCTTCAGTTGTGGTGGAAGAATGCCTATTTTTGCAGGAAGAAGTTGTACTTTATGTTAATGTATGATCATACTAATATACTCCTCATTATTTTTGTTACAGAGCATGAAAAATAGTAAAGCTGCATCCCACAGTTAGCATCACATTATCAGCACACAGAGAAATATTTTGGAAGTTAGCATTTAAGACAGATGCTCTGAATTATCAACACCAGAGAACGATCTGTCTTTGATATGCAGTTCACGGATGGCTTCATCACAGTTTAATTTGGTGGGTTTACTTGAACCAATACATTGCAATACAACATATCACCCTTTTAAGGTCTGGATCAGCAGAGATACCTGCACATTACCCTCTTTTGAGGGTGGCAAACAGTTAAACCAATGGACCTCTTCTTCCCATTCCACATGATAAAATTGGAGCAACCCTATCCCCCCACATTTTACACAGCCTTCATTTATCAAAATCATTACTCTTTTACTCATAATGAACAGGGTTTAACTCATTTTCATCATGAACTGTGAAGTACCAATTTCCCCTGGTGCTTCTGCAATCCAGAACCACTCCTACGCACCCAGGAGAAGCTCCTGCCATGTCACACAAGAGCCACTGTCCCCCTGTTTCAGGATGCCAGCATCTTAAAAGTCTTACAAGTAGAAGGGTCAACCTTGGTAATTTCTTGCCCAGCTTCAAGAATTTTTAACAAGGAGACAAAGGGAAGCTTACACAGGCGGTATTAAATCTTGCAAGGCCACTATGTGCCAAGGCTATTAGGAAAGTCTGAAATTGCAACAGAGCCCTACTTAAAAACCTACACACCTGGTTCTCCAAGGCTATGTATTTAAGTAGCTTGAAGATAGAGTTTGTCTCATTCAAGATGCTTTAACACTTTTACACAAACCCACAAGGCTGCATAGACAGATTGCAGACAAAAGGTGTACCTACACAGCAAGTGGTGGCAGAGAACAACTTGCCCCCATCAGCTCCATTGGGGTAAATGGGCACCAACTTTGTTCCTCTAACTATAATCATTACATGGCTGTGCTGGCCCCTTTCCCTCTCTTTGCCAAAGAACAAGCCAGTTCTGAATTCTGTGCCTCTCTGTAAAACTGCCACTGGCTATTTTTGTGTTCCATTAATTCATGGACACTTCTTCAGGGAAGGTCCAAATTTCGATCCGGCGCACCTTGTAAAGTGTCGAGAGAAGAAAAATAAGCCACAGCAGCCACAGCAACGGCAAGAGGATATCAAATGCTGCTTTAAGTGCTGATATATTTGTGCTTTGAAGGAAAAATGCATTCAGGAATCGCAGCAGGAGTCACCTCTATATAAAGACTTTGCATATAAAGGGACATTTATTATTCTCAATTAATGGCAATCTGATAGACACGTTTACATTTCTAAGTGTCAGATTCAGCAGAATACAAAATGAATGAAGACCTCTGAAAATTGCCATAAAAGGATCTAAAGACTACGAAATAAAAAAAAAACCTACATTTTCCAGAAGACACAAGACGTCCTTTGATATTCTTTACAGTTCTGAAGCCTGGTTAGTACAACAAGGCTTTCCAAATACAGATTTAAACGCCTGCAAACAGCAAAGTGAATTGCCACTACAGCTCCTTCACAGAATTCAGTGACTTCCACATCGAGAGGCAGTAATAGATCTTGATCACATCCTCCCATGGATTATTAGGGAAACCTAATGTAGCAGAACACTGTATTGTAGGCTTCTGGAAAAAAATGAACAGCTAGAAGTCTCAAAAAAATTCACACTTTGCAAACAAAATATGCATATTGTTTCTGGATTTTAAACCAACACGTCAGAAGTACTGTCTGAAAGCAGACAAAGAATGAACATCTTGATCTCGTGAAAGAAGACTATCTGTTTGGGGGAAAATACAGAAATGGAAACCACTTCAGTGACGTTTTTGTAATTGAAGCACCAATAAATTCTTCATGCATACACACCCATGCCCACAGGTTGCTGGTGGCATTGCATGCATATGGCCACGACTGTTACGTGAGTGTTTGTCACTTTTAAACCCCCCTAAGGCTAAAGTGGAAAAATGACATTAACCCAAACATGAGAAGCTAAGGACCATGTTTAAAAACAAATAATTAAAAATAAAATTGCAGACACTTAATGCCCAAAGCTATTCCAGTGCCTAACTCCCCAAGGCAACAGGAAGTCTTTCTCGCATACCTGCACACACGCACAGTCATCAAACCCTTTAAATACTCTCATCCATGGAAATGCTGATGTGAACTGTTAAGCAAGTCAATACATCTCCACCTAGCACAGAGACAGCTCACCTGGACCAACAAAACCTTTAAATGCGAAGGGTGGGAGCGCACGTGTAGCCCAAGCTGAAATCCCAGATGCAATTCAGCATGGTGGTTTGCAGCTTCTACAGCAAGTGATTTTGGAAAGCTCTTGTGTGAAGATGGAAGCAGCTCTGGTTTCTGGTTCCAGCTCACTTCTCTGTTCCTCTCCTGGTGCCACTGCATTCTGCAGCTGCGTCTCATGGACTTCAAATGCATCTTCCTGGCTCTCCTTTTTAAGTCACCTCCTCCAAGTAATATATGTATTAAAAAGAACAATTTTACTCGTATTTCTCTCTTTTCTTTGCTGGAAAGAGCTGCAGACTGTTTGCTTTAGTGGAAATTGAAACACTGGTTAGTTTTGTGGGATGGCTGTTGGTTGGGTTGGTTGTTTATTGGTGATTTTTTTCTTGTTTGTTTAACTAAGAATATTCCCCAGACAATGAAACCTCCCTGTCAAGTTACACTGTAGTTTAAGGAGTTCAAATAAAAATGCCTAACCACCTATCGAGTTACATAAATCTACATGTTGTGGGTATTCCTGCCTGGTGGCCTGATGCTAGACCTGTAAATAAATAATTCAGTACTCAAATAATAGCAACTAAATTTAAAAAGCACCCACAAAACCTACTAGCATTAACTGGAGTTTCAATGGTCAGATTGGGTTTCTTGGGCAGGGTGGGAAATGCAATTTACTACCAAGGGGGAAGTATGCGTGTTGAAAACTAGTTCAGCAACACCTCCAGATATAAAAGCTATTCCGCAGCCTCAGCCGACAGGCTGCAAATCCTCATGGACTGCAGCTCCCTACACCCTCACACACAGCTCCCTACGCCCTCACACACAGCTCCATGACCACCTCCAGAGTCACAGGACAAGCTCACCTTAAAAACCCAAGGGTTGATGCCAGCAGCTCCCTAGTTTGGATGAAGAACTTCACCATGAACCAGAAAATCTCAGATTAGAACTGCAGTTCTGCTATTGATTTTCCATGTGAAAATCTCTGCATTGGTGTCTTCACTGGTGGCAGGGAACCATACAAGCCAGTTATCTCTAAGAGGTTTCAAGTGGCTGTGCAGACACCTCATAGCAGCCTTCCAATATCTGAAGGGGGCCTACAAGGATGCTGGGGAGGGACTGTAGTGACAGGACAAGGGGTAATGGGTTAAAACTTAAACAGGGGAAGTAGAGGTTAGATATAAGGAGGAAGTTCTTTACCGTGAGGGTGATGAGGAACTGGAATGGGTTGCCCAAGGAAGTTGTGAATGCTCCATCCCTGGTGGTGCTCAAGGCCAGGTTGGACAGAGCCTTGAGTGACATGGTTTAGTGTGAGGGGTCCCTGCCTATGGCAGGGGGGATGGAACTAGATGATCTTAAGGTCCTTTCCAACCCTAACTATTCTATGATTCTATGGTTCCCAGCACTCTGAAAGCACCGTGTTGCTGTACAAGTTTAAGTGTGCTGCCAGATGCAAAAGATTTAATGTGACAGGCTATGCTTACCTTGTGCTAAGATTCTTTAGCAAAGGCCAGGCAGATAGGTAGACTTAAGAGATTAAACTTTCCACTGGATTATTTTTAAACTTCCATAAAGTCCCCACAATTAGTTCCTCTGAAGACAGGAGTTTACGTTTTCTTTTCAGGAAAACCCCTTTGGAACCTGTGAGGCGCTCTGGAATACACAACATAGATATATATTACCACAAAAAAGCAGTTTTCCCTCCCTTTAAATGATGGAAAGTCAATTTGCATCATAATTACAACCAAGGCCTTGTAACGTTACTTTTAGTTAAAACGGTAAACTACTATAATAAAAGTGTACCGGGGGAATATTTAGAGAAAGCACTAATGATCCCTTCCCTAGTGGTTAATAAATTCACTTCCAGATCAATTTGTTCATGATAGAAACTTGAGAGCATAAACAGTTACACAAGCACATTAGAGTGTGTCTTTCTCAGTATAAATGATTTATTGTAATGATTAGCAGCACATAAACAATTTAAAATACAACTCTAATTAGCTTTTTGGAAGAAAAGGAGAAAAACCTTCCTGACTCCCTCTACACATTATATTTTACTCTTCTAAGTGTGTACTTTTTAATTAAATCCAAATGTCACAATAAATTTAAAGTGTTTTATTACCACCCTGGCTAACTAAGCCATTCATGCAAACACCCATTATATTAAACCAGATACGGCACTGAAAGTGGTTGAGGAGAGAGCAAAAAGAAAGGAGGGAAAAGGCAATTACTTCTATGTTTGACAAAAGATTTGTACAAATGTTTAAAGACAAGATCATCTTTGGCAAGCTTTCTCTGTTCTATCCAGGGAGGCTGGCCAGCTAATTGCTCTTTAATACCTGTTTCCAAATTTGAAAACTTCACACCTTGTTAAACTTTTCCCATTGAAAGCAAAAGGAGGAGGAAAGAAAGGTAGGAAAACTGGTCTGTGTAAAATCTAGCACAGTTTATTTTACCACAAACAGCCAAAGCAAACTGCCTCTCTACTTGTGAACACATAGACCCTTTTGTACATCAGAGGGATTAAAAGGGTGTCCTTCCTAAAGACACTGACAGCCCTCCCACAAGAAGGCTGCCAAATGCTGTCCATGATGAGATCCTGCCATGGCTCTACTATGGGGTGAAGTACCACTTTCCCTTAACCCCCCCCCCCCAGCTCAGAGGATGCAGCAGTCTGTGGGGCAGGCAGGTGTTCAGCCTGCTGATGTTACTGGCCATCCCAGACAGCTCTCCCACAGCTCACATGTCCTCATGGTGCAGTTGGCATAGAAAGGGACCCTGGCTGGTGCTGGCAGCAACAGGCATTTGACTACAGCTTACGGGCAAAAGGGGAGAGAAAGGCTTGCAAGCAAGGTTGGCAAGGTGCAAGTGCAGCTGAACTGATGGTGGGATACTGAAGATACAGTCTGGGGTGGCTGCCAAGCACCACAGGCCCATGGCCCATCTCTGGGCACCTTGTAGAGGTGCAGGTTAGGGGAGCTGTGGGGCTGGGGGGTTATGCTGGAGAGACAGGGGAAGGGAGGGAAACCCAGCCTCCAATCTCCCAGACCCAGGCGGCGAACCCAGAGCCTCAGGGCTGCTCTGCAGCACTTTGTTTTACTGCTACATCAGCAGACTGGTCTAAACAGGACAGATTTAGCATAGTTCAGACAAAAGCAACCCATTAAAGAAAGCAGCTACGATTATTAAAATAGGTTAAAGAAAATGGGCACTGTGCAGATAAAGCTTTTGACCTTAGCACGCAGCTCTCTCAAGAACATTTTAGCGTAATTCATCTAAATTAAAAACCAAACACCAAATTTTAAAATGGCACAAAAAGATCGTTTAAAAAATGCGATTAAAAAAGCAGGTCAAGGGTTGAAAATTAGTAATTACTACTACAATTAACCAAAATCAGACAGAGACATATAAATTGTGCATATTACTGCAGTTCACGTCAGAAAGGCAAATGCAAGCAGAGCACAGAAGAAAAAGCCTTCAAGTTGCAGAACCACTTGTATAATTAACCTCTGCCACAGCAGAAGACCTGCTCCTGTGAGCTTTCGTCATTTATTTCTGGAGAGAAGTGCTGCTAGTTACTGTACCCAGCTATTAGACCATGCTCTTCACCAGTTACTGAGTTCTTTGGAAACCAGTATTTTGATTTTCTTCCGGTCTAAGATCTTAGTGCATCTTCACCCTATTAGTAGTACATTTGCCCTTCACCTCCTATTTGAATAGCTCTGAAAGAGATGAGAAAGGCCAACTTCTGAACATCCTGGTATTGAGAAGAGGTCATTTGCCAAAAATGCCACCTGCTAGAGTCCATATTGTTTGAGTGCAAAAGCCTATTGAGAACTGCAAAGGACAAAACATAAAGGTTTTCTAAAACAGACTACTTAACACTGGATGGAGACAGAAATACTCTGTATGCAACTAACATCCTTCAGATGATTTTCCTTAGGTTTGGGTGGACAAAAGATAATTTAACAATTAACACTTTGTTCCCACTTCACTCTCAGAAGGGCTCTTTGTAAGCTTCCTTGGAGCAACTCTGAAAGAGCACAGTGGGATAGAACAGACTGACTACTGTTTTGAACTATACCCAAAATGAGCTGTTCTCTAGGTCTTCCCTTGAAGCGATCATCTACTTCAGGTTAGATGAGGAAAACCTAGGTTCAAATCTTATTCAGGCTCCAGGTTAATTCTGAGAGCTCAGAAGGCTCCACAAATCATTTTAAGTTAATGTAATGAAAATAGGTGAACTTGAGAAGGTGGACAGGCACGAATGATCTCTTCCAAAATAGGGAAGAATCCATCTGTTCCCCTTTAAAGTGCATAAAAGTCTTTGTAGCAGTAATGAAAATTCAGGGATGTAAGTCATGGACATCACTGCAGTCTATTAGAGAGCAGAGTGGGGCTGTATTATAGAATACTGTGAGCAGTGGTGATTATATAAAAGGGATGCTGCAAAGGCAGCATAGCAGAGGGAAAGTCAAACGATTCAAGGACTCAAGAATCTCAGTTCTTCAAAAATGGAGGGAGAAATGAAGATTTCTATCTTTTTAAGAGGCAGGATGAGTACAGAGCCACATGGATGCCTGAAAGAAATCAGGAAGATGGAGGCATAAAGCAGGATGTGCTCTGCAGATGAAGAAGGCATACAGCTACACCTCCAGGTGAAGCACAGATGGTAGCTTTGCACCACAACCAGCACAGGGGCAAACAGGAGGAGGGCTCTGACACAGCACTTCGGAAGGTCTCTGTTCTTCCTTTCTTCATTCCACACATCAAACCATGCCTTTCAGCCATGTATTCTCACACCTAAAGAAGACACAGCCTCTGTGCCAAGCACCTCAGGTGAGGTAGATCTGGTCAGAGTATAAGAAATGCTGGCTGGGGGCTGCCCATGGTGGCTCTTCAGTTGCCCATGGCTTGCAGACACAGGTCCTATCTCCAGCTCTGTGCTAGCAAGTACTACCAGCTCCCTTCTGTTGCGTTCTACAGAACAGCTACCACGGGCCTAAGACACTGAGTGCTTGCAAGCACCCTGCTGCCCCACAGCAGAGCTGGCCATGAAATCACCCTTTTGAGCCTTCTCCACAAGGCTGCAGCACAAAGAGGATCAGTTGCCACCTCCCATTTCTCTCTTTGGATCCGGTGCCTATGGGGCAACCTATGGAAAACTGGACAAAACCACGCAAGACCCACGAGAAGACAGGTTGATCAGTCATCATGCAGAATAAAGACTAAAGGTTAAGAAACCCTTAACTAATTTGAAATATTTTTCTGTGTGCATTTAAAAAATGGCAGGTTCCACACAAGTTCTGTTTATAGAACTGTTTTATATCAGTTCTTCTGACTTGGAGCCAGTAATACCCACCAATAAACCCCTAGTATATGTCCTGCTTTCAAATCATGCATGCCCTTCTCTTCCTCTTCCCTTATGAGGGGACTACACTTCTCCCATACATGAAGACTGAGTTTACTTTAACATTTCCAAAGATACTTATAGTGTATCTCCTTGCTAACATTTTTGAAACAGCTCTGTCAACCAGCCTTCCAGTAAAGCATGTTTCATTTGGTTTGCACATTGTTCCCAAATTGTTTCTCTCTATTTTAGGGGAAAACCACTTCGCCATAACACGTATTACACAGTAGCGTAAATCCAGCAAGGGGAAAGGTGAGGATGAGATATTAAATTGCATAAGTGATACAGAAATCCTTGGCCAGATTAGCATTTGACATGAAATCTTACTCTCAAAGTAAACTGGAAACAGACTGGCAGCCAGCACCCACACTAATCTGCCCTTGGGTATGGTACTGAAGCAAGAATGGCATGAACTTACATGTTATTTTGCAATTCAGCACACAGTGTTAAGGGCTGAGATGTGGAGACCAGAATTTCATCCCACCACAGATTCCAAAATGTTATTTTGGTAAAGCTACTTCACTTATATTACCCTTCTCAACCTTTTTTTGGATGCTTAATTCAAACATTTAAACTTAAGAGATTATGTTTTGCTATTCTGCATGTGTACTCTATCTTACATAGCACAGTATCAAACAAATACAAACACATGCAGGGTCAAGTCCTGTGGGTCTGTTGCTTTTTTTCCTACATGATTTCTTAGTGGTTTCTTCCAAGACATAAAAAGCATCTTCAGCATTTATTTCATGGAAATACTGTCGGTCAGCACCCACAGGATGTGTAAGACCTTTCCTTCACCGGGTAGGCATCTCTGCTAAACTCAAGGGTAAACACTTAAGTGGAAGGAGAGCTCTGAGAGCTTGCAGGGAAATGCTAAGTAAACACAGCCCTGCTATCAACACTACTCCTTTAATGACAAACTCATTCAGATGTTAAAGTTGCCTCAAGCACTTGATCATGATATGCAGTGTGAGGAAAGTTCAAAATCAACTCCTCCTCCTGCATTCTCATACAACTTCAAACAGTAATAGACACCTACCCAGCTTGCTTTACAGATCTTGCTTTGATAAGCATTTTAACTAGTTTAATACCGTTTGAAGAGTATTCATTTAATTGAAACAAAATGAGACTTGCTACACTTTTCACAGCTGGTACTGTAGTAACAACTCACATGACTCCTGTAGCAGGAAGCAGCATAATAATCTTCACAACTGGCTTGCTCTGTAGATCTAATGGAAACTTAAGCCAAGACCAAGAAACATTTGCTTTCTTTGACTACATATTACCAAGGAGTGTTCTTTGGAGCATCACTGCTGTAAGCTTACAAGCTAAATGAGAGCAGCTCACACTGAGAAACCCTAAGCATAGATCAGCGTTTGGCAAAGGTTTTGTTGAGCTCAGTTTTTTCTCTAGTTCCTTGGGATGGGAGGCGGGTGGGAAACAAGTCATCATTTCAGACTTAAACGCATGGAGCTTCATCATTGATGAGGAAAGAGCCGACCATTCTGAGCAGAAAGGAGACAGGATGAAAAGAAGAAAAAGCGAAGAGAGTATCCATCAAGTATAGCACAGAGACTACCATGACACATCCATAGCTCTTTAATTGAATGCACTGTTTAATTTGATAAAAAGCTTATAATGGCAAAAGACAGTCAAAAATATTCGTCCCCCAAAGCAATCAGAGCTTTGTTTACTGTACAGAAAATGGATCCAGTTGTGTACAGTGAAACATGCCACAACTAAACTACCTTGACCATGAGGCAGCGGCTTCTCCAGCCTGGGAAGGGTGAAGGGACGAGACTGTCAGCCTTTGGTGTCATTTTTCAAGTCTTGTAGATAGAAACTGCCTGGCTTCATGGCTGGTTACCAACAGGAGATGTCAAAAGCGTTCACCTTGGCTGGCACAGTTGCTATTGCCTTCAACTCTCTCAGGATCCTGCCAGCACGTATTTTTCTTTTGAGAGAGACTAGTGGCAAATTAAAACTCTGGATGCAAGTGTGGCCACCACGCAGGAGCACTGCACAGTAACTGCAGTAACAAGGATGCAGAAATTGCACTGGGCACATTTAAAGCTGAGCAGTATGTTACTGCAGCATGGCCTCTCTGGCTACTCTAACTCAGAGCCTGTCATCATTTCCAGCACCTCTTCCTCCTGGACTTACTACACAGTTGTAAGACAAAAGAAAAAAAAGGCAAGAAAGAGCAAAAACCCACACGAAGGCTTTAGGTTAGCCTAAGATCTCAGCCTACAGCTACACCACACTCACTGCAGGACTAGGAAGAATCCCCAAGAAATTACCCAGGGAAATCTGAACCCTTTTAACATAGACACACCAAACCCTTGAGATTGTTCACTCATGGACAGCAGTGATGCACCTATGAAACCCCAAGAAAAGCCTAGATGCTGTGACAGTACTACCAAAAGAGCCTTTAGCTGACCATACATCACATGAGGAAAGAAACCAGGAATCTCCATCTTTGCTTTGAAGCAGCAAGATGAGCATTGACCAGCTGGCCCCTGCATCTTCCCTGAAGGTTTGATGCTGGTGGGGCACCTTCCCTGGTAGCTCCATCAGCTAGAGACACCCACTGGCTTGATGGAGCAAGAAGAAGAAGAAGGCAGAAGTAGGCCCTCAGGAGTGCACTTCAGCTCAGACCATTTTCTTTCCATAAGGTGCTCAGCAGAACTTCCACATGATGGACTCAGCTGCAGCAGGAGCAGAAGTGCTGTCTGCTTTGGTCCACACGCTGACAGTGCTGAAATACGCCAGTATGCAGCCTGGCATTGCTTCCCACAGAGCACATCATTATGTCAGCAAGGCCTGTATAAAAGCTACTCCAAGGCTCACAACTGGAAGTGTGGCACCACAAACCCCACAGCTTTGAGCGAGCCAGAACCAGCTGTTTCCCAGTCAATGCACCATGCCTTTGAGCATCGATGCTCTCATGAAAGCAGGTTAAAAACCTCAGTGCTACTACCAATTCCTGAAAAAGGAGCAGTGATAATACTGCATCAAACCAATTTTATTCGCTCTGCGTTTTTTTCCACCATTCAGAAGAGCACTCTGTTGCCGTTACCGCTACAAGCAAGCCCATCTCATTATGGTCAAGCCTACAGGGTGCACCATGTAGCAGAAGATAAGAAGAAAAGATTATGTGAAACTTAGGAGCTGTACTTGGTGAAGAACAGCTGCAGCAGTCAGTATCCCAAGTATGTTACCTATGGGAGAGAATTATGTTTCTCTCCCACCTTCCCCAAAGTATTTAATTCAGGGCAGAAGGGGTATAACACATTCACCTTTGAGCTTCTGTGCCACAAGAAACCATATTCATTCAGCTTTTCTATTTAACTAAATGGAGTTCACACATGCTACAGTATAAAGTTACCTCTTGCCATCTGAAAGCAGTCCAATCAATGCTGTACACAGAGAGTAGCATTTGAATCAGCCTTAAGTTAATTCTTAGTCGTCGAAACTGTGACAGCATGCTGACCCTTTCAAGTCAACTGGGAGCAGGCAATCTTTGCAGAAGATCCTCAGGCCTTTAATCAGATTCTCAGTGGGTTTTAAAGAGATACTACAGCATCAGTTTGTAAACATCTCTCTAGTGAAAATAAAGATTACTTCTGACCTAGCCAATTACTCAGTCCCAGAAGATATATCCTAGAGTTATAATTGAATGAACCATAGGGAAAGAAAATATATTTTAGGTAGGGGGTAGCAAACCCAAATCCCAACTTAGGATGCAAGCAGCACTGTATCCTGTGAAAAGATCATCTACAGAGAGAAATGCTTATAAAAAAAAGTCTATTAAATCATCTAGTCCTTTCTCCTACCAGGGCAAGATTGCTCTCTTGAGCACAGCGCCCTACTAAGATGACTGCAAATTATCAGCTGAAGCTTTTTCTAAAAAGCAGGTGTGATGGGGAAAAACCAAAGCATTATTTTGCGGAAACCCATAGCATCATGTATTTGTTTGCCATATCACAGAGAATGTGGGGTGAGATACCAGCTCCCGGTAGCATGGATATGCTGTAATATGAGTAAGCAATGACAAAGAAAATGCTGGAGAAAGAGAGCAGAGGACTTGCGCTTAGCACCGAGACTGACAGAGACATTAAAGAGTCTCTTGTTGCATTACTTTCAAACTGTAGTTTAGCATGCAGAGCCATTGCACTCCATTGTGGAGAGATATAATTACTGACTTTAAAAAAAATCAAGTTATTTATTCTGGAGCTATTACAGACTAATGTGTAACAGACATCACCCAGTGGGCCATAAAGGGTCCAAGGGCCATTACAGCCTTGCAGGTCAAGACCTATTTGAAGGTTTTTAAGTTTGTGGATCACTGCTTTCAAGCCAAACAGCACAACCAACACCTGCATGCAGAAAAGGTAGGGGAAACTTCTGGGAACAGCAGCTGCTCACACATTTTCACACTCAGATCAAACCAAATCACATCACTTAAAAGAAGTTTGGAACCCACAGACATGGCTTTTGCCCTTCCCATCTCGACGTTCACCCATAAGCTTGTACCTCTTTTTTTTTTAAGGGAGCATTGAAGAAGAAAATGACACTATATCCTTCATGCTTCCCCATCAGGGCCCCCTTTCTATTTTACTTTCACAGGGAACTAAAAATCCCAGCCAAGTGACGGGTTTATAAAATTTTAATAGGAAAGAAAAAGGTATCCTCAGGCAGGATCTTATGTGTAGACTTTCGCCATAAATGAATGTTCATGAAAATATAGGTTTTATATGGAAACACTGACAGAGCTTCATACACTGTGACATAAATGCCTCAGCATGGACTGACGTCTGAGGAGGACTAGCAAGTCCCACCTCCTGCAGCCAGAGGCTATCATACCATCTCTTTCTCTAACCCAAATGATCCAGCTTTATTCTTCCACTATTCTTTGGGGAAAGCTGATATAGAGACCAACTATTCTGAAGCCCAGAAGCTTCCAAATTGTTAGCCTAGAAATATTCTTGGCCATTTCCAAATAGTTGTTCTAATGACAGTAAAATCTTTCGGGGTAAAAAGCCTGTTTTCCTTCCTGGCTGGTGTTTCCCCTCCCACTGTCCTCGTACAGGGCAGACCAGTCAGCCTTTGTTTTGCAAAGGTACACAAAGTGTCGACCCTTCAGTTTTCATGAGCATCCTCTGCCCCTGTTTCCACATGGATTTACTGTCCCTGAGAAAGAGCAATCTGTGTTTTACCCATGATAGACAAGGTCTAGCAGTGCCTCTCTAGCATTATTAACAGTGACCATTATCAGCAGTTTATTGTTCAGTCCATTCCAGGATTGCATTTGCTTTTTTCTAGCTACCTCATACCTCAGTCCCTTTGAGGTGAACCACCACCTGTCCATGCCACCCTTTCCCTCTTCTTTGGCCATTTCCAGCCAATGGCAATTCCTGCTTGTAGCAATGACCCCAGCAGAGACCAGCTGGGGCTCCTGGATCCATTTTCTTATGGTTGTGAGCTTCACATGGGAAAGAAACCAAAGGGCAACAGAACAAGACTTCAGTTCCCCTCCCATCAGTTACCTGCACTGCAAAACCTTTCAGTGGTGTTTTCATGAGATCAGAAAATCTGTACTTAGTGCTCGCAAAGTAGCTCTCCCACCCACTATACTAAAAGGTAAACTGACCCTCTTCTATTTGAAAGCAGAATTCATGGCTTTGGTTTCGGGAACTAAACTACCACTTCTGAAAAAAAAACTGGTGCTTGAGGTTCATTTCCCCTCATCTCACATGTTTGGAACAGGAGCATTATTTCTCATTCACAAAAAAAGAAAGAGATGCCACAAGGAACAGTCACATCCTGCATATGCTGTCCTTTCTTAGAGCAGCAGCAATCTAAGAGCAGTGCTCCACAGCTTAGGTATAACAATCCTGTAAGAGCTAAAGCAGCGTGTTTTTTGTCAGCCGTGGGTTATGTACATGCACTTCTACAAGGCAAAGTTTTGCTTACAGAAAACTTGAGCCTTCTTAACTGCACGAGGAAGACGGGTAACCAGGAACGGTACCTGCGGGATGGACAAACCCAGTGGTGCTCTCAAGTGCAACAGTAATATAAAGAGCCAGCTCCACCTGAAAACTCCTCCTAATCTCTGCAGAATTTAATTGCTGTTTTCTTTAGCATACACACACAGAGCAAATAAAAAAAAAGAGACAGTGTGCAGGGTGGAAGCACCATTACACAGTATTAAAATGTCAGAGATTTAAGCTCTGTGTTGGTTTAGTCATGAGTTACCAACAACCACTGATGGCAGACATAAAGCTTCCCTTAAATTATTAAGCATAAAACAGCAGACTGTAATATTTTGCTAAACCAAAGTACAGACACAGACAAAGATGTCATTTCAATATTTGAAACCAGCAAGTTTAATTTAAAATAAGAGCAAACCAATAAGCTCAGAAAATAGCAATGTGTGAGAGGAAAATTACACTGCTAGAGAAAAAAGTGGAAGGACTTAAGAAATTTATAAAAGTAATCTCCAAGTGGAAATTAGAAATCAACCCCTAGAAACAGAATAACACAAAAGAAATATTACTGTCCACTTTCTAAATCAATATAACACTGCTACACGACAGAATTACCATGGTAACTCAAGTAAAAAGAATAAAGCAATTCTTATTATTTCAAAATAAAATCACAGCCTGAAGCCCAGCTTTTATTACAACTGCTGATAGATCGCTGGCTTGTATTTATCTGAAATATTGCTTTTCAATCAGCTATTTTATGAATGTACAAATTTCACTGAGCAGCCCACTTAGACTGAATGCTTAAAACCCCCCAAAAAGACTAGTCAATGAATCGATTATACATATGCATACATTTTTTTTTAACAGGAGCCTTATTACATCTTTGTTCTTTTTTTTTATGCTATTCGAATTAAAGAGAGATAAGAGATGAACGAGAGTAAGTTAAAACCCTGTTTAGGCTGACCTCTCTAAATTCCAAGTTAGATTCCCTGGAAAAAAAAAAACAGCAATAAGAAAGAACAAAGAGGAATAACAGCCTACCCTAAATACTGCACGCCCTGCACAAGGCCAGGGAATGCATGCGCATCAGGGGTGTGTGCAAACACACGCAGAAGAGACACGTCTGTTCCCTCCTGATCAAAGAAAAAGAGAAAACATGTCTAAATACAAAGTTGCTCAAGGACGTTTTGACTTGCCCTGCTGGGTACTTCAGACATTTCAAGCATTGTTTGTACAGCTTGGAAAGTGCATCAAGCACAGGATACTCGTCTGCATTGAAGCTGTGTTAAAGGCAGAGCTCAGTCAAGTTCCCCCACGCCTCCACTGCTGGTGCCACCTTTTAAACACATTAGTGCAAGGAGAAAACCAGCAGGTTACCTTCTGCTCCCTCCCGCCGGACATTCAAAAGAGCATCGATCAGGAACTGAAAGCAGTCCTCTTTAAAACAGCAGTGCTCCGCCTCTGCCCCTGCCCTTCCAGTCCCTCCTTCCCCCAGCCACAGCAAACAGCCCTGAACCAGCTGGATACCCAGACAATCAGTAGATAACAGGGCTGAGCTCCATGGGACAATCTCACGGAGTACCAGCACACCAGCTGGCTAAGAAGCTAAGAAGTTAAGGCACTATCTACCAAAACAGCATTGCCAAATAAGCATCTGTAGACTGTCAGGATGTTTTAGAGTACAGTCTTCTGTTGCACACATGAAATGGCAGAGGGGAACACAACCAACACAATCATAGCAGGAATCAGAGGGGAATGTGACTATGCTCATAATTACAGCAAGAAGATAGGCTAGCAAAAGTCTTTCCTCAAAAATGTGCAATTCCTTGGACTAAACCTCAGCGACATATGTTAGGACGAACAAAAAAGAAAAAAGCCTATTGAGAGGGGATCAACACAGCTGCCTTAAGAGCAGTCAGAACACTCCGAGAGCAACTGTTGCAGTAGCGCTCCATCCCTTCACATGAGATTTACAAGTTATTTTCCTCTTCTTCAGTGGAGCTCTGACCTCCAAACACAGCATGGGGGAGCAGGCAAGATGGGACCCAGGCCCAGAACTGTGCCACAGCAAGAGACAGCAGTGCAGACCTCACCCTGCTCTTTGACTGGGCAGGGCAGCAAGGACTGCGCAGAGAGAAAGCGGACCAGAACAAATCTGGAACAACTTGAACAGACACCTGCTCACCCCTCAGGGAGGTGAGGCACATCCCCTCAGATACCCAGGCCCTAGCTTTAGGGAATGCTAACTTGGGGTGCACAAATTCCTTAATACTGTCAAAATGCCTTGAGGATTAAAAGCAGCAGCAATGTGCCAAGTATCATAGCTAGAAGTAAAGGCAAATGCTGCCACAAGAGCAATAAACCACCTGCCAGCTGTCTTTTATATCAAAATATTTCCGTGTTCTTAGAGCTGCTTAATTTCTCATCTTGCTCCAAGTCCAGAGGAACTTTGTCGGTTGTTAGTTTTGCCATGTAGGAGTGACATTGCTCATTGTTTATCAAATAGATTTAGTAGCAGTGATCACACTCAGCTCAATCTAGAAGTATGCACTGTCTTTTAGTGTAATGTGGTCCTTTGCTGTCTACTGCAAATGGGTTTTAAAAGCAACAGTGGAAAGAATGTGTGCTTAATCTGAACGCGGACTGCAGACAGGTCACACACTCAAATATCCTGTTTTATGGAGTATCTGGTTGTATTTTAAAACACTCTTTCTAGAGACTTCAAGCCAGCAGAGGTCACAAACAATCATACACAGATTGGGAAACGGAAGGAGCTGGGGGGAGCAAAGGGAAGCCTTGTCTGATGAACTGAAATAGGACACTCTAAATTGCACTTTGTATTTCTTTAAAAGAAAAAATGGCTAAAGTAGTAAGCTTCAGAGAAACAGTAAGTGCAGGGGCGGTTAAAGAGTTTTTATTCAAATAAAGTCTTGCCCCAGGAGATAGTAGTAGAACCTTGAAATATGGAGATAGGATTTTACATGTGCTAAAAGCATCAATGTGACACTTTTTGGAAAAAAAGGGGGAAAAATACCTTCGTTGTTATAAATGACAAAATAACAACTAAATGTTTGCTTTGATCCCAGCGCATAAAGGGTGAAGCTTTTAGGCAAGGAGCGGCAGGTGATCTCAGCTCTTCTGCAAGTCCTAATGCTCCTAAAAGCCACTCTTCCAGTTTCTGTAATTGGGCATCAGTAGTTAATGTAGTATTGACTGCATTACATGCTCCTGTGCATCCTCTCACTAATGCCAATTGCATCACCTTGTACATTTACCATATTGCTTAGCCAATAGCTGTTAAAAGCAATCCAAATCATGAATCATATAGGAAACTTTTAGCAAGACACGACATCCAAAGGAGACAATTTACAGTTGAGTTAATCTGGGTACATTAGCGAGACATGGATTCAGGAAGACAGACCAATTTATGTTACTTTACTTTTACCCTTTATTGCTTTGTATAGGCAAATGAATGGAAGGGCATGGAGTAAAAACAGATATAAAGGAGTCCTTTTCAAAACAGATCTCCATTCTGTACAGACAGGTCAAAGGGTTTGAGACTGATGCTTGTTTGGGCTTTCATAACCATAACAGGCTACTTACAGAAATCATTTTCCACAAAGGAGTATAAAGATAAATATATAATGGATTCTGAATAATGTTCAATACCCACCCTCACTGCAAGTACATTAGGCATAAACCAGGTTGTTCAACATTATCTAAGGCTTGGAGTATCCACAAGACACCTGACACCAAGAGTGCCAGGAAGAGGCTTCACACAAGGTCCCAGGTATGTCTGCTCATGAGCTCTTTCAGATGGGAGCCCACGGCAGGAGGTGTTCTGCAAAACACACCAAAGCTCACCAGCTCAACCAGCAAGCACACTGGCTCAAGCCAGCCATCCACCCACCCATACATCTCTACCATGTCACTTGTCAATATACAGAAAGTTTGACTTTCCCCTGCCTACTTGACTCAAAGGGACTGCGTTGTTTTGAAATGTATAGCAACCTCTCTGGAACGGAAGAAAATGATAGAAGAATTAAAGAGGTATTGGTTAACCCACATCAGCTGCAAGGTAGAGCCAACCAGGAAACAAATTAGTGGCAAGTTCCCTCTGAAAAAGTACATTTTACAGAACAATTTCACACTGGATGCTTGACCAAAAGATGCATAACAAATTGACATCACACCTTTCTGCTTTTCTGATCAAGCTCAGTAGCACCAGGAAAATAGAGGAGATGAGGAAAAAAGGACAGCTAAGAACTGTGCTATTACCTCATTTCTTAAGGGCAGTGAGTAATTTGCAATACTTTTGGAGGGGAAAGAAAAAACTTTAGGGGAAGCGATGGCTTATCAGACAAAAACTTTACAAAAAAAAAAAACTGAACTGTATCCTTAAATACAGGATTCCAAGATACTGGAAACTCTGGTGTTCTAAGCTTGGTTAAAAGGAAAAAAGAAAAAAAAAAAAAAGAAAAAAAGAAAAAAAGAAAATCATGATTCCTTTGAAAAGGTTCCAGAAGTCCCTTCGAAAGAGTTGCACATGCAGGGAAAATGCCAAAACAAAACATTTTCACTAGCTGATCAATTTAAACAGCTGTGGTAAAGCTGCAGCCACTGGCACCATCATTAACAATTTAAAGCATGGCTGCTTTTGTCTTCCTTCCCAGTTACATTCTCATTATGCCTTTTTATTTATTAGAAACACAGTCCTCTGGAATACATTTCTATATCTGACATCCATAGTAAACCAAGTAGGAACATCCCTGGCTTCTACTCAAATGGATGTTTACATTGGCGAGAGGGTTAATTGTTTAATTCTGGTCCAAGTTCCCTGCAGTTCAGTCATGAATATGCAACAATCATCCACTTTTTCTTGAAGAGAAACTAGAACTGTTGAAATCAATAGTTTAAAAATAAGGCAAATAATACTTTCACTGCTCAAATCACCATTTCAGAGTTTGATTAGCATGCAAGGAACTCTGAACACTGGTATAAAGAATTCAGAAATGTTCAATGAAATTAAAAAACCCTCTAAATTTGGAAAACAGCATTCATTATCTGCTTTGGTGCGCAATATGTGAAGAAATGAGTTTGCAAGAACATTCATTGGAGAACTGAGCATCTGTTTGCACAGATAGCACCCAACATCGAGCTTGAAAACTTGGGCTCGGGAGGCATCCTGCTGGAGGACAGAGAAAACACACATAACACTGAGAATTAAATAACGGTGGCTACACTGAATTGTTCTCAGACCATCTATAGGTTTAATTATGCTAATCTAATAGTGAGCAACTTTCATTTTAAATCGCCCTTCCCTCCACCCCCAAGTCTTCAGTGAATAGGAGCTACATTCACTGAATAAATCATTCCCTGGCAACAGTTACGCACATTATTGAAGTTGGGGGCAGTGATTTCTATACGGTTTAAAACAATGTCTGTGTATTCCAAATGATGACAGTTCTGTCCAATTTTTAAAAGATATAGACCCATTAGAGTTTTATAGTTCAGCATTCAGCAGCAACCGCAGTGCCTTTTTTATTCTTACACCACACCACTTAATGCTTGATACCATTATTCTGATTTTGAACTGATTTCAAGTAAAATACCTTATTTGCCATAAACTTTCATATTCTTTACCTAAGTAAGACTCCTCACAGATGCAATCAGTCATAATGCTAAAAGAACAGAAATGTAATAGCTCATGCTAATGACAGCAAAACGAAACTTTGAGCAGCAAGCACATTTCCAAAGACAGTAAAACCATCTCTACACATAAAGCCTAAAAACCTTAAGAAAGCCTCCAAATGAAATCAATTAATCCTCCAACCATGATAAATTTCTTAACCATTTAAGAAACCTATTTCAGACTCTGCTGTGACCCTTTATCACCAGACTTAATGGATTACTTTATTAATAATGCACTGCTCTTAAAAGGAATTTTTCTGAAGATTCTACCATAAGAGAGCATTTTTGGAATGGCTATGACAAACAGGCTGACATGTTCACATTGTATCTATTAAAGATAATAAAATTTAACACTAACTCCAAAGAAGACAAATTAAGTTCCACTGCCAGGGTATCAAGCATACTTTCTACTGTATTAAACCAAAATTAGAGCAAACTAATTTCCAGGAACCAGCTTCTTCTTTTGCCACATTAACTAAGCTGAAAAGTGTTCCTACACTGTTTTAATGCTTCTTATGTCAATGAGACAACTATCACGTGTCACCAGTATCTGGGAATGAAGAACGATGACATCTTATACAGATACCTACTCAGATCCTTCAGCTATTGAGTCTGACCGAACACGAAGAACTATTATGACTGTGTGGCAGGAATACTCCTATGCAAAATAGCTTGCTCCTATTAGGCCTGCTAACTCCTTTCACTCATATACTTCCCATAGGATGAGATTTCATTAAATAGAGATCTAGCTTATCAGTGCTCAAACTACATTACTTTCTATTTCTTGAAAAGGTTTAGGCAATTACTTTACTATCTCGTGGTTTTCTCATGCTTTTGTATTTGCCATTTCCAGAGGCAGAGGCACCTCTAGGAAGACTACCTCTAGCTTTACTCTTTAGTCATTTTTGGTGCAACCAAAGTCCCATGGTTTATTTTGCTGCCAAATGTGCTCAGGTCTTATTCAGATTCTTGCTTTTACAACCTTCCATCTCCTCTTCATAAATATATTAATCCATTGTTGTACATTTGAGTCACAAAACGACACCGTGTCATGAACTAATGCCAGACCAAACCTCTGAAATTACAGCAAGACCATGTGTATCAAGATCAACCCCTCAAAAAATCAACAGGTAACCCAGCTAAATAGGTAAACACAGGATCTATGGTGACCTGAAACAAACATTCTTTGAATAAGCTGATGTCTGGAAAGATGTGCAGTGGTTCATTTTACATGGAAAGTTAAACAATGATGGAACATGGAGAAGGTCCAAGGTAGAGGAACACAAGAAGCAAGAAAAAAGAAGAAAAAAAAAACAAACAACAAAAAACCACCCAAAAGAGGCAGCTTCGGGAATATTAGGCAACAAAAATTAATAAAGTCCACATCATGTGAGGAAAATTCCACCCTGCCACTTCACCTCCTTTCTCTTTGTGTGATTCCTCAATAGATATACCCAAGAGAGGTATGTTATAAAGAAAACACAAGTTACCAGCAGCTCATAGCAAGGCTCTTCTTCCTATAAGGCACTATATATATTAGGCCTGTGTACAACATGTTTGTGCCTTATTTTTGTGTGTAAAATTTTTTATCAATGGAAAAGGATCATCAAGACCTATCTTGCTGGAGGTAGATCTCTCTCCCTATCCATCTACCTGTCCATAGGTATTTCCATATGGCAGCTGGCATACTCATTAGTGAAGCCAATACACAGCTCTGCTGTCCTGGCTAGGGCCCTGTGGCACCATTCCTGTAACTGCCATTATACAATCAATTTCACTCCTTTTCTAATTCCGAATGCTGCTTTTCTTTCCTTCTGTGCAGGGTAAGATGTGCTCTTACATAACAGGGAACCCAACTGCAGCTACTAATCCAGTTTCAAATTACCTAATATTCATTGCCCTAAATACCTCCCATCAACCTAAGACCCACTCTCCAACCCCAATGCACACAATCACAGAATATCTGGATTCTTCTTTTCATTTTTAAATAAACTATGTAAATGTTTTAAAATAAAACCCATGGTTCATATACAGGTACAGGTTTAATGGAATCCTCCGATATGTTATTTACTTGGCTTACTCTTGTGATGTCTTTAATCAGAATTCTGCTTGAAAACACAAAGGATCTGTGATTTGGGGTGCTACTGCCTATGCAAACATCAGGACAAACACACAGCTGATCAGTGTTCTTACAAGTGCACACATACTCGGTAATTTGGTTGAAGGATACTATGTCTAGTTAACACAGTACAAGTTAGCTAAAAGGAAACTTTCACCCCATACACACATAACAAAGAGCCGTGATTTCTGTTAGTGCATTTCATACCATACATGCTGATTACCAGGCTGTGCTTCATTGTTAGCAGAGATTACAGCTGGGATAAGCTGCAGCTCTTTGCTAATTGCTATTATGATGACTGAATTTTTGTTTTGTGTCAAGCATTATTCACACATTATACTCCAAAATTTGATCCCTCCATGATGCATTATTGATTCCATGCAGGCAGTCATACTGCCGGCAATGTGAAGAATTAATTTGGGCTATTCTACTTGATTTGCATTGCTCCATCATAGCAGAACATAGTCCTATAGGGAAACACAAACTGAAAAGTAAGATTTAACAGAATACAGAAAATGCTGCTGTCCTTTAAAAAAGATGAGTCCTAAAGAGGAGAAAAAAAAACAAAAAAAACCCCTCAAACCCAGCACAACACATGTGGTCCAGAAAGAAATCAGTCAGTCAGCCAAATTCATCTTAGGCAGAGGAAGGTTACGAGAATAGCCTTTTACCTCTAATAAAGTAAACTAGCTGCTTCAACTTCTATTGCCAAAGAAAACAACTGAACACCTTTGACAGCGACACTGCTTCAAAGCCTTTGAAACCCTGTTAGCTTCATTTGTTTTCCCAGCTTAAGCAATACTCAGCCACTTAGCATGTCTTTTATCTACAGTCCAGTCAACTCCAAAGCTGATCCAGAAGATGTGTAACAGATGCTTCATGTCTCTCTTTTTTTTTTTTTTTAAGTTCTACTGTGTTAACAAAGAAATTTATGATGAAATCTCAACAAAAATAAAGCTCAGGAATTATTTATCTTTTTTTTCCTTGAATAAGATTATTTCACAGTTTTAGGATGCCAACTAATTCAAAAGGGCAAGACAACTTATACATGGCCACTGACCCCACACTGCATCAACTCTTAGTCAAAATTGGATTGAATCTGCATACAAGAGGGCCCTGATGCCTTTCTGTTTGGTCTTATATTTTAAAGGTGTGAAATCTTTGTGGAAAGTCCATTCACATTTTTTCATTCTGCCAAATGCTTCTCATCAGAATGAAACAAATCCTCAGAACCCATCCCAGAATCTAGATGCAAATTCCTTGTACATGAATACACCAGATTGGCAATTTTAGAAATCAAACTTATAATGAGATAAAGACATCAAAATGTTAGATGCAAAATACTGGATAGTACTCCCTCATCACCCTTTTTTGGAAGTCGAGAAGGGGAGAAAAATAATAGAAACTTCAGTAGAAAACCTCTGGTTAAAGGTGAGCATCCACCCGCTATTTTCAATAGTGAAGCTTTCTTTCCTAATTATTCTTCAGTACAGCCTTAATTCAGTTTTAAAATACCAGAAGACATATATGGGTTGGGGAACAAAAAAATCACATTGCTCCAACCTGTTAGCACTGGGCAGCTTTCAGTGCTATTCACAATACAAGATTAGCACCAGTCTGACACAGGAACTTTGAATTACAGGTTATCTGTCTCATAAATATTTTAAAAAGCAATACATATATTCAAGTAAAATCAACGCTACTGCCAAAATGCTCAGCTTCCAATTTCTCCAAGCTCTTTGGCTCCCCGTGAAAAGGTATTTCTTGTATACAGTCTTGCAAATACTCAGTAATTTCTGCTACTTCCAAATGACAACTGCCTATGACTTAACGCAGAGAGATTTCAGGAAAAAAAAAAAGAAAAAAAGAAAAGTTAAAGATCAGAGAATCCAGAAACATGCCCATTATACTGCACACTTCATCCATGTATAAAGGTGAAATAAAACAATGGGAAAATAGCTACAAATGTGCATTAAAAGTTAAGATATGGTTCCCGCCTTCAATGCACAAAGTGCCGCCAAGTTGGAGGTCCTTGGCAACAGGCAGCGCTGTCAACGGAAGTCCATCTGGCTGGCTACAGAAGCATTCTGCACTGCCTCAGTTTTAGTCTTTGCTTTCAGTGCACAAGCTATGAGGGAAGACCTAAGCCAAAAGCAGGCTTAGAAAACGTTATTAAAAAGTTGTGATTAAACTTACCACATTTGTCCTAGAAACTACTGGTGACCGCGCAGTTAAGCTGCGTGCCCTGGTAGGCAACGTGCAAAAGAAGGCATCAGTTCATTCAAATTACTAACTAACTAACACTATCATTCTTTACATCAGTTTGTACCCTTTAGTCATCCTTGATAAGAAATAGGCAGCTTTAAAAAAATAAGTATATGTGAAGTCCTAAAATAAGTCAAGCTCTCCTTCAGCTTCATTCCTTAAATTACCTCCCAAATGAACCTCCACTTCCTCCATTTATTGAAGGGAGTAAATTCTTAGAATAAGCCAATGCTTTTTTGCCAGAGCAGCTTATTAGCTTATTGTCATTATGTTTATAGCTATGAAGAAAAGCTGTGAGAAATAGATATTAAAGGCACACATTAAAGATACCCAAATGACATGCAATGGAAAGGAAGGAGATTCTCAAAATTAGATTTACAATAAAAGCTATTAAAATAAACAGGGTAAAATGGATGTATGAGGTAACTTGTAGAAAGCAAAATCTAAATAAATATTAAAAAATACAAACAAACAACAAAAAGAAACCCCAACAAACCAGAAAACAACCCAAAATCAAGTTGTTTCTGCTGTCCTTCAGCAGACAGAGGCTGGGGTAAACCCTTCTTCACTGGTTCTGTCATGCCAGAGAAGACATTAAAGAAAAAAAAAGAGCAAGCATGCTTTTACCAACACAAGAGAAAAATATCAGAAGCTGAAAGCAGAGCACGCTGATTTGCACAGTGCGCATCTGTTTCAAAACTATTTATTTCCACGTTAGCAGCACACAGAAGACACCGAGCACAGGCTTATACAATCTCAGCCCACCTACCGTCCTCCTTGTCCAGCACCATCATCTCCGCAATCAAGAAAAGTCCGGGGACAGATGCTTCTTCTCCAGCAGCCTCCGCTCAGGGGAGAAGAGAACAAGTCTCTGGGAACACAAATGAGCTACGGTACAGCTGATCGTCCTTTAGCAGCAAGTGAGCTCTAATTACCCAGTTGTCCAGCTTTTAACCTAGATTGCACTCAGTTAGAATTACACTCAGAAATAAAGCACTTTGCAGATACAAATGCAGTCTCACCTACTTTTGTGCCTCAAAATTGCAAGGAACTAAAACTGCAATTTAGAGAGAAGGGAGATCAGAGCTGTTTCTTTGGTTCTCACCTTCTAAATGGCTCAATTTACACAGTATAATCTATTTTAAGGTAATTGCATTTGATAGCTCATAACCCTGGCTGTTGCAACTACACAGCTTTCAACCTTATAAAGTGTTTTTCCCGTTGGATTTAAGCTGAATCTAAATCTAAAATTATATTCAGAGAGGGTGGAATACCTAAGCCCGACTACTGCTGCCTCCGTCTCTCAATTTGCGAGCTTTGCACACTTGCTATTGAATAAACGAACGTATTTCCCAGGGACCCCTCTCCTCTCATTCTCCCGTCAGGGTTTCCTGGCAAGCAGCAGCCTTCCCAGCTCGGCAGCACCACCTGCAGCCCGGAGTCGCCGCCCGCATCCGGACCGGGACCCGGATCTGCAACCGCACCCGCAGGTAACGGCGGGCCCGGTACCCTGCTCCTGGGGACGGAGCTGCAGCGCGGTGGGGAGAGCCCCAAAGCGGAGCCTCGCAGCCTGCTTCTGAAATCAGCCCTGCTCCCTCTCCCTTTATAAATGTCTCGGTCCAGAGCGTTTATTCCAGATTTGCTCCCGTAAGAACGGGGATTTTGTTCGAAACCAGCCAGTAGCTTCTGGCAGGTCAGAGACTCAAAACTCCCTGCAGCTGATGCCAGCGACTTGATGCTGCCTTACACCAGCCCTGCTACTCAGAGCTAGATTTCACACCTCTGTTGTGACCTAAAACTTGATACTAATTTTCTGTACAAACATTTTTGGTTTGTTTTTACACCTACATACTAGTTTCAGGGAATGCTCTAGAGAATATAGCTCCACTTTCACTAAGTTGATACTAAAATGAATTTATCAAATGCAGTACAGACCCTTACAGGTTTGCTCACTTTTCAGAAATGCCATCGATTCCCAAATGTAAATTGGCAAGTTTGGGGCCCACATCTTTTATCCTTCTTCTTGCAATTCACAACCTTTATTCAGACATGTCATCTGTTGTCTCTGAAGGATGGCAGGATCAGGCGCTTCGCTACCAAGATCAACAGCACCATTTCACTCATCTCTGTCTTTTAATCCGAGAAAACATTTCCTTCCTGCTTTAATGATACTTCTTCCTTCCCTTTACAACTGATACAATGGTACTCTAAAAAGCACGATAACAGGCTCAAGTTATATATCCTTAATACCTATTTTTAATTAGATTCCTTATCCCCAGCTGAAGTGGTTTTTCCTTCCCCTTTCATTCCGAATACTTAATCCTAACAGTCCTTGAGCATATTTGATGTTAGATGTATCATTTTACATTGAACCGTTTTCATCTAGTACTTCCAACAACTCCTGTTTCCTAGTGATACTAGTTTGCAAGTGTTGAATACGTATTTTAGCAGAAAAGTGCAACCACCGTAAATAATTATTTTCTTTTAAGAAGTATCACAAGCTAAAAAGGAAGAGGACTTTCTCCTAAAGATTAAAGTCTAATAGTTAAATCATCAGTGCAAAAAACTAACAGAAATACAGGCTTTTCTAAATTGGAGGTATTTTTATACTTCTAATATACTACTGGCCTTCATTAGAAAACAGTGAACTCAAAAAATGTTCCGTCTTTCTGTTTGTATACTTTTCAACCCTATTACCCTCAAAAAGGACAAAATTACCCCAAAATATATGTTACGTTTAAACTAACGCTACTTGGTAACTGCAAGAAAGGCAGGTTTTTGATAAAAATGAAGTTGGACATTGTCTATTGCACCTGACTTCCATAGCAGAGCAAACTAGCAGACATAATGTGCTTGTAAAAATATATGAAGTACCAGATCAATGTATGTTTCATTCCTTTACTTCTTCATCATGTCAGAGAGGCCGGATTACTCCCTTTGCAAACGGATATTTTGAAACACTTTATCTGATTACTTATTCCACATACCAACAATAAAAAGAGTTTTCTAACCCCCAACGCATTTGTACAGCAATTAAAGTCAACTACAATTAACACAATCTGTTGGAATTAATCATGGTACCTGATGGCAGTTTACTTTTTTAAGCAGAAATCTGGTCTTTGCAATCAAAACATTTATGTATTTGACAAATATCTTAACTCTCATTATCTTGAAATTTATAAATGCGCTGCACGGTGCGTAGGTTGGCTTGCCCACAGCAAACTCAGCAGTGATTTACGCAGTGGAATTGACTAAAATGCAAGCCTTGAAGTTTTTCACTCTCAACCTTTCTCTTCCCTACCCCCACCTCTTAGCTCCTAAAACTTTTTTTAGGAAAATATTTGCCAAAGCCCCACTGTTAAATGGTGTTTTCTAATATCAAATCATGTTGCATCAGTCAAGTTATATCATGTCACTTCAAACATACAAAATGATTTTACCTCCCTGCCATAACTTGATGTGATGCCGCAACACATCAAGTCAAAAACATTTTTATTGTTATTTCTCAGTTTGCCCCTTCATCTTCAGTGATACCTATAAAAACCACAGAAAAGTATTATCGCATCTGTACTACTCTCGGCACCACGGAGCGTGCTTGCCAAGGAAGCTTTTCACTCGCAAAGCCGTATCAGACTTCACGGGTGATACTGGTATCATACTAAGGCTAGCATGCACCCCCAAGGCACTAGCACAGCCTCAGCCCTGGGCCAGAAGAGTGGGCAGCTCCCTCTGAGGCCATGGCCATGGTCTGGCTTGCCAAGTAGCCTTCAGGGATGCAAAATCAAGGAGCACATTGCAACCTCTACCTACCAGGCAGCAAGTGTCCTCCTTGTGATACAGCAGGGCTACTGGCCAGGGGGACATCTTTCTGAAATCCTGCCTTCTCCATGTGGTAATAGCTATGAATACCCCCACTGCAGCCTGAGACATTAAAAGAAGGAAAACCTTCAACCCCCACCCCCTGCATGGCAAAGCCCCTTGAAATCAAGGGGAGAACTGGATACTAGCCGCAATGCCAGGACTTTTAGATGGTCGAAATCAGACCAGTCTCAGGGAAGGGGGGGAAAAAACCCTAAAAAGACAGCCATTTATGGGAGTAAAGCAGACCCAGTTTTATTAGCAGGTTCATTCAAGCTTGATTTCAAAAGGAATTGGTTTAGTTAGCAAAAGTTTCCATTTCTGTCTGTTTGTAAGGTCTGTGCAGGTCCAGCATCCCCTTTTAACGTTCACAGAGGAGGCAAGTGGCACCCATTTGAACCAGACAGAAAGAAACGTACAAAGGTAAAATAACCTCTTCATAAATTCTTCTCTCAATTGCACCTACTGTCTACAATTTCCCCAACACACTTCTAAAAGTGAGCATAATTTCTTGTCAAGCACAACTATTCCATCAACAGCACAGGAGATTCCCAGGTGTTACTGCAGTTTGTTCCTCTGATCTCCACATCCCTCTCATCAAGGGTTTGTTTCCTACTTTACTCCTTTTAAAGTGCACCCCTCACTAATTTCCTTTTTACCTCTACCATCATCACCATCATTCCCTTTTATACAGCCACTCATGAGATCTCCTGGAAGGAGGTTATTGGGAACTGTCTGAATAATCAATGGTTCTAGTTTCATTTCCTTACACCACCATCATGCGGGCCCCGAGCTCCTTGTGTTTAACGAGTATGTCTGTGATACTTTTGATACTTAAAAGAACACAAACACCCCTATTGGGAAACCCTCCTCAGATCTCAGTTTTTCCTCTCAGTTTACCTGTGCCTCTCACTTCTGTGACTGAGGCAGCATCCTGCTGTTAGCTCGTCAATCGGATTGAAACGGATATAGGTTGGCAGGCACCCTCTGACAGAGTCACTGAGATTAAGACATCACCCAGTTATTGTTACTACTAAAGGACATTAATGGAGGTGCTAAAGGCTCTTCCTCCCTCTTTGTCCAGTAGTCAAGCAAAATTCAGGGGACCCTTGCAACACAGGTCACCCCCGAAAATGAGGTCAGAGAGAAACACAAGCCTTGTTCTGCATGCCAGTAAGACATTACCCTCACTTAGATTTTCTGTTACTACTTAAGCCTTTTACCTTTGCACACAGGAGGCGAGGGATGGGGTCTCTACTGTTATGTCTTGCTGACCAGTCAGCTAAGTTTATTCCCTCTTCTCCAACACACGGGCTTTCAACTGCAGCATTACAAACCCCATTAATAACACTACGTCAGTTTACTTCAGAGAGCTTCAAGAAACTGGAGGAAAGACAAGACGCCGGGAGAGGGGCTCTCGACTCAGAGGCATGAGAAGAGCTTGCAGTGAGCTCCCTCCCCATGCACCTCTCTGGGGCAGTAAGCATTTAACCTTCTAGTTGTCAGCGCTGTGGCCCCCTCCCACACTGCTGGATCGCACAAGCGAGCTTTGCTTTCTCTTCGTGCCCCAACTGACTCGGCAGGGTCGTGGCAGGTGGACTCTCACCTTTCTGAAGCAGAAACTCCAGAGCAAAAGAGAAGGGGAGGGTGGAGGGAAAAGAGGCAGAGAGGGGAAAAAACAGGCAAGGAAAGCATCTCCCCCTCGTCTCTTTAACCTGGTATCCACTTTTCCGAGTTAAAGCCCCACACCGGTCCGACACAGGGAGATTTTATGGCAATTCATGCAATCACGCAAGGCAGCATTGACTGCAACGAAAGTGCGCGGCGGCATTTCCACGGCCTCGGATGAAACCGAAGTTGGCCCGGTGGCGACACCCGCTAAGGCCACTAGAGCTGATGGAAGGCCCGGTGACAGCGCTGCCGGCGTCAGGCACTTCCTTGCTGGCCGCTGCGCTCGCCGGGGCAAGCCGCCGGCGCCGCCCGTGTCCCCAGCGCGGTCACCGCCGCACGGCGCTTGCCAGGCACGCCCGGGCTCAGAGACTCCGCACCACCCGGCCTTGAAAAGCGGCGGCGGCCCTCGAGGGAGCCACCCCCGGGCAGAGAGGAGGCGCCGTCCCGAGAGCGCCCGCGGGCCCCAGCACCCCTTTGTGAGGCAGCACACGGGTAGGGGGGGCTGAGCTGCACCCGGCACCGGCGGGAAGGTGCGGGACAGGCCGGGCAGCAGCGCCCTGCTCGGGCGCCCCCTGCGCGGGGCAGCTCCCTCCGTCCCTCCCTCCCCGCCCGCCGCCTCCCGCGCCCAGGGCGCCTGGGTGGAACCGGCCGCGCGCCCGCGCTCCCACCTACCGTCCTCCTTGTCCAGCACCATTGTCCCGGGCGCCGAGGGCGGCCGCCGCCGCTCCGGCTCCTTGGGGCGCTCCCCCTCCAGCCGCCGCCGCGCGGCTCCCGGGGAGGCGAGGCGCCGCGCTGAGCCGGGCCGGGCCGGGCCGGGCCGGGGAGCGGGGCGCTGCCGAGGCGGAGGGCAGCAGCGCGGCCGCCCCGGCGCTGCCCCGGGACGCGAGTTCGGAGCGGGGCTGCGGCGGGTTACGGTCGCGCTGTGCGGCGGAGAGCTGGAGCGGGGCTGGTGCACCAGCCGACTCGCCCCCGGCCCCGCCGCTGCAGCTCGGGTGCCAGTTTAGTTATTAAAATAGGAGGAAGGTGGGGGGGGGGGGGGGGGGGGGGGAGAGGAACAATACCGAGGGCTGGCTCCCCAGCTCCGTCCTTTCCCAACCTGCGCTGTCAAAAATTGTCTTAATGTAATCGCGGGTGATCGCTCACAACCTCTCCCCCCTTCGCTGTTGCTACTGCAAGAGCTTTCCAGGCTTCTAAAGTGCTTTTCTCTTGATTTCACTCTAAATCTAAAATTATATTCAAAGGAAGGGGGGGTGGGAGGGAGGAAAGATGTGAACCTATCACTGAAAGCAAAAGCACTTGCCGCCTGCCTCGCTCACTCGCTCTCTCTCTCAATTTATGTGCTTTGCACTCTCTCCTGCTGCTGAATAAATGCACACATTTCCCAGGGACCCTCAGATTCCCCTGTTAATTAAATCAATTCATTATGCTCAGATCTGATTAGCAGCCCCTTCCCCCCCTCTTTGAATCAATTATTCAATACACAAACATAATTGCCTGTGCCAGAGGTGTCTAAGTATTAGCTTATTTAACTCCAAGGACACTAATTACCCCTAGGGCAAGGGAACTTTTCTCATTAATTTTGACAAAACACAAAAGCACAGTTAAAGTGTGTGTGTATATACGTGTGTGAGAGAGAAAATGGGGGAGCGTATAGCTGAGGAAGGGAGCATTACTCTAACACACGTGTTACTGTATAAATAAACTCATTTTTCTTTCTACCTTCGCTTCAGATTATTCCCCACATCTCCCCTTCACTAAACTTGCCCCAGCTGCACCCCCTTTTTTTTTTTCTTTTAAGTAAAGAACAGATGGGCATTGCAGTTGCTAGTGGTGACAGTTCTGGAGTGAAAGTGCTTGCAACCAAATCCAAAGAGTAAAAAGTATGTAGGACTGAACGAGAGCGAAGCAGAATTTGAAAATAGTTTTTGTTTACCAAAGCAGAAAACTCCCTCAGACAATCTCCTGTACTTTAAAAACCTGTGAAAGAAGCGGCCCTCTGAAGCAGCAAGTAAGATGATACATGATCTAGTATGTACTGGGAACAGTTCTGAATTGTTTACCATTTGAATTAATGTCAGTGCCCACTATTAATGTACTTGCTTCCTACATTTACCATAATGGGCTTGATTTCCATTAGCTGAAGCTGGAATGCTAAAAAGAGCCTAGGCAAGACTGATGCAAACTGAGATCGACCATCACTATAGTATCTGAGACGCATGACTTCTGGCTTGCATGTTACCCAAATGTTACCTCTGTGTGAACCTCCTTTAAATAGAAAAAGGGTAAGAAAAAAGAAGTAGTAATTGATTCCCCCAAATTAGGTTTTTACTTTCTAAAGACCTTTATTGTTCATGTCCTCAATGCGCACGGAGTATTGAAGATTTTCTTTTTGTTTCCTTAGGCAATGCATGAGCTGATCCATTAATCCATTTGGCTTTATATATCAGGAAACTAATATTAGCTCAGCTCATCTATTAGCTTTTATTTAGGTCCCCCCATGTAGCCTTTTTTTGGACTTTTGTTCAGGCTTGTTCCCCTTGAGGGGAGACTGATAGTTTTTGATAGATTTCAAGGGAGAAAATGCTGCAGATCATCTCATGGGAAGTGTCCCCTCCCCAGTTCCCCATCTTCACATTCACCCATGTCAAGACAACCATGATTAAACTTGCTTGTTTGGCAACAATACCCACACCTTAAAGCACCCCTTGTCACATCACTTAAAGCCAAGGGGGAGGAAAAACAAACACCTCCTTTGCTCCTTCACCAACACCCTATAGCTAAGCTTGCTTGGCAACAAACTTACTGGGCTATGTTCATTCTTTGCAAGCATAAATACGACAGGGAACATAAACTTGTGTTTCATTAGTGCAGTGTGGTTTCCTGCAAGTACACGTATATAAGAATAAAATGCCTTCAGCTTTGTTACACAACAAACCCTGTTAATTCTCTGGTCTTTAATTTCCACTGCATGGCACATACTGCGCCCACAGGAACTTGGTCCATCTAACTCAATGAATCTTTTTTCGGTTCTGCCTTTTCTTCTCCTGAAAGAACACAGCAGCACTTGAAAAATACCGACCCTGGAGAACATCATGCATCGACTCATTTGTGAGAGTACTTTTGGTCCTTGAGCCCATTCCTTTTCTCACTGTGGCCATGGAGACTTCTGGGTGCAAAGCCAGAATCTCAGGACCTTAGTATACAACTCTTGAGCCTTAATTCTGAGTTTGCTACAGGGGTGATGCAGTTTCATCTCAACATACACTCACCAAGTAGCAGGTGTTTCTCTCCATGCAAGGTCACTGTTGGGATGCCAAGAGTAGAAGAGGAAGAAACTGAGGAAACAGATGTTGACTTTGGTATTGCTCTTATGAAGTGATGCTCACACTTGAGCTGAGAGAGATATGGCCACTGCAGATGAAAAAGAAAGAGGTGGAGGGTAAAAGGCAAGAGAGTAATTCGAACATGTGCATGCACGTGAGGGAGAGTCACACAGGGGAGAAAATAATGCAAAAAAGTACAAGCCCCAAATTATTTCACTCCCAAACATACATCCTGCAGTTTGAACAGTCTGCTCTAATCCTACAGTTACAGTCGTAGAGATTTTTAGGTTTACAGCTTTAATAAGATGAAGGAATGAACCCCCATGTAAAGGTCCCCACTTTAAGTAAATGACTTTTTTACAGTGTGGTGAACCATTGTTCTGCATGGTTTTCAATTATATCTGCTCAGCGATTAATGTCAGAGAAGTGAGCAAGTTTCAGTAATTTTTGAGCCTCCTTCACCCAGTAGATTAGAAATCTCATACAAAGGATTTTACCACGCTTATATTTTAGTACCTTGACACTCGAGAGGAAGAGCTAGATCACTCCTTCAAAAAGCGCTTACATAGGTAGTGGGCGCCATAATGAGTGACTGGGAAAACTTGACATAGATCAGTGGCAGAACTGGGAATAAGCCTCAGTTCCCTGACCTTCCGTTCTCTGAAACAAAGCTCTAAAGCAGGAGCTTAAAGGAGGACGAGACAACACGGTCACTGAGGTGCCAGTTAATCACAGAATCACAGAATCCTAAGGGTTGGAAGGGACCTCAAAAGATCATCTAGTCCAACCCCCCTGCAAGAGCAGGGTAACCTAGAGTACATCACACAGGAACTTGTCCAGGCGGACCTTGAATAACTCCAACGTAGGAGACTCCACAACCCCCCTGGGCAACCTGTCCCAGTGATTCATTAATGTGTGCTGTTATTCATTCAGTTATGGTACCGTACACTCACCCTGTCTAGGCAGTTCTGATAAGTCATCATGCTCAATACTGCAGAAACTACAGATAAAAGAGAACAGCTATGCTCTGGCCAGGAAAGCTTCTGGTCTCAAACTAATTCCTGATATTCCTCGTGCAAGAGGGAAGAGGCACACAGGAATAAAAACATCTAAGTGCTGCTGTAAGGGCTAGGGCTCAGGCCTCTGGGTCTGACTTGAGGTGCTTGTTCACTAGCTCTTCTTATTTTTCTTTTGCTAGCCTTGTGCACAAGCATGAAAAAATGAAGTTTCTTAAGAACAATATGCTGTTCTTATTAAATTGCAAAGGAAGTCTGCAATATACCTAAGTCAAGCCTTTAGCAGACCCGTGAGGTTTCATATTATCCTATGCTTGAATGAGGCAGATGACTGGAGCAAAAACCAGCTAATGACATAAAAGCATTCTTCTACTTTCAGTCTCTCTTAATTAAGGACTTGGTTAATGTTTCAGTGCTGGGAATTATAAAGCTTCATCAGGGAGGTTAATATGTTTTTTATTTTATCTTTCAGCCGACAGGAGAAAAAAAAATCAAAACAAAAAAGAGAAGGCGATTAAGTCATGTGCCAGTCAGAATCCCACAGTGAAGGCAGTATCAGGACATACCAAAGACCACTGCTGCACATGGTGGATTTAGCAGCTATTTCCAAAGTCAGATTTCTGAGCAGATGAGACTTTTGTCTGCCAGTTTAGACACATGGGTTTTATTCCTTGAATTCACACAAATAACCAAGACAGCTCTATACTAGATTAGCTACAAAAGATCTCTATGTTATTAACCATTTCAGAATCACTTGCGCCTACCTTGCTAGTGTTAGAAGAGAGTGACTATGGGCCTGATCTTGTACCACAATTCGGCAGTCTTGTAAATGAGGAAAATCACAAGTGCTGTAAAAAGTTATATTCACACAGAACATGGGCTGCAGTTCAAAAGACCACTTTAATACATACCCAAGATCTACAGACCTCAGTTATTTCTAAACTCCGGATTGATATACTTAACTTCTCTGCCTATACATTGTAAGAATAAATCACTCAATTCTATTACTGTGTTTTGCGTGAAATGAATGTTAAATATTTTCATAAATACAGGCTGTTTTTTAAAAAAGAAAATAGTGTGCTAAAATACAGTATTTCTTTTAATAGAATAGAAATGGTAAAGCTTCAAAAATAATACCTCTAGAGAGTGAGTCCTTTTTCACCGTGATATAAGGCTGGCACTTTAAGCCATTAGGCTTTACAATCTGTAATGACCTTTTAGAGAAATTTACAGCAGATAAGTTAGTTATTCAGAAATTTTGCTGCTGCTTTCCGTAGTACAAAGTTAAAAAGAATTTTTTTTTTTTTTTTTAATACAAGTATTTAGACCTAAATTCTTGGTCTGCTTCTTGTTTCATAAGAAGTTTAATGGGCAGACTCTGCCCCACCAGAACAGCTCAGCTGGCATGAGAAAGGTCTTTTGAGTAAGTATAAACTACTGGAGGATCAGGTTGGATCTGAGACACTGCAGATCCAGCAGCATCTTCCAGTACCAATACAGCTGGGGAGAAGGGCAGGTCTAAGGCAGAGGAATCTGTGACCCTCCAGGGAAAGTGTACACCTTTTCTAGGAGAAGCCTCTTTTCTACTTCTCAAAACTTTCCCAGGATCAAGTGAGATGTGTTCTTCCACTTGTATGGCCAATCTTTCTCAACAGTGATGTAAAATTTCAATTCATACTGAAGTAGAGCAAAAGTTCAGGACTGCACCTCTAGCCCAACCTCTCTGAGTAGGTCAACACATGGACTGTGACTCTGCCACCTCTTCACACAGCAGTATCCATGCAGAGTTCCCAGAGTCCTTTCAAGTAAGCGGAAAAGAAGCCTTACACCGCCACCTCCACCACCCTCCAAAACCCCTCAAACCCACCCTAAACTTTATTAGTTGTGACTTTTCTGTACATCCTTCTCTAAAGTTCATTGCTACTGCAATGTTTTCCTACAGGTAGTCCTGCCTGTTATTTCGTACCTTGGTGGGTGCAGTAGGTACACCTGAAACACAAATCTGGCATCCAGACATCTGCTTCAGTTGTTTTATGGAGGAATCCAGTGAGACAGCGCCTGGTTCTGGAGTGACACATGGAGCTCTCGGGCTTGTTGCCACATCCACTGTTACGATCAGAGATTATTGCTCCCAGCCTGATGTCAAGCAGAGACTAATCAAATGTGAGATGGGTGAACAGAGGCAGAGTCATGGAGCTGGCTCTTCATAATCTGTTACTATTGATCTTCTTTGTACTGCAGCAGCACACAGGGGTCCCAATCATGGAACTAGACCATAGCATATTGTCCAAAAATCTCAGTGCCTTTCTTCAACATGATACTTTATTCACTGTCTTGCTGCTGAAGAGACCAGGCAGAATTAATAGAGAATAGTCTGAGGTGGAGATACATGAACTGAAAAGATAAACTGAAATATCAGGCTCATACTGCTTTGTGATGACAATATGCTGGGATGCTGCCAGTGTTCCCCATGTTTTGTGGCTCCCCCTGACTCTACTTGGAATGGGTGACATTTGCCAGGTCTTCATAACATCATTCTAACAACATATCATCTAAAAATGTTGATTCTGTAGGAAAATGGCCGCTGACACAATAGCAGTAGGTGCACAAAAGGGATATGTCATGGCTGCTGAACACACAGTGGAGGAATTTCAGCTACTCCCGTATCACACATCCAGTGAGGGTCTGTTGCACTGGACTATCTTTTGCACATGATTTCATCAGCATGCAGTTCAGTCTGAATCTAATAGTGGTAATCTTCTTCCATTAATTTGTGAGAGGAGAAAACACATCCACAAACCAGAGATTAATATTTTACATTTTTTAAGTAAACCCGTGCTGTGAAATTACAAGGTTTCTTTCCAAATCCAAAGAAAGAAACAAGTTCAATGAAGATGAAAGTCACTGAAGATCTTCTGATAAAAGGAGGAAGGTGGAGGCTCTAATGAACGCATACACTACAGTGCACATCTTGCCAACATTTCTTAATGAATAATATGTGCACTCAGATGAGAATAATATTGATTGAGATCTGCAGGGAAAGTTCTCTAGGAAAAAATTTTATTCTAGGAGCAGAGTTCTCTGTGGAAGATTTTGATCTTTTCCTGCTGCAACCTTTCTCCTCCCCTCTCTTTGTGCTACCCAAAGCAACTGACAGCCAAAAAATGAAAAGCCTGCCCTGCATCTAATGTATCTATCAGATCCAGAAAGAAATGTATATACTGTTACTAAGAATGGCTGCACCATTCTCCTTAGCTGGTAGGGGACACAGCAGTGTGTAATTAGGACTGGATTACTTTACTCAGAACTGGAACAGGGAGCAGATGTCATGCATTAATATTGGCATTTGATTTCACACACTTTCTCTACCGTGTTTGCAAAACAATTTGCCTTCCTATCTTGGATCTTGCCTTGCATTTACCCTCAGGTTGCTGTAATGCAAGAAAAATTCACCAATGACACTATGGAAGTAAATGTAGAAGGACAGGCCTATACAGAGTGAGTAGAGTTTATGATTTAATTCCTAACATAAAATATCAAGTTATTTTCTGATTATGTTGATAAGATTAATATGGCCAGTATGTTTTACTAGATGCCAGCTCAGACAAGAGGTCATGCCATTGTTAAGTCAAGCCAACAGTAAAGAAAGATACAACTTATTCCACATTAATGTTATCAGACACTATCTGTATTACGAGGGATGCATCTCTCTTCTCAAACATAGCCAAGATTTTCTTCACCTGTTTTTCCACACAGAGGACTTCAGTTTTGATTTTGCTCCAGTTCAGTGTTTCATATACAGAATCCTTCCAGATGGCCCACAACAACATTTCATGCTGTTAAAAAAATTTGCCCCAATTCTGAACTGCAGCCAGCTTGCATTTGATAGCACCTTTATGGCTGCAACTGGGTTCTGGAGGTTTCTTAGGAGTAAAAGATGATCTGCTTTAATTTAGGAGCATCCAGAGGCTAATTACAATGGCCTATACTACAGCAGAATAATCATAATATACCAGGCAGCAGAGAGCCCAGCAGAGTGATACTGACAAGCTCTAGCTTCATATACGTGGGTACAACCCAAAGAGAATACCACTGAAACTCTGCTGCAGTGGTATGTTTGGTTTCAGCATCTGCTTAACTTGGTGACGGAGGATGCATATCAGACCCAAATCAGTAACACCAGCAACAAACTTGTAACATACCTATACACTCATTTGTAGGTGGCAACACCTGTTAGTATCATGCAGGGCATTACCTACACAGACGCTTTGGGAAGAGCAGCCAACTCCTCTATCCAGACCTATGTAAACCCACCGCAACTGCCTTTATTCTATTGTGATGCTATCCACTGAGGAAGGGTGTGCATGTGACTGCTATAACAGAGCCACAGCAGAGAGACTGAAAGACTTTTGCCCTTGTCCATTCCCCATGAAAAATTATCCCTTTTTATGCCTACTCCCTGGATGCAATGGTGGCAACTCCCCTAGTGGAATTGTGTTGGACATCTTAAAAAAATGACAAATTACCTTAAAAAATTAGGAAAACACTACTGAAATCAGATGGGCAGATTCACATTCTTCTGGTCCATCAGCAAATGACAGAAGTGTAAGACCTGCTATCCTAAGACAAGTAAGCAACTGGAGTGAAATGGTAGTGGTTGCCACAGTTCTCCTTAAGCAGGTGGGAAACTCTGTCTGAAAGCTATAAAGATAGCTACTGAAATGGTTTCATTCTCCGAGTGAGAGCTAGAAAAGCTCTGCTTGCAGGGAGGTCAAGAAGTGAGAGCCCAGTGGATCATTTGTTGTGGTTTTAATGCTTCATGGCTCAGGGTCAGTCAGAAATCCCTATCCTAAGGTCACAGTTAGGGCAGTCTGGAAAACAATCTTGTTTCTTTTCTGTTACTGGCATGGCCTTGCCCAGGCTCTGCTCTTCCTCTCTCTCACAGCAGATTATTTCAGCCTACTCCTCCTGCTCATCATGCTATGGTTAATTTCACCCTAGGCACTGACATTCAGCTTCTCCAGGATCACAGTCACCCAAAGGATCTTTCTTCCCTGTAGCAGTCCATAGCGTTGCAACGTGATGCAACAAATAGCCAACCAAAGCTAACCCTGGGTAGCATTCAGAGGAGTAAAATTCCATACCATGCCTATTGATAAGCAAGCAGCAATATTAATTTTTAGCTTCAATTTTAAATGGCATCAAGGAGACAGAATGAGGAGCATGGGTGGCAGCAAAGTTGTCTGTTAACTAAATGAGTCCTATTTCTACTGCGCTAGATAGCACCTTGCCACTGCAGCAGTGTGGCTACACTTCACAGATGGCAGTATGACATGCAGCGATAATCATCTGTCTCCTAACCTGCTTAGGAGATGGTTTGACTTAGAAGAAGCTGAGAAGCACACTTTAGAGGGCTTGCTAATAACTACATCTGTTTTAAATAGACATACTTTAACTACATCTTCCATACCAAACAGTCATTGGAGTCAAGCGATCACTTTAAAAGGCAGAGATACAACTTTGCAGTATTTTACAATGGATTTAATAGCTAAGCCTTAAAATAAAAAATACCACCATGCAAACACACAGCTGAATCATAGGCATTTAATGAACACCACTCACTGCTTAAATGCGAATTCACACTACAACAGTCTTGCAGATGATCTATAATACCCTGTATTGCTAGTATATAAAATTTGCATAAATATACCTCAAATATTTATAAATCAATAGATATAAGCACGCATTTAAAAGTGAGGATCAAAAGTACATTACACACAGAGTTCTTACACACTCTAATTAATTTAAATAATCACATTTTGCCTTATTAAATTAAACATTACATGGATAAAATATAGCTTGCCATCAATCCTAAGCACTAAAATACTGCTAGAAAAGAGTACTACTGCCAACAAACAGAGAGAGAATGCACCCATAGAAGAACACTTAACTGAAATGTAGCTGTAAGATCTAATGCCATGGAATGACTAACAATAATGTATATATTACTTTTAAAAAAGCAAGCAATTTTGGGTAACTTTCCACTTCTTTGTCTGGTACTCCAGTTTCAGCCTAGTGAGCCATAACTGTGCAGGATAAGCATAAAGCAGCAAAGAGTCTGCTAAAACAGTTGCACATTTAAAAAAGGTCTCCTCAGAAGCAAGGATAATTCCTTATTTCCTCCAGCAGCTTATTTACTGGAGCTTCCCTACCCTCATGTAATTAGAGCTAAAAAAACATCTGCAACAACCATCCCTGATAGTTTTTCAAATTCTTTCCAACTAAGATTTAGCAAGAGGTACAAAGAAGCACTGACGGCTGTGTAGTTTGGAACAACATTTCTTGGTCAGTCCCACTTTAGAGCATTTATATACCTAAGAAGTCTACTCTGCCTGAAAGACTGTGATTAAAGTATTTAAAGAGTACAGAGATTTTTACACAGAGTAGTATGATGCTCAGGACCAATTAAATGTAATCTTAAGTACTTTAACTGAGGCATGTTTTATACACTAGGAATCAGTTAAATGGAAGTTGCCAAATTAAACTTGCATCTTAATTTTGCTGTTAATTTCAAGAGATTATGCATCGTAATTTAAGAATGATTTGAGAAAGCTTTTAGTGGAACAGTCTCTGTTAAGATGGCTTCAGGAGCACTGCAGAAGTCTGAATAAAGAAAGCACACAAGGGAAATTTGGCATACTCAAGAGCAAATAGTTGCAAATAACAACAACAAAAGTGTTGCAATTAAGCCCCAAATGATGCAGGTGGCATCACATGAGGGGGTCTCAGTCAAGAGAAGTCTCAGTCTGCACAAGGACATTAAGTGAGTTGGTTCATTTTCAGGCAAAAGCAATAAAATCCAGATTTTTCTTTCTCCAACATGCGACAAGTTAATTTGCCACATGTAATAACATGATGTAGTGATTCACATGCCCTTTCTTTGATAAATGCTTTTCTCAAGCATATATGACTTTGACAAATTCTGGGGAGAAGGGGATATAATAAAGCTTTTGGGAATGAGGCAGGAGGTCTTGCAGCTAAAACACTAGACTGGAATTAGGGAGACTTGGCATTTATTCCAGTCTGGTATATGTTTTCCATGCAACTTTCATACAAAATCTCTTAGGCACCAGAGCAAAAGTCAGACTGATGAAATTCTTCATAAATGTTTAGGTGCTCTTGGCAGAAGCATTTGTGGGGGTGTTGGTCGATGAGAAGTTCAACATTACCCAGCAGTGTGCACTTATAGCCCAGAAAGCTAACCATATCCTGGGCTGCATCAAAAGAAGCACTCTATGATTTATTTAGAAAACTAGGGGCTAGATGGCTAAATAGATGAACTATGAGCATAATCCTAGGCTAACCCAACCCTGGCCACCCATCCCCATGCTGTCTTTTGGAAGGATTGTTGTTGTTGCTATTATTATTTATTTATGTATCTATTTGCATAGATTATGTCAGTGATTGGGGCTAAGGAATGGTCCAATAACTAGAACGCAACTTCAAGGGCAGCACTTAGAATATTGAAGGGAAAGAGAACGAATGGGCTGGCTCTGCTGAACACCTGTGTCCTGTGTGTAGGTCCTCATGTCTGTGTACCCCACGCTACAAGCAGACATACACTTGACACAAAATGGTACAGTGGTGACATCTTTCTTCATAATATGGGCAAATAGCCTGACTTCTCTTCTTATAACAAAATACACCATCGTGACCCCTGAGATCATTCCCTAGGAGATGAGAGAGCTGGTATAATTCTTTCATGTGCTTGAGATGTCACCTGGACCAACTAACTAACCAAATAGGCTCTTCTGTCTTAGGGTGTGCTCCTGCAAATTCTCCTGTTTAATTTATGTGTAATCATTAATAAAACATTGGGCTGGAGGATAAAGCATTACTCCAGGTGATGGAATAGGTTACTCATCCTGGTTTCCACTCCCTGCTTTGCAGATTCTCTTTGTGTTTTACATTAAACAGTCTTTGGCTAATGTGTCACCACTGGCATAGGGATTCAGCCCCATGTCACCCTCAGATGACTAGAAAACAAGATCTTTTTTCCGCTTCTCTCTGTTTGCATCCATGGCCATTTGAAACGGGAAAGCTCCATTCAGAAGAATGGAGAAAGTCCTTCCTCCTAGGATGCTTAATAGAATAGGGAGGAGGGTCTCTCCTTGGAGATGTAGATTTGGGTAGCTCAGAAGAAAGGACTAGCCCACAGGTCCCACCCTGCTTGCATAAGTACTCTGCCCACTGATGCATGGCACGAGGAAGACAAAGTGACTTGCTCAGGACCATAATTATATGCCAATGCCAAGCATAGAGTTTGATTCTTAGTCCTTTTCTTTTCTGACAGAAGTCTGTCTTTCGCCTTACTTTTATGCACTAATACATGCTTAGTTTTCTCATTAGAGAACACCATTAAGTTGTCTCATAAACCTATGCTACTGTTTTTATTTTTAAATTGCTTAACATCAGCAAGCATTTTCTTCAATATACAGTGCTGATTCTCCATTTTTTATGTTGCCTTTGTTTAATATAGTCAATTACAAACAAGAAATATCTGCAGAAATGTAATATGCAGAAATATATATTTATATACATAAGGTATATGTATAATTTCTCAAATGGAAGGAGTAGAACATTTCACTCAGTCTACTCATAAGGTTAAGCTCTGAATACTTATTGTAGCTTTCATGAATCACAGGGCCTTACTCTCGCTACTGGGGATAAATTATTCCACTCTGCTGCATTACATATTCTTTGTATAAAAGAT